>NC_136067.1:1659257985-1660616146 GCF_964261635.1 Lissotriton helveticus | reverse complement strand
ACATGCCCTCCTCCGGTGCAATGGGACCGGTAGGTCGAGTATGGGGAGGGGCAGCCATCTGAGAGGTGCGTGCCGCAGGCCCGCCTCGTGCATCTGGAGTGTCTGCATGTGCGTGTCATCTAAGTCTATTGTTCACCGATTACAACACGGCTCATTTACCACAGCTTGTTATCCGTGACAGCAAAAGCTTTAAGAAAACACAAAGCGTCCTGCAGATTAGTAGAGTTAGGGAAGACAGAGAAAAAGTCCAGGATAAAGGGGTAGTGAAAATGCAGCTTCAAAGAGAGAGCGAGAGAGAGACAGATATGGAGAGGCACAGAGTGAGGGAGAGCAAAAGAGAGACCGAGAGAGTTTAGTTGGAAGCTGACGAGTCAAAGCCTCGTGGGAGAAAAACAACAAAAACATGGCGCCAAAGGGCAAAGATAACTGTGTGTGTGAGAGAGAAAGAGATGCGTGTAAAGGTAAAGAGAGAGGGGGGTAATGTGACAAGTTTCAAAGGAAGTGAAACAAGCGCAGCATGCTGGCCGAGAGCAGGGACCTGCAGCGTTTCCCTTGCGGGAGCGAGCGCGATAATTGCTACCATATGGTGCCACTCGCTCCCGCAAGGGTTTCGCCAAACGTGCATGCGTTGCCATTCTAAGCAATGCAACGTGTGCACGTTTTTAGGGCAAAAATGGAATCGATTACATTAGGTCCCCTCCTATGCAGCGCATGCGTGCTGCGTAGGCAAGACCTAAAAATCTGCAACATTTGGAGGGCAAAGTAATACATGTGTGCCATCAACATAGCCTATAACTGGTGGAAAATGTACCAAGCGAAAAATAATCTAATTTAGTTTGCTGCAACTCATGTTGAGTGATAGGAAACGAAATATGCGAATATTTAGCAGTATTGCATCCAAAAAAAGTGTGAACAAATGAGAAAGTGACCTTTGTAAAACCCCTTCTGTTGTGACAACAAACCCAAGATAGCTTTCTGAAGCTAAAAGTAAACACTTCTGTGTGTGGTCCTAGACAGCATAGTGTCTAATTCACAAATTAAATAAAAACAGCCTTGCTGCTGAGCCTATTCTCATATATCTCCTACTAAGTCTGCTGGAATAAAGTCATTCTGATCCTGGAATTGCTCTCCTGTCTATGCTTTCTCCCGTGTTGGCTTTTAGCAAAAAGCCTCATCCTCCTAGACACAGCATGCAGAGCATCCATTGTCAAAAAGATTCTACCACTTTAACAATTTGCAACTGATTACCACCTGCTTCCATTTAATGCTAATTTGTGAGTACTAAAACCTGTTTTTGCCACTCTTTTTATTATGCGGATAGTGCATCCTAAAATAAGAAATGTTAATTGAGACTCGCTAATAGGTAATCGCTCATTCCAGTCGCAAAAATAGCAAGTTGATTTGCAACCTTTTTTTTCTGATTGGAACCAAAAAAAGTGTTAAAACATAATATAATTACCTTTTCCCAGCCAATAGCCTATTTGAGACCGATTTCTGATAAGCACACGGTTAATACATCTGACCCATCGAGGCCAAATGCATAACTAATACAAAGAATTACCCAACTGTCTACGTCCATGAATCGCTGCCATTGAGCAGCTGAAGTAGAAGTGGCTAGACCTTTAAAGAAACAACCCCAAAGAAAAAATACAATTAAAAATGGGTTGGAAGATATAGCATTAAGATACCCCCAACGTTTGCATCATATTTCAAATTGACTTCAATGTTTAGCATAACACACTTGTGTGGATAGCAATCAGGGTTCTTGAATACACTTGGCTTCATCCCTGTAACAGTACACTCACCCTTTCAAACTGCATGCCATGAGGTGAGGGCATGAGACAGATTGCAAAAATATAAGTGAAAATTGAAGATGAGAGGTGATGAGAGAAGATGAAGAGAAGGGGCCATTGCCAGATTGGAAAGAGAGAGAAAGCAAGGCTGGCTTTAATATGACAACTAATATCACCAAAGTTGCTTCCCCAGGCAAATCTTCATCAGCACCTTTAGGAGAAGGGAAATGGGGGCAAGACATAAATGAGTTCCTTGAACCAAGTTAGAGAGAGAGCATCCATCCCACAGGCTCACTGAGAACAGCGCTCGAAGCAGAACGGGGTAGAAGGGTTATCTAATTGAATGCACACAGACTGAGGCAGGGAATCATTAACTCATCTACAATCATCTGGAAGGCCTCCTCTAAATGTTGGAAATGCACTGGTGAACTGGTCTGCTATCTGATTCTCCCAACACAATTTTTGGGCTACTCAGAGGGACTTAAGGTGATTCTGAAGGCATTTTTCTGCCCTAGAACACTTATTTTGAGCCTATGGAAGACCCAGGCTCTTGGTGCCTGTTCTCAATTGACATATACTTTCATCACCTGTGTACTACTGTCACTTTCCATTCATTACATCATGGTACCATTATCACAAGGCTTTTACTTTGAAGTAGCTTTTGGATCATGAGTTGTTACACCACATTACTTTGCTTCATGAGTCATTACATTGTGTTGGTAAGTATGGGTATTTATAGGTATGTAATTGGGGTACTAAGGGGTTTTTAGGGCTCATGGATGGGTTGGGCAGAGGGCTACGGAGGGATTTTTAGGACTGGGGTGGGTTTTTATTTTTGTAGGGGTGCAGATATTTATTTGTGTCTTTTTTCCCTTGGTGCATTGAGGTTTAGGGATCTGTTGGAAGGCTAATAGAGGCATTGGTGGGTATTGTATAATTTTTGTGTAGTCATATTTATGGACTGGGATTCTTTATTTTTAGGGCTTGGGTGGGAATTGTTTTATGCTTGTAGGTGTGCATGGTATGAATTTTTATGGATGTAAGGTTGGGCATTTTAAAAGCATATTTTTAATTTAAGGTGAGTGGTTTGTTGTTTTATATATATATATAATACATGTTACACAGTACACATGTTATGATACAGTACCCGTTTAAATAATTTCAAAAAACGCAATCTTATTTTGCAATAATGTATTTTGATAGGAATTTAAATGTTTAGAAGTTGGTTTATCTATGTATGCATATATATATATATATATATATATATATATATATATATATATATGTATATATATATATATATATATATATATATATATATATATCTCTAGAGCATGAACCTAGCCAAAAGGCAGCAGTGTCCTGGACACGGTCAAAGACAACCATAATGTCAATGAGTGATAGGAATGTAGCCAAGTAATGGATGGTTAATGCATTGTGATGTAGTGTTCTTTTAAGTGGTGTGTCTTCAACCCTTTCCTTAATTGGAGCAGCACTAGGGTGGTCCTGAATGGATACAGGGATTTTGTTCCAGATCCCGGGTGTATAGATACAATAGGTCCGCTGTCTTGGTTTTTCACACTTCTTAGTCTGCAGTATGATGGTGTCCTGGATGCTGGTGTGCAGAGAACCACCAGAGTTGTAAACTTGTCTGCAAGCGAAGCAGGGGTGGTGATCCTGATGGCACTGTAAATGAAGCAGTTGGTTTTGAAGATGGTGTAGTCTAGCAAGATGAGCCAATGGATTTTCATTAGGATGGTACTGGTATGATTATATTTCGTCAGGCCCTGGGTGGGAAGTCCTCTGCCCCTAAAAGGGCACCTAGTGCAGAGTAATTGAGAAGGTTTGTACTGTTTTTTGTTTGTTGACATGGCAAATAACAGGAAATCTGTCTTTGTTGGTTTGAGTGTTGAGTAGATGCTTGACATCTAGGTCTGGCTGATGTTCAGTTAGTGTTTGAAGTGTATGATTTCATAAGCAGCGGAGAATACAGTTTCTGTTATTGGCATATTGATGAATCTTGATGCTGTTATCTGTGAGTAGTACACCAAGTGCTTCCATGTAGAAGATGATTGGATACAAAATGGGACCCTGTGGGTGCAGGCTTTTGGGACCTGGAGTTGACCATGTGAACAAACTGGTGTTTGTTGAAAAGGTAGGAGGGGAACCAGTGAAGGGCATTGACGGTGTTTCCTCTTTGAGACTCTGGGGTGTGTAGAGGAAGGGATGGTTAACTGTGTTGAAGGCACCTGAGCAGTCCAACAACATAAGGAAGCAGGGGTTATCTTCATTTGTTGTCAGGAGAACATCGTACTTGATGGATATGATAGTGTTGCAGCATCATCCGAAGTCAGACTGATAATCATGGAGAAGATGGTTATCATGGATACGTTGTTGGGGTTGAACATAGACTGCTTTTTCAAGTAATTTCAGACTGGTGTATATTTTTAAAACATTTAAAAGCATTTTCTAACATTTTTCCACAGTTCTACTAACTAAATTTCTACGGAAGAAAATATCCTTTTTGTTTTTACCACTGATATGTTTTTTTAAATTTACAGGCAGTAGCGCCTTTTTCTTCCTTTCTTGAATCTGTTGTCTAGAAGAAACACTAATTCTATGTTGGTTCAAAAGATGGCACCATGTCATTACTAAGGTGGATAAAAGTAAGGACCTCATTACGACATCGGTGGGACCGACACCAATGGCACGTCAGTGTCAGTCCCACTAACATGTAAGACCGTGGTCAGACCGCCACATTCCAATGTAGTTGGTCTGACCGCATTGGTGGAGGGGCTGACCGACAGCTTCCAAAGAACTCAAGGAGCCCGTCGGCTGGTGGTCGGGTCGCATTCCCCACAATGGAGGCAGTACCTTCTCAGACCCTGCCGTGGGAATTACGATCCACCTTTCCGCCAGCCTTTTCATGCTGGTTCTTCCGACATGAAAAGGCTGGCAGAAAGGGTCTTTTGGGGCCCCTAGCAGAGTCCCTTTCCCTCGTGGCCCTCCGCTATGGGCCTTGAGGGGCACTCTAGTGCCCCCCTAAACATCCATGCATCTTGTGGCAGGCACTGCATGGTGGCTGCCATATGGTGCATGGATGTTTTCTTAGTGTATATTTTCTATTGCGGCTTATGCTTCGGCTCACAGTATACATTTTCCAACCGCGATGAAGCCGGGCGCATCCAAATAATGGAAGTGGGACCGCCAACTCCTTGTCGGGCGGTCCCACTTCAGCAACGGTGTCGGTCGGACATTCATCCGACCGACATCATGATAGGGCCCTAAGATTTTTCAGAATCAGTTTAAATGCCAGTTCCTTCAGTCTGTCCATGAAAGATTTAATCATTATTTGGAGCACTTGGCAACGTACTATCTCTAGTCTATCTACTGGGGGACGATGAACTCAATAAAGTCACCATTTTTACTGCTTCCAGCGCCCATTTAATTTGGATGACTGAATGGCAAATCTCATGGAATAGTTGAATTGTGGCACCACATGGTACTGAAGTGGCATAGTTAGTCTTTTGGAGACTGCTGTGATTAATGTTGTAGCTGACTTTGTAAACAGTAATTTCCAGGGAGCACAACTCCCATGTCTCGGGCTAGGCCACAGAAGATACGTTGATGCTGATGCCCTTGAAACACCTCGCATAGAATACATTACTTTGTATGAGTAAGCTGTTAATGGAAAGGTTGAAAACCTTTGTACACTTCTGAAGATTTCTATATCCCCTCATTCAAGCCTGGGTGAAACAATTGTGGCCCTACGAAAGGAAGATAATTATTAAAGCTCTCCCGTAAGGTTTTCTTCAAAATTCCAGAATTATAGCCAAAGATGACACCTTGCCACCAAAGAAGGAACTGCAGCTATCGAAAAGGATCTTAGCCATTTAAATGTAATGTTTGAAAGAAATTGGGCTAAAAGCTCCATAGACCCTCACAGAGGTGCTGGATATTTACCCAATCGATCAGGTGCCAAAAGAAAACATAAGTACTCCTTCCACGTTTTTGTCCAAGGACTCTCACAAGTTTGCGCATTCAAAGGCCAAAGAAGAAGATGCAATGCTTGCCAAAATACAATTTACTTTGGGAACCATGAGGGAATTTTTCTTCAAATTCAGATGGTTTATATCTTTTACTGAGAAATCTCAGAAATCCGTTTTTTTTCAGGTCCTTTTAATCTTTTATCATTACATTTCTTAACATTCAAAGCAGGGGTACGGCATCAGTTGGGGTAGTTTCATATTGCGTATACAAATCACCATCTTACAGCTCTGGTTCCTGAAACCAAGACAATTCTGGAATGTGGGAAATCACTTCTTATAATTGTGAGCCTTGTTCATGTTTTTGTTAAGGCAATCAGTCTTGTTCCTCTGACAACTCTGGGAAAGGGACCTGTTTCTTCAGAGAACAGGGAATCCACAATTATACCTGAATCTGAAACGTTCACAATTATGCTCAAATTAATTATCAGGCAACCAATGTTCTTGCTCAAGGTACACGTCTATTTGCAGTTAATTAATATTTCAAAGGCAAGCGCTTTATCTGCTGCTTTTTATTTTAAATATTATTTCAACATCCCTGTGTTGTACTATGCTAACGCAGAGAAATTGCATAATTAATTATAATTCTGGAAGAAATGAATAACAAAAACTCCAAAAATAGAAGTGTTCGCTGCTCACAAAAGTAGTCGGGCATGCTGAACACCTTTTTCCTTCTCTGCTGTGACAGCCCACAAAAGGAAAAAAAACAAAGTAAAAAAGCAAAAGTACAGCTAAAGCAAGAATTTAAATGGTGCTTCTATTTAATTTCCTCCCCACTTTAGTCTCGTACTACAGTCATGCACAGCTAGGGGGTAGAACGCCAAGTGAGCAAATGTTGCTTCACAAAAGAAATTAAAGATCCCACTATGGCATCGAACATAAAACAACATAACTCCAGTTCAGGAGTTGGTAGTTCTTCAATGTTTTCATCCCTGGCCCTGTTTAGAAGGGACACCTATAAGGGATGTATGACGTTACAATGCATGCGTTTACAACGCATGCCATTACGATGCAGGTTTTACAACGCAAGTCGTTACAACGATTTGCGTTGGGGAGCGCTGGATAGTGAATAGTTTAATTTACTATTCCAACTCCAGTCCCCGTGGATAGTAGGGAAGGTGTGGGATAGTAATTAAACTATTCCCTATCCTAGAGCGCCCTCCAGCGCAATTTGTTGTAATGACTTGCGTTGTAAAAGTTGCATCGTAATGGTAGTGCGTTGTAAAAGTTGCGTTGTAAAGGATGTTTCCCCCTATAAGCAATGTTCCCACTATATTTTTTCTCAATGTGCAGCAATAAAGGTTCTTCATGCATTGCTGCTAAGGCTGCATGCACTGAAGACAAACAACAACTTATTATGTAAGCATGTACCGTAAACAAGCTACCGAAATTAGCGCCATAGTAAGGGTACCATGGGCTCTAATGCAAACTAGAAAAGAATGCTCCCCTTACCTCAGGGATGGTATTTAAGACACCCTTTACAGAAGCACAGTGGGCTCCTCGCACCCCTGGACACGGGTGCCACAGCATCTTGTGTCCTAATTGTTCTACCTACAATTCCTCTCTATTTGATATCTCTTTTTCTCTCGTATCTCCTCCTTGCACCTGTTCTTATACCTATCCACTAACACTCAATCTCTCTTACTTGTCCTTATCTCCTTCCTCCCTTTTAAAGTTTTTTTCTACTCTCATTGCTCTTCCTTACCCTACCTACTTTTCTTTCTCTATTTCTGTTCTTCTCCAATTCTCCCTCATCCTATTTCCTATTTCCTCTCTTCAATCAAGATCCTCCTCTTCCTTCTCCCACAGACTCTCTTTATTCTCCCTGTTCGTTCTCATTCCAGCCTTACTCTATAAAATCTATATCTTGAAAATGCTTCTCTCTCACCCACCTCATTCTACTTCTTTGTCACCTCTTGTTCTACCAATCCCTTTTTGGTTTTCTTTTTCTTCCTTATTCCTTTCCCTCCCTTTTTTCTTTCCTTTATACATTTAACTCCGCTTTCTTTCTTCCCCTTTATAGCTCGCTTATTCACATGTTCTTTTTCTATCTCACTTCTTTAGCTTATCCCCTCCATATATTCCTCCTTTTCTCTCTACACTCACATCTCCCCTCTCTCTCACACTCCCAAATCGCCTTTCCTCTTAATCTTTCTACTATTTTTCTCCTTTCCTATCCAGTACCTTTTCTTTCTTTTCAATCCCTTAGTTATTGTTTCTCCTTTTCTCTACTCTCCCATCTTTCTTTCCATTCTGTCTTTACTATCTCCTTGTTCATTTTCTAATGCTTTCTTTCCTCTTACTTCATTCTCTCTACTTCGTATTTCAATCCCACCCATCAATTCTTTCCCTCCCATAACATGCTGCCTCCACAGTTGACGTCCTCCTTTCAACCTCATTCTATCCACCTCTATGTATTCTCCCTCTTCTGATTTTCTTCATTTCTGCTGCCTTTTAACCTCACCCAGCAGCTTCCACCCTGTTTCTTTGTCCTCTTTTCTTCCATATGACAAGCTCCTGAACAATCCATTGAATGAATGTTTGGCTTCTGCTCCATTGCATCCTCTGTTTTGAGCTTTACCAGTGCCTGCCGGGGACCGGTTTCATTCTGTGTTTGAATGACTCTTACCGAACCTCTCACAGAGGAAGAGGCCCCCTGGGGGAGCAGAACGCACACTAGGCACCAGGGATTTTGTTTGATATATATATATATATATATATATATATATATATATATATATATATATATATATATATATATATATATATATATATATATATATATATTCACTGAAAAAACCATAGGTTATAGACCATATATAGTTAGGAATTAGCATTTAAAAAACCTTATGTTACTCACACAAAACCATTGAAATTCCATATATAGTTAGTTGCACTAACTATATATCGCACCCGCAATCCACTGCTGATGATGTCACATATTACATCATTCATGACATGGTCAGTGACATCACTGATGACATCACTGATGACATCTCAAATGACATCACTGATGACATCACTGATGACATCTCATTTGACATCATTCTTGTGCCAATACGATAAACCTCTTCAGACTCTAATATAACCTTAGATACACTCAGTGTATACAGACACTCACACACTGTCACTCATCCATGGAGTTACTCACACACCTAGTCAGTCATGCAAAGAAACAATCTCACCTCCATTTCCTCAACTATACAGTTATACACACCTTACTTATTCAAACATATACTAACACATATTTACTCTCTTATACAATCCCTGATACAAGTTCACAATGATCCATACAGCCACTCACACATTCAGTGGCTCTCATGCACAGTTATTTATATATGCCAACTCTCACATGTACTGTGTTTTACATATGTACTTACTATGACATGTAGCATTGAGATATCCATTCACCATCAATACACTCATGCACACAGTCAACCGCCCATGTAGCTGTTTCCACATGCACTCTTGAACTCATACACCTAGTGAATCAACTGTTCACACATCTATGCACAGAGTCACACACCTCCCAGCCACCCCCACACAAACTCAATCTCCCATACAAATACTTGGGCAACCAATCAATAACACATATAACCTCTCGTATAGCTAATGATCAACACATGCAGCAGTTTACATCACAACAGACATACTGATGCACACATTCAGACAGTTTAGTCACTAACCCATGCATTTAGTACGACACATTTATTCACTCACTCATACAGTCAGTCACGCACCTACTAAATCCTTCATCCAGACACTTATACATCCACTCATTCTTCAATATATCAAACATATTTAAACTTTACAGAAACACACAGTCACTGGATGATGTCATCAGTGATGTCATCAGTGATGTCATTTGAGATGTCATCAGTGATGTCATCAGTGATGTCATTTGAGATGTTATCAGTGATGTCATTTGAGATGTCATCAGTGATGTCATCAGTGATGTCATTTGAGATGTCATCAGTGATGTCATCAGTGATGTCACTGACCATGTCATGAATGATGTAATATGTGACATCATCAGCAGTGGATTGCGGTGCGCGATATATAGTTAGTGCAACTAACTATATATGGAATTTCAATGGTTTTGTGTGAGTAACATAAGGTTTTTTAAATGCTAATTCCTAACTATATATGGTCTATAACCTATGGTTTTTTCAGTGAATTTTCGAGGTTTTTTAAATGCTAATTCCTAACTATATATGGTCTCTAACCTATGGTTTTTTCAGTGAATATATATATATATATATAACATCTCTATGGCAAAATGAAACCCCTCATTTTGTTCCTTTGCAAATTAAATGTTTTAAGTGTTAACACTTTATTCCAATCAAGATGACTTCAGGTGTGCCATACTTTTGTCATAAGTAAGACTGTTAGCGCTCTAGTTGTTCTTTAGAACACTCTGGGACATTCTGTCACTGGGCTATAGTTGGGCTACATCTGGCTGATATTTGGGCTACATTTGGGCTCTTTTGTCTCTGGTGGCCATCTTTGGGCTACATTGGGCTACATTGGGCTACTTTGGGCTACATTGGGCTCCAACATATATATAGCCCAATGTAGCCCAATATATATTTTTCAAAGTTAATTTTCGTAAAAACCACTGGAGCATATATCTTGAGACATAGCAAAGGCACATCGGGCTACCAGTCCCTACAATTTTGCCAAGTTTTGTGGAAATCCATTCAGCCGTTCGAGCTAAAAGTGAGTCCAACCGCCCTATGGAAAACTCAATGTTAAAAACACGTTTTGGGACCCCCCTTTTTTCTCGGCCCCCGCTTGACGAAACCCCCCCAAATTTTCAGGGGCTGCTCAGAAATAAAATGTGCCATTTTCCTGAAAATTTCAGCCAATTCCGTCGACAAACGCCAAAGTTATTAGACATAGAATTTTCAGAAATCCTATAGAGAAAAAATCCTAACTATATATACCTACTGGATATCGCCAGTAGGTAATATATATAACATTTCTATGGCAAAATAAAACCCCTCATTTTGTTCCTTTGCAAATTAAATGTTTTAAGTGTTAACACTTTATTCCAATCAAGATGACTTCAGGTGTGCCATACTTTTGTCATAAGTAAGACTGTTAGCGCTCTAGTTGTTCTTTAGAACACTCTGGGACATTCTGTCACTGGGCTATAGTTGGGCTACATCTGGCTGATATTTGGGCTACATTTGGGCTCTTTTGTCTCTGGTGGCCATCTTTGGGCTACATTGGGCTACATTGGGCTCCAACATATATATAACCCAATGTAGCCCAATATATATTTTTCAAAGTTAATTTTCGTAAAAACCACTGGAGCATATATCTTGAGACATAGCAAAGGCACATCGGGCTACCAGTCCCTACAATTTTGCCAAGTTTTGTGGAAATCCATTCAGCCGTTCGAGCTAAAAGTGAGTCCAACCGCCCTATGGAAAACTCAATGTTAAAAACACGTTTTGGGACCCCCCTTTTCTCTCGGCCCCCGCTTGACGAAACCCCCCCAAAATTTCAGGGGCTGCTCAGAAACATAATGTGCCATTTTCCTGACAATTTCAGCTAATTCCGTCCACAAACGCCAAAGTTATTAGACATAGAATTTTCAGAAATCCCATACAGAAAAAATCCTAACTATATATACCTACTGGCTATCGCCAGTAGGTAATATATATATATATATATATATATATATATATATATATATACGGGTGGGGTCTGCCCAAAATGGGCATGCCAATGCCCCCAGCCCCCCCCAATAATCCCACTGTATTTCTGCCCCCCCCCCAAGAGGCAGATGGGGGCAATAGCCCCTGATCTGTCCCCCTTGGGGCAAAAAGGCCACTAGGCGCCAGCGATTGTTTTTTTTTTTTGTACGTAGAGTTTGGACTGCCCAAAAAGGGCATTCAAATTCCCCCACACACTAAAGAAAAACTGCCACAACCTTTCTGCCTGGGGGCAATAGTCCTTAATCTGCCCCCGGGGCAGAAAGCCCACTAGGCACCAGGGATTTTTTTTATATATACTTAGGGGTGGGGGCTGCCGAGAATGGGCTTGTTAATGCCCCCACCACCAAAAAAGGATCCTGCCCCCCGGAAGGCAGATCGGGGCAAGAGCCCATTATCTGGCCCCCTGCAGGGGGCAAAATGCCCACTGGGCACCAGGGATGTGTTTATGGGCATGCCAGTGAGAAGCCCCATAGGCAAGGGTTGCCCCCTTTATTTTAGGCATACATTTTGGCTGTTTCAGAGATATTTTTATTCTTATCTGCACCCAAGCGGGGGCAGAAAACCACTAGAAACCAGGGAGAGTTTGTATGTGTGTGTGTGAACTGGAGTTTGGCTGACGTTCTGTGTGTACTGACTTTTGGTTGGCATTTTGCTGGCGGTGTATGTGGAACTGCACTTTGCTAATGGTGTGGATGATCTGTAAGATCATAGCTCTTATCCCAGAACAGGCATGGAGAACCTTGATCTAGGCCTTGGTGGTATCACACCTGGACCAACTAAGGCAACTCCCTGTACCTGGGTTCCCCAAAATATGTTGGCAACAGATTGCTGGCTGCACAAAATGCAGCAGCTAGGTTACTTCTGAAAATACCAAGACAGGAGTCAGTTAAAGCTGCCCAATCAATCCTGGATCAAATGTAAATCCCACTACCTGGCTCACAAACCTATGAATGGCAGGGGCCCAGCCCTGCTTCAGACACTCATCTCCCAATACGTGCCTAAAAGGTCCCTCAGGTCATCTTCAGATTTCCTCATGAAGACGTTGAGAATAAAGATGTCGAGATGGGGAGGAAGATCCTTCTTTTAACTGGTCCCTAAGCGCTGGAACTCTATGACTAGAAATAAAATAAAATGTAAATCCAGTACTTGTATAGTGCATGAATCACCCCCGAAGGGGTATCTTAGCACTCTGGACTGAGATCACTGAAATATGAATGCAGTATCAGAAAAATACTTAAGACATGGCTGTTCCCATGATGTTTCTTTCAGTCTTTATCACTTTTGCCTCCTCTCCTCAGCGCTGGGAAGCCTCTGGGAAGCCATGCGCACTATAAATCCCCCAAGTAGAAACAGAAACATGAAGGTGTGTGTAGATTGTTGCTTCCGGTGTGCATGGAGGGGTGCTTGGCTGGCCGTGTACATGGACTGGTGCTTGGCTGGCTGTGTGCATGGATGGTGCTTGGCTGCATGGTCGGACTGGCCATAGAGGGCATCAGGCATTTCCCTGGTGGGCCGGAGGGATGGGGGCCGGTTTTCTGGACTTGGGGGTGGATTTGTCACTGGGGGACGGTTTTGCAGCAGTGCTGAAATATCGGGCCACAGTATCAAAAGCTGGAGCAGTGATTTTTTACTAGCATCCGCCCCCCCCCCCCCCCCCCCCCCAAGGGCCGGTCGAGCAGCAATCTGTCAGGGCTGGTTGCTGTTCTGAGCATCGCCTTGCTTGGCTGGTGTGTGTGTGGCTGGCGCCTTGGCTGGCAGTGTGCCTGGATATTGCTTGGCTGACTGTGTGCATTGATAGCATTTGGCTGGTGATGTATGTGGATGGCGCTTGGCTGGCAGTGTGCATGGATGGTGCTTGGCTGAAGGTGTACCTGGATAGCACTTGGCTGGTGGTGTGTGTGGATATTGGTGTGCGTGTACTGATTCTTGGCTGGCAGTGTGGCTTGCATGGATCCCCCAGCGTTTTTTTTCCCAGAATCCCCCGCAAACCTAAAATTTACTGACAAAGTCACATTTTCCTGAAATTTATGTGTGGGTAAGTCATAGGATCACGGCGCAGGCTCATATTTCCTATTACCCAGCATTCCCCTTGGTCTCCCGAGAAAAATGATACCTCACTTGTGTGGGTGCCCAAAGAAACGTCAGCCTAAAAACGTATAAACAAACTGCCCTTTTGGGCCTGCTTTGTGCCCCTCAATCTCTACAAGTTGTTGGCCCTTCCATGTCATAGGCTCTTGGCCCATCCAGACAAGTAAGGTATAATTTTTATTGGGAGACTGAGGGGAACCCTGAGTGGTAAGAAATTTGTGCTGTGCGATGATCCCACAACTTTGTGTTACAGATATTAGAGGAAAATTGGACTTTCTATCTAAATTTGAGGTTTGCAGCAAATTCTGGAAGGAAAATGTTGGGGATCAACGCAAGTCCCACCTCCCTGGATTCCCACAAGTGTCTAGTTTTCAGAAATGTCTGGATTTTTTAGGTTCCCCTAGATGTCTGCAAACCTGGTACCAAAAACTCAGGTGCCCACCTATCTATCACAAAATGACCTTGTTTTTCAAGGAAGTCACCTATGTTTTTGATCCCGGGCTCAGCGGGCATCTAGGGAAACATAACAAACTCAGAAATATCTGAAAACTAGACACCCAGGAGAGTCCAGGGAGGTGTGGCTTGTGTGGATATCCCAACATTTTCTTACCTAGAATCCCCTTCAAACCTTAAATTTAGCTAAAGAAAATTAAATTTTCATTACTTTTCTGTGCGGGAAGGTTGTGGAATCAATGGGCCACAAATTTCTCACCACCCTGCTTTCCCTAGGACTCCTGATAAAAATGGTACAACACTTGTGAGGGTAGGCAAAGTGGCCGCAACAGGAAATGGACCAAATATTACTGTGGAGACTTCAATATTACCCATCATAAAATAGCCTGGTTTTGCAAGGGGGATCATCTGGGTATTTGGTCCGGGCTCGGCGGCCATCAAGGGAAACCTAACAATACCACAAATTTCTGAAAACTAAACAGCTGGGGGAGCCCAGTGAGGTATGGCTTGCGTGGGCTCCCCAATGTTTTCCTACCCAGATTACCCTGCAAACCTCAAATTGAGATGAAAGTAATCTAATTTTTCTCAAATTTGTGTGGGAAAGTTGTGGGATCACCGGGCTGACACAAGTTTCCTACCACCCAGTGTTCCCCCAAGTCTCCCGATAAAAATGGTACCTCACTCCTGTGGTTGGGCCAAGTGCCCATGACAGGGTGGGCCCAAAACTTATTGTGGATACATCAAAACTACCCATCACAAAACAACCTGGTTTTAGAAAGAGGGCCACCTGGGTTTTTGGCCCCGGGCTCGGCGGCTATACAAACCTATACATTTCTGCAAACTAAACACCCTGGGGAGTCCAGATAGGTATGACTTTCATTGATACCCATACTCGATCGGAACGAATCTTGCCTACTAATCCTACTTGCACTGTCAGATGCATTTGACACTGTCAATCATGAGAATCTTCTGAAACTATTAGAACACAGGATGGGTCTCTCTAGCACTGTATTAAAATGGTTCTCCTCATTCCTACACAACAGATCTCAGTGCATCCTAACCAATCATGTTATTTGTGATCAATCCCCTGTTATGCTGCACTTCGCCCAAGGTTCTACTCTTCCCCTACCCTGTTTAACTTGTAAATGGAGGCCCTAACCAAAATCCTCAGACTCTTACACATCTCCTACCACGTGTACATGGATGGCTTCTCAACTCTACTTGAAAATGTACTCTCTCAAAGACATCAGCATCGTCAATAGCACCCTGACAAAAGATCAACCCTGGTTGATTCATTGGCTCCTCAAACTTAATGCACAAAGAAACTAATTCCTACTGATCTGCCCACAGAATAACCTCTTAGATCAAAGACTGGAACCCACATCTTACTCCCTTGAACTGCACCCCACACAATACTGACATCTAAATCTTTGTCAATAATTATGGACAATACCCTATACATGAAAAACCACATCAGCGCCTGCACCAGAGGTGCTAACAATCAACTACAAGCATTAAGGAAACTAAAGCCTTTCCTTACAAAGTCAGATCTCAAAACAGCCCCTCTTTGTGCTATCCAACTTAGACTATGGCAGTGCCACACTTGTGGGCCACCTGAAAGTTAAACTTGCACCTCTGAAGGCCACCTTAAATGCGGGAACCAGACTCATCAGTGGCTGAAAAAAGGGACCTTATCACCACTGACCTCTTAGCATTAGATTTGGCTACTGTTTGAGGCTATCTTCATAAACTGAGGAAAACTGAAGGTTCATCAATAATTGGTAGCTGCAATTGTGCAAGCCTCCAAAATCTAAACATGAAAAGACTTCTATGAAATTCCTCACACCACACTATTATATGTCTTAAACAAAACTTGGGTAATAGATCAATGGGAATGCTCTTAGTTATAAATTTGTCATAAATTTGTCATAAATTAACAGTTGACTCAAAAAATAATTAGTCAGTGTGGGGCCTTGGTTTTGTTGCAGCACTAGCTTCAACTGGAACTACAAGGCTGTGACAACATACTTTAATTATTTGTGGAGTGTTATCATCTCCCTAAACTTGTCAAATGATGTAAAACCAAATAATCTACTACTTTGCAATGTTTACATGCTTAAAGGAGAACAATGGCTAGCTGTGAAAATATTGAAGAATTCTTAAGATGTGTGTTAAGCATAATTTAGACATACGTGCATTGTTAGGAATACATTTCTAATACAACTTGCAAACGTTTTGAAGATCTTGAGAAGGTCTCTGCAGATGAGATTCCGCAGTCCTCATCTAACAATAACACACGAGATAATAGAGGAAAAAGTGTTGTTACGATTGTAATCAATAATTTGTATAATAATGAATGGGACGGAAAGGGGAGCTATACTTGCTGCGAGAATTCATCTTACAAAAAGCAGGGGTTCTGTGTAGGATTATATGGGCTCTCCTCATGTACTTTGTATGTGATTTCAAGAAATTCATTAAGTTCAAAACCATCTGAAGTGAACACTATTTAGAAAGGATCACTTTGAAAAAACGCTAATCTGCACTTGTGACTATTGTTATGGCAATGATCTCCAAATAGCTATAAGCACTGGGAGGTTCTATTGGTTTCCAGATAAAAGGTCAACACTGTAGAGTGAAATGACAAAATATTCACCTCACCACGTAAATATTCATCTAGAGACAATACAATCCTTTAATATATTACTACAGAGCATTGTAAAATTAAAACAGAAATCTAGGGTAATGCACAAGGCATAATTTAATGAATAGCTTTAACAGTTTAATTTATTTAATTTAATTGTGGGTTTATATAGCGCTAGGAATCGACTCCCGGAGGAGTATCTCCACGCTTCGACCGCTGGGGAACCCGTCCTGGCTCACCCTGAGAGATGGTCCCTGATGGGTATCTCTAAGGTGCGACCAAGCATCCCCGGCGGTCTGGGGGGGCCGTTGTGAAGATGAGGCAAGCTGATGCCCAGAGTTGCCGAGTGGGGTTTCTGACTAGAGTAGGCACCGAGGCGAGAATCATCGAGTCCGCTGACCCTGGTCCATGACCCTGCCGCATCGGGAATCGAACCCTGGTCCCGGGACGTTCTCTGCTTACAGGTCTGCCGCCTCTAACCAGTGAGCCACACTTCTCCACACTTCTCCTCTAATTTAATAGTCACAAACATATGTTTGAAACAGCTGAAATTAGAAGTGAAGAATTGAATTAAACACACTGATCAGAACCCAATTTAACAAAAAAAGATATTCAATATAAAAGAGATTAGAAGGAAGGAGAAAGTCTTACAAATGTACTATGTGTGAATCATCATGGAATAGTATTAGTAAAGCATACTGGCAAGATAGAGCTAACATAACAAATGTCGAAATACAAAAAGCTACTATTCCAATATCTGGAAAACAATGGATGGTGTACCTCCAAGAAGTATACACCTCAAATAGAAAGCAGCAAAGTGTATTAAGTTGATTGCATTCAGTCAGTGTGTTCCATTTAATGTCAATCCATAAGATCTAAGAAGGATAATTAAGAAGGACAGAAATAGTAAAGCTCTGGCCCTGCTGGAACCCCTAACTGTTCTAAAACAAGCCCTACAATTCGGGGTTAGAATTTTAACCAGACTATTTAAACCATACTTCCGCCATAGTGCTGTTTTGGGCTAATAGAAAGGCTGCATAACTATTGCAACTTATGAGAAAGACTCTAAATCTTAACCTAGAAATTATGGGTAGATAGCATTATTAGATGCAATGAGCAAAATATACTTCTTGAACATCTCCAAGAATGAGCAGATACGGAGAAAATAGTCCCAAAGGAACACATTGGATTTAGACAAAATCATGCAGCTATCAATGGTATTGCAACTGCACAACTGTACAATTAATTTATGAGAAGTATTGGGCAAAGAAAACAAACACACTAAAAGTATGTGGATTTATTGACTTTACAACAATCCTCGATAGGGTTGATAGAAACAAATTAAGGTGGAAGGTAGCCATCTGCAAAATCAAGATAAATTATCAAGTGCTTTCATTTAACTTAATGCTCAGACTTGAATGCAAGTTTTTATAGGAAACAAGCAGGGTCAAAAATGAATACATCAACAGTTTTAGAACTTTGTTGCCTCTTTTCCCCTCTTGTATTTGCCCTGTATATTGATGGCTGCCTGCCGTACTTGCCGCTTGTAATAAATTCCACAAATAATCGGTTAAAATAAAACTTGATATAATAATGAATGCAGATAATGAAGTCACAATCCTTGTTCAAACCCCAGTTGGCCTTCAATGTGAATTATTAATCCTGTACAATTTTAATAATAAACTGGGATAAATGTAAAGTATTGAACTTACATTGAATCTTGCATCCAGTTGGCTTGAATTGGTACCTGGGGGTAGAAATAAATATGAGGGTTCATTATGTAAATATCTATGGAGAAACTGACATACCCTTATATTCGGAACCTAGAGGCCAAAGGTCGACTCCCAGGTAACATATACCCATATAGTTTATAAAGCCTTTGATAAAATGTACTTGGGACATGCACTCTAAGTATAAAATGCTATGTATATGCTTTTGAATAATAGACAGGGGATTCTGAGCAATCGATTTTAAAGGCTACAGAGAATGCTTACAATGGAGGCGTAAGACTTAAAACATAAAGCCCAACACATTAACAGCTTTTATTAGGGATGAAATAATGGTAAGTGTCTCTCCAGAGTTTTTACAAGCAAAAAATATGTTACATGTATCTAATTGCTAAGGCAATAAAATTGATCTGAAGGTAAATTATTTTACAAAAAGATATCTTACATGCCTAATTAAAAGACATTATCCTACATGGAAGTTGTTTCAAAGAACTGGAGGCCTACTGACTCTCTTATCGTTATTAATTGCTTTGTAACACGCCTCAAATGAAAAATATGCAACAATGCCCCTTACTCCCTTCACTGTAACATCTCAAAATTGTGCCAGTCTTGGAAGAGTGAGGTCACTTGTCCTATATGCAAATTACTTATTCAAGATTTGAAACATGCTATTTGTTCTGTCCTGTTATTTAAACAAAGTTGTTCATATTGAATAATGTGCTAAATGGAAATGATGCACTGTTCTTGGTGCTTAATCCAAAAACCTCAACAGCAGTTGACACAGTTTTTACATGTCTTTATTTACTGTAATATAATAACTGAATGAACATTTATTTTACTATATTTGTAAAGTTTATTGTCAACAATATAGCTAGTAGTTAATATTAATGTCCTTCCTTCATCTCGTTTAGTCAAGTGCCCTGCTTACAATGTTTGAGAGTTTACTTAACTTATTTAGGTGTTTGTTTGCTTTCTCATTAGAGTGTATAGGTTTATAGTTGGGGATAACAAAATAGTTGAAGGGAAACATGAATTCTGAAAAATATACAGTAAAGTCACTTATTTTACCTGACCGTGTATATTTAGCACACAAAGCTGTTGCACTGCATCAAAGACGGGTTCACTTACCAGTCCAGAGCATCCAGTCATGATGCAGATGCTAAGTATCCATGTGTCTATGTGACAATGAGTTGGGACACATCTTGCAGAGAGAGAGGAGGGCAGCACCAATAGAGCACCACCTTTCATCAAAGAGGTAAAAATACCAGGAATCTGGCCCTGCTAATCTGTGAGCCAGCATGTAATGTCCAGGCATCCTTCCTTCCTTAAGAGAGGGAGAGGTGAGAAGGCATGACCACACCACCCAACTTGAGAAACGTTTGGCCAACTTTTAACTCAGAGATGGTCAATCTTCATTAACCACACTTTCAGCTTTTACCTCAGCAGTCCGACCAAACTGCAGTTCACCTTGGGCTAAATGTTGATTGGCTATATCTTGGTTCAGAGCAATGCAATTAAGATAGCAGGCTCTTACTGCCTTTATAGTCGATGATTAGCAAGTGCTGGCAAATATAACAGGGCTCACTATTTTAAAAACGCCTACAGTGTGAATTGTATTGTAATACTTATATAGCACTTGATACCCCTGATTTGTCTGTGAAGTGCCCAGTTTTATATTGCATTGCTTGATTGATCGAGAATGTGGTGTGGGAGATTCTTAGAAATTCTCCAAACATGGTGGAGCAAGCATTGCTCCAAATAAGCCTGAGGTATTGCTCAGAGGTGAGAGAGAGACAGCTGAACTTACCAACCATTCTGTATGTTTGGTTTTCTACAGTTTGGCGGGCGCTACTGGTGGGGATACAGAAGACTGAATGAGGAGAGGAAATTGGATATGCGTAAAAATCTAATGAGACTTCAAATGTTGAGATAATGACCCGATTAGATGTAGTTTATAGAGAGAAAAGGTGATGGTACAATTTGGAGTCACACAATTGCATACAAACATAATTCATGTTTGAAAGCAGTTTTGTACGAAAAGAACGATAATTTGCTACAATGTTTTTGGCAAAGCATTTCTCTCCTGAATCTGTTATGAGCTGACTGTTTCCAAGTAGAGCAACAGTTTCATGCCTAATAGGAGAGGTTTAAGCAAAGGGAAACTAATGGGAACTGAGTTACACCACTTTCATTTAACAGTTATATTGGTAATACGCTTGTTATAACCAATTTCACAGTGGGTGAGAATCACCCACGAGGGTGCTTTTGAGCATCCCATCGTCGCATACATAGAGGGGGTGGCTGTTGATCAGAGCGAGAAGGGCCCATTATAAGAAGAATAAGAATAATTTCTATTTGTAAAGCGCAAAGATATCACCCTTTTAGGGTTTCAAGGCACAGGGGGCCATCGGGGAGATTAAGTAAACTGTTGCCCCGAGTCATATGATGCTGAGCTGAGCTGAGCTGCTGCTAGTGCCATGAATAAAGCCTGGGGTAGGTACACCATTTTGCTGCAAACCCACATGAAGAAGTCTTTGAAGTTATAGGTTTGCGTCAAAATACATGGGTGGATGCACAGAAATGCCCATGCCCCACCCAGGTAATGCCTCCCTTTTGCAAGTGCGTGTGGAGAACTGGGGGAAGCTCCAAAATGAAATAAATAACAAGCATGGAACTCTATATAAAAGACAGGTTATTATTATGATTATGTTCAGTTCAACTACTGGGTTTGTGATATAATGGAAGAATTGTATTTGATGTGAGGTGTTCTTTGTGAGGGAGGAAATTACACTAGTGTCTCCCTCTTGGAAGTGCAACACCAGCAGTCTCCGCAGTGCCACGCCTCTTGAAAAAAGAAATCACTGAAGTGCAGCACATGACACATGGCCAGTGTAGGTGGGGAATAGGAGCAGGTGCGCCAGCACATTTTTTCATGTGACTTTATAGAAATGTTCACATGCTGCCACATAGCTTAATTGATGGGGTTGTAGGTGCTGGTGCTTCTTCACTCCTCCATCTCCTTCCATCTGCCCTCCTTTATTACCCTCCACCTGCTATTAGTTGTGCCTCACTCTCCTCCTCCCTGTCATTAATGCACCTTCACCACTCATCTTCTGTCTGTACTCCTACACTGTCTCCCCCTCCCCTGTCAGCTGTGCTCCTTCACCTTCCTGTGTTAAGCTTCTGGTGCTTCTATCACTCTCCTCCCACTTGGGAGGGCAACTTTGAATTAGCCATGCCCAGCTGGCCTGGTGGGAGCTGGTGGTTTGTTACAGTATATTTGTGTAATTCCTAAATCTCGGGGCATTTGTGAGGGTGCTTCCAACAAATGCACCCTTATACCATAGCCCTGGCACTAACTTGCACATTAAATTTCATGTAGCACATGACCAAACGTGTTAATGATTGAAATAAAATTTGTGTGATTCCGCAGTGGCTTGTGCATCAGTGTGCAGGTGGATATTTCTAATATGTCTGCCGACCACAAATGGTAATTTGCAACACAGGAGGCTAAGCATCTAAAGTGCAGTTTTGGTGAAAATGTTGTTGGCCCACATCAGTATTCTATGGCCCTGTGCCTTCATGTCTATGATTTTCTTCTTTCATGGTGCCTCTAACTGACATGAAAATGTTTAATTAGGACATATACATGCAATACACCTTTCATGCAGCGCAGCAAGGTGGCTTGCACTGTAGTGTTGTGTGCATGTTTGTGAAATGTGACCCCTAGGGCTCAATAATTCACAAATGTCATGCATGGCAGGACAGCAAGGTAGCTTGGTGTGTTGTGCTCTGTGAAAGGTAGAGTGCAACAGTGTGCAAGGTATAACAATAAATGGTGCATTACAACTCTTGGCTAGTCCTGGGTACAACATGATGGCTAGAGCAAATGCAGGCACCCTTGTTGCAATTGTCCCTGTTGTGGTTCTAGGCTGCAACGTTTGCTTCAGTGCAGTCAGAGAGCAGAAATGCACTGTAACATGTTCAATGTGGCCCATTCGTGCATTCACTCTTTCAGGCGGGCAGCCTATGAAATTTACACAAATAGGTCCCCTAGTCAATACTGAGATTGTGTGATCAATGTACATGTATTATAATGAACAATTGGTCACAGTAGCAACATTTTTTCAAAACAAAAGAAATAGAGAGCAGCATTCAAAATACCAATGTAGCATAGTTTGCAGTGAATGCAATTTATTTTCAAAGCAAATATTCACTTCAGTTTCGGCAACGCAGTTCCTCTTTCATTTAAAGTCAATTCAAGTATTTCTAGGTACTCTAGTGTTGGGAAAGGAAAGGCTGGGGTGTTTGAGATAAACGTGAGTGTGAAGGTGGTGGACAAGGGAAAGGTGATGTGACATATATACATCTGATTCACAGAGACCAGAAGCACAGCCCTGGTAGCACAGGGATTGCTATGATAGAGCATACGTCCAGGCCAATAATCTGTTTCTGAATACTCGCAGTGCCATCTTGTGCATGTACTGTTATGTATAGATTGTCTGGCGAGATTGTTGCAAAATCCAAACTAGTCCAATGAAGAAATCATTATTTTTTCAGGCTAGGGCACAATTTGAGGATGTTCTAATTGTGATTTCTTTTTTTCAGCCATAGTGAAACCTTACATATAATGATGAGTAAATGTAGGGACAGCCTGATAAATCTGATATGATGGTTTGGTGGATTTTCGTATGCACCAAAAAACAGCCTACTTTGTTTCTCTCATTTATGTAGTGAGTATTGCAAACATAGTGGAAGTAGCGCCTTTCTAGTTTAAGGTTCATGACATTCAGTGATGTTAGCCTGCTTTTCCTGGTGCAACGGGTATTTTTGATGGTGCTCAGAACCGGATGTTAGCTGTCTTGCAGTCTCTCTGTTGTGCACCCTTGTTCAGTTCCACCACCAAAGCCTAGATGTGTACTTCTAGAAACAGGGGAGGGAAGAGGTACCTTCCTCTGCACACATGGTTGTTGGCATGATGCATAGTTCCAATTGAGTGGTAGCTCTACAGATTTATTCTTTTGTTTCAGTTTTCATAACATGCAATTACAGAGGATGCTTGGCTCTAGATGGCGCATGAACACTGATGACTCATGTGAGACTTTTGTTGAAAAAAAAATATATTTTTTGTTACTTTTACTTGCAATATTTTTTACCTGATTTGATTAATGGGTATGGATAATTCTGAGTGCCTTATTAATTTAAATCATGATTGCACTTACAGTATGCACTCTCCTTCCGGGTAACCAGGCCACTTTCTGAATAATCCAGGAGTGACATTTACATGTGGGGCATGAGTTCCCATGGGTCTCCCAGCCTGCTGAAGGTCGCCTGCACCCGTGCCAGTGTCAGTTGTCAGTGCTTGCAAATAAGGTCACATAGGCTTAGCTACACCACGGCAGAGACCAATCCTCATTGGATTTGCTTGCTAAGTACAATGCTGTTTCCATTGCAACAAAGCTGCAACTGCCAAAGCTTAGTGGTGGGTCGCAGGCACGCGCAAACTCCGCTACGCAGCAGTAGGTGGAGATTCTGCTGAACTTCCCGTGGAGCAGCAAGACTCTGCAAACACCACCAGCAGAACGGAGTTTGCCACCACCTCTAATTTTGACGACAAGTGGTAGGAGTCCAGCAGCAAATGGCTTATTCAGTCTGGATGATGATGGAGACTATAGTGGGCAACCTTGAAGGAGTCAGACACCTATTTTGGCTCCATGGGGCAGATGATTCCCTAGCTGACATCACTGGTGTTATGATGCAGAAGGAACAAAAACACCAGCCTTCTACATCTGACACCAGGGAATCTGTAAAGCAGCTGGGAGCCATCAATCTATCCACCTAGTCACTGGAGGCCAAGATGGACTCCTTCATTGCATTAATGAGTGGCCTCAATAGCAAAGCTGTCACTTTGCTGGCCACTCAGGAAACCCTTTCCAGGGACTACCATGCTGCCTTACTGGCATTCACAAATGTAATTGAGAACATGGGAATTACATCTTCATCCACAGATATTTGTGTATCTGAGGCTAGTAAAATCACTCAGCTGCCTCCCATTTCAGCACCACAACTTCCAAGGGAGGCAGAACACACATCAGAGGTCGAAGATATATAGTTCCCCAGTTTCCGATGAAGATCTTCCCAATAAACATATGGAAATCCCCCATGCCAGTTTTCCATCTGCCCTGTGTAGAACATCATGCCACATTCTTTGGAACCCAGTACTGTAGTTCATCTTGTCCACCTGTGATTACCAAAAATCTGCTACATTTGCTTATGCCAATTTGTACCCCCATACTTTTCTCAAATAACACATGTAAATGTGAAGTAACATTTCTATCCCAAAGTATTTGCAAGGGATCACTGACATAACCTCGACAGACCGAATATCGACTGGACAAAATATCGATGACTAATTATCGACAACAAAATTATCGATTTACTATACTTACACAACAAACATCAAAAATATCGACTACACAATATCGACTACTAAAAACAACGACTACAACAATATCGACTCACAACATTATCGATTTCTAAAACACCGATTATTAAATATTTATATAACAACAGTCAAAATATCGATTACACAAACAGATAGCAAATTTATCGATTGTAAAAAAATCGCCATTAATAGATCCTAAAATAAATGACTTTATTTTTTAATAATTAAGTCATACTGATCATAAAAAACCAGATTTAGTTAATATAAATAGATAACATATATTATTTATTTTCATAACATTTACAACACACAATAAATACTAACATACATTTTATAATACATAAACAATGTTTCGACCTTCTACACATTTTTTACAACTAATTACATATATTCCTCCACTTTACAAATATCAAAATAACATTACCTAGAACATTACCTATACAAAATAAATCCTTACACATTCAATAAACGTTAATTTGCGTCACCCATATAAGGAAAGCAATTAGCATAACAGAAAAAAAAAATTCAAATCAACAAATAAAAACAGACTATCCATTTAAACAACCAATCCTATTTCTGAAACAATTAACCTAATACTATATAAATGAAATAATAAGTAACTAAAAACGCAGTATACATCTCCTAAGTAAAGGAAGACGAAACTCTGCTGGATTTCTGGAAGAAAACTGATGGACTTCAACAGAAAGAGACCTACACATATCTAAAGTAAGTACTACTACATTATTAGTCAGCAAAAATGTAACTCTCAAAGCTCACACCTATATTTTAAAGCAAAATACATCAAATATATCTTTTTTTTTTAGCACTCATCCTACAGATGAAAAAATAAAACAGAAGACCTACACAACACCTGGACATCAAAAGTTACATATAAAAAAGTAAGTATATATTAGAAATGTAAAATCGAGAATTAATAGATAGGTAACTAAATCTAAACTAGCAAAAAACGTCGAACAAATTATCATAAATAGTAATAAAATATTTCTACACATTTTCTCAACTTCCACAGGTACAAAAAGATATACACAGAAAATAACAGTTTGAAGAACATCAACAGCTGAAAATAACGACTTGAAAGCATCAAAACATTTGCAGGTAAAATACAAATGTGTGAAACTGTATAATGTGATTAGAACATTTATTTTCCTTAAAAAATATTTACATTCTCTTTTAATTACCTCCTAGCACTACAATACTATCATGACTGAAGGAGCTAAATTCATTTATTCACAAAAAGGGAAAATGCTTCTTTGTTACATGGGATATGTCTACACTCAAGAGAAACAAAAAGATTTGAAAGTGTTTTGGAAGTGTACGAAATATTATGCCAACAAATGTTATGGTAGAGCTATAACTCAGGAAACTACTGTTACTTATACTAAAGAACATAATCACCCACCCAATGTAACAGAAATAGAGATTAGACAAATGCTAGATTCCCTTAAAGAAGCTAGTACTAGCACTGATCAACCAACAACTGCTATTCTGAAACACCATTTAAGTGTACTTCCCCAACATGCTTCTAGCCAATTACCATCTATAGAATCCCTTAAAAGAACAGTAGCTAGACAAAAAAGAGCAACATGCACTACTCCTCCCACACCAAAAACTTTAGAAGAAGTCCAAATTCCACCTGAACTCTCTGTAACTCACAATAAAGAAAATTTTATACTCTATGACAACAAATCTAAAGATAAAAGAATTATACTGTTTGCCACAGCAAACAACATGACAAAACTTACCCAATGCCAAACTTGGATGATGGACGGTACTTTTTCTGTATGCCCCAAACCTTTTTATCAATTATACACCATCCATGGTCATTTCCAAAATGCAAATATTCCATTCCTTTATGCCCTTCTACCAAACAAACAGCAAACTACCTATCAAGAAATACTAACTGAAGTCAAGCAACATACTACCAACTATTTTCCACAAAAAATTATCATTGACTTTGAAAAAGCTATGATAAACAGCATCCTTAAAACATACCCACACACAGCAATACAAGGTTGCTATTACCACTTTAATCAATGTATTTGGCGACATCTACAAAAATCAACCTTGAGTATCCAATACGCCACTGATAGCACATTTGCTTATCAAATCAAAAAACTCATCGCCCTAGCCTATGTTCCACTAACAGATGTAACTGAGCACTATAACTTATTAATAGACAGCCCGTACTATAAAAGAAACGAAGATAAACTAAGCCCTATGCTTGACTACTTCGAAGACACATGGGTAGGAAGGCTACACAGATCAGGCCATAGAAGACAACCCAAATACCAAATAGCTTGGTGGAATGTCTACCTTAGCACACTAAATAAGGAAGCAAAAACAAACAATGCAGTTGAAGGATGGCACAATGCCTTCCAAGCAACTACAGGCCGAGGAACGCCTACCCTTCACAAATTAATACAATCCTTACAAAAAGAACAAAGTTACCAGGAGCTCCGAATGGAGCAATCAGTAACTTTGATTGGACCTAAACTCACCAAAGAAACTAAAAAAATGTATAACACACTCCAAAGTCAAGTTACCCTCTATCCAACTAGCAAAGGACTAGAATATCTATCAATGATTGCCAAAACTATTCTTTAAAACATTACATAACTAGACACGTAAAACTAAACATATTTTTCCTAAAATTCTTCATTATAATATGTAACAAATTGCAATTAAATTATCAAATACATAATATTAACATATATAAAATGTATTTAGATAATGTATTTACAAAATGTTACATACAACGTAAGTAAAGCAAAATTAAAAACAGTTTTCCCACCCATTAAAAATCCTGAAAATACTTATATTTCTGATTCAGCTTCAAACGTAATCCAATTCCAAGCAATCCATAGGACACCATTCCCAAAACCCATACAATCCATGAAAGCCCAAAAAAAAAGCAAAAATACAAGCAAATGCATAGCGACTCCTTTCCACTTCAGTAGACACCAGATACCATAGAAAACCCAAAAATCCGTAATGGCGAAAAATAAACGCTCCAAGAAAATGTAAAAACCCCAAAAATAGTGTGCAAAAATAAGAGTATATAATACTCGTTACACAGCTGTGATCAAAAAAGAAGGGAGTCCTCCAAAACAGCGAAACGCGACGATAACCTAGAAAAAATTAAATAACATACCCACCCACATAAAAACACCCATACATATATAAAAACACATATTTATACATCAAACATATTATCTTAGTAACATTTAAACATATTACCTCACCTCACACACCTACAACAAAAACGCGGTAAAAATCCAATATCGTACACTCTACCTAACACCGAACACACAATCTTCTCTAATTAACTCTACCTACATAAACATAAACACAGCACACATACACTAGCAATAAGTTCAGAAACTTATAAAACACAATTAAAACAAACTTACCCTCTCTAACGCGAAGCAGCACCCAACCGCGATCTGTTGAAGCACCAAATACGCCTAAGTAACAGTACGCGGTTAAAAAGTAGTCCCTGTATACAGCTAAATGCTATTTAATTTCTATATTCCAACACTTTAAAAAATACACAGAGTATTATATAAGTGTAAATATTTATTTAAAGTGTATAAAATTATTTCATAAATATTCATAAGTTTGAAATAATTATTCAACTGTTATGTTATAGTTAAAAAATTAATTTTTGATTTATAAATACATTTAGTAAATAATGTTAATGTAAAAATAAATTGCATATATAAGTTTGTTACAAGAAATGTTTTTTTTAAATTTGCAAATATTATGTAAAACATTATGTATGTATATAATAAATGTTTTTGGTGTTTATGTATTTAAAAATGAATATTATAAATATGTTCAATATTCATAATAATTATTTCCAAAAATATAACATGACTTGGTAATAAACAAAAATGTTACAATTACAAAAAAATGTACATAATTTGCAATGACAATAAATTCAATGTGTATCTGAATAAATATTTTGTTATTAAATAAAAAGTACATATTACCAATTTGTTTCTGAAACTATTTAAATGTTAATATATGTAAAAGATAAAAAAATTATGTTAATATAATTTATGTGTTAAAAACATATACATGTACTTCATATTTTTGTTATGTTAATAAAAACATTGAATGAAAATTTTTGATTATAAATAAAAAATGATTCTCTATTTGCAAAAAAATTTTTATATGTGAATAAACAATTTTTCATTTATGGCATTTAACCCTGTCTATGTTTCCTTCTTTATTATTGTATATAAATATTATTTACATATTAAATAATCTATTAAAAAATACCTTATACATTTAAATATATTTAAAAATTGTATTAATATTTAAAGTCCTACAATACCAATAATTGTTTTAATGTATATTAATTTAAATATTTTATATAAAATATATGAAAAAGTAACTAATTTAATAGACATTTAAATTGACCATATTTTTACCCTGTATCCCTCTAACCTAAAACCCTAAACTGACCCAAAGCCCTAAAAACACCCCTTTACCCACAAACTAAAAACTGACCCAGAACCCACAAAATACCCCTTTACCCACTAACTGAAAACTGACCCTGACCCCTAACAATAACCCTTTACCCACTAACTGAAAACTGACCCTGACCCCTAAAAATACCCCTTTACCCACTAACTGAAAACTGACCCTGACCCCTAAAAATACCCCTTTACCCAAAAACTGAAAACTGACCCTGCCCTCTAAAAATACCCCTTTTCCCACAAACTGAAAACTAACCCTGCAACCAAAAAAATACCCTTTACCCAAATACTGAAAACTGACCCTTAACCCTAAAAATAGCCCTTTACCCACTAACTGAAAACTGACCCTGACCCCTAAAAATACCCCTTTACCCACTAACTGAAAACTGACCCTGACCCCTACAAATACCCCTTTACCCACTAACTAAAAACTGACCCTGACCCCTAAAAATACCCCTTTACCCAAAAACTGAAAACTGACCCTGACCTCTAAAAATACCCCTTTACCCACAAACTGAAAACTAACCCTGCAACCAAAGAAAGACCCTTTACCCAAATACTGAAAACTGACCCTTAACCCTAAAAATAACCCTTTACCCACTAACTGAAAACTGACCCTAACCCCTAAAAATACCCCTTTACCCACTAACTGAAAACTGACACTGACCCCTACTAATACCCCTTTACCCACTAACTGAAAACTGACCCTAACCCCTAAAAATACCCCTTTACCCAAAAACTGAAAACTGACCCTGACCTCTAAAAATACCCCTTTACCCATAAACTGAAAACTGACCCTGCAACCAAAAAAATACCCTTTACCCAAATACTGAAAACTGACCCTTAACCCTAAAAATACCCCTTTACCCACTAACTGAAAACTGACCCTGACCCCTAAAAATACCCCTTTACCCACTAACTGAAAACTGACCCTGACCCCTACAAATACCCCTTTACCCACTAACTGAAAACTGACCCTGACCCCTACAAATACCCCTTTACCCACTAACTGAAAACTGACCCTCACCCCTACAAATACCCCTTTACCCAAAAACTGAAAACTGACCCTGACCCCTAAAAACACCTTTATCCACAAACTGAAAACTAACTCTGAAAGAAAAAAATTACCCTTTACCCAAATACTGAAAACTGACCCTGAACCCTACAAATACCCCTTTACCCACTAACTGAAAACTGACCCTGACCCCTAAAAATACCCCTTTACCCACTAAATGAAAACTGACCCTGACCCCTACAAATACACCTTTACCAAAAAACTGACAACTGACTCTGCACACAACATATACCCCTTAATAACCAAACAGAAAAGTAACCCAGAAGACTAAACCAACCTCTTTCCCCAAATACAAAATAATATATATATGAGAATATCTTTAATTATATATCTATATGTTATATATATCTTTATATATCTAATTATAAATATATTATATATATATAATTAAATGTAATTAGACAATTATATTTCATATATATATATTTTATATTTAATTATTATAATATTAGTTATATCTATTTATATCTATATAATTAACATATTTTAAGTCTTTAACAATTATTTCATTATGAATAACAATTAATTAATTAACATATGTCATTACTTATAATTAATTAACTTCCCACCCTATACGCCTATTAACACACAACCCACTACATAACATAAAAATGTGAGATGTAACATAATTTACTATAATAGCATTAATGTTAATAAATTTACAATTACATAAAATATAATTAACATATTTAATTTATTTTACAAATATTTAATTATTCATAACAATTAACTAATTAACATAATTAATTACTTACAATTAAATTACTTCCCACCCTATTCCCCTATAATCCCACAACCCACTACATATCCTAAAACAGTTTGATTTTACATATTCAACAATAATTCCATTTATTTAAATAAATTAACAATTAAATTATATATAATTAACATATTTTAGATAAATAACAAGTATTTACTTATTCTTACCAATTAATTAATTAACAGATTTAATTACTTACTATTAAATTACTTCCCACCCTAATCCCCTATAATCCCACAACCGGCTACATGAAAAAAATGATTTAAATAAGCATAATTCTCAAATAAGCTATTAAAATAACATATTTACCAATTACATATTATATATTTAATTAAATAGTAATTTAACAATTAATTACATATTAATACCAATAATTATATTTACATATTTAATTAATTAATACCAATTAATATATTTACATATTTAATTAATTAATACCAATTAATATATTTACATAATTAATTAATTAATACCAATTAATATATTTACATATTTAATTAATTAATACCAATTAATATATTTACATAATTAATTAATTAATACCAATTAATATATTTACATAATTAATTAATTATATTTAAAATACTTCCCACCCTATTCCCCTAAAAACCCACTACCCGCTCCTAGAAATTATTATAGTAATATAAATTTTTTTTAATTTATTAATTATTTTTAACATTAATTCTATATAAATAAATAAATAAAATTAATACATTTTAACACAAAATGCTATTATAAAACATTAAAACAATGTACATTGAACTATTACATATTATATATATACATATTAAAATTCGATATCATGAGAGTCGATATTGTGACAGTCGATAACACAACTTTCGATATTTTTAAACTAATAAACATATCGATATTTTTTACTGACGATATTACTTACTCGATATTTTTTATGTCGATATTTTTTACATACATAACAATCGATAAAAAAAAAATCGATATTACTTACCTCGATATTAATGCCATCTCGATATTCTCTAGTCGATATTATGTCCAGTCGAAATAAATGACTCGATATTAAGACTGTACACCATTTGCAAGAACTAAACATTTTAATTGGGCACTTTGTGTTGATTGTAAAAAAGTATACTACTTATATGTTTAAAGGATCTGAACCGCTGGAATAATAAAAAAAGATACCATTACGAGATTTGCATGGTTGATTCTCAAAACTCTACATACATAATGTAATTCAAAAACACAAAGGCACTTTTTTGAAGCTAAATAAGTGTGATCTAAAGGTATATGCATATGCCGGCTTTGTATGTGCACCTACACCAATGACATCCATTGCAATAGTATACTGATATTGGGCAGGCCTGTGCCTTGAGGAATCTGCAGCTCAAGTAGAACTTCTACTAAAGCAGTAGAAAGGAGCATCCCCCTCTTGCACTGTGCGAGATGCCGTTCCCGCTGATTTTACAGTGCGGGACAAATACCTGGCACCAAAAATCAGTGCAAACGCAGTGAGGTAACCCACTCTGCTGCCAAGCTACAGGGAGCTCCACGAGCGGCGGAGTGGGTTACCTCGTGCCATTCACACTGATTTTTAGTGCCGGGTATTTGTCCCGTGCTGTAAAATCAGCACGAGTGGCATTTCGCATAGTGCAAAATGGCTTTGCTTCTTTCTGCTGCTAGAGTAGAAGTTCTACTCAAGCTGCTGCTTCTGCAATGTGAACGGAAGTTTCTCAACGCGAGTAGTAGTGACCATCTGCCTCTGCCCACGCTGGGTAATCTTGCAGGGAAGTGATTTAGCATTGGATTTTCCTTGCTCGCCAACATACCGTTGGCAAGTGTGAGCGAGGAGAAAACTCTGCATTCACTACGTGGAGCAGAGTCTTTGGAACGGAGAGCAAAAACGTCTGCAAACTCCACAAACGGAGCAGAGTTCACAGCCCAGGCTTAATTCTGAGCAATGTGAAGTTTCTCGATATAATGTCCGAGTAAATCAAAAAGCTGCATTTTTTTGATGGACACACAGTGAAATTTTTGCAAAGTATAGAAATACAACTACCTATCAATCCAACACTTACCTCCCTGCTTCCTTTCACAGAGAGTTCTACAATAAGGAGACTGACTGTGTTGTGCTGTGTGTAAACTCAAATACTTAGCCCCACTTACAGGGGCATATGTACAAGCCACTATCGCCACCACAGTGTCACTTTTATCGACTTTGTGGCGGCGATAGGGGCTTAGCCTTATTTACAAGGCAGCGTTAAGCCACTTAAAGTGGCTTAACGCTGCCTTGTAAATAAGGCCCCCTTTCAAGCTATGATTAGCATGAAAGGGGTGGGTAGTGGGTGTTGCTGTGGGCGCACCACGGCAACACCCATTGATTTTGACGCTGTCTCCTATGTAGGGCAGCATACATAGGAGGTAGCGCCAAAATTAAGACCAGGTAAAAACCTGGTCTTAAGTTTGGCGAAACGATGAGAAATGCATTATTTCTTCTCGTTTTTGCTTTTCCTATGTGTGCTGTAACACATCTGTAGCCACATATACATAGCCGAGCTACAGCCGTGGCTAAAAAAAACAATTAACGGAACTTATGGGCGGCTGCCCCTCAGTCTGGCCGTCCCCAATGTCTAACAACATTATGGACAATGTAATCCTTATTCCAACCCCTGTAAACTCCAAGAGAAACTTTTCACTATGCCCCACAAACTAAGTCAGATGCCCATATGTAAGATATCTTCCAGCTCTCTACAGCGGAAATACTTTCCATCATTATCCCAACCCATATGAGCATTTTGGCAGGGGTATGTTAAAGGTTAAACAAAGTCTTAATGTGCTATGCCTTTAAATGAGCAGAAATCAAAATGCTCCCAGCCGTGTTAATCGATTGCTCCACACAGAATCCTTGACACCCTAATTCATTTACCCATTTAAGGTTTTGCGCCTCTAAATCATCCCTCTGTGTGTCCAGCAAGCAGTTATATAAAACACCAATCCGAGCCTTGCATCTGATGGGCTTAACCAAAGGGTTCGGCTCTATCGCTCTATCACTCTATGCCTTTTACATAGAAAATCGCAGATTTGTATAAACTTAAAAAAATTCTGTTTTAGGCAGGTGGTATTTATCAGCCAATGTTGCAAAGGAAAAAAGACCCCTTTTGTCATAAAAATCACCTATTTGTGAGATCCCTTTACCTCTCCATCTATCTACTATCCTATCCCAAAAGATAGAAGGTAATAAAGTTGATGCGGCTGTAGGTGTTTAATGAGAGACCCCCTTAATCTGGAAATATCTCTGTACGGCCTTCCAGACCTTGAAAGCATTTACTAAAACCTTAAAACAGGTCTTTTTTGTAATAGCTAGGCTCCAGCATCTTAATTAAACAGTTCTTGGCTTCTGCACCCAGCAGCACAAGATAAATGGTTGGGGTCTCAGCAATATTTCCGACCTTCTCTCCTGTTAACAAATTCTCCATAATTTGCAGTATGGAGTCATAGTAATATAATGTAAAGTCGGGGACTGCCCAGCCGCCTTTCTCCCGGGGTAGCATCATAAAACGCATTTCTCTACGCCGTTTCCCTTGATCCCATAAAAATCTAGCTCATAGTGATTGAAGCTGCTGTAGCTGTCCTCGAGTAAGTGATCTAAAATAATATAATACTTTAGGTAAGATAATCATTTTAAGGACATTATACCTTCCCACCAACGACGAGTGCAGACACTCAAATTACTCCAATTGTTGTTTGACACTGGTGAGAATAGAGCCCCAGCTAACCTAAACCAATTCCTTCAGACATGCCTGATTCTAATACCCAGATATGTCACCTCGTTGGTCACCCTGGGATCACCGATACAGGCTACATTTATACAGACAATCTGTGTTTTAGATGCATTAAGTTTGTAACCTGATACAAAGCCAAACCTGTGCGCCATTGTTCTATCTCAGGCATGGCTATAGCAGGGACAGATGTTACAACAGCTATGTCATCCGCGTAGGCAAATACTCAGAATTGTTCTTGTCTACAAACTACAGGTACAATCATAGGGCTCCCCTCCAACATGGTTAAAAAAGGGCTAATGTATAACGCAAATACAGGGTGGGGAACATAGACATCCTTGCCTTGTACCTCTAGAAATACGTACCGGTTCAGGTTCTAGGCCCATTATACAAATTCTAGCAATGAGGCTCCTATAAATAACCTGAGTAGAATTGGTAAAACTGGGACCAAACCCCAAACGTCACAGAACCGCCCAGAGGAATTCACAGGAAAGACAGTCAACCACTTTTTCAGCGTCTAGTAATACCAGGCTGAACGTGGTATCTTGAGCACTAGCTAAATCAAACAGGGTCACCACCCTGTTGAAGTGGATGACCGTGCCCCTAGTGGGTATAAACCCATGTTGTCATATCTAAACTAATGAAGTAATAACTTTCGCAAAACGGGACGCCAACATTTTGCCATAGATTTTCCCCTCACAGTTCAACAGGAATGTGGATCGATAGGACCCCGGAAGATCTAACGGCTTATCCTTTTTTAAAAACAACAATAATATCCCAAGACGGCGGTGCAGCCTCTAATTGTGCTTCTTGGAAGGTGGCCAACATATCTTCTTTTACTTCTTGAAAAAAATTTTGTAAACCTCCAATGGTAATTTTTCAGGCCCAATCGCCTTGCCACTAGCTAGCATATTTATAGCTTCCTCAGGCTCCTCCATGGTGATAAGGGTGTCCTGGATAGCTGCATCAGCCTGGCCCAAGGTTCGCTACTTAGACTCTGCAGCAAGGTCTCTCCTGCCTGCCAAACAAAGTTATTTTCTGTATATAATCCCTCAAAAAAGGTATGAAAGACACTTAAGATCTCGAAAGGAGTGTCAACTATCTTACCCTGTGCATCTTTCATAGCCTGGATTCTTTGTGTTGCTTCCTTAGAGCGAAGACTTTGCGTGCGGCACCACCCAGTAGCCTCCCCATACTCATAGCTCTCTTCCTTACTAAGCTTATATTTAAGGGTGGTTTTCTTGCTGCAATGTAGGTTAACTTTGGCCTTACATCGGGCAACCTCGGTTTGCAGCGAGGCGGTGTCGACACCTGCTTGCATTCCCCACATAAGATTCTCTTGGGCTACTTTGAGCTTTGCACACAAATCTTGGACCACCAATTTCAGTTGCCTCTGATTATGTAATCCAAAGCTGAGGACCTCCCCCTAAGCCCAGCCTTTAAGGCATACCATACATAACCACATGAAGTTGATTTATGGTTGATTTCTAAAAATTGCCTAATCCAATTATTCATATGGTTGACGAATGCTGTGTCCAGTAAGAGTTTCCTTTCAAAAGAAAAAGATCTCGAAAGAGAGTGTGCTAATTGCTTGGATATCGATCATCAGTGAGTCATGATCCGCAGTAATCCTAGGAAAGACCTACATTTTAGCCCCAGCTAGTAGTGCTGTTGAGATAAAAAATATAGTCTAACCTCACTAACTTATTATGTGGGCGGGAATAAAAAGTAAAACCTGGGTCAGGATCCCGTAATGTAGCCCATGTGTCTGTCAAGCCATGATCACCCAGAAGGAGCTGTAGTGCCTTAAAAACTTTGGGTTTCCTGCCCTTATATTTCTTCATACGTGACTGTAGATCCGGACAACCAAAGTTTATATTAAAATCACCACAGAAGATCAAAGGGGTGAGTCATGATGCTAATTCAAAATTAAGTCCATCCAGTACTGATACCTCGTCCAAATTAGACCCGTAAACTGAGAACAAGGCAAACTTAACAGCCCCCATTATGCATTCAATGATGACCCAACTGCCTTGCTTATCAACCAGTGTTCTACCCAAGCCCTGGATTTCATGCTTAGCTAAGACAGCTACCCCCTGGTTCATCGTAGACTGTTGTCTACATGTCAGCACCAAATAGCCTACTTCAGCTAAAACCTTCGGTTTTCCCCACGGGATGTGGGTTTCCTGTAAGCAAACCTGGTCGGGTTGCATCACACATAATTCAGCGACCACCTGTTGCCTTTTCCCATTATTATTTAGCTCGCAAACATTAAAAGAGCAGATATACAATCCTGGAAGAATCATCCTATCCCCCATCGTATGCTGCCAACTCCCTCCAATTACTGACCCTGCTGAATAGCTTCATATGCCTGAGTTCTTCTATCTTCCACATGTTATGGATTGCATTTACTTTTTCCCCCTCCCCCAACCCCCATCCCTTCCACCAGCCCCCATGCTCCCCCACTCCCCCCTTGTGCCCCCTGCCCACACCTTCTCCCAATCCCCCTAACATGGGGCTTCCAACGGAGCCCCACCCTGCAATGAGGCATTAGGACCAATGGTCCCTATGATGAAAAGTTCCCGCTACCCGGAGTGTCCCCTCCTTGAACACATTCATATATGTAATCTAAGACAGCAGACCCCATCACCTTAACTAAAGAAGAAGAAAAAAGCAAATGAAAAAAAGAGAAATGTAAAACAGAGAGACTGCCTAGCACCTGAAACCTTGTCTAAATAGATTGAAAATACTCTTTGCCCTGTGCTTCTGAGGTGAAAAACCAGGCATGCTCATTATGTATGACCTTCAATTTGGCTGGATTGAGCAAGAAGGCTTGGGCCTCCTTGCCTTGAAATAGGGATCTGAGCTGTCACAACTGCCATAGTTTTTCTACTGTCTGGTGGCATAAATATGGTGTAACAAAAAATTCTGACCCCTTTCCAACCCCTATTTCTGTCTGGCCATGCAAGTTCGTACACTGCTTGGCGAGCCAAAAAATTATTGATTGATATTAGGATTGCTTTGGGTCTCGGGGTAGTTTGCCCTGGTCTCGTGATTTGCGTAAACGGGAATCGATGCACTCTTTGGATCGCTTGATTCCAGTACCATTGCAAGAGTTCAGGGAGGGCCTCCGAAAAAAGATCAACAATGAATTTGCGAGCATCCTGTCCCTCTGCGCCCTCTGGAATCTCCAAAACGTTCAGATTGTTTCGCCGTAGGCGATCTTCAAGATCCATTTACTTCCACTGCGTGTCCTCTTTCAATGATCACATTGAGCCAGCTGCCTCCTTCTGAGCTGCTAGCTTATCTTCCAGACTAGAGATCCGGTCTTCTGCTTCATTAAACCTTTCTGCAAATTCCGAGCAAGATTTCACAATATGTTGAATAGAGTTCTGGAGTTTGCGACAGGCTCCTTGAGTCTGTTGACTCTCCATATTTGTCTCTCTCTATGGGCCATTATGCTCTGGTAAATCACAGCCAGTGAAATATAATTTGGCTTCTCTACCGTGCTTTCACTTGTATGCTTAGATGTGGACCCCCTGTCTGCCCCAAGTCATCTGAGGATGACTAATACCATAACAGGAGTGTCCCCTCCTTAAACACATTCATATATGTAATCTAAGCCAGCAGACCCCATCACCTGAACTAAAGAAGAAGAAAAAAGCAAATGAAAAAAAGAGAAATGTAAAATAGAGAGACTGCCTAGCACCTGAAACCTTGTCTAAATAGCCCCCAGCATGCATCTCAGGTTCAATCCTTTTGGGTACTGTCCGTGGGCTGGTTTCTGATGTGTCGGTACCCTGGTCCTCGGGATGCACACTGCTTATCTCGCTGTGACCGCTACCCAGGGACTCTCGCCTAGAGCGAGACCTGAAAATTCACTCAATCTCATCTCCTGATGAATCAGAAGGATCTGATAGGGAGAAGACGTTGTCCCCAGAGTCAGTTTCCTTAGCCATGATCTGGGTGCTGCTATCATCATTTGTCCCTGAGTTATCCATGTTCGAGGAGCAGTCTATCTGCGCCTCCCTTGTGGTAGATTTACTCTGAGCCCCTTTACTAATGTTATTGAGGCCTGGGTAGTCTTTAGGGGTATCCACCATAACAGGGATAGCGGTGAGGTGACCTTCACGTCCCCCAGCCCCAGCATTAGAGGCTCCGTCACCCCCTATTTTACTTGGGCTCTAGTGTTTAGCGGGCGAACCCATACCCTGGTGAACCATGTACCCCTCAGCATGTCCCTAGCTCACAGAGGGATTCAGGAGTTTGTCAATCTCTTCTGCCTGTCCAACCACATCATTATTAAGAAGTGTATGTTGAGGGTTGTGGTGCTGTTTTTCTTTTTCCAAGGAAGAAACAAAGGGAGTATAATGCATTTACCAGTATTTCCTCCTAGCGCACCCTCTCATTTCTACCCGCCGTTTCTCCAGTGCTGCCACTCTTACCGCCTCATTGTTGTTTTCAGCCACTCCTTACGTTTCCAGAGGTGTCGGTTAGGATCCGAGGTTTTCCTCGAACAGACTTCAGAGGCATTGCAGCTGGGAGCACAGCCAGGTCAACTCCGCCCCCAATCCACAGGCCACTCTCAACTCTTTCAACAGCACAATACAGATGCGAAACTTGGAGAGGAAGCCACGCCAACCCGAGGCAATGTGACAGCCAGGACCGGGGGATCACCAAAAAGCTCCAAATCATGCAGCGGAATGAAGGTGGCAGGTCGGTTTGTCAGCTGGGCTGCAAATTTCAGGTGCAGGGAGAGGGTGTGGGAGCGCTAGCTTAAGCATCCAGCATAGCGGGCGCCATCTTGCCGTGAGCTTCAGTCCTAATGTAACTCTAATATGAGGAACACCTACAATTGTCCAACTGACACTGACAATGCAACATATTCATACAATGTACTCAGAACAAATCGAGCATCTTGTACTCACCTAACACAATAGTGGTAACTTATGACAAATAAATATTATCTAACTAGAGAATAATTAATAATTTATTAAAATGTAACACCTAATATCTAAGAACACTACCTAACCCTAACTAACCTACCCTATCATCAACAATAACTTATACTTACTAACCTACCCTAACTGTGATTAGCAATAGCCTTTACTATCTTATCTAACACTTAACCTATCTTAACCACTATTGACAGATGACAAGTTAAACATCAAACTCCTCCTCCTTTAATACACATTAGTCAGTATAATATAAAACTTCAACTACACAAAGAAGACTAAACAAAGATATATATATATATATATATATATATATATATATATATACATATATATATATATATATATATATATTACCTACTGGCGGTCGCCAGTAGGTATATATAGTTAGGATTTTTTCCCTATGGGATTTTTGAAAATTCTATGTCTAATAACTTTGGCGTTTGTGGACAGAATTGGCTGAAATTTTCTGGAAAATGGAACATTTTGTTTCTGAGCAGCCCTTGGAAATTTGGGGGGGTTTCGTCAAGGGGGGGCCGAGAAAAAAGGGGGTCCCAAAACGTGTTTTTAACATTGAGTTTTCCATAGGGCGGTTGGCCTCACTTTTAGCCCGAACGGCTGAATGGATTTCCATGAAACTTGGCAAAATTGTAGGGACTGGTAGCCCGATGTGCCTTTTCTAGGTCTCAATATATGTGCTCCAGTGGATTTTGAGAAATTAACGTTTAAAAAAAGATATATATCTGTAAGCGCGCTCCGGGCAGCGCTCCGGTCCGCGGACCTTAAGCGTACCGGAACTTCGCGTAGCTAAGCTGATTGGCTCTCCGGTGTCTGTCAACATTCTAAACAGTCCGGAGCGGCCGCCATCTTGTCTCTCGGTAGGATTGAGAGACAAGAGGAGGCCAAAACAAAGGCAAAAATGACCATAAGGGGGCATACTAGATCCTCCCTGACCCCCTAGGTTTAATGTGGAGGTTTTAAAAGGGCCCCGCGGGGCAAAAAAAACAAAACATTTTTTTTTTTTTTTTTGCGTGGGGAGCGCCCGGTCCGCGAACCGGGAAGCGTTCTGGGCAGCGTACTGCAATGAAAAATGAACGATAGACTTTTCAAATGCTGTATGTTAATTGATTGTTGTTTTTGTTGATTATTTTTTATTTTCTTTATTTTTTAAGCATTTTTTTTAATGTGATTGTGTTTCATAATTTATTAAACTTTCCAACATTTCATTGTCAGAAATTTCATAATTATCATGGAATATACATTGTAGTCTCTGAGGGTGTAAAATGTCCTCATTTGCAAGGAGGTTATCTACTGCTTGTACACATTGCAGTAGTTCATTGTCCCAAGTTTCATCGAAAAATTCAATGTCAATTTGATCAATTGTATCAATCAATTCTTGGCTGCTGTCTTGCAGGTCCATTTCAAAAGAAACTTGGTTTTCGCCTTCCATTTTGCCTGAAATTTGAATTAAAAAAATATATATTAGTAGAGATAGGGCAATGTTGGGAATAATTTTAGATAGGCATTTTTTATCAGTGAATTTATCTTTGGGCAGTGTATAGTATCAGAGTGGAAGTAGGAATATAAAAATGTGTATGTGATTTAACGTAAGTAAATTCATAATTATACAAGAGAAGCCTAACTCCATCCATAACTATAACAGAGAAGTCTCTCTAAATCTATAACTACTACAGAGGGATAGTATATATCTATCAGAAAAAGTTTACCATATTAACTTATAGTGCACAATATACTTCAGTTTTAAAAATAAAAACTTACCTTTAGAAAGAAGTTGAAGGAATTAGTGAAAATACTATTGAAATGTACAGCAAGAAGTAGTAGTCAAAATGGCTGTGTTTTCTTCTCTTCCTTTATATATATTCAGGTATATAACCAATGAAATGTCAGGTAAAAAAAATAGAAAATGAAAGTAACATTTTCATTGGTTGTCAATTCCAACACTTCAGATGTGTTTTGTGAAGTAATTTACCTCAGGGTATTTAGAGAGCTCTACAGGCTAAATGACTAAATGGAATTCCAATCAAATTTGTGAAAATGGTAGGGATTGGTATGTAGTATGAGCTAATCTATATTTGGTGAAATTGTCTCCAGTGGCTTTTCTGTGAACTACTTTCCCACCTTTTTTGATGGTGCGCTTCCCAGGGAGCGACCCGGTACGCGAACCGTTGAGCGCCCCGGTTCGCGAACCTTAAGCGTTCCGGGAGTCCACCATTTTGTGTTTCGGTCGAATTAAGATACAAGATGGAGGGCAAATAATGTTCAGAATGGGTAGAAGGGGGCACGGTAGACTTATCTTGACCCCCTAGGTTTTGTGAGGGTGGCTGAGGAGGCCCATATGTGCGAAAAAAAAACATTTTTTTAAAAAATTTCGCGAGGTTAGCTCCCGGTTCGCGTACCGGGTAGCGCCCCGGGGAGCGTACTTTGTTGAAAATTAGTGAAAAATGTTAGAGTAAAATAATAATTGTGAGTGATTAGATGTAGGGTAGCTCTGAGAAGAGCTTTTGGGTTTATGGTACATTTAGGTACTTATAAGTAGGTACCAATGCACATTCTTAAATTCAGAGTGAAAACTCTGTTGCCCTCATCTGAGAAGTGAACTCCATCTCCTCTGTAGATATCTTGCATGTAGTAACGCAAGTTATTGTTGTACAGGGAGCCCATTCCATGGTCTCTCATGTAAGCTGAAACAGATTTGTTTACATGCTTCCTCGACTTCTCAATTTGTGGACAAAATTGGTTTGACCACCTCCATTTCTGTCTTTGGCATATATTTGAATATACCAAGGCAGTCTGAGGAAAGAGTGCCATTAATTGCTCAAAGGTGTCCTTTAAAAGCATTTCCAGACCTACCCCAGTCAAAGTGCCCAAGTCATTACCTCCACAGTGCACAATTAACAGGTCAGGTTTGGGCAAATGCATAAAGGTTTTCACCAATGGTATCAATTGGTGACATTTTAATCCTCTGTGGCCAAAGCACTTAATTTCCACATCTTGTAAATTGAGGTTAGGTAATTTCCTGTTTTCAACGTACCTTTGAGCCCAGTGAATATAACTATGTCCAACAATCCAGACAGAAAACATGGTGAGAGAAGGTTCTCCTGCAGTCAGATGAAGTGTGGCAATGAAATGGCAGTTGAAAAAATGAGAGTTTAAAATGAAAAAAACTGTGGAGTTTCTGTGTTCATGAAGCAGTAACAGTGATTGGTGGATTTTGATTGCTGAAAACAGAAAGTTAGGGTGCACGGATGTGTTCTTTGAAAGATGTATTTTGAATGGTCAATAAAAAATCATTAAATGAAAGAATGCACTGGATATGCAGGTGCACGGAGAGTTCAGAGTTCAATTGCAACAAAGTTGTGTGAACTTGCAAACACCAGAAGTCTTCCAAGAGGTGGTTGCCATGCAGAAAAGACAGAAAGGGCAGAGGGGGGAAGGGTTTTCATTTGAAAAAAAGTGAGGGAAGAGCTTTGATTGGGTGACATGAGAAATATGTGTGAAGAATTACAGCATTTCTGTGCTTTTGATAGCTGCAGACTCTGGAGTGCATACCTTTTGCTCTGCTGAAGACAAATTGGTGTGTTTCTGAGACTGTTTTCAAACTCAAAGTATTTGCTAAGGTGAGAAAATATTTCTTTAATTTAGATAGAGAATAGTGTGCTTTAAGGAGAAAATTATGAATTATGTGGCGCAAATTGCTTGTAAATATGCTCCCACCTGTGCATGGAAAATTTAGATTTTGAATGTTTGTGTTACATAGCCATGTTAAAAGTGACCCAACCATGCAGGAAAGGCAATCAAAAAACGCTTTTATGTGTCTTAAGGACATTTTAAGTAATTTTCCCATGTGCAGTGTTTTGAAATTATGAATTGAAAATCGTTTTTGAGGTAAAGGAATTGTTTTTAAATTTATGACAAGGACATAATGGTGTATGCTTCTTTATAAGGCAATTGACTGTCCCTGATGTTATTTTTCCCATTTTAATGTAAGACTTTTCTCTGTGGCGCAAATTGCTTGTAAATATGCTCCCACCTGTGCATGGTAAATTTAAATTTTAAATGTTTGTGTTACATAGCCATGTTAAAAGTGACCCAACCATGCTGGAAAGGCAATCAAAAAACGCTTTCATGTGTCTTAATGACATTTTAAGTCATTTTCCCATGTGCAGTGTTTTGAAATTATGATTTGAAAATCGTTTTTGGGGTAAAGGAATTGTTTTTAAATTCATGACAAGGACATAATGGTGTATGCTTCTTTATAAGGCAATTGACTGTCCCTGATGTTATTTTTCTCATTTTAGTGTAAGACCTTTCTCTGTGGCGCAAATTGCTTGTAAATATGCTCCCACATGTGCATGGAAAATTTAGATTTTGAATGATTGTGTTACATAGCCATGTTAAAATTGACCCAACCATGCAGGAAAGGCAATCAAAAAACGCTTTTATGTGTCTTAAGGACATTTTAAGTAATTTTCCCATGTGTAGTGTTTTGAAATTATGATTTGAAAATCGTTTTTGAGGTAAAGGAATGTTGTTAAAATTTATGTGCGCCATATGCCCCCAAATTTCTTTTTCAGGGGTGCAGCAGGGTGTTATTGAGACACCCCTGCAGCTTTGGAAAAATTCCTAATTTGTGATGAGCACATTGTTAATCGCAAATTGCACCTTCATTTATATGAGCCTCCTAGCCCATGGAAATGAATGGGTAATTTGCAATTAGCAATTTTCTCATCGCAAATTTGGAATGGTAAAGAATCGCTATTTATTCCTTAAAATTCGCTTTTTTGGAAATGCAATATAGTTATATGATACATATGGCGGTTGATGTCTAACAAGATAAGAAGCTTAGGCATACATTTATGATGACTGGCGCAATGAAGTAGAAATCACTTACTTCATTGGTAGAGCTTTACATGTATTATCTCCTCTGTATTCTTCATCAAGCGTAACTTTAATCTGCAATCCTGAGTAGGCCTCACTTTAAACAAACCTCTGGATAGGCCACATCTTATTGTTATCTTGATTTAATCATTTAAAATGCTAGGGACAGATTTATGATAGGTGTATGCCTCTTTTGCGCCACTTAGAAAACATTGTCCATGGGGAAATGACTTAAAATGTCCTTAAGACACATGAATGTGTTTTTTTAAAACGTTTGCAATTTTTTTGGGTCACTTTTAACATGGCTATGTGACTCAAACAGTCAAAATCTAAATTCGCCATGCACAGGTGGGAGCATATTTACAAGGACTGTGCTCCATGGGGAAAGGTCTTATAATGTAATATGGGAAAAATGAAATCAGAGACACTGAAATGCCTTATAGAGAAGCATACACCATTATGTCCTTGTCATAAATTTGCAAACCATTACTTTTCCCCAAAAACGATTTTCAAATCATAATTTGAAAACACTGCACGTGTGGAAATGACTTAAAATGTCCTTAATTCAAAATGTGCGATTCCTTAAATGCAATGTATCAAACAAAAAATATGTAAAAAATGATATTAAGGATTTGGAAACTACCACCAACTTCTAGTTTGTGGTAATTTGCGAATTCTTTTCAAAAAGCATTTTTTTCCAAAAAACAAAAGGTCCCATATGACGCCCATACATGCCCTTAGGGCATGTAGGTGTGCCATATGCCCCCACATTTATTTTTATGGGGTGCAGCAGGGTGTTCTTGAGATACCCCTGCACGCTTGAAAAAATTCCTATTTTGTGATGAGCTAATTGCTAATCGCAAATTGCAACCTTCATTCCTATGAGCCTCCTAGCCCATGGAAATGAATGGGTAATTTGCAATTAGCAATTTGCTCATTGTAAATTAGGAATAGTAAAGAATTGCTATTTATTCCTTAAAATTTGCTATTTAGGAAATGCAAAATAGTTTGATGGTAGATATGGTGGTTGATCTGTAACAAGATAAGAAGCTTAGGGATACATTTATGATGACTGGCGCAATAAAGTGCACATTACTTACTTCATTGGTAGGCCTTTACATGTATTATCTCCTCTGTATTCTTCATCAAGCGTAACTTTAATCTGCAATCCTGAGTAGGCCTCACCTTAAACAAACCTCTGGATAGGCCACACTTTATCGTCATCCTGGATTAATCATTTAAAATGCTAGGGACAGATTTATGATAGGTGTATGCCTCTTTTGTGCCACTGTGCGTCACTTTTATGATGCAGCGGTGGTGCAAAAGATTTGCTATGAGGCGACAACATTACAAATTGATGCATTTAGGCAGATATGTCATGGTGTAAAAAAAACGTACCACATGAAACCGATGCAGCAGTGATGCAAAAGATGCACCATGTCGTAAGACAGGCCTCACTTGGGGCCATATGTATCAAGCTAATTAGCATTCGCAAAGATCAAAATTCTACGAATTTTGTCCTTTGCGAATGTTAATTAGACAAATGGTATGTATCAAACAAGTTTGATGCAAAATAAGGAGTAGCAAAAATTGCTATTCCTTATTTTGCAATTGCACTGAAGGATTTGCAAATTTTGTGACTACTTAAATGCAATGTATCAAACAAAAAATATGTAAAAAATGACATTAAGGATTTGGAAACTATTGTGGTAAATTGGTGGTAATTTGTGAATTCTTTTCAAAAAGCTTTTTTTAAAAAAAACAAAAGGTCCCATATGACGCCAACACATGCCCTTAGGGCATGTATGTGTGCCATATGCCCCCAAATTTCTTTTTCAGGGGTGCAGCAGGGTGTTCTTGAGACACCCCTGCACCCTTGGAAAAATTCCTAATTTGTGATGAGCAAATTGCTAATCGCAAATTAAACCTTCATTCCTATGAGCCTCCTAGCCCATGGAAATGAATGGGTAACTTGCAATTAGCAATTTGCTCATCGCAAATTAGGAATGGTAAAGAATCGCTATTTATTCCTTAAAATTCGCTATTTAGGAAATGCAAAATATTTTGATGATACATATGGCAGTTCATCTCTAACAAGATAAGAAGCTTAGGGATAGATTTATGATGACTGGTGCATCACCAGGGATGTGCCAGTCATCTTGCGCCGCTGTTCCGCCACCCATGGTGTGCTGCATTTACAATGCGGCGCAGCATGGGGCAAAAAGGCACAGATGCTTGACGCATCTGTGCCGTTAAGGTGGCGTATTGCTGGAGTTGTATCGCAAGTGCGATGCAGCTCCAGCAAGGCTCAGGGGTGCACCATCTCCACAATGTTGCGTCAAGACCTATGCCTGCTTCAAGCAGGCGCAGGGTTTTGACACAGGTTTCTCCTATCTGATTGTAAATGCGGCACACCATGGGTGGCAGAGCAGTGGTGCACGTTAACTGGTGCATGCCTGGGGATGTGCCATTTAACATAAATCTGCCCCTTTACATTTAAGTATGTGCAGGGGACACAGAGTCGGTGAGGCTTATCCAAGGTTAAGAACAGATGAGTCCTGTTCAGTGAAAAATTAGACATAGGCTTCACCTGCTCAGCATCGCTGGACATGGCTAAATAATAGCTGCAAAATGTTACTCTTGTTAAACAATTTTACTATTATAATCTGTGAGATTTGTCTCTTACTCTGCAACATCTCATTGTTGTTATCTTTCTTTAAAGATAAAGACAACCTCAACATGAGCGACAATCTGCAATCAGTTGATTTTGACCTCATCATTGAACTTGTAATTGAAACATCAGTGGATGTTGATCCATTGGATGATTTAAATCCTGAGGATGAAGAAGAGTGTGATGAGGATGCAGATTTGTCCGAATTATATGATATAGGATGGGAAGCTGACCTGCTTGAGCCTTTGGAAATATAAACATTTATTTTTAAAATTTATAATTAATAAAAAGTAAAAAGGTAAACCGTTTAATTTAAAAATAAAGACACCTTCAAAAGCAGGTTATGTGTAGTGTCTTCAATAAAATATTAAAATATGCTCATAAAATTAGATCAGATTCACATATAAAATAGCATAGGTAACATAAATATAAATGTCATTTCTTTTCTGGTATTTCTGTATTGTAAATTTGCCAACGACTAAAAAATCTTCTAATTAAAATGTCAAGTAGTGTGTTAAGTTTTTTATCACTGTTACTGATTTACTGTTTGGTAATAATGGTTAATAACATTATTTATTATATTTTTCCACAGATTCAACTGCAGATCATTTCAAGATTTCACCATGCCTACAATAGAAAGACAGAGAAAGGCTGCAAAACGTCAAAGACAGCAGGTGAAAAATAATACGCAGCAGTCCTCTAACAAAAAGATTTGTCAAGTCACGAAGAAAGCACCGGGTAAGAGCACAAAACACTTTATAAGAAATATGTGTAATAAAAAAAATATTACTACAGAAAATGTTTCAGTCCATAAAACGAGAAGGAAATCAAATGGAAAAGAAAGGCCAATGAAAAATGTTACTGCTAGAGCAAGAGATAACTCTGTGCATGATAGTAGAAGGAAACAACAGTTTAGGGAGATTCGTAAACGAATGTTCCGGAACAGGATAATTGGCAATTTGTTAAAAAATATTAAGAAAGGTCAACATAAACTAGTTTTTTATAAGACAAAAAAAAAAGTTGAGAAAGTTATTGATCAGGCATTTGAAATTAAACGTAAGTTATTTATTTTGATAATCAATAGAATTAGGAAGCTAAACAAGGCAATTTTTGATTTCAAAAGAAATAGTAGATGGAAGAGAATAGTTAATCGTAGTAATTTTTGTGAAGTTTTTTCTGGAGAATGGATGCATAGTTCAAGCTGTGAGGCATTTTTTAATGAGGAGAGTTATTTCCAGGATAATGATTTGGTGCATGCAGTTGACACCAGTGGTCGTGCTTATGAAGTGAAAGATGGTTGTCCAGTTGAAAAAGAAAAACTTGTGACAACAGAGGCAGAAGAGGTGTTAGGTAATGAGGTTTTAGGAAGACGTGCTAAGGGTCCTGTGTACACCTGGAAGTGTAGTAGTATTTGCAGTGTGCGACAGGATTCCATCAATTTGCTTTGTGATTTTGTACGGTCATTTAATAAGAAAAGTTTGAAGCAGAAAATGATGTTGTTGCAAGAATTAGATCCTTGCAGAGTAAGAGAAGTGACAGGTTTGCATGGTCATTCACTGGCTTGTCTTTCCAGGAGAGTATGCCAGAGTGTTTTTCATCATTTCAGGATGCTAGCAGTGCATCATAATAAAGTGAGGAAATTAGTTAGAATGTTGTATTATGCTAAGAGTCCAGCAATTATGCTTAAAAAATTATGCACTGCTCTTTTGCATGGTTCTGAAATAGATGTGAAGAATATATGTGAAGAAATTGAGTTTTGTTACTTTGGAAGTAAAGAGGAGAATGTTGAAATTGAGCAAGAAGAAGAGGGTCATGTGGAAGATAGTGTACAGGTTTCCAGTACAGATAATTTCCAGAGGGAAATTGCGACATTTGAGGTGAAATCAAGTGAGAGGCCTAATTTCACTTGTGTGTGTTGTCGACGCACTTATTATAAGAATCAGACTAAGTTAGTGGATTTATATGCAAAAAGTGAAAGGGAAAATAATAGTGAATGGAAGGATTTTGCAACATACTTGATGGTAGAAAATTGTTTTGATTTGGGATTGGATCAACGTGTGTGTACTTATTGTTCTTGCAAATTAAATCAAAACCAGATGCCTGCTAGAGCAGTTCATAATAATCTGGAATTGGTTGAGATTCCTTCTGAATTGAAGGATTTAAATACTTATGAATCTATTTTGATTCAAAGTATCCATCCCTTTCAGGCTATTGTAAGAATGGAGCCAAAGACAGGGAAATTGCCTCCATCAGATTTACAGAGAGGATTAAAGTGAAGAGTTGTTTATTTGCCTCTAGATTTGAAGAAAAACATTAACACAATTGGAGTAGAAAAAGTGGAAGAGGAACCTCTGGTTATCTTAGTTAATGGGGTTCCGACAAAGAATAAGAAAATATGGCAAGATTTAGTAGATGTTAGGAAAGTTAAAAAAGCAACATTGTATTTGAAAAAAAATAATAAATACTATAAGAATGTATATGTTGCAGAAGAGGAAGTAAGTGAGGAAGAGGATAGCGATTTGTGTGCTGGTCAAATTGAGAAAGTAGAACCCTCTACTAGTGAAGAAATATATGAACATTATAGTGTTCATCCTTTGCATTCCAAGGAAGTCATGGGGAATGCTATTGAGTTGTTTCAAATGAAACAAGCCAAAGGGAGTCCCATTAGTGTTTGGGAGGAAAGTTTGGAAGCTCGGTGTTTCCCACAGCTTTTTCCAACAGGTCAGGGAGGAAGATATGATGAGCGACCTCATCAAATTCCTGCTTCTGAATACCGGACTTTGCGATTGTATGCAGGAGATGCTAGGTTTCGACAATGCATTCCTTATTTGTTTCATCTCCTGTTTGAAAGCGATCTGTCTGGACTGTCATATGCAGTGAACCACATCTTGAAAAGTGGTATACACATGCAAAACATCTCAGCAAGTGACTTTATGGATAAAGTCAATGTCCAAGATAGTATTTTGGATTCTCACCTGATTAATCTCATGGCGTGTCAGCGTGGTACTAATGAGTACTGGTACCGTCGTCATGGTGATTTAAAATGTATGCTGAGGAACTTAGGTACTCCCACATGGTTCCTCACTCTGAGCTGTGCCGAGTATGGCTGGGAAGACTTACTTGAATTTCTACGAGAGGCAAATGCTAACGTAGATAACATCGAATTCAAGACACCCGGAGAACTGTGCTCTTTGGATCCAGTCAATGTATGTAGGTACTTCAATCATAGATTTGAAGCTATGATGTCTTTCATCATGAATAAGAAGAATCCACCTCTTGGAGAGGTATTGGATTTCTTCTGGAGAAAAGAGTACCAAGCAAGAGGTGCTCCTCATATACATATGTTGCTGTGGATCAAGGATGCACCTAAATTTGGAACGGATCCAGAAGACTCAGTGATGAGTTTCATCCAACAGTATTCTATGTGTGCTGTTCCAAACGCAAAGGAGAAGAAAAACCTAAGAGAAAAAGTTCTGCGTTTCCAAAGCCATCGATGTGGAAAGTACTGCCGTCGTAAATTCCGAAACAAAGACAAGTTCTACACTAAATGTCGTTTCGGCTTTCCACGACCGGTGATTTCTAAAGGAAGAGTAAACAGTTTGATGTCTTCGCTGCGACACAATGTCATGAAGAAATCACCTAAAAACACTTCAATTTGAAGAGGAACGAAGAGTCCAAGTACATCAACGACTACAACCCGGTGATTTTGTCCATGTGGAATGCTAACATGGATATACAGTTTGTGGCTGATAACTGTATGGCTGTGGCTCGGTATGTGACGTCTTACATCACCAAAAAAGAGAAGACAGAATTGAAGGATATGTGGGAGGAAATTTCCCATGAAAAGAGCCTCAGCAAGAAGTTGTACAGTTTCAGTCTGAAGATGTTGTCGCATCGAGAAATCGGAGCGTACAAATGTTCTGACCGGTTGTCTTCAGCAAGTCTCTATGCCAAGTCCAGGAGTATCGTTTGGGCGAGTCTTGGTCTTGCAGCAACGCGTAATCGAGTTCTCAAACCTGTGCGGGAAATTGAGTATTTGGCGGAAAAGGAGCCAAACAGTACCAACATTTTGAAGACAAACATGTTGGATACATATTATCCAAATCGAAGCAGTCACCTCGAGAATGTTTGTCTGTATGAGGTTCTGCAAAATTACATATTCAAGAGGAACATCAAAGAAGATACTGAGAAAGGAGTGTATGCTGTAATAGGAAGTGAGGGATGTCTGGTCAAGCAAAGAAAATGCCACTTGGTAAACCATCGAAAATTGAGTGGTGAATCTCCTGAAAAAAAGGAGTTTTTCTATTTAGCACTTTTGCAACTTTTCAAGCCTTGGCGTGCAGAAGAGGAACTGCTTGGAGATTTCCTCTGTTACGAAGACTCTTTCAATGCCGCCAAGGAGACCATAGAATGTCCTGCTTTTCCCAAATATGTAGAAATGTTGAATGCGGAAATTGAGCAGGAAGCAACGATTGCAGCCGAGATTGCCAGAGACAGTTCTCAGGACAGTCAGAGTTCTGCTTCATTGAGTCAGGATCCACTAGGAGGACCTGTTATTGAAAATGAAGCTGCCACTGCTATGAATGAAGTGGAAAGAGCCATGGCACATGCTCAGGAGGATGCGGTTAACTTAGAAGAGTTGGAAAGACAACTCAACGTTGAGCAGAGGAAAATATATGACGAAGTTACCATGCAAATTGATCATGGATTAAGTCATGACAAGAAAGAGTGCTCATGTACGTCGTTGAAGCCTGTCCGACTGTACGTGAGTGGAGAAGCGGGAACTGGAAAAAGTTTCCTCATTAAAGCAATTTCATGCTATTTGCAGGAAAGGACAGAGTCTTCGCTGTCTTGTGTTGTCACCGCTCCAACTGGACTGGCAGCACATAACATTAAAGGGATTACTTTACATCGTTTACTGATGCTGCCAGTGGAGCATGACAACAAATTACAATATCACAAGCTATCTGGAGATGCTTGTTTTGAAGTTTCAAGAATCTTGAAGAAAATGAAACTTCTTATCATTGACGAAGTAAGCATGGTTTCCAATGTCATGCTTGCCTTTGTGCATTTGAGGATGCAAGAAGTTCTCAAAACAGAGTATGATGTGTTATTTGGTGGCAAACACATCATTGTTTTCGGAGATCTTCTGCAGCTGACACCAGTGAAAGGGCAACCTGTGTTCAAAATGCTCACGCATGAAGATACCAGGAAGTGCCTAGGCAGCATTGGCAACGTCAATATATGGTTAAACTTCAATTATGCTGAACTGCATGAAAATATGCGTCAGGCGAAGGATGAAGTTTACAAGACTATTCTACAAGATGTTAGAATTGGAAAAGTGACCGAGCATGGGAAAGAAGCTTTACATGCACGATTACTGTCAAATTTATATCCAGAACAAGATGTTGTGCCTGAGAATATTTTTCAGAAAATTACTGAGAAGAAATCTGGAATATGTTTGATGCCAACTCTTGCAGAATGTGCCAAATTTAACAACAAAATGTTGCATTTAGAAAAGCAAGAGATTGTGAAACTGGAAGCTATTGATAGAGTAGAGCATATGGGATCAACAATTATTTTGTCTGAGAATCTGAAAACAAAATTGGATTCATTAGAGAAGAGTATATCTAAAACTGCAGGTTTTGAAAAGACTCTGAATGTGTGCTTGAACTGCCGTATAATTTTAAGAAGGAATTTACATGTTGAAAGAGGTCTGGTAAATGGATCAATGGGTAATGTTGTTGATTTTGTGAAATACAGAAATAGAGATGGAATTGAATTTTTAAAAATTAAATTTGATGGCATTGAGGAAGTACAGCTAATTGCTCGTTGTTCTGCTAGATTTTTGCTTGTAAAAGACTTATATGTTCGCCGTAAGCAGTTTCCTGTTTGCTTGGCATATGCGGTGACAATTCATAAATCGCAAGCTTTAAGTGTAGACAGTGCATTGGTGAATATTGGCAGTTCTGTGTTCAAGGAGGGTATGGCATATGTGGCATTGTCACGAGTTAGAACTTTATCGGGATTGTACTTGATTGAGTGTGATGTCACAAACATTTGTGCGGATCTAGATTGTGTTAAGGAATACAATAGGTTAAGAAGAGAGTATGCGCCACATTTGCCTCAGTATCCTTTGTTTGAGAAACGTGTGGTAGGCCGGAAACGAAGAAATGAGAACAATACTGGGGAGGTTGTAGCAAAAAGACAAAAAGTCAATGAACCTAAAATTACAAGCAGAAACAAAAAGGATTCTGTTGAAGATGTTGTTGGTTTTCAGTTTGAAAACAGTTCTGGTGTCAACTGCTATGCTAATGTAGTGGTTAATGTTTTATTTTCTCTAAAAAATGTAAAAGAAGAGATTGTGATCAATTCTGATCAAAGATTTTGCAGTTTGTTAAATTCTGTGTTAGAGAAATGTACCACTGATAGAAGAAACATAGAAAGTGTGTCTGAAATTCGAAATCTGTTAGACAGATGTTCAGGCCAAACACAATTCTCTCAAAATATTCAGCAAGATTGTCAGGAGTTTTTAATGTATATGCTTGATGTATTACATGCTGAAGGTGTAGATGTAGATCAGCTGTTTGGGCTTTCTTATCAATGGCAGCATGACTGCGAGAACTGTATGGTATCAAGTACTACTAGTGTAGACTCAGAAAGATTTATATATTTAACTTTGCCAGACAGTAAATCAGTCTCCTTTAATAAGCTAGTAAAAGCAGCTGATCACAACATGGAGTGTAGCCAATGTAAATCTGAAATGATGTCCACATTATTTATACGAACATATGGCCAGTATGTCATTTTAATGTTCTAACGATGTAGGCCTGATGGAACAAAATTGACAACTTTAATTAAAAATTTTGTAGCTTCGCAGTTGTCAATATCAGGAAGGACTTTTGTAACTGCAGCAATTATATATCATGACGGCCCTTCAATAACATCAGGACATTACACAGCTTATTTAAAGTCTAGAAATGGCTGGTCATTCTGCAATGATTCTGTTTTAATTTTCAAAAAAAAATTGCCGTATGACCTTAAAAACTCTTACCTGGTGTTTTTAAAACCAAAATTTTAGGGAAATAATCTCGGGATGTGCTCTGTGGAATTTCAAGAAGTTCTAATGGCTCCTACACAATTTGGCCTTGAGGATAAGTGTAGTTCAGAGACATAACTTCTAACCATAGGACTGGACATTATGGACAAATACGTGCACTTTGAATGAGTTCAGAAAAACTGTATCTTTTTATAAACTAATTGAAGCAGCCAATCAAAACATGGAGTAGAGGGAATGTAAGTCTGCAATGCTGTCTACTGTTTTACATTGCTTTGTGATTAAAAGTGATGTAGAGAATTAAATAATTGTAGTAGTCATAGAGGTAGTGTAAGTCTGCTTGTATCAGTGTCATAGGAAAAGTAGAACATGACTGAGCAAGAAGGGGAAGATATTACTATTCCAGGATTGTGAAAATGATCTTCAACATTTTAATTCTGAAAGTTGCGGAAATGCCAAATGACGGGATTGGCTTACAAGAAATCCAAGAGTTATAAATGGCTCTGACAAGATTTGGCCTTGTGGAAAATTGTGGTAGAGAGCAAGAAGTCATTTATTGCATGTAACGTGTTTTTAAAAACGATGGAGATTTTCTTTCAGAAAGTGGCGGGCTGAAAGTAATAACAGCACAAAAGAGTGTAAGCTGTTCATAGGACATCCTTGGACGTCATGGAAAGTAAGTTAACTTTAAGGAGTTCTGAATTTTGATTTCTGATGTTGTATGGGTTTTTTAAACACAATCATTTTGATTGTGTTTTTTTTTCCCCGCTGTTACATGATGAATACCTTCAAGTCACTGTTTTTAGTGAATTTTGATACATTCTGAGAACAGCAAAAATAAACCATTTAACATGTATAATTAATTCTGTACTGTTTGCATTTATGATGTATATGTAGAACTGTGTAGGAGGCATGGAGAAGGTGAGGCTTCTGTAAGTGTCAAAGTTGTTGCATGCAGTGCTGCACTTCTGCGTATTCTTTCATATGCTAGACTACATCTGCACAATGAGATACCTAAGCAAAGGAAACGCAAGTGATGTGATTGAGAAATGAGCAAAATAAATTGCACGTATTTCAATTACATCACCTGTGTTTCCTATCATTACGAATCACATTGTGCAGATCAAGTTTAGGTCTGTCTAGGGAAACATAGGAGGTTTCTACTTTGTTGAAGAGTGCAGTGGACATGACTCACTTCATTGGTAGACTTTCACAGATATTACCTCCTCTGTACACTTCAACAAGTGTAAATCTCATCTTGAACTCTGAGTAGGCCTCACCTCAAACAAACCTCTGGATAGGAGACATGTTATTGGCATCCTGAAGCGACACTTTTCTGAAACAAGAGCAATGCAAAAGATGCACCATGTTTTAAGATAGGCCTCACTTCATCTGTATCAAGATACTGTTAGTTTAAAATGTATATCTTTAGGACTGTGTAGGGGACCTGGAGAAGCAGAAGCTTCTGTCAGTGTCAAAGTTGTTGAAAAACTATTTGTCCTTCAATCTTTTCCCTTGTCTTTTGTAATTTTTAAATACATGTTTTAATATTTTTCAAATGTTGGTTCTCTCTTTCACAGATTGAAAGTATAAAAATAAAAAGTGAGTAATTTAACGGCAATTATAAGGCAAATAGTTGTACTCTTTTCGTTACATTTCTATCACATTCACCTACTATTAGATCCACTGCTTCACTTCTTTAACCCTCAGTTTCCTGCCTTTGGTACTTTCCTCATTCCTTTCTCTATTACCTACTTACTCAACTCCTTCCACTCTTTTTCTCAGTCCCTCTCTTCTCATAGTTCCTCAGTCTTGTTCACTCACTCCGTCTCTATTACTCTTAGTGTCTGTGAATTACTTACCCACCTTTTTTTTTGGACCGCTTCCCGGGAAGTGGCCCGGTTCGCAAACTAGCAGCGTTACGGGAGTCCACCATTTTGTGTTTCGGTCGAATCAAGATACAAGATGGAGGGCAAATAATGTTCAGAATGGGTAGAAGGGGGCACGGTAGATGTATCTTGACCCACTTGGTTTTCTGAGGGTGGCTGAGGAGGACCATAGTTCTTCACTCTTGTTCACTCTCTCTGTTTCTATTAATGTCATTGTTTCTGACTGATCAAAAATTTTTTTTTTAAAAAGAACAGTAACTATAAGGGAAGGAAACAGACAGTTATGTTAAAAGAAAGACAGCTATAGGGAGTAAACTAAGGATACTGTTACCCGCAATCCACTGCTGATGATATTACTGACCATGTCATGAATGATGTAATATGTGACATCATCAGCAGTGGATTGTGGGTAACAGTATCTCTTGTTTACTCCCTAGAGCTGTCTTTCTTTTCACATAACTGTCTGTTTCCTTCCCTTATACTTACTGTTCTTTTTTTTAAAAAATAATTTTTTTGGTTAGCTTCCGGTTCGCGTACCGGGTAGCGCTCCGGGGAGCGAACTAAGAGAAATAGAGGTTGGCAGAGTTCCAAATATTCTACCAATTTTTTTATAACGGGGAGGTAGTTCTGAAAAGAACTTTTTTTTTATGTTTTTGTTGTTTTATATTTTTTTTAGTATTTTTTGAACATTTTTTTACTTTTTTTGTATTTTCTGAACGTTTTTATATTTTTTTGGTTTTTTTTTGGGGGGGGGGGGAAACAAAAACGATCCATTGGAAAGGGCTCAACAGGAGCAACAAAAAAAAAAGAATTTATTTTTTGGGGCATTTCGGACAAACATTAACATGATTCTGAATAGCTCGCATAATCAAAATGATGCTACTTTCCCTGTAGCAAATGAAATCGCCGCAGTGCACGCACACTTGCTTCACGTGCCCAAACAGCATTTGAATGTTTGGGATCATCTCCCTCGCCTCTGGTCCCGACACCTCTGGAACAACCGATCTTCTTGCCATCGGAAGGGGATTTTGTTGCTCATCACGTAGCTGGGCAGCACTATAATTATTAGGATGCCACCTACTCATATGCCGATGCATAGTGTAGTTGCCGTAACTGTATTTTTTTTCAGTTCCCCTTGACAGTCTATCACCGCATATACGGCAAAACACGTAGCGTGCATTTACTTTTTTTTGCCCCTCAGGAAATTTATAGAATTGCCAAATGTAGTTCTCTTTTCGATTATACCTCCTGGGCTCCTCTGGCAAAAACCTTGGCTCTTCCTCCTCTTCCTCCTCTTCCTGTTCTTCCTCTTCTTCTTGTAAAATTACTTCAGCAGGTGGTCCTCTCTTCTTTGGATTTGGTGGAGGTGGTGGGTTAGAACCAGCTGAAGCCACTAATGAAGCCATGTCAGAATGCAAATAAAGGGTCTTTCTCTCACCAAGATGAAAGTCAGAGTGAGGAAAGAAGGAGGGGTTTTCATCATTTGGGAAAAGCAAAAGTTCTAAACCAATGAAAAGTGTTCATTTTAGATCACATGACCTAGTATTACATCATTAGGAAACCAAAAGTGAAATGAACCAATGAAAAGCGTTATTACCGAGTCACATGACCTGCTGTGTTTACGTTACGCGGTCCGGGCCGCGCCGCGGATCGCTTCCGGTTCGCGTACCGCTGCGCTTCCGGGTACGCTAACGTAGCACGTCATATGACGTATCACGCGAGAACGCGAAACGTCATGCTGACGCGACGCGACAGTTGCGCAAACGGAACGTTTACCGGTTCGCGGACCAGGTCGCGGCTCCGAATTGAGCTAACGGGAAGCTAACCGGTTCGCGTACCGGGAGCGAAACAATAAAAATAATTTAAAAAAAATTGTATTAAAAACATGTAAAAAATATTTTTCGATTTAAAGAAGAATACATTGTAAAGGTTTTGATATTTGCTATTAAAAAACCATTGAAATTCACTGAAAAAAACATAGGTTATAGACCATATATAGTTAGGAATTAGCATTTACAAAACCTTGAAAATTCACTGAAAAACCATAGATTATAGACCATATATAGTTAGGGATTAGCATTTACAAAACCTTATTTTACTCACACAAAACCATTGAAATTCCATATATAGTTAGTTGTACTAACTATATATCGCGCACCCGCAATCCACTGCTGATCATGTCACATATTACATCATTCATGACATGGTCAGTGACATCACTGATGACATCACTGATGACATCTCAAATGACATCACTGATGACATCACTGATGACATCTCAAATGACATCACTGATGACATCACTGATGACATCTCAAATGACATCACTGATGACATCACTGATGACAATACCCAGTGACTGTATTTTTCTGTAAAGTTAAAATATGTCTTGAGTGGATGTATAAGTGTCTGGATGAAGGATTTAGTAGGTGCATGACTGACTGTATGAGTGAGTGATTAAATGTGTCTCACTGAGTGCATGGGTTAGTGACTAAACTGTCTTAATTTGTGCATCATTATGTCTGTTGTTCTGAAAACTGCTGCATGTGTTGTTCAGTAGCTATATGAGTAACTATATGGGTTATTGATTGGTTGCCCAAGTATTTGTATGGGAGACTGAGTGTGTGTGTGGGTGGCTGGGAGGTGTATGACTCTCTGCATAGATGTGTGAGCAGTTGATTGACTAGATGTATGGGTTCAAAAGTGCATGTGGAAACAGCTGTATGGGCGGTTGACTGTGTGCATCAGTTTATTGGTGAGTGAATGGATATCTCAGTGCTACATGTCAAAGTAAGTACATATGTAAAACACAGTACATGTGAGACTTGACATATATAAATAACTGTGCATAAGAGCCAGTGAATGTGTGAGTGGCTGTATGGATCATTGTGCACTTGTATCCAGGATTGTATAAGTGAGTAAATATGTTTTAGTATATGTTTGAATAAGTAAGGTGTGTATAACTGTATAGTTGTGAAAATGGAGGTGTGATTGATTCTTTGCATGACTGACTAGGTGTGTAAGTAACTCCATGGATGAGTGACAGTCTGTGAGTGTCTGTTTACACTGAGTGTATCTAAGGTTATATTAGAGTCTGAAGAGGTTCATCGTATTATCACATGAATGATGTCATCAGTGATGTGATCAGTAATGTCAAATGAGATGTCATCAGTGATGTCATCAGTGATGTCATTTGAGATGTCATCAGTGATGTCATCAGTGATGTCATTTGAGATGTCATCAGTGATGTCATCAGTGATGTCATTTGAGATGTCATCAGTGATGTCATCAGTGATGTCACTGACCATGTCATGAATGATGTAATATGTGACATGATCAGCAGTGGATTGCGGGTGCGCGATATATAGTTAGTACAACTAACTATATATGGAATTTCAATGGTTTTGTGTGAGTAAAATAAGGTTTTGTAAATGCTAATCCCTAACTATATATGGTCTATAACCTATGGTTTTTTCAGTGAATTTTCAAGGTTTTGTAAATGCTAATTCCTAACTATATATGGTCTATAACCTATGGTTTTTTCAGTGAATATATATATATATATATATATATATATATATATATATATATATATAATATGTGTTGGTATGTTTGTATTTTTAATTTTGCTTAAACACAAAACATTAACACCCCCACCCACTTAAAAACCTACCATAATAAAAACTTACTAAAAAATCTACTACATAAAAGCTTCTAACTTAACTAAATCTGACCAAATATATTACCAAATCTACATTGAACACTAACTATAACTATGACCACTAAAAATGCTAATATAAAATGTATAAAAAACAGGGAAGGGGATGCCCAGAGGGAGAGTCTAAATTTGGGTGGCAATTCACCCAAGTGCCTCCTGGCACACCAGAAATATTTCTCTCTGGCTTGCCTGCTCCTTTACAATCATGGGTCCCGATTCACAAAAGTAATGTAAGACAAAATCCTAACTTTACTACTTTCGGTATTCACAAAGGGCATTGAGAAGTAGTAAAGTTAGGATTTTGTCTCAGTTGAACTTAAGTTTTACTTAAGTTAAAGTTAACACCAAAACTTAAGTTTAACTGAGAAAAGTAATGTAAGACAAAATCCTAACTTTACGACTTTTGGTATTCACAAAGGGCTTTCAGGAGTAATAAAGTTAGGATTTTGTCTCAGTTAAATGTAAGTTTTGGTCTTAAGTCCCCAACGGATTGGCAAGGCCCGAGGGATGGGGTCCCCGGGGCCAGAAGTGGCCTGGGAGGGGGGCCACACGGCCTCCCTCCCTCAATAATTTTGGGTCCCCAAGGCTAATAGAGGCCTCAGGAGGGGGGCCACGCGGCCCCCTCCTTAAACTTTTTCAAAATAAAATAAATAAATATGTGGCCATGCCCCGGGGGATGGGGTCCCCCGGGCCGAAATTGGCCTCGGGAGGGGGGCCACGCAGCCCCCTTCCCGTTTCTTTTTTCTTTCCTTTAAAATAGGGGTCATTCCCTGAGGGATGAGGTCCCCAGGGCCCCAAAAATGGGAAGAGAAAGGGGCCAAGCAGCCCCCTTCTAATAACAAAAAAAAACAACAGAGCCAGCATCGCGCCGGAGGTCCTGCCCCCTCCCTGCAGCACTGTGCGCGTTGTAAGTTGGGGAATTAATTCCCCTTAAATACTGAAGGTCCCTGGGGGCCAACTAGCCCACCAGGTACCTCCAGTATGCACCAGGGAGCTGTGCTGCAGAGAGGTGGTCCAATGCCACGCTCCCTTTTTACACCACTCTGCAATGCAGCTCTGTGGTGCCTACTGGAGGTAGCTGGTGGGCTAGTTGGCCCCCAGGGACCCTCAGGACTCAAGGGGACTTAATCTCCCAATTTACAACATGCCAGGGGGTGCGTTTGCACAGTGGGCCAGCACCAGGAAAAGACAGGAAGGCATGGTAACAGGTTTAATACCAGGCATTCCTGCCCTTTCGCGTTCGCAGAGCGCAGCAAGGTGACTTGTTGTGCTGTGCAAAATGTTTATAAATGTGCCCCTTGTTATGTACATAATAGTGTTGCCGTACAGACATTCCTTTTACCTTGTGCAGTGTGGATTATCATATGTATTGTGAATCTACCCATAGGGGCTGATTTTGCCGCATATTGTGCAGTGTTTTCCTCACATGAATGAGGGAAAACAGCAATAAATTACGAATCCTATTACATTTACAAGTCCAATCCTTCTTCAGTGCTGGATATTGCTAAATAATCACCCTCATTTAGGTATAGGACTGCTTTGCATTACTTAGCATCAAGAGTGCTAGCTCCCTGCAATGCAACACAACCTTTATACCAGGTGTGCTGCTTTCTGTGACAATTTGATACATCTGCTACCTAAAGTCACTCTTTCTTGCCAAGTGTGTCACAAAGCATCTACATATTGCAACAACATTTTGATATCGATCTGTACCTCTACTAAGTTATCTACATTACTTCATGCTGATGGTACATCTATACATACCTAATGGGCCTCAGATCTCCAGCACATCAGCCTCACAAGATATTACATTCGCCCAACAATGTTTCCACTATCAAACTGTATGCTCTTGATGGGCCAACATGGCCATGTGCCACTGCACCCTCTCCGATCGATCCTTCTGATTCTTAGGGTGGCATCCCTTCATGACTCTTCCTCCTGCAGCCAGCATCTGTGGCAAGTAGTGCATGACCAGTCCAATCAATGCACTTACCTCTCCTTCTGTAAAAGTTTCAATTCCCAGACAAGACAACAATGGCACAACTCTTATCTACACTTAACCCACTAACAACAAAAACACTCCTTAAATCCACACCTCTACCTAATTAACTTCTACCCCACATTAGATAAACACCCACCAATACAAAGACAATTACAAATAAATAAAAAAAGGCACTCTGGGGCAGATCTACAAGGAAGTGCCGCAGCATGGTACCGCAAGCCCTTTGGCTGCGCCACGCTGCAGCACTTCCGAAGCACAGAGATGCTCCCCCTGCGCTGGCACACAAACTGTAGCCATGCGCTGGCGCAGGCACCATTGCACCATGGTGCAAGGATGCCTGCGTCGTGGGGAGATTGTTTTTGTGCAGGAAGGGTGACCTTCCTGCACAAAAACAATCACTACAGGCACTTTCCTCTTTTAATGCGTGCTGTAGAATGCAGCACGCATTGAAAGAGAAAAATACGAGGAGAAATGAAAATATTTCTCCTTGTTGCGCCTCGCTAAGCCACCTCTAGGGTGGCATAGTATTCAGGCGCATTGCCAGATTTACCATTTCTCGTAAATCTGGAGATGTGTCTTGTTCCATGGGTGTTGTTGTGTGGGAACACCAACAGCAACACCCATGGAAAGCCCCTTCAACGCAACGTGCTGCGTGTAAAGGGGCCGTATTTACAAGGAGAGGAAAAGTCACTCAGGGTGTCTTTTTCTCTCCTTGTAAATATGGAGGAGCCCCCTGCACCACCAGTACGTCACGAAAAGTGACGTACTTGTGGTGCAGAGGGCTTGTAAATCTGCCCCTAAGACTATACAAAGTATTATTCACAGGGACAGAACAGACACAGACTCCACCAGAAACAGCCAGTCACCAATCTCACACAGCACTCCTCAAACCACTAGCACGAACGAAAAAACACTAACAGAAAGTGACAGTAAGATTTACACTGCCTGGTATGCAGCCACACCCATTGCATCATTTTCTGGATGTGACAGGCAGGTTCTTTGCATTTGCTTCGATTTTTCTGACGCATTGCTCCACAAATGTACATTATGTGATGTGTTGCTCTCCCAAACAATGCAAGGTCCGATGCCATACCAATGTACCTGATCAGTGGCCTATATAGTTAGCCACAAGTAGCCACACAACACATTTGTTTCCTACACAGTGGCCTATATAGCACAATGCACATAGCAGCGCAGTTGCACTTATGCAGCAACGCTAAGGGCCACACAATGGCGGCAAAGCATCAGTGCTGATCCACGTAACAGAGGGGATGTGCCATTTCCAATCCATAAGAGGCTACATACTGGTTCTGATTTGCACAGCAGTGGCGATTCATCAGTTCAACAGGAAATGTGTAGCTTCTGCTGCAGCAAACACCTTAGGCCCAATTCGAGGACTGGGGTGGCTCCACTTGACAGGGCAGACTCACAGATGGCAGAGTCAAGGTGCAGAAGCAGGGTGGTTGGAACTGTTTTATGTCCCTAGGACTTCAGATCAGGAGGCCAGCCAACTAGCCCTTGGAGTCACTTTGGGTTCAAGTGATGTTTGTCCAGTCCTTCACCCCCTAGGAGGGGAACAGCAGGCATAAGGCAGCACAGCAAGGCAAGACTCCAAAGCTGATCAATTGCACAACAAGATTCAAATGAGCTACCAGGGTCCACACCTGGATGTCAGCCACAGTCCTATGAGCATTAAAAGGTTGATCCTTGGCCCTCTGCCCCACTCTTTTTTATTCAATGTTCAGCCCAAACTCTCTCTTCTTGAGATGTTCCCAGGCCCATTACTTTCCTTGTGATCTATCACTGAATCAAAAAACAATTAGGCAAAGCACAAAGACAGCCTGGCTTTCCCAACCTCTAGTTTACGTCCCATCCAGTTTGCAGATTTGCTGGACTATCGAATTGGTCTGTTGGAATTCCTCTACCCTTACCCAAAAAGGAGCCCAAGGTCCCCAATGTTATGTAGTAGTGCAGGCACTTCTACACTCAGTGTATAGTTACAGCACATTCAGTGTCCAGTACGTCATTCCATATGTATCATGGTACCACCAGCATAATCACATGCAGCACACTCACTCAGTCTGCACACACTGTTCGGTACTACAGTCCCTTTGTACTGTATTAAAGTGTGACACTTTTCACGCACACTACCAACACACATATATTTACCACACTGTCCCACTTTTTACCCAATGTTTAGTGGATGTCTTGCACAGGCACATGCATTCAGTACATTATTTTATCACACACACACTTTCAGATCAACCTGATGTTGGACAGAGATGAGTTGAATACGGGAAACAATGCCACCATCACACTTGCATTGTTTTACTCATGGCAAAGGCAGTAGCATTCCACTGCTATGAATGTAGCTCGTTGGGTGACCCTCCTGGTTTAACAGGACCGCAATTCATGACACAGGCGTATGTCATGGTAGACACGCATATTCCATGTTGCCCTGTGGGAATATACCATCATTAGGGATCCCAACAACAATACAGTTGGGCATCCAGGACAGAGATAAAAACTCTTACCATGCAGGGGAATTTTCCAACCCAATAACACCAGTACACGAAATTCGAAATATTTGTGCATGTCCACAACCATTTGTGCTTGCATTATGACATACATGCTTCACACATTACACATCTCTGTATTCCTGAAGTGATGTGATGCTTGGCAAGCATCTCCCTTGTATTACTTTTCCAATGAATACTATGCATTGCTACTTCAGCAGTTTTGTTTGTTTGGTATGGCTCTTTGAGCCTCCTTGCATTTCTCTCCAAAGCATGGTCAATATGTATTGTATCAAGTGTGGGCAAATGTAGACCTTACATTAATTAGCCCTGGGAAGGTGTTACATGTGTTCTTTTTGTGTACCCCCACACACGCATGAATGCAAATTGAACAAATTAAATTTTGACATCAATCAATCAGGCAATCAATCAGTAAATTTAAAAAGTGAGACTACTCACCCATGAGGGTCTCAGGGAACTGAGTAGGGGTGGTGGTTCTGCAGTTCAATCGAAAAGAAAGGCCTTGAGGTCCTTCCTGAATTGCGGCAGTGATGGTGATTGCCTGAGGTGCAGAGGCAGGGAGTTCCAGGTTTTCACAGCGAGGTAGGAGAAGGATCTTCCTCCAGCTGTGGTCTTGCAAATCCATGGGATGGTAGCCAGGGCCAGTTGGGTGGAGCAAAGATGTCTGGTGGGAATGTAGAAGGAGAGGTGGTGGTTGAGGTATGCAGCTTTGGCGTTGTCGAGGGCTTTGTAGGCATGCATGAGAAACTTGAAGGTGATTCTTTTGTTGACAGGTAGCCAGTGAAGGTTTCTCAGGTGGCTGGTAATGTGGTTGCAGCGTGGGATGTTCCGGATTAGTCTGGAGGAGGAGTTCTGGACAGCCTGCAGATTTTTGTGGAATTTCTGGGAGGTGCCGGCATAGAGTGTGTTGCTATGGTCCAGTCTACTGCTGACGAGCGCATTGGTGATCGTTTTCCTGGACTCGGTGGGGATCTACTTGAAGTTCTTACAAAGGAGGCAGAGTGTGTGGAAGCAGGAAGACGAATAGCATTTATTTGGTGGTCCATTGAGAGCGAGTAGGCCCGAATAATGCAGTGGTTTTTTGTGGGGTCCCTGGGTGTGGGGGGGATTCTGAGTGCGGCAGACTACCAAGAGTTGGGCCAGGGAGAGGGGAGGAACCCAGGATGAGGACTTCAGTCTTGTCTGAGTTAAGCTTGTGGCAGCGGTCCTTCATTCAGGTGGCGCCTGCCTTCATCCCATTGTGAAAGTTGCTCTTGGCAGCTGTGGGTTCATCTGTGAGGGAGAGAACCAGCTGGGTGTCATCGGCGTAGGAGATGGTGTTGAGTCGGTGGATTCTGGCGATGGCTGCAAGTGGGGCCATGTAGATGTAGAAGAGGGTGGGGCTCAGGGAGTATCCCTGAGGCACTCCAAAGCTGATCTCTGTGGGTTCTGTGTTGAACTATGGAAGTCTGTCTCTGCATTTGGAAGGAGCAGATCCATTCTAATCTTTGTTGTGGATGCCGGCGTAGTGGATTCTTGTGGCGCTGAGGGTGGGGTGGGAGACAGTGTCAAAGATGGCTGAAAGGTCCAGGAGGATGAGGGCAGCAGTCTCACCTTGGTCCATGAGGATGCAAATGCCGTCTGTTGTAGTGAGGAGAGCGCGGTCCCTGTACTGTGGTTGCTTTTGAAGCTTAATTGTGAGAGGTCTAGGATGCTAGTTCATTTTGATAAGCTTGGAGAGTTGGGCGTTGATGGCTTTCTAAATGACTTTATCTGTGAAGAGGAGGAGAGAGATGGGTCTGTAGTTCTTGTGGTCCGTCGGGTCAGCAGAAGGTTTCGACAGCAGGAGGTTGATCACTCTGAGCTTCCAGTCTTCCATTAACCCTGGGCGCAGTACTTCGCTACGCCCACAGAGTGGGTGTAGTGTTGCCTATTTGCGAAGTAGGCGTAGCAGGCAACACTACGCCCAAGTTGCCCGCCACCCGCCTCCCTCCCGTCCTCCCTAAATACTTAAATAATGTTTTTAAAAAGAATAAACACCACTTACCTTGTCAGCTGCGTCTCCGGGGCTTCCTCTGGTAACTGCGCCGCCATCTCGGACACTAATGCGCATGCGTGGCCGCCCGCGCATGCGCATTTCTCACGATGCGCATTAGTATCCAAGATGGCGGCGCGGTTACCAGAGGGAGCCCCGGAGATGCAGCTGACAAGGTAAGTGGTGTTTATTCTTTTTAAAAACATTATTTAAGTATTTAGGGAGGGCGGGAGGGAGGCGGGTAGTATTTAGCGAGGGCGGGAGGGAGGCGGGTGGCGCATAGTGGGGCTACGCGAAGTGCGTAGGTGGACATAGTTTCTGGTCCTCTTCGCGTAGCTTCGCGTAGCCCCACTACGCCTACGACGCCCAGGGTTATCTTCCATGAAGGTTGCAGACTCGATGAAGCAGTTGATGGTGCAGTAGAGTTCTGGCGCGATGGAGGTGCCATCTCTGTTGAATATGTGGTGAGGTCAGGGATCTGAGGAGGTTTCCGGAGTGGATGCTTTCATGACCCTGAAGGTGTTGTCAGAGGTGAGGGTATTCCATATTTTAGCGCACAGAAGGATACAAAGTTCCCCGGGGGGAGGGGGTTATTCTTAAGTGGAGAGATAAATACAGAGTGTACAGTCAAGGAACCAGGAGGTTCCTCTGTCGGAATTAGAGAGCCTCACACACCCAGGGCGTTTAGGTGTGGAACACACCCTGACCGTAGGGTGTCCAGTGTCATCATTGGCTCACTGCTCCTCGTCAGACCGGCGCTGCAATGTCTGACGGAGTGCCAGAAGGCACCCTTTTGGCGGAGTTCTTTTATTCCTTGCCGATGGTGTGTGTGAGTCAGAAGGAGGGTAGTGTAGTCGGTGCGGAGAATGTGAGTGTTAAAAAGTGTAACCAGTCCACAATAGGATTTATTGGTGTGGCTGCTTCCCTGATTAAAAGGGGGTGAGAGGGGAGCTAGGGACTGTGGTAAGTTTCAGAACCTAACTCTACCCCCTGGTGTGGTCAACATGTTTCTCGCCATCCGGCGATTCGTCAGGACCAATACACAGTACTACACGTGAAAAAAGGTTAAAAAAACAAGGTAAAAACACAAATACAACCTCACTGGGTCGGTTGAGAAGAGGGCCTGAGGTCCTGCTCTAATTATGCGACCCTAAGGAGGATTAAAAAGGGCCTCGCAGTCTGCTCCCGTGAGGCAAGCGCTGTCTGGTGGTTGTGCCTCAGTCCGGGCGCTGGGACCCTGGAAACACCTACCCCTCACGCTCGCAGCACCTGGTCAAAAAAAATAAATAAATAAATAAATATTCCATATTTTACCAACTTTTTAAGAAACACATTAGTTTATTTACCCACACATGCATTTTCGTGGCATGTGTATATGTGTACCAGGGAGACTATGGCAAGATGGAGGATGGAACGAGCACTCCAATACCATCAGATCATATTAAAAAAATAGAAAATAAAAGCAGCAGTGGTGAGGGAGGTAGTGGGGGGAATGGGAAAAGGGGCAAGCAACGATGGGAGAGGGCAGGAGGAAGTAACAATGAAGGAGTAAAACAAATGCCTAATTGAAGCAGGATGAGGGACAAAAAATCATTGTGTCAGTGTGAAATGTAATTGGTGAACACTTAAAACACTCCAATATCATAGACTCAAGTTCCTGCTATGGCAAGATGGAGGATGGAGCATGCAGTCCAACACTATCAAGTGGTGTTCGGTGTTTTAATAACTCTTTAAGAGATGCATTTGTCTATGCACACGCATTTTAGTGATATGTGTATATAGTAAAAGGGAGACGGCCTAAAAACAAAAATACTAGTGGAGTAGTGTGGCTCACTGGTTAGAGGCGGCAGGCCTGAGAGCAGAAGTCAGCCCGGGACCAGGGTTCAATTCCCGACGCGGCAGGGTCGTGGACCTTGGTCAGCGGACTCGATAATTCTCGCTTCGGTGCTTACTATAATCAGGGGTTCCACTCGGCAACTCTGGGCATTAGCTTGCCTAATCTCCACAACGGCCCCACCAATTCCGGGGATGCCTGGCTCCACCTTGGGGACTCCCAGCAAGGGACCATCCCACAGGGAAAGCCAGGACGGGTTCCCCAGAGTTATACAGCGCCGGGACGCCCCGTTGCTGGGGCAGCTGTGCGCTTTACAAGTATACTACACACACACACACACTTCTATAGAGTGTTTGAAAATAATGAAAAAAAGCTGTGCGAACTGGGAGCATTTTAAGGAGACGTACTTTCTCCATGTGCTATGGAGGGCCAAACACAAGTAGAGGGCCTGACGCCTTTAAGTCTTGATGAATGGCATTAAAGAAAATGAGACCAATGCTGAAGTTTATCAATGGGACAAGATGGCCGACCTCTAAGTCTACAGAGAGAACACAACACATCTCTTCGAGGCAGCGCATGTGCTTTCTATCTGAGCAGCGCATTCGCTGTCTAGCCAAGTCTTAAAAACACTAGATTTCGCACAGCCAAAACCTACTGGCTTTGCCAATGCTTGTTGCATTTAGAAACAGGAAAATTAAGTGATTTATCTGTAATCCAAAAAGTTTGGTACTGTGGCCGAAGCTAAGGAGATGATATGGTGTCATTTTGGGAGAGAATGTGGCGTAGCCAACTATGGAGCTGGTAAACCAGGTTTGAGTTTCAGCATTGCCTTTACATCCTTGATTTTGGTCTAATCATTTTATCTAGCTGTGCCCACAAAAATGAATGTGTCCTTGTATAAAGTGACTGATGCTAATGTTAAGTGCTGCAATACCTTCGGGGTGTTGGCATTATTTAAAACTGCACACAAAAAAGTAACTGGTGCTAATGTAAAACATTCCAATACTTTCGGTTAGGGTTGACAATATATACAACTGCACAAAAACAAGTAACTGGTGCTTATTATGTAGAGTGCTCCAATATCTTTGGGTGGTATTGGTGCTACATAAAACTGCACACAGACATTTTGAAAAACAGAGTCGGTGGTGGAGCAGATCTGTGTAACGGAGTTCAGAGGGCAAGCAGAGTTGGGCAGGAGTTGGACAGGCAACCAACTGCAAAAACAGGCAGCCACGGGGAGATTAACGGCCTGATTCATTAACCAAAATTGCGATCGCAATAGCTGCGAAAAAGCTAATGCGAGCGCAATAGTCAAAATCGGTATTCATGAAGAAAATAGCGAATTCGCAAACACAGAATAACGAATACGCAAAATTATTCGCAGAATCCCGGCAGTAGCCCATTTGTGAATCGGAAATTGCGAGGAACCACGGATACAGCGAAAAATATTGCGAAACCGCAATATAATCGCAATCGCTATTCAAGAAAAATCGCTAATTGCGAAAAACCCGTAAATCGCAAATTGCGAGGCGCATTTTAAGGACAACCCAAAACAGGTGGTAACCATCAAAGCCTATGAATTTTTTTTTTTAAAAACCGTTACCCAATCAGGAACAGGTGCTGGCCTGACCAAACACACTTAAGGAGATGCAGCAGCAGCATTAGGAGTCTCACAATGCCAGGACTCCACATGGTGGTCAGGCGGCGAAGGCTACAGCGAGCAGCACGGAGGAGACGTAGGATCCAGGAGAGGATATTCCGCCAGCGGGTCACCCTGCTGGGCCAAACCAGAGAGCAAATATACGCAAAGTACCGCCTGAATGGGGCAATGATCATCAAGCTAATTCAGGACCTTGACCCCCTGATGCAGCACCCAACAAGGCGGACCAATGCCGTGCCCACACATGTCCAGGTATTGTGCAGCCTGCACCTTCTGGCCTCCGGGAGCTTCCAGGGGATAGTTGCTGTTGCAGGGGGGATATCCCAGCCCACCATGTCCCGCTGCCTGAGGAGTTTCCTAAATGCAATGCTGACCCAGCTACACCACCACATCAAATTTCCCACCAGCCAACAGGAGTTGGATGAGACCAAGCATCAATTCTACAATGTTGCGCATTTCCCACATGTGATAGGATGCATTGACTGTACCCACATCGCCATCTGCCCACCAGCTGAAACGGAGTACATGTACCGCAACCGCAAGTCCTACCACTCCCTCAACATCCAGATGGTGTTCAATGCTAAGACATACATCACGGACATAGTGGCACAGTACCCGGGGAGCACACATGACTCCTTCATATTCCGGCACAGCGGCCTCCACACACGACTGGCCAGGGGAGACTTTGGTGAAGGACACCTACTTGGTAAGTACACTTGGCCCACAATGTTACACTGTGATGAAGTAGCTGCGCTGCACAGGCACTCACCCTCTGCTCCTCTCATGCAGGTGACAGTGGCTACGCCCTCCGTGAATACCTCCTCACCCCATACCTCAACCCTGCTACACCACAGCAACGGCGTTACAATGTAGCACACATACGCACAAGGAATTGCATTGAGAGGACATTTGGGCTACTAAAGAGCAGATTCCGCATACTGCACAAGACTGGTGGGGCCATGTACTACAGTCCTGATGTGTGCTGCCGCACTGTGGCTGTGTGTGCAATACTACACAACATTGCTACCAAGTGCCGGATACCTGTAGAGATCTCTGGCAGTGAGTCGGAAGGGGACGACCGGCCACCTGCACATGTGCGTCAAGCACGCAGAGAGAATCCAGCTGAAGGACACAGACGCCGCAACCACATCACAATGAACAGTTTCTAGTGCACCCACTCCCCTCACCCCACAATTCACAAATGCATGCCAATGGAAATAATGACAGGAGGCCGATGTACAATGCTAGAATAAATATTATTGTTGAAGGCACAATAATGATGACTTTTTGCAATTCTTAACAGTATTGCGCCATACTCCTCTAAATCATACACAAGACATGCTTCTATCATCAGCATGTCCCTGCCAATGGACAGTAAAGTCAAGTGCGCCACCGGCGCGCGGCACCCAAACGCCTTTCAGGCTCATCCTCCGGGACGGCACGTGAACCCGCAGTGGGCCTGCTGCTGTGGCGTAGCACACCAACCTGTGAGGCAGACAGGCTGCTGACACTGGACGTCCCCTCACTAGTGTCGTCCCCACCACCATTGGCTGGGCCGGTTGGATGAAGTGCCAGTACGGCACTGGTGACCTGCTCCAAGACTCGCGTCACATCCTCGCAGCATTGCATCAGCTGCAGCTGCATAGCTAGGCACCGACGTGAGAGCTGGGAGGTGGCATTACCAATGACATAGTTCGAGCGCGTGTAGGCAGATAGCCGCGTAAGTAGCTGGCGGTGGCGGCGGCGGGCGGTGTTGCGCTGCGAGATGATGGCCGCAGTGTTCGCCTCCATAGCAGTTGTCATCCGCTCTATCCTGTCCGACACATTTGCGACATTGCGGCCAATGTTGTGGAGCTGGAGTTGCATTGCCCCTTGGCGTCGTGCCTGCAGTTGATGGATGCTCAGCATCCGGCGCTCTATGCTCTGCCCTGGCACGCGCACAGCCATCCCCCTCCTGCCGCTGCGTGCTGTGCTCTGCTGGCGAACCCTGCCATGCCTGCTGTGCTGCCTGGCCACAGTGGGTGTGCGCACTGTCTCCGCACTAGCAGCACCAGATGTTGAGGGTCCCGCTGGTGGTGGTGTTGCGGTTGACAATGGTGCAGCGCCTGATGGTGCTGGCTCAGATGGTGCTGGTCTGGCAGCAGGGATTGGTGCAGCGCCTGATGGTGCTGGCGCAGATGGTGCTGGTCTGGCAGCAGGGATCGGTGTAGCGCCTGATGGTGCAGGATGTGTGGCTGTTGGCACCTCCTCTGCATCCTCTGGTGCCTCGTCTATGTGCAGCCTGTCGCTGTCCCTGCTGTTGTTGTCAGCGCCACCTGTGAGGGGAAGTGGACCTAGATTAATTGCATGTATCTGTCACACGTGCAGTTGCTACATGCATGCTGGCTGACATTCCCTGACTGGCTGTGACATTGCGTACTTTGGGACATGTCTGGCTGCATTGGGGTTTTTGTACATTGTAGGCAGACTACATGTCCCACAATGCTTTTGGGCATGACCTAATGTGCATGGATTGCATGGCTTGGGTTGATTATGGGAGGCTATAGGGTCATGGCCATTGTCAGGAGACAGGGTCACAGTCGCATGCCACTTACCTTGGCTGTCTTTGGGTGGGTCGGGATGAGTCCAGAGTGATGACCCCTATACACGCCTCTGGCTCAAGTTTGTCTTCCACACGGTCCTCCAAGGGGGTGTTGGGAGGGACTGTAGGATCTCCACCTCCAGTAGCCAGGGTCTCGCCCAGCCTCTCTGCCACCCTCTCCTTGGCACGACCTCGGAGGTCGTACCACCTCTTTTTTAGCTCATCGAGCGACCTGTGTGTCACGCCCACAGAGTTGACTTTTGCGCCGATCCCCAGCCACAGTCGGTGTTTCTCCGCTTCAGGCACCCTCCTGGAGTCCTTTCCAAATAGTTTTGGGTAGTTTTCTACCACTCCCTCTATCAGGTGCTCCAACTCCTGCTCACTAATTTTGAGCTTCCGCTTGCGCCCGGTGTCACTGTGCCCTGGTGCTGCATCCTCTGCCATTGCTGCAGTCACAAAAGTGAGGATTTGAAAGTTTGGAGGTGTTCTGGAAGGAGCTCTGTGAGATGCAGCCTCGAGATCTGCCTCACTGTTCTGTATGGGGGTGGGAACTGCTTGCTTCCTGGTTGTGATGTCATCACTGTGCTCGAAATGTGACATCCCGTTTTAGCGATCTCGCTATTAGCGAGATCGCATTTAGCGGACTCGCTAATAGCGATATCGCAATTCCTACACGGATTTTGACGGAAATAGCGATTTTCTTGCGATTTTTGAAATTCGCTAACGCTTTTTGCAGCCGCGTGCGAATCGCTTTATTTTCTTGCAGATTTTGATGAATGCCGGTCTGCGAATTCTAAATTGCGATTCGCTGTCAATCGCAATTTAGAATTCGCAGAATTCGGTTTTCATGAATCAGGCCGTTAGTGATTTGCCCGTACTCACAAAATTTGGAACTGAGGCTGAGGCTAGGGAGACAATGTGGTGTTCTCTAGGGAGAGAATGTGGCATAAGGGCCAGCCAGAGCCGGTGACTATGGCGCTGTAAATCTGGATTTGAGTTTTGGCGTACTCTTAACATCCTTGATTCAGGGAAAACCACGTAATCTTTCTGTGTTTACAAAAATCAATGTGTCCTTGTGTAAAGTAACTGAGCTAATGTAAAGTGCTCCAATACCTTCGAAGCACTTTACATTAGCACCTTCGGATGGTGCTGTATAAAACTGAACAAAAAAAAGTAACTGGTGCATAAGTAAAGCGCTCCAATGCCTTCCGGTGGTGTTGGTACTATAAGAAATTGCACCAAAAAAACATGATAAGAGTCAGGGGAGGCGGGGATCTTAGGGAAGAGAGGACCTGTGCAATGGGTGTTCAACGTGGGCAGGCTGAGATGAGTGGAAGGTTAAAAGACAATCAACAGCAAATGTGGGCAGCCACAGGGAGATTAAATGATTTGCCTAAGTTTATGGTGTCTTGAAAAGTAACTGCTGTTAATGTATAGCACTCCAATACCTCCGGGTGGTGTTGGCGTTGTGTAAAACTGCACAAAAAAAGTAACTGGTGCTATTATAAAGTGCTCCAATACCTTCAGGTGGTGTTGACACTATATAAAACTGCACAAAACAAATGTGAAAAGCAGAGTCAGGTTAGGAGGGGAGCTGTGCTACAGAGTTGAGTGGGGCAAGCAGCGACGGGTGGGAGGTGGACAGGCACCCAACAGCAAATGTGGGTCGACACAGGGAGATTAAGTGTTTTGGCCATAATCCCAAAATGTGGAACTGACTCGGACCGATGCTAGGGAGATTATGTGGTGTCCTCTTGGGAGAGGATGTGGCATAAGGGCCACAGCTACCGACTTAGGAGCTGGGAAAATGGGTTTGAATTTCGGCATCGGCTTAACATCCTTGATGTTGGGCAAATCACGTAATCTCCCTGTGCCTAAAAAAATTAACGTGTGCCGCTGGCAGAGGTGAAATCGACTTAGGGGCATTTGTGTTGTGCTGCATTGGGGGATATCGGAAGTGGGACTATATCGATACAACTGCTGTCCTGGTGACGGAGGAGGACTCCAAGATCCAGGAGCCTCCGGGAGCGCGATCACCTGCGCTAGACCCGCCATTCCGCCCTCATCCCGCACTCACCTCCTACATAACCTCTCACAGCCCCTGCTTCGCGGGGGCGCTCGCAGAGGTGAAATGGACTTGGGGGCATTTTGTGTTGTGCTGCATTGGGGGACATCGGAAGCGGGACTATATTGAGATAACTGCTGCCCTGGTGACGGAGGAGGACTCCAAGGCCCTGGAGCCTCCGGGAGCGCGATCACCTGCGCTAGACCCGCCGGTCCCACCCTCATCCTGCCCTCACCCCCTACATAACCTCTCACAGCACCCGCTTCGCGGGTGCCGCTCGCAGAGCTGAAATCGACTTGAGGGCATTTTGTGTTGTGCTGCATTGGGGGACATCGGAAGCAGGACTATATCGAGACAAATGCTGCCCTGGTGACGGAGGAGGACTTCAAGGTCCAGGCGCATCCGGGAGCGCGATCACCTGGGCTAGACCCGCCGGTCCCGCCCTCATCCCGCCCTCACCTCCTACATAACCTCTTGCGGCCCCCACTTCGCGGGACGAATGTGGGCGCCCACCGGGCGAAGCCCGCGCCAAGGGCGGGCCCATCTGAGCCCATCCGAGACTGGCCGAGGCTGGGCTGGGCCACATCTCTGGGTCGACGTCCCCAAAAATTCCCTTCGGACAGCTGTAGATACTGTGAGTAGTTGGCTTTGTCTAGATTTATTCAGCTTTTCCCTCAAGAGGTAGACAAGGACATTACTCCAGGCTACAGCAGTGCCCGATTGACTGTGATACTATAATCTCTGTAATTGCCTTGGTTTTAATTCAACAATAAGCTTTGCGCTGGTGGTTATGAGATTTTGATACTCACACCCATTATAATTTTCTCTTCATTGCACTGCCTATTTTATGTACTATTAATGGGAGATAAATTTTGTTTCTCTGATTTGATCTGAAGTGCAGGTTATCGTATAAGCCATATCGCTATATGTGGGTATTTGAGTTCACCTTGCTGTTACCGACACAAATAGTCCTCTGCCAATTACGCCATACATGACATGTCGAAACTTATAGAAAATAAAAATATTGCTGAGCCCGTGGCTCACACCATTGATTCGTACCTTGTGAAGGCGGTTAGCGCCTTTAGTGTTGAAATTGATAGGGCTGAACGCCGACATTCACTAAGTTTAGGCAGCCTGCAGGCCCCTGTAAGCTCGATAGACCCCCCCGGTGGAGCCAAGTATCATTCTTAGCCTAGATACTACTCATACCGTGGACTGTGTAGATACAGACCCTGTATTGAAGTCCCCAGAGCCCAGAGAAGGTTACTGTACGCCACCAACTATTGAGGTGCCCACCCCAAGAAAGAAAAGGGGTTGTAGGAAGCCTCAGCCGAAACAGGGGACGATAACAAAAGGTACCAAAACGACCCCCATCGCTTGTACTGGGGAACAACAAACTAGTATTGGGATGTTAAATGATACACAGGTCAATCAGATTATTAATGTGCTGGTTGGTAAAATTGAAACATATCTCGAACCTTTACATGATAACATCGATATAATTAATGGGGAAGTGTCTAGGCTTAGTGAGGAATTGAACATCTATAATGAGTTACTTAAAGCAACCACTAATAGACAGATTGAGTATCCTCAATCTGGTAGTGAGTTAAGAACAGAAGTTGTTATAGAAGCCGTACCTGATACCATTAGGCCTGTGGGGGCCATCACTAACCCTAATGTATATGCTATGGCTATGGGTGATAACTTGGTTCCTCCAGGACCCACTAGGCAATCGGTAGGGAGTAACCTCACCTGTGATGCACGTAATTTAGATAATGGTAGTAAGGAGAGCACTCTGGAGACTATTACCCGGTCAGAGAAAGAATGGAGGGTAAACGTTGTAGTACTGTCAACCTACCCCCAGATTGCTCACCATACGTGTCAGTCTTGGTGAATGTCCCCCCCTTAGCTCGACACAAATGGAAACACATGCATCACTCAAAAATAAAATGGTGCACTGGCTTAATTATAATTGTGGCTTTCCAGTGAATTATGCTGACCAGATCCTTACAACAAGGAGAATTAACTGGATAGGCCTTCTAAAGAAATCCATACCGGGTGATTGTCACATTATCCACTTTAAGAACTCACATTATGCTAAGATTTCTTTGAATAGAGTAGCAGCCTTGCCAGTTAATAACCAGGGTACCTCATTACTCCTACTTGGGTTCTTTTACCACCATTTAAAGCCGGTGCCTCCTAGAGGGGCATCCCAAGAACGCCAAAGAACTAGTTGGATTTACCACTCCATCCACTTTTTAATCTACCCATACACAATCGATTCCAATCCCTCAGTACTCTTGAGGAGAATGATTGACTGGATTTAGATCACCACATAATAAGAATGGCGGACAGCAGGGGCATTGATGAACTGGGGGACGAAAGCACAGTAGGACAGGGATCTGTTGATCAGGCAAGTTCACGGTGAGTAATGCACCCCTCCGATGAAAGGGGCCCTGGTCTAAAGCAAGGGGCGATCCCTGAAGATAATACTGGCCAACTGACAGAAATAGGAATTGCATGCCAAGCAAGAGGGCTTTCTTTAGCCACCTGGAATATAGCTGGGTTGGCTAAAAAGAGGGAAATGTTTGGATGGATGGATTTTCTCAATTCCCATGATATTATATGTCTCCAGGAGACTTGGTGCATTGACCCTGTTAATTTTGAGGGTTTTTTTCATATGATTTACCTGCTTTGTGTTCCGCGGCCGGTAGAGCTAAGGGGGACCTTTTATTTCTTATGTCAACTAACTTGCCTACAGAAGTAAAAAGGCACATTAACATCGGGTGTCGTTCACAGGTACTCTAGTTACACCAAAAACATGCCCGGGATGTTCTATTAATTAACTTCTATTATAACCTTTTCGATAGCTCACAGTCTAAAGTGGTTACAGAACTGGAGAATGTCATTGGAAAGTTAGGTTCAAATGAGGATGTTATTTTTGACATAGTCTGGGTTGGCAATTTTAGTACACCTATATGTCCTCTGTCTACTACTAGGGTATGTGGGGTAAGAACTGATACAGGTGATGATGGTACTCATTTCCCCCACAATCTGTACGGTGACACACTTAATACATTTATGGCGAATTTTGATTTGAATATTATGCAGTGTGCTAGAGATGGATCAGGGAAACCGGTCCCTACTTTTACAGGCAGAAATGCAAATTCAATTATTGATCATGTTTTGGTATCGGTCGAATACCATTCCTATGTGTACCACCCCCAGGATCGAAGAATCCTTACTCAGTGATCATAATTGTATTATAATGAGAGTAGCTATATGGGAAACTAGGCCTGTAAATATGCCTGCAACTGTGGGTAATATCGCACCGTGTCGACCTAACGGAACACAAATTAAATGCAAAGGGGTGAACCCCGACAGGGTGCGAAAAAACATTGTCACAGATTGTTTTGTAGAGTTCAATGAGAATTTGGATGTCACAAGCAATCCTACACTGATTTTAAAGATTTTTTGTAAAATAAATAATACCATTGACTCAATTCTGACCATGACCTCTAATAAGGAATTTACCCAGAACGAGGGATGGTTTAACCACGCCTGTACGTACTCACTTACCCAGCTAAAACAAGCACTGGCCAGTAGGCCTAGGGACCTGATGCTTGTTAAGAAATTAAGATTAGACTATAAATCTACAGTTAAACTGAGGAAGAGAGAGTTACAACAGGAGGCTTGGGATAAACTCACTCAGGCCGCGGATACCTCAGATTGCCAACTGTTTTGGGTTACAGTCAATTCTCCCTTTTTAAAGGATGAGGTGGTTCCTGAGCTGTCGTCTCATGTCAGTAGCGAGGCATGAGTCGCCCATTTTTCTAGCATTTTTAAATCAGGTAATTTTACCAGTAACAACTCTACAAATCCCAGTACTTGGCCGATTGTACCACTAAATAGAGCCTTAGAAGAGGTGGAACAAGGTATCAAAGGTAGCAAAGGAGGAAAGGCCCCGGGCCCGGATGGGGTTCCAATAGATGTTTATAAAACTGTACCTGCTTTATGGGGACCTTTATTAAATATCGTCTTTAAGGCTGCTGTTACCCAAGGAGTTGCCCCTACATGGGGTGAATCAATTATCGTTCCAATATTCAAGAAGGGTGTTAAATCGGACGCTAAAAACTATCGCCCAATTTCCCTTCTAGTTTACTCCATTAAAATTATGAGTAGGATTTTACTTGTTAGGTTACAAGAATGGGCTGAGGATAATGGGATTTTAGCAAAGACACAATATGGTTTCAGGAAAGGGCGAGGAACCCTTGAACAGTGTATTAATTTAGACTTATTAATTGGTAAATACACATGCGCCAGGCAAGGGTCCCTTTTCCTATGCTTCGCTGACCTTAGCAGCGCTTTTGATCTAGTGGATCATTCCATTTTATGGCCAACCCTCTTAGGACTTGGAGCCCCAGAGTCTATTATTTATTTCTTGGCGAGGCTCTATGCAAGATTGTCAGCATCTGTACGGTACGGGCATAGGGGAGAATGTACTCCTAAATTTAATGTTAGATGTGGCATTCGACAGGGCTGCATCCCTGCTCCTCTGCTCTTTACACTTTTCATTAATGAGGTCGACGCAGTACTCAAATTAGTAAAATCGGATGCACCTCAGGCGGACGGCCAAAGTGTGCCGGTACTGCTTTATGCAGACGACACCATGCTTTTATCCAGGACCCCAATTGGCCTTCAGCGGCTAATAGATACGTTCGCTGATTTTATCAAGAGGAGGAAGTTGCAGGTTAATAAGAGCAAAACATACTCTATGGTTTGTGGCCCGAGTTGGAAAAAGACTAACTTCTTTTTTGTAGATGGGGATAAAATCCAAACAGTGGATAAATTCTGTTATTTAGGGATAACTTTTGCCGGGGACGGTACTTGGGCACAAGAGATGTTTAATGTCCGGGCAAAGACGGCAAAAAGCGTCCATGGTGGTTTTAGATTTGCAGCGAAGCTGGGTGACCGAAGAATTAGAGATATGACACATATTTATCAATCAAGATGTACCTCCATTGCACTTTATGGTGCGGGGTCTGGGACCATAACTCTAATAGTAATTTACAAATAGTGGAAAATATGTTCCTCAAATAATTACTCTGTTTACCCACTTCAGCGTCCACAGAATTAATCCATAGAGAAGTTGCAATCAGCTACTTGTCCGACTTAACAGCATTTAGGCCCTTACTCATGTTGAGATCATTATGGCGAAAGGAAGAGAACACTTTTAATAGAACAATAATTAAAGACTGTCTCCGATTGGATAATTGTCTTAAGATTCCCTGGCTCAAATACATTATACACAATTTTAAGGAAGTTTTTAACTTAAATATTTTGGATGACCCAAATGCCGTAGCAGAGCTGGCCAAAACAGAAATGAGGAACTTGTTCTTATTACATAGAAAAAAGAGGCACCTGAGTAACACTGTGCATTTAACAACTTGCCAATTTTACAATTGTTATTCGGTTTCTGAAGGTTTCCAAACTTACTTGAGCCAGGTAACCTGAATCTCACACAGATATGTACTTACCAGATTGAGATTCGGGCTTGTCCATCATTTGGTAGCTTTTCCACGAGTAAAACAGTACCCAGCTTCCCCCTGTCCATGTGGCAGCCACACTAAACAAAGCACCTTGCACTTTCTCCTTATATGTGATTTGTACATGAGCTTTCGTATTGCATTTTTAAAACCCCTGTTTTTAAAATATCGTACTTTCACTACGGAAGCTGCTATGAGGTTGATTTTTACAAGGCAAGAACCTGAAATATGGTTTTTTTCCGCAATTTTTATTCTCAAATCTATCGCTGCAAGGAAAAGTATGATGTTTTAAATGTATTAACTTTTGACTGGATCTTATCTATTAATGCACAAACAAATGTATGTTGATGTATCTTCTTTATGTGCTTTTATGATCGTTTTGTACGTATTGAATAAAGCTTATTAAAATGAAATGAAAATGAATGTGTCCTTGTGAACACAAACAGGTGCTAATGTAAAGCGCTTCAATACCTTTGGGTGGCATCGACACGATCTAAAACTTCGAAATACAAACAAATGTGTAATTCAGAGTCGGGGAGGAGGGGATCTGGTGAAAGATGGAATCTATACAACAGGAGTTCAGTGTGGGTAAGCAGCAATGGGAAGAGGTTTACGGCAACCAACAGCAAATGCGCGGTGCCATGTGAGATTAAGTGATTTGCCTACGTTTACAGTGTCCTTGTGAAAAGTAACTGGTGTTAACGTAAATCGCTCTAATACCTTTGGGTGATATGCTATATAAAACTGCATAAAAAAAAGTTACAGGTGCTAATGAAAAGCACTCCAGTACCTTCAGGTGGTGTTGGTGCTATATAAACTGCAAAAACAAAAAATTTGAAAAGCAGAGTCAGGGAAGGAGGAAATCTGTACAAAGGAGCTCAGTGGGGAAAGCTGCAACAGGCAGGGGGTGGCTGGGCAACCAACCAATGCGTGCTGACATGGGGAGATTAAGTGATTGGCCGCCATCACAAAATGTGGAATTGAGTCTGAGACTAGGGAGATGATGTGGTATCCTTTTGGGGGAGAATGCGGTGTAAGGGCCTCAGTTGCCCAGAGCTGCTGACTATGCAGCTGGGAAACTAGGTTTGAGTTTTGGTGTCAGCTTAACAGCCTTGATTCTGGGCAAATCCCTTGATCTCCCTATGCCTACAAAAACGAATGTGTCCTTGTGTAAAGGAACTTGTGCTAATGTAAAGTGCTCCAATACCTTCCGGTGGTGCTGGCGCTAAATAAAAATGCACACAAAAAGTAACTAGTGCAAATGTAAAACACTCCATTACCTTTGGGTGATGTTGGTGTTACATAAAACTGCATACAAAAAAGAAAGACTCACGGTGTTAGGCTGGTCTAACGAAGTGAACACGAGAAAATACATTGCGTCAACAACCACATTAAAAACTTACTTTTGCCATGGACACTGAGGGGCAGGCAGACCTTAATGACATCAAGAATCAGCCTGGCTCCTTTGAACAGAATTCAAGTTAAGCAACAATGGTGAAGGGAAACACTTCAACAGTGATTGCGGAAAAATTAAGAAAGTGTCCAGATGGGAGAAATTTGAAGAAATAGAGTCCCACCCTATGAAATAAGAAGCAACAAGGTGAGACATGAGCAGGTCCGTGTTTTCGCACAGGGTTATGCAATTACAGCAAATATCACAGGTACCATAGAAGCTCTGACATGCCCTGTGATAATGCATACCTGATTCACTCCTGATTTTCAGCCATAAACACCATTGCAGAACAACAACATATGGTGTAATTAGGCACACACACATAGTACCCAGACTTTGGGAATATTAACAGAGACTACGTGTGCAAAGTAATAGCAGCCATACACACATGCTCCAATCAGCACGTCAGCTATACACTAACAGGACTACAAAAGGTAGAACACCACCATTCAGTAGAATGAAACAATGGGGGTTTAAAGCAGTGATAGGGTCGGAGGAGAGGGTGAATTGTGGACAGCCAAGCACTGAAAAGTTCAAGGTAGCAAGCAGAGACGAGAGGTTGGAGGTGGGAGAAACGGAGAGCAGCCATGAAGGTAAAAGCAGTGATGGGGAGAGGGTGAACTGTGGATGGGCCATGAGGGTGGATGCGAGGAGACGGAGCTAGTAACGGTACAAGCAATGTGTAGAGTGCTGAAAAAGAAAGAAAAAAGTAGGTCCTAAGTTGGGCGTAAAAACGAGAGCAGTGGATGTTTACAAGTACTTGGTCTATGCTCCGGGAGGATGGCTAAGCACAAGAAGAGGCATGACCATGCATGCCAGGGACAAGTGGTGACAAAGAATATGAAACAGATGATGGAGTGAGCAAATGGGAAGCCTTTGGGCAGGCTGAATCCCACAGATTAAGCACAACATGTCACTTCGAGACATCGCATGCGCTGTTTGGCCGAGACCAAAAACCTCCAGCCAGTTGGCAGTGTGACCTGCTGAGTCCCAGATAAAAAAAAAGAGAAAAATTCAAATAAAAGTAGTGAGTGAAGGGGGATGTAATTTGGGGAAGTATGAGGGCATCCACAAATGGGTAAACAGCAAGTAGTAGGCAGCAGTGGATAGCTGCTGGACCCTTGCACAAAAAAAACAAAATAGTAAACAAATTACAAATGAAGCAAGGTGGTGAGGGATGACTCCTTTGAAGTACTGAAACACTAAGAATATCAAAAGTAGAAAGTTACAAGCCATCCACTCCATCAGAACAATGTGAATCTGCAATGCTCTAGGGCAGGACTGAGAGAAACAAGAATGCTATTCAATCATGTATAGTGTATTGTAGACAATAGGCCTTCAACAATACAAAGCCAAAGCTGTGTCTGTAGGTCATGATTGAGCTTGAAGATAAAGAATGAAACCACAGAAGCGTTTGTCCCTGTGAATGTCGAGAGTAATCTGTATACCAAACATTGTATTAGCCTTCTTAACCAGATCTCTTCAGAGACCTTGCCCTTTTCTTCAATCCCATGTCAGCACTGTCACCACAGAGCACAGACAGTACCACTCTATTTCCCACATTCAGCGCCTGACGAAATATTGGGAAACCAGTGTTTTTTTAAAATTAGGTAGTGAGTGAGCCTATTTTGGTTTTTGTTTGTTTATTTTTTTTACATATATGCCATAACAAATATCACAATTATAAAAGGAATACAATAATTAATACACAAATTAAGAAAAAGTAGTAGCATTTCCAAATGTTTAAAGTCACTACATTCCGTCAATTGGGGAATGGTTAGTGGCTGGTGAACAGTGACTCTAACTGGAGCGGGCTGGATGAATGTGTGAGACTACTAGACTATATAGGGTGTTCTAATTTGTTATTTTCCAGGCTCAAGCTAGCTGTTGGAAAGTATAAATGTGCACTGTCTTCCAGCACTGATTGCACTGCCATGTGTTTCGAAGAAGACACTGTTGTGAACAGGAGATATTACTTTTGACAGGTCATCTACCAAAAGTATGTTCCACTGCAGTAGTACCATACTTTGCAGGAGGCCTGTGTTCAACCACTATTGCTGGCATGCCCCCCTGCTTCCACTGCAAGGACTGCAGGGCAACCCATTCATCATGTTCAAATTCCACCACGTCATGGATGCATTTGCTCACCATTGGCCATTTGTGCAAAGCATTTTTCTGGTCACAAACAGGCTGAATCGTAGAAACACCCCTTTTGCGACCAGAAAAATGCATTTTGGAATGTACAAAGCACAAATTGCGATTCTGTAACTTGTTACCGAATCACAATTTGGGTTTTGCGATTTGGAATTTGGAAGAGGAGTGTTTATTAGGGCGTCCCTTCAAAATACTAAGTCGCGTTAGCATGTACGAATGTTTTGTCACTGAAATGCAGTTGCAAATCATTCGCACTTTACCACCCGCCATTTTCTGACCATCTCCTAAAGACACTCTTGTCCTTTCTGCCATCTTAGTGACCTTGGTCCATACCTCAAACCCCGCCGGTCTCTAGCTGGGCGACCTTTCGATCGTCTATCTTCTCCAAAGATCTACTCATTCTTTGCAAATAATGTTGATGCTCCTGATCCCATGACTCATCACCCCTTCCCCTACCTCTTCCCTCCCTCATGCTATTTCTATCTCCCCTATTCCTTTCCTCCCTCCCCTGAATTTCTCTCCCCTTGCCTGCTTTTTTCCATATGCCTGAGCCATGCTCTTGTAACTCATAAATATATATATATATATGTATATATGTAATTTATAATTGTCCAAGCCTAATCGCTGTTAAAATGTTATCCTGAGTGGATTTACTATTTGTATATATAGAACTCTAACCACTAGTATATGTAGTAGACCTTTGTACTCACTACCATTCCTATGTGATTTTAGAGTTTTTCCGTTTGTATCTCTTCCTTGAGTGATTTTACAACTTGTACATTTGCAAAATGTGTTTCCTGTTTATATCTCTTCCTTGAGTGGCTTTACAACTTGTACATTTGCAATTTTTTTCCTTTTTTTTCTGTGTGTATCTCCTATGTAACTCATGTCATCCACAGTCCTTATGTAACGCAACTGGTTCTTTTGTAAAGTGCTCTGACGACTTCGGGTAATGTTTGTGCTATATAAAATCGCATTAAATAAAATAAAATAAAAATGGAACACCTTTCCCTTTGTGAATGTTGGGAAAACATTTTTTAAAAGCAAGCAGTGGTGTTTTGGACCACTGCCTGCTCTTAAAAAGTGAAAACAAAACGTTTCCTTTTTTAATGTTGAAACGTATCCCATTTTCATTTAAAGAAAGACCCCCACACCGTCAAAACCAACCTCCACGAAGGAATGACGGCCATCGCCAACTGGATGAGGAACAGCCGACTGAAGCTGAACTCGGACAAGACGGAGGTCCTCCTCCTCGGATCCACCCCCTCGGCCTGGAACGACTCCTGGTGGCCGACTGCACTAGGAGCACCCCCTACACCCACCAACCATGCACGCAACTTAGGGGTCATCCCTGACTCCACCCTCTCCATGACAAAGCAGGTCAACGCCGTCTCCTCCTCCTGCTTCAACACCCTCCGCATGCTTCGCAGGATCTTCAAGTGGATCCCCACCAAAACTAGAAGGACGGTCACCCAGGCCCTCGTCAGCAGTAGACTGGTCTACCGCAACGCACTCTACGCCGGAGCCGCGGCCAAACTCCTGATCCACACACACAAGGCACTTCACAACACCGGACCAGAGTACCTCAACAGCCGTCTCAGGCTCTACACCCCCACCCGCCAGCTCTGCTCCGCAGACTGTGCCCTCGCCACCGTCCCCCGCATCCAAAGAGTGACAGCCGGCAGCAGATCATTCTCCCACCTCGCCGCCAAGACGTGTAACACCCTCCCCATCCACCTGCAGCAAACCAAAGACCTCCTAACCTTCAGGAGACTCCTCAAGACCTGGCTCTTCGAACAGTAGCAGCGTTCCCCTCCTAACGCCTTGAGACCCTCACGGGTATATAGTGCACTTTATAAATGCGATGATTGATTGATTGATTGATTGTTGTCAATTCAGTCCGTAAAAATACGGACCGCCTGTATCAGGGCACAAAACAGAGCACAATAGAGACCCGTTTTGAGGACTCCTTTCAATAACTGCTGGTTCTCAGACCCGGTGAGACCTGGCCCACTTACAGCCCTGGTGCTATGCCCTTGTCATCCTTCCCATCCCTCTGCCCTGCCTTCCTGGTGTCCTGGTGTGCATCCTCATGTGCTGAGGATTGTTTGGAACTCTGGGGCTGGGTGGCAGTCGGCAGTGACAGTTGCAGCATTATGTGAAGACGGATCTTACATAATGGAATGAAGGTGTCGTGTTCCTACCTTGCAGTTCCTGTCATTACTAAACCATTGATTTTGGCTTCACCTCGCTTTGCCCTGAACTTCATGCTGCCTTGATTGTTGCTCCCTCCTGGTTGGTGCTGCCAACCCCTATCCTCGTGTTGCGCTTCTGCACCTTCATACTGTCCCAGAGGGCTTCCACCATGTATGTGAGTGTCTTGCCTTTTTTTTTTGTGGAGTTTTAGATAGCGCCAACTAGACCCGGAGGTATCAGAGAGCTTTACATGAGCACCAGTTACGTTACAGACGGACACATTCATTTTTGTTAGGCACGGGGAGATTAAGTGATTGCCTTCCCCTCGGGTCACACGTTCAGTCAACAGCACACCCTTTTTTTTGTTGAATCTATTTGAATAATATTCAAGCAGGAATAGGGCTAAGGAATCAACATGACAGTACAACGTACATTGCCAAGTGTACATTAATATAGCACATGAAAAGTAATGCATGAAGCATTACTTTGGCACAAAATGTGTTATACGGAGTAGTTTCACATGCTACAATGGACAGGCATGTGGCCCTACTCACATCTCAATAGGTACGACTGTCTCAGTGCATGGGGGTCGCTACTGAGTGCTCATGAACGCCTTACTGCAGGGCCAACAACATGCTGTGTTAGCAGAGTGTAATTCCTATTCAAACTCATCAATAATGGAGTCAACAGCACACTCTTGAGGTGGTGGCATACCTCTGAAGGCCTATGCTCCCACCCTCAGCCTCATTGGACACTCTTTCAAGGTGAGAAGGAAGGCTTGACATGGAGTTCCTATGCCTGGTTTCCCACATCAATTTCGATACACCAAACCCTGAGGAGGAGTTAGTTCATTGTCAACTGTTGTTGCTGGATTTGCCAGTATTATCCTTCAATGCCTATCATTAAAATGCTATTGATTAATGGAGTTTCAGTCTTACATTGTATGCTATAAAACAATGTTATATTATTGTGCACAAGTCATATATGCTGAATATGTAATACTTCCATCTATTACATGAGTAGAATTTAAAGCCTGAACGTGCACTTTCTTTCCTGGCCTGTTGAATATTAATATTCCTCATAACTGTGGCAGAAGTTATGACTAAAGTAACTATACCACATATGTTCCTTGATTTGCCTGTGGGAATTGAGGAAAAGTGTTTTTCTGATCGGCATCATTTGTACCAGGACTCCATTGTTTTTTCATTGCCATTTCGTGTCAAACACTTCCACACGATCCACCTGGTCCTTTCTGCTGATGCCTGAGGAAAATCTAAACTGACACGACAGAGACCATCTTGCAGCCTGCATTTCTGCCCAGGAACTGTCGCACACCCAAACCCCTGTTCTTTGCAGTTCAACAGAAAGCCATGAGACACCCCCGCCCTGTGTAAACAAGCTCGTTTTCCATCTCCTGCTCCCAGCCTGGTAAACATCCTTGACACCGTGATCAGGTTATCTGGACAATGGTCTGACTGATGGGCCCTGATCAGGGTGATTAAACAATGACTTGAAAGACCGGCTTTGATCAAGCCGAGTGAACAATGATCTGTGTACCAAGCCTTGACCAGGTCACCAACTACAAACATCGTCTGGAGCTGGTTATCAACTGCAAACACTGCCCTGATTGAACAATGGACAAACAACCAAAAGACTGGGGTGAAAAATGTATAAAAGCCTTGTAAGCTACAGAGTGAAGTAGCAGCCTCCTCTGTCTTGTCTCTGACTAGCTTGGGACTCTGTTCCATAGCCCGGGCTATTGAAATAAATATGGGTTCCTCCTGCAGACGAATGCTCCTGTGTCTCCTTTTACCAAGTATGGAAGGTATGGAAGACTTGGGTGGTCCCCCTGCCTCCGAGACCCAGTAAGTGGGTTATTGCGGTTCTTCAGAATCATGAAAATGCCCGGATCAATTAATCAAGAGATTGCATTTGGTGGCCATTGATGAAACAGGAAAAAAAGAAAGCAAGCACTTTCATGCGGCTGCTTAGGAGATTAGGGCTGGCTCCAATTTGACAGTCTAGCATCAGTAGAGAAACCTGAGGGAGACGTTATATGGCACCAGTATATTGTGGCAAAAACCAGAATGGAGGATCCTTTTGACACTACTCTTAGCATAATTATGGAGCATCATAACTTTTAATACAAGTATGAAACTCCTAGAGTATCAATAGAAGCCTATGCTGCAACCCTACGCATGTTGGCGTTAACATGTGCATTCAGAGATACCGATGAGATGATACATGAACACGTGGTAATGTAAACTACTTGCACAAAGGTGTAAGAAAGACTGCTATCCCTTAAAAAGTCAAGTTTGGACAAAGTTATCAACACAATTAGAAGCAATGATTATTCAGCAAAAGGGATAAAAATGCTGAAGAGACCAGACGTGCAGTCTAATGAAGGTAACGTGAATTTGCAACTCCAGTGGGTCTACTTGTGATAGTGGTGCTTCAGAATGCTTAGTTAATTAGATTGTTCCTTATTAGCATATACTTGTTATCAATGCACTTCTTGGTTACACATTTTTGGATCATTCTTTTTTATTCAAAATATTTTTTAAAAATCAAGATTAGTGCCAGTATTGTTAGCACCATGAATAGAATTGCATTAGTTCATTATTGTGACTAGACTAGTTCCCATATGTACAGATTTAGAGTTTTGGAACTCAGTGCTGGCCACTGCTCATAAATTCACCTTCTAGTTTTGAAACTCATTTTAAACTGAGCAGCTTAATTTAATCATAACCCATAATAGCAAGAGGGAAAATGGAGGGATAATTCAACATCAGAACAGAAAGGTAAACACAAAGACGTGTTACTTATATATCAACATGCTTTCCACTTATTACATTAGCAAAATGACGACTGCCACAAATACTCCCAATTAATTATTCAAGGTGGTCAAAGAGTTTTACATACCACTAACTCAGCAACCCTCGGAAAGCTCTCAAAGTTTTCGCAATAACGTTGCAGCATATTTCCAAGGCAGGATCCTGAAGATATATTCCTAGTTCAATGTATTGGAGAAAGAGCCCCCCTCTGCGTTGGCAATGGAAGATCCTGCATACCATTATGCACTCTCTGTTATGATTTCACTCCAATCTCCTCTTCTAAAGCAGAAACATTTGTTATGAGCTTAAAATCAGGACCAGCTGATCATCCCTGTCCTTCTAAAATTCTTTAAGCTTGTTCTGAACTTGGTTGTGCCTTTCCTGGCAAGAGTTTTTAATCAGGTATTGTCTATGGGAGCAATCCTTAACTGTGGAAGGAGGCAATAGTCACGAACCCCCCGCCCCCACTCCAAAAAGGCTTTAGAGGGGATGCAGAGGATCTTAATAATCTGCACCCTATTTTGCTGCTGCCTTCATCAGCAAAAAGTTTTGAAAAATATTTAAACCAGGAACAGGTTGGGTTTATAACTGCACATGATCTTTTGGACCCTCACAAAATGGATTTCGGACCGGTCATAGCTCTGAGTCAACATTAGTTGCCACTGCAGATTCTATATGCTAGCCAGGTTGATCAGAAAGGTGCTGTTATTCAGGTAATGCTGGACCTAGCTGCGGCATTCATTATGATGTCCCCATCCCGCCTGGCAAGACTGCTCAGACAGGGGTGAGGGATATGGCTGTGGACCTTTTTAGAGTCCTTTCTGATTAATAGGATTTATACAGTCAGCTATGGCGAGTTCAGAGCTGAACCTTCCCAGCTTCCCTGAGGGATCCCACAGGGGTTCTCCCTCAGTCCGACCCTTTTTAGGTTTTGCCTGAGCCAGCACGCATGCGCTGCTCTGTGAGGCTTTTAGTAAGGGCTTTTCCACGCTAAACACACTCGTGCGTGTGCTTTTTTTTTTTAGCACCCTAAATTGGCCTTTGCATGCGTCTTTCTAAGAAAGACAGCTCGCAATTGGTCCAAGACAGGTGCTTGTCCCGCCTTCTCTGTGCCCTGGCCTAGTCTTCTCGGGAGCGAGCAGCGGCCCCACTGCATTTCTTAAATTGTTTGCAGTGTGCATCTGTTACCAATTAGCGCGTTTGCGGTCGCCACGCTGCCGCGCTTGTTACTTGTTTTAGCTTGCTGTGTGTGCATCAATGTGTCCTTGTGTGTCTCTTAATGCATACATCTCTTTGGTTTTCCTCCTTCAGTGTGTACTTGTCTCTGTATGTGCTCTATGCCTGTGAGGTTTTCAGTGTTTGCGCTTTTCCCTGTCGCTGTGCATGTGTGTCATGATGTGTTCCTTAATATGGACATGTAGATCCCTTACTGTCATTTTGTGTATGTGTCTAGGTCACTGTGTGGGCGCTTGTATGTCAGCACACGTCTCTACATGCCTGCCTCAGTGGGTGTGCATGTGTCACTGAATCAGTGCGCCCCTACTGTCACTGCGTGTTAGGTGAGCACTCTCTGCCCCCTCCATCTCCGCCTGCGCAGCTGGTGCTCCTTTGGAGTCACCTGGCCTCGCTGCTGACGTCAATGGTGGGGGATCGAGCCCTGCCCGCTTTCTTTGGAAGGAGGGTTTTGAGGATGGGCGGGCTCCGGGCAGGGCACAGGGGAGAGGTAGGCAGGAGAGCTGTAGGGTACAACTTGTGATGGGATCGTTAGAACCCGGATGTGGAAGGAAGTAAGTTATCTCAGTCTGAGGGAGAGGGTTCCGCGCAGAGCAGGGCTTAGTCCCTGGCACCCTTGTCACCCGAGAGGACAGTCACGCGGCAAGCCTGTTGAGGTGTGGGGTACAGCGGGGCCCGGGAGAGAACATCACACTCGTAGTCCATGTGCGTGCAGCTGTACTGCACAAGACAGTCACCTAAAGATGTGCTGCACAGACGCCGAGAGTGCAGCAGGACCAGAGACCTCCGGCCAGAGGTTGGAGCACACGGCACTAATAGTGCAGTGCTGCCAGGGGCCCTGCAATGTGCAGAGCACGACCAACATGTAAACTGTGCAGCATTGCCCAAGACTTGAGTCTGCACTGTATTCATCGATCTGAGAGTGTGCCCGTGGGCGCTGGCTCTCAGAAATGCCAGGGGTAGGAGAAAGTGACATCATAGGAGTTTTTAACCCGCATCTCAGGAAGTGACGCCACATGGCCTTAACCCTGATAACCTCACACTCTTTTTTGTCACTGAAGCCTAGCGTATGTATAATTCAAAGATAAAAATGTATTGATAAATCACTGGAACATTCAGAACAAGTATTTGCAATCTAATAGGTCTCGCATTCACACCAGTTTGAGCTATTGACATTGCAAATAACAATGCCTTTTATTTTTGTTTTTAAAACTTAAATAAAAGGCAGTGTCATTTACAATGCCAATAGCTTAAGCTTGCGTAAATGCGAGACCTATTGCATTGCAAATGCTTGTTAACATATATTTTGCCCTCCTGACCAAACTGGTAAGGTCTTTTGGCTTTCAGGTGCTGTCTTATACAGACGATATGCAAATTATTGTTTCCTTAACAGATGTTTTGCCTGGACAGCTGAGAAGTTTAAACCCTGCACGGTCGGTCAGTACCTGGATGAAGGAAAATCATCTGGAATTAAATGTCAATTAGACAGAGATCCCGATTTTGGAACACAGCAATCATTATGGTTGGGAATCTGCTGGCCTGAGATGTGTGGGCCATTACCTACTCCTGTGGCCTCGGCCACAAATGTAGGTGTAACTTTTGACAATTCCCTTATTTTTCTCACACAGGTCAATAGAACTGTAAGGTCCTGTTTTTATATCATCAAAATCCTTAAAAAGTTCTTTCCATTCGTTCCGGTAAAGCTTAAAGGGTCGGTAGCTATTGCTCCAGTAACATTACGCCCTCATTATTGCAACTCCTTATATTTAAAAATCAACGCATCCTCGCTGAACAGACTGCAGGTCATTCAGACTGTGGCTGCCTGACTGGTTCTGAATGTACCTAAGCATCACACACTGAGGGAGGGTCTGTGCTCCCTTCACTGACTTCCTGTTAGAACGCGTGTGATATTCAAGGTGCTCTGCATGGTATTTCAGGCCTACATCAGCACTGTTTGTGCATCTGAGAACAGCTTTTAATAGGTCATCCCCAAAAGGCATCTTAGGTCACTCTTCCCTTTCGAAGGTGACTATTCTAAGATTTTGGAATTTTAGATGGGGCGGCTGCTCCTTTTCTGTAGCGGCTGCGAAATTGTGGAACACCCTCCCACTCATATTGTTAGTCTGCACTCCTTTGCTGCCTTTCAGAAGCAACTGGAAACGTGACTCATTTCTCTTCTGTAATGACAGGTTATCTTTTCTCTTGAATTTAGCGGGTGCTTCTTTCTGTAGCTTGCTAGCACTTTGACGCTTTGGAATACTGCTCTTTATAAGTTACTTTCCATTTCGTGCCATAAATCAAGAGGCATTCAATGAAAATAGGCTATGTGAGGATGAATGTGCTCACACGTACTGCCATCAGACAGGCTGCAGCTTTGGGGCTGGCTAAAAAATGTAAAGATGCCAATTTGGGAGCTTAGTATCAGGGGGCTTCGCGTCAACAACAGGCAGAGATAATGTGTACCTAGTATTTATATAATTTAGAGTAAGAATGCATTTCCTGGCCCTTTTCAAAAGTGATAACAAAACATTTACCGTGTGGGTCCATTTGGCATGTAGGTGAAGATACAAAGATGAGAATCATGGGGCCACGATCAAACCAATAAAGGCATTTTCCTTGAAGATGACATCATATATTTGGTTTGACCGAGAGCAGTAAAGCACCATATTTACTAATATATGGCACATTCCTGCTCTCTCTGCACTGGCACAATGAGTGCAGCCTAGCACCAAAGCAAGCACCCATGCCCCATGGTGAAAGGGTGGCTGTGTTACAGGTAGGATTGTTTTTGTGGAGGAAGAGACACCTTCCTTCACAAAAACAATTCTCAGAGCATTTTCCACTTTCTATGTGTGCTGCAGAATGCAGGACATGTAGAAAGAGGAAATAATGAGGAGAAATAAACATATTTCTCCTCTCCTCGTTCAGCCTAAGGCAGGACGTTGTAGCACTTGGAAGCACTCCCAAGTTTAATATTCTTGGGAAATATAGGTATGTGCCAAAATTCATAGATGGATGCACGGGAAAGCCCACACTGCACCCAAGGAATGCCTTCTCAATGCATAGTAACACAAGTCAGCGACTTGCTCTGCCATGTGTTACTCGAGATTACTAAGCCACGCCTGGTTTTGGTCAATCTGTTATGTTATGTTATGTTAATAATACTTCTATAGCGCACAGCTGCCCTAGCCAAGGGGCGTCCCGGCGCTTCAGAGAGAGTACCCAAACACAACACAGCAGTACAAGGGCAGAAGCGCACAGATCAGAGTACTAAGATGTATGAGGGAACAGATGCGTTTTAATAGCCCTCCTAAACTTCAGAAGCTCATCCGTTTCACGAATGTGGGACGGAAGAGAATTCCACAATTTTGCAGCCAAAACCCGGAAGGACCGACCTCCAGCCCTGCACAGCCTGAACCGTGGGACCACCACCAAGTTTTGACCCAAAGATCTCAAGGAACGCGAGGACACGTAAGGCACCAAAAGTTTTTTTAACATTAAGCTGGATACAGTTGGCATTCATCCAGCTAGCTACCGCCAAGAGTCCATCCCGGAATCTGGGGGCGTCAAGGTCGGAGTCCCCACTCAGGGCGACCGCCAGCTGCGTGTCGTCAGCATAGGAGACCATAGTCATGCCCCAATGCTTGACGACAGCCGCCAGCGGTCTCACATAAATGTTTAATAATGTGGGACTCAACGACGAACCCTGAGGCACACCCAGCTCCAGCGGGTAGGACTTGGACTCAAAAGGCGGGGTAGCTACCTTGATGGTCCGATCAGCAAGGAAGGAGCTAAACCAGTCGAGTGCAGTGCCCGTAACACCCGCCTCTCCAAGACGTTGGAGTAAGATCCTGTGTGAGACCGTATCAAACGCGGCACTAAGATCAAGTAGTACTAGTGCCGCAGTCTGACCAGAGTCAAGCACAGAACGAAGATGTTCCGTCATTGAGAGCAAGGCTGTCTCGGTGCTGTGACCAGCACGAAAACCATTCTGGGAGGGATCCAGAACACCTGCCCTCACAAAATGTTCAGACAGCACCCCATTCACATAGGCCTCAGCAATTTTAGCGGCCCAGGGGAGGAGAGAAATCGGGCGATAGCTCTCGAGTTTAAGGGGGTCCATTGTAGCCTTTTTCAATATGGGTGTCACAACAGCCTGTGTTATCTGACTTAAGGGCTTGCTTTGCACAAGTTCTTAGTAAATTTGGGCCTAGGTATATATACTTGATGTATATCTTTTGTTCACATCACCTGATCTATGAAGCGCGTGATTTTTCAACTGTCCATGCTATGAATATCCGATCTTCCCTTCAAACCCAATGTAGAATTAACAGGCCCAACTTTTGGAAAAAATTGCACTGATGCACCTAAAAGGTGTTTCTGTGCTTACACCAAAAATGAGATAGATTGCAGTAGAATGTTTTGAATATGATAATAGTTGCACAGCTGCTAAAATTGTACAAATACTAGTAACTGGGAAAAGAAATATTTATTTGAAAAGTTTTATATAGCGCCAACATAGCCCGTACAAAGAAGAAGATGAAATTGGCAAGTAAGAGAGTACATAATAAACATTAGGTAAGTTAACAAGGACATGTACAAAAAAGAGCAAACCAAACATGTGGTACCGGTAAAGTAACAAAAATTATGACATTGCGTGAGATACACATGTTGTCAACCAGAAACAAAAGTAGTCATGGTGTCCTCAGTTCGATTGTTGCAAGTGGTTATTCAGGCTCCCGCCGGTAAAGCAGCGGGTCTGGATAAGATTCCGGGAGATCTTTTCCGCCACACACCGAATATCTAGGGACCTTATCTTCAGTTCTATTTAATGCCATCCTGAAGGGTATGCCGATTACCAAAACCTAGGCGGGGACGGAAATAGTTCCAATCTACAAAAAAGGTTCCCCCCTCTTACCAGCTAACTACAGGCCGATCAGCCTGATTGAAGTCACACAAAAGCTTTTTGCTCGGATAATCCTTGATCGCCTCAAAGGGTGGGTGGACGAGCATGAGATGTTAAGTCGATATCAGGCTGGATTCAGGAAGAATACTTCCACCGTTGACCAAATATATAAACTCCAACTTATATTTTGGAAAACAGTGAGAATGGAGGGTGGCAGCCTCTATTTAATCTTCGTGGATCTCAAGACGGCTTTTGATCTGGTGCTCACGGTAAAGCTACGGGGGTACTTAGAGAAATGGGGAACCCCGTACCTGTTGAGCATACACATAAGATTGCATGAGGGTCATTTTGCCCAGGTAAGGTGCGGGAAAAAAGGTCTGACCGCACGTTTTCCAGTTGACAGAGGAGTAAGACAGGGCTGTGTGCTTGCACTGACCCAGTTTTGCCTCTTTGTCAACGCATTGATCGTCCAACTCACTGAGGTCGGGGACAATGATGCCCCCAAATTGGCAGGCACTAAGGTGCCAGCAATGATGTTTGCTGATGACACCCTCTTAATGTCGAAATCCTCTATAGGTATCCAGAGTGGTATGGATAGCTTTGCCTCTTTTTGCAAGACCAGGGGGTTGGAGATCAACACACAGAAGACAAAGTTCATGGTGTTTAATCCACCTAAGACACTGCGCCCCAACCCTACTTTAGAGGAAACGAGGCTGGAAAGGGTGACAACATTTGAATATCTAGGGGTCACCCTGACAGAAAACATGGAGTGGGGCCCACAAATTGCCAAAGCTAAACTTAAGCTAGTGCAGACGAATGGAGACATTATTAAACTATTGAGAAGCTCTTCCTTCAAACCAGCTGACCCATAGTGGAAATTCACACGGTGCAATCCAGGGTTGCGGCAATGTATGGAGCCGAACTATGGGGGCACTGTAACTGTGGAGACGTGAGTAAGGTAAAAAACAGTTTCATGAAACAGGTTCTAGGTCTCCCCTCCAGTACCCCCCTCATCCCTTTCTGGCTGGACTCAGGAATCAGGCCCATTGGGGAAGAATTAGGTCTCAGACCCCTAAACTTCTGGCATAGACTATGGGTGACACCGGAGCTGGCAGCCTACGAGAGGAATTGACAGAAACATCGAGCCTCCCAGAAGTAGCACAAAGCCCTTGGTTTATCCATATAAAAGAAGAATGTTGTAGAATGGGTAAACCAAGTTTATGGAACAACCCTGAGGAAGCGTGTTTTTTAATCTCCCACCTGAACTTGTAAAAGCCTACCGAATGAGCAAACTAGCAGGGGTGCAAGGGAGCCCGTCCACAGAACATCTGAAGGCTAAAATTCTATCTTTGAAGGATTAATATCACTTTGAGCCCTTCTTAGATGATATTTGCCCATTTTTGGCAAGGAAACTATACGTCCAGTTCAGAATCAGCACCCTGCCGCTCTGTGTTTTTACCTCCAAATAGTCAGACGCGGCTCGGCAGGGGTGCCCTGCCTGTAACTGGGAGGAAAAGTGAGAACTCATGTTATTTTTTTTTGCCCTGCTTACAAACTTGTGAGGAAGTACTGGCTTGTTCCATTGTGTAGGATTCTAGGGTTTGTACATTTTGTTGAGGCATTTAGAATTCTAAAGCATGACACCTGTAAGCCCATTGTTTTTGCTGTATCGCGATTCTTGACCTCAATGTGGCGAAGGCGCTGGTCTTTTGTAAACAAGCCTGTGCAGTAATGAATTGCTCATTGTCCTGCGTTTACTAGGGATATTATCTTTTTCTTAACTTTTTATCACTTTTATTTCAAATTTTACTAAGTTTTTAAAAATTTGTAAATTCCTTGTTCTTATGATGGCTAAAGTACAAGCATGATGAACCATCATTGTCCATTTAAGTGTTGAAATGTGTAATGTTACTCATATTAATTCTAAGCCTTGTCAACATATTGATGGGTCTTACCAGGTGCTGCATTTCAAGGTTATTGTCTTCTGTATTGTACCCTCCCTGTATATGTATGTATTCATTTTAAGTCATGAGTTTGTGCAGACCTCACCCTCCTGTACTGTACTGTACTGTTTATTGCCCATTTCTAGTATACTTTCATGGTCATACAGACCGAAATAAAGTTTTTTTGGACTGGATTGGTTATTCAGTAATAACCCTTTGACTTGTTTCTTGAGTGAGTAGGACATAGAGTTTGATCTGATTTCGGGAGGAAGAGCATTCCAAATTCTCGGGGCAAGACCGGAGAAGGAGCGGTTGTAGGTTATTTTCTTTTTAAATTTGTGAGGGTTTAGCAAGAGAGTGTTAGAGCTTCTTAGGTCCTGTTTCAGACCAGAAAGTTTGACCTTCCTTGCCATGTAAATGGCGTATTATAATGGAGAACCTTGTGTATGAAGCATTCAATCTTGAACTGAATCCTAGATTCCAGCGATAGCCAATTGAGCTGTACTAGGTCAGGTGTGATGTGATAATATTTTCATGAACCACTGATGAGTCTGGCAGCAGAGTTCAGAGTATCCCTTAAGGGGGCCAGTGTAGCTTTGGGTAACCCTGCCAGGGTCACAATTCTATATTCCAATCGGGAGATAAGTAGGGATTGGACTGATAGTTGCAAGTCTTCAGGAGGCAGAAATGGCTTGATTTTCCTAGGTGTGTTGAATTTGTAGTTAGCTACCCTAGTTGTTGCACTGATGTGTTCTTGCATATATTTATGTATTTGTCCTGAGTTATGCCTAATGATCATGAGGAGCCAACAAAATGTAGATCGCAAGTGAGAGCCGTAAGTTGTTTGACCAGTCTTGAATGGATGCAGAGCGATTGTGGGGGCAATCAAGAGGAATTCCATCTTGAGAGTATTTAGCGTAAGGTGATTGTCAGCTAACCATTGATGAATTTTCAGAAGTACGCTGTTCAGAGGTTTGATGTCATCCAGTGAGACAATTTTCATATACAATTGAGTGTCATCAGCATACATGTGGTATCGTTTGTTTGAACTCTTCAGAATATTGATGAGGAGTTCCATGAACAAGTCGAAAAGCGTGAGAGAGAGTGTGGGACCTTGAAGTTCTCCAATTGAGGCTGGTGCACATTTAGCAAGGGAATGGTTAACTTTGATTGTTTGCGTATGTAGGAACAAGGCAAACCAATTTAGGACAGGGCCCGATAAACCCATACCGGAAGTTCAATTAGGTTCTCATTTTTGACTGTGTCAAACACTGAGGACAGATCCAGAAGAATAAGTATGCATGGTTTGTTCTGGTCAAGCAGTCTCAGGGCGTCATCAACGATGTGAGTTAGATCCATTTTAGTGCTATGGCCTGCTCTTAAACCCGATTGGTATTGGTCAATGAGCTGGAACCTTTGGATGTAATTAAATAGTTGTTTGTGTATGACTTTCTCAAGGAGTTTTGCTGGAGTCATGATATTGGAAATTGGTTGGAAGTTGTTGGTATCAGGTAAGTCTGAATTAGGCTTTTTAGGTGTGGGTGTGACTTGTCCTATTTTTAGGCAATCAGGAATCCTACCCTGTACTAGCGATTCATGGATAATCAAGGACCAGAGAGGGAGAATGGCAAATTTAAGCTCTTTGAAGAATTTGGCAGGCAAAGGATCAATGAAATGATTCGAGGGTTTTAATGAAGGTATAGTTCTCAGTAGCTAGACATCGTCTGGTCGCACACTGGTGTTCCACAATTAATTGTTTATCAGAGTCTGATCTATGGTTTTGGAGGTAGAGCACTCTCAGAAGTCTGCCCTGACGATGCAATGGGCTGGGTCTGATGATGCAGTTTTTATTTTTTGTGAAGCTAGATGCAGTTCAAGTTCAATCCTTCTGTCTTTTCGATCAAGTGTGCAGAGAAATACTCATTACAAGGGAGTGATATCGTTGGTGCAGATAGTTGGTTGGTTGAGTGGTTAACTTGTTGTTTGATGATAGAGTTTCATATTTAGTTTAAATGGAAGCATAAGAGATGCATTTTCAGGCATTTTACTGAGTGGCAGCAGTTGCACCTTGTGGGTTGTTGTGTAATGGTCTAAGTGATCAAAATTGGTAGTTCAAACTTTTTATTGTTTGTGAAATTTGCTACTGCTTGGAACCTTGAGAAGTTACAGACCCTGGACGTTTATGTGTGGTATGTGAACCAATGAGTCTCTACGACAATGGAGCACTTATCAGCAGACTTGTTTGAGGGTGGGAATTAATGTCTAGATGTACGCCAATGTTTGATGACATATGGCTCAAGTTGATATTGAAGTAAAATGCATATACTTCTATACAAAATTGTCAGACTGTGAGTCTGTGTTTCATTTTCCTGTATTCTGTGGCACAGATGTAGTTCAGTGACGCACAGCTCAGGTTTTGGAAATGTTACCCGACGAATTTTGAAATCAGCCCACCTCAATCCCCAGAGTGTGGCCTTGTTTGTTCCAAAAATGTTATACAAGACAGGGCAAAACACTATAGGGAAAGGGGAGAAGGTTTAAGAGAGTGAGAGAGAGACAACATGCCAAAGTCTTCTTTAACAGGTCTATCTCTGGTGTTATGTCTGTGATTGCAGTACGGGAACGCACATAGAATCTCCAATAGAAAAGTGACACACTAATCAGAGCAGGCACATGCAACAATTTAGTATTAGTGAAAACCACATAATATTCAGAATAAACATATAAAAGGCATGTATATTCACCAGCTTTGGAAAGGCGGGCCTGAGTGAAACTAATCCAAGTGGAAGTGAAGCTTGTAAAACCCAAACTCAGGAAATCGATCAAGGCTCATATAAGCATAGGAAACACAATACGAGAAAGCCAAAACGGAGTCCATAGAGAAAGGTCAGCATAATAGGCAAGAAGGGCAAGGTACCATAAAAGGAAAACACAGTAGTATGTCAAAGCCAAAATAGAATCTGAAGGTCAAAGTCAGAGGCAGAAGAAAATAGGTCAGATTACCAAGGAATTGGAAAGGGGAAAAATAACAAAGGTGAGGGAAGGGAAACGGTGAAATAACGACTAGTGAAGAGCGAATTCAAGACAAAGTTGCCACGCAGCTTCTTAATGTCTTTGTGATATTTAAATACTGCCAGTGCCTGTTGTAGGCTGGTCCACCACCACCTTAAAGAAATACATCTAACAGGCGTTCTTGTAGCTATGGTTAAACCCCAAATACCTTGCTTGTTACTGACAAATCCACTGTCTAGTACGAAGCGTGTTTGAGGATTCCTCATCAAGATGTCTGGTCATGGGCATCTGTTCTAGGCGGATTGTTCATCTGATACCCGAGAACAAAGAACAAATACTCATCACTTCCTCCCGAAGATGGGAACAATAGTTAGTGTACAACTGCAGTGGTGATTGTTGTGATGTCAGTCTAAGCCTTTACATGCTGCTCCTTTGGCTTTTACTGCCTGAGCATGGTGACAAGTTATGGCCTCTCTTGCTCACTGGGTTATTCCCTTTCGGGATCCCTAGCACATAATTTTTTTTATTTGTTCTATTTAACTGTCATATGAAACAGTACAACAAGCACGTAAAGCCATATGTCATAAGCTTTATGGTACACCTGCTCGAAGCATTATGACAGGAGTAGTACCAAAATCCTCCTAACAGAAGAATGGCCTTACATTTGAACCCAGAACAGAGGTCTAGTCATTCTTGTGACAGGTGTGTCTGCCAATATTGACATGTCTAGCATTGTTATAGTAATGGATGTCATTAATCAATGTTATCCTTTTCTGCTCCTGAAGCAAGATATAGTATAAAGGATTCCCAGATGTCACACAGGTGGGCTATGGCTCTGCATAATTCTCAGCCCTTTCACTAGAAAGGGCAGCGTCTTTCTACCAATCAGTGACCTTAAGATGTGGGCCTTTCATTCAGCAGCAGGCCAACCTTTTGTTTCGCTAGAAGCAGCACTCCCGCCATCCATCTAACTGGCTTCAGTTAGATGGATATATAATCTATTAGAAATGTATCAATTTATGTCTATAATTAATAGATATCAGTTTAATTTGGGAGCACCTGTATTTCATTACATCTAAGCCTCTATCTAGGGCAGAACCAATCTTCCATTTCTCCAGGGCCTTAAAATCTGTGTTTGTGCAAATCTCTATGCATAATTTATACAGTGTAGAAACCCAGCTGTTTGTTCTGGCTTTTGGATCAGTTGTGTAAGCAGGAAGAAGTCAGGCGTTTCTTGGGGAAGGTGTTCCAAACTGATAATGATGCATATCACAACTAAATATAATCAAAGACATACACTGATGAAATGTCTCTGTCACCTTGAAATTGTCAAGGGTAAGGTATGTTCCATCCACTAATAGTTGTCCCACCCTCAGCAGTCCAGCGTCTCTCCCCCAACGCATCACTCCTTTGTCTAGCATTGGAAGGAGGCATCAGTTGTTTTGGAGAGGAGTATGTGACAAGTATAATTGCTCAGCCTGGCTCCAGCTGCCAATTTCAAAATGGACCAGATGGAGCAGTGGACATACAGGTGCAGAGCTCCCCTGACAATTCCTCATCCTTTTCTATAGGAAAATAAGGGGCATCATGTACTGAATGGAATCATAATGCAATGTAATGTGATTGTGCTGCTTGATAATATCTTTCCATGTCCGGAGCTGCAAACCCTCCCCGGTCAGAAGGTAGCATAATTGTGCCGTCCAGCACATCTTTTCTTATTGATTTCTGTACTGCATTTTGACATACTTGTTCTATGGCTGGACACTTATGTTTGTGCTAGTAACGATTTTCAGACCTCTAACTTTTTCTTTTCTTGTGTCAACACATTTTCCTAGTTCAACTTCTGCCTTTGTTGTGCTCCTTTGACCATGCGCATATTTGATGGTTTGAATGTTGTATTTTTTATAATGTCCTTTTGAAGCCAGAATCCTGGCTCTCACCTCTCAACTTTCCCACCCTCAATTTCTTTTCCTTTAACCTCATCCTAGTTGCACAGTAGATTCATGTCTTCAATTCCTTCTGGGGTTCTTATAGAGTAGAAATCTTCCCTAGTAGATAAAGTCCCAATGATATAGAAAGACAACACTCAATAATACTCAAACTGATCACAACTTCTGAGAATTCTTCAAATTTGCAGTGTCTGATTAGGCATTAAAAGTGAGTGATGAATTTGTTTATTGTTTTTCTCTTCTTTTGTCATGCTAGATTAAAAGTGTATTGCCAATGATCTATGATTCTATGTACAAGAATTTAACTTTGAGCAATCTATTATGCCTTCAAAGTCATGACCTCGAGACCCTCACAGATGATTTGCCACGCTTTACAAATGTTTGATTGATTGAGTGATTGATAGACGGAGCTTCAGAAAAATCTTTGACTAGACAGTGAGGGCATTTTCCAAACATGTTGTTCACAATTATTATTTTTTGCTTCACAGCACTTTCTGTAGAGGCTTCAAAGGTTCATGAAAGTCATGTAGCCAGTCAGCCCATTAGGGCCCCATGCAGTTTCCAGAAATAAATGTTAGCTATTCTGGGCATGCAAGCATGAGGCTGATCCTTTGGATGGCTTGACTTTGGTACATGTTGACTGCCTTTTGTTGTGTGCTTTTGTTGAGTACTCATTCTCCATGTGTAACATCCACTCTCTTGGCAGTGTATCTGGATAGAAGTATTAGTTTGATGCTCTTTATGTGTTGGTTCTGGGTGTGTGTTTGTATGAATGCATGTATTGTGCCACTGCACTATGCTTGTCATCTCTTTTAGCTGCTATTTGATAGCCTCCCTTTTTATTATGAAAATGCTGAGGGCTATCTGAGCGTTATTAGCATTTTCCATTTGTATTGTGTACTTAGCGAGCCAATGTGTTATTGGTGTAGAGCTATTCATTCATTTGGCCACTTTATGTTTACTTTGATGGGACTCTCCGCTCGATTATGTACTGCACAATGCAATCACTTGACTCTTTTATTTGGGGCTTGCCTGTTTCGAAATGACCACCCTGAATGTTCCATGCATTGTGCCTGATTTCAAGATGGCTTATTTTAATTGGGAAATCTCATGCCTCTTTCGCAAATTCTTCCCCAATTCCAAAACATCCGCTCTAGTGTCAATTGTAGGGCTGCCTGAGTGTTCAAAATTTTGCATTGCTTCTTCATTTCATCTCTGCTTTTTATCTCTACACTTTGTGTACAACATTGCCACTGTGGAGGCCACCTTTCTTTCCTTGGCAAACTTCTCTTGGTTTCAGTTTGCTGTGCTAGGCCACTTCCGGGTTACATGATGGAGAGGGAGAGACTATGTCTACTCACAAACTGTGTGCACTTTTTCACAACGTTCGCAGTGCTTGTACTTTATGCTGATTATGCCTGCTTGTAGCCCCATCTGTGCCCTACTGGGTCTGCATTAAGGGCTGTCAATTTGTACACTGCTGTTAATTTAGAACATGCAGGTAGTCTGTTGTAGAATTTCTTACGCCTCTCAGGATGTCACTTTTTCACCCAATGCAAGATATTCATAGGAGAGTTTCTTGGGGCAAACAAGGTGATCCATTTATGTCATACCTGACCAGGTACTCACTAGTTTTGTGGTCACAGACAGCAGATCTTCATATCAGGCACCTAATCATACATGGGTTTGTTTTGTTCTCATCACAGTTGTCATTTTAGGTCACCAGGCAGAACAGATGATATTCAAAAATCAGGTAATTCAATGAACGATTGTTTATTTCACAAAGAGTACATTCATGCTCTTCATCTGGCTTAATAGAAAGAGTCAACTTCTCACCAACAAGGAATAAACCAATACCAAGATTTTAAAACAAATACTACTTTGGCAATTCTGGATTGGCAAACGTTTAATAGTATAGGTCACTTACCTCAAGCTGAATTAAAACCTTACCAAATCTTTGTGAAATAAATTAGATATATCTAAGAAAGAGAATTATGTAGCACTAAATTGCTGTTCAAGGATTTTATGCCATTACTCTGGATAGACTTTCCTGAAGATAAGATTGGGTTAATTTTGAGAAGGATAGTTACATGTAAAGAGATGCTATGTTGAGTTTCCCTTTTGTAAGCGAACATACGGTAGATTACTGTGATTAGTTGACTCCTATTGAATTTATTTTTGTAAAATCATCAAGACAAATAAAAAAAATAAAAGTCCCATCCACTATGCACCAGGGCTAATGGAGGACAGGTCTGTGGTACTGGGCACTTATACAAACTAACACATAATTATACACCCGTCAGAATTCTTATAGCAATCACTTCCAAGCTGATTCAACATGGAGGTTTCAAACGAGAATAGCAGCAGATCACTGAAAATAAAGCAACACAAACTTTGGAAGAGCTTGAATCTCTTCTTGAGTGTAGAATCCCACCAACCATGTTCATAAAACGTCTGAGGAGAGAGATGTTAAAACGGCAACTTACTGTCAAGAATACTAGCTTAGGTGTCCCTTCCCAACTGTTTATATACTACTATAACAACCATATTCAATAAATTAAATTGTTTCTGTTAACTCTTTAATATTGTGTTATAGCGCTCTCAAGTGAAAACAAGCATTTACAATGCAACGGTTTCGCCTTTGCAACAGTTAGAGCTATTGGCATTGTAAATGACAAATTTGTCATTTATGTGTTGGTTATGAAAACGGATAAATAAATGGCATTGTCATTTACAATGCCAATAGCTTAATCTCTCGCAAATGCCACACACAGACCCACACCTACACACACACAGACCCACACCTTGTCCAGTCAAAATCTGAAAACTCAATCAATCAAGACTCGCAGTTTCTGTTTGCGCCTTGATTTGGAGGTGAATGAAAACTCTTAACTGGCTTCGAGAGGGAGGCTGATGGTGGCTGTGAGGGGTCAAAAGTGCCACCGAGGTGAGCTGCTCCACTGCACATTACATTGGAGTGTTTAGGGTCGTTTATTCTTGACTGGTGTAACAATAAAGTTGGTTACAACCGACGAGGAGCAAATTAAACAAAATTACATGAATTCCTAAACCTCTGCCCCACGTTCCTTCCCTTTAGGGCTAAGCTTATACAACGAAAAACAATGCTAATTGTCTAAGTACATATTAAAACAACGCCCTTTTTCCATTTAAACGTCTAACACAAATAACAACGTTACGAGAGATAACGAGGAAGCTATAGGCTGAAATCGAAACATAGAAAGTATATAACAAAGCAAGAATGAAACATAGCAAATCACAAACATAGTTTAGCCACAGAGAAAATCGAAATAACATAAAGACAGGGTAGAAAAGGACATTAAGACAGAGCAAGAAGAGCCTCAGATCATAGGCGTACAGTCACTTTACAGAAGACGGCGTCTGAATCCGGTTTAAGGGTGGATAAATAACAGGGAAAGTAAAATCGTTAAGATATCGATTATAGTTTAGGGTGATTTTTGTTTAACGTGTCTGAATAAGTCTATTATAATGTCAGGAACTACGGTGTTTAAACTTCGTTTACAGAAAAAGAAACGTACGCGTCGGACTATCCCAGAATCCTGAGTAATAATCGTTTTAGCAAACGTTTAAATTCCCTGCTTCCTTTTAAATTACTTCGTTTGATTTTACTGAGCAGGGTCGATGTGAAAGGGAATCTTCAAAATTAAAATGGCATCCTATCCAAACATAAGCCATTAAATACCTGATTTCTGTATAAAAACATGTTGATGACCGAATGCGACAAAAGGTTATTTTCCTCTTAAATTAATGGAATCTCCGTTTCCCTTGTTATTTTCATGTTTCGAAGGTAAGCTGCACGTGGTTTGCTAGTCGGGCGCCCAGAGGGCTTGAAGTGCCACTCACAAAAGGCATGCGCCGGATGCTTGTAGTAATAGTGCAGTATACTGCTGTACGCCCTGCTCGCTTATGTGTGTCACGACGTATAGACTCACGACCAACGCAACTGAGTTATTCACGTGCCGGACCCAGCAAGAAAACTACCTGGCAGTCAGGATGATTTAAAAGGAGCGCACCCATACGCATGAGGAGATTAGCTCACATAAATCCGTCATTTCGGGGTAATTTTTAAGACTCGTGTGTATATTCTGGACTCAAATCTATAAAACGACTACACACATCTAAGAGCGAATAATGGTCCTAATCGCTGTCAGTAACTGATGTCATTGTATCCCGATGTAACGGCACTCCGTTTACCGACCTGGAAAGGATTCAAATTCGTGACCTATAGAGGACAGCTCACATCGGCGGCGAGCGATAAACTCAGTATTCTCGGCGTATATTAAAAGATCAGGCCAGCGGATCACACCAGTTAGTGTAAGTTAAGTACAGACAAAAGCTTGGTGGCGTGATGGGATAACTAGAATGGGCGATGCTTTCTGCTTAGGTAGGAAACAAGCTAGAAAGTAAACATATATTATATGCAAGAGCCCGGTTTCGCGCGATGCTTACAGTAAAATACGGCCCTGTTAATTGGGAGCAGAGGAAAATGAAAAACAAGTCAGGTCCCGGGCCGGCCAGCCAATCACAGCGCGGCCCAGGGAATGACGTCACTGGGGTGTCCCGGGCCGGCAGCCAATGACCGCATGGCCCGGGACAAAGGGGTGGGACTTAAAAAAAGTCCCAGAAACGCCCCCGAATCGCGTTTTCACGAGAAAGCGTGATTGACAGCCTCTGTCTCCCAATGGCTAGCCTCCATTTATGGAGCTAGCCAATGGGTGACAGAGGCGGAACCAAAGTCCATATGTAGGATCATGAGGTTTCGCCGTGTGCGGAGCAACTGCTACGCAGTTGCAACGCCCAGGGCGAAAGCTAAAAATGACGTTGAAGAACTTTACAAAAGCATGTAAACAAACCAGTCTCAGTGCTGTATCATGTGCAAAACACCTATATTTTTAATCAATACAGGCTGTTACTAATAAGGCCATAGCCTTTTTAATTATATTGCTTTAAAAAATACATATTTGCAATAGTGTTATAATTACTCATGTCTCTATAATTCCAATTATTTTTTCATAGTCTGCATATTTGTCTAAATGCCATATGCAAAAAAAACACTGTTTCCAAGAGAAGCATCAAGGACCCTAACAAGCATAACATATTTTAATTCTTTCAGAGTAAGGATATCCATTTAGCCTGTGGGTTTTAGAGGCCAAATCAGGACAACGAAACACAGTACTTGGAGTCAACTCCATAATAGCCATAGAGGAGCATTGATGGAAACAAGCAGCAGTGTTTTGCCTGACACATATGCTAACATTTTCTAATATTTTCTCTGTTACACCGGTTGTCACCTGTTGCAGATTCGACTCATTAAATAATGCATTAACCACAAAATTACATCTTGGAATTATCTTCAATACACTCTCTAAAAAAACACCAATGCACCAAAGTCGTACAAATGTCAATGCAAGACTTGTGGGTGGGAAGTCATGGAAGGGAAATGCATTAAGAACGTAATGTCCTTGCTAGGTTCCTCCAAGGTACAGGACATTAGACTAGAGGTAGGTCTGACCTCATGGAATATATTGTCCAAAGTGGCTTTAATAAGATTCTGGAAAAAACTGGGCTTTGGAGAGGAACAGAAAGTCTCCTATTGGTGTAATAACGAGATCCAGTATAGCAAACTAAAAAAGGCCAAAGGGGTCAGAAAGAATATGATATCTGTCTATAGGTGTATGAAGGTGACCCTATGTCTTGAAACCCTGCAAGTTGAACTCTCCAAGGGGGAGCTGAGGTATATAGGGAGAGAACTATTCCGGGAAAAGGATTGGCAGTATCTGGGTGAGAAAAAAATCAGTTCAATTTATTCTAAATCCATGGCAGAAGGGAGTCAGGTTTCCTTACCTGGACATCTTACCAAACCGCTGGTTTAGGTGCGAAGTATTAAGAATTAGAATTGGTGACAATACTTATTGTGAAAATGAAAAAATAAAAACAGAAATAATCTAACATGATGGTAATTTCACATGTGGGCTACATACAAAATGCAACATTTAGTACATGTTAGTGGATTGCTTTAATGTGCTGCACTTGTGAAAATGTATTTTACTTCCCCTTTTTTTTAAATATGGAATAATAAATCAAACCCAGGTTGTAGAGTTTATTACTGACATGTGATACTTGGACACTGCAATTGCTATTGGAAGGTTTATGACTGCAGTTAAAAAGTCATGCTCAGATAAACAAAAGGAATCAGGCATCTAGAAAAAGTATTTTAGCAGTTATAATAAGAAATGAAATAATATAAATATAATTTGGAACATTAAATGTCACTGTTTTTATCTTGGTTTTAAACGAGAAACTCCTGATGTGTCAACCCTACATAATAGATTGAAAATGCATTTATTAAATGAATGATAGGTGAGGCAGCTATGAATGGACAGGTTCGGGTACCCAATTTTAAAATTAGGAACAGTGACAATTTTGTAGACATGTTTTCATTATATGAGTATGAAGGGATATCTAAATATTATGGCCTTCTATGTGTTTTAAAATGTACTGGCTGGCATATGAATGTTGTTGTCGACATTTTAAATATTGTGATATTTATTACTTAGTTTGTTAAATGTTTTAGATAAGGTGATTATTTGTGATACTGCATTGCTTATAGACCATTGGTCTAAATAAACCTTCTTTTGACTGACCAACAATTGTATCTGTTAACTCTTAAATATGGTGTTCTAAAAATCTGAAGGGAAAAAAATGATGTTGAAGAAATGTACAAAAGCATGTAAACAAACAAGTCTCAGTGCTGTTTCATGTGCAAAACTCCTACATTTCTAACCAATACGTGCCATTACTAATGAGGCCATATCCTTTTCAATTATATTGCTTTGAAAAAGACATATTTGCAATAGTGTTATAATTACTCATGTCTCCATAATTCAGATTCTTTTTCATAGTCTGCATATTTGTCTAAATGCCATATGCGAAAATAGCACTGTTTCCAAGAGAAGCATCAAGGACCCTAACAAGCATAACATCTTTTAATTCTTTCAGTGTAAGGATATTCATTCAGCTCTTGGGTTTTAGAGACCAAATCATGACACAGAAACACACTACATGGAGTCAACTTTATTAAAGCCATACAGGAGCATTGATGGGGACAAGCAGCAGTGTTTTGCCTTAAACATATTCTACATTGTATTTCTAATACTTTCTCTGATACACCTATCTTCACCTGTTGCAGATTAGACTAATTAAATAATGCACTAACCACAAAAGTACATCTTGATTGTATCTTCAATACACTCTCTGAAAACCACCAATGCACCAAAGTCATACAAATGTCAATGAGAGACTTTACAACAGAATACAAATAAAGTACACCAAGTCAGTGTATACCTTTACATGCATATATGACACTTTCATGTAAACTTCACAGCACCAAACAACCATATAGCTGAAAATACTCTTTTCAACATGGAAATCATCTAAGTACGGGGGGGCTTATCAAACCTACTCTGAAAACCATCAGGTCTGCCCACTGGTACTATATATAAGAGGCAGTTAATTAAACTGGTTCATTCTTGTTGTTTGCTGGGTCCATGAGGGAGAACACCACTTAAAAAAACAATAGTGCTACATGACTTTATAGGTGCATGATGGTGTCAGTGCAGATAGGTTTATTAAAAAAAAATTTAAAGTAATTTAAAGTAATAATAAAGTAGTAACAATAAGAGTAATATATACATGTAATAGTCAATGGCTCTAACTTGTTCCGAATTTCCTTGTTTCATTGTCTTTCTGGTGGGGTGTTAAAACATTTTATAACAGTTAAAAGGCTCCGTGCTAGCAGTACATATTACAACTAAAGTATGAAGACAAAAATGCAGAGGATGACGCAATGCAAATGGTACAACCAATTCAAATTCTAGACTGGATAACACCTGTAGAGATGGAGAGCCTAGGTCAAGCTTTTAGTTGTTTTATAGACAGGAAATGTATCTTCTGCATAAACATGTAGCTACTCTTGTTTGTGTCAAGGTGCTTTGTTTCGTCAAGGCAACAAAACGTAATGAGAAGAGGGGCTAAGGAGATGTTGGCGGAAGCTCCAAGAGTGTCAGCCCCTAAACATCAATCTCATGTGTTGAATGCTCACAGTTTTTAAAAAAAAAGGCCAAGACTAAAAAATGTAATTCAAGCTTTTGCTAAACTCAGGCCATGCTAGTTTTCGCAATGAGAGAAATCGCAGCAGGGCTTCTGTTGTGTATATTTATTTTTGCCTAATTTGAAGTAAATGTATAGCACGCTAGTATCCCTATTTCATGCTTTGCTAAATAAACAACCCAAACCCTTGCCTGTGAGTATTAAAGAATGATACAGATGAGAGGAACTCTCTCTGTAGGTAAATAACTAATATATTACATAATAGAGGCCCACATACAACACTCTTCCAAACACCACTCAGACATACAAAATGAGTACCACTTCTGCACAAAGCAAGTGATACACCAATTCAACAGTGCTAATTAGAACCACTTAAACCTCATTTTTGAAGATGTTCTCTGCAATATTTAATTGATTAGTCAGGCATTCTACCATTGCATAGCAGAATTCTGCATCGCGGCCCAGCATGCCACTTTATCTGCCTTGTTATTCATATGGAAGAGATTAGATCAATTTAACAATTACATACGTGAGATAACCCCATTTAAATACATTTGCTGGAAGTATTTGTCTAGGTCTTGTATGCCACCTTGTTGAAGAAATGTTTATAATGTGGTGTCTATAACTTGGCATAAAGTTGGTTTTTGCCCTTACATTCACATAGGGCACAGCCCATATCTCATTTAGATTTTTCTGTGGTGCCTCAGATTACTATAAGGGGTGTCACATATGGTGCTGGCCTGAGCCCAAACACTGTAAATATTCCTAATGGTCCTCTGACAGGTTTGGATAGCGATATACACTATGTCAATAGTAATAAACGTATTGTTTACATTTCTTACAAATTACACCAGGGCTCTTTTTGAGCACACTTTCCACCACTGACCAATTAGATGGTCATAAATGATTAGAAATAAAATATTAAAGATATTGCAAAAAATGTTTGGGATAATAAACTTGTTTCAGTCAAATTCATGGGGGGCAGTACATTTTGGCTCACCCATAGATATATCTGAGGCAATGCGTTTATGCGGACCATAAACTCTATTTTGGTGACCAAGTCTCAGTATTTTTATGGGCATGATTTCCTATGCACAAAAAGCTTAGTAAGGTTCACCTTCTTAATACTCAGGCTTCCATAAAATAGGACACCCCTCTATAATTACTTTGAGAGTTTAATAATGACATTCTTACAAATACATTTCCTAGTTTTTCCTAGTGTTTCATAAACTAACACAGCCTATTTAGAAACGTTTTCCTCGACAGGCAGCTATGGCTCATGTCAAATACCTAAACTGACTGTCTATCCACAAAGTGTATATTTATAACAACATCTGCTTCTTGGCTATATCCGTAGCAAAGAAGGGGCATGGATAATTGAACACGTTCTTTATTCTCTGTCGATGTATATGGTCCCTCAGATGATCATGAAACTAAAACGTTTCTCTTCCCTTCACTCAAAATCTCTTCCTTGGATGGCTCCTCATTGTGAAGCCTATTGTAAATAAAATGTACACACCTTAGTAGCATGTGACAAATGTATATGTGTATGAGCATGGCAGTCAAGAGTTCATAAGCAGCGTCGGAGACCAACATTTGTATATATGGCAATATTTTTCACTTTCTTTTTGAAGCAATACAGAGAAGCATATGTGTTTTCTGCATTATATAGCAAAATATTTTATTAAATGTGATCTGCTATTTGAATTTAATATTTTGGATGTAAAAAATACAAGTTTTAAAAGCAATTTTACTAATGTAGCTTTGTGACATTATATTGATTTATAGATAACTTGAATTAAGATGAAAGTCAGCAGAGTTCTTTGGGAGAAGGAATATACAGACATCTTTCATTAGCAAGGGAGAGAGCTGCTTGTTCATAAGAAGCCGCCCAACCACCAGCACCACCACCAATATTCCCAATATCACCAAAAGCAGCTCCTGCGCAAGTCAATGAAAATCATCTGGAAGACATCAAGGACAAAGACAGCTATACAGACATCTTCACCAGAACTCACAAAGACTTACTAACAATGAATGATACAATCAAAGAATGAACCAACAGTTATACCAAATAACGTTTTTCTTGGGAGTCAGGATGTACTTTTTACACTGGTCTAAACCCACTAATGAACTTCTTTTATTTGTTAAAATATTATCTTTTTATTTTAGTTTTTTAGTGTGATTTCAGATTTATGGTAGATATCCGTATTAAGGGGCCGATTATGATTGCGGTTTTTCCACATCCTCAGGGCTGGCGGAAGCCACCGCCGGCCCGGAGGATGTGGAAAAACCGCTGCGGAGCCTCCAAAGACCCACCGCCATATTAGGATGGCTGGTGGGTCTGGAATTCCGTCCGCCGCTTTTCCGCCGCGGTCACATTACAACCACGGCGGAATATCCCTAATATGTTGGCTGTGTCTAACAGACACCACCAGCCATATTAGGATGGTGGGAAAGACATGCTTTTCCACGGCGGCTTTTCCTCCATGGAAAAGCATACAGACTTTCACTTCGGGGGCCCGTTGCGGGCCCCCTGGGTGAAGGGGGGTGGGGGGTGCACATGGGGGGTACCTATGGTACCCCCATGCATTTGCGTGCACAAAGCAGCAGGCACTGCGCGGTGCCTGCCGCATTGTGCATGCAAATGCGATGCTTGCATTTTTAACCTTGCGGCGGGTGCAGCTTGAAGCTGCACCCACCGCAATGTTAAATATAGAGGATGTGACCGCCACCCTGGCAGTCACATCCTAATCTGCTTGGAGGGAACGCCGCAGCCCCTGCGGATGTTCCCTCCTCCTCAGGGGTCGCGGACGGACTCAAGTCCGTCCGCGATCCTAATCGGGCCCATAGTTAGGGATAGGTTAGTTGTGGAGTTTATGATACATTCTGTGCGTCTCATTTAGGAGAAATTGGTGTAGGGCAGTGCCGAAAGTCTTCTTTATGCTCTAGCCAATGCCAATGTAAAAGGGAAGGAATGCACTGTATCTGTGAAATCCCGGCCGCTTTAGAGCTGGTGACGCCCGTTGCGACAGTAATTTTTGGCGCCCCACACCCTATAATGGACTCCTCGGATTCTCTCACTACCATTGGGCAAAAGTGACCCTCATCTCTCCAATCATACGTTTTTGCTAAACACAGTGTACCCCCTGAAGTCAGCTCCCCCCTCCACAGGTCAGCGCCCAGTGCGACCACACCAGTTGCACTGCCCTGAAGCCGGCCCTGTGTCAAATACAGTGCATTCCTGTCCTTTCCCCCTGAACTGGTGCACAATTCACTGCCAAGCGCCAACGTAGACACCCTTGCAGGATTGTTTTTGTGCAGGAAGGGGCTCCTTCCTGCACAAAAACAATCCTCAGGGGCATTTTCCTCTTGTTATATGTGCTGCAGAATACATTACATATGGAAAGAAGAAAAAGTATGAGAAATACATTTTCAAAAATATTTCTCTACGTTACGCCTGCTCTGGGGAAATGTAAGTTTTTGGTGCTATCCCAGGTTTAAGGGGTTAAGGAAATCTGGTGCAGCATCAAAATCTATGGGTGGTTTGTGGGAAAACACACCGCAACGACTCCTTGATGTGGAGTAAGTCAAGGTAGCGACTTGCGCTGTTATGTCTTACTCCATATCTATGCCGCCATGCAAAGCCATGCAGAGCTGCTTTGCGTCGCCTCATAGATATGATTGAGAGTCTTGCGCAGTGGGAGCATCAAATAAAGTGATGTTCTGTTGATGCAAGCCTTTCATTAATAAGCTCCGATATTTTTAGATAACTGCATTAGTAACTATTTAGATTAGGATTATACATTTTGATTATTGGTTATGTATTTTAGAGTACAGACAACATCAGGGCCCTACTGGAGAATGGCGAAACTGCAACCCTCATCCTCCTGGACCTATCATCCACCTTCGACACTGTCTGCCACCGCACCCTTACACACACGCCTCCACAACGCAGAGATCCGAGGCAAGGATCTGGAATGGACCACCTACGCTCCGGCAGAACCCAGATCATCCGCCTCCCCCCTTTACTTTCCTCCGAGATCATCTGTGGCATACCCCAAGGATCATCCCTCAGCCCGACGCTGTTCAACATGTACATGGCACCGCTCGCCCACGTCGCCTGACTACACGACCTCAACATCATCTCCTACGCCGACGACACCCAGCTGATCCTCTCCCTCACCAAGGACCCCCTCACTGCCAAAACCAACCCCCAGGAAGGAATGAAAGCCGTCACCGAGGGGATGAAGAACAGCCATCTGAAGATGAGCTCGGACAAGACAGAGGTTCTCATCCTAGGCTCCACCCCCTCAGCCTGGGACGACTCCTGGTGGCCGTCCGCACTGGGAGCAGCATCGACACCCACTGACCACGCACGCAACCTGGGGTTCATCCACGACTCAACACTCTCCATGACCAAGCAAGTCAACGCCGTCTCGTTCTCCTGCTTCAACACCCTCCGCATGTGCCACAAGATCTACAGGTGGATCCCACCAAAACCAGAAGGAGGGTCACCCAGGCCCTTATCAGCAGCAGGCTGGACTACGGAAACGCCCTCTACGCAGGAGCCTCTGCCAAACACCTGAAATGACTACAATGCTTACAGAACGCCTCTGCTACATCCCGCGCCACAGCACACCACACCTGAGAGAACTGCACTGGCTCCCCGTCAACAAGAGGATCACCTTCAAGCTCCTCAAACACACACACAAGGCACTCCACAACACCGGACTGGCATACCTCAACAGATGACTCACCTTCTACACCCCGAACCGACAATACCGCTCCGCCGACCTCGCCCTCACACTGTCCCCCGCATCCAAAGAGCATACCCCTGCGATCATGGGGGGGTACGCACTGTACCCGGGGGGCCATTCCGTACCTGTTTCGGTGCGAACTCTGCTTTTACGGCTGTTTTCAGCTCCCATAGAAAAAGGGTCATACGGTGCGTACCCGACACGTATCGTACTTGCTGGTTCGTAAAAACCAGCCGCGAACCGTACAGATGTCACGTACAGCGGGTTCCGAGGGAGAATCGTACGGAGATTAGAGTCTTACGGTCTCTGTACGACTCGTACGGAGTATGGCTCCTGGTACGAATCGTACTTCATCGTACGTACGGGGGACGTTGCAGGGTACGATTCGTACCTGGAAAAACGCTCCGAGCTTTTTTCCTGAACCGGAATCGGCCCCCAAATGTTAAGTGTATTGATATTTTTGTTATTCTTATTAAAGGAAAGTTTGCTGAAAAAGGTTTACGTAATCTTGTAAAATATTAACTATTCGGGTTACAATGATGTTTTATTGGCCATGCATAATATTGTTACCTTTCTTTCGATAGGGGAAACATTTTCTAGGAGGTTGATTTACAATTGTAACACTTGGTGCAAAGTTTGTCTGCACAAAATCTAAAAACTTTGAAGTGAACTGTAAGAACATCGGGGCCTCCGAATTTATTTTTTATGTGTGGAACCTTATTTAAAAAAATATATATTTATTCTGTTGAGTTTAACACGTGCAAGGCATATCCTTATAAATGTATCATAACAAATTCAAAATATTCCCTTCAAATTATTATAAAAATAAAAACAAAATTAGATACTTCGTCACATGTCAATCTTTAGACATATGAAAAAAGTTATTTAAAGATGTAAACATTTTTTTTACTTATTCTTTCTCATTTCTTTGTCATGGGTATCTACTTCAGTGTGTGAATAGTTTTGGTCTGAAATGTCATAAATTACATTGACCATATCTTCTTAACAAATGATGAAAGCTCGGACTGCAGTATTACGCAGGGTAACACAAATGACAATCATTTTGGAGATAATTTTAGGTGTGCAGAGCTTTTGTCCTCCTAAAGTGTCTCAAGTGGGATTATTTTAAAGCTCAAAAGTTTTTCAATTATATTTTGGATTTTTTACACAGACAAAGGATTTTTGTTTCTTTGCAATTGTTTTAAATTTAATATAGGGGTCATCAACCATGACTAAAGAGCATAACCTTGAACCAAGTTATTATCATTTTATAAATAAATAAACAAATATTGAGCGATATTGTAATACATACTAAGGGCCTGATTTAAAGGTTTGCAAACAGTACTAAACTGCGGAGCAGACAGAGCACCTTGTCTGACAATACTATAGTCAGCTGCTCTATTTAGAGCAGGGTGGACCGTCAGCTTCCCACCAACACAGCACCAATCGGCGGCATATACATAAATATTACTAATGCAGAACAACTGAAAAATGTACATCAAAGGAACAGCATCACACGTTCTGCCATATTAGTGTTGATATTTTTCTATCCATCACCGCCATATAAAATGTGGAGGTAACATAAAGAAAATAAGAATTAATGAAAACCAAGGCTATTGCAAACTTTTTGGGGTATGGTGTTCATTACTCATTTTTATTATAAATGTTCTCTTATAAAACCAAATGTTTGACCACCAGCCATCAAAACCTATGTCAGCGACAGAGCAAACATTTGGTATCTTGAGGGGAATGTCCATAACAGAAGTTCCTCACAATAGTATAGAAATTAATGATGTGTATAATTTTGACACGCTGTAGTGTATCTGAGTGGCAGATATAATGTACTCAGTGTTGGAGCGCCTAGGAGTCTGACTGATGCAATCCCCAGACACACTGATGTTCATTGAGGGGGATCTAAACCTGACACTGGACAGAGACATGGATAGAATGATGAGATTAAGGGACCGAATATGTCCCGATTACACACTGGTCACCATATGACAATACTCATACACTGCCATGACATAAGGGGCTATGTCCCGATTGGACTACTTCTTGGTGCCCCGATATCAGTTGGGCAAATATTCTGATACCACCTTTCTTCCCCGGGGGATATTGGACCACTTGCCTTTGCTTACAGTGGTCCAAATGGGTGTCCCAGATCTGAAAGTCCTGTGGAGACTTGATGCCTGGGAACTAAAGAACAGGTACATGAAAGAGAATATCCACACTGCCATGAACAATTATTTCATGGAAAATTAGGGCTTAGTCCAGTCGCCGATCAATATGTGAGAGGAGTAAGAAGAAGTATTACAGGGCAACTAATAGCAAGGAGAATAGGATGAGGGGGGAACAGGAAAGAGAGTGTAGGGCACTTGAGGAGAAACTCATGCAACTTGAGGGAGAGCACCTGGCAGCCCTCACAAGTAAAAACGCCCACAAAATGAAGGTGATCAGGAGGGAATACACTGCCCTGGCATGACAAGCGGCGAGAGCTCAATTTTGCTCAACCCAGGGATGATATGTGGTGGGCAATATGGCAGGGAAGCTTCTGACGTGGCTGACCAGGTAAGAAGAGGAACAGAGGTGGGTCCGAGGGATCCAACAGCCCAACTTGCAGCTGGTAGAGTCACCTCAGTCAATCGCAAGGGAATTCTCACAATATTTGGAACAGCTGTATCAAAGCCGGGCTACTGCGGATCAAGGGGACTTAGATACCTTTGTGGGGGATCACTCACCCCTTTCCTGGACCTGGACAGGGATGACATGCTGGAATGCATGATCACAAAAGTCAAACTGACCATTGCCATCTCACAATTAAATACAGGGAAGACCTCAGGCCCTAATGGCTTCCCAGTAGAATTTTTGCCATGTTTAACTCAGCCAGGGATATGGGTTTCTTGCCTCCAGACCTACGGAAGGCTACTATCGTCCTGATCCAAAAAGAGGGGAAAGCGGTTGATGAGTATAATTCCTCAGGCCAATTTCCCTTATCAACATTGAAACAAAGGTTCTTCCCAAGATTTAGCGAACCGGCTGACCCAGGTGCTCGACTCTCTGATTAACCCTGACTAGTCTTGCTTCATACCATATTGGGCCATGAGAAACAATTTGAGGACCCTGATGGGCAGCCTGGCATGCAGTGAACAACTGCAGAAATTGGGGTACTGTTGGCCTTGGATGCCAAAAATGTCTTCGACTCATTGGAGTGGCAATATATGATGTGTGATAACTGTCGGATATCACATGATCAAAATAGGTGGCATACTCCGGCACTACCATTTTAGAATATCTACATCCAAGATGGCAGGGTTGGTCAGCGCTAAAGTGTTGAGGGATAGGTCACCAAAGATAAGAAAGCCACATCGGCGGCATCTTCACTAAGCTAGCGAGAGAGAGATGTCAGTGGCTGTGGGAGAGCGTGTCGAATAGCAGCCTCCTTCCTAGTCTTCGAGTATGTGGATGCGCGCATCAGCTATGGTTTTTTATACTGGTCATATAGCTTATGGAGAATATGAGTGATTCATTGTTATTTTGGTCTCTGGTTTACAATTTTGTGCTCAAATCATGGAGGCACCTTATACATTAAGCATATGTGAGTTTTCCACTCAGATGCATGGAGGTCTTGATGAGACCCTTCTGATCATTCCTGGTCGACAGGTAGGAAGCTACCACTGGCACTAATCGGCAGCATGGACACACAGTTTGGGGTGATACTTCTAAACATACAGCGCTGGATGACAGTTTTGCTTCCACTACGAGATATATGGTACATGTTACCTTGCACAAAGTCTTAGGATGCCGGGTGTGTTATGATTGATATACTTAGACTCACCTGATTCGCAGGATCATTTGTGAATCTATAGAGGCTTTCTGATGAGTGAAGTATACCGTCCTTTTTGTTAGTTACAGGGCCAACTGTGTGTGCAAGTTTCACGTATGCTGTTGGAGAATTGATTCACTCATATACAATATGGAATGCAAAGCACATGCACATTACAGATACAGCTGAAGATGAGAAATGATGCAGTCTCTCGAATGGGGTGCATCCCTCTTTTAAATTAAGATTTTGTTTTCCCTCATTTTGCATTTGGTCCATAGGGCGTCACGAACATCTAGGGATACTTTTTGAGACAGGAAATAGGGTGAATCCACTAGGACCCTAGTTTGCACCAATCATGATGTAATGCTATCTGATTCACATTAAGGGCCTGATTATGATGTTGGGCGAATTGAACACCTTTGCAGTTTGGAACAGCCCGACCTTAGGTGAGCGATTCTGACTACATAATTATGATGCGGCTGCCCAGAGGGCAGTTGCAGACATCCATTTTCCAGTGGACGCTTGAGCAGTGGACAGTAACGGCCCACAGCAGAAGCTTCATTGGAAAAATTGATGTTTGGGAACATCCCTGCATCTTGTGGCAGGCACCATGCGGTGTCTGCCACACAGTGCAGGTATGTTTAGGGGAGCAACATATGTGCCCCCAGTACCCATTGCGGAGGGTCAACAGGGATGGGGCCCTGGAAGGGTCCCCCAGGTTGCTTTCCAACAGCCTTACCATGTCATAAAGGCTGGCATGGAATGGCTGTTGGAAACCAACATCGTAATCCTGATGGCAGTACTGCTGTCATTAAGGGATTATGCTGCCTTTCTAAAGGAGCCCGTCGGAAGCCTTCAGGTTTAACTGCAATCACCATCATTCTAATATGGCAGTCGGACTGTAACCCTACCATGTCAGGCAGAGGTTTTCTGCCCAACATCGTTATGAAGCCCTAAGTATCATTAGGAGTCATGATACATACTCATTGGTGAGTGTTTGTACGTAGAGGAATGCTACCCACAAATTTCTAAGTGAGATAGATCGAGTGGCTGAAATGTGGTTGCTGGGTTTCTGTCTCCTTTGCCCACAGGTCTTAAGCCAAAAGACTTGGTCCTGAAGAGACCCTTTCATTCAGCGTGGGTCGAAATGTTGACATCTTATCCTTGGCTCACGTTTCTATTATGATTATTATGAATGTGCAATAATAGCTAACCTATTTTTTTCGCGTATTGGCAGACATGCCTGGATTGTACAGTGTCTTATGTTCCTATTTTATGTATTGTCACAGTCATTCGAGCACTCCATCGTTTGTACTTTGTATATAAATCAATAAAACATTTTTTCACATTAATTAAAATGCATAAACGTTCATAAAAACAAAAACAATAGACAATAAAATGAGAAGGTACATAATCTTCAATCATTTGTCTCATCTTTAGTATAAAATCTATAACTAATTTCATATTGTCCCTCTACAATCCATGATAAAAGTTCATACATAATACCAGATACACAAATAGACAAGTGCATCTAACTTTTAAAAACCAAATAGCAGCTATAATCGTGTAACGCACTATGATCCTTTTTCAGTTTTGCTAAAAAATCTAGATTAGTACGTAAGGATTCTCCAGGCTCATTCGGCGGACCCCATGTGATGCGACAGATTTTCAATGTAGCCCACAAGAAAGATGCAAGTGTATAACATACAAAACGATTATCCAGTTGCTGTAAAAATGTCAAAGATGTAAGGTGCTGTCTAAAATAATTTGTCCATATTAAGGATACCAAATACTTTCTCCTCGGGCTGGTATATAAAGAACAAAAAAACAAAAAGTGTGAAAGAGACTGAGTAGACTTTCCGTCACATGGGCAAAGAGACAACTGATTTACTGAATATGCCTTTGCGGGATAACCCATCATTAATGGAATGTAGGTTAACCGAAACCTTGTCATCAAAAACTGTGCAGAGAGTTCTCCACAAAGGACAAATAGGAAGGTGCACCGTACGTCTAATGAGTTATAGGCTAGTGTACTACTATTGAACTTATATCTTTGTTTAAAAACCACCTGTCTTTTTTTATTTAACCATGAAAATGTCCTTAAGCTTTGCTTTTGCATAACTGGTACACAGTTGGGGCGTGTTGTAGAGCTCATATAGACCCAGAGATGTAAGAGTCGCCTTTACATAAAATAGCCATTGGATTCGCAGTGCATGTTCTAACTTCAACCCATTGCTCAGTATTGCCCCTTTATCTGCCATACCCCCCAAAAAAATGTACGCTACTTCTAGCCTTCTTTTTTCTATACCAAATATTTTCAGTTTTTTGTTGTCTGCCCCTATAATAAGTGCAAATGTTTTTGTCTCATTGAGACGTAAATCTAAACTAGCCATAAAGTGTGTGCACTTTTCAATGAGACTCTGCAGGGCCAAAGGCGTTCTGGCCAATAGGGCTGCATCATCTGCATAAAGATGGATTGGAAGGGGTCGTGATTCAACATGTGGGGTATCTTTCACATTTTCAATCAATATATTCTTTAGTTGATTCGAATAGAGGGCAAATAGAAAAGAGGCAAGCATACAACCTTGTCTTACCCCCTTTTTGACATTAAAAGCTTTTGAGCATTCACCTTGTTTTCCAAATCACACACTAGTGGTTGCCCCGTTAAAAAGATAACTATTGCAGGCTGCACTCCCATAGTCTCCATTATGGCCCATAGCTTGCTGTGGGACACACAGTCAAAGGCTGACGATAGGTCCATAAGGGCCATACACAGTTCACCTTTCTTGACCAAAGAATATTTCGCTGCTATTAGCATTAAGTTAAAATATTAGTCAATTGTGCCTTTCCCTTGTCTAAAGCCATATTGTATGTCAAAGAGGGTCTTATTTTCTTCTGCCCATTCCTCAAGCCTATTCAATAACATGCAGCCCATTAGCTTAACCGTTGAATCAGTTAGGGAGATGGGTCTGTAGTTATTTGGATTCGAGCCATCCCCTTTTTTTTTAAATACTGGAATGATTATGGAGTGTTTCCAAGATAATGGGAGTCCAACTCTGGCTATGGAATTAAAAACATTTGGTAAAAGAGGGTCGATTTGTATATAAGTACAGTGAGGATTACGGAGAATTGTTGATGATACAGATCAGCAAAGGAAACCCTTGTCAGACCTCTTATTTTGTGCTATAATTGAGACATGTTCTCTATATATTATCAGTAATTACGTTAAGTGCGGGAATTGCTTATTGAGAGTGTAATTCCTAATTACTAAATGATGCCCATGGCACTTTGTACACACACACACACACACACACACATATATATATATATATATATATATATATATATATATATATATATATATATATATAATATTTCTCCTGATGCGGTGTTGAAGTGCTTTTCGGTTAGTAGTATGCTACTCCGGAAACCCAGGGCAATTAGTACGAGGAGCTATATAGTTTTTCTGTCAGTTTTAACATGAGACATTCAGAAATAAGGGTTGGTTTGGGTTTCGTATTGCATTTTTAATGACACAATGAACCTGCATTTAAGTGCTAGGTGCTGTTGGTCTTGTATGCACCCTTCAAATGCACACAACGATTTTTTATGATTTCATGCACTCTGAGGCTTTTACTTGAAATGTATTTTTGACGAGTAGAATAGGTACAGATTGTCTGAGGTTAAAATGTTTTTTTATTGTATTTATGGCTGTATTGGTGGCGGAATAAAGGTTCATGATGATATAGGATAAAGCAGTGGTTCTTAACCTTTTGACTTCTGTGGACCCCCACCTAATCATTACTGGAATCTGAGGACTCCCCTGAGTCACGTAAAACAATACACGAACATACAGATACATTTTATTTAATTCACAAACAAATAACACAAAATCTGAATTTCAATTTTAACGAGATGGTTAGACCTTTTCTAAATTCAATTCAGGCTTACTATATTCAGTTTGGAGCACTGGCATGGCTCCCAATAATCAAGCGCAGGATACTAACTTAATTTAGCCTCCAATTTCAATTTCCTTCACATTTACAGAACTTTTTTTTTAAATGTGCAACTTTACATGTTGCTCCTTTATTTATATACACTTTATTAGTCAGTAAATATTATTTTTCTAAGCAGTCACCGACTCACGGAGTAGGGTTCACGAATACCCAGTGGGTCCCCAGACCACAGGATAAGAACCACTGGGATAAAGGATGGATAGAGGAGGGAAGAGAAACCATGGTCAAGCTCAAACGCCCTGTGAAGAACACTTTTAAAAATCAGATATCTTAGAAAGGTTTCAGAAAAAGGAATTTAGTTGTTATATTCCTTTTTGCTCATACCCATCAGAAATACTTACGATTTTCTCCATTTCAATAACAGTTTATCTTCCTGCTTGTCCCTTGCCAAAAGTCTCGCCACACTCTGTTTCCATCAATGCAATATTAGTAGTGATAACAGAACAGGATGCTCTTTTCCAAATATAGAAAACCGTGTTTGTCTTGTTGTCATTATTATCAACATGCTCAAGAGAGAATAACTGCACATGGCTGTGGATGGTTACATTTTATCCAGCACGCTTTGAATCAAGCCAAACATTTGGATGACTGATGGAAGGCTGCACAGTTCTTGCAAGGGAAACTTAAATTGTATTACTTTACTGCCACATGGTGGCCATGAATAAACTCCTAGCGTCATGCGGGGAAGCAGGGAATTGAGATACATGCCTTTTGCCTGCACTCTTCCTAGGTGTGATTCTAACTCAAGCAAAACGGGGTAATACGTAGGCGGTGAATGGGACAGCAACTATTAATCCTAACATTATGTTCACCATATAATAGTGAAAATGTATAGGTTTTATGCATATTATTCAAATGTAAAAATGTCAGGCTTGATTAAATATTGTCGTGTTTGGGCGAGTAAATTAATGCCAAGCAGAAACGCAGGAACTTGTGTATGAAACTCATGTAGGAAGCTCTAGTAATACTTTTTAACGCTGTTTGTGGTATTTTTTTTGTGTTCAATGAATTTTATTAAGTTTTGCAAACAGAGTTGTACAGTGGTAAGAGGAAAACATTGTACCAACAGAAAGGAGAGTTACATTGATTGGTAGGGGAAAAGGCTCTGCACAAAGTGAGACATCATTCGGTTATGTATTTGATACATCTCATTTCTCTGATATTGAATAATGTAAAGAAGAGTTATGCATCAATAGCATCTTGGATACATATGGGAAGATTACATTTCCGGCAAAGTGTTACATTCATGGCCTTCCTATATGTAAAACGATCTGATACTAATAGATAAAAGAATACGTTTCCGCACGAGTAAGCAACAATTAAATTCAATTGAGACCCGGTGTATGAATCAGATGTGCACAGGTGTGAGTAAAAAGAAGTGTATGTCTCATGTGAATGGGGGAAGATGGTTATGTGAGTGACCTTGGGGAATGGTAACATGTCGGCGGACGTGAATTTTATCAGCCCTAAAAGGAGTTCTCTAGCAGGAGAGTGGCTTTCTCAAAGGGGAGTCCATTGAGGTTTGTGCGGAAAGGCACTATCATCCAGCGCCCTCCATATTGAACAACAAGGGGTTCTCCACGGTGACAGCTGTAGTGTAATATGTTTTTTTTTAAATCCGTGCTATGGCAAAGGAGAAAAAAATGAAGCTGCTATATTCAGTTAAACCCAGAGCCGTTTATTGGATGAGCAAAGTGAGCAATTGCCCAGGGCTCCCAGGCTCTGAAGGAGCTCCATGCTAAAGTGATCAGAACTGCTTCAAGTCCTACTACAATAATGTAAAAATGGTGTGCATAAATTTGACTCCTAGGCATGGGCTTTAAAGAAAAATAGTTTCCATGACCGGAGTATCCTAATTTAACCTTTGTGCTGTCAGACAGTTGGTGTAAATTTAGGTTACAATATAATCTTGCTGTCATGTATCTCTTCATTTATTTTTCCTTACTTTGGAAGTAGCTTGTCCCTATTCTACCTGCAGGCAAGAGATACAAGGGTGCTACAATAACAAATACAATGCAGATTGTAAAGAACATATTGGACAATATAAGTTTATTACGTGTCACTCTGGGTTTCTGTTAGCAGCACTGGCAGGCCAGGTACCTATATAGAGATTCATTTTAAGGCATCCTCTCTCTTTATTTTTCTCTCTTTCTCTTTTCTCCTCTCTTTACTTTAATCTTTGTAATTTTCTTTACCTCTATTTCGTTATGTACCTAGCCCTCTCTCTCTTTTTCAACCCTATCTCACTTATGACTACCACCTTATTTCTCTTTCAGTACAACTGTCTCCACCCCACATTTCTGACAACCTTAGCTCTCTCTCTGGGCATTCCACTACATCCATATATCGATCTCTCTACTGCAGCCCTTTTTTCAACCTCAACACTCGGTTTCCATCTCACTTCAATGTCTCTAATCTCCATTTAATTCTCCTCATTCTCACTCACCCAAATTTCTCTATCTGCTTCACCTTTACCTCTGTCAGTTCATTTGTAGCACCAGCCGCGGCCCGTGCACGTAAGAGCGGTGCGGCCGGGTTGAGGGGATTTCTACAGATGGCAACGAGGGGAAAATAATTATTTATTTAATTTTCCCTCGTGGTCGTCTGGTGAAATCTCCCCACCTGGCCCCACCGCTCTTACCTGCACAGGCCACAGCTGAGTAGCACACCTTTTCCCACTGCTTTCAGCCGCTTTACGGCTTTATCTCTTGACATCACCTCTCTCTCTACTTCATTCCTCTTTTTACTTCATATCTCTTTGCCTATCTAATCTCTTCCTAACCCACCTCTCTCTCCCTGTACCCGACTTTCCATTTACCTTAGCATTTGTTATCTACCTCATCGCTTAGTCTCCCCTCTCTCTTTCTACCTATGTTCCCTCTACCTCTTCTCTCTCAGTAGCTTACTTTTTTCTATTTGCTTCTCTTTCTCTCCCTCCACCTTTTTTACTATCATATTCTCCTCTCTATTTCATCTCTTTCTGCACCTCCTTCTCTCTTTCAGTGCACCCTCTCTAGCTCATCCCTGTCTCTGGTTGCATCATAAAATGTCATTAGAAAACATTTTGTCTCACAGAGATAATGTGTCTTAAATGTCGTTTACAGTAATAGTGTCAGAATTATGTAGATTTTCCATTATTAAAATCAATAGGACAATACTTTAATAGCAATATCTAGAACACAATATTTTTGTCAGATGATATTTTGGTGATGCTATTCTGGTACCAGACCCTGTCTCTGCTTCCCTCTCTTCCTCGAAACTCTTTATCCACCTAACCATCTCTCAGCTTCTGTATCAATCTTACTTATCTTTCTCTAAGTTACCTATCTCTCCACTTCACCTCTTTTCTCTCTGCACCTTGTCTGCCTTTCTACCATGTATCCCTGTCTCTGTGCATCACTTACTCTCCTTCTATACCTCTTTCCATTTCGATTCTCTTTATACCTCATCACTCCCTACCTTAGACGGCTCTATACTTTGCCATGAGATCTACCTTAACTTCTCCCTAACTCACCTTGCTTACTAGCCTACGTTTCTCTTTAACTTACTGCTTGGTGTGCGCCACCAATCTTCCTCTCATTATATTTACTTTTTCCAGTTTCCAGCTCTTTCTATATTACGTATCTATCAACCTCTCTTTCTCAACTTTCCTCTTTCTCTTACTACTTCACTGTATATTTATGGCTACTTCACACGTCTCTCGGTGCGTCTTTCCTTTCCACAGCCATCTCTCTGCTGCATCTGTATCTTTACCTTGCTTCTCCCTCAACATTGCTGTTCTCTCTGTTTTTCTCTTGTCTGCCATCCCTCCTGTTTCTCTTACTTACCCAGCAGAGTAGGAAGGCACTGTCGGCCAGGTAAGTGTACCCATAGAAAGAGAAAAGAGGGACAAAACAGGGTAAGAGAATTAAGGAGACAACTATCAGATTTCACAAGATGGAATAGTGAAAATCCTCAAAGCAGTTCTTGGATTTTCGCTCTTACACCAACTCAGTTAGGTGGGGATATATTTGATATTATGAATATATTGCAATTAATCACTATGGGCATATTCCGTATTGTGATATTTAGCATGAATCCACTAAACAAGCACTGAGTCACCCTCAGTTGTAGTTGAAGGCAAAAATCGTAATATATATATATATATATATATATATATATATATATATATATATATATATATATATATATATATATATATATATTATATATATATTTATGATTGAAAGAACTGACTTTAACAATTCTTGACCCTGTTTCTGTTGGTATGATTTAGTTGGTGGATACTGGGCTAGCTTGACCATTCAGTTGTTTCCTGAGCCCTCTTTTCTGAATCTTGATTGTATAATTAAATATTGTTTGGAATCACAAAATAAATACAAAGTAGTTCTTAACATGGACCCCCAGAGTACATCTTGCACAAGGAAAAGTTATTAAGATGATACTGATTAAACTCACTCACCTATTGGTAGCAGATTTGCCCAGTTTACAATGCATCATCTCTGCAGACAAGAAGGGGTGAGGAGCAGCTTTATTTCTGTGACTGTACTTTATTTGGATGCTGCCATTACTGACCCTACAGTATTGTGCAGGGTAGATTTTAGATCTGGTGTAGACGCAGCTTCATCTGTCCTCACAGAATCCTAATTACCCCCCAAAAATGCTTAGGTTTGATTAACTCGTTTTCATCCATTGATCTATTCAACTGCTATTCACATTTGCACTCTCCACAGCAAAAGGCATGGGGCCTCCTTCCTCGGGCGTTAGCTCTCTTGCACTGTGAGTGATGGCCTTTTGCCTGATCTGATCACTTGTGGACATCTGCCTTAAAAGAAGTGGACTTCAGTGCCAGAGCAGGTAGGCTAGTACCATTCTCTATGTTTTTTACAATCATTTTAAGGCATCATTGTGTGATTAAACTATGGACTTCATTTAGAGTTTGGCAGATGGGTTACTCTGTCAAAATATGATGGATATGCTGTCCATCTTATTACAAGAATCATAGGATGTAGCAAACATAAATACCTTTCACGTTTGTAACGAGTAACCCGTCCGACAAAAACTAAATCTGGTCCTAGTTGTTTAGCTAAACCCAATTCAAAGTCAACCCGATGATTTCCATGCATTAATATCAGATTTTTCTGTGGCATGCTAAAAAATGAAAAAAAGGTTTCACGGTTTAAGGTTCAAGACACTGTATTCGGATAACATCGTATCCATAAAAGCACAATGACACAACAACAGACACGTTAAAAGAAAAAATTGAACAATTAGAGAGTCATGATAAAACCATAAAAGCAACAATATACTGTAATCATAAAAGTAATAGAAAAAAGGTTTCTATACCAGATTAAAGTACACCTTCCTGCTAGGAAGCTTCCATATTGTTCACTTACAATTAGATATGCCATTCTCTTTGTTTCAACACTTTAACATTTTTATTGCTAGGATAGTTGGCTGCATATTTCTATTGTTTACTTCTTTGTAAGCAGTGTGTCTTTTCCTTTTTTCTCATTTTTATATTTGTTACATAGACTTGCTGTAAAAAAAATATTTAACTATCGCTGCTTGCCAAAGCCAGGCCTATTGGCTTTGCAATCATTTTTTGGCATTGGAAGTAACATGATGCAAAGCCTGTTTTCAGAAGACAGCAGACATGTTTCTTTCCCAGCTTCCTACTGAATAAACCAGGGGACTGCGATGAGGTCTGCTTTTATCCACGAACATTACCATTAAAATGACATTTGGCCATTGACGGGACTCTTTTTTAATATATTTCAGATGTGCACTGATTGATAACTTGCACGAGCATTTGCAATATATTATAAGAACACATGATCAGCTCATCACAGGGTATGTTGCAAAAATGCACAAACCATTTTAAAAGCAAGTGGAATGGGTAAAAAATGTCCTTTCGCACAACTGCACTGCTAGAGGTAAAAGTATTTGACCTGTATTTTAACAGCACACTTTCACACTAAAACAAAGTCCCTTTGATAGTTTGCTGCTCAGCTGTGACTCTGTGGTAGCCTGGGATGCTTGACAGCTTCGTAAGTAGAGTAAGGAATTGTAGTTTTAGACATCCTCATCCTTCTGTTTTATGTTTCCTCAAAATACATTTCGAGCCTATGCAACATAGGAGGGATGGCAGCAGTCTGAATTGGAACCTCAGACGCTTAAGATATCTTGGATGTTGATGTCTTTCTGGCGCCAGCCATGATAGCAGCATCTAGAATCATATGCAGAGACAAAAGCATGTGCCCAAAGTGTAGGAACACAAATGTAAAATTCATGAGGATGGTCGTTAGAACAACATTTTACCTATTTTTGCACCTTTACCTTCCTCCTTTTCGTAGGAGATGATAGATGATTTGGAATGGAACCTATCTTTTAGGAGGTTAGGGTTTAAGATAAGACGTCCAGGTCGAAAGATACTGATTACCTGTGATCCATGGTGTCATATCTGTGTCATTTGGAACTTACACATATGCTTAAGTTTTGTGCTGTGATATTGGTTGGGTGTAACTCAACAACAAATTGAATTTATCGCTATTGCTGTAGGTACTGCCTACTTCATGGTCTCTTTCTCCCCTTTAGCTTCACTCAGATATATGCTGTAGGAGCATGCTCATCTTCTCATCATAACTTCCTGTATTGGGCATAGTGAGAAATTAAGTTGTTGATTGAGTGGGATGTTAACCCTATTCAAGCAACAGCCACAATCCCTGTCAGGGTGAACCACCAAAGTCACTAAAGTAACATGTGCTTAGCCATCTCAGATAGCCCATCTGGTAGCTTGACACAAAAGCAGTCAGGTATAACTTAGCGGAAATGTGTAAAGTAGTTATGCAGCACGCAAACAATAAAACATTATTTGATGCCAAAATCACAAAAATGCAATTAGTAGACCTAGAGTTAAGAATTTGTAATGTAGAATGTAAAAAAGGGCTCCTAAAAGATCAAAGCGACAAACGAGAATATCTTTTCGTGCAAGATCAAGTGAAAGTCGAACAATATGGCCAACTGTGATGGAGCACGAACTGGATACAAAAAGTGGAGTGGGCCCGGTCGGCACAAGGGGTGGGCAAAGAATTATGCTCTTCTGGTGGAGTTTGCGGTGTCCTGCCCACTCCAAGTGAAGTGCAGGAATTCTGAAAAACTCTGTGAACCGGAGCAGAGATTTTACTCTTGCATGGCTCACCAACATTAAGTTGGTGAGCTCAAGCGAGAGAAATTGCATGCTAGACCACCTCCAAGTGAGATTTCTGAATGTGGGTGGCCGCTGCAGGTCACTAACACTCACATTGAGAAGGCTGCTGATCGCATGAAAGAAGCTGCTGCTCACGCTGAGGAAGCAGCCACTTGATAAGAAAATCTACTCGAGATGCAGAATGAAGCAGAGTCCTCTGGCATTCCGGGTGATGACGTTCACACTGATTATGATTACTGAGAGAATGCCAGAAACCGGATCCTGATTGAATCGGAATACGGCACGCTTAAAAGGCTCATCGTGGGTCCTGTTTAAGAAAAAACCTCCGTTCCCCCTGCAATTCATGTGTGGACTAAAAGAACAATAAAAATAGGGTAAGAGAGAGGCGTCCAAGTACAAGAAAGCAGTGGTCCCGCTTCGCGGTGGTTGGCGTTCTAAGGATTTCAAATTAATCTGACGATTTGAGAGTCTATGGTCCTGATGAGAACTCCGCATTAAGGAGAGTTCGAAACGCGTAGACCTTGTTATGTGACCTTGTTATGTTGAAACCATAAGGAAATCAAAATGATATTTGTATTATAGTGATTTAAATTCGGAAATTAGACTCTATGGTTTTCCCAAAAAATTGTAAATAACAATAAGGTTTTTTGATATTAGAATGATAGGAGTGTGAATGTGTGTTGAGTATGTTTGACAAAGATCTTTAGTGATAACGTGTATGAATGATATGAGGGGATGTGGTACAACAATAATTAAATGTTTTGTTACTGTGATGTCTTTTTGAAATGTTTTTAGGACTATATAAAATGTAAAAAAAGTAATTGAAACAATGAAAATTTGAAATAAAATAAAAATCAAAAGGATTGATTAAAAAAAAAATTGAATACTTCTCACATAGTGTTCTATTCGTGTGTGAGGGAGATAAATAATTGAATTACTAATAGTAGCAGCATTGGCAACTTTTTTGTAGTATATATAAGGCAGGGTTTGGCCTCGCTGCTTGGGAGCCCATACCCAGTAGTGTTTAGTCACACTGATTTTACAGCATGGGAGAAACTCTTGGCACTAAAAATCAGCGTGAAGAGCATGCATAGCATGGCAGAGTTTTTTCAGCACTTCACGGAGCTCCACATTGCGTGACTCCGTGAACTCCACCCAGGCCCAGTCAGCACTTACCTTCAGACTTAGAAGAAATGTTTAAAAAAAAATCTGAGAAGGTTCAGCGGGGCAAGGCTGCTGGTGTGGTCCGAGGAGGGAGCGTTGTCATCAGGGAGCAGCCGGATGGAGTCACAATGAAGATTTATTAGTTCTGACTTAGTCACATTTTGGAAGACCAAAATCTCCAGGCGGGAGGTTGTCCCATGAGGCCAGATAACCCTTAGGAGAGGGTGCTCTGAACAGGATTTGCTGCTGCTGAGAAGAATGTGGCGGTAGCTGGCTCAAAGTCAGGCTGACAGGAAATGCAACTTGGGCGGATAGATGAGCGGGTTGGTCCCGCTCTCCTCTTGATTCTCAGAGCAGTTTTAGCCAAAACATTTTTACATGCCAAGTTTTGGATTTTGACTATCTGGACAATTGTAACACCACCATCAAGAGTCCACAACTGGAAGAGCTCCACTTGTGGGGTTAGGTCTCACTTAAGCTGGGCCCAGGTGTACGTTCAAATGGTTAGAGCATTTTCTGGTCCTGAGGCTCTAATCATGAGGCCAGCCAAATAGCCCCTGGAGTCACTCTGGTAGTCCTCGGTTCAAGAAGTTGAATAGGGCTCAAGCAGCACAGCAGGCCTCTGAGGGTTCAGGAAAGGCTTCAGGCAGCAAAGCAGTCCTTCCAAGTGCAACAAATTAGTCTTCTGAAATACACATCAGGCCACAACAGCAGGCAGTCCTCTCAAAATCCTTCTGCAGGCCCAGAAAGTGAACTGATAAGGGGCTCCAACTCCAAGGGTTCTATTTTTATACCAGGTGTGTTCTTTGAAGTAGGAGAAGTTTCTACAGAATTCCCTTTGAAGTGCTTGAAGTTTCCTGCCACCCCTGCCCTTGCTCCAAGCTGGTTGCATGAATAATGCAATGCAGTGGCGACAAGTCCTTTATGTGAAGACAGAACACAGCTTATTCAATTGCAAATGGAGGTGTGCCCACCTCCACCCCCATCCTGCCAGTGATAGCCTATTCCGGCATATCTAATCCCTCTAGTGTTTGGCTGTCTGGGAGGGATAAACTGCCATCTACACTCAGGAACCCATGTGACTCAGGAATAGGCTGCAGGCACCAAATAGTTAGGGTGGGAAAATGTCAACTTCCTAAAGGGCATTTTCAAAACTGTTACTTAAAATCTGACCATTAACAAGGATTTAAAATTACAATTTATCAGACACCAACCATGAAATGTTCTCCTGTTCCCAATGAAAAGTTAGCACTTATTAAATGTAATAAGGCATGTCAATGTTATCCTATTTGAGGGGTAGGCCTTACAGAAGTCAAAAATAAATGTAGGAGTTCTTCACTACAGGACATGTAAAACTTAAAAGTATATGTTCAACCTTGTAAATACAATGCACACTGCACTGTGGGCTACCTAGGGTCTACTTTAGGGTGACATATATGCAATGAAAGGGGAGTTTAAGGCTTGGCACGGGGTTATATTGCCAGGTTGAATTGGCAGTTTAAAACTGCATTCAGGCTACAATGGCAGACCTGGATCAGGTTTTATGGGGCTACATAAGTAGATGGCAAAATTAGTCTGCAGACCCACTAGCAGCATTTGATTTACAGGCCCTGGGTATATTGTATGCAACTTTACTAGGGATGTTTAAGTTAATTAAATATGTCAATCAGGTGTAAGCCTATTTTACCATGTTTTATGGAGTGAGCACAAGCACATTAACAGTGGTTGCTAGTGGTAAAGTGCACAGAGTCCTAAAGCCAACAAAATGAATTCAGCAAAAATAAGAGTGGTAAAAGCGCAATAAGTCTGCAGACCCACTAGCAGCATTTAATTTACAGGCCATCGGTATATGGTATACCATTTTAATAGGGTTGTTTAAGTAAATTAAAAATGCCAATCAGGTGTAATATTATTTTACCATGTTTTATGGAGTGAGCACTTATTAGCAGTGGTAAACAACACAGAGTCCTAAAGCCAACAAAACAAATTCACCAAACATAGGAGAGGTGAAGGCAACATGTTTGGGGGTGACCCTGCAGAGAGTGCCAAGTCCAACAGCCTTGAATTTCAGGTGTCACTTCATATGAAACAGTAGCATATCATACAGATAGGGAGGGGGACCTGTTGAGATAGTTTTGTTGATGAAACTGGTTTTAGAGTTGGGGCAGGCTGTCAAAGAGAGCCAGTGCAGTCAGCATGGGGATGATGTGGTTGTATTTCTTTAGTTTCTTGATGAGGTGTGCTGCAGAGCTCAGAATGCCCTTATGGTGGACCAATGTAGAGTTGGGAAGCCATGGAGCAGAGCTTTGTTGCACACCAAATGCAAGAGGGGTTGAACAGAAGTTCTGAAGGATGGAATGATATTACATCAGATGTCTTTACCATGCATGCCTGACCACCCAGCCTTTACCACGCAGGCCTTTATCACACATAAGTCTTTACCAAGCATGTCTTTACAACACATTGCCATTCATATATATTTAAAGTACCATTACCAACACATAACTTTCATACACATAATAATACCATGTATGCCTTTACAACACATGTTTTATATTAAAAATTAATTATTTGAAAAGTATTTTTAAAATTATACAAACTTTTTTAAGGTAAACTATGTATTGTTTCAGAACTATTCTAAAATTGGATTTTTTAAACATAATCTATAATTGCCCCTACCACAATGGGGGACCAGTAAGCAAGAGAAGGTCACAATGAAAACATTCAAATAAATACAACACTTAAATTCTATGTTTTTAAAGATAAATATTCGAGTTTTCAGATGCATATTTTTAAATAAATGTAGGTTTTACTGCACAAATAGTACATTTATGGGCAGCCACCATTTCGTAAACAAAGGGCCTGATTTCGCCCTTGGGCGTCGAACCACCACGTTGTAGCGTTGGCGGTTGGGAAAACGCAACCAAACTGGCATCATCCCAAACGCTAGATTTTAACTATACCGCAGGGCTGGCAGTGTGCCAGTGGCAGTCTTGCGGTGGTGACATGCTTCCGCTCATATACAGAGCCTGAAGGCAATGCTACTTCACTGCAGCACCTCAACTGTCGTGCGTGCACTGCTGCCATGCACCATGTTGGCCATGGCGCAGAGTGCATGCACGACAGTGGAAGCATAGGAGTGCACATCATATGCCCCTGTCTACTAACCACACTAGGCAAAATTGCCCTGGGGCCCCGTTTGGGGCCCCATTACCTTTCTTTCCACCTTCTCATGGTTGGGTCCTCGCCTTGAAAAGTTCAGCAGAAAGGAAGGTCGTGATCTGCTCGGTGGTGCTGGCATTGGCACCATCTCCACAAATCTCACCTTTCCCACCGCCACACCTGCTGGATCCTAGATCCTGGCAGCAAGCAGCGGTCTTGTGGCTGTCCGACCATCATGGCCCTAATTGGGCAGCCGGAATGCCAAGGACACGGCAGTAAGACTGCCACCGCAAGTATGGTGGTCAGGCCCTGAGTGTTATTAGTCACTAGGGCGACTGCACACCGTTCAGTGAACAGCAGCAACTGATTGTCTGACTTTGTTTTCACAGTGCCACCCACTGCCAATAATATTACATTCTTTAAAAGATGAGTACCAAAATTTAACACATTCTCACAAATGCTTTCTAATAACAATTAGAAAGATATTTTTTCTAGTGATGTCTTTGAAAATTACTCTTTATCTTGTGTGACGAAAAGAATGAAAAATATAAAAAAAAAATAAAGTAAGTTCTATTTAAAATATTAGAATACTATTTAAAATGCTCAGTTCTTTATTGAAAAATGGATATATTCTTTTACAAAAAGGTAGAGTATGTCACATAACTGCAGGAAGGTGCTGGACACTAGCTGGAGGGCAGATTTCCCATTCCTAACTCCACCCTCTGCCAACTCAGGGAAAGTGCTTGACACTGGCTGGGGAGCACATTTATTATTCACAACTCTGCCCTTTTCCAACTCAGGGAAGGTACTGGGCACTGGGTGTGGCTCATATTTACTACTCCCATTCCACCCTGTGTCAACGTGGGGAAGGTGCTGAGCTCTGGCTGAGGGGCAGATTTGCTATTCCCAACTCCATCCTGTGCCAACTTGGGGATGGTGCTAGACATTGGCTAAGGGTGGATTTACTATTCCCATTCCGCTCTGTACTAGCTCGAGAAAGGAGCTGTGCACAGGCTGTGGGGGTGGGGCAGACTTACTATTCTTTACTCTGCCCCTTGCCAACTCGGGGAAGGTGCTAGACACTGGATTGGGGTTGGATTTACTATTCCCAACTCCGCCCTGTGCCAAATTGAAGATGGTGAGGGACACTCTCTGGGGGGCAGATTTACTATTCCAAACTCCATCGTATGCCAACTCATGGAAGGTGCTGGACTCTGGCTGGGGGACAGATTTGAATTCCCAACCCTGCAATTTGCCAACTCGGGTAAAGTGCTGGACACTGGATGGGTGGCAGATTTATTATTCCAATCTGCCCTGTGACATTTCGGGGAGGTGCTGGGCACTGGCTTGGGGACAACTTTACTATTCCCAACTCCACCCTTTGCCAACTCGGGGAAGGTGCTGGTCACTGGCTGGGGGTCAGATTTACTGTTCCAAACTCCATCGTATGCCAATTCATGGAAGGTGCTGGACTCTGGCTGGGGGACAGATTTGAATTCCCAACCCTGCAATTTGCCAACTCGGGTAAAGTGCTGGACACTGGATGGGTGGCAGATTTATTATTCCAATCTGCCCTGTGACAATTCGGGGAGGTGCTGGGCACTGGCTGGGGGACAACTTTACTATTCCCAACTCCACCCTTTGCCAACTCGGGGAAGGTGCTGGTCACTGGCTGGGGGTCAGATTTACTGTTCCCATTCAACCCTGTGCCAACTCAGGGAAGGTACTGAACTTTGGCTGGGGGCAGATTTACTAGTCCCAACTCCGCCCTGTGCCAACCCGGTGAAGGTGCTGGACACTGCCTGGGAGGTAGATTTAAGATTCCCAACTCACCACTGTCCCATCTCAGGGAGCTGGGAGGCAGACTTACTAATTCCAACTGCTACCTGTGCTAACTCAAGTAAGGTGCTGGGCATAGGCTGTGGGGTAGACTTACTATTTCCTACTCCATCCTCTGCTAACTCGGAGAAGGGGATGGAACATTGGCTGGGGGAGGCAGATTTACTATTTACAACTTCACCCTTTGCCAACTCGGGATTGTGTTGGAAACTAGAATACATAAAAATATTAAGCATTTTCATTAAAAAGTATTTTTAATACCAGATCTAGATCAAACCATGCACAAACACAGAAAACTCTAAGCTTTGAAAATAAATCAATCTGCACATCATATTGCCAAACCCTCAAGTAAACAACTTCTCAACAGTCCCAAAAAGTTTAATAACCATTTGCTGTCCAAATCATTACAGGGTACTATGCACTAATAGTACTGTCCTCAAGCTGAATAATAAAAAAAAAACATAAACTTCTCTTTTAAATTATTTCAGGACAACAACCTCCTAAAATCCAAAAGAAATCCAACCTCCAACTTCATTACAGGCTTAATAAGAAGATACTCATCCAAAAACAATACTCTGTTGCAAACAGTAAACTTCAACACATTTCATGCACAAAAACATTGTTATATTTTTTTCTTAAAAAAAACAAGTAAATAACGTTCTTTTAAATCTTTGCTCCAAAAGAATTCAAGAACGTCTTTCATTAGAACCATGACGAAAAAAACCATATTTCTTTTCCTTTTCACAGAAGAAATAGTTTTCATATCTGTCCTCAAACAGAATTCCAACAACTAAAAATGTTCCTTTCAACAGCACAACCTGAATAGCAATAAGCATTTGTAAGTCCCTTTAACAATCAAGCATAGTATGATTAACATTTTCACAACGTATTATCAACGTACATTACAAGAAGATGGAAAATGGAAAGCAAGATGACAACATTCGCTCTACGGTCCATAAAGTTCTTAATTATGGTGGTTGCCTTCATTGTAAGGAGAGACTTACTCAGCTCAGGAGTCACTGGAGGTGTGTGGACTAGTTGGTGACATAGTTAAAAGAGCAACCAAACATAAGTACTCTGCCTCTGCAACAGCGTTGGAAGTATGTGAAAATGTACAGCACATTAAAGCACTTGGGGCCAGATTTACTAAGATTAGGAAAACCTACTTCCAAATTGCGATTAACTCTGAATCACAAATAGGAAATTGATATTCCTAATATATGAAACTCTTTTGAATTTCATTAGTGATTCCTAGTGGTTTTCAAACAGACATGAGGTAGGTTCCAAGTTGCGACCCTTTAGAAATTGCAGCTATCATGGATGGTGGCTTGCTGGGATCAGGAGACCATCATGTCTATGACTGCTTTTAAATAAAGTAATATTTTATTTAAATACAGTCTTTTTTCTCTAAAAAGAAAGTGGGATGCGTTTAAAAAGAAAAAAATGAAACATTTAAGTTTCCTTTTTTAAGAGTAGACAGGCAGTGGTCCCTGAATCCACTGCCTGCTCTTAAAAAATATTTTTTCAACATTCTCAAAAGGGAAGGGGTGCCCAGGAGGACCCGTTCCCACTTGTGAATGGGTTGCCACATCTTTTAAAATGTTGGTAAAGTATTACTGTTTAGCAAATGGAATTTGGTCCCAAACAGTAATACATACCATACTGATTAGGTATTTGTAAGGGACGCCCAAAACATGCTCCTTCCAAATACTGAATCACAAATGCAAATTGTGATTCGGTAACAAGCTACCGACTCCCACTTTGAATTTTGTACATCCGAAAAAGCTTTTTTCTAGATCCAAACAGATTCTGTAAATCAGGACATTTGCAATCGGAAAAATACTTTGTACATCTGGCCCTTGGTGCTGACGAAGATCAATACAAAATGGTCAGGCGATTTAGTCGATGTCTCTTCAGTAATTTTGCCCGGCGTTAAACGCCTCTAATACCTTACAAAGATTATCAAATAAAGAGGCAGGCGCTGGAGACAGGAAGACAGGAAACACGTTTTATTCCGACGGAGCAGAACACATCAGATCGGACAACAAGGTATCGTCTCGAGGTGCTCTCTGACAGCCTCTCTGAGACCTGGTCTTTTATAAACTGGTTTATGACATGTGACCGTTCTTTATTACAATAAAGACATTGTGAAGTAGTGAAAGATGACATCCCCGGTACCCCCCCCCAGTTCCGGCTCATTCCAACACGTGGCTACAGTAGAGGTCCTCACCCCCCATACAACAGGAGGGGGCTATCACTCAGCTGAGTGTTTCGCCGATTCCTTTGGAATGTGTGCGCCTGATCGAATCTCAAGGGGTGGGGAGGTCATGATCAATAGTAGCTCCTTTGAAAAGGGTCGGGTGCATACAGTAGTGGGCAATAAACTGTATCCTCAGGCCAAGGGATGACCAGCGGTTCGTACAGACAATCGGGCTCAGAGGAAGGGGTCATCAAAGGAGAGGTATTCATGGAAGGAAAGGATCAGTGTGATTAGTGTGGATAATCGGAAGGAGGTGTTGGTCAGGCGCGGGGTGTGATTCCTAGAGACATAGTCATGTGGAAGAGGAGGGTTCATGACTTACGCATGTGGATGCGGGGTCAGCCAGAGTGCATGGGGGAGGCTTGCAGGGTCAGGGAAGTGCGCTGATGATCGATCGTGAACAGGGAGATCATGGTACCTAAAATGGCTGTCGTGTATGTTCATACGTGAGTCTGAGGAATGGACAAGATGGCGCAGATGATGTTCAGTTCACGAACTAAAATTCCACAGTCCTCCCTTTTAACATGTCTCGCCAGTTTGTCAATTCGGATCTATCCCCATAAGACCACGTATTTCTACCTCATAGAGGGGACTCATGTGCTCAGTTCTGAAGTCCAAAGTCTTAGGGCACATACAGTTAGAAATGAGTGAACACAAAGGTGGCAGACATTGAATACCTAAGCAGCACCCACACAGTACCACGACTGGTATCAATATAAATGTAAACAACCTCCATCCCCAGTCCTTCAAAGTGTCCCAAAACCAGCTTCCAAGCGACCATCCTTCTTGCTCTTGGTGAACCTCTGAGGATAGTCTGTGGAGGTGTTCAATTGCTTTGTAGACTGAAGGCGAGTTATCTGGCACGTAGGTGCAGCAGCTGGAGCCGATGATGCGGCATGCTCCTCCACGGTCGGCCAGAATCACATCTAGAACAAGGCGGTTTTGGAGAGCCACCAGGCGGACTGCCTGAAGCTCAGCCGTGTTGTTAGCAAGGATGCCAGCCGTGATGTTAATGGTTGTTTCTACTGCCTGAGTTAGGTGTCGGATAGCGCGGCTGTTTGCCATTGGTCCCCACAGAGGAACAAGTCCCTTTGCTGCATCCAGGAACTGTGCTCCGGTGGAGTCGGCTTATTCAACGTCTCCGGCGCGCTTTTGCCGGTGATGGTAGGCTGAGGCCACATACGTGGGAGGAAGAATGAAGGCGATGTAGCACGTACCCCTCCAACCTTTCGGGAGCCAGGTGTAAGCTTTGGTGCCACAAACAAAGTACATATTCGGAGAAGCAACAAAGGAAGGGGGGTCAACTGAGACCAATGTTCTGGTGATGTGGCAGGAACTGTAACCCACCAGCTGCATTCCCTGGCCTTCGAGGCACACGAGTCCTGTGACATTGATGACAGACAGGGCCACGGTCAGGGTGGCAGCCGTTTGCTACCGCAGGTGGGAGAAGGTGGGTCTGGCTGGATTGTGGAGCACTTGCATTTCGACTCTTTCTTTGGCAGGGATGTTCATAAGGAAGGCGGAACCTGAGGCCGCAGGACAAATGGGGGCAGACGTTCTTCCTGTTTTGTTCAGCCAGAACCCATAGTAGAAGTGTGACACTGTCTGACCAGAAGCGGCGTTGTCCTTGTGGCTCTCCTGCAAGAGGATCAACCAGGCGAGGCAGGAGCCAGGAACTGAGAAAGGAGAAGGGATGAAAGGTATGGAGTGTTCAGTGGCATGCGGGAGCAACCCGCAGATCCAGCAGTTCGTGGCATTTGTAGCAAGGTTGTGCTGGTGCAGCAGTTGCACGAAGGAATTGTTCCAGAACTCCCTACGCCTCTCTCGGAGCTGAGGCGAAAGGGGGATCAAGTGATGCTCTTTCATGGTGGTTGGCTGTACAGTGGCCAGCAATATCTGATGAGCGGGTGTGCTGTCCTCCAAGATCCAGAAGGAAGTCATGAGGAGGAGGCAAAAGAGGAAAAGGATGAAGTAGGCGATTGTCTTTGATTTGTGCAAATTGTCAGTCTTTGGGTTCCTGTAGTGGGTATTTCCGGTTGCGTCCATCATCTTCTTGTCTGGCGCTTCCATCATCTTCTTCTTCAAGGTGCTCGGTAGTGGGCAGAACCACAGACTTTGTTTAGCTTCTCTCCAGGTGACCCTTGGTTGTTTTAGGTCACCGTTCTGAGATATTAACTTAGTCCGTGGTCTACTTAGCCGAAGCTCCCCCCTTTCGACGCAGGAAATACCCTTCCCGGGATGGCACAGTGGGATCAGAGAATTTTGCAAGTTCAAGTGCCTCTGTATCAGGATAGCAGTTCAGTGATGGTCGGTCTTTGTTCAGGAGCTCTTCTTGGGTGTCGATGTTTTCTGTCGTGGCCAGGGTCGAGGAGACCTTCTTACAGTGATGGCCGTGCAGCCAGTGCCTCTTTCCCTCCACTCGAAGAGCCGTCCGAGTGGTGATCAGTACTTGCCAGGGGCCCGTCCACCGGGGTTCCAGACTCTTTGCTCGTTGAAAGTTCCGGACTAGAACATAATCTCCCGGTTGGATATCGTGACCGGGGCCCCTGGAAGCATCGGGGATGGCCTGCTGCACCTGTTGATGAATGACAGACAACGTTTTAGTTAATTTGCACAAATTATCTGACAACAGGACGTCGGGGACGTCGTGAATGGAGGTTGGTTTGGGGGCAGTCCAGAGGTTCATTGGTCGCCCAAACACCACCTCGTAGGGGGTCAAGTGGTGCCTAGTGGGAGTGGAGCGCATCGATAGCAATGCCAGTGGGAGGGCATCTGGCCACTTAAGTCCTGTGGTGGCCACTATTTTTGACAGTTTCAGTTTCAGTGTAGCATTGTGTCGCTCAACTAGGCCAGCGGATTGGGGGTGGAAGACCGCATGGAACCTTTGTTTTACTCCCAGCCCCTTCAGGATTAGTTGGATAACTTCAGCTATGAAGTGGGGGCCATTGTCGCTCCATAAAATTCGGCAAAGGCCGTAGCGAGGGAAAAACTCTTTCAGTAGTACTTTGGCAGTAGTCATGGCAGTGTTATCACGGGTTGGATAGGCTTCCACCCATTTGCTGAAGGCGCATACAATGACTAGTACATACTTCAAGCCTTGGCATCTCTCCAGCTGGATGTAATCCATCTGAAGGACTTCAAAGGGGTGGTCGGGGGTCCCAAACCCTCCCCGGGGTACCACAGTTCCTTTCCCGGGGTTGTGTTGTAGGCAGATAAGGCACTGCTGGACCAGGCGTTTGGCCGAGTCGGGGATTTTGTTGTTGTGCCAGACTTTGGAAATGAGTTCAATCATGGGGGCAGAACCTATGTGTGCAGGGGAGTGTGCCATTGTCAGTATGGGGATCAAGTATGAGTCAGGCAGCAACCACTTGTTTGTGTCCTTTGTCCGCCAGCAGCCTTCGTCGTCCTTTAAACCCACCCGTGCCCACTCAGTCTGTTCGTCAGGTGTGCTGGCCGACTGGATGTCCCTAATCGTTTCCCTAGCGTCAGTCCATTTTTCTGCTTGTGACCTGGTCACGTACATACGTGTCGTCGTCCTATTCTCAGCTGTGGTTCGGGCAGTGATGTCGGCTAGTGCATTTCCTTGTCCAACTAAGTCTGTCACCTTCTTGTGTGCCTGACATTTGATCACTGCTAATCGCTTGGGGAGGAGAACTGCTTCAATCAGGGCGGAGACTAGATCTCCATGGAGAATGGGTGTGCCGTGGGACGTCAGGAATCCCCTTTCCCTCCATAAGAGCCCAAAATGGTGAACCACCCCGAAGGCATACTGGCTGTCCGTGTAAATGTTTGCCGTGGTTCCTGCTGCTATGATACATGCTCGTGTGAGGGCAATTAGCTCTGCCGCCTGTGCGGATCGTTGTGTGATGCGGGCGGTTTCAACTACTGTTCGGGCTGTCGTCACCGCATAGGCAGCTGAGGTGGTGCCGTCTGGGAGTTTGATACAAGAACCGTCTACCCATAGTTCTCCATCAGGGTCTGTAAAAGCAGTGTCTCTAAGGTCAATTCTACTTCTGGTCTGTTCGTCCGTGAGGGTCACACAGTCGTGTATAGGGGGCACATCGGGGTCATTTTCAGGCAAGGGCAACAGTGTAGCAGGATTCAAAGTCGTGCATCTCTTAAGAGTGATATGGGGTGCAAGTAGAGTCAATTCGTACCCCGTCAGTCGTGCACTAGTCAGGTGTTGAGTCTTGGTCTGGTTCAAAAGGGCGTCAACTGCGTGGGGTACTAACACCGTGAGAGAGTTTGAAAGTACAATTCCCTCACTCTGACGGATAGAGACAGCAGCGGCGGCTACTGCTCGAAGGCAGGCAGGTAAAGCTCTGGCGACTGGGTCAAGAGTGGCAGAGAAGTAGGCACAAGGGCGTTGTTTGGAGCCGATGGGCTGAGTTAGAACAGACAATGCGCATCCCTCCCTTTCGTGAGTGAAGAGAGAGAAGGGCTTGGAGTAATCTGGTGTTCCTAGGACGGGTGCCGAGCAAAGGGCATCCCGCAACTCCTTAAAGGACGCTTGGCATTCGGGGGTCCAAGGGAGTGGGAAAGGAACATCTTTGGCCAACAGGGAAAGTAGGGGTTTTATGACGAGACTGAAATTTGGTAACCATTGTCGGCAAAAAGAGGTAAGGCCCACCAATGAACGGACTTGCTTCTGTGTTTTTGGGATGGGGGTGTCTAGGATGGTTTGGATTCGGTCGGGTGTAAGTTTCCTCCCTTCTTTGGACAGGAGATGGCCTAGGTATGTCACTTGAGGTTGACAGAACTGCAGTTTCTTTTTGGAGACTTTGTGGCCATTCTCCGCAAGAAAGTGCAAGAGTTGGATAGTGGCCGTGATTGCAAGTGGAGTGGTGTCGGCCGCCAAAAGGATATCATCGACATATTGGATCAACACCACTCCATCTAGTAGCTGGACGGCGTCCAGCTGTCTTTTGAGGGCATGGCTGTAGATGCTGGGACTTTCAGTGTAGCCCTGAGGAGCTCTACAAAATCGATACGAACGGTTTTGTAAGGTGAAGCCGAAGAGATAACGGCTGTCTGGATGGATGGGGATAGAGAAAAATGCATTCTTGAGATCAATAACTGTGAAGGTGGTGGCAGTGGACGGGTTGAGGGTCAGAATGGTGGTGATGTCTGAGACTACGGGGTACTGTGGCACTACCACTTTGTTGACTTCTCGCAGGTCGATGATGAAGCGGTACGCTTTCTCATCTCCCTCACCTTGCTTCTTAACAATGGGTAGGATAGGGCTGTTGCAAACATTACTAACCACTTCCTCTACCACTCCTGCATCTACCAGGGACTGAATAATCGCTACCAATGCCTTCTCGCCTTCGGGCGATACCCGGTACTGTCGAAGTTTCGGGAGTATGGCGTCTGGTCGAACAGTTATGTGCACAGGATCGATCATCATTCGTCCTACATCCGAGTCGTTGCTGGCCCACAGGTACAGGGGTAGGGTGTCGAGCAAGGATTGGTTAGCATCAGTTATAGAGTACATATGTTGTGCGGGGCAGGATCTGGACATGCTCGGGTTGTCGTACAGGATGACTCGGACACCATCTGGGGAACACCTAATAGTAGCTCGGAAATGTTTTAGTAGATCAATACCCATAATGGCATCTGGGGAGTTGGAGGAGAGCAGAAATGTTGTGTCCGTGGGGTTGTTTCCTAGGTCAAAAGAGATAGGTACAGACAGGGGATTAGTGGAGGGCGTTCCATCGAAACCTATCGATGTAATGTGTAAGCCAGACAAGGGTGCCCTTGGAATCAGTCGCTTTGATAATACACTACGTGTCGCTCCAGTGTCTACCAGAAATGGAGACTTTGTACCCAGGACCTTAGCGGTGACGTAAGGACCTTGCTGGTCAACACAGAGCTCGACTGGATCCCTCCCTCGCCCTTGGCAGTCCTATGCAAAGTCGTGAGCATTGTCGCAGCCGGACTGTTGGCACTGATTCTGTCGGGGGCGGTCAAATGTGTTCGGTCTGTCAGATTGGTCACTGTTGGTGTTGTGGGTGTGCCCTCGTCCCTGCCCTCTTGTCCTGGGGCCATTTGCCATATCCCTTGTCTCGTTATTCTTAATCGTTTCTCGGAGGACCGGGCATTGAGACGTCCAGTGGCCAAATCCTTTGCAAAACGCACACTGGTTCTCATCGAGGTCTGTTCGTGGAGCGCCAGGTGTGGGTGTGCGGTCTCTATGGGGTGGATTTCTAGGGGCATTTGACCGGTAATTTCTCCTATACTGCTCCCTTCCTCGAGTCACTCCCTGTAATTGAGCAATCATCACTCGTTCTTTTAAGTCCTTTTTCTTTCTCTCAGTTGCCCTCTCGTTCTCGTTCTTTTGGTGTTCGTAATACTGAGCCATCTGAAGGATAGCTGCAGGTTTTGAGGCCCCCCAACTACTCTCGCTTGTCTGTAACTTCTGGGAGACCTCTTGTAATAGCCCCTTTACGTAGTTTTGCATGAATAGGTGCTGTCCGGTTGCGGTGGTCATGTCTTGGCCACTGTAATCGGAGAATACTGTCTCAAATCGGGAGAAATACTCTGATACGTCTTCCTGGGGTTTCTGACGGCAAGCCGTGACTATCGACCAGTCTACCTTTTTCTCTGGGATCAATGTCTTTAGCTTCTGCACTATTTTGTCCGGGAGTTCCAGTATGTCTTTTACAGGTTTCTTACCGGGCTCTCGCTGCCTATCTAGTTCACTGAGTTGATTCCAGGTATGTCCGAACAGATCTGTGTGGTTGGCCTTCCGGATTTGCTTCCACACGTCAGCCGGCAGACATAACCCAAAAAACAAATCAATGTCCGCTAGAGTCATTATGGTTGAGCCCAAGGCTGTACTTAGTTCGGTATAAAATACTGTCGGGTTTTTTCTTAAATCGGGCAGGGTTTGCCTAAAGGTTAAAATATCTTGTCGATCCCATGGTTGATAAACCCAGTTGTACACAACCCTCCCCTTTGCATCTGCGTGGTTAATATCGTCGTTTGTTCCCTGACCTCTTGGGGGAACCCAGTAGGGGGCGGCTTCTCTGATAGGCATCATAGTGTTGGCTACTTCTAATGGGGGCTCAGCCGTTTCAGAGACTGTGATCTTGACCTCTGGTTTCTGTTCAGTGAGGTGGCGGAAGACCTCAAGCGTTTGCATGAAGAGGTCCGTCACGTCATGCTCAGTCCCATCTCCAACATCGACCTTTCTATATAGAGCCGTCAGTTTAGCAGGACCCTTAGTTTGATACCTATCCTCATATGCGTTCAGGGTGTGGAAGCTGAACCGTAAAATGAAATGCCGTTTGTGGCTACCGGCATGTGAATTGCACATATCCATGGCATATTCTTCGCTCTCCTTCCGTTCTACCAGTGTCTTTGCTATCTTATCAATCCCATCCCGCTCGTCTTTGCTCAACCTATTTGGTCTGGCCGTTGGCTGCTTGCCAGTCTCGAGTTCATCTGATGTTGTTACCAATGTGGCTGGTGCGGAGGCCGTAAGAGCCGGGACACTAGCGCTAGGGTCACCCTCGCCCGCACTCAGAACTGGTAGGTGCTGTGCCAGTGGCTGGCAGGGGGCATAAGGAGGGGGCATGTAGATGATCGGAGGACCTAGCAGTAACTTGTCGTTTGCCCGTTGTTTGGAGGGCATCTCTGGGTAGAGCGTAGAGGGGGTCCTAACAGGGCATTGGCCTGTTGACCCTGATTCTTGTGTTTGTCTAACTTCCTCTCTCCTTTTTATCTCTTCATCTAGTTCCTTCGCTGCCAGGTGGGCTGCCTTTCGTATTTCTTTCCCTATTTTTGTTTCTTCTCTTTTCCTTCGTTGCTCTGCTTCTTTGCGCCACATGCCGATACTATCGAGCATAGTGGGTGTTGCCTTATTTATTCTAACAGCTGCTTCTAGCGCTTTTATTTTATGATCATCAAAGGAACCTATCAGTGGCCACTGATTTTTGGGGTCCCTTTTCGTATATTTATGCCATAGCTTACTATAAGCTATGGCGACTAGTCCTTGTTTAGTGAACATGTCCTTATTAGGGGTGCCTTCCAATGGAGCTGGATGGTTCATCTCTAATAAGCGGTCCGGGTTGATCCAACTACTGACCAATGGGGAGAAGATAGGCATGACGGGTTACAACGGGGACAAAAGTCTGCACTACCTATCCTTCACTACTTCGCGAAGACTAGACAGAATATTTTTATTCTGCAGTATTCGCAAATAGGGAATACCCAAAGAGAGAACCAATATCGAACAATTAATGTTCGTTCAATCAAACAATCAGTGGCGAGAAAGAAATAGGCGCGACGGGTTACAACGGGGGCAAAAGCCTGCACTACCTATTCTTCACTATCTGCAAAGGAGGACAGAATACTTTTTACCCTTCCCCGTTTGTAGACAGAGAATTCTCGAGAAAAACAATCCTCGAACAAACAATGATCGGGCAAACAATCAATCAGTGGGGGAGAAAAGATAGGCACGACGGATTACAACGGGGGCAAAAGCCTGCGTTACCTACCCTTCGCTGCATGCAAAGGAAGAGAGAATACTTTTATCCCTCTCAGTTTGCAGACAGAGAATCTCCAAGAGAACCAACAATTCGGAGAGTAATACTAGTATTTTCAATCAAACAATCAAATATTTCTTAGTTTGTCGTGTTACACGACCTTACCCGGACCGTATGGACAGTTTCTCGTCTTCCGCTTCCAGCGCCCGATCGTCCTCTTCTCTCTGCTGCTACCGTGGCACTCCTGATGGTTCCCAGTCAGGACCGAAGATCACTCGGGGAGAGGTCTGCTCGGAACCAGTGAAGTTCAGATGATCGGCTGTCAGACGAGGGTCTATTGGACAGGAGCTCTTCCGATCGTTACAGTCGTTCACTCTGTCGTTGGGACCTCTCCCACCGGATCCACGTGTCGCTGATGGGCCCCACACGTTGGGACGCCAATTGACGAAGATCAATACAAAATGGTCAGGCGATTTAGTCGATGTCTCTTCAGTAATTTTGCCCGGCGTTAAACGCCTCTAATACCTTACAAAGATTATCAAATAAAGAGGCAGGCGCTGGAGACAGGAAGACAGGAAACACGTTTTATTCCGACGGAGCAGAACACATCAGATCGGACAACAAGGTATCGTCTCGAGGTGCTCTCTGACAGCCTCTCTGAGACCTGGTCTTTTATACACTGGTTTATGACATGTGACCGTTCTTTATTACAATAAAGACATTGTGAAGTAGTGAAAGATGACATCCCCGGTACCCCCCCCCCCAGTTCCGGCTCATTCCAACATGTGGCTACAGTAGAGGTCCTCACCCCCCATACAACAGGAGGGGGCTATCACTCAGCTGAGTGTTTCGCCGATTCCTTTGGAATGTGTGCACCTGATCGAATCTCAAGGGGTGGGGAGGTCATGATCAATAGTAGCTCCTTTGAAAAGGGTCGAGTGCATACAGTAGTGGGCAATAAACTGTATCCTCAGGCCAAGGGATGACCAGCGGTTCGTACAGACAATCGGGCTCAGAGGAAGGGGTCATCAAAGGAGAGGTATTCATGGAAGGAAAGGATCAGTGTGATTAGTGTGGATAATCGGAAGGAGGTGTTGGTCAGGCGCGGGGTGTGATTCCTAGAGACAGAGTCATGTGGAAGAGGAGGGTTCATGACTTACGCATGTGGATGCGGGGTCAGCCAGAGTGCATGGGGGAGGCTTGCAGGGTCAGGGAAGTGCGCTCATGATCGATCGTGAACAGGGAGATCATGGTACCTAAAATGGCTGTCGTGTATGTTCATACGTGAGTCTGAGGAATGGACAAGATGGCGCAGATGATGTTCAGTTCACGAACTAAAATTCCACAGTGCCACCTTCAATGAACCCTGTGGCTCAATATTGAGCAAGGTAACCTAGAATATCCCCATGCATGTTGCTAGTAGTATGCCCACAATTCCAAATTAAAGAAGAATGGTACGACGTCAAAAATATGTGAGTAATCCACAACCAAAATCACTTTGTTCCTTCTCTGATATTAACATTCTACCAGAAGTAATAAAGCCTTTCTATGACACCCAACTCCCTCAAACACTTATTTTAATTTTTGCAACCCTGCACAACTCAACACTCTAGAAAACAATGACATTTGGATCATGGCTGACACCCTCAAACCCACGCCCCATCCATTCACCCAAATTTACACTATACATGATAACATTAATCACACTCCAAATGCAACTGTCCTACTAATGTATGGTTTACTCCCCGAAAAGCAATCCTCAACCTATTTTGTCAAATCAAAAACACTAGACAAAAAGTTCTAGGAAACTAATCATTGATTTTGAATTACACAAATGATTAACACTATTGTTAAACTAACAGTACCCAAACACCCAAATTCAAGATTTATTTTTTATTTTTCCCAGGTGTACTTGGTTAAAATCCAGAAAACATCCATAGCTGAGGATTATATGTCAAAAAGTAAATTATAATTCAAACTAAGAAAATTAACTGCTTAGGGGCCATTTACGAATATTAGAGGTCCACCATGGCCACGTTCCCGCACTGCCGAGACTCCTTGCCGCCATCTGCCAGATACCACGGAGGTCCCGCCAAGCAGATTGCTGTCACAGGACTGCAGGACCACCGGCAGTTCCCTGGGGATGGTCCCAGGGTGCTCTGACCATCCAATTAGTTATGGGGCATTCAGGCTGTCAGTGCGAGTCTGGGTGTTTTGTGACTCCTGATTTTGTGATTGACTTCTACACATCATATACAATCAGAATTGGTTAAACAAAATAAGGAAAAATTGGCTTTCGTTTAAAATTATTTTGAAGATACATGGATTGACCATCCGGGCAGGATGGGGCACAGGAAGAAACAATGTTTTTCAATTGAATGGTGTAGCTGCTGCTTGGCCTGCTTAGAGAAAATGGTAAAAACAAACAATGCCATCCAAAGTTAGCATAACTCCTTTAACAGTTCAATTGGGAAACAGCATTTTCCATTTATCATTTCCGGGAAATGTAAAAAAAAAGAAAACATTTTCAGGAAATGAGACAGGTGCAGTCTTCAACAGGTAGTTGGATTCTCAAGTATGTAAAAAAAATAAAGACATTTCCGAACAACTATTGGCCAAAATGTAACAGTTTTCTTTGTTGGGAGGTTCAGAATACCTAGAAAACATTGCTGAAATTATACACTTTTAATCATACTAACTTTTAAAGGATATTATTTACCTATTTTAAGACAATGTTTATTTAAATTGACATTTTTTAAACTGTTCTAAAATAACATATATGTTTTTTTTTATCATACCTCTGGCATTCTTCTTTTGTTAACTATTGGGGATATTTTTAATGAGGAAAATAAGGGTTGGACTAGGGGTCTAGGGGTAATATTTATCGACCATGACACTTCCGTACCCCGGATATATAGCAACAACAAATAAAGGAGATGTCCGGTCAAGAAAAAGAAATGTGTGTGTCCTATCCTGAAGACCGTAGAATGCAGGCCATCAAGCAGCAACAAAGGCAACACTTGGCTGAGAAATTCCCATCAGCCCACCCTTACGGCGGAGCATCATCATGTGGGTTTCATATGGTATATCCACAGATCACCCAACTCATCAAGATTGATGGTGCAAAACAGGATGCCAAGGATGAACTCCAGCCCAAGTGTGTCTTAATGGTACTGATGAGGTGCAGTGCTATAGTGTAAACAAGTGAGTGAGATTAAAAATGTCTGCTAAGACAAAAATTATGTTTAATCGGTATTATCTTAGCGCCAAGATTAAAAAACGCCTGATAGTCTGAAAATATGACTAAACCATGGCGATGTGCAGAGAGGTTGACATGTTTCAGCCGGTTGAGAGACACTGTCCGGCTTTCTTCAGGACCAACTAGATGAAAAGCTACTGCATATATACGTGATAATAGTGATATTTTAACAAATAAAATTCATACCATACCACCAGGATTTTGGGTCCCCAATATAATCTGGTGGAGATGAAGTACGTGTTACTCTTCCTAAAAAATAGTTCAACAGGAAAAGATATAAGTATATCCCAGAAAACGTTGCTTATAGAAAATGCCTGATGATGCTCCGCCGTAAGGGTGGGCTAATGGGAATTTCTCAGCCAAGTGTTGCCTTTGTTGCTGCTTGATGTCCTGCATTCTACGGTCTTCAGGATAGCACACACACACATTTCTTTTTCTTGACCGGACACCTCCTTTATTTGTTGTTGATATTTTCAATGATCCACTCACCAATCGCCTTTGGTAATTCAAAGACAAGTAAACACAAACTACTTTTAAGGATCCTTCATCATTGCACCAAAAAAGTCTACCCTTGTAATACATGAAATCCAGAAAAATGTTTACAATTTTTTGAAAATCATCTTACATAAGCGCAAAAAATGTAAATCCAAATCTCTCAAAAGTTACAAGTTCTTTTTATCTTGATTGTTGTCTTCCTCATTGAAATGTTGAACACCAATACAAAAAGAACATCGGAAATTCAAAAATAGTTGTTAATTTTTTCTTCTATGTTTAAAAATGTATTTTAAAAAGTATTTCTAAATTAATTACTCTACCTTTTAGGTCTAAAATTATTTTTAAAAAAACTACCTTCCCAATGTACCCAATTGACACAACCTGTATGGGGATGTAAAACTGGTTGCATGTATATATATATATATATATATATATATATTACCTACTGGCGGTCGCCAGTAGGTAGTTATAGTTAGGATTGTTTTCCATAGGAAATCCGCAACATTCTATTGGGAATAACTTTCGCGCCGGTGGACGAATCTTCGCGAATTTCTCAAAGAAGATGGCCCGCTCCGCTCCGCTCCTTCCCTGAAAGTTTGGGGGGATTTGTCAAGCGGGGGCCGAGATGAAATGGGGGTCCCAAAACGTGTTTTCCCCATGTTAATTTCCATAGGGCGGTTGGACTCACTTTTAGCCTGAACGGCTGAATGGATTTCCACCAAACTTGGCAAAATTGTAGGGACTGGTAGCCCGATGTGCCTTTGCTATGTCTCAAGATATGTGCTCCAGTGGATTTTGAGTAATTACGGTTAAAAAAAATATATATATCTATAGGCGCGCCCCGGTACGCGCACCGGGGAGCGCACCGGGCGCGCTACGCGAGTTCGCGAGCGGAAAGCTGATTGGCTCTCGGGTGTCTGTCAACATTCCAAACAGTCCGGAGCGGCCGCCATCTTGTGGTAGGATCGAGACAGAAGAAGTGGCAAAACCAAAGGGGGAAATGACCAAAAGGGGGCAGGGTAGACCCCCCTTGACCCCGTAGGTTTGATGTGGGGGCCATAAAAGGGCCCCGCGGGGCAAAAAAAAATAGATTTTCGCGGGGGGAGCGCCCGGTACGCGCACCGGGGAGCGTCCCGGGGAGCGTACCATGGGGAAAACCCAGTGAAATAGTAAAATAATAATTTAAAGTGCTTAGAGGTAGGGTAGCTCTGAATAGAGTTGTTGTGTTGTTTGGGTGTTTTAAGTACCAACATGTAGGTACCAATGCAGAGTCTTAAATTTAATGTACACCGTTTCCTCTGTAGATATCTTGCATGTTGTTACAGAAGTTATGTTATGTTATGTTATGTTATACATTTATTTTTATAGCGCACGGCTACTCCAAAGGAGTGTCCCGGCGCCTTATTGAGGCAGCTCAAAATAAAAAACATAACACCATACAGCGAACAACTGAAACAAAAGAAAGCACAAGAAATACTAAAGGTTAAAAAGCCAGGTCTTCAAGTTCTTCCTAAAGTGAAGCAGATTAGAAGAGGACCGTAGGGCCAGAGGCAGGGTGTTCCATAACTGAGGGGCCCTCAAACTAAAGGAGCGCCCCCCAGTACGTGCCTTCCTGATTCGAGGAACCACAGCCAAGAACAAAGATTCAGATCGCAAAGACCTGGCCGGGCGGTAAAAGGCAAGCCTGCGTTGGAGGTACTTCGCTCCCACACCAAACAGCGCTTTATGCGCCAACGTCAGAACTTTAAACATGATTCGCTTCCGGATGGGCAGCCAATGGAGCGACTGCAACAAACCGGAGGCTCCTACTCGCCTATGGAGGCCAAAAATGGCGCGGGCTGCAGCATTCTGCACAACCTGCAGCCGCTGCACAAGATAGTAAGGCAGACCACTGTACAGGACATTAGCATAGTCCAATCTGGAACCAACTAAGGCCTGCACAGTGATCTTTCTGTGCTCTTCTGTGAGCAGAGGCAAGAACTTCCGGAGCATCTTGAGCAGCCCAAAGCAAGTGCCCGTTAGACCGCGAACATGTGGCACCAGCGTCAGGCTGTTGTCCATCTTTACTCCCAAATTCTTTGCCACCAGCGATGCCGAGGCAGGGGGACACATATCAATGGGCCACCAGGCCCGCCAGTCGGGGTCAAGGGAGCAGCCGAAGAACAACACCTCCGATTTATTGGAATTGGCCTTGAGGCCATTCGACTGGAACCAGCTGAAGACCAACTCCAAGCAGCCTCGGATATTCTCCCCATCGAAAGCCTGATCTTTCCCACACGTGAAGATCAACTGCGTGTCATCAGCGTAGGAAACGATCTGGGCCCCAAAAGACTCCACCAGTGCCGCCAAAGGTGTCATAAAGATGTTAAAGAGAGTCGGGCTCAACACAGAACCCTGCGGAACACCGACTCCCAATGGCGGCATCTCGGCGGAGCTCGGAGAGGCCCAGACCGTTTGTCGGCGGCCCTCCAGGAAAGATGAAAACCAATCGAGCACCGTCCCCCTCAGACCGATGTCATAAAGTCTGGCGAGAAGCATCTCGTGGGGGACGGTGTCAAAGGCCGCCGACAGATCAAGCATGACAAGCATGGCACGGCCTCCAGAGTCCAGTGTCTCCCTAATGATCTCTGACACCTCCAACAGTGCCGTCTCCGTACTTAGATTAGGGCGGAATCCGGACTGTGAAGGGTGTAGCAGATCACTGGACTCAAGAAAGCTGGAAAGAACGCCGTGCACATGCTTCTCCGTGATCTTGGCCAACGCCGGGAGGAGGGAGATCGGCCTGTAGTTGGCCAGAGCCTCCGAATCAAGCCCAGGCTTCTTGAGGAGGGGGATCACCATAGCCCTTTTCCAGGGCGAAGGGACCTGCCCCTCCGTCAAAGACAGATTCACAATTGGATTGACCACAGGGTTGACCACAGTCGCCATCTTAGCCAAAAATTTAGCCGGGCAGGGATCTAATGGCGAACCCGACTTAAGATTGGCCAGAAGCGCCAAGGAAGCATCGAAGTTATTGTGGTATATGGAATCCATATCATAGTCTGTCAGGAAAGCAGAAATAGATACTATAAGCACTCCCTGAGAAGGCCTATGGGATCATGTGTAGTCTATCCGGCTCCCTTATGATGATGAAAATGAGTAAACTTACTATGTAAGACAAAAAAATTGCACCGAATACTATAAGTCTCACTTTATATTATAATCATTTTGGTATTACTTCATGAATTACATATAAAAATGAATAATGTCTCAAACAATTTTTGATTAATAAATATAAATGTATTCTTCTGATTCTTTTTCAAAATTTAATAAAACTTCTAACATTATATTGTCTGGAATTTCCTCATAATTATCATTGCATGATTCAATTTGTTCCAAACAGTCAATTGATTGTTGGTCTATAGAGTCATCCATGAAATCCAAGACATCTTTTTTTTTCATCTGGATTGTTTTCAATCTTTACTTCAAAAGAAATAACATTGGATTGTTGTTTTTCTTCCATTTTCTTTCTGTAAATTGCATAAAAAATAACTTTATCAGTTGAGTTAGGATACTTTTGGGTTTAAGTTCAGACAGGTATTTCTGAGTTTTTAACAGTGAAGTAAATTTTCGGCAGTGTATGGTTTCAGGCAGGAAGTAGAACTATTAAAAAGTGCATGTGATGAAGCCTAAGTAAATTCATAATTATACCAGAGGAGCCTAACTCAATCCATAACTATTACAGAGAAGCCTATCTCAATCTATAACTATTACAGAGGGATAGTATATAACTATCAGAAAATGTTTTCCCAAATTAACTTAAAGTGCACAACATACTTCCCTTTCCAAATTAACAACTTACCTTTGTGAAAGCAGTTGAAGTTTTCAGTGAAAATCCTTTTCAAATTTTCAAGTACTAGTCAAAATGGCTGTGTTTCCCTCTCTTTTTTTTATATATATTCATGTACATAACCAATCAAATGTCAGCACATAAAAGTACAAAATGTAAGTAACATTTTAATTGGTTGTAATTTCTAACACTTTCATATGTGTTTTTGTCATGTAATTTACCTCAGGATATTTAGACAGGGCTATAGCCTAAATGGCTGAATGGAATATCAGCAAATTTGGGAAAATGGTAGGACTGGAATGTAGTATGGCCTATTCTATATATGGTGAACATCTCTACAGAGGTTTTTATGTAAATGACCTTTTAAAAAATTTTGGGAGCGCTTACCGGTGAGCGCCCCGGTACGCGCACCGGCAGCGCTACGGAAGTCCTCTAATCCGTCGTTGTTCTGCCCGTTTTTTGCTAGTGAAAGATTTATATGTCCGCCGAAAAAAAGTTTCCTGTTTCTTTGGCATATGCAGTAACTATTCATAAATCTCAAGGTTTAATTGTTGATAGTGCTTTGGTGAATATTGGAAATTCTGTGTTCAAGGAGGGTATGGCATATGTTGCTTTATCTCGAGTCAGAACTTTATCAGGATTGTACTTGATTGATTTTGATGAGACAAAGATTAATGCAGATCTAAATTGTGTCAAAGAATATAATAGGTTAAGAAGAGAGTATACTCCAAATTTACCTCAATATCCTTTGTTTGAAAAACGTGTGGTAGGCCGAAAAAGAAGAAATGAGAATAATTGCAGTGAGGTAGTAGCAAAAAGACAAAAAGTAGATGAAACTGTAATTGTAAGCAGAAAGAAAAAGGATTCTGTTGTTGGATTTCAGTTTGAAAACAGTTCTGGTGTCAACTGCTATGCTAATGTAGTGGTTAATGTTGTTTTTTTTCTTCAAAATTTACAAGAACAGATTGTTGAAAATCGGGATGAAACATTCTGCTGTTTATTGAATTCTGTGTTTGAGAAATGTAGCAGAGATAGAGCAAAAACAGAAAGTGTTTCAGAAATTCGAAATCTTCTAGACATATGTTCTGGTCAAAATCAATTTTCACAGAATATTCAGCAGGATTGTCAGGAATGTTTAATGTATATGTTTGATGTATTGGAAGATGAAGGTGTAGATATAAAAAATATTTTTAGCCTTTCTTATCAATGGCAGCATGACTGCGACAAATGTAGTTTATCAAGTAGTACTAGAATAGACACTGAAAGATTTATATATTTGACTTTACCAGACTGCAAATCAGTGTCTTTTAATATTCTTGTTATAGCAGCTGATCACAATATGGTGTGTACCCAATGTAAGTCTGCAATGCTGTCCACATTATTTTTACAAACGTATGGTTACTAAATATGTCATTTTAATGTTCCAACGATGTAGACCTGATGGAAGTAAATTGTCAACTTCTATGAAAAATGTTGTGGCTTCTCAGTTATCAATTTCAGGAAGAACTTTTGCAACTGTAGCTATTATTTATCATGACGGTCCTTCAACAGCATCAGGGCATTACACATGCTATTTAAAATGTCGTAAAGGTTGGACTAACTGTATTGACACTCATTTTACTTTCAAACAACGTTTGCCATTTGACTTAAAAAATTCATACCTAGTGTTTTTAGAACCAAAATTTAAGTAAAGGTAATTGCCCTGTGAAGACGAGAGCAGTTAATAAAAGTTAGTTTGCTGTTTAAAATTATATTGTGAGTAAAAGTGATGAAGATAATATAAAAATTATAGTTCTCATAAAGGTACGGTAAGTGGATCGCATATTAAGTGATATCAGTATTATAGAAAATGTTCAACATGAGAGAGCCAGAGCTGGAGTTATGAATATTTAAATATTGTGAAAATGTTGTTTGAGCCTTTCTTTCAGAACGTCGGGAAAACGGTAATTTTAGAGTTTGTTTTAAGTAATTTGAAATATACTGATACATCTGACACTATTTGGCCTTAAGGAAAGGTGAAGGAATGAGCAAATAGTCATGACTGAACAGAAGGAGTATATGAAAACATTGAAACATATTTCAGATGTTCTTGGAGCTTTTTTTCTAGAGAGTCGATGAAATGGAATTTTTAGAGAACAGCAGAGTACCTTCCAACGAAAAGGACCTTCATGATGTACTGTTTGGCCTAAAGGAAAAGTAAGTGAATCAAAGATTAGTGTACATATGTGATTTGTAAGTTTATATGGTTTTCTTTAAACACAATCTTTTTGATTGTGTTTTTTTTTCCCGCTGTAATATGATGAATAGTTTGAACTCACTGTTTTTAGTGAAATTCAATATGTTCTGAGAACAGCAAAAATAAACTATCTAACATGTTGTATAAATTATTCTATAGTTTGTATTGTGTAATTTATATTGTATTCCATTGTCTCACACTCACTTTCCCTTTTCCTCTCTGTTTCAGCTCTCTTTACTCACTCACACTGCCTTTCTCTCAGTTTATTTCACATCCATTCGTTTACTGCACTTCTTTCAGAACCCCTCATTTCCATTTCAACTGTCTGCATCCCCTCTCTCCCTTCCATCACTTTTCAGCTTTCAGTCTCTCTGTTTTACTTCCCTTTTCCGTCTTTTCCTCCGTTGCTCTTTTAGTAATTCCTCTTTACTCACTCACCAGTATTGTTGCAGTTTATCACTATGACTCACCCACTCTCCCTCGCTTATCTTTGTTTGCTCCTTTTTTTTGACCTCTTCTCTCTATTTTCCGTTCACTACCTCTATGTCCTCAGTCCCTCACTCTCCTTGTGTTATGTTCACTTGTGTTTATCTACCTTCTATCATTTCTCTTACAACAACTTCACTGCTCCTCTCTGATCGTTCTTCACCCCCTTTCTTTTAGTCCGGTTCCATTACTACCCCTCATTTCCTATCTTTCAATGTTCTTCTCTTTACTTTCATCACCGAATCACTTTCTCTCAGTACCACTGCTTTAGTCCTCTTCCCCTATCTTTCCTTCTTTTGCTCCCTTACTCATTTTCCTTTCCTCACTCATTGTACTCCACTTCACTCAGTCCTTGCCTTAGTTTCTTTGTCTACTAACTTCCTCACTCCTTTTCCCTCAATCCTTCTATATTATCCTCTCTCCCTTCATCCCTTCACTCTATGACTCTCCTTCACTTACTCTCAGTTATCTTCCATTCCTCATTCTTCTAAATGCATCCTTAATCAGACTCCTTTCCCTCTCAGTCATTGTCTTTTTACTTACTCCTGTTTCCTGATTTAGTTTTGCTAACTCACATTCTTTTAGTATCTTTCTTACCTTCAGTTGATTTCTCTCTTCTTCTCTTCCTTTCTGTCAGTGAATCTATATGCCTTACTCTTAGTAATTTGCTCTCCTTCTATTTCTTTAACCCTCTTTTTGTCCTACTACATTACTTTATTTCCCTTTCTGCGTCCTTCACTCTTACTTTATTTCTTAGTACACTTTTATGATTTTTAACCTCTTCATTTGTATCTTATAATTTAAAATATATATTTTACTAATTATAACTTATTTTTTCTTCTCTGTTTCACAGATACAAAGTGTAGTAAAAAATGTAATTAAAGTTACATTAATTATATGGTTAGTGTGACTAAAAAAATGTAGTTTGTCATCACCCTTTGCTTTAACCTCACTATTATTCTCTCCCCCTACCTCACTCCTGTTTCCTTACTCTGCTTCCCTCACTTATTCTTATCCTCCATGTTTACTCCCCTTTCCCTAACTCCCCTCCCACATTCAACTTCTTTCAGTCCCCCGCTTTACTTCCCTTACCCTCTGTTCCCTTCCTTTGCTCCCTCACTCATTCCCTTTCCCTTAATCATTTACTTTACTCCTGTCACTCCTTCTCTCAGTCCGTCTGTTCTCACAGTTCCTCACTTCCGTTCCCTCACTCTGTCTCTCTTATCGTCGCTGTCTCTGTCCCCTCATTCTGTCAATACTCTTTCGTCATGCTCACTCCCTACAACTCACCCACACTCCCTCACTTACCTTTCTGTGCTGCTTCACTCACTACCTTTCAGTCACTCCTTCCTTTACTCTCGCTCTCTTTTCTCTCTGTCACTCCCCATGTCTTACCCTTCCTTATTCACTTTTATCCACCCTCTTTCACCCCTCTTTACTTACAGTCACTGCTCTTTTCTAACCCTCCATCACCGTTGTTCCTTTACTCCGGTTCCGTCACTACCCCTCATTCCCCATCCTTTACTGTCCTTCCCTTTACTTTCAACACCCACTCACATTCTCCCAGTACCTCTGCTTTAGTTTTCTTCCTCTCTCTTCCCTTCTTTCGCTCCCTTATTCATTTTCCTTTTCTCACTTACACCCTATTACACCTTCTCTCTGTCTTACTATGTAATACACAGTCCCTCTGTGTTGCTCCCTCTAGCTCTCTTTCTCTTAACATCACTCTCTCTGTCCCCTTCCCTCATGCTCACTCCTTCATTATTTTTTTTTCTTTTTTTTTTTGGTGCGCGCCCCGGTGCGCATACCCTAAGGAAAAAAGAATGACAGAGTTTTTAAAAAATGTAGCATTTTTTTATAAATTGGAGGTAATTCTAAAAAGAACTGTTTTTATTATTCTTTTTGTTGTTTTATATTTTTTTTATAGTTTTTTTGAACATTTTTTACTTTTTTGGGGTTTTCTGAACAGTTTTATATTTTTTTGTATTTTTTATGTGGAGAAACAAAAAACAGGGAATTGTAAACGGCTCAACTGGAGCAAAGAAAAATCAGGAAAAAATTAGGGTTTTTTGGGGCAATTGTGGTTGTCACCAGCAAGGACGATGAGCTTTACGCTCTGCTCACCATAGCTGATGGTCTTACCACAAAAAATACATGTGACCCTGAATTCACCAAACCGTGGTTGTATGATTGGCATCATCTCTCTTGTCTCTGGTCCCGATGGAGTGGGTTGCTTTCTTTTGGAGGTGCTGGGTGAAGATTGGGGAGGGTTACTGGCCAGTTCTCTCATCTCTGCAGCAGCATAGTTTTTGGGATGTTTGCGCTGCATATGCCGAATCATGGTGTAATTGCCAAATGAATATTTCTTATAGGGTTCCCCCTTGAAAGTTCCGAGCCACAGATTCGGCAAGTCACCTTCGGCGTATTCAATTTCTTCTTGCCCTCTGGGATGGAAAAAAACTCCCATACAATGTGCTCCTTTGGCCTATATGGGGTATTGTCTTCTGGCAGGAATGTCCTTCTTCCCTCCTCCTCCTCCTCCTCCTCTTCTTCTTCTTGACCACCAATGTGATGTTGTGGTGGTCCTCTTGGTGGTGGTGGTGGTGGTGGTGCAGATCCTCCAGCTGCTGCTGCTACTGTAGCCATTTTAAAGTACAAAAGATTAGTGACAGATCTCCAAACAGGTCTTCCTCAGTCAAAGGACAAAGTCAGAATAAGGAAAAAAGGTGGGGGCTTTCATCATTTGGAAAAAGAAAACTGTCCTGGACCAATGAAAAGTGTTATTTTCAGGTCACATGACCCGGACTTTCATGATTTGGAAACCAAAAGTGTTCTGAACCAATGAAAAGTGTTATTTTCAGGTCACATGACCCGACGCGCTTACGCTACGCGCCCCAGGGGCGCTCGGGGGCGCGCCCCGGGGGGGCGCTCACGTTGCACGATCGTATGCGCTCGGGCGCTTCCGGGTGCGCTTACGCCGTGCATCATAAGACGCATCACGCGACTACGCGATACGTCACGATGATGTTTTCGTTCGCGGCAATAGCGCTAACGGAACGCACACCGGTACGCGCACCGGGTCGCGCCGCCACTGCGCTTACCGGCGCGCTCACTGGTACGCGCACCGGGAGCGTACCAAGGCAAAAAAAAAGGGAAAAATATATATAAAAAAATAGTATTACATAAATATACAATATAAAATTCATTATACAAAATATTATATTTCATACCTATAGAGATTTGCTATTAAAAAACTTTTGAAATTCACTGAAAAAAAACATAGGGTTGAGGCCCTATATATAGTTAGGAATTAGCATTTACAAAACCTATGAAATTCACTGAAAAAACCATAGGTTTCACACCAGTTATAGTTAGGAATTAGCATTTAAAAAACCTATGAAATTCACTGAAAAAACCATAGGTTTCACACCAGTTATAGTTAGGAATTAGCATTTAAAAAACCTATTAAATTCACTGAAAAAACCATAGGTTTCACACCAGTTATAGTTAGCTGGAAATTTTACTGGCATAAAACCATTGAAATTCCCACGTTATAGTTAGTTGGACTCACTATAACTTGTGCGTGCAATGCACTGCTGATGACGTCACATATTACATCACTCATGACATGGTCAGTGACATCACTCATGACATCACTGATGACACCATCCTTGTGACAGAGTGACAGACCTCCTTTCACTGTAATGTAACCCTTGAAACACATATTCAAAAATAGAAACTACAATTTTCAAAAAAATGGAGATACCCATATCAGTTACAACAACCAATTCAGTAATTCCACCATCTATATACACAGCCACTCATTTCTATATAGTCACTCATACATATACTCACTGTGTACATCATATGTAGTGATACACCTATACATCCTGTTACACACCGACAGTCATCCAAAAGTTACTCACACATGCATATAAACTATTGAACATCCATTTATTTGCATATAGAGCTATACACACACTACCACCTTACTTCTAAGGAAATTTACACATATTTATACTCTTAAACAATCACTTATAGAAACACATACTTATTTAAACAGGAAGTCTTACAATCTCTTACTCTCACATATACTCACTTATATACATCAATATTCACATATACTAGATTAAAACATATGTAGTTACTGATAAAGACACTAGTGAGACAGTCATTCACTCACTAACATACACATGTACACACTCATCCACCCATACAGGCCTGCACATATGCTGTCTTCAAAACACATACAAACAGAGAGTCAGTCATTCATGCATCTATGTGCTAAGTAATACCCCCACCAAACCATATAGACACTCATACTGATATTAAAACAAACATCCAATAACCCATATACCTACACATGTAGCTACTCACCAACCCATGCAGCCACTTATACACAAAGTGAAACACTAATCCATATATTTAAATATTTAAACATTACTCACTAATATATGTATTCACTAAGATACACTTAATAAGCAAGTTAACCAATCAATTTTTTTTTTTAAAACATCCATGTAAACACTTATTTAAACATTTATTCTTCCATCAACTTTTACATATACACATATAAAACATATTTATTTTTCAGAAAGACACATTCACTGGATGGTGTCATCAGTGATGTCATGAGTGATGTCACTGACCATGTCATGAGAGATGTAATATGTGACGTCATCAGCAGTGCATTGCACGCGCAAGTTATAGTGAGTCCAACTAACTATAACGTGGGAATTTCAATGGTTTTATGCCAGTAAAATTTCCAGCTAACTATAACTGGTGTGAAACCTATGGTTTTTCAGTGAATTTAATAGGTTTTTTAAATGCTAATTCCTAACTATAACTGGTGTGAAACCTATGGTTTTTTCAGTGAATATATATATATATATATATATATATATATATATATATATATATATATATATATATATATATATATATATATATATATCAAAGCATCAGCGTCCTGTTTCCATGTACCTGGAATCCTCCACACCACAGAAAAACGCAGACACGGACCAGTTGAGGTGCTGTTTTCATTTATTCAGTGCAAATTCGCCGCATGACGTTTTGGCTCCGAGGAGCCTTGTTCACATGACAGTGTTCCTAATCGTGATACGTTCTTTTAAAGTGCCAGTGATTGGTGAAAATTAAATCACATGTAGAACTGAACATAGATATAGTAAAAGTACTATGGTTTCCACATCATTCATATCCTTGTGTATTTTACAATATAAAATGCTATGTTTATCCACTTTGTATCATATCTTCATACTTTGACAAGTTCATTGAAGTAAAATACCTGAAATCAAGGAAAAAATCATGGTCAAATACCAATTGGACGTATTTATCACACTTAATATAGGTCAATAATTTTAGATTGAGCCCACAAATGCCCATCTTTGGATGTGATATAATTAAATTCCTATAAATATAATTAATAAATATATATTTAAAAATCATTTTCATACTATTTACAACCAAAGTGCAAGTGCCTAAAGTGCTTTATGTTAAATACAATGTGCAAATATCGCATTTGTGCAATATATATATGTATATGTATTGTACTGCGGAGACAAGCGGCGTGTTCAGGTGCTGGGCTTACCTCTGAAGATGTTCTAAGATAGAACGAAACGTGTCAGGACTGTGCCTCATGCTGTTTAAACTAATAAAGAAAGCTGGCGAAGAAAAAGTTTTGAGTGCGGTTCAATGCTTTCCGCCTCGGGAAGTGCGATGTAATATGTGATCGGCTTGGTTCCGCCGAAGAACGACACACCACCATAAGAGCGCCATCCTTTCCCGACCTTGAACCAACCTTGTGGATCGGAAAAAAAGCATAGGGAAATGCAGTGCCGCCAGGGACTGTCCTCGGTATTAGATCTGTATCAGTCTTGAAAGTGGGCTGAGGCGGGGAAACATATTGCCTGAAATCACTGAAAATGAGAAACAAGGAGAAAGTACACTCTTAACAGCATGTATAAAGCACCACCCACTGGAGGGTAAAAAGGCGACACTCCTGAGTGAACCACAGTTCCCAGAATGACACTATAAAAGTGACCACCGGAGGTAATACATTTGTAATGGCGGACATTGTACTGTGGAGACAAGCGGCGTGTTCAGGTGCTGGACTTACCTCCGAAGATGTTCTAAGATAGAACGAAACGCGTCAGGACTGTGCCTCATGCTGTTTTAAACTAATAAAGAAAGCTGGCAAAGAAAAAGTTTCGAGTGCGGTTCAATGCTTTCCGTCTCGGGAAGTGCGATGTAATATGTGATCGGCTTGGTTCCGCCGAAGAACGACGCACCACCATTAGAGCGCCATCATTTCCCGACCTTGAACCAACCTTGTGGATCGTGAAAGCGCATAGGGAAATGCGGTGCCGCCGGGGACTGTCCTCGGTATTGGATCTGTATCAGTCTTGAAAGTGGGCTGAGGTGGGGAAACATATTGCCTGAAATAACTGAAAATGTGAAACAAGGAGAAAGTACACTCTTAACAGCATGTATAAAGCACCATCCACTGGAGGGTAAAAAGGCGACACTCTAGAGTGAACCACAGTTCCCAGAATGCAACTATAAAAGTGACCAACGGAGGTAATACATTTGTAATGGCGGACATTGTACTGTGGAGACAAGCGGCGTGTTCAGGTGCTGGGCTTACCTCTGAAGATGTTCTAAGATAGAACGAAACGCGTCAGGACTGTGCCTCATGCTGTTTAATACTAATAAAGAAAGCGGGCAAAGAAAAAGTTTCTAGTGCGGTTCAATGCTTTCCGCCTCGGGAAGTGTGATGTAATATATATATATATATATTACCTACTGGCGGTCGCCAGTAGGTATATATAGTTAGGATTTTTTCTCTATGGGATTTTTGAAAATTCTATGTCTAATAACTTTGGCGTTTGTGGACGGAATTGGCTGAAATTTTCTGGAAAATGGAACATTTTGTTTCTGAGCAGCCCCTGGAAATTTGGGGGAGGTTCGTCCAGGGGGGGTCGAGAAAAAATGGGGGTCCCAAAACGTGTTTTTAACATTGAGTTTTCCATAGGGCGGTTGGCCTCACTTTTAGCCCGAACGGCTGAATGGATTTGCATGAAACTTGGCAAAATTGTAGGGACTGGTAGCCCGATGTGCCTTTTGTAGGTCTCAATATATGTGCTCCAGTGGATTTTGAGAAATTAACGTTTAAAAAAAGATATATATCTGTAAGCGCGCTCTGGGCAGCGCTCCGGTCCGCGGACCTTAAGCGTACCGGAACTTCGCGTAGCTAAGCTGATTGGCTCTCCGGTGTCTGTCAACATTCTAAACAGTCCGGAGCGGCCGCCATCTTGTCTCTCGGTAGGATTGAGAGACAAGAGGAGGCCAAAACAAAGGGGGAAATAACCTTAAGGGGGCATACTAGATCCTCCCTGACCCCCTAGGTTTAATGTGGAGGTTTTAAAAGGGCCCCGCGGGGCAAAAAAAACAAAAACATTTTTTTGTTTTTTTTGCGTGGGGAGCGCCCGGTCCGCGAACCGGGAAGCGTTCTGGGCAGCGTACTGCAATGAAAAATGAATGATAGACTTTTCAAATGCTGTATGTTAATTGATTGTTGGTTTTGTTGATTATTTTTTATTTTCTTTATTTTTTAAGCATTTTTTTTTATTGTGATTGTTTTTCATAATTTATTAAACTTTCTAACATTTCATTGTCAGAAATTTCATAATTATCATTGAATATACATTGTAGTCTCTGAGGGTGTAAAATGTCCTCATTTTCAAGGAGGTTATCTACTGCTTGTACACATTGCAGTAGTTCTTTGTCTAAAGTTTCATCGAAAAATTCAATATCATTTTCATCATTGATTTCTTGGCTGCTCTCTTGCAGGACAATTTGAAATTCAACTTTCTGTTTGCCTTCCATTTTGCCTGAAATTTAGATTAAAAAAATATATATTAGTAGAGATAGGGCACTGTTGGGATTAATTTTAGATAGGCAGTTTTTATCAGTGAATTTATCTTTGGGCAGTGTATAGTATCAGAGTGGAAGTAGGAATATAAAAAAGTGTATGTGATTTAACGTAAGTAAATTCATAATTATACAAGAGAAGCCTAACTCCATCCATAACTATAACAGAGAAGTCTATCTAAATCTATAACTACTACAGAGGGATAGTATATAACTATCAGAAAAAGTTTACCATATTAACTTATAGTGCACAATATACTTCAGTTTTAAAAATAAAAACTTACCTTTAGAAAGAAGTTGAAGGAATTAGTGAAAATCCTATTGAAATGTACACCAAGAAGTAGTAGTCAAAATGGCTGTGTTTCTCTCTCTTTTTTTATATATATTCAGGTACATAACCAATCAAATGTCAGGTAAAAAAAATAGAAAATGAAAGTAACATTTTAATTGGTTGTCAATTCCAACACTTCAGATGTGTTTTGTGAAGTAATTTACCTCACGGTATTTAGAGAGGTCTACAGGCTAAATGGCTAAATGGAATTCCAATCAAATTTGTGAAAATGGTAGGGATTGGTATGTAGTATGAGCTAGTCTATATTTGGTGAAATTGTCTCCAGTGGCTTTTCTGTGAACTACTTTCCCACCTTTTTTGATGGTGCGCTTCCCAGGGAGCGACCCGGTACGCGAACCGTTGAGCGCCCCGGTTCGCGAACCTTAAGCGTAACGGGAGTCCACCATTTTGTGTTTCGGTCGAATTAAGATACAAGATGGAGGGCAAATAATGTTCAGAATGGGTAGAAGGGGGCACGGTAGACTTATCTTGACCCCCTAGGTTTTGTGAGGGTGGCTGAGGAGGCTTATATGTGCGGAAAAAAAACATTTTTTTTTTAAATTTCGCGAGGTTAGCTCCCGGTTCGCGTACCGGGTAGCGCCCCAGGGAGCGTACTTTGTTGAAAATTAGTGAAAAATGTTAGAGTAAAATAATAATTGTGAGTGATCAGATGTAGGGTAGCTCTGAGAAGAGCTTTTGGGTTTATGGTACATTTAGGTACTTATAAGTAGGTACCAATGCACATTCTTAAATTCAGAGTGAAAATTCTGTTGCCCTCATCTGAGAAGTGAACTCCATCTCCTCTGTAGATATCTTGAATGTAGTAACGCAAGTTATTGTTGTACAGGGAGCCCATTCCATGGTCTCTCATGTAAGCTGAAACAGATTTGTTTACATGCTTCCTCGACTTCTCAATTTGTGGACAAAATTGGTTTGACCACCTCCATTTCTGTCTTTGGCATATATTTGAATATACCAAGGCAGTCTGAGGAAAAAGTGCCATTAATTGCTCAAAGGTGTCCTTTAAAAGCATTTCCAGACCTACACCAGTCAAAGTGCCCAAGTCATTACCTCCACAGTGCACAATTAACAGGTCAGGTTTGGGCAAATGCATAAAGGTTTTCACCAATGGTATCAATTGGTGACATTTTAATCCTCTGTGGCCAAACCACTTAATTTCCACATCTTGTAAATTGAGGTTAGGTAAATTCCTGTTTTCAGCGTACCTTTGAGCCCAGTGAATATAACTATGTCCAACAATCCAGACAGAAAACATGGTGAGAGAAGGTTCTCCTGCAGTCAGATGAAGTGTGGCAATGAAATGGCAGTTGAAAAAATGAGAGTTTAAAATGAAAAAAACTGTGGAGTTTCTGTGTTCATGAAGCAGTAACAGTGATTGGTGGATTTTGATTGCTGAAAACAGAAAGTTAGGGTGCACGGATGAGTTATTTGAAAGATGTATTTTGAATGGTCAATAAAAAATCATTAAATGAAAGAATGCACTGGATATGCAGGTGCACTGAGAGTTCAGAGTTCAATTGCAACATTGTTGTGTGAACTTGCAAACACCAGAAGTCTTCCAAGAGGTGGTTGCCATGCAGAAAAGGCAGAAAGGGCAGAGGGGGGAAGGGTTTTCATTTGAAAAAAAGTGAGGGAAGAGTTTTGATTGGGTGACATGAGAGATATGTGTGAAGAATTACAGCATTTCTGTGCTTTTGATAGCTGCAGACTCTGGAGTGCATACCTTTTGCTCTGCTGAAGACAAATTGGTGTGTTTCTGAGACTGTTTTCAAACTCAAAGTATTTGCTAAGGTGAGAAAATATTTCTTTAATTTAGATAGAGAATACTGTGCTTTAAGGAGAAAATTATGAATTATGTGGCGCAAATTGCTTGTAAATATGCTCCCACCTGTGCATGGAAAATTTAGATTTTGAATGTTTGTGTTACATAGCCATGTTAAAAGTGATACAAACATGCTGCAAAGGCAATTAAAAAACGCTTTTATGTGTCTTAAGGACATTTTAAGTAATTTTCCCATGTGCAGTGTTTTGAAATTATGATTTGAAAATCGTTTTTGGGGAAAAGGAATTGTTTTTAAATTTATGACAAGGACATAATGGTGTATGCTTCTTTATAAGGCAATTGACTGTCCCTGATGTTATTTTTCCCATTTTAATGTAAGACCTTTCTCTGTGGCGCAAATTGCTTGTAAATATGCTCCCACCTGTGCATGGCAAATTTAGATTTTAAATGTTTGTGTTACATAGCCATGTTAAAAGTGACCCAACCATGCTGGAAAGGCAATAAAAAAACACTTTCATGTGTCTTAAGGACATTTTAAGTAATTTCCCTGTGGGCAGTGTTTTCAAATTATGAATTGAAAATCGTTTTTGAGGTAAAGGAATGTTGTTAAAATTTATGTGCGCCATATGCCCCCAAATTTCTTTTTCAAGGGTTCAGCAGGGTGTTATTGAGACACCCCTGCACCTTTGGAAAAATTCCTAATTTGCGATGAGCTAATTGCTAATCGCAAATTGCACCTTCTTTCATATGGGCATCCTGGCGCATGGAAATGAATGGGTAATTTGCAATTAGCAATTTGCTCATCGCAAATTTGGAATGGTAAAGAATCACTATTTATTCCTTAAAATTCGCTATTTTGGAAATGCAAAATAGTTATATGATACATATGGCGGTTGATGTCTAACAAGATAAGAAGCTTAGGGATACATTTATGATGACTGGCGCAATGAAGTGGACATCACTTACTTCATTGGTAGAGCTTTACATGTATTATGTCCTCTGTATTCTTCATCAAGCGTAACTTTAATCTGCAATCCTGAGTAGGCCTCACCTTAAACAAACCTCTGGATAGGCCACATCTTATTGTCATCCTGAATTAATCATTTAAAATGCTAGGGACAGATTTATGATAGGTGTATGCCTCTTTTGCGCCACTTACAAAACACTGTCCATGGGGAAATGACTTAAAATGTCCTTAAGACACATGAATGTGTTTTTTTAAAGCGTTTGCAATTTTTTTGGGTCACTTTTAACATGGCTATGTGACTCAAACAGTCAAAATCTAAATTCACCATGCACAGGTGGGAGCATATTTACAAGGAATGTGCTCCATGGGGAAAGGTCTTATAATGTAATATGGGAAAAATGACATCAGAGACACTGAAATGCCTTATAGAGAAGCATACACCATTATGTCCTTGTCATAAATTTGCAAACCATTACTTTTCCCCAAAAACGATTTTCAAATCATAATTTGAAAACACTGCACATGTGGAAATGACTTAAAATGTCCTTAATTCAAAATTTGCTATTCCTTATTTTGCGATTGCACTGAAGGATTTGCAAATTTTGCGATTCCTTAAATGCAATGTATCAAACAAAAAATATGTAAAAAATGACATTAAGGATTTGGAAACTACCACCAACTTCTAGTTTGTGGTAATTTGCGAATTCTTTTCAAAAAGCATTTTTTTCCAAAAAACAAAAGGTGCCATATGACGCCAATACATGTCCTTAGGGCATGTATGTGTGCCATATGCCCCCAATTTTCTTTTTCAGGGGTGCAGCAGGGTGTTCTTGAGATCAATTGCTTGTAAATATGCTCCCACCTGTGCATGGCAAATTTAGATTTTAAATGTTTGTGTTACATAGCCATGTTAAAAGTGACCCAACCATGCTGGAAAGGCAATAAAAAAACACTTTCATGTGTCTTAAGGACATTTTAAGTAATTTCCCTGTGGGCAGTGTTTTCAAATTATGAATTGAAAATCGTTTTTGAGGTAAAGGAATGTTGTTAAAATTTATGTGCGCCATATGCCCCCAAATTTCTTTTTCAGGGGTGCAGCAGGGTGTTCTTGAGATACCCCTGCACCCTTGAAAAAATTCCTATTTTGTGATGAGCTAATTGCTAATCGCAAATTGCACCTTCATTCCTATGAGCCTCCTAGCCCATGGAAATGAATGGGTAATTTGCAATTAGCAAATTGCTCATTGCAAATTAGGAATGGTAAAGAATTGCTATTTATTCCTTAAAATTCGCTATTTAGGAAATGCAAAATAGTTTGATGGTACATATGGTGGTTCATCTGTAACAAGATAAGAAGCTTAGGGATACATTTATGATGACTGGCGAAATAAAGTGCAAATCACTTACTTCATTGGTAGGGCTTTACATGTATTATCTCCTCTGTATTCTTCATCAAGCGTAACTTTAATCTGCAATCCTGAGTAGGCCTCACCTTAAACAAACCTCACCTTATCGTCATCCTGGATTCATCATTTAAAATGCTAGGGACAGATTTATGATAGGTGTATGCCTCTTTTCAGTGGAGAAGTGTGGCTCACTGGTTAGAGGAGGCAGACCTGGAAGCAGAGGTCAGCCCGGGACCAGGGTTCAATTCCCAGCTCAGCGGGGTCTTGAGTCCTAAAATGTCCATGGACTCGACAATTCTCGCTCCGGTGCCTACTCAATTCACGGGTTCACACTCTGCGACTCTGGGCAATAGCTTGCTTAATCTCCACAACGGCCCCTCGCGGCGGGATGCCTGGCTTTCACCTTGCGGATACCCTGCTGGGGTTATCTCACAGGGGAATACCAGGACGGGTTCCCTAAGCAAGCGCTTAGAAACCGCTCGGTGATTTGCGCTATATAAATTCCTGTACATTTACATTTACATTTTGCGCCACTGTGCGTCACTTTTATGATGCAGCGGCGGTGCAAAAGATTTGCTATGAGGCGACAAAATTACAAATTGATGCATTTAGGCAGATATGTCATGGTGTAAAAAAAACGTACCACATGAAACCAATGCAGCAGTGATGCAAAAGATGCACCATGTTGCAAGACAGGCCTCACTTGGGGCCATATGTATCAAGCTAATTAGCATTCGCAAAGATCAAAATTCTGCGAATTTCGGCCTTTGCGAATGTTAATTAGACAAATGGTATGTATCAAACAAGTTTGATGCAAAATAAGGAGTAGCAAAATTTGCTATTCCTTATTTTGCGATTGCACTGAAGGATTTGCAAATTTTGCGATTACTTAAATGCAATGTATCAAAACAAAAAATATGTAAAAAATGACATTAAGGATTTGGAAACTATTGTGGTAAATTGGTGGTAATTTGTGAATTCTTTTCAAAAAGCTTTTTTTCAAAAAAACAAAAGGTCCCATATGACGCCAACACATGCCCTTAGGGCATGTATGTGTGCCATATGCCCCCAAATTTCTTTTTCAGGGGTGCAGCAGGGTGTTCTTGAGACACCCCTGCACCCTTGGAAAAATTCCTAATTTGTGATGAGCAAATTGCTAATCGCAAATTAAACCTTCATTCCTATGAGGCTCCTAGCCCATGGAAATGAATGGGTAACTTGCAATTAGCAATTTGCTCATTGCAAATTAGGAATGGTAAAGAATTGCTATTTATTCCTTAAAATTCGCTATTTAGGAAATGCAAAATAGTTTGATGGTACATATGGCGGTTCATCTGTAACAAGATAAGAAGCTTAGGTATAGATTTATGATGACTGGTGCATCACCAGGGATGTGTCAGTCATCCTGCGCCGCTGTTCCGCCACCCATGGTGTGCTGCGTTTACAATGCGGGGCATCATGGGGCAAAAATGGCACAGATGCGTGATGTATCTGTGCTGTAAAGGTAGTGATTGCTGGAGTTGTATCACAAGTGCGATGCAGCTCAAGCAAGGCTCAGGGGTGCCCCATCTCCACAATGTTGCGTCAAGACCTATGCCTGCTTAAAGCAGGCGCAGGGTTTTGACGCAGCTTTCTCCTATCTGATTGTAAATACGGCACACCATGGGTGGCAGAGCAGCGGTGCACGTTAACTGGTGCATGCCTGGGGATGTGCCATTTAACATAAATCTGCCCCTTTACATTTAAGTATGTGCAGGACACACAGAGTCGGTGAGGCTTATCCAAGGTTAAGAAGAGATGAGTCCTGTTCACTGAAAAATTAGACATAGGCTTCACCTGCTCAGCATCGCTGGACATGGCTAAATAATAGCTGCAAAATATTACTCTTGTTAAACAATTTTACTATTATAATCTCTGAGATTTGTCTCTTACTCTGCAACATCTCATTGTTGTTATCTTTCTTTAAAGATAAAGACAACATCAACATGAGCGACAATCTGCAATCAGTTGATTTTGACCTCATCATTGAACTTGTAATTGAAACATCAGTGGATGTTGATCCCTTGGATGATTTAAATCCTGAGGATGAAGAAGAGCGTGATGAGGATGCAGATTTGTCCGAATTATATGACATAGGGTGGGAAGCTGACCTGCTTGAGCCTATGGAACTATAAACATTTATTTTTAAAATTTATAATAAATAAAAAGTAAAAGTGTAAACTGTTTAATTTAAAAATAAAGACACCTTCAAAAATAGGTTATGTGTAGTGTCTTCAATAAAATATTAAAATATGCTCATAAAATTAGATCAGATTCACATATAAAATAGCACAGGTAACATAAATATAAATGTCATTTCTTTTCTGCTATTTCTGTATTGTAATTTTGCCAAGGACTAAAAAATCTTCTATTTAAAATGTCAAGTAGTGTGTTAAGTTTTTGATCACTGTTATTGATTTACTGTTTGGTAATAATGGTTAATAACATTTTTTATTATATTTTACCACAGATTCAACTGCAGATCATTTCAAGATTTCACCATGCCAACAATAGAAAGACAGAGAAAGGCTGCAAAACGTCAAAGACAGCAGGTGAAACAAAATAAGCAGCAGTCCTCTAACAAAAAGATTTGTCAAGTCACGAAGAAAGCACCGGGTAAGAGCACAAAATATTTCATAAGAAATATGTGTAGTAAAAAAAATATTACTACAGAAAATGTTTCAGTCCATAAAAAGAGAACCAATTCAAATGGAAAGGAAAGGCCAATCAAAAATGTTACTGCTAGAGCAAGAGATAACTCTGTGCATGATAGTAGAAGGAAACGAATGTTCCGCAACAGGATAATTGGCAATTTGTTAAAAAATATTAAGAAAGGTCAACAGAAAGTGCTTTTTTATAAGAGAAAAAAAAAAGTTGAGAAAGTTATTGATCAGGCATTTGAAATTAAACGTAAGTTATTTATTTTGATAATCAATAGAATTAGGAAGCTAAACAAGGCAATTTATGATTTCAAAAGAAATAGTAGATGGAAGAGAATAGTTAATCGTAGTAATTTTTGTGAAGTTTTTTCTGGAGAATGGATGCATAGTTCAAGCTGTGAGGCATTTTTTAATGAGGAGAGTTATTTCCAGGATAATGATTTGGTGCATGCAGTTGACACCAGTGGTCGTGCTTATGAAGTGAAAGATGGTTGTCCAGTTGAAAAAGAAAAACTTGTGACAACAGAGACAGAAGAGGTGTTAGGTAATGAGGTTTTAGGAAGACGTGCTAAGGGTCCTGTGTACACCTGGAAGTGTAGTAGTATTTGCAGTGTGCAACAGGTTTCCATCAATTTGCTTTGTGATTTTGTACGGTCATTTAATAAGAAAAGTTTGAAGCAGAAAATAAGGTTGTTGCAAGAATTAGATCCTTGCAGAGTGAGAGAAGTGACAGGTTTGCATGGTCATTCACTGGCTTGTCTTTCCAGGAGAGTATGCCAGAGTGTTTTTCATCATTTCAGGATGCTAGCAGTGCATCATAATAAAGTGAGAAAATTAGTTAGAATGTTGTATTATGCTAAGAGTCCAGCAATTATGCTTAAACAATTATGCGCTGCTCTTTTGCATGGTTCTGAAATAGATGTGAAGAACATATGTGAAGAAATTGAGTTTTGTTACTTTGGAAGTAAAGAGGAGAATGTTGAAATTGACCGAGAAGAAGAGGGTAATGTGGAAGATAGTGTACAGGTTTCCAGTACAGATAATTTCCAGAGGGAAATTGCGACGTTTCAGGTGAAATCAAGTGAGAGGCCTAATTTCACTTGTGTGTGTTGTCGACGCACTTATTATAAGAATCAGACTAAGTTAGTGGATTTATATGCAAAAAGTGAAAGGGAAAATAATAGTGAATGGAAGGATTTTGCAACATACTTGATGGTAGAAAATTGTTTTGATTTGGGATTCGATCAACGTGTGTGTACTTATTGTTGTTGCAAATTAAATCAAAACCAGATGCCTGCTAGAGCAGTTCATAATAATCTGGAATTGGTTGAGATTCCTTCTGAATTGAAGGATTTAAATACTTATGAATCTATTTTGATTCAAAGTATCCATCCCTTTCAGGCTATTGTAAGAATGGAGCCAAAGACAGGGAAATTGCCTCCATCAGATTTACAGAGAGGATTAAAGGGAAGAGTTGTTTATTTGCCTCTAGATTTGAAGAAAAACATTAACACAATTGGAGTAGAAAAAGTGGAAGAGGACCCTCTGGTTATCTTAGTTAATGGGGTTCCGACAAAGAATAAGAAAATATGGCAAGATTTAGTAGATGTTAGGAAAGTCAAAAGGGCAACATTGTATTTGAAAAAATATAATAAATACTATAAAAATGTATATGTTGCAGAAGAGGAAGTAAGTGAGGAAGAGGATAGCGATTTGTGTGCTGGTCAAATTGAGAAAGTAGAACCCTCTACTAGTGAAGAAATATATGAACATTATAGTGTTCATCCTTTGCATTCCAAGGAAGTCATGGGGAATGCTATTGAGTTGTTTCAAATGAAACAAGCCAAAGGGAGTCCCATTAGTGTTTGGGAGGAAAGTTTGGAAGCTCGGTGTTTCCCACAGCTTTTTCCAACAGGTCAGGGAGGAAGATATGATGAGCGACCTCATCAAATTCCTGCTTCTGAATACCGGACTTTGCGATTGTATGCAGGAGATGCTAGGTTTCGACAATGCAATCCTTATTTGTTTCATCTCCTGTTTGAAAGCGATCTGTCTGGACTGTCATATGCAGTGAACCACATCTTGAAAAGTGGTATACACATGCAAAACATCTCGGCAAGTGACTTTATGGATAAAGTCAATGTCCAAGACAGTATTTTGGATTCTCACCTGATTAATCTCATGGCGTGTCAGCGTGGTACTAATGAGTACTGGTACCGTCGTCATGGTGATTTAAAATGTATGCTGAGGAACTTAGGTACTCCCACATGGTTCCTCACTCTGAGCTGTGCCGAGTATGGCTGGGAAGACTTACTTGAATTTCTACGAGAGGCAAATGCTAACGTAGATAACATCGAATTCAAGACACCCGGAGAACTGTGCTCTTTGGATCCAGTCAATGTATGTAGGTACTTCAATCATAGATTTGAAGCTATGATGTCTTTCATCATGAATAAGAAGAATCCACCTCTTGGAGAGGTGTTGGATTTCTTCTGGAGAAAGGAGTACCAAGCAAGAGGTGCTCCTCATATACATATGTTGCTGTGGATCAAGGATGCACCTAAATTTGGAACGGATCCAGAAGACTCAGTGATGAGTTTTATCCAACAGTATTCTACGTGTGCTGTTCCAAACGCAAAGGAGAAGAAAAGCCTAAGAGAAAAAGTTCTGCGTTTCCAAAGCCATCGATGTGGAAAGTACTGCCGTCGTAAATTCCGAAACAAGGACAAGTTCTACACCAAATGTCGTTTCGGCTTTCCACGACCGGTGATTTCTAAAGGAAGAGTAAACAGTTTGATGTCTTCGCTGCAACACAATGTCATGAAGAAATCACCTAAAAACACATACAATTTGAAGAGGAACGAAGAGTCCAAGAACATCAATGACTACAACCCGGTGATTTTGTCCATGTGGAATGCTAACATGGATATACCGTTTGTGGCTGATAACTGTATGGCTGTGGCTCGGTATGTGACGTCTTACATCACCAAAAAAGAGAAGACAGAATTGAAGGATATGTGGGAGGACATTTCCCATGAAAAGAGCCTCAGTAAAAAGTTGTACAGTTTCAGTCTGAAGATGTTGTCGCATCGAGAAATCGGAGCGTACGAATGTTCTGACCGGTTGTCTTCAGCAAGTCTCTATGCCAAGTCCAGGAGTATCGTTTGGGCGAGTCTTGGTCTTGCTGCAACGCGTAATCGAGTTCTCAAACCTGTCCGGGAAATTGAGTATTTGGCGGAAAAGGAGCCAAACAGTACCGACATTTTGAAGACCAACATGTTGGATACATATTATCCAAATCGAAGCATTCACCTCGAGAATGTTTGTCTGTATGAGGTTCTTCAAAATTACATATTCAAGAGGAACATCAAAGAAGATACTGAGAAAGGAGTGTATGCTGTAATAGGAAGTGAGGGATGTCTGGTCAAGCAAAGAAAATGCCACTTGATAAACCATCGAAAATTGAGTGGCGAATCTCCTGAAAAAAAGGAGCTTTTCTATTTAGCACTTTTGCAACTTTTCAAGCCTTGGCGTGCAGAAGAGGAACTGCTTGGAGATTTTCTCTGTTACGAAGACTCTTTCAATGCCGCCAAGGAGACCATAGAATGTCCTGCTTTTCCCAAATATGTAGAAATGTTGAATGCGGAAATTGAGCAGGAAGCAACGATTGCAGCCGAGATTGCCAGAGACAGTTCTCAGGACAGTCAGAGTTCTGCTTCATTGAGTCAGGATCCACTAGGAGGACCTGTTATTGAAAATGAAGCTGCCACTGCTATGAATGAAGTGGAAAGAGCCATGGCACATGCTCAAGAGGATGCGATTAACTTAGAAGAGTTGGAAAGACAACTCAACGTTGAGCAGAGGAAAATATATGACGAAGTTACCATGCAAATTGATCATGGATTAAGTCATGATAAGAAAGAGTGCTCATGTACGTCGTTGAAGCCTGTCCGACTGTACGTGAGTGGAGAAGCGGGAACTGGAAAAAGTTTCCTCATTAAAGCAATTTCATGCTATTTGCAGGAAAGGACAGAGTCATCGCTGTCTTGTGTTGTCACTGCTCCAACTGGACTGGCAGCACATAATATTAAAGGGATTACTTTACATCGTTTACTGATGCTGCCAGTGGAGCATGACAACAAATTACAATATCACAAGCTATCTGGAGATGCTTGTTTTGAAGTTTCAAGAATCTTGAGGAAAATGAAACTTCTTATCATTGACGAAGTAAGCATGGTTTCCAATGTCATGCTTGCCTTTGTGCATTTGAGAATGCAAGAAGTTCTCAAAACAGAGTATGATGTGTTATTTGGTGGCAAACACATCATTGTTTTTGGAGATCTTCTGCAGCTGACACCAGTGAAAGGGCAACCTGTGTTCAAAATGCTCACGCATAAAGATACCAGGAAGTGCCTAGGCAGCATTGGCAACGTCAATATATGGTTAAACTTCAATTATGCTGAACTGCATGAAAATATGCGTCAGGCGAAGGATGAAGTTTACAAGACTATTCTACAAGATGTTAGAATTGGAAAAGTGACCGAGCATGGGAAAGAAGCTTTACATGCACGATTACTGTCAAATTTATATCCAGAACAAGATGTTGTGCCTGAGAATAATTTTCAGAAAATTACTGAGAAGAAATCTGGAATATGTTTGATGCCAACTCTTGCAGAATGTGCCAAATTTAACAACAAAATGTTGCATTTAGAAAAGCAAGAGATTGTGAAACTGGAAGCTATTGACAGAGTAGAGCATATGGGATCAACAATTATTTTGTCTGAGAATCTGAAAACAAAATTGGATTCATTAGAGAAGAGTATATCTAAAACTGCAGGTTTTGAAAAGACTCTGAATGTGTGCTTAAACTGCCGTATAATTTTAAGAAGGAATTTACATGTTGAAAGAGGTCTGGTAAATGGATCAATGGGTAATGTTGTTGATTTTGTGAAATACAGAAATAGAGATGGAATTGAATTTTTAAAAATTAAATTTGATGGCATTGAGGAAGTACAGCTAATTGGTCGTTGCTCTGCTAGATTTTTGCTTGTAAAAGACTTATATGTTCGCCGTAAGCAGTTTCCTGTTTGCTTGGCATATGCGGTGACAATCCATAAATCGCAAGGTTTAAGTGTAGACTGTGCATTGGTGAATATTGGCAGTTCTGTGTTCAAGGAGGGTATGGCATATGTGGCATTGTCACGAGTTAGAACTTTATCGGGATTGTACTTGATTGAGTGTGATGTCACAAACATTTGTGCGGATCTAGATTGTGTTAAGGAATACAATAGGTTAAGAAGAGAGTATGCGCCACATTTGCCTCAGTATCCTTTGTTTGAGAAACGTGTGGTAGGCCGGAAACGAAGAAATGTGACCAATACTGGGGAGGTTGTAGCAAAAAGACGAAAAGTCGATGAACCTAAAATTACAAGCAGAAACAAAAAGGATTCTGTTGAAGATGTTGTTGGTTTTCAATTTGAAAACAGTTCTGGTGTCAACTGCTATGCTAATGTTTTGTTTTCTCTAGAAAATGTCAAAGAAGAGATTGTGGTCAATTCTGATCAAAGATTTTGCAGTTTGTTAAATTCTGTGTTAGAGAAATGTAGCACTGATAGAAGAAACATAGAAAGTGTGTCTGAAATTCGAAATCTGTTAGACAGATGTTCAGGCCAAACACAATTCTCTCAAAATATTCAGCAAGATTGTCAGGAGTTTTTAATGTATATGCTTGATGTATTGCATGCTGAAGGTGTAGATGTAGATCAGCTGTTTGGGCTTTCTTATCAATGGCAGCATGACTGCGAGAACTGTATGGTATCAAGTACTACTAGTGTAGACTCAGAAAGATTTATATATTTAACTTTGCCAGACAGTAAATCAGTCTCCTTTAATAAGCTAGTAAAAGCAGCTGATCACAACATGGAGTGTAGCCAATGTAAATCTGAAATGATGTCCACATTATTTATACGAACATATGGCCAGTATGTCATTTTAATGTTACAACGATGTAGGCCTGATGGAACAAAATTGACAACTTTAATTAAAAATTTTGTAGCTTCGCAGTTGTCAATATCAGGAAGGACTTTTGTAACTGCAGCAATTATATATCATGACGGCCCTTCAATAACATCAGGACATTACACAGCTTATTTAAAGTCTAGAAATGGCTGGTCATTCTGCAACGATTCTGTTTTAATTTTCAAAAAAAAATTGCCGTATGACCTTAAAAACTCTTACCTGGTGTTTTTAAAACCAAAATTTTAGGGAAATAATCTCGGGATGTGCTCTGTGGAATTTCAAGAAGTTCTAATGGCTCCTACACAATTTGGCCTTGAGGATAAGTGTAGTTCAGAGACATAACTTCTAACCATAAGACTGGACGTCATGGAGAAATAAGTGCACTTTGAATGAGTTCAGAAAAACTATTTCTTTTTATAAGCTAATTCAAGCAGCCAATCAAAACATAGAGTAGAGGGAATGTAAGTCTGCAACGCTGTCTACTGTTTTACATTGCTTTGTGATTGAAAGTGATGTAGAGAATTAAATCATTGTAGTAGTCATAGAGTTAGTGTAAGTCTGCTTCATAGTAAGCAGTATCAGTGTCATAGGAAATGTAGAACATGACTGAGCAAGAAGGGGAAGATATTACTATTCCAGGATTGTGAAAATGATCTTCAACATTTTAATTCTGAAAGTTGCGGAAATGCCAAATGACGGGATTGGCTTACAAGAAATCCAAGAGTTATAAATGGGTCTGACAAGATTTGGCCTTGTGGAAACTTGTGGTAGAGAGCAAGAAGTCATTTATTGCATGTAACATGTTTTTAAAAACGATGGAGATTTTCTTTCAGAAAGTGGCGGGCTGAAAGTAATAACAGCACAAAAGAGTGTAAGCTGTTCATAGGACATCCTTTGACGTCATGGAAAGTAAGTTAACTTTAAGGAGTTCTGAATTCTGATTTCTTATGTTGTATGGGTTTTTTAAACACAATCATTTTGATTGTGTTTTTTTTCCCCGCTGTTATATGATGAATACCTTCAAGTCAATGTTTTTAGTGAATTTTGATACATTCTGAGAACAGCAAAAATAAACCATTTAACATGTATAATTAATTCTGTACTGTTTGCATTTATGATGTATATGTAGAACTGTGTAGGAGGCATGGAGAAGGTGAGGCTTCTGTAAGTGTCAAAGTTGTTGCATGCAGTGCTGCACTTCTGCGTATTCTTTCATATGCTAGACTACATCTGCACAATGAGATACCTAAGCAAAGGAAACACAAGTGATGTGATTGTGAAATGAGCAAAAGAAATTGCACGTATTTCAATTACATCACCTGTGTTTCCTATCATTACGAATCACATTGTGCAGATCAAGTTTAGGTCTGTCCAGGGAAACATAGGAGGTTTGGACTTTGTTCAAGAGTGCAGTGGACATGACTCACTTCATTGGTAGACCTTCACATGTATTATGTCCTCTATTCTCTTCAACAACTCGAAATTTCATCTGCAACCCTGAGTAGGCCTCACCTCAAACAAACCTCTGGATAGGACACATCTTATTGGCATCCTCAAGCAATTATTTAAAATTTTAGTGTCTTGCGACACTTTTCTGAGACAACAGCAATGCAAAAGATGCACCATGTTTTAAGATAGGCCTCACTTCATCTGCATCAAGATACTGTTAGTTTAAAATGTATATCTTTAGGACTGTGTAGGGGGCCTGGAGAAGCAGAAGCTTCTGTAAGTGTCAAAGTTGTTGAAAAACTGTTTGTCCTTCAATCTTTTCCCTTGTCTTTTGTAATTTTTAAATACATGTTTTAATATTTTTCAAATGTTTGTTCTCTCTTTCACAGATTGAAAGTATAAAAACAAAAAGTGAGTAAGTTAATGACAATTATAAGGTAAATGCTTTGTACTCTTTTCGTTACATTTCTATCACATTCACCTACTATTAGTTCCACTGCTTCATTTCTTTAACCCTCAGTTTCCTGCCTTTGCTACTTCCCTCATTCCTTTCTCTATTACCTACTTACTCAACTCCTTCCACTCTTTTTCTCAGTCCCTCTCTTCTCATAGTTCCTCACTCTTGTTCACTCACTCCGTCTCTATTACTCTTAGTGTCTTTGACTGATCACTCTATCACTACTTGTTCATAATGCTTTCTCTGTGTAGTTGAAGCACACTAAGGGGCATATTATGAACACAGCCAATAAAATTATTGCTCTTTTTATTGGCAGAAAACTGGTGCAAAAGTGGTTTTAGCGGCAGTTTTCTGCCGCAAAAGCAGCTTTAGCGACACATTTCTGCCAATAAAAGCTGCAAAACTTTTATTGCCTATGTTGATGATATGGCTCTATGTTACTTACATTTCTTTGCTGTTTCAATTAATCTTTTTCTGTTATTTTTTGTTTTCTGTTTTCTATTTTTTCTCTCTGTTATTCCTCATGTTTTAATCTTATTTTGAACATTCACTCACATTCTCCAAGAAACTCTTCTTTGTTAATGTTATACTCTCTTTTTTTTTCTTTCACTTCGTTATCTATTTTGTTTTTCACAATTATACCCTCTTCCGTCTTTTCTTCGGTAAATAGATCTATTAAACAGTATGTTTTCTTTACTCCCTATAGCTGTCTTTCTTTTAACATCACTCTCTGTTTACTTTCCTTATACTTACTCTTTTTTTTTTTTGGTTAGCTCCTGGTCCGCGTACCGGGAAGCTAACCGGGGAGCGAACCAAAAGAAATAGAGCTTGCCAGAGTGCTAAACATTCTAGCAATTTTTTTTGAAAGGGAAGGTAGTTCTGAAAATAACTTTTTTTTAAATATTTTTGTTGTTTTATATATTTATTTATTTTTTGAACATTTTTTGTTTTTTTGTATTTTTTGAACGATTTTATATTTTTTTTGGTTTTTTTTGGGGGGGGGAAACAACAAAAAACAGGCGTTGAAAAGGGCTCAACAGGAGCAAAAAAAAAATTACTGGGGGCGGTTAGGGCAATCATGGTGTTCATACGCCAGGTTTATAGCGTTTATGCTCATGTTGCCACATGCTAACAACGCCCGACAGTGCATACAAGAGTGTATCATGTGGCCAAAATGTTCTTGTATATTTGGCACTGTTTCCCGTGCCTCTTCTGGTGTTAATGAAATTGGTAATCTTGGTCTGGCCACAGGAGTTGGTCTTGGATTGTCCTGCATATCCCTTATTTCCGCCCGGCTGTAATTGAGCGGATGCTTCCTTGTCATGTGCCTGTGCATTGTGTGATTTCCGTAGCTATATTTCTTGTCCGTCCCTCTGGATAATTGTTCTTTGCATATGAGGCAGGTGACATACCTCGCATTGACTTTTTTTTGGCCACGAGGGATCGAATAAAACTGCCAGATGAAACTGGCTTTCTTTCTGGAAACCCGGGGCACCTCTTCTAAGAACTGTGGTTCTTCTCCCTCCTCATCCATTTCTTCCTCTTCCTCCTCAGTGTTGGTCATGACCTGGGGAGGTGGTCCTCTCTTCCCATGAGGAGGTGGTGGTGGTGGTGGGGGTCCACCAGCTGAAGCTACCAATGAAGCCATTTCTCATATAGTAGTAAAGGTCTTCCTCTCACAATGATGAAAGTCAGAGTGAGGAAAGAAGGAGGGGTTTTAATCATTTGGGAAAAACAATACTTCTCAACCAATGAAAAGTGTTATTTTTAGGTCACCTGACCTAGCCTTACATCATTATGAAACCAAAAGTGAAATGAACCAATGAAAAGTTTTATTAACAAGTCACATGACCTCTCACGCTCATGTTACGCGCTCCGGTCCGCGCCCCGGATAGCTTCCGGGTCGCTGCGCTTCGCGCCTCGGTCCGCGCCCCGGGACACTTCCGGGTGCGCTAACGCGGTACGTCACAAGACGCATTACGCGGCAACGCGATACGTCGCGCTTTCGCGACGCGCCACGGATCGCTTCCGGGGAGCTGCGTTTCGCGCCTCGGTCCGCGCCCCGGGGCACTTCCGGGTGCGCTAACGCAGTACGTCATAAGACGCATTACGCAGCAACGCGATACCGTCACTATGTTGATTTCTTACCGGTTCGCGGACCGGGTCGCGGCATTAAATTGAGCTAACGGGAAGCTTCCCGGTTCGCGGACCGGGAGCGAAACAAAAAAAATATTTTAAAAAAATTATTAATAAACATATAAAATATATTTTTGGATTTAAAGAAGAATACATTTTACAGCTATAGATATTAGCTTTTAAAAAACCAATGAAATTCACTGAAAAAACCATAGGTTATAGACCATATATAGTTAGGAATTAGCATTTACAAAACCTTGAAAATTCACTGAAAAAACCATAGGTTATACACCATATATAGTTAGGAATTAGCATTTAAAAAACCTTATTTTACTCACACAAAACCATTGAAATTCCATATATAGTTAGTTGTACTAACTATATATCGCGCACCCGCAATCCACTGCTGATCATGTCACATATTACATCATTCATGACATGGTCAGTGACATCACTGATGACATCACTGATGACATCTCAAATGACATCACTGATGAGATCACTGATGACATCATCCAGTGACTGTGTGTTTCTGTAAAGTTTAAATATGTTTTACATATTGAAGAATGAGTAGATGTATAAGTGTCTGGACGAAGGATTTAGTAGGTGCATGACTGAATGTATGAGTGAGTGATTAAATGTGTCTCACTGAGTGCATGGGTTAGTGACTAAACTGTCTTAATTTGTGCATCATTATGTCTGTTGTTCTGTAAACTGCTGCATGTGTTGATCAGTAGCTATATGATTAACTATATGGGTCATTGATTGGTTGCCCAAGTAATTGTATGGGAGACTGAGAGTGTTTATGGGTGGCTGGGAGGTGTATGACTCTCTGCATAGATGTGTGAGCAGTTGATTCACTAGGTGTATGGGTTCAAAAGTGCATGTGCAAACATCTGTATGGGCGGTTGACTGTGTGCATGAGTGCATTGGTGAGTGAATGGATATCTCAGTGCTACATGTCAAAGTAAGTACATATGTAAAACACAGTACATGTGAGAGTTGACATATATAAATAACTGTGCATAAGAGCCAGTGAATGTGTGAGTGGCTGTATGGATCATTGTGAACTTGTATCCAGGATTGTATAAGTGAGTAAATATGTGTTAGTATATGTTTCAATAAGTAAGGTGTGTATAACTGTATAGTTGAGGAAATGGAGGTGTGATTGATTCTTTGCATGACTGACTAGGTGTGTGAGTAACTCCATGGATGAGTGACAGTCTGTGAGTGTCTGTTTTCACTGAGTGTATATAAGGTTATATTAGAGTCTGAAGAGGTTCATCGTATTATCACATGAATGATGTCATCAGTGATGTGATCAGTAATGTCAAATGAGATGTCATCAGTGATGTCATCAGTGATGTCATTTGAGATGTCATCAGTGATGTCATTTGAGATGTCATCAGTGATGTCATCAGTGATGTCATCAGTGATGTCATTTGAGATGTCATCAGTGATGTCATCAGTGATGTCATTTGAGATGTCATCAGTGATGTCATCAGTGATGTCACTGACCATGTCATGAATGATGTAATATGTGACATGATCAGCAGTGGATTGCGGGTGCGCGATATATAGTTAGTACAACTAACTATATATGGAATTTCAATGGTTTTGTGTGAGTAAAATAAGGTTTTTTAAATGCTAATTCCTAACTATATATGGTGTATAACCTATGGTTTTTTCAGTGAATTTTCAAGGTTTTGTAAATGCTAATTCCTAACTATATATGGTCTATAACCTATGGTTTTTTCAGTGAATATATATATATATATATATATATATATTCATTATACTCAGGGCCCTAGTAAGGATACTTGGACTGGAGTAGAGAAACTTACCTGCGAGCCGCGAGAGGGGCATGCTGGTACTTGCAGTTTGCCAATGCGTCTGCAGTACCGTTTGGGAATCTAACTCTGGCCACCTGAGCAGCTATTAATGGCAGAACGACCGGCAGTACACCTGTGGGTTTCCTGGCACGAGAACTTCGTTGGAGCAGTCATCTGATGAAGGCACAGACCGAAATGCGTCATGCCATTGCTCTTGTGAATAATATTCCTTCCTATATTCCCCGCTGTGTCTCTCCGATTCTTTGTATTTAACACCTGGGCTGCTTGAGATATTTGCCTGCTGTGCTGGACCATAATAGAAATGGGTGTGGTCATGACGAGCTCAGCTCGTCATGAGCAGACGAGCACTGTGCCTCATGACGAGCTCAGCTCGTCATGAGCACAGAAGGGGTTAAGAATATCCAGTGGCATATATATATATACTTTGTATTCCGGTGAACAAGGCGACAGGGTCGCCAAAACGCGTCCGGTCCATGGCACTCCCGCTGCACATGAGAAAATTTAAATAAAATACACTACTGCACTTGCTACCTGAGTTTGTGTCCGTTCTTCTCCAGAAGGGTGCTGCAGTCCGTGGCACGCTTTGGAGCGTTTCTGCATATATATATATATATATTCACTGAAAAAACCATAGGTTATAGACCATATATAGTTAGGAATTAGCATTTACAAAACCTTGAAAATTCACTGAAAAAACCATAGGTTATAGACCATATATAGTTAGGAATTAGCATTTACAAAACCTTGAAAATTCACTGCAAAAACCATAGGTTAGAGACCATATATAGTTAACTGGACATTTTATTGACATAAAACCAATGAAATTCCATATATAGTTAGTTGCACTAACTATATATCGCGCACCCGCAATCCACTGCTGATGATGTCACATATTACATCATTCATGACATGGTCAGTGACATCACTGATGACATCACTGATGACATCTCAAATGACATCACTGATGACATCACTGATAACAACATCCAGTGATTTTTTGTTTCTATAAAGTTTAAATATGTCTTACATATTGAAGAATGAGTGGATGTGTAAGTGTCTGGACGAAGGATTTAGTAGGTGCATGACTGACTGTATGAGTGAGTGATTAAATGTGTCTCACTGAGTGCATGGGTTAGTGACTAAACTGTCTTAATTTGTGCATCATTATGTCTGTTGTTCTGTAAACTGCTGCATGTGTTGATCAGTAGCTATATGAGTAACTATATGGGTTATTGATTGATTGCCCAAGTATTTGTATGGGAGACTGAGTGTGTGTGTGGCTAGCTGGGAGGTGTGTGACTCTGTGCAGATCAATCTGTACTTGTATCAATGATTGTATAAGAAGGTAAGTATGTGTTAGTATATGTTTGAAAATGTAAGGTGCTCTATGTTTAACTGTATAGACAAGAAAATGGCAGTGTCATTGATTCTTTACAGGACTGACTAGGTGTGTGAGTAACTCCATGGATGAGTGGCAGACTGTGAGTGTCTGTATAGGTGTATGAGTGCATATGATAGTGTTGTAAAGATGAGTGATTGTATGTATGAATGATTGTATGGGTGAATGAGTGAAGGTGTGTGTAGACGTAGCAATCAGTGAGTGCGTATGTAGTAACTAGTATTGGTGTGTCAATGGTTTCAAAAATTATACTCTCTTTTTAACACTGGGTGAAACAGAGGTTATATTAAAATGTGAGGAGATGCATTGTATTGTCACATGAATGATATCATCAGTGATGTGGTCATTGATGTCAAATGAGATGTCATCAGTGATGTCATCAGTGATGTCATTTGAGATGTCATCAGTGATGTCATCAGTGATGTCACTGACCATGTCATGAATGATGTAATATGTGACATCATCAGCAGTGGATTGCGGGTGCGCGATATATAGTTAGTGCAACTAACTATATATGGAATTTCATTGGTTTTATGTCAATAAAATGTCCAGCTAACTATATATGGTCTCTAACCTATGGTTTTTGCAGTGAATTTTCAAGGTTTTGTAAATGCTAATTCCTAACTATATATGGTCTATAACCTATGGTTTTTTCAGTGAATTTTCAAGGTTTTGTAGATGCTAATTCCTAACTATATATGGTCTATAACCTATGGTTTTTTCAGTGAATTTCAATGGTTTTTTAATAGCAAATATCATAAGCTGTCGAATGTCAAGTACGTGGTAAGTAAAAACATTTTCGTGTTTATGCACACTGATCTGCTTTGAATGCTGCCCCCCACCCCTCATTTCTATTAGGAGTACTCTCTCTTTGCAGATAGTGAAGGGTAGTTAACGCAGCCCTTTGCCCCCTTTGTAATCCGTCGTGCCTGCTTCTCTCTCCATTTGATTGATTGTTCTCTTTGGTTCATTGTCTATTTACAAACAAGCACAGCGTCGCAATACTCTGTTTAGTCTTTGCAGATAGCGAAAAATCGTGTAAAAAAACAAAAGGAATCGAGCAAAATCAGTAGGCCACTAATGGGATCTCTTTTTGACCTCGCTAAAATAGAAACATTAGGAACAACCTGTTGAAAATAGCAATGCGTATGTACATAAGCGGCGTTCATTTGTGTTCACAGTACCCCTTGTTGATTGTTTGAATCGAGCATTGAATTGTTCGAAGTTGGTTCTCTTAAGGATCTTCTCTGCCTGCAAACGAGGAAGAATAGGAATATTCTCTCTCCCTTTGCAGATAGTGAAGGGTAGGTAACGCAAGCCTTTAACACGTCGTACCTATTTCATTCCTCATTGATTGATTGATTGTCCGAACATTGACTGTTTGGGAATTAGTTCTTTTTGGAGGTATTCCCTGTTTGCAAATAAACGTAGGAAAATCTTTGCAAGTAGTGAAAGGGTACGTAATGCGGACCTTTCTCCCCCGTTGTAATCTGTCATGCCTATCTACTCCCCACTGATTGATGCACCTGTTTCACCCGGACCATTTACTAGAGATACGTCATCTGGCCCGACCAGAGAGCACCCCTAGTGAAAAGGACATATGCAATAATAACGAAGTGATCACTGTATCCTGTTAACAGAAACTTTAGCATGAAACAACCTGGAAAGAAAAGAATAGGAAAACGAAAATCAGTAGGCCACTGATGAACATGAACTTTTATTAAACAACGAACAAAGAAACGATAACATAACGTAATGATGAAACCTATTAATGTCCTAGAAACAAGAAAACGTTAAAATATGCCAGTGGTGAGAGACCAGAAAAACAGTAAGAGAAACCAAATCACCCCTCGCTGTCCCACCGCCTGCCACGCCAAAAAAATCGATAGACTAGGGAAAATGCAAGTCAGTAGAACATCCGCCCCCACTCTGGAAACTTCCACGGTGGGGCAGGGTTGCGGCTACGCCCAGCCGGGAGCAGCCCATATAAGGCAGGTCCTGCTGCCACGCCTCGGCCAGGAGATCCTAACGTAGGGTGTAGCCGGAGGAGAGGCCGAGGCCAGCGGGACCCGGCCAGGGGATTGCCTTTACAACGCTGAACAGTTGCGGGGGGGGAATGTCTCCTCGACCCTCCCCTCTCTCTCCCAGTCCGGCCGCGGTGGCCCTTGAGAGTTGCAGGTACTCCCGCCACATGCTCTTCCGGTCCGGCCACCAACGGTCGGGGGGCCGAGGCCGACGGGATCCGGCTGCAGCCGATAAACCAAGAAACCCGTTCATGGGGCCAGAGCCAGGGGTGTCCGGCCGACATCTACCGGAAGCCCGGCCCGAAGACGGACGGGACACTTCTTCTTTCATGAATAATGGCTGCGACAACACTGGGGGGGGATGTCTTGCACATGCCTCCGACCCCCCCCCCTCGTCCTCATCGCCTGGTCCGGCCATAACAAATCTCAAGCGAGACGCCGTGGGGTGCACTGGGAGGGAGAGACGGTGCGAACAGGCCTCTCCCGCCTCCCCAGGTGGAGGCTTCCCAGCTGCACCCTCAGCGCTCCAGGCGCCCGGAAAAGGGTTCTTCCACTGTGGCCATGCTGCAACGTCTCGCCCGGCAGGGTGGAGCCCGTCCGCTCATTTGACCCCGCGATCGCCAGTAGCTACCGAACTCTCAAAATGGCGGTCGACCTGGCAAGAGCGGGCCCAGCATAAAGAAATGGCCCGGTCACTGGTTGACTCCACCACCGTAGTCCTCCACGACCTTGAAGATTCTAGAGGAGCCGCGGGAGTCTCCGACCCCCGATGGGGAATGACTGCCATGATCGCCCGTGGAGTGACGAAACTGTATCCGCGGGACGTCGGCGCTCCCATGCTGGCGCCAGCCTCACTTTGAATTACTAGAATCCTGCAGACCTCAGTTCCGGTGAAAGCACAGTGTGACCCGGTAGGAAAAATTGTTGCACCCCCTCCCCTTTTTGACTGATAGTTCAAACCACCGATCCTTTCCTTTGCCCTTTTAACGGAACTTTGGACTGCCTCCCCCTCTTTTACATTTTCTAGAGAAAACAAAACATTAACCACTACATTAGCATAGCAGTTGACACCAGAACTGTTTTCAAATTTAAAACCAACAACATCTTCAACAGAATCCTTTTTGTTTCTGCTGTGACCCTGCTACAGCACAGGCATTGTCCCCAGCAGTAATTCTGCAATGCCGGTAAGAATAGCTGTGGTGCCTACTGGACTCACTCACCCCCGCGGCGCCCCACGCCGTTATTTGCTGGGCGGCAACTTACTAGACATCACTTTCGTGCCATCTAGATTTCAGCGCGTTCTGCTGCCTTGGAACTATTCGCACAACAGACCGCTACTGACAAAAATATTTCATTATTGGTGCTGTCAATTTCAATAAATCTATTGGATAATTCAAAAGAAATTGCCACGGTCTCTTCGTTGTTTAAATGTTTTTACTGTTTTTGTTTTGTTGTATATATTTATATGTTATTAAAGTTTTATATTCCTACTACTTTGTTGGAGTGCTATATATTTTTAATGTGACACATAATTGTAAAAACTTTGATGTACAAAGAGTCATTCCTGGAATCTTCCGCTTCAGGCTCGGTCCCCTCCCCAATCACAATACAGGATGGTTTTCAGATAGTAGGAACACGTGTGGTGTGACGGATCTCATCGGGTGTGGGCCTTGATCTACTATAACTCCTTTGAAGAGGGGTGATTCTTTACAGCTGGGGCCATAAACTACATCTGCAGGGCTAGGTGATAGCCTGGACAATCGGACACAGAGGAAGAGGAGTGTCAGAGGGTGCGGTAGTGAATAGGGCGAAAGGGAGGTGTCGGGCGGGCACAGAGTGTGATTCTCAGGGAAGAGCAGCGCAGATGGGGGGAGGTTTATTGCCCATGCATAAGACAGAGAGCGGGGGTGACCAGTGCCTGGGGAAGATGCTTGCGAGGGTGAGGAGCCATGCTACGAATCGACAGCGTGCAGAGAGTGGGTCTGGTCAAGGCATCTAAAATGGCTGCCGTGCACGACAAAAGTGTGGCATTTCAAAAAAGGCAAGATGGCGCAGACAATGTTTTTCAACACTTCCTCATTTCCTTCTAATCGAACGTTAACAGACGTTGGGGCATATTACCAAAGTTAAGCGATATTTATCGCTAACGATGCTTACCAACGAATTTTTTACCGCTAAGCATCGTCAGAAATTATCGAAGATAAACCTTGCTATTATCAAGGTTTATCGCAAATGCGATAATATACGGCCGCAATGCATGAATATCGCTAAAAACTCAGCGATATTCATGCATTACCGAGCTAATGCTCTTAGCCATGTTATCCACCTCCCATTGGATAACATGGCTAAGAACTGCTCAGGGCAGGTGTTACTTTTTGGAGATATTCGCGCTTAGCGCGAATATCTCCAAAAGTTGGTAATAGGAGATAGATATCTTGCATGTTGTAATGCAAGTTATTGTGGTATATGGAACTCATACCATAATCTCTCAGGAAAGCAGAAACTGATCCTTTTGGGACCGCCTAAAAAGGCCTAGGGTGTGAGGAGTACTCTACTTTGCCCCCTTTTCACGTTCCGAACTATTTTATTTTACTCTCTTCTGTAATTACACAAAATAGCAGCGATAAGATGCATCGGAGACACACAGTGAGAGAAAGGAGGCCGGAGATGAAGAAGAGATGTCAAATACACATTGGAGATAATATAGTGGCAGAAGGGAAGTAAATATGAGTAAACTTACCATGTAACATAAAAATGTTGCACTCTATACTATAAGTCTCATTTTATACTACAATCACTTCGCTACAACCTCATAAATTAAAAATAAAAATGAATAATGTCTCAAACAATTTTTGATTTCTAAATATAAATTTATTCTTCAGAATTTTCTAAATTTGAAAGAACTAGTAACATGTCCTCATCAGCAATTTCCTCATGAAAAGTCTGCAATGATGATTCTTCTAACTCTATGGTCTCCAAACATTCGATAAATTCGCCATCAACAGATTGATCAAAAAAATAATTCAAGTCATCTCCTCCTTGTGACAATATTTCATTATTGGTGCTGTCAATTTCAATCAATGTAGTGGAATCATTCAAGTCATCTCCTCGTGACAATATTTCATTATTGGTGCTCTCAATTTTAATCAATGTAGTGGAATCATTCAAGTCATCTCCTCCTTGTGACAATATTTCATTATTGGTGCTGTCCATTTCAATCAATCTAATGGAATCATACAAGTCATCTCCTCCTTGTGACAATATTTCATTATTGGTGCTCTCAATTTCAATCAATGTAGTGGAATCATTCAAGTCATCTCCTTGTGACAATATTTCATTATTGGTGCTGTCCATTTCAATCAATCTAATGGAATCATACAAGTCATCTCCTCCTTGTGACAATATTTCATTATTGGTGCTCTCAATTTCAATCAATGTAGTGGACAATTCAAAAGAAATTGCCACGGTCTCTTCATTGTGAGCCATTTTATTTTGAATTTGCTTGCTGTAAATTGCAGAAAAAAATAATCACTTTCATTTATCGTTTTTAGTAATACATAATATAAAACTAACTTTATCAAGTATTTAGTATAACAGAAGGACTGCAAATAAATAACAGAAAACATTTTTCAAATTATCTTCAAGTGTACAACATAGTTCCCCTTACAAATTAACAACTCACCTTTTTAAAAGTAGGAGAAGTGTTAGTACTGTGTAAATCAAACACCAGAAATTCACCACCAAAAATTCCTCACAAATGTACCTCAGACAGTAGTATCACAAAATGGCTGTGGTTTCCTCTCATTTGACATATATACATAACCAATTAACTTTCATCACACACAAATACAAAACCAAACTAACATTTTAATTGGTTCTAAATTTCAACACTTTCAAATGTGTTTTCCCCATGCAATTTTCCATAGGACATTTACATACGTCTACAGCCTGAATGGCTGAACGGAATTACACCAAACTTGGCAAAATGGTACATCAAACCTAAGAGGTCAGGAAGGATCTACTATGCCCCCTTATGGTCATTTCCCCCTTCGCTTTGGCCTCCTCTTGTCTCTCAATCCTACCGAGAGACAAGATGGCGGCCGCTACGGACTGTTTGGAATGTTGACAGACGCCGGAGAACCAATCAGCTTCGCAAAGCTCCGTAACGCGAAAAGTACGCGAAGCGGAGCGCTGTTACAGATATATATCTTTTTTTGAACGTTAATTTCTCAAAATCCACTGGAGCACATATATTGAGACCTAGCAAAGGCACATCGGGCTACCAGTCCCTAATATTTTGCCAAGTTTCGTGCAAATCCATTCAGCCGTTCGATTATTATTATTATTTTTTTTTTTTGCCCCGCGGGACCCTTTTAAAACCTCCACATCAAACGTAGGGGGTCAGCGAGGATCTACTATTCCCCCTTATGGTCATTTGCCCCTTCGCTTTGGCCTCCTCTTGTCTCTCGATCCTACCGAGAGACAAGATGGCGGCCGCTACGGACTGTTTGGAATGTTTACAGACGCCGGAGAACCAATCAGCTTCGCTTCACAAAGCTCCGTTGCGCGAAAAGTACGCGTACTGGAGCGCTGCCCGGTCCGCTGTTACAGATATATATCTTTTTTTAAACGTTAATTTCTCAAAATCCACTGGAGCACATATATTGAGACCTACAAAAGGCACATCGGGCTACCAGTCCCTACAATTTTGCCAAGTTTCGTGCAAATCCATTCAGCCGTTCGGGCTAAAAGTGAGGCCAACCGCCCTATGGAAAACTCAATGTTAAAAACATGTTTTGGGACCCCCCTTTTTTCTCGGCCCCCCCTTGACAAACCCCCCCCAAATTTTCAAGGGCTGCTCAGAAACAAAATGTGCCATTTTCCTGAAAATTTCAGCCAATTCCGTCCACAAACGCCAAAGTTATTAGACATAGAATTTTCAAAAATCCCATAGAGAAAAAATCCTAACTATATATACCTACTGGCGACCGCCAGTAGGTAATATATATATATATATATATATATATATATATATATATATATATATATATATATATATATATATATATATACATATATATATATATATATATATATATATATATATATATATATATTCACTGAAAAAACCATAGGTTATAGACCATATATAGTTAGGAATTAGCATTTACAAAACCTTGAAAATTCACTGAAAAAACCATAGGTTATAGACCATATATAGTTAGGAATTAGCATTTGAAAAACCTTATTTTACTCACACAAAACCATTGAAATTCCATATATAGTTAGTTGCAGTAACTATATATCGCGCACCCGCAATCCACTGCTGATCATGTCACATATTACATCATTCATGACATGGTCAGTGACATCACTGATGACATCATCTAGTGTCTGTGTGTTTTTGTAAAGTTTAAATATGTTTTACATATTGAAGAATGAGTGGATGTATGGAAGACTGAGTGTGTGTGTGGCTGGCTGGGAGGTGTGTGACTGTGCATATCAATGTGTACTTGTATCAGTGATTGTATAAGAGAGTAAGTATGTGTTAGTTTATGTGTGAAAAGTATGGTGTTCTGTGTTTAACTGTATAGATGAGGAAATCGAAGTGTGATTGATTCTTCACAGGACTGACTAGGTGTATGAGTGCATATGATAGTGTTGTAATAATGAGTGACTGTATTTATGAGTGATTGTATGGGTGAATGAGTGAATGTGTGTGTAGACGTAGGAATCAGTGAGTGCGTATGTAGTAACTGGTATTGGTGTGTCATGATGTCATCACTGATGTCATTTGAGATGTCATCAGTGATGTCATCAGTGATGTCATTTGAGATGTCATCAGTGATGTCATCAGTGATGTCACTGACCATGTCATGAATGATGTAATATGTGACATGATCAGCAGTGGATTGCGGGTGCGCGATATATAGTTACTGCAACTAACTATATATGGAATTTCAATGGTTTTGTGTGAGTAAAATAAGGTTTTTTAAATGCTAATTCCTAACTATATATGGTCTATAACCTATGGTTTTTTCAGTGAATTTTCAAGGTTTTGTAAATGCTAATTCCTAACTATATATGGTCTATAACCTATGGTTTTTTCAGTGAATTTCATAGGTTTTTTAATAGCAAATCTTTATAAAAATAATACATTTTAAATCTAATTTTATATTTTATAATTTTTTTATTTTTTTTTAATATTATTTTTAGTGCGCTCCCGGGGCGCGGACAGGTGAACGCACGGGTAAGCGCAATCTGGCGGCGCGCCCCGAGGCGCGTACTAATGCGCGTCCCGGAAGCGCTATTGTCGAGAACGAAAACAACATCGTGACGTATCGCGTAGCCGCCACGCCTTGCGTCATAAGACACGTATCGCGTAGCCGCGAGATGCGTCTTATGACGCACCGCGTAAGCGCACCCGGAAGCGCATACGATCGCGCAACGTAAGCGCCCCGATGCGCTTACGATACACGCCCGGGACGCGCCCCGGGCGCGTAGCGTAAGCGCGTCAAACCATGTGACTTTAAAATAACACTTTTCATTGGTTCAGAACTTTTTTTTTTCCAAATTGTGTGAAACCCACCCATTTCTCTCACTATTGCTTTGTACTTGGAGAGAGCAAGAGCTGTTGTGTCTACTCTATCTCCTACTTTTCTGATCTCCAGCAATGGCTGCAAGAGAGTCATCCAGCAGTGATTCAGAGGGATTTTTGGATGAGGACCCTCCTCAGCAAAAGAAAAAAACCCATTTCATTTGGAAATTTTACGACATCCCAGAAGGACAGAAAAAAGTGAACGCTCCCAAAGTAACATGCAAAATATGTGGGAGTAGTTTATCCAGAGGCAATCCTCTGAAAAAATATAGTTTTGGCAATGCCAATTTGATCCGGCATGTCAAAAGAAGACACCCTAACAACTTTGCCAGGGAGAGTGTCAGAGAGCTGGCACGGAATGTACCAACAGATGGCGGCAGCACCTCCACTGGTGGAGCAACACCTTCGGGACCACCCCGTGGAAGAATGATCCCTAACATTCAGCCGGTGTTTGCGGGCATCAAATTTTTGTGCGCAGAGTGTGACGAACTGCTCTGCTATGGGGAGCAGAGTGTTGAACTGATTGCCCTAAAGAAACAGCAACACCGCTGCTCTTCCAGTCCCTAAATTTTCAATTTTTTTTGCTCCTGTTGAGCAGTTTTGGAATCCTTGTTTTTGTTTTTCCCTTGAAAAAAATACAAAAAAAATATAAAATTGTTTTAAAAAGTCTAAAAAAATATAAAACAAAAAAAACAAAAAAAAAATATATATAAAACAACAAAATGAAAAAAAAAGTTCTTTTCAGAACTACCTCCAATTTTTAAAAAGAAGCTTTATTTTTTTTAAAGTCTGTCATTTTTAATCTCCATGGTACGCTCCCCCGTACGCTCCCCGGTGCGCGTACCGGGCGCTCACCCCCGCGAAAATCGAATTTTTTTTTATTTTTTTTTTCACCCGCGGGAGCCTTTTATGGCCCCCACATGTAACCTAGGGGGTCAGGGGGTGTGTACCCTGCCCCCTCTTGCTCATTTCCCCCTTTGATTTTTGCCACCTCTTGTGTCTCAATCCTACCGAGACACAAGATGGCGGCCGCTGCGGACTGTTTCGAATGTTTATAGACACCCGAGAACCAATCAGCTTGCCGTGCGCAGATCGCGTGGCGCGCCTGGAGCGCTCCCCTGTACGCGTACGTGGGAGCGCTCCAGGCGCGGCTCTAGATATATATCTTTTTTTGAACGTTAATTTCTCAAAATCCACTGGAGCACATATATTGAGACCTACAAAAGGCACATCGGGCTACCAGTCCCTACAAATTTGCCAAGTTTCGTGCAAATCCATTCAGCCGTTCGGGCTAAAAATGAGGCTAACCGCCCTATGGAAAACTCAATGTTAAAAACACGTTTTGGGACCCCCCTTTTTTCTCGGCCCCCCCTGGACCAACTCCCCCCAAATTTCCAGTGGCTGCTCAGAAACAAAATGTTCCATTTTGCTGAAAATTTCAGCCAATTCCGTCCACAAACGCCAAAGTTATTAGACATAGAATTTTCAAAAATCCCATAGGGAAAAAATCCTAACTATATATACCTACTGGCGACCGCCAGTAGGTAATATATATATATATATATATATATATATATATATATATGCATCAACAAAGATCGCCAGTCCCCCAGCCTGCTTGCGGCGGCGAGCTCGAGCGGGGAGGCGACCCCCTATTAATTTCACTGCTGCTCTGTCGGTTAGGAAAGAAGTCAGCTCGAGCCCAAGTCCATTAAGCGTGAAGTTTATTAATCACACAGGATGCCAAAAAACACCCGACGCGTTTCGGTGCAGCCGCACCTTGGTCACGGGTAACAGTGTTTTTTTCTTTCACGCGTTTTAAAGTAAACAGCAAAATAACATAACATAAAGGTAGGACTACTCGTCCTCACAGAAGTTTGTTAATCCACATTGTGGCGGCCATATTTGAATATGTTTGTTTAAACAGACAAGTATGTAACCCAGTTACCACAGTGATTTAAGAACAACTCAAGTATTTAAAGTGTGAACTCAAAATTAAAGCGACATAACATTTCATGTATCAATGTTAATGAACTGAGTGTGAACATGATAAATCCTTCTAGATGACAGTGCATCAGAATATTGTTAATACATAACGCCCCAGTGGGCTATCACACTCTAAATGTGATTTGTGTCTCACATTTCAATCAAGCCCCTGTGGGCTATTAAATCAAATGAAAATGAATAGTCACTGTAAATTAGTTCGCACATAGTCCCGCCCAAGTGGGCAATCTAATAATTTTAAGTTCCAAATAATATGAGGTAAAATTGGGTACATTCTCTTGAAACAGTCCAATTAATTCAGCAGCCAGTGGTTTCCCATCCTTGTAACGTGGCGACATGTGAGTCTCCTACAAACATAAAATATGTAATCACTTTAAAATACACACAATTTGTTTTAAAAAAACAAGTACATAGACAGGTTCAAAACATCTTTACATGATTCAGTTACTGAGTTTAAGGTTTTATGAAATTGTTCAAGCTAGATGGACGGATAGCTCCTCATCCTTATTCAACCCCAAAGGATGTACAGTGTCATATTTAATTATGAACTTTGACTCAAGTCGTCTTAATTGTCTCAATCTATCACCACCACGTTCTGATGGCGGAATCCTGTCTAGGGCACAAAATTTCAGTAGACTTAGTTTCTTCTCATGAACATCCTTAAAGTGTTTTGCAATAGGGTAGTTCTTGTCCTCATGTGTGATAGCCCTCATGTGTTCTAGTACCCGTTTTTTTACTGGATGCTTTGTGCTACCAATATATGTCAAAGGGCATGGGCATTGCAATGCATAGACACAAAAGTCTGACTTGCATATGAGGTGTTTTTCAATACTGAAAATTTTGCCATTGCTAGATAGTGTGATTTCTTTCTTGTTAACACTGTTCTTGCAGGCTTTACACGATTGACAAGTAAAGAAACCTTTAATTGCTCTATTCTCCTTACTGTCAATTACCATGTTGCTGCAAAGCATATCTTTCAGAGCTGGACATTTTCTAACTGCCATGTCTGGTCAGAATATGTAGTAATGAATCTGATCAGTTCTTCTTCACTGTCACCAAAACCAATAGGTGACAGTGAAGAAGAACTGATCAGATTCATTACTACATATTCTGACCAGACATGGCAGGTCAGGAAGAGTCTCATTAAATACTGGCATGTACTTCAGCTAGATGACACACTAAAGCAGGTTGTAGGGAAACAACCAATGATCACTTTTAGAAAATGTCCAGCTCTGAAAGATATGCTTTGCAGCAACATGGTAATTGACAGTAAGGAGAATAGAGCAATTAAAGGTTTCTTTACTTGTCAATCGTGTAAAGCCTGCAAGAACAGTGTTAACAAGAAAGAAATCACACTATCTAGCAATGGCAAAATTGTCAGTATTGAAAAACACCTCACATGCAAGTCAGACTTTTGTGTCTATGCATTGCAATGCCCATGCCCTTTGACATATATTGGTAGCACAAAGCATCCAGTAAAAAAACAGGTACTAGAACACATGAGGGCTATCACACATGAGGACAAGAACTACCCTATTGCAAAACACTTTAAGGATGTTCATGAGAAGAAACTAAGTCTACTGAAATTTTGTGCCCTAGACAGGATTCCGCCATCAGAACGTGGTGGTGATAGATTGAGACAATTAAGACGACTTGAGTCAAAGTTCCTAATTAAATATGAAAAGGTAGGGCGGCCTTCAAGGGATATGATTCAGGAGAACAATCAATTGTTTAATGTAACTCTAGGAAAAGTTAATTGACCTAATGTGTGAATCATATAATCAAATACACAAAATCAATTTGTTTAAACCATAACAAATAAACACATTAAAACATATAGACATATAAACAACAAAACACAAGGGTGTATATGAAAAGAATTTTATCAAAAGTTCGTTGAGTCAGCAATAAATCAAGAAAGCAGGTATGGCAATGCTGGTATGAGTCACGAAATAACAAAATAATCGATAACACAGCAAAACCCAAAAAAAGCATCTATCTCGAAAAACAAAGTGAATCAAACACTGCAGAGATAAGATGAAGGTCGACGTTTCGGTCTCTTTACAACAAAATGATTGAGACCATCCTCAGGACTGATGTCATTAAAACACTGCTGAAAGCTGTGCTGTAATCTGTAACATAAATGTTAACAATTACAAATACATCATAGTTAAAACCAATTACTCCATACACCCATGTGACAGACCTAACTACAAAAACACCGTGACTTACTCAAAATAAACATGACTTACTATATGACAGACCTAACTACAGGGATACATGACTTACTCGAAATAGACGAACACTTAATACATAATGCAAACACATTAATCAGAGTGTACCTACATTCTCACAAATTCTAAAAGGCAGGTACATTACTCAAAATTTATAACCACTAACACTGGCCAATATCTTTCCAAATGATAGACCTGGTTGTTCAAAATGTTCTTGAAGCTTATCTTCACTTTTAGGCTATACATCTAATGAAAAAATGCTAACAATGAAGTCAATCGGAGGAATGTACGCTAGTGTAACAATATAGCCATATCTTTCAATAACATGTCCATGAATCAAACCTATGCTTTATAGAAAAAGGCATGTCATCATCTAATTTCAGAATGACTAAAGACAACAAATCTTGCATCCTAAAATAAAACAGTTATATACAGTACAATTGACATGATGCAGATGTTTCACAAACATACCCAAATGGAATAAGGTACCACAACGTAGGTCTCAGGACAGGGTTTAGCGTTGAGCCCCGGTAAATGCCTGCACAAAAAAACACGTGCTTAGTCCACATAAGGTGACCAGTAAATGAAAAAAGTAAGACTAAGTGTATATTAAGTACCTATAGATAGAGCACAACCGTCCCTCAGGCTGTTACGCCGGAAAATGTAATGGTCGGTCGTTTCTAAATAGCTGATGGTACAGGATGGGCACCGCTACAAATAAAATGTGTAGAAACAAGATTGTGAGTTTAAAATGCTTTCGAGCATTAGCAGATAAATTAGGACCTGAGTTACACCCACCTCTGTGATGTAGAAGCTAGAGACTTGGAGTCCTCTTAACCTCCCATGTCTGTATCCTCGAGAAATACAGTCTACAAAAAATCAATGGAACCTATTTAGCAAAGCATAAGGTTTTTATACACTGCCTGAGTGAACACACTAGGGCATATCTACCTTTAACGCTGCGGCAGTTGCATGAATTATAAACACGGGGCGCTTTGAAACTTCGTTTTTCAGGCTGCTGTAAAAATAATATATGACAGGGAATCAGTATTATAATCCCAAGTCAAAGCTAACAACCGCTGTAGCGGGAGCCCTAACTAGCACATGTGGCTTACCTTAGGTCTGGTGCAAAGTCAAAATTAATTAGACTGAGATTACCGGAAAAGCCGAGTAAAAAGCGGGCAGCCGGCATCCCTTTTTGATGCGTCGTTTGGAGCGCGAGAGAGGACTGCGCGCATGTCTGTTTGTGCTTAAAGTTATAAGCGCCATCTTAGAGTGGACTAGACACGTAATAAGGACTAAACTAGATTAGATTCAAGTATGGTCCAGGGTCAATATTACAAATGGTTTTTGGGGCAAAAGTTGCTCAACATAATGCGCATATTGATGCTTGCAATACAAAATTCAAAATTCAAACGAAGGTTTAGTGGCCATATTAAATATTACAAATGGACTTGATAGCAAAAAATGCTCAAAAATAGTGCGCTAGCTTATATATGCACTGCATAATTAAGACAAAGAGCAACTATGGCAAGTAGGTTGGTAAAACATCCACAATTACAATATTAAGCATAGAAAATTGGCAGATCAAAGGGCAGCAAGTTGCAGAATTTAAACACATTTTATTTCTGAATATGCAGAGTTGGGATACAAGCTTATTCATGCAACTAAAGCGTGAAAAACCAAAAAGAGCATTTGTATAACTGGAGCTGATATCTAAGGTAAGCATGCAAGAGAATGCCATTCTGTAGCAGAATTCAAACCCCTTTTGACTGTATCAGTTAGGCAGATTAATTTACCTTCTCTTAGTGAGAGAATTCTGTCAACATTATTCTGACGTGCATTTGGTCTAATAACTTCCAGCACCCACCACAACATGTCGGTTTCTTTATGCCCCAGTTGTAAATAGTGTTCAACTAATGGGGCATTCTCCTTCTTGCAGCGAATCCGGGACTGATGCTGTAAGATACGCTTTTTAATGGGCTGTATCGTTTTGCCCAGATAGTAGAGTGAGCAAGGGCATTGGATACAATACACCACATTAGTGGTATTGCAATTAGAGAAGTTCTTTGCCGTAAATTTAATGCCATTAATTGTGCATGTTTTCATGGTTATTGTTGTGGCGCATGCCACACAGTTGTTACATTTGTGGTGGCCAGTTAATGGGACAAGTTGTCTCATGTTGTCTACGGTGTTATCTCGTGTGGTGTTATCATACGCGTGGACAAGTCTATCCTGTAAATTAGTGCCACGTTTAAACGAGAAAAGTGGCTTCTGTGCAAATTCTGGTAAAGAACCGAGTAAACTCCATTGTTTAGTAACAATTTTCTTGATCGCATTGGAATGCGTGCCGAATGTCGAGACACAGACTATATTGACTTTCTTTTGTTGTTTGGTCACAGTTAATAGTGACTGGCGATCGTTATACCAGGCCCTTTTCATAGATTTCCTAAGAAGCCTAGATGGATAGCCTCTAAGTCGAAGTTTTTCTTTAAGTTTGCGTGCTTCACAAAAGTAGTCATCTTTATATGTACAGTTCCGTCGTAGTCGGAGAAACTGTCCAAAGGGTAGTCCATCTTTCAAGGCCTGGGGATGGTGGCTGGTGTACCGTAGCAGAGTATTTCGGGCTGTTTTCTTAGTGAATAAGCTAGTATATAGACGATTGTTTGAATCCACTTTGATCGTAATGTCTAGGAAAGGCATTTCTGCTGTATTTTGTTCCAAAGTGAACTGTAGATGAGTGTTCCTGGAATTGAGCCATAAATGAAAATCAAGAAGCTGATCTGCCGATCCTGCCCAAACCATGAACACGTCATCTATATAACGTAGCCACTTCAATATGTTTCTAGAATATGGGTTAGAACAATGCCAGATATATTGATCCTCGAAATGGGCGACATAAATGTTCGCTATATCAGGGGCAAAAATTGCGCCCATAGCCACGCCTTTTTGTTGTAAATAGAACGTGTTTTGGTATAGAAAGAAGTTTTCACACAGAGGAATTCTAATACATTCCATGATGAAAGAAGACGGAACAGAGTGTGGTCTAGGCCTGGATTCTAATAGAGTGTACAATAGTTCCAGTACTTCCGTCTGAGGGATGTTTGTATACAAACTTTCTATATCCATTGATACAAGTATATTTGTCGCCGGATCAAAAGGAAAATTCTCAACTTCATTGATCACTGCTGTTGTATCTCTTATGTATAATGGGCGTTCAATAGCGAATGGTCGAATAAAAAAGTCAGAGTATGTTGCAAGTGGCTTTAAGATGGAATTACAGCCTGACACAATCGGGCGACCTGGAGGATTAATCAGGTCTTTATGCACCTTGGGGAGCATATATATCACTGGTATTGTTGGTGTTTTGTTAACCAGAAAGGAAGCCTCCTTTTCATTCAGCCAGCCTCCTTCAAGTCCCAATTTACTCAGGGCTTGAATTTCTGCTGTCAATCTCTTGGTCGGATTACTTGCAAGTTTAAGATAATGGGTAGGGATTGAGAGTTGTCTCATCATTTCTAGATCGTATTTGGACCTTTCCCACAGAACTATGCCACCTCCCTTATCTGCTGGTTTTAACAGAGCTTGGGGTAGCTTCTGGAGGGTTTGCATTGCCAACTGATGTTCTTTGGGTAGATTTGATTTATATCTACAAGACTTTTGAAACAGAGATTCTATTTCAATAAGTGTGGCATTCTCAAAGGTAATTATGTCCTTATGTATCATCGTGTTAGATGGATAAAGCACGGATGGATTCCTAAGTCCCGTGAATCCTCTTTTGGGATCTGATATTGAACTTGCAAAAAAGTTTTTTAACCGCACAGTTCGAAAGAAACGGTACAGTTCCAATTTAGTTTGGAACAGATCATTCCTGTATGTGGGAACGAAACTCAACCCATTGGACAAGACTGCCACTTCCTGTTCAGATAGATTGTGTAGTGACAGGTTGAAAATGGGTATCGTCAGATCCTCATCTACCACTCGTAGTATTGGTTCCGGGTCCGGCGAAACCCTGGGGTGTATTGTCTGCGGAACCATCCTCGTCTCGATTGTTGAGGTCTCCCCGGTGGTCTGGATCCTCGTTGGTCCTGTCCTAAAAAAGGCTGGTGTGATGTGGAAGGTTGTTGATCCTGTTGGTGGTGGTTGGTATTAAAGGATCTGTCGCTACCAGACTCAGAGCCGGTATCTGAGAAATTGACCCTTTTGGTTGACTGATGGTAGGGCCTTGAGAGGTATAAAAATCCTTTCTCAAATAGGGATACGTTCTTTCTTTATTGTATCTCCTGATATCGTTCTGTAGTTTGTCACACTTTTTCTGAGAGTTGAACTCCTCAAACTCTTTAATTGTTTGCTGAATTTTATCCAGTAGGAGTTTACTATTAGGGATTGAACTATCTCCTGAGATTTTATTTTCTAAGGATAGGATCTCTTTAGTTAGAATTTGTATTTGACGAAGTGCAGTTTCTATGCTCAGAACCATCCAGGTTCTCGAGCATCTATTCGCAGAAAAACTAAGGCCGATTTTAAACTCTTCGTCGTCTACAAATATAATTGGTACATTACGTATTTGTAGACCCGCCGGTATGATATTAGCGTTCAGGCAGTCAGTCAAAAATTTAGCGTGTAGTTCTGTGCGAACAAGCTTCTTTTTAAGTCTCTCGAGTTGATTGAGATCTGAATCAAGTGGTAGATTGATACTAGGCCCTTTGTTCCCCAACAGAGAGGGACCAGATGCAATCTTAAGAATATATTCGTCTGAATACACCAGAGTTTCTGCCTCAGACATGGATTTAACAAAAAAATATTTACAAGAACAACCACTAGTTAAAGTGACTCACAACAGGCATACGCCTGCGCGAAATATTGATTCAAAGAAAGTGAGCGACCCGTTTACACCCTTGAGGGCTTGGGTAATTCAAATGAAAAGGTAGGGGGGCCTTCAAGGGATATGATTCAGGAGAACAATCAATTGTTTAATGTAACTCTAGGAAAAGTTAATTGACCTAATGTGTGAATCATATAATCAAATACACAAAATCAATTTCTTTAAACCATAACAAATAAACACATTAAAACATATAGACATATAAACAACAAAACACAAGGGTGTATATGAAAAGAATTTTATCAAAAGTTCGTTGAGTCAGCAATAAATCAAGAAAGCAGGTATGGCAATGCTGGTATGAGTCACGAAATAACAAAATAATCGATAACACAGCAAAACCCAAAAAAAGCATCTATCTCGAAAAACAAAGTGAATCAAACACTGCAGAGATAAGATGAAGGTCGACGTTTCGGTCTCTTTACAACAAAATGATTGAGACCATCCTCAGGACTGATGTCATTAAAACACTGCTGAAAGCTGTGCTGTAATCTGTAACATAAATGTTAACAATTACAAATATATCATAGTTAAAACCAATTACTCCATACACCCATGTGACAGACCTAACTACAAAAACACCGTGACTTACTCAAAATAAACATGACTTACTATATGACAGACCTAACTACAGGGATACATGACTTACTCGAAATAGACGAACACTTAATACATAATGCAAACACATTAATCAGAGTGTACCTACATTCTCACAAATTCTAAAAGGCAGGTACATTACTCAAAATTTATAACCACTAACACTGACCAATATCTTTCCAAATGATAGACCTGGTTGTTCAAAATGTTCTTGAAGCTTATCTTCACTTTTAGGCTATACATCTAATGAAAAAATGCTAACAATGAAGTCAATCGGAGGCTCCAGACCACCGGGGAGACCTCAACAATCGAGACGAGGATGGTTCCGCAGACAATACACCCCAGGGTTTCGCCGGACCCGGAACCAATACTACGAGTGGTAGATGAGGATCTGACGATACCCATTTTCAACCTGTCACTACACAATCTATCTGAACAGGAAGTGGCAGTCTTGTCCAATGGGTTGAGTTTCGTTCCCACATACAGGAATGATCTGTTCCAAACTAAATTGGAACTGTACCGTTTCTTTCGAACTGTGCGGTTAAAAAACTTTTTTGCAAGTTCAATATCAGATCCCAAAAGAGGATTCACGGGACTTAGGAATCCATCCGTGTTTTATCCATCTAACACGATGATACATAAGGACATAATTACCTTTGAGAATGCCACACTTATTGAAATAGAATCTCTGTTTCAAAAGTCTTGTAGATATAAATCAAATCTACCCAAAGAACATCAGTTGGCATTACAAACCCTCCAGAAGCTACCCCAAGCTCTGTTAAAACCAGCAGATAAGGGAGGTGGCATAGTTCTGTGGGAAAGGTCCAAATACGATCTAGAAATGATGAGACAACTCTCAATCCCTACCCATTATCTTAAACTTGCAAGTAATCCGACCAAGAGATTGACAGCAGAAATTCAAGCCCTGAGTAAATTGGGACTTGAAGGAGGCTGGCTGAATGAAAAGGAGGCTTCCTTTCTGGTTAACAAAACACCAACAATACCAGTGATATATATGCTCCCCAAGGTGCATAAAGACCTGATTAATCCTCCAGGTCGCCCGATTGTGTCAGGCTGTAATTCCATCTTAAAGCCACTTGCAACATACTCTGACTTTTTTATTCGACCATTCGCTATTGAACGCCCATTATACATAAGAGATACAACAGCCGTGATCAATGAAGTTGAGAATTTTCCTTTTGATCCGGCGACAAATATACTTGTATCAATGGATATAGAAAGTTTGTATACAAACATCCCTCAGACGGAAGTACTGGAACTATTGTACACTCTATTAGAATCCAGGCCTAGACCACACTCTGTTCCGTCTTCTTTCATCATGGAATGTATTAGAATTCCTCTGTGTGAAAACTTCTTTCTATACCAAAACACGTTCTATTTACAACAAAAAGGCGTGGCTATGGGCGCAATTTTTGCCCCTGATATAGCGAACATTTATGTCGCCCATTTCGAGGATCAATATATCTGGCATTGTTCTAACCCATATTCTAGAAACATATTGAAGTGGCTACGTTATATAGATGACGTGTTCATGGTTTGGGCAGGATCGGCAGATCAGCTTCTTGATTTTCATTTATGGCTCAATTCCAGGAACACTCATCTACAGTTCACTTTGGAACAAAATAGAGCAGAAATGCCTTTCCTAGACATTACGATCAAAGTGGATTCAAACAATCGTCTATATACTAGCTTATTCACTAAGAAAACAGCCCGAAATACTCTGCTACGGTACACCAGCCACCATCCCCAGGCCTTGAAAGATGGACTACCCTTTGGACAGTTTCTCCGTCTACGACGGAAATGTACATATAAAAATGACTACTTTTGTGAAGCACGCAAACTTAAAGAAAAACTTCGACTTAGAGGCTATCCATCTAGGCTTCTTAGGAAATCTATGAAAAGGGCCTGGTATAACGATCGCCAGTCACTATTAACTGTGACCAAACAACAAAAGAAAGTCAATATAGTCTGTGTCTCGACATTCGGCACGCATTCCAATGCGATCAAGAAAATTGTTACTAAACAATGGAGTTTACTCGGTTCTTTACCAGAATTTGCACAGAAGCCACTTTTCTCGTTTAAACGTGGCACTAATTTACAGGATAGACTTGTCCACGCGTATGATAACACCACACGAGATAACACCGTAGACAACATGAGACAACTTGTTCCATTAACTGGCCACCACAAATGTAACAACTGTGTGGCATGCGCCACAACAATAACCATGAAAACATGCACAATTAATGGCATTAAATTTACGGCAAAGAACTTCTCTAATTGCAATACCACTAATTTGGTGTATTGTATCCAATGCCCTTGCTCACTCTACTATCTGGGCAAAACGATACAGCCCATTAAAAAGCGTATCTTACAGCATCAGTCCCGGATTCGCTGCAAGAAGGAGAATGCCCCATTAGTTGAACACTATTTACAACTGGGGCATAAAGAAACCGACATGTTGTGGTGGGTGCTGGAAGTTATTAGACCAAATGCACGTCAGAATAATGTTGACAGAATTCTCTCACTAAGAGAAGGTAAATTAATCTGCCTAACTGATACAGTCAAAAGGGGTTTGAATTCTGCTACAGAATGGCATTCTCTTGCATGCTTACCTTAGATATCAGCTCCAGTTATACAAATGCTCTTTTTGGTTTTTCACGCTTTAGTTGCATGAATAAGCTTGTATCCCAACTCTGCATATTCAGAAATAAAATGTGTTTAAATTCTGCAACTTGCTGCCCTTTGATCTGCCAATTTTCTATGCTTAATATTGTAAATGTGGATGTTTTACCAACCTACTTGCCATAGTTGCTCTTTGTCTTAATTATGCAGTGCATATATAAGCTAGCGCACTATTTTTGAGCATTTTTTGCTATCAAGTCCATTTGTAATATTTAATATGGCCACTAAACCTTCGTTTGAATTTTGAATTTTGTATTGCAAGCATCAATATGCGCATTATGTTGAGCAACTTTTGCCCCAAAAACCATTTGTAATATTGACCCTGGACCATACTTGAATCTAATCTAGTTTAGTCCTTGTTACGTGTCTAGTCCACTCTAAGATGGCGCTTATAACTTTAAGCACAAACAGACATGCGCGCAGTCCTCTCTCGCGCTCCAAACGACGCATCAAAAAGGGATGCCGGCTGCCCGCTTTTTACTCGGCTTTTCCGGTAATCTCAGTCTAATTAATTTTGACTTTGCACCAGACCTAAGGTAAGCCACATGCGCTAGTTAGGGCTCCCGCTACAGCGGTTGTTAGCTTTGACTTGGGATTATAATACTGATTCCCTGTCATATATTATTTTTACAGCAGCCTGAAAAACAAAGTTTCAAAGCGCCCCGTGTTTATAATTCATGCAACTGCCGCAGCGTTAAAGGTAGATATGCCCTAGTGTGTTCACTCAGGCAGTGTTTAAAAACCTTATGCTTTGCTAAATAGGTTCCATTGATTTTTTGTAGACTGTATTTCTCGAGGATACAGACATGGGAGGTTAAGAGGACTCCAAGTCTCTAGCTTCTACATCACAGAGGTGGGTGTAACTCAGGTCCTAATTTATCTGCTAATGCTCGAAAGCATTTTAAACTCACAATCTTGTTTCTACACATTTTATTTGTAGCGGTGCCCATCCTGTACTATCAGCTATTTAGAAACGACCGACCATTACATTTTCCGGCGTAACAGCCTGAGGGACGGTTGTGCTCTATCTATAGGTACTTAATATACACTTAGTCTTACTTTTTTCATTTACTGGTCACCTTATGTGGACTAAGCACGTGGTTTTTTGTGCAGGCATTTACCGGGGCTCAACGCTAAACCCTGTCCTGAGACCTACGTTGTGGTACCTTATTCCATTTGGGTATGTTTGTGAAACATCTGCATCATGTCAATTGTACTGTATATAACTGTTTTATTTTAGGATGCAAGATTTGTTGTCTTTAGTCATTCTGAAATTAGATGATGACATGCCTTTTTCTATAAAGCATAGGTTTGATTCATGGACATGTTATTGAAAGATATGGCTATATTGTTACACTAGCGTACATTCCTCCGATTGACTTCATTGTTAGCATTTTTTCATTAGATGTATAGCCTAAAAGTGAAGATAAGCTTCAAGAACATTTTGTACAACCAGGTCTATCATTTGGAAAGATATTGGCCAGTGTTAGTGGTTATAAATTTTGAGTAATGTACCTGCCTTTTAGAATTTGTGAGAATGTAGGTACACTCTGATTAATGTGTTTGCATTATGTATTAAGTGTTCGTCTATTTCGAGTAAGTCATGTATCCCTGTAGTTAGGTCTGTCATATAGTAAGTCATGTTTATTTTGAGTAAGTCACGGTGTTTTTGTAGTTAGGTCTGTCACATGGGTGTATGGAGTAATTGGTTTTAACTATGATATATTTGTAATTGTTAACATTTATGTTACAGATTACAGCACAGCTTTCAGCAGTGTTTTAATGACATCAGTCCTGAGGATGGTCTCAATCATTTTGTTGTAAAGAGACCGAAACGTCGACCTTCATCTTATCTCTGCAGTGTTTGATTCACTTTGTTTTTCGAGATAGATGCTTTTTTTGGGTTTTGCTGTGTTATCGATTATTTTGTTATTTCGTGACTCATACCAGCATTGCCATACCTGCTTTCTTGATTTATTGCTGACTCAACGAACTTTTGATAAAATTCTTTTCATATACACCCTTGTGTTTTGTTGTTTATATGTCTATATGTTTTAATGTGTTTATTTGTTATGGTTTAAACAAATTGATTTTGTGTATTTGATTATATGATTCACACATTAGGTCAATTAACTTTTCCTAGAGTTACATTAAACAATTGATTGTTCTCCTGAATCATATCCCTTGAAGGCCCCCCTACCTTTTCATTTGAATTACCCAAGCCCTCAAGGGTGTAACCGGGTCGCTCACTTTCTTTGAATCAATCATAATTAAATATGACACTGTACATCCTTTGGGGTTGAATAAGGATGAGGAGCTATCCGTCCATCTAGCTTGAACAATTTCATAAAACCTTAAACTCAGTAACTGAATCATGTAAAGATGTTTTGAACCTGTCTATGTACTTGTTTTTTTAAAACAAATTTTGTGTATTTTAAAGTGATTACATATTTTATGTTTGTAGGAGACTCACATGTCGCCACGTTACAAGGATGGGAAACCACTGGCTGCTGAATTAATTGGACTGTTTCAAGAGAATGTACCCAATTTTACCTCATATTATTTGGAACTTAAAATTATTAGATTGCCCACTTGGGCGGGACTATGTGCGAACTAATTTACAGTGACTATTCATTTTCATTTGATTTAATAGCCCACAGGGGCTTGATTGAAATGTGAGACACAAATCACATTTAGAGTGTGATAGCCCACTGGGGCGTTATGTATTAACAATATTCTGATGCACTGTCATCTAGAAGGATTTATCATGTTCACACTCAGTTCATTAACATTGATACATGAAATGTTATGTCGCTTTAATTTTGAGTTCACACTTTAAATACTTGAGTTGTTCTTAAATCACTGTGGTAACTGGGTTACATACTTGTCTGTTTAAACAAACATATTCAAATATGGCCGCCACAATGTGGATTAACAAACTTCTGTGAGGACGAGTAGTCCTACCTGTATGTTATGTTATTTTGCTGTTTACTTTAAAACGCGTGAAAGAAAAAAACACTGTTACCCGTGACCAAGGTGCGGCTGCACCGAAACGCGTCGGGTGTTTCTTGGCATCCTGTGTGATTAATAAACTTCACGCTTAATGGACTTGGGCTCGAGCTGACTTCTTTCCTAACCGACAGAGCAGCAGTGAAAATATATATATATATATATATATATATATATATATATATATATATATATATATATATATATATATATATTTACCTACTGGCGGTCGCCAGTAGGTATATATAGTTAGGATTTTTTCCCTATGGGATTTTTGAAAATTCTATGTCTAATAACTTTGGCGTTTGTGGACGGAATTGGCTGAAATTTTCTGGAAAATGGAACATTTTGTTTCTGAGCAGCCCCTGGAAATTTGGGGGGGTTCGTCCAGGTGGGGTCGAGAAAAAAGGGGGGTCCCAAAACGTGTTTTTAACATTGAGTTTTCCATAGGGCGGTTGGCCTCACTTTTAGCCTGAACGGCTGAATGGATTTGCACGAAACTTGGCAAAATTGTAGGGACTGGTAGCCCGATGTGCCTTTTGTAGGTCTCAATATATGTGCTCCAGTGGATTTTGAGAAATTAACATTTAAAAAAAGATATATATCTGTAACAGCGGACCGGGCAGCGCCCCGGTTCGCGGACCTTACGCGTACCGGAACTTCGCGTAGCGAAGCTGATTGGTTCTCCGGTGTCTGTCAACATTCTAAACAGTCCGGAGCGGCCGCCATCTTGTCTCTCGGTAGGATTGAGAGACAAGAGGAGGCCAAAACAAAGGGGGAAATAACCATAAGGGGGCATACTAGATCCTCCCTGACCCCCTAGGTTTAATGTGGAGGTTTTAAAAGGGCCCCGCGGGGCAAAAAAAATAAAAAAAAAATTTGTTTTTTTGCGTGGGTAGCGCCCGGTCCGCGAACCGGGACGCGTTCTGGGCAGCGTACTGCAATGAAAAATGAATGATAGACTTTTCAAATACTGTATGTTAATTGATTGTTGGTTTTGTTGATTATTTTTTATTTTTTTTTATTTTTCAAGCAATTATTTATTATTGTGATTGTGTTTCAAAATTTAATAACATTTCTAACATTTCACTGTCTGAAATGTCGTCATTTTCATTGAACATAGCTTGTAATCTATGAGGGTGTAAAATGTCCTCATTTTGAAGGAGGTCATCCACTGCTTGCACACATTGCAGTAGTTCTTGGTCCCAAGTTTCATCCATAAATTCTATATAATTTGGATCAATTAATTCTTGGCTGCTCTGTTGCAGGACAATTTGAAATGAAACTTTCTGTTCGCCTTCCATGTTGCCTGAAATTTGGATAAAAAAAATATATATTAGTAGAGATAGGGCACTGTTGGGATTAATTTTAGATAGGCATTTTTTAACAGAGAATTTATCTTTGGGCAGTGTATAGTATCAGAGTGGAAGTAGGAATATAAAAAAGTGTATGTGATTTAACGTAAGTAAATTCATAATTATAAAAGAGAAGCCTAACTCCATCCATAACTATAACAGAGAAGTCTATCTAAATCTATAACTACTACAGAGGGATAGTATATAACTATCAGAAAAAGTTTACCATATTAACTGATAGTGCACAATATAGTTCAGTTTTTAAAATAACAACTTACCTTTAGAAAGAAGTTGAAGTGATTAGTGAAAATCCAATTGAAATGTATACAAGGAAGTAGTAGTCAAAATGGTTGTGTTTCATTCTCTTCTTTTATATATATTCAGGTACATAACCAATCAAATGTCAGGTAAAAAAAGTAGAAAATGAAAGTAACATTTTAATTGGTTGTCAATTCCAACACTTCAGATGTGTTTTGAGAAGTAATTTACCTCAGGGTATTTAGAGAGGTCTACAGGCTAAATGGCTAAATGGAATTCCAATCAAATTTGTGAAAATGGTAGGGATTGGTATGTAGTATGAGCTAATCTATATTTGGTGAAATTGTCTCCAGTGGCTTTTCTGTAAACTACTTTCCCACCTTTTTTGATGGTGCGCTTCCCAGGGAGCGACCCGGTACGCGAACCGTTGAGCGCCCCGGTTCGCGAACCTTAAGCGTTACGGGAGTCCACCATTTTGTGTTTCGGTCGAATTAAGATACAAAATGGAGGGCAAATAATGTTCAGAATGGGTAGAAGGGGGCACGGTAGACTTATCTTGACCCCCTAGGTTTTGTGAGGGTGGCTGAGGAGGCTTATATGTGCGAAAAAAAAACATTTTTTAAAAAACTTTCGCGAGGTTAGCTCCCGGTTCGCGTACCGGGTAGCGCCCCGGGGAGCGTACTTTGTTGAAAATTAGTGAAAAAAGTTAGAGTAAAATAATAATTGTGAGTGATCAGATGTAGGGTAGCTCTGAGAAGAGCTTTTGGGTTTATGGTACATTTAGGTACTTATAAGTAGGTACCAATGCACAGTCTTAAATTCAGAGTGAAAATTCTGTTGCCCTCATCTGAGAAGTGAACTCCATCTCCTCTGTAGATATCTTGCATGTAGTAACGCAAGTTATTGTTGTACATGGAGCCCATTCCATGGTCTCTCATGTAAGCTGAAACAGATTTGTTTACATGCTTCCTCGACTTCTCAATTTGTGGACAAAATTGGTTTGACCACCTCCATTTCTGTCTTTGGCATATATTTGAATATACCAAGGCAGTCTGAGGAAAAAGTGCCATTAATTGCTCAAAGGTGTCCTTTAAAAGCATTTCCAGACCTACCCCAGTCAAAGTGCCCAAATCATTACCTCCACAGTGCACAATTAACAGGTCAGGTTTGGGCAAATGCATAAAGGTTTTCACCAATGGTATCAATTGGTGACATTTTAATCCTCTGTGGCCAAACCACTTAATTTCCACATCTTGTAAATTGAGGTTAGGTAATTTTCTGTTCTCAGCATACCTGTGAGCCCAGTGGATATAACTATGTCCAACAATCCAGACAGAAAACATGGTGAGAGAAGGTTCTCCTGCAGTCAGATGAAGTGTGGCAATGAAATGGCAGTTGAAAAAATTAGAGTTTAAAATGAAAAAAACTGTGGAGTTTCTGTGTTCATGAAGCAGTAACAGTGATTGGTGGATTTTGATTGCTGAAAACAGAAAGTTAGGGTGCATGGATGAGTTATTTGAAAGATGTATTTTGAATGGTCAATAAAAAATCATTAAATGAAAGAATGCACTGGATATGCAGGTGCACTGAGAGTTCAGAGTTCAATTGCAACATTGTTGTGTGAACTTGCAAACACCAGACGTCTTCCAAGAGGTGGTTGCCATGCAGAAAAGGCATGAAATGGCAGAGGGGGGAAGGGTTTTCATTTGAAAAAAAGTGAGGGAAGAGTTTTGATTGGGTGACATGAGAGATATGTGTGAAGAATTACAGCATTTCTATGCTTTTGATAGCTGCAGACTCTGGAGTGCATACCTTTTGCTCTGCTGAAGACAAATTGGTGTGTTTCTGAGACTGTTTTCAAACTCAAAGTATTTGCTAAGGTGAGAAAATATTTCTTTAATTTAGATAGAGAATAGTGTGCTTTAAGGAGAAAATTATGAATTATGTGGCGCAAATTGCTTGTAAATATGCTCCCACCTGTGCATGGAAAATTTAGATTTTGAATGTTTGTGTTACATAGCCATATTAAAAGTGATACAAACATGCTGCAAAGGCAATCAAAAAACGCTTTTATGTGTCTTAAGGACATTTTAAGTAATTTTCCCATGTGCAGTGTTTTGAAATTATGATTTGAAAATCGTTTTTGGGGAAAAGGAATTGTTTTTAAATTTATGACAAGGACATAATGGTGTATGCTTCTTTATAAGGAAATTGACTGTCCCTGATGTTATTTTTCCCATTTTAATGTAAGACCTTTCTCTGTGGCGCAAATTGCTTGTAAATATGCTCCCACCTGTGCATGGCAAATTTAGATTTTAAATGTTTGTGTTACATAGCCATGTTAAAAGTGACCCAACCATGCTGGAAAGGCAATCAAAAAACACTTTCATGTGTCTTAAGGACATTTTAAGTAATTTCCCTGTGGGCAGTGTTTTCAAATTATGAATTGAAAATCGTTTTTGAGGTAAAGGAATGTTGTTAAAATTTATGTGCGCCATATGCCCCCAAATTTCTTTTTCAGGGGTGCAGCAGGGTGTTCTTGAGACACCCCTGCACCTTTGGAAAAATTCCTAATTTGCGATGAGCTAATTGCTAATCGCAAATTGCACCTTCATTCATATGGGTATCCTGGCCCATGGAAATGAATGGGTAATTTGCAATTAGCAATTTGCTCATCGCAAATTTGGAATGGTAAAGAATCGCTATTTATTCCTTAAAATTCGCTATTTAGGAAATGCAAAATTGTTTGATGGTACATATGGCGGTTGATGTCTAACAAGATAAGAAGCTTAGGGATACATTTATGATGACTGGCGCAATGAAGTGGACATTACTTACTTCATTGGTAGAGCTTTACATGTATTATGTCCTCTGTATTCTTCATCAAGCGTAACTTTAATCTGCAATCCTGAGTAGGCCTCACCTTAAACAAACCTCTGGATAGGCCACACCTTATCGTCATCATGAATTAATCATTTAAAATGCTAGGGACAGATTTATGATAGGTGTATGCCTCTTTTGCGCCACTTACAAAACACTGTCCACGGGGAAATTACTTAAAATGTCCTTAAGACACATGAATGTGTTTTTTTTAAGCGTTTGCAATTTTTTTGGGTCACTTTTAACATGGCTATGTGACTCAAACAGTCAAAATCTAAATTCACCATGCACAGGTGGGAGCATATTTACAAGGAATGTGCTCCATGGGGAAAGGTCTTATAATGTAATATGGGAAAAATGACATCAGAGACAGTGAAATGCCTTATAGAGAAGCATACACCATTATGTCCTTGTCATAATTTTGCAAACCATTCCTTTTCCCCAAAAACGAATTTCAAATCATAATTTGAAAACACTGCACATGTGGAAATGACTTAAAATGTCCTTAATTCAAAATTTGCTATTCTTTATTTTGCGATTGCACTGAAGGATTTGCAAATTTTGCGATTCCTTAAATGCAATGTATCAAACAAAAAATATGTAAAAAATAACATTAAGGATTTGGAAACTACCACCAACTTCTAGTTTGTGGTAATTTCCGAATTCTTTTCAAAAAGCATTTTTTCCCAAAAACAAAAGGTGCCATATGACGCCAATACATGTCCTTAGGGCATGTATGTGTGCCATATGCCCCCAAATTTCTTTTTCAGGGGTGCAGCAGGGTGTTCTTGAGATACCCCTGCACCCTTGAAAAAATTCCTAATTTGCGATGAGCTAATTGCTAATCGCAAATTGCACCTTCATTCCTATGAGCCTCCTAGCCCATGGAAATGAATGGGTAATTTGCAATTAGCAATTTGCTCATTGCAAATTAGGAATGGTAAAGAATTGCTATTTATTCCTTAAAATTCGCTATTTAGGAAATGTAAAATAGTTTGATGGTACATATGGTGGTTCATCTGTAACAAGATAAGAAGCTTAGGGATACATTTATGATGACTGGCGAAATAAAGTGCACATCACTTACTTCATTGGTAGGCCTTTACATGTATTATCTCCTCTGTATTCTTCATCAAGCGTAACTTTAATCTGCAATCCTGAGTAGGCCTCACCTTAAACAAACCTCTGGATAGGCCACACCTTATCGTCATCATGAATTAATCATTTAAAATGCTAGGGACAGATTTATGATAGGTGTATGCCTCTTTTGCGCCACTTACAAAACACTGTCCATGGGGAAATGACTTATAATGTCCTTAAGACACATGAATGTGTTTTTTTAAAGCGTTTGCAATTTTTTTGGGTCACTTTTAACATGGCTATGTGACTCAAACAGTCAAAATCTAAATTCACCATGCACAGGTGGGAGCATATTTACAAGGAATGTGCTCCATGGGGAAAGGTCTTATAATGTAATATGGGAAAAATGACATCAGAGACAGTGAAATGCCTTATAGAGAAGCATACACCATTATGTCCTTGTCATAATTTTGCAAACCATTCCTTTTCCCCAAAAACAATTTTCAAATCATAATTTGAAAACACTGCACATGTGGAAATGACTTAAAATGTCCTTAATTCAAAATTTGCTATTCTTTATTTTGCGATTGCACTGAAGGATTTGCAAATTTTGCGATTCCTTAAATGCAATGTATCAAACAAAAAATATGTAAAAAATAACATTAAGGATTTGGAAACTACCACCAACTTCTAGTTTGTGGTAATTTCCGAATTCTTTTCAAAAAGCATTTTTTTCCAAAAAACAAAAGGTGCCATATGACGCCAATACATGTCCTTAGGGCATGTATGTGCGCCATATGCCCCCAAATTTCTTTTTCAGGGGTGCAGCAGGGTGTTCTTGAGATACCCCTGCACCCTTGAAAAAATTCCTAATTTGCGATGAGCTAATTGCTAATCGCAAATTGCACCTTCATTCCTATGAGCCTCCTAGCCCATGGAAATGAATGGGTAATTTGCAATTAGCAATTTGCTCATTGCAAATTAGGAATGGTAAAGAATTGCTATTTATTCCTTAAAATTCGCTATTTAGGAAATGCAAAATAGTTTGATGGTACATATGGTGGTTCATCTGTAACAAGATAAGAAGCTTAGGGATACATTTATGATGACTGGCGAAATAAAGTTGACATAACTTACTTCATTGGTAGGCCTTTACATGTATTATCTCCTCTGTATTCTTCATCAAGCGTAACTTTAATCTGCAATCCTGAGTAGGCCTCACCTTAAACAAACCTCTGGATAGGCCACACCTTATCGTCATCCTGGATTAATCATTTAAAATGCTAGGGACAGATTTATGATAGGTGTATGCCTCTTTTGCGCCACTGTGCGTCACTTTTATGATGCAGCGGCGGTGCAAAAGATTTGCTATGAGGCGACAAAATTACAAATTGATGCATTTAGGCAGATATGTCATGGTGTAAAAAAAACGTACCACATGAAACCGATGCAGCAGTGATGCAAAAGATGCACCATGTTGCAAGACAGGCCTCACTTGGGGCCATATGTATCAAGCTAATTAGCATTCGCAAAGATCAAAATTCTGCGAATTTCGGCCTTTGCGAATGCTAATTAGACAAATGGTATGTATCAAACAAGTTTGATGCAAAATAAGGAATAGCAAAATTTGCTATTCCTTATTTTGCGATTGCACTGAAGGATTTGCAAATTTTGCGATTACTTAAATGCAATGTATCAAACAAAAAATATGTAAAAAATGACATTAAGGATTTGGAAACTACCACCAACTTCTAGTTGGTGGTAATTTGTGAATTCTTTTCAAAAAGCTTTTTTTCCAAAAAACAAAAGGTGCCATATGACGCCAATACATGCCCTTAGGGCATGTATGTGTGCCATATGCCCCCAAATTTCTTTTTCAGGGGTGCAGCAGGGTGTTCTTGAGACACCCCTGCACCCTTGGAAAAATTCCTAATTTGTGATGAGCTAATTGCTAATCGCAAATTAAACCTTCATTCCTATGAGCCTCCTAGCCCATGGAAATGAATGGGTAATTTGCAATTAGCAATTTGCTCATTGCAAATTAGGAATGGTAAAGAATTGCTATTTATTCCTTAAAATTCGCTATTTAGGAAATGTAAAATAGTTTGATGGTACATATGGCGGTTCATCTGTAACAAGATAAGAAGCTTAGGGATACATTTATGATGACTGGCGCAATAAAGTGGACATTACTTACTTCATTGGTAGGCCTTTACATGTATTATCTCCTCTGTATTCTTTATCAAGCGTAACTTTAATCTGCAATCGTGAGTAGGCCTCACCATAAACAAACCTCTTGATAGGCCACACCTTATCGTCATCCTGGATTAATCATTTAAAATGGTAGAGACAGATTTATGATAGGTGTATGTCTCTTTTGCGCCACTGTGCGTCAATTTTATGATGCAGTGGCAGTGCAAAAGATTTGCTATGAGGCGAGAAAATTACAAATTGATGCATTTAGGCAGATGTGTCATGTTGTAAAAAAAACGTGCCACATGAAACCGATGCAGCAGTGATGCAAAAGATGCACCATGTTGCAAGACAGGCCAACTTGGGGTCATATGTATCAAGCTAATTACCATTCGCAAAGATCAAAATTCTGCAAATTTCAGCCTTTGCGAATGCTAATTAGACAAATGGTATGTATCAAACAAGTTTGATGCAAAATAAGGAATAGCAAAATTTGCTATTCCTTATTTTGCGATTGCACTGAAGGATTTGCAAATTTTGCGATTACTTAAATGCAATGTATCAAACTAAAAATATGTAAAAAATGACATTAAGGATTTGGAAACTACCACCAACTTCTAGTTGGTGGTAATTTGCGAATTCTTTTCAAAAAGCTTTTTTTTAAAAAAAACAAAAGGTGCCATATGACGCCAATACATGCCCTTAGGGCATGTATGTGCGCCATATGCCCCCAAATTTCTTTTTCAGGGGTGCAGCAGGGTGTTCTTGAGACACCCCTGCACCCTTGGAAAAATTCCTAATTTGCGATGAGCTAATTGCTAATCGCAAATTGTACCTTCATTCCTATGAGCCTCCTAGCCCATGGAAATGAATGGGTAATTTGCAATTAGCAATTTGCTCATTGCAAATTAGGATTGGTAAAGAATTGCTATTTATTCCTTAAAATTCGCTATTTAGGAAATGCAAAATAGTTTGATGGTACATATGGCGGTTCATCTGTAACAAGATAAGAAGCTTAGGGATAGATTTATGATGACTGGCGCATCACCAGGGATGTGCCAGTCATCCTGCGCCGCTGTTCCGCCACCCATGGTGTGCTGCATTTACAATGCGGAGCATCATGGGGCAAAAATGGCACAGATGCGTGATGTATCTGTGCTGTAAAGGTAGTGATTGCTGGAGTTGTATCGCAAGTGCGATGCAGCTCAAGCAAGGCTCAGGGGTGCCCCATCTCCACAATGTTGCGTCAAGACCAATGCCTGCTTAAAGCAGGCGCAGGGTTTTGACGCAGCTTTCTCCTATCTGATTGTAAATACGGCACACCATGGGTGGCAGAGCAGCGGTGCACGTTAACTGGTGCATGCCTGGGGATGTGCCATTTAACATAAATCTGCCCCTTTACATTTAAGTATGTGCAGGGGACACAAAGTTGGTGAGGCTTATCCAAGGTTAAGAAGAGATGAGTCCTGTTCACTGAAAAATTAGACATAGGCTTCACCTGCTCAGCATCGCTGGACATGGCTAAATAATAGCTGCAAAATGTTACTCTTGTTAAACAATTTTACTATTATAATCTCTGAGATTTGTCTCTTACTCTGCAACATCTCATTGTTGTTATCTTTCTTTAAAGATAAAGACAACATCAACATGAGCGACAATCTGCAATCAGTTGATTTTGACCTCATCATTGAACTTGTAATTGAAACATCAGTGGATGTTGATCCCTTGGATGATTTAAATCCTGAGGATGAAGAAGAGCGTGATGAGGATGCAGATTTGTCCGAATTATATGACATAGGGTGGGAAGCTGACCTGCTTGAGCCTATGGAACTATAAACATTTATTTTTAAAATTTATAATAAATAAAAAGTAAAAGTGTAAACCGTTTAATTTAAAAATAAAGACACCTTCAAAAACAGGTTATGTGTAGTGTCTTCAATAAAATATTAAAATATGCTCATAAAATTAGATCAGATTCACATATAAAATAGCACAGGTAACATGAATATAAATTCCATTTCTTTTCTGCTATTTCTGTATTGTAAATTTGCCAAGGACTAAAAAATCTTCTATTTAAAATGTCAAGTAGTGTGTTACGTTTTTGATCACTGTTATTGATTTACTGTTTGGTAATAGTGGTTAATAACATTTTTTAATATATTTTACCACAGATTCAACTGCAGATCATTTCAACATTTCACCATGCCAACGAAAGAAAGAGAGAGAAAGGCTGCAAAACGTCAAAGACAGCAGGTGAATCAAAAGAAGCAGCAGTCCTCTAACAAAAAGATTTGTCAAGTCACGAAGAAAGCACCGGGTAAGAGTACAAAAACATTCATAAGAAATATGTGTAGTAAAAAAAATATTACTACAGAAAATGTTTCAGTCCATAAAAAGAGAAGCAATTCAAATGGAAAGGAAAGGCCAATCAAAAATGTTACTGCTAGAGCAAGAGATAACTCTGTGCATGATAGTAGAAGGAAACAACAGTTTAGGGACATTCGTAAACGAATGTTCCGCAACAGGATAATTGGCAATTTGTTAAAAAATATTAAGAAAGGTCAACAGAAAGTGGTTTTTTATAAGAGAAAAAAAAAAGTTGAGAAAGTTATTGATCAGGCATTTGAAATTAAACGTAAGTTATTTATTTTGATAATCAATAGAATTAGGAAGCTAAACAAGGCAATTTATGATTTCAAAAGAAATAGTAGATGGAAGAGAATAGTTAATCGTAGTAATTTTTGTGAAGTTTTTTCTGGAGAATGGATTCATAGTTCAAGCTGTGAGGCATTTTTTAATGAGGAGAGTTATTTCCAGGATAATGATTTGGTGCATGCAGTTGACACCAGTGGTCGTGCTTATGAAGTGAAAGATGGTTGTCCAGTTGAAAAAGAAAAACTTGTGACAACAGAGGCAGAAGAGGTGTTAGGTAATGAGGTTTTAGGAAGACGTGCTAAGGGTCCTGTGTACACCTGGAAGTGTAGTAGTATTTGTAGTGTGCGGCAGGATTCCATCAATTTGCTTTGTGATTTTGTACGGTCATTTAATAAGAAAAGTTTGAAGCAGAAAATAAGGTTGTTGCAAGAATTAGATCCTTGCAGAGTGAGAGAAGTGACAGGTTTGCATGGTCATTCACTGGCTTGTCTTTCCAGGAGAGTATGCCAGAGTGTTTTTCATCATTTCAGGATGCTAGCAGTGCATCATAATAAAGTGAGGAAATTAGTTAGAATGTTGTATTATGCTAAGAGTCCAGCAATTATGCTTAAACAATTATGCGCTGCTCTTTTGCATGGTTCTGAAATAGATGTGAAGAATATATGTGAAGAAATTGAGTTTTGTTACTTTGGAAGTAAAGAGGAGAATGTTGAAATTGACCAAGAAGAAGCGGGTAATGTGGAAGATAGTGTACAGGTTTCCAGTACAGATAATTTCCAGAGGGAAATTGTCACATTTCAGGTCAAATCAAGTGAGAGGCCAAATTTCACTTGTGTGTGTTGTCGACGCACTTATTATAAGAATCAGACTAAGTTAGTGGATTTATATGCAAAAAGTGAAAGGGAAAATAATAGTGAATGGAAGGATTTTGCAACATACTTGATGGTAGAAAATTGTTTTGATTTGGGATTGGATCAACGTGTGTGTACTTATTGTTGTTGCAAATTAAATCAAAACCAGATGCCTGCTAGAGCAGTTCATAATAATCTGGAATTGGTTGAGATTCCTTCTGAATTGAAGGATTTAAATACTTATGAATCTATTTTGATTCAAAGTATCCATCCCTTTCAGGCTATTGTAAGAATGGAGCCAAAGACAGGGAAATTGCCTCCATCAGATTTACAGAGAGGATTAAAGGGAAGAGTTGTTTATTTGCCTCTAGATTTGAAGAAAAACATTAACACAATTGGAGTAGAAAAAGTGGAAGAGGAACCTCTGGTTATCTTAGTTAATGGGGTTCCGACAAAGAATAAGAAAATATGGCAAGATTTAGTAGATGTTAGGAAAGTTAAAAAGGCAACATTGTATTTGAAAAAAAATAATAAATACTATAAGAATGTATATGTTGCAGAAGAGGAAGTAAGTGAGGAAGAGGATAGCGATTTGTGTGCTGGTCAAATTGAGAAAGTAGAACCCTCTACTAGTGAAGAAATATATGAACATTATAGTGTTCATCCTTTGCATTCCAAGGAAGTCATGGGGAATGCTATTGAGTTGTTTCAAATGAAACAAGCCAAAGGGAGTCCCATTAGTGTTTGGGAGGAAAGTTTGGAAGCTCGGTGTTTCCCACAGCTTTTTCCAACAGGTCAGGGAGGAAGATATGATGAGCGACCTCATCAAATTCCTGCTTCTGAATACCGGACTTTGCGATTGTATGCAGGAGATGCTAGGTTTCGACAATGCATTCCTTATTTGTTTCATCTCCTGTTTGAAAGCGATCTGTCTGGACTGTCATATGCAGTGAACCACATCTTGAAAAGTGGTATACACATGCAAAACATCTCGGCAAGTGACTTTATGGATAAAGTCAATGTCCAAGACAGTATTTTGGATTCTCACCTGATTAATCTCATGGCGTGTCAGCGTGGTACTAATGAGTACTGGTACCGTCGTCATGGTGATTTAAAATGTATGCTGAGGAACTTAGGTACTCCCACATGGTTCCTCACTCTGAGCTGTGCCGAGTATGGCTGGGAAGACTTACTTGAATTTCTACGAGAGGCAAATGCTAACGTAGATAACATCGAATTCAAGACACCCGGAGAACTGTGCTCTTTGGATCCAGTCAATGTATGTAGGTACTTCAATCATAGATTTGAAGCTATGATGTCTTTCATCATGAATAAGAAGAATCCACCTCTTGGAGAGGTGTTGGATTTCTTCTGGAGAAAGGAGTACCAAGCAAGAGGTGCTCCTCATATACATATGTTGCTGTGGATCAAGGATGCACCTAAATTTGGAACGGATCCAGAAGACTCAGTGATGAGTTTCATCCAACAGTATTCTACGTGTGCTGTTCCAAACGCAAAGGAGAAGAAAAGCCTAAGAGAAAAAGTTCTGCGTTTCCAAAGCCATCGATGTGGAAAGTACTGCCGTCGTAAATTCCGAAACAAGGACAAGTTCTACACCAAATGTCGTTTCGGCTTTCCACGACCGGTGATTTCTAAAGGAAGAGTAAACAGTTTGATGTCTTCGCTGCGACATAATGTCATGAAGAAATCACCTAAAAACACATACAATTTGAAGAGGAACGAAGAGTCCAAGTACATCAACGACTACAACCCGGTGATTTTGTCCATGTGGAATGCTAACATGGATATACAGTTTGTGGCTGATAACTGTATGGCTGTGGCTCGGTATGTGACGTCTTACATCACCAAAAAAGAGAAGACAGAATTGAAGGATATGTGGGAGGACATTTCCCATGAAAAGAGCCTCAGCAAGAAGTTGTACAGTTTCAGTCTGAAGATGTTGTCGCATCGAGAAATTGGAGCTTACGAATGCTCTGACCGGTTGTCTTCAGCAAGTCTCTATGCCAAGTCCAGGAGTATCGTTTGGGCGAGTCTTGGTCTTGCTGCAACGCGTAATCGAGTTCTGAAACCTGTGCGGGAAATTGAGTATTTGGCGGAAAAGGAGCCAAACAGTACCGACATTTTGAAGACCAACATGTTGGATACATATTATCCAAATAGAAGCAGTCACCTCGACAATGTTTGTCTGTATGAGGTTCTTCAAAATTACATATTCAAGAGGAACATCAAAGAAGATACTGAGAAAGGAGTGTATGCTGTAATAGGAAGTGAGGGATGTCTGGTCAAGCAAAGAAAATGCCACTTGGTAAACCATCGAAAATTGAGTGGCGAATCTCCTGAAAAAAAGGAGTTTTTCTATTTAGCACTTTTGCAACTTTTCAAGCCTTGGCGTGCAGAAGAGGAACTGCTTGGAGATTTCCTCTGTTACGAAGACTCTTTCAATGCCGCCAAGGAGACCATAGAATGTCCTGCTTTTCCCAAATATGTAGAAATGTTGAATGCGGAAATTGAGCAGGAAGCAACGATTGCAGCCGAGATTGCCAGAGACAGTTCTCAGGACAGTCAGAGTTCTGCTTCATTGAGTCAGGATCCACTAGGAGGACCTGTTATCGAAAATGAAGCTGCCACTGCCATGAATGAAGTGGAAAGAGCCATGGCACATGCTCAGGAGGATGCGGTTAACTTAGAAGAGTTGGAAAGACAACTCAACGTTGAGCAGAGGAAAATATATGACGAAGTTACCATGCAAATTGATCATTGATTAAGTCATGAGAAGAAAGAGTGCTCATGTACGTCGTTGAAGCCTGTCCGACTGTACGTGAGTGGAGAAGCGGGAACTGGAAAAAGTTTCCTCATTAAAGCAATTTCATGCTATTTGCAGGAAAGGACAGAGTCATCGCTGTCTTGTGTTGTCACCGCTCCAACTGGACTGGCAGCACATAACATTAAAGGGATTACTTTACATCGTTTACTGATGCTGCCAGTGGAGCATGACAACAAATTACAATATCACAAGCTATCTGGAGATGCTTGTTTTGAAGTTTCAAGAATCTTGAGGAAAATGAAACTTCTTATCATTGACGAAGTAAGCATGGTTTCCAATGTCATGCTTGCCTTTGTGCATTTGAGAATGCAAGAAGTTCTCAAAACAGAGTATGATGTGTTATTTGGTGGCAAACAAATCATTGTTTTCGGAGATCTTTTGCAGCTGACACCAGTGAAAGGGCAACCTGTGTTCAAAATGCTCACGCATGAAGATACCAGGAAGTGCCTAGGCAGCATTGGCAACGTCAATATATGGTTAAACTTCAATTATGCTGAACTGCATGAAAATATGCGTCAGGCGAAGGATGAAGTTTACAAGACTATTCTACAAGATGTTAGAATTGGAAAAGTGACCGAGCATGGGAAAGAAGCTTTACATGCACGATTACTGTCAAATTTATATCCAGAACAAGATGCTGTGCCTGAGAATATTTTTCAGAAAATTACTGATAAGAAATCTGGAATATGTCTGATGCCAACTCTTGCAGAATGTGCCAAATTCAACAACAAAATGTTGCATTTAGAAAAGCAAGAGATTGTGAAACTGGAAGCTATTGACAGAGTAGAGCATATGGGATCAACAATTATTTTGTCTGAGAATCTGAAAACAAAATTGGATTCATTAGAGAAGAGTATATCTAAAACTGCAGGTTTTGAAAAGACTCTGAATGTGTGCTTGAACTGCCGTATAATTTTAAGAAGGAATTTACATGTTGAAAGAGGTCTGGTAAATGGATCAATGGGTAATGTTGTTGATTTTGTAAAATACAGAAATAGAGATGGAATTGAATTTTTTAAAATTAAATTTGATGGCATTGAGGAAGTACAGCTAATTGGTCGTTGCTCTGCTAGATTTTTGCTTGTAAAAGACATATGTTCGCCGTAAGCAGTTTCCTGTTTGCTTGGCATATGCGGTGACAATCCATAAATCGCAAGGTTTAAGTGTAGACTGTGCATTGGTGAATATTGGCAGTTCTGTGTTCAAGGAGGGTATGGCATATGTGGCATTGTCACGAGTTAGAACTTTATCGGGATTGTACTTGATTGAGTGTGATGTCACAAACATTTGTGCGGATCTAGATTGTGTTAAGGAATACAATAGGTTAAGAAGAGAGTATGCGCCACATTTGCCTCAGTATCCTTTGTTTGAGAAACGTGTGGTAGGCCGGAAACGAAGAAATGTGACCAATACTGGGGAGGTTGTAGCAAAAAGACGAAAAGTCAATGAACCTAAAATTACAAGCAGAAACAAAAAGGATTCTGTTGAAGATGTTGTTGGTTTTCAATTTGAAAACAGTTCTGGTGTCAACTGCTATGCTAATGTAGTGGTTACTGTTTTGTTTTCTCTAGAAAATGTAAAAGAAGAGATTGTGGTCAATTCTGATCAAAGATTTTGCAGTTTGTTAAATTCTGTGTTAGAGAAATGTAGCACTGATAGAACAAACATAGAAAGTGTGTCTGAAATTCGAAATCTTTTAGACAGATGTTCAGGCCAAACACAATTCTCTCAAAATATTCAGCAAGATTGTCAGGAGTTTTTAATGTATATGCTTGATGTATTGCATGCTGAAGGTGTAGATGTAGATCAGCTGTTTGGGCTTTCTTATCAATGGCAGCATGACTGCGAGAACTGTATGGTATCAAGTACTACTAGTGTAGACTCAGAAAGATTTATATATTTAACTTTGCCAGACAGTAAATCAGTCTCCTTTAATAAGCTAGTAAAAGCAGCTGATCACAACATGGAGTGTAGCCAATGTAAATCTGAAATGATGTCCACATTATTTATACGAACATATGGCCAGTATGTCATTTTAATGTTCCAACGATGTATGCCTGATGGAACAAAATTGACAACTTTAATTAAAAATTTTGTAGCTTCGCAGTTGTCAATATCAGGAAGGACTTTTGTAACTGCAGCAATTATATATCATGACGGCCCTTCAATAACATCAGGACATTACACAGCTTATTTAAAGTCTAGAAATGGCTGGTCATTCTGCAACGATTCTGTTTTAATTTTAAAAAAAAATTGCCGTATGACCTTAAAAACTCTTACCTGGTGTTTTTAAAACCAAAATTTTAGGGAAATAATCTCGGGATGTGCTCTGTGGAATTTCAAGAAGTTCTAATGGCTCCTACACAATTTGGCCTTGAGGATAAGTGTAGTTCAGAGACATAACTTCTAACCATAAGACTGGACGTCATGGAGAAATAAGTGCACTTTGAATGAGTTCAGAAAAACTATTTCTTTTTATAAGCTAATTGAAGCAGCCAATCAAAACATAGAGTAGAGGGAATGTAAGTCTGCAATGCTGTCTACTGTTTTACATTGCTTTGTGATTGAAAGTGATGTAGAGAATTAAATAATTGTAGTAGTCATAGAGTTAGTGTAAGTCTGCTTCATAGTAAGCAGTATCAGTGTCATAGGAAATGTAGAACATGACTGAGCAAGAAGGGGAAGATATTACTATTCCTGGATTGTGAAAATGATCTTCAACATTTTAATTCTGAAAGTTGCAGAAATGCCAAATGACGGGATTGGCTTACAAGAAATCCAAGAGTTATAAATGGCTCTGACAAGATTTGGCCTTGTGGAAACTTGTGGTGGAGAGCAAGAAGTCATTTATTGCATGTAACATGTTTTTAAAAACGATGGAGATTTTCTTTCAGAAAGTGGCGGGCTGAAAGTAATAACAGCACAACAGAGTGTAAGCTGTTCATAGGACATCCTTTGACGTCATGGAAAGTAAGTTAACTTTAAGGAGTTCTGAATTCTGATTTGTTATGTTGTATGGGTTTTTTAAACACAATCATTTTGATTGTGTTTTTTTTTCCCCGCTGTTATATGATGAATACCTTCAAGTCACTGTTTTTAGTGAATTTTGATACATTTTGAGAACAGCAAAAATAAACCATTTAACATGTATAATTAATTCTGTACTGTTTGCATTTATGATGTATATGTAGAACTGTGTAGGAGGCATGGAGAAGGTGAGGCTTCTGTAAGTGTCAAAGTTGTTGCATGCAGTGCTGCGCTTCTGCGTATTCTTTCATATGCTAGACTACATCTGCACAATGAGATACCTAAGCAAAGGAAACACAAGTGATGTGATTGTGAAATGAGCAAAATAAATTGCACGTATTTCATTTACATCACCTGTGTTTCCTATCATTACGAATCACATTGTGCAGATCAAGTTTAGGTCTGTCCAGGGAAACATAGGAGGTTTGGACTTTGTTCAAGAGTGCAGTGGACATGACTCACTTCATTGGTAGACCTTCACATATATTATGTCCTCTATTCTCTTCAACAACTCGAAATTTCATCTGCAACCCTGAGTAGGCCTCACCTCAAACAAACCTCTGGATAGGAGACATCTTATTGGCATCCTGAAGCAATTATTTAAAATTTTAGTGTCTTGCGACACTTTTCTGAGACAACAGCAATGCAAAAGATGCACCACGTTTTAAGATAGGCCTCACTTCATCTGCATCAAGATACTGTTAGTTTAAAATGTATATCTTTAGGACTGTGTAGGGGGCCTGGAGAAGCAGAAGCTTCTGTAAGTGTCAAAGTTGTTGAAAAACTGTTTGTCCTTCAATCTTTTCCCTTGTCTTTTGTAATTTTTAAATACATGTTTTAATATTTTTCAAATGTTTGTTCTCTCTTTCACAGATTGAAAGTATAAAAACAAAAAGTGAGTAATTTAACGACAATTATAAGGTAAATGTTTTGTACTCTTTTCGTTACATTTCTATCACATTCACCTACTATTAGTTCCACAGCTTCATTTCTTTAACCCTCAGTTTCCTGCCTTTGCTACTTCCCTCATTCCTTTCTCTATTACCTACTTACTCAACTCCTTCCACTCTTTTTGTCAGTCCCTCTCTTCTCATAGTTCCTCACTCTTGTTCACTCACTCCGTCTCTATTACTCTTAGTGTCTTTGACTGATCACTGTATCATTATTTGTTCATAATGCTTTCTCTGTGTAGTTGAAGCACACTAAGGGGCATATTATGAACACAGCCAATAAAATTATTGCTCTTTTTATTGGCAGAAAACTGGTGCGAAAGTGGTTTTAGCGGCAGTTTTCTGCCGCAAAAGCAGCTTTAGCGACACATTTCTGCCAATAAAAGCTGCAAAACTTTTATTGCCTATGTTGATGATATGGCTCTATGTTACTTACATTTCTTTGCTGTTTCAATTAATCTTTTTCTGTTATTTTTTGTTTTCTGTTTTCTATTTTTTCTCTCTGTTATTCCTCATGTTTTAATCTTATTTTGAACATTCACTCACATTCTCCAAGAAACTCTTCTTTGTTAATGTTATACTCTCTTTTTTTTTCTTTCACTTCGTTATCTATTTTGTTTTTCACAATTATACCCTCTTCCGTCTTTTCTTCGGTAAATAGATCTATTAAACAGTATCTCTTCTTTACTCCCTATAGCTGTCTTTCTTTTAACATCACTCTCTGTTTACTTTCCTTATACTTACTCTTTTTTTTTAAAAACATTTTTTTTGGTTAGCTCCCGGTCCGCGTACCGGGAAGCTAACCGGGAAGCGAACCAAAAGAAATAGAGCTTGCCAGAGTGCTAAACATTCTAGCAATTTTTTTTGAAAGGGAAGGTAGTTCTGAAAAGAACTTTTTTGTTTATATTTTTGTTGTTTTATATTTTTTTTTATTTTTTGAACATTTTTTGGTTTTTTTTGGGGGGGGGAAACAACAAAAAACAGGCTTTGAAAAGGGCTCAACAGGAGCAAAAAAAAAATTACTGGGGGCGGTTAGGGCAATTATGATGTTCATAAGCCAGGTTGATAGCATTTATGCTCATATTGCCACATGCTAACAACGCACGACAGTGCATACAAGTGTGTATCATGTGGCCAAAATTTTCTTGTATGTTTGGCACAGTTTCCCGTGCCTCTGCTGGTGTCAATGAAATTGATATTCTTGATCTGGCCACAGGAGTTGATCTTGGATTTTCCTGCAAATCCCATATTTCCGCCCGGCTATAATTGAGTGGATGCTTCCTGGTCATGTATCTGTGCATAGTATGGTTCCCATAACTATATTTCTTATCCGTCCCTCTGGATAATTGTTCTTTGCAGATGAGGCAGGTGACATACCTCGCATTCACTTTTTTTTGGCCAGGAGGGATCGAATAAAACTGCCAGATGAAACTGGCTTTCTTATGGGAAACCCGGGGCACCTCTTCTAAGAACTGTGGTTCTTCTCCCTCCTCTTCCTCCATTTCCTCCTCAGTGTTGGTCATGACCTGGGGAGGTGGTCCTCTCTTCCCATGAGGAGGTGGAGGTGGTGGTGGTGGTGCACCAGCTGAAGCAACTACTGAAGCCATTTCTGATATAGTAATAAAGGTCTTCCTCTCACAATGATGAAAGTCAGAGTGAGGAAAGAAGGAGGGGTTTTCATCATTTGGGAAAAACAATACTTCTCAACCAATGAAAAGTGTTATTTTTAGGTCACCTGACCTAGCCTTACATGATTATGAAACCAAAAGTGAAATGAACCAATGAAAAGTGTTATTAACAAGTCACATGACCTGTTATGCTTACGTTACGCGCTCCGGTCCGCGCCCCGGATAGCTTCCGGGTCGCTGCGCTTCGCGCCTCGGTCCGCGCCCCGGGGCACTTCCGGGTGCGATAACGCGGTACGTCACAAGACGCATTACGCGGCAACGCGATACGTCGCGCTTTCGCGACGCACGCGGATCGCTTTCGGGGAGCTGCGTTTCGCGCCTCGGTCCGCGCCCCGGGGCACTTTCGGGTGCGCTAACGCAGTACGTCATAAGCTGCATTACGCGGCAACGCGATACCGTCACTATGTTGATTTCTTACCGTTCGCGGACCGGGTCGCGGCATCAATTTGAGCTAACGGAAAGCTTTCCGGTTCGCGGACCGGGAGCGAAACAAAAAAAATATTTTAAAAAAATTATTAATAAACATATAAAATATATTTTTGGATTTAAAGAAGAATACATTTTACAGCTATAGATATTAGCTTTTAAAAAACCAATGAAATTCACTGAAAAAACCATAGGTTATAGACCATATATAGTTAGGAATTAGCATTTACAAAACCTTGAAAATTCACTGAAAAAACCATAGGTTATACACCATATATAGTTAGGAATTAGCATTTAAAAAACCTTATTTTACTCACACAAAACCAATGAAATTCCATATATAGTTAGTTGTACTAACTATATATCGCGCACCCGCAATCCTCTGCTGATCATGTCACATATTACATCATTCATGACATGGTCAGTGACATCACTGATGACATCACTGATGACATCTCAAATGACATCACTGATGACATCACTGATGACATCTCAAATGACATCACTGATGACATCACTGATGACATCTCATTTGACATTACTGATCACATCACTGATGACATCATTCATGTGATAATACGATGAACCTCTTCAGACTCTAATATAACCTTAGATACACTCAGTGTAAACAGACACTCACAGACTGTCACTCATCCATGGAGTTACTTACACACCTAGTCAGTCATGCAAAGAATCAATCACACCTCCATTTTCACAACTATACAGTTATACACACCTTACTTATTCAAACATATACTAAAACATATTTACTCACTTATACAATCCTGGATACAAGTGCACAATGATCCATACAGCCACTCACACATTCACTGGCTCTTATGCACAGTTATTTATATATGTCAACTCTCACATGTACTGTATTTTACATATGTACTTACTTTGACATGTAGCACTGAGATATCTATTCACTCACCAATACAGTCATGCACACAGTCAACCGCCCATACAGCTGTTTCCACATGCACTTTTGAACCCATACATCTATGCACAGAGTCACACACCTCCCAGCCAGCCACACACACACTCAGTCTCCCATACAAATACTTGGGCAATCAATCAATAACCCATATAGTTACTCATATAGCTACTGATCAACACATGCAGCAGTTTACAGAACAACAGACATAATGATGCACAAATTAAGACAGTTTAGTCACTAAACCATGCACTCAGTGAGACACATGTAACCACTCACTCATACAGTCAGTCATGCACCTACTAAATCCTTCATCCAGACACTTATACATCTACTCATTCTTAAATATGTAAGACATATTTTAACTTTACAGAAAAATACAGTCACTGGATGTTGTCATCAGTGATGTCATCAGTGATGTCATTTGAGATGTCATCAGTGATGTCATCAGTGATGTCATTTGAGATGTCATCAGTGATGTCATCAGTGATGTCACTGACCATGTCATGAATGATGTAATATGTGACATGATCAGCAGTGGATTGCGGGTGCGCGATATATAGTTAGTACAACTAACTATATATGGAATTTCATTGGTTTTGTGTGAGTAAAATAAGGTTTTTTAAATGCTAATTCCTAACTATATATGGTGTATAACCTATGGTTTTTTCAGTGAATTTTCAAGGTTTTGTAAATGCTAATTCCTAACTATATATGGTCTATAACCTATGGTTTTTTCAGTGAATATATATATATTTACTATCAATGTACCTCGCTCCTTACAGTAAATTGCCTAACCTAATTTTTATTTTTATTTTTAAGTCAATCTTACCTGATTGCAGCTCCTCCAAACTTCTGATCTTGACAGCGAATCTGAACCGACTGCAGAAACATATGCACAAGCAGGTAAGTCAAACCTGAAAAGTAAGATTTAAAAAAGGACAATTTCCCCTATTCAAATCGATGCGAAAGCACATAAAGGTTTTTCTAAAGTTCTATTATATATTTTACATTTCTGATGTATTATATTAAATAAAAACAATTAGGAATAAAGACAATTTTTATTTACCCAAATATTGTTTTGTATTGTGATTCTAGTTCAAAATCATCTATAAATGTTATATTTAATAGTATTGTGTATTTTAAAAATGGATTCACATACTTACATTATTTAAAAAATATATATATTTCTGTTCCATATTATGCATATTTTTAAATGTATCTAGTAATTACTTTCATTTTTATTTTTAAAAGCAATAGCAAAGTATTCATAGGTAGTTCACCACCCAGTATCCCGCTATCCTTTGCATCCTGTCCCTAAAAATGTATTTAATCATTACTTTAATTTATACTTTTGTTTTAAAAAAATACTCCTGTTTTAATAGTTAACATCTGAGTATTAATACACTTCCCCACCCAATACCCCATATCCTTTGCATCCTGTCCCTAAAACGTAATATACATACTTTAAAATGTATTTATTCATTACTTTTATCTAAAATGAATAGTTAATACCTGACTATTAGTATTCTTCCCCACCCAATACCCCATTTCCCTTGCACCCTGTCCCAAAAATGTAATAATGATAATCAAAGAGTAGGGAAGAGGAATAAACGTGTCCATTCAGTTCCCCTGATTACTAGTTCAAAATCAATGATAGAGTGGACACTTGTAACCGTGAACCCTGGTTACTTAAAAACCCTCATAAACACGGTGTATGAGACGTACAAAGCGGTGTATCTGCCCCCGGAAACCATGTTTCCGGGGGCAGAGCCCGCACAAGCGGAGCAATTTCTCCATGAACGCGGCCTGCCATCCCGAGGACGTTAATATGCTTATTTAGCCAGGTACAAGACACCTTGGCAACTAATCAAGTAGCAACACAATAACTACTATTAATACTACAAAATAGTGTAAGTATTTATCCATTTTTAATTGTCCTGATGAATGCCCCACAGACCCGGCTGGGCGAGGATGGGCAGAAACATGTAGACGAATCAAAAGTGGTATATTAAGATCCAGTTACACGGTCTTTGAGTATATCCTATTTCTTTTAATAACAAACTAGTTCTCATTTATATTAAAGTTCTTTGGAGAGAACAAACCTGTTTTCTAACTTTGTCTTTGGGCGAGTCACTATCTCTGGACACTACCGTGTGGAACCGGAGGTTGCCTCAGGCTTGAGGCTGGCATATCACAACTTAATAAACCCAATGACTGTGCCATAACGTGAGTGGAGAGCGGAGAAAAAGATACACCGCTTTGTATGACTCATACACCGTGTTTATGAGGGTTTTTAGGTAACCAGGGTTCACGGTTACAAGTGTCCACTCTATCATTAAATTTGAACCAAAAATGTAATATACATATTTTAAAATCTATTCAATCTTTACTTTTTTTCATAATTTTCCTGTTATAAATTAATACCCAAGTATTAATAGTTAATACCTGATTGCACTTTCCCACCGAATACACCTATATCCCTTGCATCCCATCCCTAAAAGTTAATATGCATATTTTAGAATTTATTTAGTCATTAATTTTATTTATCATTTTATTTCTAAAAATAATATTTACATATAAAAAGTTATTACTACAATTCCCCACCCAGGCCCCTATAGCTCTTGCATCCTGCCCCTTAAATGTTATATGCATATTTTGAAATATATATTTAATCATTATGTTTATAAATGTTTTTTCAAAACATTAATGCCCAAGTATTCGCCGTTAATGCACTTCCCACCCAATTTCCCTATATCCTTTGCACTCATCCCAAAAATCTAATATACATAATTTTAAAAATGTTACGTTCGTCTCATATTAAATATTAATAATATTTAAAAAAATCTAATCCATATTTCTTAAGTTACTAAAATCACTTACCTATACTTATCATTAGGCGTGGGAAAGGCATGCATGATAAATATACATGCATGGTAAAGATTGCGTGAGAAAGGCCACCCGTGATAAAAAACTGCATTGTAAAGGCTGTTTTCCACTGTCTGTGAGCAATGGTTTCACTTTCATTGACAAAGTTAGCAATGTCCATGCTGTACAGCATGAACATAGGACGATGGCAGAGCCAATAGTCTTTAAGGTGAGCCCTGTTGGCTATGCCAATGCTTGTTGGATCTCAGTATAATACCCCTGTAATTCTGAGCAAATCACTTAATCTCCCCATGCGTGAAAATAACAAAACAATTGGCATTTGGCAAACACTATCACATAAAGAAAGCAATTGCACTCTTGTCCATGTCTTAATAAAATACATTTGGGAGCAGATAACATCTGATGTCACAATAAAATTAGATAACATCTGTAGTCACAATAAACATCCATTTCAAAGCAGAAAAGGGCTTCTTTGAAGTTCATGTAGCATAATAAAACATAGCAACAATTGGCAAAAAGGTCAACAAGGATAACAGAGAAGATAAAAAGTAGTACATTAATCACAGCGTGATCAGCAGAAGGACAGCAAACAAGCTGAAGCAATCAGTACTTGGTTCATGCTCCAGCCTAACGAAGAGAAAGTGAAGTCAGCATGTGTTGGCTAAGTAAAAGGCATCAAATAAGAGTGACAATTAATGTTAAACAATGGGCAGGCTGCAAGCCCCTTGTTATATTCAATATTTCTCTCGAACAAGAGCACATGCACTGTCGCAGGTGAGACCTAAAAAGTGTTTTAGTGGCCACAAACACTTTGTACATCAGAACTAAAGATCTACAGTGTGTATTAGAGGATCGGTTGGGACAAATTCTACTTCTGATTGGGGTATTAGACTTTCCCTACTTTATTTTACATGATATCACTGTCAAAAAGTTGCAATTTTTTAAATGATAGTGCTGTCAACTCAGACTTACAGGCCCCTTGGAACACTTGTGGGTTGCCTTTGCGTCACTTTTGTGATGCAGCGGTGGTGTAAACAATGCGGCCAATTTCCAACGTGACACATCTAGGGAGATGTATCATGTTGTAAAGCTCTGCGTCACATAATACCTACGTCAGGTATAATGAATGCAGGGTGAGCGCTACCATGCAGGAAAGCCTTGTAAAAGTGACGCAGTGAAATCTACAAGATTTCACTGTGACACTTCTAGGACACGACTGCATCAAAATCGTACTCCTGCTCGAAGCAGGCATGAGGAGTGACGCAGTATAATAATTACAGGTCTCAACATGCATTGCTGAAGTTGCGTCGTGTTTGCGACATGACTCCAGAATTTCTGACGCATCTGTCAATCCTTGCACCATGGTCAATAGGGTGCATCCATGGTGGCGCAATGGTATCGCAGGCTGGCTCAGGGAAACTGACGCATCTCTACAGATGCATCAGTTTCTTGTAAATCTGCCCCTAAACTTGCCATAAATCTCTCTGCCAAGTTATCATTGTTTGCTGATCTGAATGATACAGTTTATTGTTATATGTTGCAACCATGTCAGTAATTTCTACTGAGTTTATTATCAGTCTGCCTTGCATAGCTTTTAAGGTAGGTTTCTCATGATTTGATGCTATATTTCAAAACTGCATATCTAATGTTCTCCCTGCCCTTCTTCCTTGCTTATACTGTTTCCCTTTTATGTGTGCCAGAGCAAGCTCGGCTTTTGGAGCATGTGATATAGTATATGATTGCATTCAACTTTGAGCAGTGCTCGCAATCTGAGTTGATTGAGAGTATTTTTATAACCAGTGTATTAATATCCGTTTTTTAGTGAGTTTTGGCTTATTTTGCTTTACATTTTATTAATGCAAAATATCCCATTGCTTCTCCTCTAAATTACTCTTTACCAGCTACACTCAGAGTTTTTGCCGAATCGACGGAGCCTTCGTTCTCTTTTTAAAATGTCACTACAATGAAGCTAAGTCTCATTATCTTTTGTCTTTGTATATTGGTATGTGTTTAGTCTCAAAGTAACAGAAGTTGGGCATAATAGACCAGTATTCATCTGTAGTTTTAGCAAGTCATGATTCCACCGCAGCTCCTCTTCATCAGAGCGCGGCCGCAGTCGGGGGGGGACCGTGAGTGCCGGGAACTACTGGGACCAGGAGCCTCTGCGGCCGGAAGCCCCCAACGCTAATCCAGCGCCAGGAGGCGCATAAATCTGAGCTCATAACCCCGCGTCGCGGGAGAAGCCCGGGACAAGGGCGGGACCGTCTGTGACCGTCCGGGACCGGAGGGGGTCGGGTCGGGCCGCCCCCCCCAACATCTGCTCCACACCAAGATACTGTTATGATCTATTCGCCTTACTGACTTATCATGGGTAAAAAGAGAACTGATGGCGGCAAACCTAATGGCGGGGGAGGAGCAACTTTGGACTCATACTTGGTAAAAGTTTCAAGCATGTTAAATGAAGAAATTGAAAGAACAGAAAGACGGCTTTCGTTGGATCTAGCCCGTACTGTCACAGCCGTGATACATGACATTCTTATAACACAGCCGGAATCCCTAGGTGTACCTCGGGACCTATTAGACTTGGTTGACCCGCTCTCTATGGCAAAAAATAGTCATGCCCAGTCCCTAAACACCTCTCCTGTAGATTTTATTGAAGATGTGTCATCTTATATCTCTCCGCCACCCACACCTGTTGTGAGAAGATGTACTAGGGCTGGTGGGTTGGTACCTCCGGGAAAGGTAAAACAGAAGGGGGATAGGTATCCAAAAGTGAGATCAAAAACATCTAAACAACTATCTCCAACTTCCCAACCTTCATTAGAGTAATTGTCTAATTCCATCTGGGCAGCACTCAAAGGAAAATTAGATCTCACCTTAACCCCTATCATGTCTAGGTTGTCAAACATCGAAGACAGGATGACTGCTCTAGAGCAAAACGGGGGTTTGATAACTACCCCCAGTGCCCCATAGCAGGATCAGCACCACTCCAGGTGAGGGTCGATGAGCCAGCCACTACAAGGGGGCAGGTACATACATCCCTTGTAACTCAAGGTAATCAGGACATAGAGGGAGTAGTATCCAAAAATCAAGATCTTGTGACTATCGTTGCACAACACACCAGTAGTCTGGCAACCCAGGAGAAAGAGATCACGTATGCTGCTACTGTAGCCACTGGTGTAGGCGCCCCCCAAGATATTCACACTGATTCCCTCTATGTGAGAGAGTCATTTCAATTCATCCCTGAGGCCCTACCTTTGGTACTCGTCTTGGCTACTGCTCCCCCCCTGGGACCCGGCCAAGTGGAATCAGCAGCCTCTCTAGTTGACAAAGCCTCGCACTGGCTGACTAATAACATGAGGATATCCCCTAGGGGCAAACAACAACTTGCAGGGGAAATCCTAATGGCTAGGAGGGTGCCATGGCTTGGCGATCGTAGAAAGAAATTCAGGGGTGATTGCATAGCTATGAATTTCTCGAGCCCTCAGGTGTTGATTGTTGTGTTGGCCAACCTACTTCCCCCACAATTAAGGAACTCATCAATTATTCCATTAACCTTAGAGTTCTTTTATGATAGGAGTTGGTGCGCAATGAATTTAAGTCGTACTAGGTTAAGACGTTTCCATCCACCTAGGCCTTATGAAAGAGCTATTCCATCTATGATGGGTGGAATTTGTTTGAAAAATAGGTTTGGGGTTTTGTCTGACATGGAGGAATGCGATTGACTGTATGGGGATCATAATTATACCCAAGGAGAAAAATTATTACATAACAGAATGTACGACCCTAGGGGTCAGGGTAGGGTAGTTATTGGTAAAAACATACAATTATTGTCATACCCACTGGAACCATTACAAGTGAATATCGAGTCCATCAAAGCTAGTGCCCCCCTGCCCATGATAGGACTGAACTCTATTAGAGAGTGTGATCTTTGTACTATAGGTAATGATCCATCATGGATCATTTACCAAAGGCTTTTAGAGCAACCAATAGAAAAAGAGGGTGTCACCGCAGGGCAGGAGTGTCTAACTACCATGCCTCAAAACTATGAAAGGTTGTCCCTGCTCACATGAATATAGCAGTAATTGGTAATAAGATATCATCTCCCGAATGGGGCAGGTTAATTGACCAGTATAATATCAACATCTTTCAGGAGACTTGGTCAACTGCTCCAGTGTTTCGCTCGGGGTTTCTTAACTTTTATGTTCCCGCTATTAACAAACTAAAAGGACGGCCAGTTGGAGGGCTTATTATCTGGGTTCGCCAGAACCTAAGATGTAAGGTGCATCAAATTATGTCCCCACTGCATGATATTATGACACTTATACTAGATTGGCCAAATGGCAATATGGTGGCCCTTTTTAATGTATATGCCAGGGGGCTTGTAGGGGGACATAAATCTGAAGTTATAGACGCTCTTGACTCCCAGCTTGAGGCCGTCCCAGAACAGCTAACTTCCATAGTGGGTGGTGACTTTAACACAACCTTCGAACCACTCGGCCAAGAGGATCAGATACTTACTGCAGATGAGGATAACAGATGGGGAATTCCACAACTCGAAGTACCCACTGTGAAGAGATGGACAGCCGCTGTGATACAATTAAAGGCTATGTGCTTAGAAAGAGGGCTTAGAGCAGCTAATGGAAGAACCCCCTCTGATCGTTTGGGAGCACCCACCTTTGATAACGGAAGGCATAGTAGTCAAATAGGCTACCTACTGGTGGACATAAGAGCATGGCACTACTTGGTAGATATGGTAGTTGAACCTAGGCTGGAAAGTGATCACAATCCCCTTTGTTCAATATTTCAAGTACATCAGAGGGTTAGAGATGATACCCCAAGGGAGGGATGGACACATTAGATGTAGTTTCCTCAAATAACATGCGCCATATCAAGTGGGGCAAATTCATTGAGAACACCGAGAAATTAGTGGCGCTTAAAACAGAGGTTGTCAGTGAATTAGCCCTTTTGATCCCACAAACTTGTAGCCTGGATTTTCCCAAAATAATGCTAGAGGCGCATACAAATTTCTTCTCTAGACTTAAATCTTTTTTTAGTAAGGCCATAAATTCCGGTAAGGGAGATAAAAAGCCGTACATGGCCAGATGGTACAACGATGCATGTAAATTAGCCCGTGAAAATTTGAGAGTAGAACTAAGGTCAAAGAACCCCTGTAAAGTAAGAGAGGTGAGGGATTTATATAGAAACGCACAAAGAGCTGCTAAAAGACAGTGGGATGAGGATAGGTGGCGGGATTTGAAATTAGCTTGTACTGCAAAAGATTCGAAGCGATTTTGAAACATCATAAAATGGGACAGGGGAGGCTTAGCAAAATCACCGCAAAACCACGTTGCTGAATCCCAGTGGCTGGATTTTTTTAAACCACAATATGCTAGCAGCTTGACAGACTCAGAGCCCCCGCTACCACCCACCATCTTCTACCATAGTCAGCTCTTTACTCTAAAGGATGTGAACATAGCACTAGATTGTGTGGCTAACGGTAGAGCACCTGGTATGGACGGCATCCCTGCCGACGTTTTTTTAAGTGATAGGCTGTCTTGGTGTGAGTACTTTTTACTTCTAGCTAACGCAGTGGCCATGGGTGCCCCGATACCTTTCTCATGGAAAGGAGCTGAAATAATTCCGGTCCACAAGAAGGGTGACAAATCCCTCCCAAGTAACTATAGACCAATCAGTCTTATAGACTCAGCTCAAAAACTCATTGGTCGATTAGTTCAAAACAAAATACAAATATGGGTAGAGGAATACAACATTTTATCCCCATTTCAAGCCGGTTTCCGCCCCAGCATTAGTTCCGTTGACCAAGTTTTTTATTGTATTGCACTTTATTGGAGGAACATTGTTTTAAGTAAAGGCACACTTTATACAGTCTTTGTAGACCTGAAATCAGCTTTTGATTTAGTCCCTCGCTCCAAATTGTGGAAGGTCTTGGCGGACTTAGGGATGCCCCCTGAGTTATTGACCCTTGTCATCCGCCTACATGAAAATAACTTCGCCAGAATTAGATGGGGGGCACAGGGTGAGGTTACCGATGCATTCTCTGTCGAGCGAGGTGTTCGGCAGGAATGTGTCTTGGCACCCATGTTGTTCTCACTATACATAAATGGTATAGTGGACCACCTACGCAGTTCCCCGACAGATGCCCCTGTCCTGGCGGGGATCCGGGTACCTGTCCTCATGTTTGCGGCCGACACGCTGATTATTTCGCGGACTCCGATTGGCTACAGAAGGCAGTCAATGCATTTGGGGAATTTTGCCAAATACGTGGGCTTGAGATTAATACCTCAAAAACCAAGTTCAAGTCCCTGAACCAGCGGAAAAGATTTAAAGGTAAAATTAACCTAAATGGTTCCCCCTTAGAGGAGGAGGAAGCCTTTACTTATTTAGGCATTTTACTTCAGAGTAACATGAGTTGGAAAGGTCACTCAGACATGGCAATTTTAAAATTTCATCAACTAGCTGGAGCACTATCCTCCAAACATAAATCTTCTTTTACTAAGCTTATCACACCTGCTTTGGAGATTTATCACACAAAAGTATTAAGTGCTACTTTGTATGGTTCAGAGCTCTGGGGATTTTCAAATTTGAGCCAACTGGTAACATCAGAGAGAAAATTTCTACGTAGTTTGGTTGGCGTTCCCCAAAGCACCCCCACTGTTCCACTGTTTTTTGATTTAGGTAGGAAAAATGTGGTAGATATAGCGAGATTGCGGCCATTATTGTATTGGAGACGTATCTGTACTACCCCAGAACTGGCTCACTATGCCACAGCATTGAGGGATGTGATCAAGGCAGATAGTTTTCCTACCATTCAGTGGCTTAAGGAACTAAGGTCACTTCTAAAAGATCTGGAACTCAACCAGTTATGGGAAGAACCTGACATGTCAATGTTCCCATCAATAAAGCAACTGAAAGATAAATATTAGGAAATAGTCTGGGTAAAAGTTCATAGTGGTAGAAATAGTAGTAATTTAACAGGCCGTTTTCTAGATTTTAAATCTCGCCCGTATTGTGAGGCATAATAGAAAGCCCACAAGACCGTAAGTTATATTTTCAATTTAGGGTCGGGACACTTTCTGTAAAGGCTTTTACCTCTAAATGGGCATCATTAAGTGATGATAAATGTCATAACTGTTTAAACGTGGTTGAGTCCATAGTACATGTACTTTGTGTGTCCCCTTTACGTTGCCCCTTGCCCAAATGGTTAAAACCAATTTGCTTAAATCTGGGCACCCGGAGACATATACTAGAGTCAGACTGCTCTCCTAGTTTAGCGGTTGCAGTTGCGAAATTCTTAAAATGGGCCTGGATTATACGCACTCGCACTTTTCAGCCACATGATGTTAGTTAGTAAAATTACTTGTTGTTCTTAAAAAAAAAAAAAGATATATATATATGGTTTTAATAATGTAGTGATTTTTAAACGTCAACAAATGTTCTTTTTAGCAAAAATTGTATCATAAAACGACAGTGTTAATGAATTTAATAATTTTTTAATATGTATATGGTTACGTATTAATTATAGAGTGTATTGTATAGTGATGTATTGTATCTTGCTTTTATGACAATCTGTCGAATAAAGCTTTTTGAAATTGAAATTGAAGTCATGATTCTAATGATCCCAGGCAGTTTGGTATACGGATGACTTCAATGATTCTGTATTTGTCCTAATGAAAGAAAATTGATACTGTATCTTGTGCCATGTATGTTTGAAGTAAAATTGTTAGCTTTCTCATTCAGGTGTAATGATCATCATGGTGCCACCAGAGCAAGGTCAGCCATCATATCCTCAAATAAACACCTGCCTCATATTAAATCCGGTAATTTTGACCTATCTAGTAAGAGATTCATAACTTTGTTCCAGTCCCTCCCATTATGTGACTAGATTTCCTATTGTCTAATAGTGTTTTGGACATATTGGAGAGGAACTACTTTTTTCACTGTAAGTGCATATATGACCCCACTATCATCATGAAGACCTGAATTTGTACATGAGCACAAATATAGAGACCTGTTAGTTCAGTCCATGTTGGAGTTATCTTAATAGGCAATGATTTCTTCACTAGTATCACTACTCCTTTTACGTGTTAATGTTTGTGAAGTTGTATGCAGAGGCGTTACTTTGGAGTTGCTAGGAAATATAACTTTGCCTGGCCACTCTTTTTTCTGTTTTTTAGATTCTCTGGGTGACACGTGTGTTTCCTGTGTTAGCGTAACGTCTGGTTGATTGACACCATGAAAGAATTTGAGGTATAATGTTGATAACGTTATCTGTATCAGGTTATTCATTTTTTGTGTTGATTTCTCTGTTAAATTTGTTTGGGCTTCTTTTGTGTTCCTATGCCACAATATTTTAGCATTCTTTGTTTGTATGGTTAGCGCAGAGGATTGCATTTGGTTGCGATTATCAGTGTAAATTATGTCTTCATTTTAAATCATTTCCAATTTTGTTTACAGCAGTAAGGTCTGCCTATATTCTTTCTCTAGCCTTTCTGGGATTTAGTATTGGACCTATGTGTATTCCTGTTCAAGCAATTCAAGCCTTCCATTGGATTAGCTATATATGTGTTTCCAAAAGTGACAGAAACTGGGAAGTTCTGAAAATGAGAAGTATTCCTTAAAATAGTGGAGTGATGGTCCAACAATTTATTGGGTCATTAGTCATCAAGCTAACTGACCAAAATATTTCCATTTCCTTGGGATGTTGTATTAGCAAATAATGTTTTATCATTTTACTGCTCTCAGAGCAAAGTGCTCATATTTGTAACAGCCAAAACATGATTATTACTTTGCACATTAGTTACCATAAATTAGTAATTAACATGCAACACAGACTCTACATCAAAGCATCATTCTGTCATTTGCCTCGATACATTAGCCTCATTGCAGTACATATGAGCATCTCCATCTTACTTTCAGGTTGACAATCATTACCATCAGCAAAATATTTGGGGCCACAACTCATTTAATGGTTGCAAATCTGTGATTTGCTAAATTTCTTTTATTGTGCAATAAACCAATTTTGTGATTTTGTAAATGGTTACTGAATCACAAAATGGGTTTATAAATGTATACTGAATCACATTTTGAAAGGAGACTGTTAAGGGCGCTGCTTCTAAACTGCGATTTGCAATGCAATGTATCAATGATTTGCGATTGCAAACCATTTAAAGTTATAGACTCTTCAAAGGGGAAAGGATTGCCTTGGGACATTTATTAATGTTACAAAATGTTTTGGGGGAGTTGGCAGTTTGCCTTTAAAGAAAAACTGTTTGCATCTAAAAAATGTTTATTAAAAAGCAATCACAAACACGTGGAGCCTGCTTATTTCAGCACACCTATAAACATCAAAAGTTACCAGTAATTTCCCCACTACCTAGGGGGTTGGAGAGGAAAAACAATTGGAGTATATCCTCCCTTTGAAACTTTACATCACTAAATATACTCCAATCAACTCACCAGTAGATTAGCCGGTTTAGGGGTCGGGGTGACCCGATGATGAAGCATGACACCACTAGGGTGTGTGAGGGTAATTAATAACAAGAGGTGTTTTTTCCCCCTACACACGGTTATGGTTAGCATAACCTCCCATAGTTCTGAATAGCATATATCTTCCCTTGAGGGGTTCTCTATATCCAGAGGTCCCTCTCATGCAGGGTTCCTGTAATTGGATACATTAATACAGGTAACACGCCACCTCATTAATCTACTGGTGAGTTGATTGGAGTATCTTTATTTCAGCACACCACCATCTCTGTGATGTCATCCAATCAGAATAAGTCACTATTTGCAACCTACCTAATCCTATTCATAACGTAGGTCAGATTGCAACCCTCTCTGAATGGTGGTTTTGTGAAATGATCTGTTACAATATAAGTTGGTTCACAAAAAGTTGGTGCACAACTTGCTACAACTTTTTTTTTTAAATACAATGTACATCTCACCTTTGGTCTCCTATTGATTGTTACATTTAACTTTGCATTTTAATTGGTATTCATTGGATAGTACTATCTTCTGGCCAATGGCATTTTGTTGTACATCAAAATGCCTGCAAAGAGCTTGTGATTATTAACCTCGAAAAGGTGACTTCGAATCATCTCTCTTCGATCTTACTACCTCCTGCCTTCTTTCTGTCTCCTGATGCCCATCTGTGTGCAATAACCACTTCCACTCTCTCTCCTTATACTTTTCATGATGTATTTATTCAAGCAAATTTTCGAGGCTAACGATATTTTCCTCTTTTGGCCAGTTTCATGTGAAAAAACCTTTTGTTATCCACATCGAAACAGACCATTTTTCTTATCAGGTATGACCAGTTGCCTGGTGTTGGCAGGCCATAATGTGCCTGGATTTGGTTTTGTACACAAACCTCATGGGCCTTCGATTTTACAAGGGTGAATTAAAATACATTTGTGTAATTTCCTTAATAAAATTGCAGAGGAACCCAATAATGACATCCATTTCTAGTTTCTCTGGTACCAAAGAACGTAGTACATTGTCTCTACATTTCCCATCTTCTAAATCTGACACCATCACACCCATGCTCCGCCACACCATCAATCGCTCCCTGGCGACCGCCTCGTTCCCCAATGCCTGGAAACACGCCGAGGTACACCCCCTCCTGCAGAAACCCTCAGCTGACCTCACCACCCTCAAAAACTACAGACCCATCTGCCTGCTCCTGTTCCCTTCGAAAGTTATTGAGAATGCCATCAACAGCCAACTCACCACATTCATCGAAGAGCACAACATCCTCGACTCCTCCCAATCCGGTTTCAGGAAAAACCACACTACTTAAACCACCCCCCTCGCCACAACAGACGACATCCACACCCTACTAGACAAAGGAGAAACAGTAGCCCTCATCCTCCTTGACCTCTCAGCGGCATTCGACATGGTCTCCCACCGCACCCTAATGCGCAGACTTCACGACGCAGGGATCCAGGGATCCAGGGATCGAGGACAAGGCCCTCGACTGGATCAGCTTTTCCTCTCTGACAGAATGCAGCAGGTCAGACTCCCCCTTTCCTCTCAGATCCTATACCAACAACCTGCGGAGTCCCTCAGGGGTATTCCCTCAGCCCGACGCTCTTCAACATCTACATGGCTCCACTCGCCCCCATCGTCAAAACCTACGGACTCAACATTGTGTCATACTCAGGCAACACCCAACTCATCCTCTCCCTATCCAACGAGCCCAATACCGCCAGACACAACTTTCGAGAAGGCATGGAAACTGTTGCCAAATGGATGAAAAACAGCTGTCTACTACTAAACACCAACAAGATGGAAGTACTCATCATGGGCCCAAACCCGAAACCTGGAACGACACCTGGTGGCCCCCCGCCCTCAGAAACCCACCCACTCCCACAGACAATGCACGCAACCTGGGAATCATCCTGGACTCCGAACTCAAAATGGACCGCCCGATCAACTCAGTCCCATCTTCCTGCTTCCACACCCTCCGCCTCCTACGTAAGGCCTTCAAATGGATCCCCCTTGAACAAAGAAAGACAGTCACTCGCGCCCAGATCACCAGCAGACTTGACTACTGCAACGCACTCTACGCCAGAATAAACAAAACCTCACCCACAAGCTACAAAACATCCAGAACACCGCAGCAAAACTGGTCCTCAACCTGCCAAAACACTGCCACATCTCCAAGCATCTGTGCACACTCCAGTGGCTCCCCATCAAGGCAAGAGTCACCTTCAAGATGCTCACCCATGCACACAAGGCCCTCCACGACACCGGACCAGCATACCTGAACAGCCGACTCAAATTCCACAGACCCCAAAGGACACTAAGAGCAGCCCAGCTCTCCTACGCTGTGGTCCCACGCTCCAGATAAACCAGATCTGGAGGCCGCTCCTTCTCCTTCCTCGCTGCCAAAGCCTAGAACCCCCTTCGACTCCACCTCAGGCAGACAACATCGCTTCCCATCTTCGTAAGAGACCTCAAGACTTGGCTCTTCGTAAGAGACCCCCTCCTTAATGGATTAGAACCTACACTCCCCCACCACCAGCGCCTTGAGACCGTTACGGGTGCGTAGCCGTGCTTAACAAACGCTTGATTGATTGATACAATACAGTTATTATGGACAGTGGTGTAAAACCCCCAATTTTTTTAATACAGAGGTTACCCTATAATTCAGGAAGGTAGGAGTGAAGTGACAATAATCGTATAATGGGACTATAATGCATATATAGTACAACAGATGGCTGGGTACAATGCAAATTTCATAAATAGCAATAGAGCGGATCACTCACCCAGAGCACAGGGATGCCAATCATTCAAAAATGAGGGATATGAATGAGGCTGTGTTGTGATCGAGTGTCTACATGTTGCCTAGGTGCAAGATGAGGTAGGGGAATAGCATTCTGTTACTGTATGTTTTTGTATTGAGGAAGCATTCCAAGCAATTCAGTTGCTTCAAGGGTGGCTTTGAGGGTAGCTGTTCTCTTGTTTGTAGGAAGTCTCTATTTATGAATAAATCTCCTTCAGCTTACCTCTGGCTCCGAGTTGTCTGTTGGAGGTCACAAGAATTTGGCGACGAGTTGGCCAGCCTTTCCCTGTAAATCCCGAGGCAGCGACAGACCCAACGAGTCTACACAGCATTTCCTGTGAATTTCAATGGCTTTCTGGCATGTTCCCCAGGATTTAGATGGTGTTGCCAGCAAGTTTCCACCCTTAGTGGTCTCAGCTGGCAATGACATAGATTTGCGATTTCTCGCCGGATAGTGCGAGCCCCAGTAGCAGACAGTCATCGGTGCGCGTGCAACTACAGTGCATGCACACTCATATTATCGATGTGGGCACAGCTACAGCAGCATGTCAGTGTGACCCAACGCTCCACATAAGATGACCTACTATGTCAGATGTCCGCCATATTGCTTTAGGAAGTCTTTAGATTCAATCTATGGTGCACTGAGCGATGTGCACACTCCGTCCAGTGAGTCAATTAATTACTAGTTTTACGTTCCAGTGACACTCACGCTGATCTCAAGGTGTGTCTTGGCGATCATACACCCTCTTCTCACGGTGCACTCAGCGACGTGCACACTTCTTCCTGCAATTAATGATCCTAATTTCAATACCTATGTTTCAGGGACACACGATAACTTCAAGGTGTGTCAGAGGCGTATACGCTTCATCTTGTAAATTGCCACTAATTATATCTTCAACATTATGACCTTTTCAGCCATACATATGCTAAATTCTAATTGTGTCATCAACACTATATAGCCCTAATACAACTTGTACATTAGGTACTGATGTTCAAGTTCATCTAGTGACTTTGGCTTTGCCCCGTTCAGTACTTGCATCTTAATTCATTTCTAACTATGCAATCCCAAATTGCTATAATTACGCCTCCTTTTTTTTAAAGAAGTCTGGTCCTCTTGATGTAGAATTGGAGGACTGGATTGAACTGTTTGAAACATACATTGAGGCTCTAGATGGGCAGAAATCTAGTGCTGCATGAAATAAATCTGTGTTATTGAATACCCTGGGCAAGAAGGGTCAACAGATTTTGAAATATCTTCTTAATTGTACAAAAGCCAATAAAGATGCCATTACAGATGTATATGTTGAAGCAAAAAAAATGTTGGAAAACAGATTTGCTATAGGAAGTTAATGTGGTCATGAAAAAATTCAAATTTTACACATCTCCCCAAACAGAAAATGAAACCATTGATGAATTTGTGGCCAGGTTGAGAGAGCTGTCAGGACAGTGCATGTTTGGTGTGATGTCTGATGCCTTGATACGCAATCAGTTAACAGTACACTGCAGAAGTAAGAAAATCCACGAGCGTCTGTGGGCAGCCAAAACTCCATTATTGAGAGATACCATATACATGGCTAAGGCTATTGAGCAATCCCAGATGTGCATGAAAGATATGGAAAGAAAATAATTATTGGTGGGGGAAGTAATGAATGTTACTAGAGAAGGATTGGAGATTGGTGCTGTGACTAAACCTTCTACCACCTTTTCAAGATCATAACAGACCAACAGAGTATGTTACAGGTGTGGCAGCACTTATCACACAGAAGACTACAAAAAATGTCAAGCTCTAAATGGGGACTGCAGGAAATGTGGTAGAAGAGGCCACTTCCCCAATATATGTAGGCAAACTGCCAAATTCAAGGTGGCTGCTGTTGATGAAGATTGGGGTAGGAGTAAAAATCGCATACTCTGTGTTGAGAGCATAGATTCTAAATTGGCTAGACCTCATGTGCACTTTGTTATCAATGGTAAAGAGGTTGAATTGATGGTTGATTGTGGGTCAATGTATACCATTGTTCCTAAGAGCATGTTTTTTGCGAATTGGAAAGAGTCTGATTTGTTACTCAGGGACATCCAACCATGTGGGTACCAAGGTGAAACCATACATTTAATGGGCTTTATGGATGCTGATATACAATTTGAAAACAGAGTAACAGGTGTATGTTTCGGAAGATGGACCACCAATCTTAGACTGGATACACCAATGTGATTTGCATTTTATAATCAATCCTAGAGGTGCCCGACAAGTAACGGTGGTTGATGGCATATCCCTTACTGATATCTTGGCAGAAGCACAGGAGGTGTATAAGGAGGGGTTGGGTCTCCTAAAAGGGTATGACTACAAAATTGTATTGAAGCCTCATGCTATTGGCGTACAACACAAAGTGAGAAGGATTCCCCTGGTTGCTCGAGATGCCGTAAAAGAGCTACTGGATAAGATGCTTGCCAATGGTGTTATTGAGCCAGTAGAGGCTTCAAGTTGGGTTTCTCTGGTTGTTATTGCAGAGAAATCAGATGGCTGTTACAGATTCTGTATGGACTTGAGGTCACTCAACCAAAATGTAGTAGTCAACACTTTTCCCCTACCTAATATAAATGAGTTGGTGTAAGCTTTGGGTGGTGGTAGGTATTTGTTGAAGCTTTATTGAAAGAATGCCTATCATCAGATTAAGTTGCATGAAGATTCAAAGTCACTAATTTCCTTCATTACTATGCAGGGGACATTTAGATTTACACGCATGCCATTCGGACTTTGCTCTGCTGCCAGCTTCTTTCAAAGGATGATGAGTGAGATATTTAAGAGCATGAGGAACATTTTGTAGTTTCAAGATGACATTTTGATCTTTGTATATACTGTGCAGCAGCATACCTCGACATTCAGGCAGGCACTGCACAAGCTGAAGGATGCTGTTCTGACTCTTTGTCACGATAAATGTAAATTCTTTGTCGAACAAGTGGATTACCTGGGATACAGCATCACGGCAAAAGGAGTTAAACTTAAGGATGATCTTTTGAGAGCTACTGAGATGGCTCCAGTTCCCACAGACAAGGAGATGTTGATGTCATTCTTGGGACTCATTGAATACTATGTCAAGTTCTTTGAATACTATGTCAAGTTCTTTGAAGGGTTCACTGATAAAACAAGATGTATAAGGGCATTGCTGATAAAAGGTGTTATTTATGATTGGGGAGTGAAGCAGCAACAGTTGTTTGAGTCCATCAAAAAGGAGATTTGTAATGTGGTAATTTTAGCCCCTGTCAATACAAAATTGAAGTAAGTGCTTACAGTGGATGCGAGTGCTATGGGGATAGGGGTGGTCCTGTCATAGCTAAATGCTAAGGGTGAGTGGACTGTTGCTTTTGCTTTGCGAACCCTGACCACCTCTGAAAGGAACTATTCTGCTGCAGCTTGGGGGGCAAAGTATTTTAGGACCTATCTCTGGGGAAACAAATTTCTCATGCACACGGACCATAAGCCTTTGGTTAAGGTTCTGCTAGCAGGTGCGGCAAGTAATAGTTCAGCAAGGTTGGCATGACTGGAAGCCAGACTTCAAGAGTTTTGCTATGTTGTGGAGCACATCCCAGGGTGGAAGAATTGCCAGGCTGATTGTTTGTCAAGGTTGTCCTTAGATTGGAAAGTTGTGGATGGTCCAGCTGTCATGTTCAAAGTGAAGGAGGGGGCTGGTTTGACTGTGCATGTCCAGTTAGAAATTGCAACACATGTTTTGAAGGGATTGACCATTCCCAGGGTGCTAATGGGACAAGTAAAATCTTGTTAATCTCCAGAAACACACACGTTTCTTGGTGTTTGCACAATTTTCAGGACATCCCTGCCCTCGAATATCCACACCCACCTATTAGCGCAGATTTGATGCTACATAATATTACACCATACATTTGTATTAATAATACCTGAAAGTAAAGAGGCTTTCAAGTGTAAACTGATATTGTGCATGCAAATATACATTTTCATTTGTAACCAATTTCCTCTGTGTCTGTAAGGTGACTTAAAAGCACAAAAGGCTTTATAAATCATGCCTTGGTATAAAGTGTATTTGTGGAGATTTTAAAAACCTAGCTCTACACTGCATTTTGTATGCACTAATTGTATTACATTTAATTATGTACAATAAACAAACATTTGGTACTTCAAAATTAAAATCTATTTGGTTTTCCTTCTTTGAAAAATGTTTTGTTGTGGCTTCAAAGTTTGTAGCTCGCTACATACAATACAACTTTATTTTTTTGTTACAGTCTTCATGACACACTTCATCAGAGACTTGAAGGGCCTCACTCATAAGATCCACCTAAAGCACACTTTAGAGCTATTGTGCATTAGCAGAGGTGGCTTTTAGGCCATTCAGTGCATTAGTACTGACTTTCAAACACACATAGGCTGTGATACGTTTTTCATTTTTTCACTGCTTCCATAGCCAAATGTTTTTTCCTTTTTTACTACCACCACTAAAATAAAGTTCAAAATGAAAATGCACACTAGCTAACCTACATCCACAAGCAAGTGTGACACTTGTATTAACTACTCAATTTAAAACTAATGATTTCAGTGTCCTAACATCAAATCATAACTCGAAAAAGGATTTTGAATCAGATGCCTCAACTGATATTCATAAAACCGAATCAAAACAAACAATGTCAAAGTAATTCTTCATTGATAAGACTGAATTGCTTCAAGCTAATCCTGGCAAAGCAGCACCCCCCTACTGGACCACACAACATAAGTGTCTGCCTACCCTACACTTATTGGAAGACACATAAACCAAAAATCTGCAAATGTCTTATACCTTCATTCTCTGTGGTAGGATACCTGCAATGCAAAATCATCAAACTTTGCTAACCAGCTATCAACTCAGTCATTATGAATGCTTCCTTAATGGTAACAGTAGTCCTACAATAATGAAGGCACTCCATCATAACCTTGCTGCTAGAGAGGTTGTTCTGATGCAGAAGACCTGTGGAACAACAGGCAGATTGTCGCCTACCATCAATTTCTAAGAGTCTTGAAACTGTGGTTACTGAGCAACTTTCTGCCTACCTCAAAACAAATCTTAGTCATGTACAGTTTGGTTTTAGACACACTTAAGGAACAGTACAAAATCAGGCAAGATTTGGCTTCTGGCATAAACATTACCCCGGACTATGGTTTGATCTATCTCAACCTATCCATAGTATTGCACATAAATGATCATGACATCTTCATCTCATAGTTAAAGGCTACTTGCGGAAATAAGTGAATAGTTCTACAATAGTTTAGGTCAAACTTATCTACCACACTCCTGGTTAATCTTGATGATATCCTCACAAAATCAATGAAGAGCAATGTTGAATAAAAGTCAAACTCTATTCAACTAGTATATTGTCAACTTAATAAATATTACCATAAACTGCAGAATTAGTTTACCAATTGTACATGGACAACAAGACCCAGATTCAACTCAGATTTCCAAAGGTTTCAGGTAATCAGAACATTGTTTAGGATTGCACAAATGGATGAGGAAGAATTGGATTTGTCTCAGTTGGAGGAATAGAATGAAGGATGTCTTCAATTACTGCATGTTGTAGTACGTTTTGTGTGGTATTACAAAATCTACAAAATGCTATTCACAAACCTAGGTGCAGAGTGGAGGCCTCTGCCTCTCCTATACATATTCAATAGATATATGTGTTGTAAGTAAATGTGGGAGGCTAACTGGAGAGTAGCTGTGTTGGACCTGGCCCTAACCACAAAGTCACCCACAAGCTTGTTGCCTTTACCCTCCACTTTTTTTTGCTGAATTTGTGTTTGCTGGCTTTAGGACTCGGTAACTAGTGCTAAAGTGCTTGTGCTCTCTCCTTAAAACATGTTAGATTGGCTTATACCCAATTGGGATATTTCATTTATATGTAAGTCCCTAGTAAAGGGACAGTAAATTAAATATTACTAGTGGGCCTGAGCACTAGTTGCGCCACCCACGTTAATGGCACCTTAAATATGTCTCAGGCCTGCCATTGCAGAGTCTGTGTGTGTACATTAAACTGCGATATTCCAGAGGGCAGGGTGCAATGTATTTAAATAGTAGGGCATATATTTTCAAGTGTTACATATCCTGATAGTGAAAAAAACTCATATTCGTTTTTCATTACTGCAAGGCCTATCTCGCCCGTTGGATAACATTGGAGTTGCCTTACTACGTTTTATAAGTGCAATTTCTAACTGGGAAAAGATAACCGGTTCATGCTTGGTGTCTCTGGAATCACAATTTAAAATTCTATCTTATGGTGAAGTCGGATTTTAACTTCTAATTCTGTAAATGCCAATTTTAGAAAGACAGTGCATTTTCCGTACTTAGCCATTTAGTGCCTGTAGCCTGTATCTGGGTCAATTGACTAGGTGTGTGTGACAATTGGGCTTTGTGTATTCCTCCTAGACAGCCACACACATTTGGGAACTTAGGTGTGCCTGGATGGGCCATCACTGGCAGGATGGGAGGGAGGAGCTGGGCACAGCCCCACTTACACCTGTATAGGCTGTGTCCTGCCTCCACACAAAGGGCTACATTCCCCCTGTAGTAAATCTAGAGCCAGAGGGAAACCTCTAGAAGCTACAACCCAACTTCAAATGCACAACTGGGTGTCAATGCTGGACCTCAGATACCAACTCTTCAGTGCACTCCTGGACCTGTGGACACTCTGCCAGGAAGAAGGACTGCTGTGCAGCTACAAGGACTGCTGCTCTAGAGGAACTGCTGGCCTGTTGTACAGATCTAATACCTGCTGCCCTCTTGCCTAGGAAGAAGAACTGGACTTGCAACTTCATCTTGATCCCAGGACCCCAGAGTGACTCTAAGGTCTAGTCTGCTGGCCTCTTGATCTGAGCCTCAGGGACATACAAGGCTCCACAGCCAGCTCCTGGACCCAACTGCAGCGAGTTCCTGACCTACTAGTGGTGCCCCAGGTCCTGGACTCTTGGTGTGGCTCACTGGCCCTAGAAATCAAGCTTTTGGGCTCTTCCAGACCACAAACAGGCCCGTTCACACCAGAACTGTGTTACTTCCATTAAAATTCAATGAAAGCCACCACCAACCTGTCTCTTTGCACAGCAAGCATTGATCGCCTGCAGAGGTCCGCCACCATAAAGCACCAGTCTGCCCATCATGATGCCCAGCCTGCTCTTTGAGCTATGCTGACCACTGCCTTTGACGCTCTCCCCACTTCCCAGGATCCTCTCCAATGTGAATAGGACTCTTCACATAAAACTTGTGAAGGTAAACATTAAGCAGGACGAATCTGAAACTGTATCCGACCTGCGCTTCATCGAGGTTGCCTGAATTCTTGAGTTTGACTCAGTCCAGCGCAGCTACATAGACACGGCTGGCGCTTTATTCTTCACTAGCGGCCCACCCTAACGTTGTCTGGGGATGAAAATGAAAGTCTGCAATGGTTAGAATAGGTAAGGCAAACAACGATTAACGCGTGTGGCTGCTGTTTTGTACCTTGACCTCAAAGTGTCCAACAGCGGTCCTGCGATGCTGTGCGTGTGTCACAGTCCGTGACATTTGTAATAGCGCCCCAGCGATGCTCAAGTGCCTGTGCACCCGCTGATTAATGCGCCGATGTTCTGCCTGTGTGGCCGCCCAGAAGCCGTCATTCGGTTGCGCTGAAGGTGAGCGTGTGCTCTGCGGTTTTGTGTCCTTGCTGCAGGAGGTGAACATGTGTGTCCGCTCCCGCCGACGCCCCTGATCAGTCCTGGCATGCACAATACGCACTCCACAAACACGGCGTGGTGCACTTAGACGCCACACACCGGGTCTACGTCACACGCCCCAGAACGCTATTCCCCCGCACAGCACGCCCACTTCAAGCACACACCCATCGCTTTACAGCAGAACGCCCACGCCCACAACTGACTACTTTGTCCCTAACGTTCTTTTTCCCTTCTAATGTATATGTTGGGCTGGTGTATAGCCTATGTCCATCTGCTGAAACTCTCCTTTCCAACGCTGTATTGGGTGTTCCGGTTGGCGCTGTGGTTCCGGAGCTTACCCGCCTCAACGGTTTGGGCTCTCTCTTAATAATATTAGTATGGATAACTCCGGTTTTACTGATTAGATTTTTTTCATTTTCATCTTGGTTTATCTATGAAATTCTGCTCTATTTTTCTAGCCTGGTGTGGGATTTTTTTGTGAGGTGCTTTCATTGCTTTACTGTTTGAACTGTTCCACGAATACTTTACAAATTACCTCTATGGTAAGCTTGACTGCTCTGTGCCAAGCTACCAGGGGGCTGAGTATAGGATAATTTGGGGTTTGCTTGTACCTTACCCTGACAAGGATTGTGGTTGCTGCTTGACCAGGGGTCACACCCCAGTAAACCAGTATCACAATTTCTTACAGGTTGTAAATGGGAAATACTTCTCAATAAAGGAGAAAGGTGAAGGAATGATTAAGGAGGGGTTTAGGGTGGGGCAGAGAGGGTCATCAACCCACCCCAAGATAGTAATATTCAAAACAGAAGTAAAGTACTCTAGCTCAGGGCTGGAGTGAATTTAGCCCACTCACATTCAACTACTAGTATTGCAACCCCCCCCAGGGAAGAAAATGGAGGCCGAGGCTTAAATAAACCCCATAGGAAATAATGTTTAAATAAATTACATAATTTAAAATACTTACAAATACAAATTAATATAAATTAATGTTAAAAATGATTTATAATAATAGTACATTTAAAAAGGAGAAATGGGAGGGGCGTGGCCAAGACGACGGCAGAGTAGCACCGTTTCTCTGGGGCTCCGCTCGCCGAGTCCAACATAAGGCATCAATCTGCAGTATTGTGACCCGAGAGGCAGTTCAAAAGAGGTCTCAGGGTGTCCGGAACGTTGGTGGACAGTGCAGACCCGGGGGCAACCTTTGATACCCGCGGTTCCCAGCGGCAGAGACCTCAGTGAGACGAATTGCAGCAAAGACAGGGTTGGTGCGGAGGCCACCATGAGGACCCTGTGGTTGGAGGAGGGGCATGGTGACTGCAATACAAACCAACACAGCCGCCGGCGAAGCCATGGAGATAACAGGAGGTGAGGCGGTGAAACTGGGAAGTGACCATCTTTGCTGGAGTGTGGCCCTCCGCAGTGCCGGGGAGGGGCCTTTTAGGTGCCTGGGAACGCGTGGCGGGAGCCTCGGGTGAGGCCTAGAGTCAGCACCGAGCAAGGGTGGTGCGTCCCTGGGATCCGATCAAGAAGGGGCAGGCAACAATACCGCCTCAGGCCCAGAACAGTTTGAATCTTAACAAAGCGGAGGCAGGTTTTGGTGGCCCCGCTATCGACACCCCCGACAGTTTGCTGAATACTTGGTAGCACACGGTGAGGCAGCACAGTAATGTACCCGGTGTTAGTATTGGCTGCCTGGTCTCAGACAAGGAGGAGGCTGCCCGAGGAGCAGCGCACCGAAGGTGAGGGCCTGGCCAAGGCCTTGCGGGTCTCTGACTGGAATCGGCCCCCAAACACACTCAGCGGCCCAGGGGACGTAAGGGAGATATAGGAGCGGCTCCCTGGCCCACAATCTGCTGGGTCCCTAATGTGTGGGGTAAGCATTCTTAACTTGGCCCCGAAAGCAGACTAGGCCAGATAATTCAACACCACCCTCCTCCATCCCAGGTGACACAGCCAGGTTCTGATCTCATCCAGCTGACAGGCCGGCTAGGTGAGACACTAGGAGCGCAAGACCAGGGATTAGTCCCACACACCCTCTACGGAAATCAGCCCTGCAACGTGTTCAGCTGTTCATTCCCCCATGGCGGTGTGAGGGATCCCGGAATGCAGGCACAGTGGAATCTGCACCCACTCAGCAAAAACGCCATTGTGACTGCTGCGTCTAGGCCCAACTTTAACGGACAAGAGGTAACGGCCCAGGGAGTGATGGCGACTCCTGGTGGGGTGAGACCCGAAGGGGATCACAGAGCTCTGGAGCGGTGGCCCCTCTACGCACCTCTTGGTGACAGGCCGCTGTTATCGGCGCTCGACTCCTCAAGACCACAACCCGGGGGAGGGCTGGTAGGTCGCTGGTCCATATCTGAAGTAATGCCAGATGCAGGGTCAGCGGGCCTGCATCACAACAGACCACTGCAATGAACACACCATGCTCAAAGAAGGACACATCGATTAAGGACTTGCTCCAGAAGACGAGTGTTAAGAACCACAGGTGACCCAGCCGAGCGAGAGAGAGATACCGGAAACCGGGTGAGCAGAGTACCCGATCACGAGGGGCTTTATGGAGAAACTGTTTAGGTCGCTCAGGGACGACTTTGCAGGCTTGTGGCAAGATGTGGCCTCCGATATCAAGCAATTGCAAATGGAGCTCCTGGAAGTGGGAGACCGGGTAGACTCCCTGGAATGCAACGGGGACGGCAGAGAGGAAGAAATCACGCAACAAGCCTGGGAACATGTAGATCTACGTGAACGGAATGAGGAGCTGTATCTCAAGCTGGAAGATCTGGAAAACTGCTTGAGGCGCTCCAATATCCGCATCAGAGGTGTGCCACTTCAGGCGAACAGGGGCAAATTGGAGGACTTTTTACTCCGCTTCTTTAGATACATAGCACCAGACCTGTGGGATGAGGAAATTACACTGGACCACACCCACCATGTCAGGAGGCCTGCTCTGGCCTAGGTCAGCCTCATGACATTCTTACCTGCCTACACTCCTATCATCAGAAGGAGATCATCATGGCCTCCACTCGGGACCGAGCGACGGTGGAGTTTGAGGGGTTACAGGTGGGGGTTTTCCAGGACCTGTTGTCACTCACCCTTCAGAGGCGCAAAGAGCTGAGACCGGTCACAGTCTTCCTCCGAGAGCAGGGAGTGCGTTACAGATGGGGTCATCTGTTTAGACTGTCTTTTATCTGGAACAAGGAGATGCAAGGGGTGCGGAACCTAAAGGAGGTGGGGGAAATCCTTGGGAGTGCCCTGGCGAAGTTGGGCGACTCGGGGTCGACAGAGGGAGGTCCATCCTCTGGGAAGCCACCTAAATCGAACCGCAGAAGAAGCCTCAGGAGAGAAAACAACACGAAGCCATCAGAGGTGGAGCGTCAGAAAGAAAGGGAAGTCCTTCTGTGTCAGATCCAGGTCCAGTAGGGTACTGGCGATCTGGCCCATGAGTGACCTCAGCAGTTGCAGACTTGAGGCCCTGAGGTGGAGAAGAAGGTCAAGTCCAGGAGCTAGAGTTCTCGGCCTTGGTTGGGGGAGCCCCACCTCTGGCGAGGTGATGACCGACCATCGGACACATGGACCCTTGCACAATAGTGCGAACCATTGCTGTTGGAGGGCGATATGGAGTTTTATTTGTTTTTCTCTTACTCTATCCTGTTTTTCCCTTTTTTCTCCTCTTTCCTACCCACACAAGATCTAAAGCCCTCACACAGACAGGTAGGGTAACCCCTCCAAATTGGTACCCACGGGTGGCATGTAGGGGCGGGGGAGGTAGGGCGTCGCTCCTGCAGGGTGCGGGGGTGATATGGACGTCAGCACCGCATCGTCTGTGTTCCCTGGCAGTAATCTCGCTGGAGGGACATACAGGGAATCTGGCCGAGCAGCAGCGACACAACCAATACCACACACTGGGGGCTTACTATGCTCCACCAGACGGGAGACCCGTTATACCTGGGAAGGGGGCCAGAACGGGTGTGGGGTCTTCCGATAGGCTAGGGCGGGCAGAGGAGATCAGGGGACTATGCGCAGGTTGGCTTATCAACATTCTGCTGTTGTCAAGGCTTACATTCAAGATATGTACTTATGACAGGACTCGAAGTGATTATTATGAGCTTCATTGTTTGGGGGCCTTAACTCACCTGTTAAGAGATAAGCACTTCTTGCTTTGTTAAGAGATGCCAAATGTGATATCTGCCTCTTACAAGAGACCCATCTCCTGCGGGCCGACTGGAAACGGCTCTGGTCAAAATGCTTCGTCAGACAATATTTTTCATCGGGAATGGGGAAGAAGGCTGGGGTGTCGATCGTCCTATCCACGTACTTCCAAGGGACAGTGATTGGGGTACATGTGGAAGTAGCAGGTAGACTACTGGCACTGAGGGAATCAATGGGGGTGCGCACACACACGTTAGCCTCTGTTAATAGCCCCAACGAGCAACAGGAAACCTTTCTCCGGGACACACTACACACAATCCTGGAGTCCCCTGACGAGGATCTGGTAATAGGGGGGATTTCAACTTGGTTCTGGATGCCCACCTGGATAGGTCAGCGCTTCGGGTGAGGCACTCTGGATCCATATCTGACTCACTGCTACAGAGGTTGAGAGTGGTTGGTCTCAGGGATGCCTGGCGACACCGTTATCCGACAGCTCAGGAATACACCTTCTTTTCTGCGGCACACCAAACGTACGCCTGTATGGTCATGGCGGCCACAACAGATGTATCTATTAGGGCGGCGGTGCTCTCAGATCACTCCCCGCTTGTTTTAATGCTACTCCTCCCTGGGGGTGACCCCCCCCCAGCATGGGTCGAGGAGATTGAACCATAAGTTACTCACATACGATGCCGATATTGCCGAAATACGGGGTGCTATCAAGGCATATTTGGAGGTGAACGATGTGGACGCTGTCAATATAGACACAGTTTGGGATGCCCTGTAGGTGGTCCTGAGAGACCGCTGTATAGCTATCATGGCGGGCCTGAATAAAGACCGCAGGGCCAAACTGGAGGAATTAGAAGACCAAATTAAGGAGCTGGAGAGAGTCCACCGCTGTACTGAGGCAGTTCAAATGGGGCGGTTACTTACTAAGGCGAGGAAACAATTGTGGGCCCTCGATCTTGACCGTGCTGAATATGCCCTGCTATGCACTAGGCAGCATTACTATGGGAGAACAAGGCTGGGAAGCACCTAGCACACGCACTTTGGGCCGAGACGGCTGCTCGTTGGATAGCAGAGATTAGGACCAAGGAGTGATCCTGAGGTCGGATACGGACATTATGGCCAAATTTGAGGCCTTCTACACTGCCCTCTACTCAGCAGAACACTTTGACCGTGCAGCGACCGAGGAATACCCACACGCGGCTCGGGTGACCCCTCTCCCGCCATCAGAGGTGGCCCATTTAGATGCGGATATCAGGCCTGAGGAGGTCCTACGAGCTATTCAAGGACTCTTCCCCGGGAAAGCCCTGGGTGAGGATGGCTTCCCGGCCGACTTCGATGAAGTCTTGGCTTCAGATCTTACTCCCCTCCTGACATGACTCTTTAATATGTTTAGCGTGACTGGGAGGCTGGCCCCATCGATGTCCATGGCCAAGGTGGTAGTTATCACCAAGCCAAGGAAGGACCCCAAGATTGTGCATCGTACTGCCTTATTTCTTTGCTCAATGTCGATTTGAAGATTTTTACAAGCATTTTAGCAGTGAGACTCGCTCCCCACATGCAGGGCCTGGTCGATGCGGATCAGTCGGCTTTATCCCGGAACGTCATTGCAGTGACGGGACCTGGCACTTATGTCACCTCTTGGATAATATGCAGCGTACGCACATCCCGGCAGTACTCCTGTCGGTGGATGCCTAGAAGGCATCTGACCACGTCCACTTGCCCTACCTCTGCCAGGTCCTAGGCCGATTTGGTATAGGGGAGCGATTCATGAAGTGGGTGAATTGTATATACCACAGCCCGCAGGCATGCATCAGAGGGAATGGGGTCGCCTGTCATCCCTTTCAGATCAGGCTGGGCACAAAGCAGGGGTGCTCACTCTCACCTCTCCTATTCATGCTCTATATGGAGCCATTTGCCAAACGAGTTTGACAGCTCCCCAATGTCACCGGGATCCAGATGGGAGATAGACAACACAAGATTTCACTATATGTGGATGACATGGTGCTCTTTTTGACTCGTCCTATACTCTCTCTTCCCCCTGCTAGAAGATATAGATGTATTCAGCACAGTGTCAGGTTTTAAAATGAACTTGCGAAAGACACAGACCCTTAGCCTAACATTACCCAAAATAGATCAGCAACAAATAGCAGCACAGTTCCTGTTCTTATGTGCCTCTAGTGATATCACCTATCTGGGGATCCGGGTCTTTCCACATTTGATAAGATTGCCCATGTGAATTACTCAGAGATCTTGACCAAGTTTCATCAGGAGCTGCACAGCTGAAAGAAACACGTCCTCTCATGGCTGGACAAAGTTGCTGCAATCCCCCGTCTTCTTTACCTAATGCAAACGCTCCCACTGAGTCTGCCTCCTAAGGTACTGGCCCAGCTATAGCAGCTAGCGGATGGCTTTATATGGGGTGGGAAGAAGGTGCGTATAGCTTGTTACCTAACGCATCTGAGTCAAGAGGATGGGGGACTTATGTCCTGCATCTGGGGCATTATTACAAAGCAGCGCAACTACGCAACATGGTAGAGTGGTACCAACTGGAATCTGAGAATCATTAGTGCTTCATTTACGAGGGGTTGCTGGTATCCACATCTGGAAGGTCCCCTGGCTTCCGAAATGACATCGTTCGCAGGGCGTATACATCTCCCTGGTTTTGAAACCCACCATGAAGGTATGGGGTAGGGTACAAGAGAGATGTAAGCTCTCTACAGTAGTGTCTCCTTTGTCCCCCTTTATAGGGAACCCGGCCTTCCCTCCTGCTCATATAGGGAACGCGTATTTCAAATTACAGGGAGCTAACTGTAAGCGCATAGGAGATCTTTTTGACACGCAGGGCATTATGGACTTCCCCCAACTAGTGAAGGGCTATGGGATCTCCAGAGAGGCGTACTGGCAGTCCCTGGTGCTACACCACTGGGTCACACAACCACAGGTATGCACCCACACAGGGCACCCTCTTACTAAATTTGAGCTTTGGTTCATCACCCGCACCTCAAAAAAAGTCTCATAAGATATCTATAACTTTCTGAACAAAGCTAGGAACCCCTCTAAGTCTCGGCCTTCCTCCTGTAGTACTTCAGGTAAGAAAATACTACTGAACATTGTGCATTATTGGTACTATACCCCTGCACACATCGCCTGGTGGAGACCACTTAGCGGCGACCTCTGCTGGTGTAGATGTGGGCAGGTAGACACACTGACCCACATATCATGGCAATGTCCTATGATACAAGCCTTCTGAGGCACTATCCTATCTGATGTTGACAACGTATACCATACAGAGCTTCCTAGATTCCCTAGCTACATCTTGGTGGGACTTCCCAACCCTCTTACATATCCTCTTAAGTCCTGTAGGGGGAGAGTGATTACTTTGGCACTGGGCGGCTAAACAGGCGCTATTAGCAAGGTGGGGACCGGAAGACATCCCAACAAAATTAGACTGGCTTCATAGAGTCTGGGAGGCAGTGGGGATGGAAAGGATTACAGCGGGGATTCATCACACTCTGCCCAAATTTGATAAGACCTGGGGATCCACTGTGGCCTATTTGTCCTCTGAGTTTGTTGAGCTCACCTGCCCAAGGTACTTAAGGGTACTTAGGTTTCCCACTACCCCCACCCCCCCGGCTGCCAAGCAACCCGCCCGAGACGAGGAGAAGTCACCCGATGGCTAGAACACTACTTTGTCGAGCACTGGGTACTGGGTAGGTCTTTGTCTTTCTTCTCCCTTTCTACCCCTTGGTTTTACTTCATTATCTCATTTTCTCTCTCTCTTCTATCTCGATCTTTTACACTATACGTATAATTTAAAGCCATGCTATTCCCCACAGGCCAGTGGTTATAGGTGGGTGTTGTGTTTATTGTTTGCTACGGAAAATTCAATAACATGATTTAAACTATGACAAGAAGAAATACATGTTTGTGTTATTTAAATGCATTGGTGCATTTTAAGAAACACAAGACAGACACTGCTAAAATAATAAGCAATACATTAAATCAAGGGGGAGTGCAATGTATTTTGTCCCTTAGCGTAGTTGACTGCATAAATGGCATTTCAGCACAACTTTTAGCAATTGGAAACATACACCCGCCTCGTCAAACGAAAAACACAAGCTGTATCAAAGCAATCATTTAGAGATGATGCCATGTTTCTGAGCTAACAAGTTCTGTCTGTTTATGTCAGATGGAAAGTGCCATTGCTTAGAGCGAGAAGAATGATCTCATGCACCACAGAACAAAAAAGAAAGAAAGGAACCAGTTATGGTTCAAAACTCTTTTTTTGTTTTTAGTACACAGAAAATGCATCATAACCATGAACTCATAGCGCTCACCATATGTAGTATAGATGTGAATAAATCGAACATTTCCCAAACTACTCCGTCCCCCTGGGAACCACAGCGCTAGAAAGTGTGATTTAAAAAGTTGGTCTCTCGTGTGTAAGCTTTAATTAGTACCCTCCTGATTGGAATCAACAGAAGGTTCCATTAGTAAGAGGAGGCAGAGATATCCAGGGAACTTGAGTTTGTGAAATTCGGAAGATAGAAAGTATATAAAGGGACACTAGAGCTCAGAATATGAAGTGCCTTGTGCAGTGAGGGTCAGCCTCTCCATTCCCGTTGGAGCCAGCCCCGATAAGTAGGTGTTGCAGGGATTCTGCACATACACAGAACTATGCGCAGGAAAACAGGACCTCAGTGAATAGGGGTGTACCAACCTACCACATCAGTACCCAAAATCCGAAACCGACCAGCTATATTGTCTCATTTGTTCTCCGAAAAAGATCACAGAGCTACAAATGATTAGACAACCCAGAACACAACACTCCAGACTCTGTCAGGATCAGGATAAGTACTCCATCGCTCACTCACTCGTACTTATCCACAAAGAGAATAGGCAGAATCCCTGAAATAGGTCAAAAGGTTTATTTTAACTATCGTGCTCTACAATACAGTAAACGTGCCACTGCTAGCAGCAAAATGCATAAACTCAGCACAGTTAGCATTGTTACAATTCCATAGAATACAAAAGGAGAAGTAATTTACTAAAGACTGTGGAAATAAGGGCTTTTTGGCCTAACCACTCTCCTCTTGACTAGAAGAAGTTTATTTTATAAAAAGGACGATTTCTGGGCTTTGACAGCTGGCCCATACCTTAAAACCTGGATTTAAGGTTTACATTATAGGAACAATGGAGCTCTTCTCCATGGAACAGTTCCCTCCAAGTGTGTTAAAACAACATGCAACAATGTAATATCAAAGCATGAGTCTTCAGTACTTCAGCTGTATGTAGAATGTTATGTCTAGGTGCTAGGGACTGACCAGAACAGAATAACAAGGGGCATTGCTGATCGACCTTGCACATCGTGTTCAGACAAAACTCCAGGAAAGGCAGAGAACGAGAAAGCAGCCTGTTCTCATGTGAAAGGCACGAACAGAGTCGTGCAAAAACAAAGTCATGAAGTAACGTGCGCAAAAGCAGCATCATGGCAGCAAAGCTCATGCTAACTTAGCAATGTCGACAATGTCCCCAGGCGCCATATAACTGTGACAAGGAGTGGTGGACCCCCAGAACTGACCCTGTGATGCCTCCTTCGTTACAGACGTCTCCTTGGGAAATCGAACAGGACGGACCTGAGGAAAAAAAACCCGGTCCCTTTAACTGGGCGTTTTCTGAGGAGGAGGCCCAACCTCCGGACCACGTCAGCCCAGCGGGAATGGACAAAACCCAGGAAGTCTGGTTCGGAGCGTGTGACGACACCCCGGTGGAGCAGGAGAGGAGCGGAGTCGAATGCGGAGAGCGGAGAGGAGGACGGAGCGAAGAAATCAGGCGGATAACGGAGGAAGAGATCGAGGAAAGCGGAGAAGGGTCCCAAGGAAAGCCAGGAGGCCAACGACCTCGCGAGCCGCCGTGCCACGCTCCCAGGGGAGGAGTGTGGCTCACTCAGGTACGGCAGCGTATGGCGGCCTGGGTGGGAAGCAAGCACGTGTAGATAGTGTAAATAGCCCCTTTCTGTCCATAGTCCTCCCCTCCTCGTATTTCTTTACCCCGCGTATACCCCTCACTTTCTGTACTCACTATCTCACACTTGTGCTGAGTGTACAGCCTCACCGGGTGCACCCCTCTCACACCACACGGTCCCAAGGTGCACGAACCCCCCCCAGAGGACAATAACACTAACGGCCCTGTTTCTGTTGGTCTTCTCTTTCCTGGGGAACCCTGAGCCTGTGGAGAAGACGCCCCGTCAGGACAGCCAAGAGGAGAGAGGCACCGCGACAGCTCAGAGGGGATACCTACCACTGCCAAAACGGATCCGAGTCAATTCGCAAAAGAGAGACTAACTTTCAGGACAAGAAGGACCCTAATGTTAAACGCTAAACGGGGTATTCCAATAAAGCCTGCTTTACAACAACCGACAGGTGTGTCTCTACTCCCTGACCCACCTGCCAGGCCCACAGTGGTGTCAGAAGTGGGATCTACTCCCTCAGAACAAGAAAAAACGGACATGGAGCAGGTCATCCAAACCTTGATAGAGGGGCAGCAAAAGTTGGAATGGGCTGTCAGTCAACAAATAAGCACGGCAGACGCCGACAGAGCCCTTTTCCGCTCAACGATGACGCAGCAAATGGACTACCTACAGAAGGTGGTCCAAACCCCAGGGACTGCTGTGTCACAGGATCGAAGACCCCTAGGACCTCATCCATCCGGAGTGGCCCTGCAGAAGTACGTCACTGGAGAAGACCCTGATGCCTTCCTGGTCAACTTCGAAAGAGCAGCCCGTGCTTGTGGGTGGCCGGAAGAGAAGTGGCCCTTCTTCCTTGCCCCCTTGTTGGTGGGGGAAGCGCAGACGGCCTATCAGGTCGCTAACCAAGCAGGCACCGCCTCATATACGGAGATAAAAGGGGTGATACTAGACCACCTCGGGATGGATGCTGAAGCATATAGGCTCCGGTTTCGGAAGGAAAAAGGAGTGGCGGGAGAAAACCCGAAGACGCTATACTTAAGACTGAAAATGGCTGCCGAAAAATGGCTAAGGCCAGACATCAGAAGCAAAGAAGACGTCATGACCAGCATCGTCCTGGAGCAGTTCATGGAGGCCTTACCATATGGTACACAGAGATGGTTGAAGCAGCACTCCGGGCTGACAGCCGCACAGGCCGTGGAGATGGCGGCCAACTATGCCAGAGCGGCACCCCGGTCTTTTCCCTGGGACACAGAGAAAGCCATGAAGACACCAGTACCTCCACCGAAAACAGAGAAAAAGAGGGCTGTATTCGAACCTATGAAGCCACGGCCTTTCAGACCGGACATAACACCCATGAAAGGACCCCAGTGCTTCGAATGCGGCGAGTGGGGCCATATAGCCCGCCTATGCCCACGGAAAAGACCCGTCGAGGAGCCTATGGAAGTCGGCTACATCCCTAAAACAGTACTTTACACCGCGGAAATGGGTCCTTCCTTTTATGTAAGAGTCCGGGTAAACGACTCCCCTGTTAAGGCACTGTTGGATTCAGGGTGTAGGCAATCTGTTATCAGGGAAAAACTGCTAAACCCCTCCCAGATAGGAAAGGAAGGAGTAGTGCACATCCGATGTGTCCATGGAGATGTTAAGACCTATCCCTTGGCCCGCATCCACATACACCCTATAGGTAGAGAACCATGTACAGTAAGAGTGGGGGTGGTGGGGTCCCTCCCAGAGGAACTGATCCTAGGGGTGGATAATCCTCAGTTCCTGTCCTTATTCAAAAGGGAGCTCGATCTTCGCCCCGCTAAAGCTTACTTGACTGTTGAACCATGGGCCCTAGACCGGGGATTTAAATTCGCCCAGTCCAACGACCCTTCGCTATTGAACGCATGGGAGGCAGCCCATGTAGCCCAGGCAGACACTACAACACCCACATACCCCCGTTTTAACATAGAAGGAGATCTACTGTATCGGGAAGGAAAAGAAGGGGACCTTAAGCAACTGGTAGTACCAAAAGACTTCCGTGACCAAATCCTGTTCTATGCACACACCCATCTAACAGCGGGACATAGTGGGGCAGAAAAGACCACCCAAAACATACTGAGATTATTCTACTGGCCCGGAATATATAAAGAGACCGAGGCTTACTGCCAGAGCTGTGAGGTGTGTCAGAGGAAAAATCTCACCCGACCGCCTCAGGTGCCTTTGCAACCGCTACCCATCATTGGCAATCCCTGGGAACGAGTGGGAATGGATCTCATAGGTCCTCTGCCATGCTCCTCCAGGGGACACACCTATGCCTTGGTGGTCGTAGACTACGCCACCAGGTTCCCAGAGTCATTCCCTCTGAGCGCACCGACCTCTAGGAATGTTGCCGAGAAGTTAGTAGAATTGTTCTCGAGAGTGGGGTTCCCCCGAGAAATCCTGACTGATCAAGGAACTCCGTTCGTTTCAAGAATGATGACTGAGATCTGCAAGACGCTAGATCTCCGACATATTCGTACGTCCGCTTACCACCCTCAAACGGACGGTTTAGTGGAACGGTACAACAGAACCCTCAAAACAACCCTAAATAAATTGTTGACTACCGAACCTAAGGACTGGGACAAAATGCTCCCCTTAGCATTATATGTGGTGAGAGCACAGGTCCAGAGTAGCCTCGGTGTTTCCCCCTTCGAGATGTTGTATGGGCGCCAGCCCAGATCACTGCTCGAAATCACCAGAGAGGCTTGGGAGAAGGAAGACGCGAACGAACAAAGATCTCTCCTTGACTACACTCAACAGTTAAGGTCCCGGTTGGGTAAGCTGAGAGATTTGGCCTATTCCAATATGAAGTCGGCACAAACCCGCCAAAAACAATGTTATGACAAGGGAAAAAGATGGAGAACCCTGGAGAAGGGTGACTGGGCCCTAGTCCTGCTCCCCACTTCAGCACAAAAGATGAGAAGCGAATGGAAGGGGCCCTACCAAGTACTGGAGAAGTACGGTCACACCACCTATAGACTGCAGATATCGTCCACATGCAGCCAGACCTTTCATATCAATCTACTGAAAAAGTGGTTAGGAACAGTGCCCCGTTCTTCTAATCTTGCCCTACCAGAAAACAGCTCAGGGACCACCTTACCCTACCTACCTGTCAATCCCGAGCTAACACCCACGGAGAAACAGGACCTCCACACAGTCCTCTCCCCATTCTCCCCCTTGTTTTCGGACCTGCCGGGATGCACCCCATTGGCAGAACACGAAATCCACACCACTACCGGGAGCATAGTAAAACAGAGAGCCTATCGGATCCCTGCAGCAAAAAGAGCCGATGTGAGAAAAGAAGTAGCCAACATGCTAGAACTAGGGGTTATCAGACCCTCAAAGAGCAATTGGTCTTCTCCGATAGTAATGGTACCCAAGCCAGACGGCTCGACTCGGTTTTGCATGGACTTCAGGGCTTTAAACGCTGTTTCATCATTTGACGCATTTCCCATTCCACGAGTAGATGAGCTAATCGAACTTATAGGAGAAGCCAAATACATAACCACATTGGACTTAACCAAGGGATATTTTGCAACCGAGGAGGGCCTGTATGAGTTTAATGTCCTGCCCTTCGGTCTCCATGGGGCCCCTGCCACATTCCAAAGGCTGATGAATAAGGTATTGGCTCCCCACCACAAGTACAGTTCGGTGTATCTCGACGACATCGTCATATTCAGTCACACTTGGAAAGACCACCTAGAACACCTGACTAAGGTACTATCATCCCTGAGGGATGCCCGTCTTCACGTGAATGCCAAGAAATCACGAGCAGCATTCCCTAGGGTGAAATATCTAGGGTTCATGTTAGGAGACGGCGTTATAGCCCCCCAAGAGGAGAAAATTAAAGCGATAACAGAGACGCCGTTCCCCTCAACAAAAAGGGAGTTACGGGCTTTCCTAGGTCTGATCGGCTACTATCGCCGATTCATCAAAAACTTTGCTGCATGGCTTCACCCTTGACTAACCTTTTACAGAAAACCGTCAGAAATGTCCTTCCTCACCCGCCCTCCACAGAAGCATGGAGGGCTTTCACATCGCTGAAAGAAGCAATCACAACCAGCCCTGTGCTCATCCCACCTAACTTTGACAAACCTTTCATTCTTGCCACTGATGCCTCCGAGACAGGCATAGGGGCGGTCCTTTCACAAATAGGTGAAGATACCGAGGAACACCCGGTTCTGTTCATAAGCCGTAAACTCCATCCCCGGGAACAAAAATACCCCACGGTAGAAAGGGAATGCCTGGCCATTCGATGGGCCGTGGACAAGTTACGATACTACCGAGAAGGGGGGGCCTTTCTTCTATACTCAGACCATGCCCCCTTGCAGTGGATGCAAAAGAACAGGACACAGAACGCCAGAATTCTACGGTGGTTCTTGTTCCTTCAGCCCTTTTCCTTCACTGTGGTGCACAGAAAGGGAAGCAACAACGGTAACGCAGATTTCCTTTCCCGTATGCCGGTCCTCCCCGATCGGGAGAAACCAGGGGGGGTGGAGTGTGACAAGGAGTGGTGGACCCCCAGAACTGACCCTGTGATGCCTCCTTCGTTACAGACGTCTCCTTGGGAAATCGAACAGGACGGACCTGAGGAAAAAGAACCCGGTCCCTTTAACTGGGCGTTTTCTGAGGAGGAGGCCCAACCTCTGGACCACGTCAGCCCAGCGGGAATGGACAAAACCCAGGAAGTCTGGTTCGGAGCGTGTGACGACACCCCGGTGGAGCAGGAGAGGAGCGGAGTCGAATGCGGAGAGCGGAGAGGAGGACGGAACGAAGAAATCAGGCGGATAGCAGAGGAAGAGATCGAGGAAAGCGGAGAAGGGTCCCAAGGAAAGCCAGGAGGCCAACGACCTCGCGAGCCGCCGTGCCACGCTCCCGGGGGAGGAGTGTGGCTCACTCAGGTACGGCAGCGTATGGCGGCCTGGGTGGGAAGCAAGCGCGTGTAGATAGTGTAAATAGCCCCTTTCTGTCCATAGTCCTCCCCTCCTCGTATTTCTTTACCCCGCGTATACCCCTCACTTTCTGTACTCACTATCTCACACTTGTGCTGAGTGTACAGCCTCACCGGGTGCACCCCTCTCACACCACACGGTCCCAAGGTGCACGAACCCCCCCAGAGGACAATAACACTAACGGCCCTGTTTCTGTTGGTCTTCTCTTTCCTGGGGAACCCTGAGCCTGTGGAGAAGATGCCTCGTCAGGACAGCCCAGAGGAGAGAGGCACCGCGACAGCTCAGAGGGGATACCTACCACCGCCAAAACGGATCCGAGTCAATTCGCAAAAGAGAGACTAACTTTCAGGACAAGAAGGACCCTAATGTTAAACGCTAAACGGGGTATTCCAATAAAGCCTGCTTTACAACAACCGACAGGTGTGTCTCTACTCCCTGACCCACCTGCCAGGCCCACAATAACATAGGAACTCATCCTGTCCCCCAGTGTGACAGGATGTTCTGCAAGGCTGATCCCATGGCCAGTTCAATTTGTCACCCCCTACGGGTTCTGAGCGGAAAGGTGAGAGCGTTGGGCAATCCCAAAATTGTGTAGGCAGGGAATCAAGGGAGTAAGGTGCAGGGGGAACCACAGCCACACCAGCACTCGGGTTTATGTGCGGGGGTGCCTTGGTGCAGGTGGACTGGCGTGAGATACCAGTATTTGACAATCTTGGCAGCTGTTTCAATACTGGCTGTGTTATTGTCTGTGCACCACGCACTGTAGTATATTTCCCTGCATTCCTTCTGGGTCAGTGAGCAGCCTTGTTCCAAATCCCATTGTTGCTGGTTTGTCTACCTGACCACTGAGGTGGGTGGGTGGATGCAAAAGGCCTTACAGCTCAGTGATCAGGTGTCTATCTGATGAATTAGTAACTAACTGCTTTTCAAAAGTAGTGAGGGGGTGTTGTGCTCTTTGGTAGACTGAAGAGTGCATCGCCCAGGGCCAAATCTGGTGGTAGTGTAATCGCTTGCGTTCAGGTATGTTATAGTCGGATTTGTTTTGTTCAAAGGGTATGGGACCCTCCTCATCATATTGGTGGCCTATGGACAGGTATCTGGCTCTCTGCCAGCATTGAAACACTGTGGAATTTAGCCAGGGATGAAGTCCTCACTGCCCACTATCGGTGTCGAAGGAGAAGGGAATGTAGTTAAACCTCCTCGTTCACTTACTCGGTCCCAGGACTTTAAAGAGGATTTGGTGATAGGGTAGAAATAGTGATTTCTAGGTCGGGTTGTGTTCTTTATGAAGAAAGGGGATTTTCCACAGGTGCCGGCCTGCCCCTGCTCTATCCATGAACAGCCAGTATTTTTTAGATTTCTCTCGGGACCATTCCAGGAGTAACTGGAATTTAGCTGCTCAGTAATAGTGCAAAAGGTTAGGGATGCACAGGCCAACCTCATCAGGGAGTCTGTAGCTGAGCTCCTTTCACATGCAGGAGTGACCATCGGCCCACACAAAGCTTTGCAGTATGCATTGCAAGTCCAGTATGGTACCGATGGGGGTTCAACTTGCAGAACCAGGAAGAGGAATACGATCTTGGGCAAGATTGAGATCTTCAGGGCAACCTCCTGACCCAGCCATGAGAGACGATATGGCCTTCATCAGGCAGGTATATTTTAATCTGTTGGTGTAAACTCTTATTGAGGGATGCAGTAGCAGTGGGGGCCAACTATATACTCAGGCAGGGGATGGATGTCGCCGCCATTTTATTGGATAGCTATGGGAAAGGGCCAGTGGTGTAGCTGGCAAAGAGAGAGATTGAGGGCTTGTGATTTATGCACATTCATTCGGAATACGTATCCGAAGGCCTCCAGTTCATTTAGAAAGGCTGGAAGTGAGGTCGAGGGCTTTTCCAGGGCCATTAAGACATAATAAATATACAAAATAATGGTGTGGCCTTCTCCACAAAAATAGATCCCTTTAATTCCTGGGATATAGCTGACTCACTGGCCAGGGGATCTGCATATTGTGCAAAAAGCAGGACTGAAAGAGGTCACCCATGGTGCATGCCTATGCATATATGGAATGGAGTTGATGTCTGCCCATTCACCATACAGTTGCAACTAGGTGCCCATAGTTGCTGAGGACCACAAACAAAAGCGTTTGCTGAGTCCGAAGTGTTTAAGAGTAGCCTCTAGGTACGGCCAATAAACCTGGCTAAACACTTTTTTGGCATTGATAACCAGGAGCATTCGATCTCGATTTGAGCGCTGGGCCTTGTCAATTAGATGCAGGATTCATTTCGTATTATCGCTGTATTGGCAATGGGGAACGAAGCCCGCCTGGTCTGGTGGCAACGAAGCTTGGCAGCAGGGGACATAAACAAGCTGCCAGAATACCTGTGAAGAGCGTGATATTGACATTTAGAAGGGATATCTGTCTGCAAGAAACACAAATGCGCTTATCTTTGCCTGGTTTCAGTGTGACAACAAAGGCAGCCTCTAACATAGAGGGCAGGATTGAGACTGGTCTTCTGATAGAGCTGAATAGTCGAGTTGGGAGGGGGCCAAGGTTGTCCAAAACATTTTTAGAAGAGTGCAGGGAATCCAAAGGGGCCCCAAGATTTAAGTATCTTCCAACTGGCAATGATGGAGATTACCTCTTCCACTCAGATTGGGCGATCGAGGTTGGTCGCCTGTGCCGGTGTCAGTTTTAGAGTGTGAGCGCTTTGAAGATATTATCTCGAACTGTCTTCAGGTAGGTACTACTCTGCGCATAGTTCTTTATAGAAGTCTTAAATGCAGTGGCGATATGGACATCGTTGGTACATTCCAAGCCATCAATGTTTATTATAGCCTGAACTCCAGTGGCCTATTGCTGTGTCCATAATCTATTGACCAAGAGTTGTCCGCACCTATATCCACCAATATAGAAGGAGTTGCAAAGCAGAAGTGCAGCATATTCTGCTCTGTCCAAATCAATACCCACTAAAAAGGAACGAGTTAAAGAAAAGAGAAACAGACTGCAAAATATGAATGAAAAATAATTACAAAGCAAATACATGGTGACTAACAGGAGATCCTCTATTTAAAAGAGAAAGGAATACTAGTCAAAAGCAATACTCTTTTTGCAAGTGAACAGCTTGATGTATGTTGAGAAGAAAAAATGTTTTTGTCAGTGAGGGTATGTTAGGATGTCTGCATTATTCTGAATATGAGGAAGGCCATGTCCAAATCTCCAAGAGCACTATCCCAAAATGTGGACTCGGTCCTTGAGGGGATGACCATGTGATGTGGTCATTTTCAAGTTCACAGTAACGCACTGGAGAAGAAAAAATGTCCACTGATCAGAATGCTAGGGCACTTACTACTCCGTACAATTATGATCCTCTGGAGTAACAAGTGGGATCTACAGCAGTCACACCACAAGGTAATCCAAGTAATGAATTATCCACAGTATTTGTTGCACCTTTTTGCTGCAGTAGGAGTCCTATAGCACCACCTATCATTTCCAAAATCTCTGGAAATATTTTGAATATTTCTGAAATGACTGTTGGTTATGTTAATGATGAAGCCGCTATTTCTGCAAACTTTTCTTTACACTGCACACTGAGACCTGAGAGCATTGAGACATAGATGGAATAGGCACAATGGGCCCAATTCACAGAACTAACTTAAGACAAAATCCTAAACTTACTACTTTTGGTATTCACAGAACGTACTTACTACTTTTGGTATTACCAGAATGCACTTACTACTTTTGTATTCACAGAATGGATTTACGACTACTAACTTTACGTCTGCACTCGGGCTGGAGATTCCGGCCCGGTTGCGGAGAGTCCGGCCCGGAGGTGGAGATTCCGGCCTGGAGGTGGAGATTCAGGCCCAGAGATGGAGATTACAGCCGGTGGCAGAGACTTAGCCACGGCCGAAATTTCCACAACTGGGCCGGAATCTCCACCTCTGGGCTGGAATCTTTGCCACCGGGCCGGAATCTCCACCACCGGGCTGGAATCTCCGGCCTGAGTGTGGACGTAAAGTTAGTAGTCGTAAATCCAAGGGAGAGGAAGACGGGGTGCAGTCCACAGCAAAACCAGATCAGCCTCATGGAGGTGACAAAACACTACCATCAACTGACCCACAATTAGACTTCCCTGAATGTAGTCGGGGTGTTGAGGAGGCCAATGGAGGAGGCCAAGAGGCGCTGGCATGATGTAAAATCTAAACAGGCACAAAGCCGCTGCCAACAGGAAGACAGCAATGGCGACAGGAGGTGGGAGTCCTGCGCCACAGGTGGAGCTGTAGAAAACCGAGACCACAGTCATCAGTGTGGAGACGGTGCAAGGAGTCGGGAGTCCGGACAAAGCTTGAGAGGACCTGACACAACATCAACAGGGGGAGTAATGACCAGGGACTGGTGGGACAGGGGTAGATGGGCACAATGGACCACATTCACAACGATGTGTAGCACGCTGCACACCCACAATGACCCTGGATCATGTCCCTGATCCCTGTGGCACACTGTAGCACACACACATAGCAATAACAGCACATCCACATTGACGACAATGTGGTACAAAGTGCAACCACGACACTGCAGAACAGAGGAGACAACTGGATCCACACATGTGCAGAAACAGGCCAACTACATCTGGCAGAACTGGCAAATGTCAGATGGAAATGTACACATACAGCCTCACATCCTTCATGTAGGCCAAATGTCCACTGTCCAGCATCTAAATCCAGCACCTCCCAAACAGTCACAAAGTACATTGTCATACAGTCTGCATGTAAACAAGAACAATGCGCCAACATACATGTCAACACAATGCCAACATGCATCTCCCCTTCATATTGCAGAGGGACACACCACACCTCAGCAGAGTAGACCAGACCACTCATCAGTAACCATGGGCGTAGTTCGCATAGTAGCACTACGCGTAGCTAGGCGAAGTGCACTTTGCACTACGCGAGCTACGCAAACTGCGTAGTGCACTGTGGAAAATTATTATTATTATTATTATTATTATTTCTGAATTTGTAGAGCGCATGGTTACACTTACAGTGTGTCCCCGCGCTGTCAGAAGAGCCATCTACTCCGTCAGTCAGACAGGACGGGTTAATCTTTAGGGAAGAGGAAAGTTTTGAGCTTTCTACGGAAGATGAGCTCCGATGTTTCCAGTCTTAAGCTCAGGGGGAGAGTGTTCCATTTCTGTGCCGCCAATGTACGAAAGGATCTTCCTCCCATTCTGGCTTTCTTGTGTCTGGGGACAGCGAGGAGGCCTGCCCCTAACGAGCGGAGTTGTCGAGTGGGCGTATAGGGGCAGAGAAGGTTCCGCAGGAAGGCTGGGCCCTTGCCATGTACGATCCTGTGACCAATACAAAGGACCTTGAAATCAATTCTTTCATTGATCGGAAGCCAATGTAGGGTTTGTAGGGATTTTTTTGAAGGGGCTCTTCTGGGCAGCCGGAGGACCAGGCGAGCGGCAGCATTCTGAATTGTCTGCAGTCGCCGCCGGCTAGTGGCATTGGCTCCCAGATAGAGGGCATTGCCGTAGTCCAGTCTTGACGTGACAAGGACCTAAATGCTGTTCGCACTGATTGCACAGTGCCGGATGATTGTCCGTACTGTGCAATCAGTGCAAACCGCATCTTGCACAGTGCAAGTGGTCGTTTTCTGCCGCTCAAGTAGATTTCTACATGAGCGGCAGCTTTCTCCATGTGGAATGGTAGTTTCTCATTGCGAGCGGTCGCGGGCATACACAACCACTCTCAATGAGAATCCTGACTGCCCCGCGTTGAGAATCTCGCCGGGAGGTTTATTTTCCACGCTCGCGATCGACAACTTGATGTCGCTGAACTTTTTGTTGAGCAAGGACAGCTAAGTTTTGAATCCCATTTCCCCCAGAACCAGGTTTATATATATATATATAGAAACCACTAGTCCAATTGTAACAGGATCTGTAAGGGTACACACCTTCTCCAGTGTTTCTTTGTCTAGTTAGGTTAGTACTCTGATTCTCTTATAGAACGTTTGCCACTTTCTTCAATATTTGTTAGGCTGGAGTTTGAATAATAAAAATGCCTCCATCCAAAACACATTGCATATGCTAGCAAAAATAAATAAAACAAATCAATGGCTTACCAAGTCTGGTTCTGTTAGTTTTGCTAATGTTTGTTAGGCGTGAGGTGTAATCGTGCTTGCACAATCAAGGATGAACATTATCTATTTTATATAGAAAGGGGCTTTCAGTCGGCCTCTTTCAGCCATTGTTTTTGTCAGCTCCCGCCACTTCAGACATTGGCATGAAACATTGTTAATCACATCCTGGATCAGTCCATATGAGTATGTAAGTCTCACTGTCTTTTTATTGCCTAAGAGTTTCCTTCCATCTTCATTAGGATGTATAGGAGACTATTTTACATCTGAAAACTACACTCAAAGTGCACACATTCTTCAGTCGATCGATTCATTGTCTCAAATATGCCTTGTATAAAGAAAAAATGTCAGTGCAAAGGTAATCTGTGATTTTAAAGTTGATGCAAGAATGTTCTTTTATTCTAGGACATATATCGTGATGAAAGCACGGCATGTTTCGTTCAAATCTTGAAGGAGAGGTGAGCATGTTTTCAATTCCCATCCTACATAATGTACTTTCCTCTTTCTGTTAGTGTATGGGCTCATCTGAACAAAGTCTGAGGAAAAAGCAGAATGGAAGGCGTCATCTGATATTTCTATTTTCTCTTAACCTAATGATGGTAAACACTGAGAGTAATTGTGGTTTAGGTTTCGCCTGCACAACACTTGCACTGTGCTTGTGAAATCTATTGCTTTTAGTATAAATCTTAAAAGGGGCTTGCATCCTGCCCTTGCTTTACATTGACTCCTGTGCTTGCCACTTACTTTTCCTCTGTTTCTATTGGCTATAGCATACTATTTCCTGTTGTTCCTCTGTGTGTTTCCCTTATCAGTTTCTCATGGCCGAAGTATTGTTTTCATCCACTTTGGCAGGTGGAACTTCTTTTATTAGGTTAAGGTTGCACACCGTTTACTCTTTACATCCACTTATCTTACTCTGACTGCACGCATCTAAAGTGTGCTTGTCAACAGCATTTTGTTTGGTTTGTCTGACATTTATTTTATTTTATTTTTACTCCTTCTGTTTGTCCAATTAATATTTTGATGTGATCTCATCCTGTCAGCATGAATTTGCATCGTGCTAGTAAGCTGTATGTGCTTCTCGCTGTCTTGTGTGGTTCTGTCCTCGATTCCACATGCAGTGATCTTCTCTTCGTGTGTGCTTCTCCCATGCTTCCAGTGTTGCAGTCACTTTTGTGTGCCTCTTGCTTTCTCGTGCGCTTCTCCCCCAACCCATGTTCTGCTTTCTTCTCTCCATATGTGTTTCTGCCCCTGCTCCTGACTTGATCTATCCTTCATGCAAGGCTCCCTGTTTGGCCCACTCACTCCCTCCATTCGCTGCTCAGTTTTGCTACAGACATGAGGGACAGTTGTAGATGATCTGTTAAAGAGTGGTGCAGATTGTACTAAGACCAAATTGGTTCCAAGGGGTTGTTTTTCTGGCTGTGGCATACATTTTAAAGCATTTACATGAATTACGGATGCTCGAGTCATCCTGGGGGAAACAGTACTGAAAAGGTAGGTACTGCTCTAATAAACGCTGTTCTTACTTGTGTAAACTGTAGCGTCAGCTGACAGAGGCCTTTGTACCAGTAGCTGGGAGAGATGAATGCATCTTCCCCAACTCTCTTCTTTTGGAATAATAGTTAACTCGTTTGTTTACACAGATGCACCCACACTGGCTGAAAAAGCAGAGGAACTCACAAACTGTGGTGGTAATAATTTATCTCGAAGGTTGTCATCTTCTGGGGGTGTAGGGGAGATATGTGCATGTATTTGTAAGCCCAGTCCGGGCCAGCTTCTGCACAGCTGTGCGCATGATCGACTGTGGGTCCAACAAATAAAGAAATGTTCGAGCATGGCGCTCCTTTCGTGCCTATGAAAGAGCCTCACCTTTCCTCTTCTGCATGATGCTGTTCAAAACTTGCGTTAAAAAAGCCTTATCACCGGGTTACCTGACAGCTGTATAACAGCGAGACAAACCTTCTTTGTTTTTAGAAGTAGTGCATGTAAATACTTTGAAATAATTACCATCGCATTGTAGTCCGAAGAGTTGATATTTTCCTAACTCTGTTTTTTTCCCAGCCCTTCGTCACAAGTGCAGATAGAGTAAACAGAACCCAGGCTGTGTTAAAGGCGGAATCTGGTCCATAGCTGCTCTTGTTTATCTTATTGTCAGAATCTGTCAGAGCAAGACTATTTATAACAGGGATAAGAAACAAGAATCTGCATAATGACAATGTTGCCATAGTAGGCATCGTCCCTGTGACTTAGCATCCAGACTTTTCTTTGGCACATGGTAGTTGGTTCTCAAAGGTAGAGAAAGCCATGTGAAAACTGTGCTGTGTTCAATTGGCACCAACTTCTTTGACAATAGCACACTTGGGTGAACTTCCCTCCTCCCCTTCCACCTTTCTGCAGCATTTTAGAGGCATCATTAACCTGCATTGTTTCCTGGTCGTTGGGCCTCTTTTATTACCGGTCTCACTGGGACTCGTACCAGCCTGGAATAATTAAAGGCTGGGTTGGCCCTGGCAGGATCCAAACTCTTAGAAACGTATCTTGAAGCATGCACATTAACCTACTGAGGTATCTTCATCTTTCACTCTTTCTCTGCACTACCACTCCTTGTTCATTTTCTTCTTCTCTGTATTCCTCTCCCTCACAATTCAAGTGCCTACAGTGATTCGCCACCTTTCTTTTTTATAATCATTCTTTCTTTTGCTACACTTTTGTTAGTTCTTCATCCTGTTTGTCCCTTGTCATCTTCCCATAGCTACAGCTCTCTTATCATCTGTGTATTTTTACTCTCATGTCTATGTGCTGGCTTGTTTGGTTTGTCCTCCACCCTTTACCTAATCTCCCTGTGGCTGCACACATTACAAACGTGCTTTGCCACTGGATGCTTTTATTCTTTGTCCTTGATGAAGCGAGATAGAAAATAAAATTTTGTTTAAACTCGTGAAGTCACACTTCCATAATATAAATTAATAATATTAATGATTTGTGATGTGTTATGCTAACTCAACTTAGATTAAACTTTACACATGGGGTTATTAACATGTGTGCTCATAAACGTGCATTATTGTTGCATCTTTTGTTTGTGCAAAAATGATAAATTAATTTTGTCGTTTTCATTTTTGTCATTACTAATGGCAGCAGATTTAAAAGTGGTATGCGATTGTTTTGCTTCCCTTGTCTGTGTGATGTTATTTCTACTATTATAGGTGCATATAAGATTTCATGGATTTATGAAGACTGGTAGATATAAAATGCTGCTTTATTTGTTCGCTTCTTGCTAAGTAACACTAGACTAATAGGGTGGGTTAATTAATTAGTAAACTAAGGGTGGAAACAGAATAAAAGAATATTTCTTTCATTAATACTTTTCTTGTGTTTGTTTTATACTAGAAAAATAAGTTGCCTGCTTTTGGGCCTAGTTTGCTCGAGTTTGCAAAAAGATGAATTCAATTTCTGCCTGAAGCACGATGTCCACCCTAAAGTTTTCCATGAAAGTTACATTCACTTAACAATGAAGAAGCGCTGTCATTATTTTTGTCGGACATGGCCAAGGTCAGAAACCGGCAGAAAGAACATTTTGATAACTTGGCATCCGAGGAAGTAAAATGAAGACAGTGAGAACTCTTGTTCAAATTTGTTGCAAACTAAGGAAGCTTTGGAACACGTACAATAAAGACAATGGTCTCAAAGAATATGACAGAATGGACATTTTGAAATATGGGGTGACATGTCACTTGTCACTTTCGGACCAATGGGACATCGACTTCTGCAGAAAATTTTCCTTTACTTAGATTAGCTAGCATAGAAAGGTATAAAAATCTGTGCCCTATGGTTAGGGCTGGCTGCTGCTTTTCAATTTTCAGATGAGGGTGTCGTGCTGACGGACTTTGCTTGGAGCACGTAAGAACTCATAAAGACTTTACTTTATTTCCATTTATTTTAACTTAGCTAGGGACTTAGGATTTTAGAAATGCTAAACTTTAAATTTCTTGCTTGAAACTGTAATTTCCTATAATGTTTTCAAATATGCTTACTATGATTCTAATAAAATTACATTTATAAAATTATATTCACAATAATCCAAATTAGTTAATAAAATCTTACTTTTGGAAACAAGCTGGTCTTGATTATTCAGAAGTGTGGGTTATTATTAGCTAGATGCCATCGCCATGGTGGTCATTTAAATAGTTAGGATTTGTTCAAATGATGTTGTCTTTTACCGCGGATGTATATAAATTGTAAATAAGTTGTATATAAGTTTAATTTGGCCACCTGATTCAGTAGGTCAAAATATGTCATATTTGAATAATGGGTCCATGAGTTAGAGTAGTGTTTAATATAGTAGGTTATAGAGTTAGGTAGCGTTGCTTATGACATATTTCCTATAGGCCGCTGGATCAATTCTTCTGGTAGCAGAGATTGATGGTTGCTAAAGGTAACCAGTTTGTTATGGTATAAATATAGGATCGATGTTTAACACACGTTGAGTTCGTTTTTGTGCTATATGTGAGTAGTACCGGTACAGATTGTGTGATGAGAAGGTAGTCACACAGGGCATTTGATCTGTTTCAGAGTAGTGATATCGCCGTGTATCACAAGTGTTGTGGCCGTGCAACACATTTTAGGGCTAGGTGTGAAAGTTGTATAGTGAGAATTATCTAAGAAATTTGAACAGCATGAGTATAGGGACTGAGAGCCTGTTATAAAACTCACTGTGATAAAAGTATTAGTATATATTCGAGCTTGAATGAGGGATAGGGTAACGTCGGTGCATGATTATCTATAAACAGGTGAGAGTCCTGTAGGGGTACATGTTTTATATCTATAAACAGGTGAAAGTCCTGTACAGATAACGTCGTTATTCTACTAACGGTACATGATTTCTATAAACAGGTGAGAGTCCTGTACGGATTTCATGTGTATTTGAATTTAGGGACATTTTTCCGTGTGAAAGTGCGAGGTTGTTTTATAAATTATGTTCAAGTGGAACTTTTGAACAGTCACTTAGTTGTGCGTTCTGAGGAAAATGAGTTCATAATTACTTGTTTGAAGGGTAGAGTAAAAAGATTACTGTACTGACAATTGTGTATTCTATGGGAATAGCGCCTTCTATTCCGAGAAAGAGAATATTTGAGTGATTGAAATTCTATCACTTTTTAGAGAAACAGACAGATGAGTCTTTCTTGTCATTGTTAAAATGAATTTTAATCGAAAAAGTGCTTTAAAATGGCGCTGTGAAAAGATTTTGTGAAGGAGGGGTGAGCGCTGAGGGAGAGAGGTGAGAAACCGCAGCTGCTGTGTACGTCACAGAGCTGCGCTGTGATTGGGTGATATACGTCACTAGCTGTGTTCTGATTGGTTCTTGAGTTTCTGACAAGCTGTAAGCTAATTGGCTTTTCGGAAAAACTCCACATCTATTGGTTGAGCAAAATAGTGACGTAGCTCAACTCTCATTGGTTTGTTAGTGTGTTTCGCGCACGGATTGGTTAGCTGTGCGGAATATCCCGGAAATATTTTACAAACAAAGATTTTTAATTAAATTTAAATTTTAAAAATGAGTTATCATTTTAAACATGTTAAGAAAAAGCCAACGTTATTTCAGAAGCTAAAAATTTTATCTCACCTGACAAGAAAATCAAAACGCGAGGTGGTAAATTACTTCATAAGTACAAAACACCTGCAGCATATATGGAAGGTGAATATGGTTATCATACTGTTTTGTGGTTTGATATTTGGAAACACTACACTAAGGATGATGGTGTTTTGGTTTGGCCTGATGATGGTTCGTTTAACGTAAAGGTGTTGAGAAATTTGAGAGAGAAAATGAATGCTCTTATTCCAAAACCAAGACCTACTCAATTTGAAGCTTTAGTCGAATGGGAGGATGAGATGTTTCAATTACAAAGAGAAGCAAGCGGAATTAAAAGACCTCCTAAAACTCCAAGTTATAGAAGGGAGACACATGAAGACAGAATGCGAATGTGGAGACAAGGAAGTATGAGTGTGGGACTCTATTTAATTAGAGAGATGGTTTTAGGTTCTCCTGGTGAAAAAAGAACTGAAAAGAAAAATAATGCTCCTGTAGAGAGTGAAACTGAAGATACAGTTTTAGAAGAAATTTATACTTCCAATAAAAGAAATGAGCCTTTGAGACCTCCTAGGTCATGGTCTACTCCGATGGTTTCTACAGAAATCACATCTAGTGCACCTCCAGTTATTAATTCTTCTAGGATTTATCCAAATAATTCTGAATCTTTTGAAACTCCAAGAAAAATTGAAACTGAAACAAATGCGGATGTCTGTATTGAAGGTAGACATTTTTCATTAATTCCAAGAGAAAGGGAAGCTCCAAAAAATTATGTGAGAAAAGTCAGAAATGTGGAAGCTGAGAATTCTTCTGAGTATTTACGAACAAAAGAAGAATTAATTCGACAAATAACAAAAAGCATGGAAGCTGTGACAGTTCCAGTAACGATTGGTCCTGTTCAGCCTGTCTTTGAACAAAGAGAAATTAATAAGCCAAGTTTAACTATTCCTTTAAATGCAGAAATTCAAAGGGTTGCCGAAAATTGTTATTCAGACATTTCTAAAATTAATTCTTCAAAAACAAGAATGCCTAATCTAACTTTAATGAGGATTCATTTCCTAAATCATCGATGGGTGCAGAATCTGATGCTGAGTGTTCCGAAGTCAGAGTGACTAAACCTAAACTTGATGTTGCAAAATTAAAAGCTAATTTAGAAGAATTAATAATTGGTACAATAGGTCCTGACAGTTTAAAATTTTATCGAGATGATGAACTTCTGTTCATTTGTAAGAGTATTCAGTGGAAAACGAAAAACAAATATGATCAGTTAGATGAACTGGCAGCAGTACTTGAAATTGATTTAAGCAGGCAAAAGAATTTTGCAAAACATTACAGATTAGACTTTTCAGAAAATGACGTTGAGAACTTGAACTCAATGGGAAGAATAATGCATATAAAAGATTTGATTGTTTATATAAAAAAACTGGGAGAGTTGAGTAAGTGGAGAGTTAAATGGACAAGAAAGAAGGAAGATGAGAAATTAGAAAAATTGTCAAAACAATTTCCAATGAGAGAGATTGCAGGTGGAGGGTATGTTCATGTCCCATGGTCAAGACAGGACATACTACTGTTTACAAATGATTTTCCGAGGCTGAGAGAAAAACCTGTTGAGTGGTATAGACAGGTAGACAGGTTTATCAAAGTCTCAAAAGTTCTGTGGATTGATCTGGATGGATTTTTTGACATAGTTGTCCCATCGGATCTTTGGACAGAATGCAAAATATCCATAAGTTGGCCAAAAGTAGAACCTGAACGAATAAAAGAAACAGGTGCTCCTAATCCGATTGTAATGGATTTTTATGAAAAAGTGATTTACTGGTTAAAAGAAAAAATTCCGCCTAAAGAGGTTGATTGGGTTAAAATAGAAAGAACAAACCAAGAACCAAAGGAATCAGTTCATTCATTTTACGAAAGGTTACTGTTGATTTTCAAACAATACAGTGGCTATGAAAAGCTAGACGAAAAAGATATGAGTCATTTCGTCTACAGATTTGTTTATGGTCTGAAACCAGAAATTGCTGATATGATTAGGAACAGTATTGTCGGATGGCAAGCACTTTCTGTTGATGACATTTTAAGGAAAGCTAAATACTGTAGTGATGAATTAGAAGTGAGACAGAAGAAACTTAAGGAAAAAGCAATGTGGGCTCAAGTGAAAGTAGCTGAACAACAGATTGCTAATCTTGGAAATAAAAACACAAATTTTGTTCAGACTGCAAATTCAAATCTTGGTCAAGGAAAATTTAAGGGTAATAATATTATCAGAAAATGTAATCCTAAAATCGAAGAGATGAAACAAAAATGGCCTTGTTTTAATTGTGGCGAGATTGGACACTGGAGGGACGAATGTAAGAAACCACCAAAAAATTTTAAAAATCCATTATTAAATCCACAGATGCAGAATGATGTTGATCTGCAGCGACAGCTACAGTTACAACAGAGTATTAATGAGTTAAATCTTCAGCGACAGCTGCAGCATCAGGTGAATCATCAGCAGAATCAATTGCCACAGCCTCCCTTTCCTAATTGTGGGGGAATACAAAAATATAATTCTGGTGTGGGATTTCAAGGAGATGAACAGGTAATAAAATCCCAAAGGCAAACTGTGCAAAATGCTTCACAACAGTTTTTGTTAACTGAAGGACAGGGAAGTGACTCTGATAATTATTTCTGACGGTGGCCGAGAGAGGGGGAAGAGTGTGTTATTGGAGCCACTCTTGAGGTTGACCAGTCTGGTCCTTTTATAAACGGGAAAGTTAATGATGTAGACATCACTTTTCTAGTGGACACTGGTGCTACCCGTTCTACTGTTAGATCAGTAGAAATTGAAAACCTACCTCTCTCTGGGGAAACCATCCAAGTTGTCGGAGTAAGTAATCAACAGATCAGGACTGACCTAACTGACCCGGTACCGGTCGAAATTGGAAATTTTAAAGACAAACACAGGTTTGTGGTTTGTAATAGTAGTCCAGTAAATTTATTGGGCAGAGATATATTGTGCAAAATGAATTGCAGAATATATTGTTCTCCTGATGGGGTTGAATTACAAACAATAGAAGAAGATGGCTTGTACAGAATGACAATGATGTTGATGGAATCAGAGGAATCAAAATTGTTTCCCTCATTTGAAAAAGAAATTCTGCCAGAAGAACTCAAAATTACTGTAAAGTCTGAAATTTGGGATTTGACTGGAAATGAGATGGGTCTGATGAAACATGTCGATCCAGTCAAAATTACATTGAAGCAGGGAATAGAATTTCCTAATATTCCTCAGTACAAGATGAAAGCAGAGACAATTGAGGGAGTTATACCTGTGATTGAGAAATTCATTAAACAAGGTGTTTTAAAGGAAATTGGGAGTAGTCCTTGTAATTCACCGATCATGGGAATTAAGAAATCGAATGGAACGTGTAGAATCATTCAAGATTTGAGAAAAATTAATCAAATTGTAGTTCCATGTTGTCCTGTAGTTCCAAACCCAGCAGTTATTTTGTATCAGATTCCACATGATGCTGAATGGTACACTGTCATTGATCTTTGCAATGCGTTCTTTACTGTTCCTTTACATCCAGAGAGTCAGGAAATGTTTGCTTTCAGATTCCAGAGTAGGACCCTCGCATGGTGTAGAATTCCTCAGGGGTATACAGAAAGTCCTTCAATCTTTAAAGAGCTGTTAAAAAGATCTCTAGAAGATTTAGATTTACCTGGCAGGTCAACGTTGGTGCAGTATATTGACGATTTGTTAATTGCTGCTAAAACAAGAGAAAATTGTGTGACAGACACCATAATACTTCTGAACCATCTTGCAGATGAGGGACATAAAGTGTCTCCAGCAAAATTGCAGTTTTGTAAACAAGAAGTGAAATATCTTGGTCATAGAATTGCTAAAGGGAAGAGACAGGTGACAGTTGAGAGAATAAAAATGATTCAAGCAATGCAGCCACCGAGAACACAGAGACAAGTTAGGATGTTTTTGGGAATGGTTGGCTACTGTCGACAATGGATAAGTGGATTTTCAGTAATTGCAAAACCACTACAGAGACTTACTAAGTCTGATGTAAAAGATCCAATTATTCTTAATGAAGCTGAGTTGGAGTGTTTTGAGAATTTGAAAAAGAGCTTATGTCAAGCTCCGGCTTTAGGCATGCCGAATTATGAGAAAGGTTTTGAACTGTATTGTAGTGAAAGAGAAGGATGTGCATTGTCTGTGTTAAGACATGGGAATTTGAAGAAACCCATTGCATATTTCTCTGCAGTTCTTGATCCTGTAGCTAAAGCCTTACCAGGTTGTTTGAAAGCAGTTGCGGCTACTAGTGTTAGTCTTGAACAGAGCGAAGGAATCATAATGGGATTTCCTGTGAAAGTTTTTGTACCTCATTCAGTTGAAATATTACTGACAAGAGGAAAAACTCAACATTTACCCAGCAGCAGGTTGACAAAATATGAGAAAATCATTCTAGGAGCAGACAATGTTTCCATTTCAAGATGCTTGAATTTAAATCCATCTACTTTATTACCTGATTCAGAAATTGTTGATGAGAATGAAGTGGAACATGAGTGTTTGGATGTCATGGAATTTTGCACCAAACCGAGGCATGATATTAAAGATGTACCTTTGCCTGAATCAGATGTCGTCTATTTTGTGGATGGCTCCTGTCTGAGGACAGAAGGAGGCGTTTTGAAGGCAGCGTACTCAGTTTGTACAGTTGCAGATGTTGAAGAAGCATCATGTCTTGAGGGAATTCGTTCAGCACAAGTGGCTGAATTAATTGCTTTGATTCGTGCTTGTGAAATATCAAAGGATAAAAGAGTTACCATCATTACTGATAGTCAATATGGGTACGGAGTTGTGCATGATTATGGACAGCTCTGGTCCCAGAGGGGCTATTTAACTTCAGCAGGGTCACCAATTAAAAATGCAGTTTTTATTAAAAGATTAATTGATGGTATACAATTGCCTAAAGAGATTGCAATTGTAAAGTGCGCAGCACATACAAAAGGAGTGGATTATATTTCAAAAGGCAATGCCAATTTTGTGCGAAAAATTGTCGTGCATACAATCGGGAAAAAAGTAAAGAATGTGATTCAAATTCATTGATGCTAACAACAACAGTAGAGACATGGCAGGAAATCAGAGACTTACAAAATGAAGCAGATGATGAGGAAAAAGATTTATGGTTGAGAGCAGAATGTAGACCACGTGATGAGGATGGAGTGTGGACTTACAAAGATGGTAGAAGAGTTTTACCAAATTGTTTGATTGCTGACATGGCTAGATTATATCATGGTCCAGCTCACCTTGGAAGAGATGCTATGATCAGACTTTTTTGAGAGACTTGGTTTAATACAAAATTCAGAACTATTGCAGAATCTTTTTGTCAAAGGTGTTTATCATGCCAACAAATGAACCCAAACAGAAAATCAGTTGTAGGAACAGGGGTAATTGGTCGAGAGGGTGGTCCTTTTACCAGGTTGCAGATGGATTTCATTGAAATGCCCCTACACAATTGTTTGAAATATGTTCTTGTGATTGTTTGTTTGTTTTCAAGGTGGGTAGAAGCTTTTCCTACACGACATTGTGATTCGATTACTGTGGCAAAACTGCTGCTCAGAGAAATTATTCCAAGGTACGGTTTTCCAGTCACTATTGAGAGTGATGGAGGAAGCCATTTTGATAATAAACTTATGAAACTAATATGTGAGGCATTGAATATTGAGCAGAAGATACACTGTGCATACAGACCAGAGGCATCTGGGGTGGTAGAACAGATTAATGGAACAATAAAAAACAGGATTGGAAAAATGTGTTTAGAAACTGGTGTAAAGTGGACTGATGCTCTTCCACTTGTCTTAATGTCATTAAGAAGTACGCCTGATAAAAAGACAAGTTTGAGTCCTCATGAAATTCTCATGGGAAGAGTCATGAGACAAGCTTTTGTACCTGTAGGCAAATTGTTAAGTATAAATGACAGTGCTATTTTGGATTACTGTAAGAGGTTATCTGATATAGTAACTTCTGTGTCTAATCAGGTGGGAACTGAAGCACAATCAAATGAGAAAGTTCAGACTCATGATTTGAAACCTGGTGATTGGGTCAGAACAAAAGTACATCGAAGAAGAAATTGTCTGGTTCCTAGGTGGTAGAAGCCTAGACAAATTATTCTGGTCACTACAAATGCAGTAAAGTGCAAAGGATTGAAAAGGTGGATCCATCCTAGTCATACTATTCCAGTGCCTACTTCTGAAAATTCTGATGATGAGAGTGATACTACGGAAGATTCTGATTCCGAAGTAGAAAGTGAAACAAATCCAGATTCTGAAGATCGACAGGGAGGTCGACATCTGGAACATGTACCTGTGAATGAAGAGTTGAAAAGAAAAGAGTTGGAAATTATTGAAATAGATTCTGGAGAAGAAGAGAAACAATTAAAAGGGAAGATAACTGAAGATTCAGTTAAGAAGATAAATGGAGTAAAATCTATTGAAGACAGAGAAGCTGAACCAATTGAAATTTCTGACCAGGAGAGTATCGAAAAGCTGAAATCAAACTCTGAAGTAAGGAACGGAAGACCAGAAACTGGGAAGTTGGAGGTAATTGAAGAAGAGGAGGAGGACGAATTACCGAGTACCAGTGATGGAAGACAAAGCATAGTTCCTGACAGAGTGAAACTGCCGAATAGAAAAATTCCTGAGTCAATCATTGAAGTTTCAGACTACGATTCTGGAGAAAGTGACGTAGATGTTGAAAGTAGAAGTGCATAGAAGAGATCCTGGAAGTCAGAAGTAAATGTTTCTGAACCAAAAAGAAAATTCTTGAGAAAAACAGATTTCTGGCCAGGTGGAAGATTGAGAGTCAGATTAATCAAAAAACCGAAGGAGCAGGTGGAAGAAATAAGTAGTCAAAAGGATTGTGAAAAGGAAGTTGGAGTTGGAAGAAAAATTGAAGTAGTGACAAGAAAGACAAGGAGGATTATAAAGCCAAATCAAAAATATAAGTCTCCTGAGTGGTCTTATCTAGTGATTCCACCTGTTATTGATATTTACGATAGCAGCCAAGAAGAAGAAGAAATTGAAGAGATTAGTGACAATGATTGAAGTATAGAGATTTTAATTTGGATCTTTGAGTTCTTTATTTTTGGCAAAAGGCCGAAGAAATCTTGTTAGGTGACATAAGGTCGAAGAAATTTTGTTTAGCTGAGAAAAATTGTTTGTGACATAAGGTCGAAGAAACACTGTTAGGGTTTAAAAAAAAAATAAAAAATTATTTTAAAAAAGGGGGGTGTAAATAATAATTAATTGGTTGGATCGTTTTTTTTAAAAATAATTTTTTGTTTTCTTTTAAGGCAAAGATAATAAAAGATGCCTTACGTCATGGAACAGAGTACTTCAAGGTGTTCCATTTTTAAGAGATGCTGTAGGATGACTCTGGTATGTGTGCTCATTTTGATTCTGCTCTGGTTAATTTTAGCTGTTGTTATTCCTTTTGAAATTAACAAAGATTCTCACAAAGTAAATATGACAAGCAAAGCTTCGATTAGTCAAAACAAACATAGTGTAATAGGCAAAGTTATTGATCATCAACCTGACATTCATCAGGACAAATCTATTAGTGATTTTTCAAGCAATACATTTACAAGGCTTTTGAGCGAATATGTCAAAGTAATGAATGCTAAAGATTGCTATGTTTGTGTTAAATTACCTGCTTCTGTTTCTGAGGGAGTGACATATAATATGCTTCCTCTTACATATGGTGTAACATGTAGTGTGTTAGCTAGTCTGTTCTATCAAACTGGACGCTTAGAATATTATTATTCGAATTTTGATGAAATTTTTGCTAATTTAAAAATTGAGGCTACTTTAAATAAGCATAAAAAGGCTAAACAGATGAGGGAATTTTTTTTGTTACTAATGAGCTCACATATGAGTATGCTTACAAAAACAATCTAACCTGCAAATTAAGTGTTGAAGGAAAGAAATTTTTGAACCTAGTTGAGGAAAGGAGAGCAATTTACAAGAGAAATGAAATAGTCAAGCAGACTAAGTCTAGGTTCTGGCAAAAAGAGGATGAGAAGTTAAATGGTAAAACGTTTGATAACGCTGCAATTCACATAGACAAACCAATTAGTGGTAAGCTTTGCATTAGAAGAGACAATACACTTTTCGATAATTATTTTGTGGGTGCGAGCAATTGTGAAGATACATATCAGATTTTGGGAGGTTGGGGATTCAAAGGTGGAAAAGATCCAATTTTCCCTGGGATTTATTTTGTTTGTGGTGATAAAGCTTACTACAACCTTCCTGACCACTGGTATGGGACTTGTTATGTTGGGATTGTTTTTCCTAAAATCTTTCATGTTGATAGAAATACAGAAGGTTTGTTCAAAATTAATAATTATGTAAATAGGGCTAAAAGAGAAACTTTTACAGAAATTTTGGGAGATATTTTTGAAGCAGTGATACCTTTAGTAGGTATAACCCTGAATGCAGGGAGAATTAGAAAATTGTCCACAATTGTTGACAGATTGTCAACAGATACAGCTGATGGTTTCCAATTAGTGAATGTTGAGGTCATTGCAATTAGATCCATGGTGATTCAAGATCGCCTTGCTTTAGACATACTCCTTGCAAAAGAGGGAGGAGTCTGCGGCATTTTACATGTGCAACATTGTTGCACTTACATTCCTGTTGAGAGTAAGAACATTGAGATGTATATTAAGAATATTACTGAAATGCATTCAGAGATAATTCCATTGGAAGAAGAAGATTTTTCAGAAAGGCTTTCAAAGAGATTTCAAACTATAAAAAAGTGGTTCCATGATATTGGAAGTTCAATTCTTGGCAAGATTTTGGCACCTTTGATTGTGATAATATTCATATTTGTTCTGACGAAAATTGGTTGTTTGTTGCATAAGAGAAAGAAACAAATGAAAGAAAAGAGAAGAATTTATAAAATTAAAAAAGAAGAAGAAAGGGAAATCGAGTTACAAGAATTACACAGAGCACAGTATGACAATTGCAAGGATTTTGCAGAAACAAATTTCTAGAAATACTAACTTAAATGAATTTGAATCATTTTCCTAGTAGTCTAAATTTTCCAAATTTTGAGTTGTGGTGTGGTGATTTGTTAATCACCAGATGAGGGAGTTGATGAAGCGAGATAGAAAATAAAATTTTGTTTAAACTCGTGAAGTCACACTTCCATAATATAAATTAATAATATTAATGATTTGTGATGTGTTATGTTAGATTAAACTTTACACATGGGGTTATTAACATGTGTGCTCATAAACGTGCATTATTGTTGCATCTTTTGTTTGTGCAAAAATAATAAATTAATTTTGTCGTTTTCATTTTTGTCATTACTAATGGCAGCAGATTTAAAAGTGGTATGCGCTTGTTTTGCTTCCCTTGTCTGTGTGATGTTATTTCTACTATTATAGGTGCATATAAGATTTCATGGATTTATGAAGACTGGTAGCTATAAAATGCTGCTTTATTTGTTCGCTTCTTGCTAAGTAACACTAGACTAATAGGGTGGGTTAATTAATTAGTAAACTAAGGGTGGAAACAGAATAAAATAATATTTCTTTCATTAATACTTTTCTTGTGTTTGTTTTATACTAGAAAAATAAGTTGCCTGCTTTTGGGCCTAGTTTGCTCGAGTTTGCAAAAAGATGAATTCAATTTCTGCCTGAAGCACGATGTCCACCCTAAAGTTTTCCATGAAAGTTACATTCACTTAACAATGAAGAAGCGCTGTCATTATTTTTGTCGGACATGGCCAAGGTCAGAAACCGGCAGAAAGAACATTTTGATAATTTGGCATCCGAGGAAGTAAAATGAAGCCAGTGAGAACTCTTGTTCAAATTTGTTGCAAACTAAGGAAGCTTTGGAACACGTACAATAAAGACAATGGTCTCAAAGAATATGACAGAATGGAAGTTTTTAAATATGGGGTGACATGTCACTTGTCACTTTCGGACCAATGGGACATCGACTTCTGCAGAAAATTTTCCTTTACTTAGATTAGCTAGCATAGAAAGGTATAAAAATCTGTGCCCTATGGTTAGGGCTGGCTGCTGCTTTTCAACTTTCAGATGAGGGTGTCGTGCTGACGGACTTTGCTTGGAGCACGTAAGAACTCATAAAGACTTTACTTTATTTCCATTTATTTTAACTTAGCTAGGGACTTAGGATTTTAGAAATGCTAAACTTTAAATTTCTTGCTTGAAACTGTAATTTTCTATAATGTTTTCAAATATGCTTACTATGATTCTAATAAAATTACATTTATAAAATTATATTCACAATAATCTAAATTAGTTAATAAAATCTTACTTTTGGAAACAAGCTGGTCTTGATTATTCAGAAGTGTGGGTTATTATTAGCTAGATGCCATCGCCATGGTGGTCATTTAAATAGTTAGGATTTGTTCAAATGATGTTGTCTTTTACCGCGGATGTATATAAATTGTAAATAAGTTGTATATAAGTTTAATTTGGCCACCTGATTCAGTAGGTCAAAATATGTCATATTTGATTAATGGGTCCATGAGTTAGAGTAGTGTTTAATATAGTAGGTTATAGAGTTAGGTAGCGTTGCTTATGACATATTTCCTATAGGCCGCTGGATCATCCTCCACCCCTTATCTACTCTCTCCACATTATATTACCACCAGTTACTGCACAATATGTTGCCTGTCTCAGTCATACAACTTTTGTGGAGTTTCAGTAACTTAACTCAACTCCGACAAAACCGAAGTCTTCATCCTGGGCTCCACTCCCTCCACTCCTGGTGGCTCGCAGCGCTCGGAACCTCCCCACACCGAATGACCATGCATGCAACCTGGGCATTATCGTTGACTCCTCGCTCTCAATGAACCACCAAATCAAGGCTGTCTCATCCTCCTGCTTCCACATGCTCCGCCTGCTTCAGAAGATCTTCAAGTAGATCCACAATGACTGCAGGAGAATGGTCACCCAGGTACTCATCAGCAGCAATCCCAACTACGGCACTGCACTCGCTGCCGGCACCAACCAAAAGTAATTGCAGAGTATCCAGAACAGTAGCAGCCGGTGGTGGGAGTGTTGTGGGGCCGTGGGGCGGGTAGGGGGTGGAGCAGGGTGGGGGGTAGTACACCAAGCAATATGGCCAGACGGAGGTAAGAAAACAAATAAATAAATAAAACAAATTTCGTTGCACGTGCTGCATAGCATTTGGCAATGCAGCGCTTGTTTTATTTATTCATTTGTTTACTTACCTCTGTTCGGTTGTATGCCATAGTTTACTACCCCCACCTTGCTCCACCCCCTCCCTGATCCACCACCCCGCAGCACTCCCACCACCGGCTGCTACTGATCCAGAATGCTTCCGCCAGACTTATTTTGAACATCCCCTGCCGCAGCCACATTTCTGGTCATGTAAGAGACCTTCACTGACTCCCAATCAACAAATGAATCACCTGCAAGCTCCTAATGCACGCCTATAAAGCCCTCCACAACACCGGATCTGCATACCTCAACCAACGCCTGTCCTTCTACACACCCACCAGACATCTCCTCTCCATCCAACTGGCCCTGGTAACTATCCCAAGGATCTGCAAGATCTCAGCTGGAGGAAGATCCTTCTCCTACCTCTCTAAGAAGACCTGGAGCTCTCTAACTCTGTATCTCAGGCAATCACTGTCCCTGCCTCAATTCAGGAAGGACCTCAATACCTGGCTCTTCAACTGATGCTGCAGAACCCCCAACAGCACCTTGAGACACTAGCGGGTGTTTATAAGAACCTTGATTGATTGATATTCCACAATTGCTCATCAATCTAAAACTTTCAACAACAAAAAAATTATTAATCACATAGACAAAATCCACTGAATTTACCAATACTTGTTTATAGTTGTTAGGGTTGACTTTTTAAAAAAATCGATGCTGTTTCTTGTGTTGTGTTACTACAAGGCAAAGGAAAGAAACTGCAGCCCTTCATACCTCAAAAATGAAAAGCCTAGTTATAAACCGGATTGTGAACTTGGCGAAATAGTTCTGAATTGTTGCCAAATGAAAAAGAACCATCGCCAGAGATGTAATCAGGTGCTGACATGGGGGACTAGAAGAGATGTTTATGTACATGAAAAGGTAGTTGTCATGGCAAGGCATGCCAGCTGGCAGTGTACAATACATGTCTCGAAGCTAGTCAAATGAAAAATAGATATGCCCATGACAAACATCCAGTGTAATCCAAGTAGTATCCTTGCAATGTGTTGCTCATAATGTGCGCATAGTGGCAACATATTTGTTAGTGATCAGATTTGACACCTCACGGCCTCTGTAACACACCGTCAACTAATTAAGATAAATAGGCCGTGCATCTATTGCAGAGTGGCATTCATGCCAGCTTTCAGGCTACCCGCTGCATAGCGTTCCAGATCACTGTGGTGCTGGAGTGAAGTAAGCAAGTTAGACTCTGGGAAGCCCGTGCGTCACTGGAACCATAAACTTCCTAATCTCTCCAAAGCCGTCTCACGCAGCAGGGAGCGCGCGCTCAACACGTAGAATGAAAATCAACCAGTTCACATTCAAACCTTCTTTCAGCTGTCACGGAGAAGGGGTAGAAATTATTGTGTTAGCCAATGCTCCTGTCTAAAAAGCTTGCCCTGCTCTCTGTCTGCATGCTCGTGCAGCGCTGCCCATGAAAAAGGTGCAAGTCAGATGGTACATTCTCAGACTGCCGAATCCAATGCTTCTGCTGGACTACATGTTTCAAAGATGTTGATATACAGCAAAGCTCAGCTCTAGCAAATGTCTACATTTGTGCTCTGTTTTTAACTCCTTGTGTGCTCATGCCATCGGAGAGCGTGTCTATTGTCTGTAGTAAAACCAATGCCAGCACAATGGGGACACGATTTGGAATTGTTTTTGTAGTTGACAGAAAGCCACACAGGCGAGCACTGTTAAAAGAAGCTGTCCATTAATCCGCGCAGAGGCACTGACTCGGTGCCATGCCGCTTGCTAGACATTACTTTGCTTGGCACAGACCGGGCACTCTGGTCTCCTCTGTGATGCTTGGCACCTCTGCCATCTGGCTCCGAATCAGTCTTTTCTCGTATGAACAGAACTCGTACTCTGTTTTAGGACTCCTAGGAAGGCATTTTCTTAAAAGAGGACTTGGACGTTATACACCCTAATTGTTGTTATATGTATGAAAATTAACTGTTTGAAATTCTCACATTGATTAAATAGAATTAATTGCCAGGAAAGACAAACCTTTGAAGTTGAAATTAAAATCTTTTGTAGAACACATCTAGTTGGCGTTGTTAAACCAAGAGAGAGTAAAAAAAGGCCGGATTCCCAAACTGTATTTTGTAGTACGTAAAGTAGTACTATTCACATATTTCAAAAGCCTATAGATAGAGGCCTCTACCTCTGTTTCTTCTATTTTTCTATGCTGCGATCTCCCTTACAGTGGTGAGGATCTCTGTACGCGTAAGTATACTGCCTTGCAGTAAATGTGGGAGCACCAAAGAAGTGGTGGGAAAATAGAGAATAGTTACTCAATAACCATTGGCAATACCAATAGGCCTGGCTTTAAAGAAACGTTGTATTGTAGTGTGAAGCATTGCAAGTAAATGTGATGAGAATAGATATGTATTTGTGTGGAAGCAAAGAACTGTAGCATAATATTGTTGTGGGTTAAAAAGGTCAAGTGACAATTGCACTGTCAAGCCAGACCTAAAATTCCATGTAGGTTAATGACTGCCCTCCTCCTTTCTGTGCTACCACCAGAGGAAAACAATATAAATTATCTGGTTATCTAAGACACTTTAATAACATTCCACTGTTGTGCATGCTCCTGAAAGTTCAAGCTTAGGTAGGATAAATACACAAAAGCATCACAGCTGCTAGAGGGTAAGCATTTTTTCTTTGCTGAAGTATCCAACTTCTGCCCAATCACAACCTGTACTCTGGCCTCCCAACATGTGGGTGGAGCCAAAGCCCCTCACTGCTGATGATCACATAATTGTCTGGTGACAGCTGCGCTGTTTAGACAGACCATGAAAATGTTTGGGGTTTATGAGAATTTAAGAAAGGACATGCTAATATAAATCACACACCTACAAACGTGCAGGACCATTGCATGGGCCCAGTTTTGCTCTTTCTTTGTCTTTGGTATTGCTGAGGGTAACACTTGTTGTATTGTCTGGAAATCTCTTTTGGGTATGCCCACTGACATGCTTCATGATGGGTGGCCAATTAACCCTGTTGAGTGTGCGTACCATTTGGATTTGATTTGATTACGGACCACACGTACCAGAGGCTGCAATTGATCCCATTTAATTTGCTTGAAACAAAAGTGCCTGGCTTGCAGAATATAAGTCATGGGTGCTCATAAACAGTTGCCTAGGGGCCACAAAGTAGGGTTTGTGATGTGCCCGAAGGCTGCACTGATGCCAGCAGGGTGGCCAAAGGTTGAGGTCAGAGTGCCCTAGACATTCCTTGGCAAATAAGGTTGTATTCACTCCAGAGCTGGATGCTAAAATGCTAACTTTCCTAAACAAGTTGGGCATGGACGCCAGAAGGGGTCTTGATAAAGGGCTCAAGATCGCCTCTTTGATGTGTTTGGTCCATTGCACAAGATTTTTGATTTATGCAAAGAAGCATAATCACAGGAAGGTACAAAGGAACTGCAGCAATGGATCCAAAGGGCCGTTTGTTTGTTAGGTAACACCAACGCGTCCCTGTGTACTGAAAGAAGGAAAAGTTTATTGATGAAGATAGATCCTAAGTTGACCAAGCTTTCTTGAAAGGATTCGGGCCACCTAGCCAATGGTTTACTCTTTTGCTAAAGAGTTTGTTAAGGAGATGGCAAGGTATGCTGGGGCATTCAATTTGATTCAGAAGGTCCAGAAGGATATAAGAAGGATTTTTGGAACGGCCGGGAGAATGTGGGGCCGTTTACCGGGCAGTGGTATTAGAATTTCCCGAGGCTCCTTCTCTAGAGGTGGTTTCAGGTCAGTTGGATTCCAATATGGGTCCCTTTGCCCTGGAGACAAAGAGGAGGAAGAGGTCGCTATAGAGGTGGAAGAAGAACAAGGTTCCAAGGTATGTTTGGAAAGAGACCCTTTGTCTATTCAAGTAAAGGTGGGTGGCAGGCTCGCACTCTTTTTAGACAGGTCGAAGGAAATTACCTCATACCCCAGGGTCTTGCAGACAGTATCTGGTTACCAACTAGACTTTGTTGCAAATCCAATTCAGGTAAGAAGACCTCCTCTACTAAGATTCAGAAAGGAGCAAAAGGACTTGGTAAGTCAGGAGGTACTAGAGGTAGAGAAGAAAGGTGCCATAGAGAAGGCAGAGAATCCATCCACTGGGTTCATAAGCAATCTTTTTCTGATAGAAAAGAAAGACAAGACTATGAGGCCTGTAATAAATCTGAAGGACTTGAACAAATGGGTGGGTTACAACCATTTCAAGATGGAAGGTATTCATATGCTAAGAGACATCTTGAGGAAGGGAGATTGGTTGACACGCCTGGATCTGAAAGATGCTTACTTAACTATCTCTGTTTGTGTAGAACAAAGAGACCTTTTAAAGTTCCAATGGGGACCATGTGGAGATTTAAGAGACTTCCCTTCGGTTTAACATCTACCCCTCAGTGTTTCATGAAGGTGATGCGTCCCATAGAGGCATGGTTAAGTTCAAGGGGGATAAGGCTGATCATTTATGTGGACGACATTCTCATAATGTCGGAAAGCAACGAGCAAGCTCAGAAACATACCACCTTAGCAGTCAGGGTGATAGAGGATTTGGGCTTCATAGTAAACAGGAAGAACTCTTGTTTGGTTCCCAGTCAAGAGACTGTTTTTCTGGGTATTCAGATCTGGACCTTGGATTGTGTCTTGAAATTACAGATGGAGAAAGTCAGGATGATTCGCAGGGAGGCGCAAAAGGTTCTGGAGAGCAATTGGATTGCCTAAGGCAAGTAGCAAGAGTTATAGGACTTCTTACAGCTTCTATTTAGGCCGTCTTTCTGGCTCCCTTACATTATCGAGCGGTACAGAGCATGAGGACCTTGTATCTGAACAAAGGGGTGAGCTATTCTCAGAGAGTGCAGGTAGATGCGGAGGCACAAGAGGAGCTGGCATGGTGGTTAGAAAATCTTGAGGCATGGAATGGGAGGGTAATTTTTGGCCCAAGTCCAGACATGATTATAAAATCAGATGCCAGCCTTCTGGGTTGGGGAGCCGGGTGTGGCTTGTTAACTACTTGCGGAAAGTGGACATGCCAAGAGACCAAAATGCATATCAACTATCTGGAGTTGCTGACAGGTTCTTTTGCGGTGATGAGTTTTGCAAGGGATCAGGTCAAATGTTGTGTTCTCTTAAAGACGGACACCATTTCTGCAGTAAGGTATGTAAACAAACTAGGGGGTCCGCGTTCGAAGGCTCTAGTGGACATGGCAACAGAGTTTTGGCATTTTTGTGTGAGCAGAAACATTATGGTTCTTGCTCAATACTTACCAGGGGTGAACAATTCCATAGCGGATTGGAATTTGAGGCAACTGTAAGACTTCAGCGATTGGAGATTGAACAGGGAAATTTTCTTATCAATGAACAGGGAATGGGTTCCTTTCATGTTAGATCTCTATGCAAACCGAGTGAATGCACAAGTACGCAGATTTTACAGCTGTAGGCCAGGCCCCGCTGTAGAGGCAGTATACGCATTTCTGCAGGTTTGGAACAGGTCTCGTTGTTATGCGTTTCCCTCTTTTTCTCTGATTCAGAGGGTTCTACTGAAGGTGAAAAAGGAAAGGGCAGAGTTAGTCTTAGTAACCCCGTTTTGGACGTCTCAAGTTTGGTACCCATATGTCATGGAGATGTTGATTGCCGACCCGGTACTTCTGCTGGATGTGCCAAATTTGCTAACCAATGCTTGAAGAGGTTTTCACGAGTCGGTTCTTCAAGCTCATTTAAAGCTAATGGCTTGGTTGATTTCAGGAGAGCCTGGCAAATATGGGCTTATCTTCAGAAGCCTCAAAGCTCATTAAGGAATCATATGCTCCAGGGACCTCTAAGGCCTAAAGGTTGGCTTGGGGAAGATGGGTTCGTTGGTGTGCTTCGAGGAGTTTGGATCCGGTATCACCGCTTGTATACGAATCAGTTCTATGGAAAATACAGATCCGTTTACATGTCTCTCATGGGCGTACCCGGAACGACTCGGGAGCTCCCGATTCGTCCGGGTACGGCGCGCGTCTCTGAATCAGTTTGCAGTGGGCGCGACCGTGATCAAGAAGGAATTAATCTCCTTTAAGGCTAAGGCAACGGCGGTTCCCACCAACGATTGGGTGGTGCTGACACACGATAAAAGACCCCCCCCCACTCTCCAACATGGTGGTAAAGAGCATTCACCGTGAATAGACTAGACGTTGTTATGCGCCCCTGAGAGACATGTAAACGGATGTGTGTTTTCCACAGAACTGATTCGTATACAAGCGGTCCATTTGAATCAAGATTATTTGTGGTCCTGATGAGAACCGGACTAAGGGTCTGGTTTGAAACGTGTCGTCCTTGTTTATGTTTTTTCCCTGTCAAAAAAGCGTTTTTGTGAAAATCACTTACTGTACTATTTGGTTCATTTGCTGTTGTTCGTGCATGGAGAAACCTAAAAATAGAATTATTCCTGCACGCTTTGTGTTTTAAATGGATGTAGTGATGTTTTGATGTGGGATTTATCATTATTCTTGTCTTTGACTGGATAAGGAGTGACTGGTTGTGGTGGTGTGTGATTGAGAAAGATTGAATGAGTGGTTTTATGGAATGGAGTGACAGTAGTGGTGTGAATGAGAGAGCAAGTTTGAATGGGGGTGTCAAAGTGAAGTATGCACTATGGTTAGTCTGATTTGTTTCATGTGATATTGATTGTTTTCTTGTTTTACACATATCTATAAAGTGTTTGTGTTTTGTGTTTCAACGAAATTCTAAAACGTTTGTAATCAATAAAACAAACATTGATGGATTAAAATCCAACTGTTGCTATATGTTTAATTCATTTATGCTAAGCTTCTAGCAAGTATAGACAATTGATTCTCAGTATTGGCTATTGTTTTTTATGATTTACTGGATAGCATTCCTATAGGTCAACACGATGTGATTAGGAGGCTCTTTAGAAGTGTGAGAATTAAGGCTCCCACCGGGGCAAAATATTATTCGCTTTGGGATGTGGATGTTTTTTCAAAGAAATTGAGGAGTTGGAGTGAAAACAAGATTCTAAGATTTAGGGATCTTTCGTTGAAAATGGTTTTGTTGTTATGTCTGATTTCTTTCAGGAGGGTTTCTGACGCGAAGGCTTTAGAGATTACAGGGTGTAGGTTTGTATGAGAAGGTGTTTGCTTCTCTATCTCAAAGAGAACAAAAACTATGTCTAAAACGATTTTCTACCCTTGCTTTGATGATTGTAGAAAACTTTGCGTTGTGAGGTGTATTCGTGAGTATGAGAGAAGGACTGAATGTCCGAGAGACAGTGCTAATTCTCAGTTGGTATTTTCTTTCAGACCTCCAGACAAAGCAGTCTCCGCACCTACCTTGGCTTGTTGGGTCAAGGAGGTCCTGAATAGAGTGGGAGATGATTTAACTAAGTTTGGCGCTCACTCTGTTAGAGGGGCGATGGCTTCTAAGGCTTTCATCCTGGTTGGGGGGTTATCAGCCAATCTAGTTGTGGCTGATTGGTCTTCTGACTCTGTGTTTAAGAAATGTTATTTTAAACCTCTGGATTGTACAGTAGGGAATATTATGGCAAGGCTTTGAACATGCATAATATTGGCCTCCGTCCCTTGCCATAAAAATCAGATTTTCCACAGCCAGGGTGGGTATTAAATCATGATTTTATTAAAGACACGGAGGCTGATGTTATCCCTCCCCTTGTTTTTTTCCCACCCATTAATGGCTGTTTTTGATTCTTTTCAGGAGGGTACAACAAGAAGTAATGTTGGAGGAAGATGGCTCTTTGGTTCATTGAATTTATCCTTATTGAATTGGTTTTATTGACATGTATTGAACTTTGGACATGTTCACAGCATAAAGAAGGACTATGGCTGCCTCTCATTGGATTATATGGACATTGGAATGTTAAATCTATGTTTTAAGTTCTTTACGTTGTTTGCTGTTGCTGCTGTGAGTTGGCAATTAAAGAAACATGCATAATTTCAGCCTCGGTGACTTTAATAAAATCATGATTTTCTACCCACAGTGGCTGTGGAAAATCTCAATTCTGTGGCATTTGTAACAACGCCATTGATTTAAAAAAATTTTTTGATAAAAACAGACTGTAAAACCCAATCACCCAAACTATGGTCTTACATGAACATATCTACAAACAAATTGGACTTATTCTTTATCGATCACCAGTGCGGAATTATGTCATGTCCGGAGCTCAAACAGTAAATGTATCCACTAATATAGGTAGGGAGTTTGGCTGAATTTAGAAATTAAATACAAATTGAAATTTTTGTTAGGAGATATTTCAGTAGGGTGGAGATTAAGCCAATCCATATTATGGAGTTTATCTCACTGCAAATTATGTTTTTAGAGTTTTTGTTTCTATGGGGAACCACCATTTGAGAAGAAGGATGGGAAAGCTACTTGGGGAGAATGAAGGGTTGTCTGGTAAAATTGTGGATGTTGCCTGGAGCCTTGACTGAAGAGGGTAACATTATTTTTCTTCTCCCAGGTTCGACACTTTCAATGCTTTGGCTTCTGGTATTATAGTGACCACCAAAGGTGGACTGTTTTCTGCTAGGTATGCCTCTTGTAACAGATTTTTATTGATGCAGCAGGTCTTGACAGAAAGGCAAGCTATATTATCTCCCATGCAATGAAGAAGAAATGTAAGACTGGGCTGGGTTGAATGACTAGAATGAATCACATGGGGTTTGAGTGCTCCACTAAGTAGAAAACATCCATGCAATTAGATATTATGAAAATAAGCGACGTTTCAACATATTTCATTCAAATATTAGTTCATGCACCCTCTGTTGACATGCCCATTTGTACACACGTCACTACAAAAATACATAAATACCTGAATAGTTTAAGTTAAGGTTATATTTAATGAAAATGTAAAAGATCACTGCAGTCTGATAATCTAGTAAAAATGCACCTTTCTTGCCACACAACATTTTTACTTTGTGGGCGTTCAATATTGCTGCCTTTAAATCCAATGTCTTTCCTTTTTAGGTCTCGCCTAGCTTTGCAGCGCATGCGCTGAATGCTGGCGAGAGATATTGTAGATGAGGACTTTCATAAGGGGGCTTAAAGCCCCGCCCCTCTTTTCCATTGGCTGGCGTCATCGTTTATGCTAAACGGTGGCCTACCATTGGATATGGGGTTTTGTAGTTGCTGCCCTTTCGCCTTTTTGTCCGGACGATCCGGACAGGGTCGTCTGCTTTGCTGCTGTCGCAAAGCAATTTCTTATCTTTATGTGGGCCATCTGTTTTCACTCAGTCCTGTGTTTATTTTTGCATGGCACTTTCATTTAAAGTGAAAGTGCAATGCAAATATAAACACGCGGCTGAGTGAAAACAGATGGCGAGCGCTTGTTCTTTGCAATGTCCAATTCATGCAGATATTTTTTTCTTTGCAATGTTATATTTTGTGTCAAAAGGTCACAAAAGTCATCATGTAAACGGTAATGAGAGAAACAATAAAACATTGGTAATGTTTAGAAGGTATACTTCTCGACATTGTTTTGTAGTAAACCAGGATTCGAGCAGAGCAGGGGCGCATTTTACGGCACGAGACTGTCCAAGTTTTCAGTTCCACATTCCCGCATGAACACACTCGAAGACAAAAAAACGTACGTAATAGGAGCTCAATAACAAACAGTTGGCAAAGTTTCCATTCCCTGTTGGGAGCAGTTGCTGGTACCCTCCATTCTCGGGCGACATTACTTGTAATTATTAGCTTGCTTGTTTAAATAAGAGACAGCAAATAAGTCACTAATTAATCTTTCTTCTGTACGCTAATCATTTTCATCTCAGTAAAATAATAAATGTGTGAACATGAGTCACGTTTAAGTAACATTTTTAGAAAAAATAGTTACACAGCCATAATTGGTGAGGGCAAGAAGAGTAACTCAACTCGGTAAACCATTGCTTAGTTTGATTTACGTTGCAGCTCCTTGTTCCAAATCTGAGACTGACATCCACAGTAAGGAAAACGTACATATATTTACAGCCATAAAAACGGAAATGGCAACGTTTTGGACAAAAAACACGAACACATAAAATGCGGACTAAACTGAAACAATGTACTCTGATGTCACTCTTTATGAAAAACTTCAAGTCTGGTAGAAAATAAGTCGAGGAAATCAAATGGACCCCCCTGCAATTCCACCCACGGAAAGAGGAAATTGCCTGTCTCAGGTCCAGTAAGAACGGCATCCTGCATTCTCACTTTCCGCGATACACACTTTACACATCAAATAAAGTACTTCCAACAATATCCCCACCCATTTGGTCTGGACTAGCTGTCCGCAGTGCAATTTAATGCAAGCCCCTGCGCCTTGGCAGAGAACGTTCAGTAAACAAGGTTAGAGTCACCAAGTGCATCTCTGCTAGCTCAGTGCCCAGAGCCCTTGTTGCCTCCCTCCCTCACAACCCGCCCACCCACACCCAATCTTACCCACAGTAACATGTTCCGCTTGCCGAGGGGGAAATTACATAAACAAGCAAAGCAAGTTCCAAGCAGGCAGCTGCTGATTAATAACAAAAATAAGCTGCCGTGCATGGCCCTTAACAACTTGAGACCAAGCACGGACCTGTAAACATTTGTCTGGTCACTGCTTGTAGCCCTGCAAGTACACATTTTGGTTCATGATTGCCGCATTTTTCAGTAGATGTAAAAGGAAATGAAGTGTTTATTTTATGTAACCAGTGATTTTGCCTTAGAGGGAAATTAACGTGATTGAAATATATTTGCACTGTTAAGCTCCTCATCGGATTAGGTAGGTTGCAAGTAGTGTTTTTCGCGTGGCACGTCACTAATGACACTTCTGATATATATATGTTACTAGAGCAGTGATGGGTAGGCGTAGGCCAAGTTGTGTACACGTTACCTCCTACCCTATTTGTTTTCTTTTGAACGTTTTTTTTTTTACAAGGTAGTGTTAACAAGTTAGTTGTTTATCTGTTCGCCTGGGCTCTTGTGGGGGACTACAGAAATCCAAAAAGGTATGTGAATGGGGATTTCGAGATAACAAGTGACTTTCCTGTGGGGGTGCAGGTATGCTGAAAGACCCGTATGTAGAGCAGCAAGAATCTTAGCAGGTTCAGTGTAGGGTCACTGGATAGCTTTGCTGTTTTGTGTGCTGGGCATGTAAAGGTGCAAGAAGGCAGTGTGTGTGTGTGTGTGTGTGTGAAGCGCATTTGCCAGAGTGTGTGATGAGCCATTAAGTAGAGTGTCTTGTGCTTGGGTATGGTTGCTAAAACCTGTGTGTGATGTTTTTAAAGGGTCGACATTTATGTTTTTTGTCCCTAATGGCCATTGCTAGGTGTGCAGTGGGGACTCTTCAAATTGTGTGTGGTGCCTCTGATCTGCCTGCTCTTGTATGCATTAATTGTTAACACATTGAGGGTACATATGCATCACTGTTGCCAAGACTGTATCCCTACCATGCAGTGGCGTAACGAACCTTGAGAGGGCCCCCCTGCAGGGTACATGACGGGGCCCCCTACGGACTCAATCTAGAGCTCCCCAGCAGAAGCGCAGTGCTGATGGGGCCCCCTGGAGGGGAGGGTCCCCCGCACCGCCGGGGCTGCAGGGGCCTGTGTTACGCCCCTGCTACCATGGCTGTAAATCCATGGTGTCATTTTTTAGATCTCGGCCTGATCCAGCGCATGCGCTGTTCTGGGCCGAGACATTTAGTAGCTCTGAGAAAGGCACTTTGCTGGCGAAAAGCTTGCTAGAACGCGCACAACGCGCCTGCGTACCTGCGCGTAATAGCAAGCTGATCGCCGGCAAGGTAGTTCACCCCCTTCCCTCCCCACAAGATCGTGTGCATTTTCAATTTCAGCCCGCCCGCGCTTTAACCCCCTCCCCCTCCCTCACTACAGAGCGACCCCCTTCCTTCCCCGCAAGATCACATGCATTTTCACTTTTTGAAAAAAGCGCCTGCACAGCCTTAGATTTTTGATTCCACCCTTGGTTTTGTCATTAACTTGCACTAACTGTGCTCTACTTGTACTGTTTTCCCATCACGTGCATTTTCACTTTTTAAAGTCCCGCCGCGCTTCAACTCGGTCCACCCCCCTCCCTCACAGCAAAAACGCATCCCCCAATCAGACCCGGTCTACAGCAGTACACCGCTTTTCCTCCACAGCGCCCCCACCCGATCAGCGGGCAGGGCCCCCACCCCGCAGCTTGCAGTGCCAGTCCGGTGCAGGTGGTGAGGGGCTCCCCACAGCTTCAGTGTTCGACGCAGTCCCTGGGGGTACGTTTTCTCGCACAGCCTATGAGGGCCCGATGCCACAGTCACTTGAGAGTAGGGAGGGGGCACTCACCCAGTTCACCTGCCTAACCCCGGCTGTACCATCACCTTCATCGTAGCCCCAACACGTCTGGCCTCTGACGGTGCTCCGCAACAAGAATCAAGCTGGCCTCCAGCGGAGCGCCTCGGTGCAACCACCTCTCTCTCACCTTAGGGCAGTCACACAGCATGTCTTCACAGCACGGGGCACCGCTGTGTCCGCAGGCTGTCTCAGGGCCTCTCAGGTAATGGTTTACAGGCCTCTCGGGTCACCTCAGTCTGCTCCAGCGCATCAGGCCCAGGCGATCGTACCAAGCTCGTCACCTGCCGCCCTCGTGTTATGGCACCGAGCTCCCACATCGCAATCAGCTCTCCACATGATGCTTGCATATAGTGGGGAAGGGTGTAGGCTTGGATGTCCCAACAACACTGATGATAATTGATGGGTCTGTAACTTGAATTGAGCCTTCTAATACCTCACAAGGAGACTATAGAGCTACGATACTTAAAATACATCCTGGGACCCATGCGGCTCTCCTGATTTACATGCTGCCCCCTGGTCAACACTGGGTTGCTGTTTCGCATTGGGTGCCACCTGCTTACCTTATCGATCGGATCCAGTTTGGCTCTGATTAGCCGAGATTTGATGCCGCTTTTGATGAAATACAACGATTTCAAAGAGGTGTCTCATGCTCGGCCTGTGAGCACTAATTTAAATGACTCACAAACACGTCCCCTCGAAACCCTGGTCCCATGTAGTGCCTAGTAGAGGCGCTTTAAACTTTACCGAAAATGACTGCACGCCTCTTCTCTTTGGTGGGACCAGATGTTACTAGTCCTTTCCCTACCTGTCTCTTGCTCATTTCCGCTCCTGACTCCCTTCCTTTCCCTCTCCTCCCCGGACCGGTCTCTGCCACATCTTTTGCAAGGTCCTGCCATTGCCCTGGCCTCCTTTCATCTCTCCGATCACCATGCCGTCCTTCACGGCCTCTCTCTTCTCACTTTAACCCATGGCACGGCCTGTCAGTCCATCTTTAAAACTTCATCTGCACAGCGCTCTCCTTTTACCTCTCGCATCTTTCCGTATTTATGCTTCCTTTAATTCTTTTTCTCCTCTCCTCTCCTCTCTTCCTATCTTTTCTCTCCCGGTTGCCCCACTTTTGCTGCATATAATATTTCTCCCTATGTCTCCTCTTTCTATATCTGTCTCCTCTTTCTCGCTTGTACACCCTCCTTTCGTCCTAACTCGTTCTCTCCTCTCACCCTCGTTCCCCCTTTCTTGTCTGCTCTCTTCTCTTCCTGCCTCCCGCTCATTTCCTATCTCCCTTACAGTATCTCACGGCTTTTCATTCTTGTCTTCTCTCTTCCTCCCTTTCCTCTTCCTTGCCTATTTGCTCTCTTTCTCCATATCTGCTATCTCACACAAATTTGCCCCCTGGCATGCCACCTCTTCTCCCCATTCTCTCATTTTTTTCTTAATTCGCCAGTCAGTACTCACTTTTGCACTTTTGCACTTCCCTTTTTTTTAAAGTCCTCTCCTTCATTCATCCCTCACTTCCTCAGCACTTCCACCCAGTATCCTACTCTTTTTCTCTTTTTCTCCCCTCCAATTCCAGTGACCCCAAAATGGCGGAGTCGTGAAAGATCCATAGTATTTTTTTATCACAAAAAAGCCCCGCACGGTTGAACATCAAACATTGTGACTGGGTAAATCAAGCATTGGCATAGCCAATAGGTCTGACCTTGGGGACCTCATAAGTGTTTTGTTATCCAGCACAATATCGTTTGTGCAACTACATCAACTGTTGCAAGGTTAAACACTTATAAGGTCCCAAAGACAAGACCTATCGGCTATGCCAATGCTTGTATTCTCATGGTTGCGACTTTTATCACTGTAAGAGCAGGTGACGTTGCATTCTGATCATTTGTTCTCTGTATATTTTTAAAGCCTGCATTTAATTCACAATCTCCAGTGGTGGGGTAAAGAATGCCCTTGAGTAGAATACGCCCAGTTTGAATCTTAGAAAACTGCCTTTGCTTTTCCCAGCTCGTCCTTTTAAAATGTGTTTCTGTTTCCCTATAAATCTCCCTGTTAATTAAAGGTTCACCTTTTTCCTTATTTTCAATAATCAGCTATGTTTCCTTCCACCATAATGTGTCCCTACACTATGTTCTCTGCACCAGAAAGCTAGTTCTTCCCCAGCTCTCTTAGGTGCACCTCTGGTCTGTGGTCTTATGCTGCCCCTTCATCTGTAGCATAGTACGTCCAGGTGGTGGCCTGGAGTCCACAGGTGTGGTCTGCCGCCCCCCTTATATTGACCACCTGTGTCTCTCTCCGTTCCTGCGGCTCGTTTCCTCTCCTCTCGGAGGCTCGGTTTTCCCAAGTGTTCCACAATGATGTTCAGGGTCTTCCTTTTGTGTTCATGTCTGCTGTTTCTCCCCCTTGCCCTTTTAATTAAGCCTTCTTCCTCTGTGCTTCAGCCTGTATCCCCTTTTCTAGTGTTTCATCCTATTTCTGATATTGTCCTTGTGCTTTAGCCTGTATTTCTCTTTCCCTTGTGCTTCAGCCTGTGTGTCTCTTTCCTTGTGTTTCAGCCAGTGTCTCTCTTTCCCTTGCGTTTCAGCCTGTATCCCCATTTCTTGTGTTTCATCCTATCTCTAATATTGTCCTTGTGCTTCAGCCTGTGTCTCTCTTTCCCTTGTGCTTCAGCCTCTGTCTCTTTTCCCTTGTGCTTCAGCCTGTGTCTCGGTTTCCCTTGTGTTTCAGCCTGTATCCTTTTTTCTTGTGTTTCATCCTGTCTCTAATATAGTCCTTGTGCTTCAGCCTGTGTCTTTTTTTCCCTTGTGCTTCAGCCCTTGTCTCTCTTTCCCTTGCGCTTCAGCCTGTGTCTCTCTTTCCCTTGTGCTTCAGCCTGTGTCTCTCTTTCCCTTGTGCTTCAGCCCTTGTCTCTCTTTCCCTTGCGCTTCAGCCTGTGTCTCTATTTCCCTTGCGCATCAGCCTGTGTCTCTCTTTCCCTTGTACTTCAGCCTGTGTCTCTTTTTCCCTTGGGCTTCAGCCTGTGTCTCTCTTTCCCTTTTGCTTCAGCCTGTATCCCCTTTTCTTGTGTTTCATCCTGTCTCTAATATAGTCCTTGTGCTTCAGCCTGTGTCTCTCTTTCCATTGTGCTTCAGCCCAAGTCTCTCTTTCCTTGTGCTTCAGCCCATGTCTCTCTTTCCCTTGTGTTTCAGCCTGTGTCTCTCTTTCCCTTGTGCTTCAGCCCGTGTCTCTCTTTCCCTTGTGTTTCAGCCCGTGTCTCTCTTTCCCTTGTGTTTCAGCCCGTGTCTCTCTTTCCCTTGTGCTTCAGCCCGTGTCTCTCTTTCCCTTGTGTTTCAGCCTGTGTCTCTCTTTCCCTTGTGTTCCAGCTTGTGTTTTCCATTTTTACTTTAATAAGCGCAGTGCCGTCTTCACGGACAGCGCGCTATGCAATGCAATAGGTGTTGCTTTTGGTATTGTAAATAACAATGCCTTTCAATGTTTTTAAGGCATTGCCATTTACAATGTCAATAGCTCAAAATAATGTCAGTGCGAGACCTATTGAATTGTAAATGCTTGTTAAATAATACTGACTTCTGACTCTCAAACGGAAGTCACATTCGGTTCTCGATCACTGCTGTTTGTCTATTGTTGTAATGTACAGTGTTGAAAAATCAAATGGATCACCTTCAATTATGTATAAACAATAAACCATCCCATACTGGTTTAAAAAAAGGCCTTCCAAAAGTATTTCTTCTCTAATTAACGCGGTTCGGATGTCATTGTTTATTCAGTTATAATATTGTATTGCTTTTCGGGGATGCCCTGAGTGATTATCAGGTTTGTAAAATGCACCAGGTAAATACATAAATGGAAAACGAAATAAGTAAATAATATAATTCGAAGTGTTACCGAGATCCAGAAAAAGAGGTCTACGGGCCTATGTTGAAACTGAAAGGTGACCTGTGACCTTCTCCACCCCTTCAGAATGTTTACTAAATTGTCGTAGAGACTGAGGGCAAAGTACAGTAATACACCGATGATGTGATCGCAGAGATGGCAAAAGCCTAACCCTTTTATGGATTTTGCTTATCTCCATAGCATCAGCATAAACCCCTGATGACATCACAGCATATGCACTGTGATGTCACGAGGCGCGGGAAACATGAAAACAACGTTCTTAACGGGGACAACTCCGCTGTAGCAGAAGCAAGGAAAGGACATGGTAAAATCAGCAATCATCTCAGAAAGACTACACGACGATCTGTCCACGTTACTGGTTAAATGAATTAAACAGGTAGAAAGATTACTGGAAAACACAATTGCTGCTGTGATTTTCCGTTCCACCCCCACAGCCTCGAGGCACATGGTCTTTCCCAATTGTGATGAGGAACGCATTGTGACATATTCTGGGTATATAAGGGTCAGTTAACAGGGAGCCATCGCATTGAAGACCCTGACATGGTCACGAGGCACTCTCTGCTGGAGCCCAGCCCAGGGACCAAAGAGAAGACGGAGTCCATGACTGAATTACAGGGACTTCCTTGACGGAAGAGGAGAGCGTTACTCTGGCTGCCTCAAAGAGAGAATGTGAGTCAGTGAAGCAAAACGTTCAAAACAGACTTGAAACCCGATTTCATAATACACTTTAACACCAATTTTCAAAATATCTTCACACCTATACCCACTCTAAATCGTTCTAGGCAAATCCACCCTACTTACACCAACCACTTCATGAGGCCTTCTATACCTGAAATCTGCACAGCCACTTATTTTTCTTCCAATCTTTTCAATCCTTCCTTAATCGGTCCATTTCCAAAACCTGCCTTATTACAAATCTATTTTCCTTGTTCCAATGTATACCTCCCAGACTCCCATACCTTACTCTCTTCAACCACAATACCTTACTCTCGTTACCTTTAGTCACCTCACCTTGTCACACATGCTGCCAATATCATATTTCACTCCCTTCCTTAAACCCAGTCTGTTTAATTCTACTCCCCCACATCACGATCACCCCCGTTACTCGTACCCCATTTCTAGAGGAGGTATTATTAAGGCTAGGAGCGGTGGACCTTAAAGCCGGGGCACCGGGTTCGAGTCTCAGGAATGACGCTCAACATCCTGTGATTCTGGGCAAATCATTTAATCTCCCCATGTCTAACCAAAATGAATGTGTTAATCTGAACGAAACTGATGCTCATGTAAAGTGCTCTGATATATTCGGGTATAGTTCGCGCTATATAAAACTCTAAAAAATACAAAACTCTTCTGACTGCCACCCACTTCAATTTGTCTCACATTTTGCACACTCCATCCTCCATTATTTGCCAAATTTCCACACCCAAATTCCTTACTTCAAAACACTTCGCTAGTCCCAAACCTTAATTTACTCAAACCTCATTTTGAGGCCAATTTGCCAACAATTCCACTTCTCCATTATCATTGCAAGTTTGGGTTACATCTAATATATATTTTTTAATTAATTATGTCGTTTATGGAAGTGTTTTATGCTTTTATGGCTTATTGACGAATAAAGATGGTTTTGACTGGCTGCATCGGATCTTTGGCATAAGCACTGAGCCTAATGGAGTAGTGTGAAATTGTCAGGCATAACAGATTGTAATGGGGAAAAAGTGCAGATTTTTGGGGTGGTAAACCCGCATTTGCTCGTCATTTCATATTCCGACCTCATTTACTCTGAATGGGGAAGTGAAATCATCGGGGTAAAACACTGTTAACTGAGTTACCATGGGGAGATTTTTAATATGCTGTAATTCTGTGGCAGTTGTAACAATGTCATTGATTTCAATTTTTTTTTGTTGATAAAACAGACTGTAAACCCCAACCACCCAAACTTTGGTCTTACATGAACGTGTTTACGAAAAAATTGGACTTATTCTTTATCGAGCACCAGCACCAAATTATGTCACTCCGGAGCTAAAACATTACATTTACCCACTGATAAAGGTAGTGCGTTTGGCTGAATTTAGAAATTAAATACAAGTTGACATTTTTGTAGGGCGATATTTAAGTAGAGTCGAGATTAAGCCAATCCATAATATGGAGTTTATCTCTCTGCAAATTATGTTTTGGGAGTTTTTGTTTCCATGCGGAACCACCACTTGAGAAGAAGGATGGGAAAGCTACTTGGGGAGGATGAAGGGTTGTCTGGTAACATTGAGGGGGTTCTTTATCCCTGGAACCTCGACTGAAGGGGTTAACATTATTGTTCTTCTCCCAGGTTCGAGCCTCTCAATGCTTTGGCTTCTGGTATTGCAGTGACCATCAAAGATGAACTCTTTTCTGCTAGGTATGATAATCAGCCTTCTGTAACTGATTTGATGCAGCAGATCTTGAAGATGATGCAGGACCACTACAAACAAGAATGGTTCCCAAGGATATCAACTGCAAACAAGGCAAGATTTTTCTAATAATGCAAAAGTAGTTGAAGTAATCATCATTTGGACAATGAAAGTGGTTTATAATAATAGTAGCTCCACGCTATATTCATGCAGTCTCCATCTTCTTTGGGATACGTTGGTTAAAAAATAGGTTGCTGGTTTAATGTATATAAGCAAAAGCTTGTTTAAAAATTTTTTTTTAAAAACATTTAGAAAATGGGAAATTATTTTATTTATAAATGTAACTAATTATTTACACTGGGATACAGTGGCTTTCTTTAATAATCACTATAAAAACCATTTAATTTATATTTAACATTTTCAGTCCTATTTAATAGGAAATGGCAAAGCTCGGAGTTAGCCACTTTGGCCTAAACGCCACGCTCCACCACTTCCAAAACGCAGGGCTGCACTGTATTTAAAAGTAAATGGTGCAGCCCTGCGTTTCCCCCTGCACTGGCCCTAATTCTAGGTGCCTAGCGCTAACGCAGACACCCTTGCAACCATAGTGCAAGGGTCCTGAGTTGTAGGGAAAGATTGTTTATGTGTAGGAAGGTGTCCCTTCCTGACAATAAAGGTGTCCCTTCCTGCACATAAACATTCTGAAATGTTTAAAACTTCTATGTGTGCTGCTTAATGCTGCACACATAGAAGTTGCAAAAATCATTTTTTTTTTAATTATTTATGTGCAGGAAGAGCCACCTTCCTGCACATAAACAATCAATGGTCTTTTGCTGTTTCCATGTGTGCTGCACAACGCAGCACACATTGAAACAGCAAACTCGAGGAGAAATGAAACATTTCTCGTTGTTGCACGAGGGTCTTAATTTTGGCGCCACCCCATATTTACTCTGCCCTTGTAAATATGGGGCAGCGTCAAAACCAATGGGTGTTGCGGTGAAATGCCCACCACAACACCCATTGCCCTCCCCTTTCACGCTAAGTATAGCGTGAAAGTTGCCTTATTTACAAGGTAACATTAAGCCGCGTTAAGTGGCTTAATTGATGTCTTGTTAATAAGGCAAAGCCATATTGCCACAGGAATGTCACTAAAACGACATTCCTGTGGTGAATAGGGGCTTGTATATATGCCCCATAAATTATAGAGTGCTTAAAGACTGGTGAAAAACGACAAAATACTTTTGGGGTTATTCAGTGCTTGGTGGATGTGAGACATCTATAAATAACTGGTGGATTACTGTCAATACTAGTGACAGTTTAATCCTAGACATGCTTTTTTGATAGTGCACACAGAACATTCATCATTTTCTGGTAGATCTCCCACATCCACCAAACTCTAAATCCCTTTTCACATTTTTCTAATTTAGCATGGAAGCTAACTGAGCTAATCTTTTGCTTAAAATTGTACTGAATGTATGTCTGTTCATACATTTATTTTATCTAATCTTATCCAATTCAAATCATAGCCAATTCAAATAAACTGCAAAACCTTGAGGCTTCAAGGAAGGAGTAGTGGCAAACTGAGCTAGAAACGCAGGAAAGGGCAAAGTGGTAAAAGAATTATGAATAAAAGGAACCTCATCTCCATAATATTGCAAGATGTAGCTCTTACCCAGTCTCTTCACATTTTCTCTAAAACTCACAAAGCCCATCTAGCAGTCTCATATAGAACCTCAAAAATAAGATTTAAGCACACCATGAAACACAGACCACACAATCTGTTCCTTATAACTTCCATAGCAATATCTTGTGTTAAGAATCCAATCCAATCAACTGCTGACATTTATTTTTCTTTTCTCCCCTGCAGAAACGCTGAAGCTGTGCTCTCATCTTGTAAAGCATGAATATATTCATCTCATGGACTACCTTATGGTTCACACTTATCATGGCAGACTTTAGGACAAAGATGTTAATGTCCATTTCACGTAACACCGCTTTTGCAGTATTTGATACCTCTTTCGTAGGGTTTCATACTGAGGTCACGAAAAAAGGACACCCACTCCAGAGGTTTTCATATGTGTCCATGAGTGGGATACTTGTGACTTATATAAAGCATCAAGAATGAAACTGATGTGTTAGAGAACAGTCAAGAGAATAAAGTCTAAGGATCCTAGGAATCCTCACTAATGTGGGGAGTGATGAGCTGAGATGAGGGGTTATGGGCAAAGTTTCCTAAATAACAGCTGGAATGTGGCAAGTGACAATTGCAAGCAGAAATTATGTAAGCCGGTACGCACTAAACAAGAAAGTCTTAAAAGCAGCAAAAGATGGAGGTACAGTTCATCAAAGCATAAAGTGCCTAGAAGCAAGAGTATAGTGCTGGTGTAACAGCCAAGAAAGAAACAACTGATCCACAATGGAAAATCAGAACGTCTGAACAGTATAGAACAATCTAAGTACATATTTCCAGAACTTAATTAACTGAAATCAACTTAGCCTGAACAGACTAAGAAAACACCAACCCGTTCCAAATGTACTGCCTTAGAAGTTGGAACTTCTTACCAATCCAATCCAATCCAATCCAAAAATTCTTTATTTCGGCCATATAGACCATAAAAGATACATTACACGTTATAAAATACATACATAATAAAAAAAAATAAAAAAAGATACAATACAGTATAAAAAGGAATTCCCTACTTGTCCTTCGAGGAGAATAAAAAGTATCATAACAATGTCCACAGTTTAAGAGGCTTTTTTTTTCCTGATTAGCCATACTGCCATTAGAAATTTGGATATAGCGAACACAATGTGGCCCAGAGTGTTGGTTTTCATTACTCTATATGCTTGTGAGTAATTTCTGAACCCCAAGTTCCTGCAGAGCGGCGCTATCCAGTATTTTCTAGGTCTGTAATAGGCAGGGCACACAAACATAATATGGAGGTCATCTTCCTCATGGATGTTACAACATGGGCACAGTTTATCACCCCCCTTGGTCCATCTATGGGTAAATTTTTTAGTGGGGAGTGTGCCTAACCTCCATTGTACAAACAATTTCCTCGCAAGAATGGGGAAAATAAAATCCATAAAAGGTTCAAATACATAAGAATTCTTGGATTCCAAAAATCGCACAGTAAGGGTACCGCTATTTTGAGCATTCATCAAGAATGAGAGACTCTTGTCTTTGTAAATTTGGATCAGGCCTTTACGTGATACCCTTTGGCAGCCCGACGCGGGATCCTCCCATAGCTCAGATAAATTCATCTCGAACAGTTCACTTTTTACGAAAGCGAGCCATGGGATTTTGCTACTCCGATTCATGCTCATGACATGAATAAGATCCTGCCTATAATGGTGTAATTCGTTTGTGGACCAGAGCCTGTGCCAATACTTCACTGGCTTTGATGCAAGCTCCTCAGCAATAGAAGGGAGACCCATATCTAATTTCAACGGCAGGAGTGGTGTGCCTCGTGGAAGAGCCAATAGACATCTGAGGAAATTATTTTCCACTCTCGCCAAATCTTGGCCCACCTTGAACCCCCATAGCTCACTCCCGTACATGGCCGCTGCCTTGGCTTGAGTCCGATAGGTTTTGAGCGCCGGGCTTATGGGCTTGAAAGTGGAGGTGTTAGCCACCTTCAAGATTGCGCCCGACAACTGGGATAATTTAAGCCTTGATCTTACTATCTGTCGATCCCATGAGAGATTTTCCTGTAGTGTTACCCCCAAATATGTAAAGGTAGTAACCCTCTCAAGGCTGGCAGTATCCAGGGTGGGATTGGGCCTGGCTTTATTTGGAGGGTTAAATATCATGAACTTGGTCTTCTCCGCATTCACCTCCAACCCATGTTGACTACAGAAAAGACCAAATCCATCCAGAATCCTCTGGATCCCCATGGCGGATTTGGAAAGCAGGAGGGTATCATCGGCAAACATAATTGCCGGAACCCTCCTGCCTGCCAAATGTGGGGCATCGTTGTCCTTGACGTTTTCTAGATGGAATATAACGCTATTAATAAAGAGACAGAACAGGGTAGGGGCCAAAACACAGCCCTGTCTCACCCCTCTACGGACCGGGAACCTGGACGAGAGTTTGCCATCCCTGCCACACCTAACCTGCGCATAGTTGTTCTCGTGCAGCCTGATTATGATACTAAGTATCTGGGGGGGGTACTCCTAACTTTTCCAGGACCTCCCAGAGTTTCTTGCGCGGGACTAGATCAAAGGCTGACCTCAGATCCACGAAGACCATGTACAGCCTTCCCCCCTCCAGGGTCACCGTCTTCCAGTAAAGGAGGACGAGGCGGAAAATCTGGTCCATGGTCAACGTGTTCTTTCTGAAGCCAGCCTGTAGGGGGCTCAAGATGTCATTGGCCTCCATCCAGTCTAACAGGTGGTTCAGGATGAGGCGCGCGAAGAGCTTTTGGGAGACATCTATAAGGCTAATCGGCCTATAATTGGCCGGGAGCAGAGGAGACCCCTTCTTGTATATCGGCACAATCTCTGCCCCCAGCCAAGAACAGGGGACCTCCATACCTCCTAAGATGGCATTGAAAAGAATAAGAAGGTACGGGCCCCAGATTTCGGGGTGATGTCTAAAAAGGTCCCCTGGTAACTTATCCAACCCTGGAGCCTTTCCCTGCGCTAAGCGCTCCAATGCAATCACCACCTCACCTAGAGAAAATTCCAGGCCCACTTCCAGGGAGACGGGGGGCTCAGCCGCCACTCCATTGGCTAGTAGAATAGTATCTTGGTAGAGCGACCCAAAATGGGTCTCCCAAACAGAGGAGGCGATGTTAGGCTCCACTGCGGATTTGAGTTCCCCCGTCCCAGTATTTACCAGGGCCCAAAATTTCCTAGAATCTTTAGCATTTAAAGCTTCAGACAGCTCATGCCAATGGTTCCAGTCCCAGTCCGCCCTTGCGTTAACCATTGCTGCCTTATACTCCCTCCTAAGATCTGCAACTTTGGCCTTGTTAGAGCCCTCTTTGATGGTAGCAATTAACTCGGACTTGAGTTTCCTGCAGGAGGAATTATACCAGGTCGAGGTACGAGTCTTTTTCCTTCGTAACGGTACCACCGGGTGAAAAACCTCAGCAAGGCCCCTCGCTAGCTCATCGTGAATGTTAGCTAGTCTCTCATTGTAATCAATGAGTCTAGGTTGGTTTATGAGATCATCCACTTCCTTAAACCTGGGGAGTGCTAAGTCATATAACTTATTTATAGCATCTTCTGTGTTAAGGAACTTTCCCCATTTAACGCGGCGCCTGTTTAAGGAGAGAAGCAAGTCCCCCTGGTCGTCGCTGCAAGGAATAGTGGGCAACCCTTCTAGAAGTACAGGATGCTGAATCTCCAGTTGAAGGGCATTGTGGTCACTATCTGTCCTTAGTAGCACCCTGAAATCGTAAACTTTAGGCCACATGGTAATATCTAATAATATATAATCCAGCCTAGACTCATGGTCCTTTCTATTGAAAGTACACAATGAGGGGGTATCGGACGAAGTACGCCCATTACAAGCCCTCACTGCGAAGTTCAAGGTAAGGGACATAAGCTGTACTGCCAGTGGGGACCAAGCTTTAGGGTGGGGTGAAGACGAGGGTGGGACTCCCCAGTAGTCATCCTCTTCGGTGAGAGCACCCTCCTTTAGTCCTTCTAGGGGTTCGAAATGACAGTTGAAGTCCCCTCCCATCACTATCTTGTGGTCACCTGGCAGTTGACCTAGAAAGGATGACAATTCATCCAATGTGGGGGATTCATTGGGCGGAGCGACTGGGCGCGAGTAAACGTTGATAATGGCCCACGGTGGACTACCGGGCCATGTAAGCAACACACACTGGATATCCTGCGAAAGTGTGTCCATCTTTTCCGCCTGGCACCCAATGTGACTCGCTACCCAAATCGCCAAGCCCCCCGAGGGCCTCCCCCTCCCATTCCACTTTGCAGGTATTTCAAAAATCTCGTACCCCCTTTTGCTCTGGGGTTCCCTCGCCCATGTCTCCTGGAAAAGGAAGATTTCACTACCATTTAACAGGAGATCCCAATCTGGTGTATCTACCTTATTCACGATCCCCGCCACATTCCAGGAGAGAATTCTCAACCCTGGAGCTTGTGGGGGTGGACCTGCCCCGCTAGATGGAATTAAAGCGGTAGCTAAGGAAAGATTAGGATCTCCCGGGACAATTGTGTTGGTCAGAGTAGGAGGAGGTACAGCCACTTCTACTGGAGATTAACCTATGCCAATCGGGGTATTAAGTGGTAACTCTGCTCGGCCCCTGATGCATCTAGGCGGAGCCCTTCCCTCTTTAGCAAGAACCTGCACCCTGTTGTCAGTCACCTGAGCTTCTCTCACTTCCCCCCTGCCTACCACCCCAGTAACAGATCTTTCTAGGGATTGCTGAGTTTCACCCTTTTGTAGTCAATCCACCTGATCAAGGCAGGAAAATCTGTTCGGGTGGATAAAATTACCATGAGTGGGGAATACGCTGTACTTGGGCCTATAGCGTGAGCCATCCACTGCAAAGCCCACTTTAGTCCAACCCTGTCCCCTCCCTGCAACAGGGTTGCAAGCATTTGGATACAAATGTGAAAGGGACACTAATTCAATAGAGGTTTTGTCAGCCCCAAGCCAGTTACAGATATATGGGGCGACATGTGGGCTTTTGAAACTAACAATTATACAGTCCCCCACTCTATTCTTAGGAGTAGATCCAATCCAAGGAACCCTTCTGACCATCAAAACATCCCCTTTTAGATTAGGTGGAAGGGGCCTGTTGATATTGAGCCAACTAATTACCTTATTACGTAGCAAGTCCTGCGGTTCCCTCACATCCCCGGTGAGCTCAGGCACTCCCACCATAATCGCAGTGTATGCCACTGCCTCTGGTGGCAGATTGACCATCCTGCGCCTAGCATTGGGGCTGTTGGAGCGGCCAGTATGGCAGTTAACTGAACTCTCCTCTCTCGTTAGCTGGGGAGGTACGAGTTGCTTAGACCTTCTAGGAGCAGGGACAGGGGGCCTCGACATTTGGGATGTCGATGGAAGTGATTGGGGGGCCGAAACAGTATTATTGCTAGTGGAATCCCCTGGCTGAATTGATGCCAATTTTGAAGCCTGGGTAGTCGTTACAGAGGTCGGACGACTGTTCCCAGCAATCTCCCTGGGGGCCCTCTGTACGTTAGAACTCACCCCCGTGCCAAGAACATTTTTTTAATGAATATTTTCTATAGCCATCAGTCTAGCCTCTATAGAGTCCAATTTTTCAGACAGGGGATTCAGTAAATTTCTAAAAATGTCTGTGAGAGAGCTGATGAGCAAGTCTGTGGAGGTAGGAGGAGTCCCACCAAATATGAATGGTCCTGAACACACTGGTAGAGATGTGGCTGGTGGGGGGCTAGAGTGTTCCGACCTGTTTCCCGGGGAGATAACCCCAGGTGAGACTAGAACGCCTGAATTAACATCCAGGTTTTGCATAGTTGAATCCACTCTAGACCTCTTTGCAACCATTTGCTTCCTTGGCCTCTTCCTTTTAGGTGGTTGATCCTCTCTACTACATGCGGGTTCTGGTGGCACTACAACCTGGCCCACCTCCTGCAACTCAGTGTCCGTACAGTCCATATTAGGAGTGGGGCCTACAACCCCCGAGAGGCGTAGTGACTCCCTATCCCTCTGGAGAGTTGACGGGGTCCTCAATTGTAATAAGACTGACTCGATAGTCTGATCAATGCTATCCAAGAGCGACAGGTGGGTGGCATCCAGAAGTAAAGGTGTGCTGGCATCAAATGAAGAATCCGGGCAGGCCAATGACAGATTGTCTATATCCTCCCCAGGGTGTTTTTCTAGCACAGTACATCCTTTGTTGGCCACAGCACTGGCCTTAGGGAAGAATTTTTCCAAGGTGCCTGTGCACTGTTGAGCAGCCTTGCTCCTGGATATCCTAGAGGCCATATTGTGTTAAAGTAAACAAGGGTCACAACCAAGGGAGGTGGTAGTGCTTGAACGGAGTAGGCGTTAGAGGGATGGCCTGGTCCGGTCTCTGCCGGCCTCTAACGGCCTAGAACGGCCCGCCCTTTGCCCGGGCTTAGCCCGGCGACCGCCCGCGCGCGTCCCGCGATGTGCGTCTGCGGTACTGAAGTTGTAGGTGGTTAGAGCTAGGAGGCGTGGCCAGCCGGGAAGAGTCCCAGGTGCGGCGTGTCAGCAGCCGCTGAGGAGCCTGGGAATCGCAGTCCCGCTGCGCCGGTGATGGAATCTCTGCCCTCCGCGTTTGCACTGGTCAGCCCCACTGCAGCCTCCTTGGGACGAAAGTTCCTCCTCTGATTAGAGCCTCGAGCGGCTCCCGCGAAGTGGGGGTCGCGAGGCGCGGTTAAGAGCTTGCTCAGAGGGAGGCGCGGCCAGCCGGGAAGAGTCCCAGGTGCGGAGTGTCAGCAGCCGCTGAGGAGCCTGGGACTCGCAGTCCCGCTGCGCCGGTGATGGAATCTCTGCCCTCCGCGTTTGCACTGGTCAGCCCCACTGCAGCCTCCTTGGGACGAAAGTTCCTCCTCTGATTAGAGCCTCGAGCGGCACCCAAAATCTCTACTATTAGATCATCCTTTGCTATTCTATGTGGTTTGGTTTAAGACGTTAGAATGTAAAATTCCACCCAAACAACAGATTACACCCTCATAATGCTTGCCGCCACCACACACCTATCATCGTTGCCTTTCAGACATTCATCCCTTTCATGCCTCATACCTTTGCACTCATTTTCATTTTGGTTCCTTGTTTTGAGTTACTTACCACCACAATTGTACTACTCTATGCCACTCCACTTTACGCCAGTCCCCTCTATGAAACTCCACTCAACACCACTCAACACAATTGAATTCTACCGCACTCTACACCACTCCACTCCACACAGCGCCACTCCGTGCCACTCTTCTCTACACCACACCACTCTACTCTAACCCACTCCGCAACACTCCTCTAACCCAATCGACTCTTCTCTATGACACTCCATTCTACAACATGCCACTCTACACCACTCCATTCCACTCTACTCTATGCCTCTTCACTGTATGCCATATCTATGCAATTCTACTCTACTTCACCCTACTGTATGCCATTCCACTCTACAGCACTCCACTCTACTCTATGCCACTCTACTGCACACCACTATATTTAGTCTATGCAACTCTATTCTACACCTCTCCGCTCAACGCTACTCAACTGTAGTCAACACCATTCCACTTTAACCACTCCAATCTACTCCACTCCATTCATTCAACTCAATCCAATCTATGCCACTATACTCTACCACTTCACTTTAAGCCCACTCTACTCTATGCCACATCATTCCACTCCACTCCACTCCACTCTGCACATCTGCACTCTACTCAATGTCCCTCCACTCTAAGACACTAAACTCTACTTTACATCGCTGTAGTCCATGTCACTCTACTCTACTCGACACTACTCTACACTACTCCACTCCATGCCACTGTCTTTTATGCCACTCTCCCCTAAGCCATGCCACTAACTTTTAGCCATGCTGAACAGCTGCCACGCCGCTGATCAATATGGCTAAAAGACTGACAAAGCCAATAGGTCTTGCATAGGCAAGAGCTATTGACTTTGTCCATGATTGTTTGTGTTTGCTGCTGCCTCAGGACTTTTCAGGTGCCTCCTGCTTGGGCAGCAGTGTCTGCCTACTTCAGCTACGGATTAGTTGTTGTGCCATTCATATTTTACTTCCACCTAGCACAACATACAACACAGGGCAGTGGGAAAGCCAATTTCAACTACTAATCGGTTAGCCAACTTTTCATGTTTTTGTATGCCCACAGTATTTAGTACAGCACTAAAGTGTACACAACTGTTATGGATAAAATGCTTGAATTAATCTCAGCCACTGGTAGGTACTCAGGCCGCATCCCAATCCATTATTTTGCACACCATGCCATCTTAGTTTGGACCTAACCATATGAAAATCTTCTATTGACCCTGCTCCAATGGAAACAGTCCAGCTTGAACTACCAGGCCAGGTCCTTCATGAGATGAAGTGGGTTTATGGCTGTCAATGTGTCCCTGGATCTTCTGCATTTTTTTCACTGAAGAAGAGGTTGATGGCATTGCACTTGTCTGTGGAGTGAGGAATTGGTGAATCTGGAAGGAAGGATGCAGTGCTGCTTCTTTTGGTGGATTCATTGATGGTGATGGTTTAGTACTGTACTTGGGCTGACGTGATGACCTGTCTGCATGTTGCACTGAGGACCTTCACTATCAAGAGCTTCTCAGGAGTTCTGTTTTTCTTACCTGCTTTATATGGATTGTTTATTGTCAGCAATGTCTTTACAATGCCAGGGTACTAAAGGCTTTGGCTTGCACTTGCATTTTGTAATTTGGGTGTGGATGTTTGTAGGAAGCTGGCTCTCCATATCCTGTGCACACTATTCCTAAAAGAGGTATAGTGCGCACAGAATCCAGTGAGTCTCCAAAGGTATGGCAGAGGTTAAAGTAGATAATAATACCTTGCTCTCAATTTAGTGGTAACTGGGCTGAGCAGCTAGACGTATCAGAGGGTAGTGTTAAAAATGTATTGTACACTCTCAGGCAAGAAATTATGTCACACTGAAAGACTGAATTCAGACCAATGGGTTGTACAAAAAGTTGTTACTTTGGTTTTTTTTCTCGAACTAAGAATCATTTACTGCAGGTAAGTTTCACAGTGGTTTAAAAGTAGCAATACTTTTCAAGAATACAGTAATTTTTTGTAGATGCAGTTATATACTTTACAGCATTAAGAATATTTTCTGTAGATGTCTATCAAGTACAGTTCTACGCCTTTACAGTGAAAGGTTTGACAGTTCAATGCAATAGATAGAACTACAAAGCAAATCTATGGAGGAAAACAATGTTAAGCAGTTTGTGGGTAAGTACCTAAACTTACTTCCCCAGGCTCTGGGGGTTTAAAACAACACAAGGCAATGTTCAAGACCAGGTAGGTACTGCACCTAAGCAGTACTGGGGAGGGTGAGTGCAGAGGTTACTGGGCCCAATATTATCCATTGGAGCTGGGGGGTACCTCAAAGAGGCACGGTTTGAAGGTAAGTACCTATGGTCTAAAGGCAAATGCCTGGGGTTCAAGTGAGTGCAGAGTGGCTACAAAGCAGGATCTAAGCTACACTACCAGCTGCACAGGGGTGGCCTGGTGTAGGGTACAAATCAGTGTCGGGCACCTAATGCTTTCCAACAGAGTTCTTCATTTTCAGAAAGAGGCTGCAGGCTTGGAACAGGAGAATGTATGAAGGCGACAAATGGTTGGGCAGGTAAATTGGATAGCTGGGAGACACCATCAGCTGGGCTCCCTAAAGTCAGGGGGTGGAGGATGCAGGGGTGTCTTTTGGTATCGGGGCTTCTCAACCCGAACCAGTCGGGCTGCAGGCGTCGAGGGGGAGAGGGGGTCCTGGATAGGTCAGTCACTGATAAAGATGAGGTCAGGATCGCCGGGGAGACTTCACAGGATAGGTGAGTCACTCGAACTCGGGCCGTGGGCATTGGGTGCAGAGTGTGCTGGGTACGCGGATCCACCTGGATCCGGAGTCCTTGAAGTTGGAGTTTCTTTGTTGGACAATCCGTGTCCTCCGAAGACAAGAGTCTTTTTCAAAGGCAAGGCAGGTCTCCAGGGTTCTTGGAAGGCCGCTTGGCTGCAGGACTCACTGGTTTTAGCTCGCAGGTTCTCTGAAGCAGAAGACAGACTGGGGGCCAAAGCAGTTGTTGTTCTTGTTATCTTCTCTGAACCACTGCTCTTCTGTTCTTTTTCTTCTTAGGCTGTTGTATCTAAGGAGCAAGGTTCAGTGGTGCCCCCAAATACCTAGATTTAGGGGCGTTACAGGGGGGTGCAGGATGGGCTCGATGGGTCCCTTCCCTGGGGTGTCTACACCCCCTCTTATTCCACCCTCCAGTGGGGGGCATGTGCCTCGACCTGATTGGGGGATCCCCTTACTTCAAGATGGAGGGGACTGAGATGTGTTTTTCACTTTGCCTCCCCCATCTGAGGGGTGGGGTTGGCAAAGGTGGGCAACACCTCCCTTTATCTCCAGGTTTTCCCGCCGATTCTCCTGCCCAAAGTGGGGGTCAGAACTGATGGGAGCCAGCTCCTGATAAAAGCAGAGGCTTTGGCTAGCTAAGAGAGGAAGCAAGCCTTTGACGCTTCCAGTTCGTGGAACCTGCCCATCCTGAGAGAGGAGGCATGACACCTCTGGCCAGGATGTGCTTTGTTTCAAGACCCAGAGAGGTGGCAGATGGCGGGTAGTCATTCAGGAACCACTCCAGGGATAGTCATTTTCCAGGGGCATCTCAAAGATGCCCTCTGAGTGTATTTTACCTTAAAGCCAACACTGGCATCAGTGTGGGTTTAATGTACTGTGATGTTTGGTACCAAACTTCTCAGTCTTGAGTAAAGCCATCATGGAACTGTGGAAGAGTTCGTGTTGACAAATTCCCAGCTCACGTACTCAAAACGGCTTCACTGCACGTACAAATGTCTGTGAATGGCAGAGACACTGTAGGGGCATATTGCTCATACAGCTATGCCCTCACCTGTGGGATGGTGTACCCTGCCTTTAGGGCTGTAGTGCCTGCTAGCGGGGTGACTTACCCATGCCACAGGCAGTGTGGGTGGGCATTGCACACAGGGCTGTGGGCCATGTCGACTCTTTGGTTTGGCCTGCATCACAACACGCAGCCTGCAGTGGCAGTGTGTGGGTGTTAAGGTGAGGGGTCTCTGAGGGTGGAATGCCCTCAGAGGGCCCTCTCTGGTCACAAGGCACTTGGTACCAGGGGTACTGTTTACAAGGGACTTGCATGTGGCCCAGAGGTGTGTCAAATGTGGAGACAAAGGTGCAGTTTTGGGAAAGAACATAGGCCGTGTAAGCCTAATTGTCAGGGAAGCAGGGCACACACAGTCAAGTTTGCATTATGTGTCTGGCAGAAAGGTAAGTGGTAACAATGCAAAAAGGGGCACTCAAAGACTGAATTCAGACCATTAGGTTGTAGAAAACATTGTTACTTTCTTATTTTATTTGCAGAACCAAGAATCACTTAGTGCAGGTAAGTTTCACTGTTGTTTAAAAGTAGCATAACTTTTCAAGAATGCAGATCTATTTTGAAAATGCAGTTATATACTTCACAGTATTAAGAATGATTTCTGTAGATGTAAATCAAGTACATTTGTATGCTTTGGCAGTGATAGGGATTGACAGTTCAATGCAACATACAGCCTTAAAATACAAATCTATGGAGGAAAACAATGCTAAAAAAGTTTGCAGGTAAGTACCTAAACGTACTTCCCCAGGCTTCAGGGATTTAGGAAAACACAAGGCAAGGTTCAAGACCAGGTAGGTACTGCCCCACCAGCGGCACTGGGGCGGCTGAGTGAAGAGGTCACTGGGCTGGCTGAGTGCAGAGGTCACTGGGCTGGCTGAGTGCAGAGGTCACTGGGCCCAATGTTATCGAAAGGAATGGAGACGGGGTACCTCAAAGATGCGCGGTTTGAAGGTAGGTACCGACAGTCTAAGGGCAAATGACAAAATAATAATAATAATACTAATCAAGCTTGTAGAACGCCTGGTTACTCTAGTGAACAGTGTGTCTCCGCGCTATGTAGACTCATAGGAACCGACTCATACATCTAGCACGTAGAGATAGCCGCAAGCAGCACCAAGCGGACCTAGTGTTTAGGGAAGAGGAGCGTTTTAGGTTTCAGCCTAAATCTCAGCTCTGATGGCTCCATATGGAGTTCCGGAGGCAGCTCATTCCAGAAATTACTGGCCAAGTACCTGAAAGAGCGCCCCCCCATCCTTACTCGATGGATTCGGGGCACCTGGAAGAGTATACATCCAAGAGACCTTAGCTGACGTTTAGGCTGGTACAAGGATAGCAAGTTTTGGAGGTAAGCAGGGCCCTTCCCCTGTGCAATACGGTGGGCAAAACAAAGAGTTTTGAACCTGATACATTCACAGACCGGAAGCCAATGAAGTTTGGCTAGAGCACGGCTCCCGGGTGACTTTCTTGAAAGATTCAGTGCCAATCTGGCCGCCGCATTTTGAACACATTGCAGGCGATGGAGCCCCTTTTGACTCAGGCCCACATATAATGAGTTGCTATAGTCAAGATGGGGTGTAACCAGAGTACGGATCAGAATTTTCCTGCTGGTCGATGGAAGAAGATCCAGTGTTTTGCGTAGGCATTTTAAAATGCCATAGCATTTGCCTGCTACCTCTCTAGTATGGCATTCAAAAGAGAGGTTAGCTTCCAGTCTAACCCCTAGGTTCTTCACCTGCTCCGCGGGGCGCGGGGAGGGCCCCAATTCCTATGGCCACCATGCCGGGGACCAAATGGAGGGAGCTTTTCCAACCATGAGGAGTTCCGTTTTATTGGCATTGAGGGGCAGGCAGTTACTGTTCATCCATTCAGCCAATTTCCCCATGCACGCCGATAAGTTGGCCGCCGCCTCTTCAGAGGGTTGAGACAGTGTCACCACCAGTTGGGTATCATCCGCGTAGGCCACTATCTCAACCCCGAATGCTTCTACCAACTTGGCCAAGGGCTCCATGTACAGATTAAGCAAGGTCGGGCTCAATATAGAGCTTGCTTTAGTGCCCATACTTCTGATTTATGAGGTGGGCAGTGTACCTGGAATTTTCTATCAGTTAGAAAGGCCTTCATCCATTCGTAGGCCGACCCTGTAATCCCTGCCTCCTTGAGGCGGGAGAGCAACATGGGGTGCGAGACGGTATCAAATGCCGCACTAAGATCTAATAGCAATAGTGCGGCCGTCCGTCCCTCATCCACTCTCTTGCGTAATAGTTCGGTCGAAAAGAGCAGAGCCGATTCTGTTGAATGGTTAGCTCTAAAACCCAATTGAGATGGGTGAAGAAGTTTGAAGTCCTCCATAAATTTCACCAGTTTTGCATTAACAATTTTCTCTACCACTTTCGCACAGAAGGGGAGAAGCGAAATGGGTCGGAAATTGTCCAAATGCTCTATGCCCAAGTTGGCTTTCTTTTTGATGGGTATGACCTGAGCAGTCTTCCAAATTCCCAGCTCACCTACTCAAAACGGCTTCACTGCACGTACAAATGTCTGTGAATGGCACAGACACTGTAGGGGCATATTGCTCATACAGCTATGCCCTCACCTGTGGGATGGTGCACCCTGCCTTTAGGGCTGTAATGCCTGCTAGCGGGGTGTCTTACCCATGCCACAGGCAGTGTGGGTGGGCATTGCACACAGGGATGTGGGCCATGTTGACTCTTTGGTTTGGGCTGCATCACAACACGCAGCCTGCAGTGGCAGTGTGTGGGTGTTAAGGTGAGGGGTCTCTGAGGGTGGAATGCCCTCAGAGGGCCCTCTCTGGTCACAAGGCACTTGGTACCAGGGGTACTGTTTACAAGGGACTTGCATGTGGCCCAGAGGTGTGTCAATTGTGGAGACAAAGGTACAGTTTTGGGAAAGAACATAGGCCATGTAAGCCTGATTGTCAGGGAAGCAGGGCACGCACAGTCAAGTTTGCATTATGTGTCTGGCAGAAAGGTAAGTGGTAACAATGCAAAAAGGGGCACTCAAAGACTGAATTCAGACCATTAGGTTGTAGAAAACATTGTTACTTTCTTATTTTATTTGTAGAACCAAGAATCACTTAGTGCAGGTAAGTTTCACAGTTGTTTAAAAGTAGCATAACTTTTCAAGAATACAGATCTGTTTTAAAAATGCAGTTATATACTTCACAGTATTAAGAATGATTTCTGTAGATGTAAATCAAGTACAGTTGTATGCTTTGGCACTGATAGGGTTTGACAGTTCAATGCAACATATAGCCTTAAAATACAAATCTATGGAGGAAAACAATGCTAAACAGTTTGCAGGTAAGTACCGAAACGTACTTCCCCAGGCTTCAGGGATTTAGGAAAACACAAGGCAAGGTTCAAGACCAGGTAGGTACTGCCCCACCAGCGGCACTGGGGCGGCTGAGTGAAGAGGTCAGTGGGCTGGCTGAGTGCAGAGGTCACTGGGCTGGCTGAGTGCAGAGGTCACTGGGCCCAATGTTATCGAAAGGAATGGAGACGGGGTACCTCAAAGATGCGCGGTTTGAAGGTAGGTACCCACAGTCGAAGGGCAAATGCCCTGGAGGTTGAAGTGAGCACAGGGTGGCCACAGAGCAGCACCAAAGCTTCACCACCAGCAGCACAGGGTTGGCCAGGTGTAGGGTGCAAATCAGTGTCAGGCACCCAATACTTTCCAAAGGAGGTCGACATTTTCTGAAATAGGCTGCAGGATTGGACCAGGAGGCTGGATGAAGGTGACCAACGGTTGGGCAGGTAAGTTGGATAGCTGGGGGGCACAATCAGCTGGGTTCCCTAAAGTCTTGGGCTGAGGATGCAGGGGTGGCTTTTGGTGTTGGAGTTTCTCAACTGGTTCCAGTCGCAGTCGGGCTGCAGGTGTGGAAGGGGAGAGGGAGTCCTGGATAGGTCAGCCACTGATGCAGATGAGGTCACTATCACCGGAGAGACGTCACAGGATAGGTGAGTAATTTGAACTCGGGCTGTGAGCGTTGGGTGCAGAGTGTGCTGGGGACGAGAATACACCTGGATCCAGAGTCCTTTAAGTTGTAGTTTTTTGTTGGACAATCCTTGTCCTCCGAAGACAAGAGTCGTTTTCAAAGGCAAGGCAGGTCTCCAGGGTTCTTGGAGGCTGCTTAGCTGCAGGATTCACTGTTTTCAGCTTGCAGGTTCTCTGAAGCAGAAGACAGGCTGGTAGGGATGGGGCCAAAGCAGTTGTTGTTGTTGTCTTCTTCTCTGCAACACAGCTCTTCTGTTCTTCTCCTTCTTGGGTTGTTGTATTTAAGGAACAAGGTTCAGGGGTGCCCCCAAATACCTAGATTCAGAGGTGTTACAGGGGGTGCAGGTTGGGTTCAATGGGTCCCTTCCCTGTGATGTGTACACCCCCTCTTATGCCACCCCCCAGTGGGGTGCATGTGCCTTGTCCTGATTGAGGGAGTCCCTGCATCTTCAAGATGGATGGGACTGAGATGTGTGCTTCACTTTGTCTCCCCCATCTGAGGGGTGGGGTTGCCAAAGGTGGGCACACCTCCTTATATCTCTCGGTTTTCCCGCCGATTCTCCTGCCCAAAGTGGGGGTCAGAACTGATGGGAACCAGCTCCTGATAAAAGCAGAGGCTTTGGCTAGCTAAGAGAGGAAGCAAGCCTTTGTCGCTTCCAGTTCGTGGAACATACCCATCCTGAGAGAGGAGGCATGACACCTCTGGCCAGGATGTGCTTTGTTTCAGAACCCAGAGAGATGGCAGAGGGCGGGTAGCCATTCAGGAACCACTCCAGGGATAGTCATTTTCCAGGGGCATCTCAAAGATGCCCTCTGAGTGTATTTTACATTAAAGCCAACACTGGCATAAGTGTGGGTTTAATGTGCTGTGATGTTTGGTACCAAACTTCTCAGTCTTGAGTAAAGCCATCATGGAACTGTGGAGTTCGTGTTGACAAATTCCCAGCTCACATACTCAAAACGGCGTCACTGCACTTACAAATGTCTGTGAATGGCAGAGACACTGTAGGGGCATATTGCTCATGCAGCTATTCCCCCACCTGTGGGATGGTGCACCCTGCCTTTAGGGCTGTAATGCCTGCTAGCAGGGTGACTTACCAATGCCACAGGCAGTGTGGGTGGGCATTGCACACAGGGATGTGGGCCATGTCGACTCTTTGGTTTGGCCCGCATCACAACACGCAGCCTGCAGTGGCAGTGTGTGGGTGTTAAGGTGAGGGGTCTCTGAGGGTGGAATGCCCTCAGAGGGCCCTCTCTGGTCACAAGGCACTTGGTACCAGGGGTACTGTTTACAAGGGACTTGCATGTGGCCCAGAGGTGTGTCAATTGTGGAGACAAAGGTACAGCTTTGGGAAAGAACATAGGCCGTGTAAGCCTGATTGTCAGGGAAGCAGGGCACACACAGTCAAGTTTTCATTATGTGTCTGGCAGAAAGGTAAGTGGTAACAATGCAAAAAGGGGCACTCAAAGACTGAATTCAGACCATTAGGTTGTAGAAAACATTGTTACTTTCTTATTTTATTTGTAGAACCAAGAATCACTTAGTGCAGGTAAGTTTCACAGTTGTTTAAAAGTAGCATAACTTTTCAAGAAAGCAGATCTGTTTTGAAAATGCAGTTATATACTTCACAGTATTAAGAATGATTTCTGTAGATGTAAATCAAGTACAGTTGTATGCTTTGGCAGTGATAGGGTTTGACAGTTCAATGCAACATATAACCTTAAAATACAAATCTATGGAGGAAAACAATGCTAAACAGTTTGCAGGTAAGTACCTAAAAGTACTTCCCCAGGCTTCAGGGATTTAGGAAAACACAAGGCAAGGTTCAAGACCAGGTAGGTAATGCCCCACCAGCGGCACTGGGGCGGCTGAGTGCAGAGGTCACTGGGCTGGCTGAGTGCAGAGGTCAGTGGGCCCAATGTTATCGAAAGGAATGGAGACGGGGTACCTCAAAGATGCACGGTTTGAAGGTAGGTACCCACGGTCTAAGGGCAAATGCCCTGGAGGTTGAAGTGAGCACAGGGTGGCCACAGAGCAGCACTAAAGCTATACCACCAGCAGCACAGGGTTGGCCAGGTGTAGGGTGAAAATCAGTGTCAGGCACCCAATACTTTCCGACGGAGGTCTACATTTTATGAACGAAGCTGCAGGATTGGACCAGGAGGCTGGATGAAGGTGACCAACGGTTGGGCAGGTAACTTGGATAGCTGGGGGGCACAATCAGCTGGGTTCCCTAAAGTCTTGGGCTGAGAATGCAGGGGTGACTTTTGGTGTTGGAGTTTCTCAACAGGTTCCAGTCGCAGTCGGGCTGCAGGTGTCGAAGGGGAGAGGGAGTCCTGGATAGGTCAGCCACTGATGCAGATGAGGTCAGGATCACGGGGAGACTCCACAGGATAGGTGAGTCACTCGAACTCTGGCTGTGGGCGTCGGGTGCAGAGTGTGCTGGGGACGAGGATACACCTGGATCCGGAGTCCTTAAAGTTGGAGTTTCTTTGTTGGACAATCTGTGTCCTCCGAAGAAAAGAGAGTTTTTCAAAGGCAAGGCAGGTCTCCAGGGTTCTTAGAGGCTGCTTAGCTGCAGGACTCACTGGTTTCAGCTTGCAGGTTCTCTGAAGCAAAAGACAGGCTGGTAGGGATGGGGCCAAAGCAGTTGTTGTTGTTGTCATCTTCTCTGCAGCACAGCTCTTCTGTTCTTCTCCCTCTTAGGTTGTTGTATCTAATGAGCCAGGTTCAGGGGTGCCCCCAAATACCTAGATTTAGGGGCGTTACAGGGTGGTGCAGGTTGGGATCAATGGGTCCCTTCCCTTGGGTGTCTACACCCCCGCTTATGGGATGTAAGTTGTTACAACGCATGCTTTTACCACGCATGCTGTAACAACGCAAGTTTTAAAACGCATTCCATTACAACGCATTACACTGGGGGCTGTTGGATAGTGAATAGTTTAATTTACTATTCCAACACCAGTCCCCGTGGACACTAGGGAAGGTGTTGGATAGTAAATTAAAACTATTCCCTATCCTAGAGCGCCCCCCAGTGTAATGCGTTGTAATGGTTTTCGTTTTAAAGTCTGCGTTGTAATAGCACTGCGTGCTAAAAGTTGCGTTATAAAGGTTGTTCCCCCCGCTTATGCCACCCTCCAGTGGGGGGGCATGTGCTTCCTCCTGATTGGGGGAGTCCCCTCATCTTCAAGATGGAAGGGACAGAGATGTGTCCTTCACTTAGCCTCCCACATCTGAGGGGAGGGGTTGGCGAAGGTGGGCACAACTCCCTTTATCTCTAGGTTTTCCTACCGATTCTCCTGCCCAAAGTGGGGGTCAGAACCGATGGGAGCCAGTTCCTGATAAAAGCAGGGGCTTTGGCTAGGTAACAGAGGAAGATTCCAGTTTGTGGAACCTGCCCATCCTGAGAGAGGAGGCAGGACACCTTTGCCCAGAATGTGCTTGGTTTCAGGACCCAGAGAAGTGGCAGATGGTGGGTAGCCATACAGGAACCACTCCAGGGATGGTTGTTTTCCAGGGACATCTCAAGGATGCCCTCTAAGTGTATTTTACATTAAATCCAACACTGGCATCAGTGTAGGTTTAAAGTTTGGTACCAAACTCCTCAGTCTTGAGTAAAGCCATCATGGAGCTGTGGAGTTCGTGCTGACAAACTCCCAGCCTATGTACTCCAAATGGCTTCACTGCGTTTACATTGTCTGTGAATGGCACATACACTGTAGGGGAATATTGCTCATGCAGCTATGCCCTCACCTGTGGGATAGTGCACCCTGCCTTTAGGGCTGTAATGCCTGCTAGAGGGGTAACTTACCCTATGCCACTGGCAGTGTGGGTGGGCATTGCACACAGGGATGTGGGCCATGTCGACTCTTTGGTTTGGTCTGCACCAAAACATTCAGCCTGCAGTGGCAGTGTGTGGGTGTTAAGGTGAGGGGTCTCCGAGGGTCCATGTCCTCAGAAGGCACTCTCTGGTCACAAGGCACTTGTACCAGGGGCACTGTTTACAAGGGACTTGCATGTGGGCCAGAGGTGTGCCAATTGTGGAGACATAGGTACAGTTTAGGGAAAGAACATAGGCTGTGTAAGTCTGATTGGCAGGGAAGCAGGGCACACTCAGTCAAGTTTGCATTATGTGTCTGCCAAAAAGGTAAGTGATAACAATGCAAAAAGGGGCACTCAAAGACTGAATTCAGACCATTAGGTTGTACAAAACGTTGTTACTTTGTTATTTTACTTCTAGAACCAGGAATCATTTAGTGCAGGTAAGTTTCACAGTTGTTTAAAAGAAGCATAACTTTTCAAGAATGCAGATCTGTTTTGTCAATGCAGTTATATACTTCACAGTATTAAGAATGATTTCTGGAGATGTAAATCAAGTACAGTTGTGTGCTTTGGCAGTGATAAGGTTTGACAGTTCAATGCAACAGATAGAACTAAAATACAAATCTATGGAGGAAAACAATGCTAAACCGTTTGCAGGTAAGAATCTAAACTTACTTCCCCAGGCATCAGGGGTCTAGGAAAACACAAGGCAAGGTTCAAGACCAGGTAGGTACTGCACCACCAGCGGCACTGTTGTGCAGAGGTCACTGGGTCCATTGTTATCCAAAGGAATGGAGAAGGGGGATACCTCGAAGATGCACAGTTTGAAGGTAGGTACCCATGGTCTAAGGGCAAATGCCTCGAGGGTTGAAGTGAGCACAGGGTGGCCACAAAGAAGCATCAAAGCTGCACCCCCTGCGGCACAGGGGTGGCCAAGTGAGGGTGCAAATCAGTGTCAGGCAGCCAAAACTTTTCAACGGAGGTCGTCGTTTTCAGAAAGAGGCTGCAGGTTTAGACAAGGAGGCTGCATGAAAGTGGCCAATGGTTGGGCAGATAAGTTGGAAAGCTTGGGCCACAATCAGCTGAGCTCCCTAAAGTCAGGGGGCGGAGGATGCAGGGATGCCTCATGGTGTTGGGGTTTCCCAACTGGTTCCAGTCGTCGGGCTGCAAGCATCGAAGGGCAGAGGGAGTGCTGGGTAGGTCAGCCACTGATGCAGACGAGGTCAGGATCGCCGGGGAGACTTCACAGGATAGGTGAGTTACTCGAACTCCGGCTGTGGGTGTTTTGTGCAGAGTGTGCTAGGGATGCGGATCCGCCTAGATCCGGAGTCCGTGAAGTTAGAGTTTCTTTGTTAGACAATCCGTCTTCTTGGAAGACAAGAGTCACTTTTAAGAGCAGGGCAGGTCTCCAGGGTTTTTGGAAGCTGCTGAGCCACAGGACTCACTAGTTTCAGCACGGAGGGTTTCTGAATCAGAAGACAGGCTGGTAGGGATGGGGACAATGCAGTTGTCGTCATCATCTTCTCTGCAGCAAATCTCTTGGTTCTTCTTCCTCTTACGTTGTCGTATCTAAGGACCAAGTTTCAGAGGTGCCCCTAAATACCTACATTTAAGGGTGTTACAGGGGGGTGCAGGTTGGGACCAATGGGTCCCTTCCCTGGGCTGTCTACGCCCACTCTTATGCTATCTTCCAGTGGGGGGGCATATGCCTCATTCTCATTGCGGGAGTCCCCTCATCTTCAAGATGGAGGGGACTGAGATGTGTGCTTCACTTCGCCTCTCCCAACTGAGGGGTGGGGTTGGCAAAGGGGATAAAAAGCCTACTAAATAAAAATGAATTGCGGAGTTACGTTTTGTTGGGGGTGAGAGACCCCCAGGCCAAAGTATGAAGTGTGAGCAGCTCACCCTGTCATTGGGCTTAGCCCGATGACAGAGCCAGCAGCAGCCAGAATGACCAGGAGTCTTTCTGCATGCCTGGTGCACTGAGCATCCCCATCCCCATAGCAAGTGAGAGGATATTTAAATTGGTCTGGGTGCAAACTTCAGATATGGACAGGCAGAGTGGGGGTACATTGCAATTTCATTTTTCTTGCCATACTACCATGCTAAATGACTAACATATCTGAAAACTAGCACACAGGGATGTGGGCCATGTTGACTCTCTGGTTTGGTCTGCACCAAAACACGCAGCCTGCAGTGGCAGTGTGTGGGAGTTAATGTGATGGGTCTCCGAGGGTGGCATGCCCTCAGAGGCCCTCTCTGGTCACAAGGCACTTGGTACCAGGGGTACTGTTTACAAGGGACTTGCATGTGGCTAAGGGGTGTGCCAATTGTGGAGACAAAGGTATAGTTTTGTGAAAGAAGATAGGCCCTGTAAGTCATATTGGCAGGAACGCAGGGCACACTAAGCCAAGTTAGCATCATGTATCTGGCAAAATGGTAAGGCGTAACCATGCAAAAAGGAGCACTCTAAAACTGAATTCAGACTATTAGATTGCACAAAACATTGTTACTTTATTATTTTATTTCTAGAACCAGGAATCACATAGAGCAGGTACGTTTTACAGTGGTTTTAAAGTAGCAATACTTTTAAAGAATGCAGTAATGTTTTGTAAATGCAGTTATATACTTTACAGTATTAAGAATGTTTTCTGTAGATGTCAATCAAGTACAGTTGTAGTGCAATAGAAAGAACTACAATTGAATCCTATAGAGGAAAACAAAGTTAAACAGTTTGCAGGTAAGTACACAACTTACTTCCCCATGCTTTGGGGGTTTAGGACAACACAGGGCAAGAGTCAAAATCAGGTGGGTACTGCACCACCACCAGCACCAGGGCGGCAGGATGCTGAGGTCATTGTGCACAGTGTTTTCCATCAGAGCCTGAGGGTACCTCGAAGAGGCATGGTTTGCAGGTAGGTACCCACGGTTTTAGGGCAAATGCCCCGAGGGTTAAAGTGAGCACAAGGAGGGACCACAATGCAGCACCAAAGCTACACCGCCAGGAGCACAGGGCGGTCGGGGGCAAATTAGCGCCTGACGCCTCATGTTTTCCAATGGAAATCGTCGGTTTCGGAAAGAGGCTGCAGTCTTAGACCATCAAACTGCACGAAGGCGATCAATGGCTGGACTGGTAAATTGGATAGCTGGGAGACACCTGAGCACCGTCAGCTGGGCTCTCTAAAGTCGTGGACGAAGGATGAAGGGCTGCATTTTGGTGTCGGGGTTTTCTCATCTGATTCTTGTCACGGTCGGGGGGACCCTTCTAACAGGGGCTGCAGGCGTTGAGTGGGAGCCCTGGAAGGGTCAGCCACTCGTGCAGACAATGTCAGGATCGCCGGGGAGACTTCACAGGATAGGTGAGTCACTCGAACTCGGGCCATTGGCGTCAAGTGCAGAGTGTGCTGGGGACGCGGATCTGCCAGGATCCGGAGTCCTTGAAGTTGGAGTTTCTTTGTTGGACAATCCATGTCCTTTGGATACAAGATTCTTTTTCGAAGGCGGGGCTGGTCTCTGCGGTTCTTGGAGGCTGCTGATGGACGGACTCACCAGTTTCATCTTGCAGGGTCTGAGAAGCAAGAGACAGGCTGGTAGAGCTGGGGCCAACGCAGTTCTTGTCGTCCTCTTTTCTGCAGGACGGCTCTCCAGTCCTTCTTTTTCTTAGGTTGTCATATCTAAGGAACCAGGTTTAGGGGTGCCACTAAATACCTAGCTTTAGGGGCGTTACAGGGGGGTACAAGTTGGAACCAATAGGTCCCTTCCCTGGGGTATCTACACCCCCTTTTATGCCACCCTCCAGTGGGAGAGGGCATATGCATCACCCTGATTGGGGAGTCCCCTCATCTTCAAGATGGAGGGGACTGAGATGTGTGCTTCACTTCACCTCCTCCACCTGAGAAGATTCTCCTTCGTGGACAGCCCATCCTGGGGGAGCAGGCATGACACCTCTGCCCAGGATATGCTTTGTTTTAGGACCCAGACAGTGGAGGCTTTCTACCCAGGTGCGAGAAACCTGTCTGGTGGTGGTAGATGATGGGTAGTCATTCAGGAACCACACAAGGGCTTGTTGTTTTCCAGGGGGCATCTCTAAGATGCCCTCTAAATTCATTTTACATTAAATCTAACCCTGGCACCAGTGTGGGTTTAAAGTGCTGAGAAGTTTGGTACCAAACTTCTCAGTCTACAGTAAAGACATCATGGAGCTGTGAAGTTTGTTCTGACAAGCTCTCAGCCCATGTACTCAAAATGGCTTCCCTGCACTCACAATGTCTGTGAATTGCACAGGCACTGTAAGGGCATATTGCTCATGCAACTATACCGTCATCTGTGGTATGGTGCACCCTGCCTTTATAGCTGTAAGATCTGCTAGAGGGGTGACTTACCGATACCACAGGCAGTGTGGGTGGGCACTGCCCACAGGGATGTATGCCATCTCGACTCTTCGGTTTGGTCTGCACCAAAACACGCAGGTGGCAGTGCTAAAGCGATGGGTCTCTGAGGGTGGCATAATCCATGCTGTAGCCCTCAGAGGCTTTCCCTGGTCACAAGACCCGTGGTACCAGAGGTACCTTTTACAAGGTACTTGCATGTGGCTCAGAGATGTGCCAATTGTGGAGAAAAAGCTACAGTATTCGGAAAGAACACATGCCCTGGGAACCTGATTGGCAGGGACCCTGGGCATACTCAGTAACGTTGGCAATGTGTGTCTGGCAAAACATTAAGGGGGTAACCATGCAAAAAGGGGCACTTTCCTACACTGTTTACATATTTTTCCAAGAAACTGTTAAGTACAGGCAGACAGACACAGCGCAGAGTACAGGCACTCACTTGGCAGACTCCTAATGTAGTTCAGACACAGAATCCCCATGCACCGTAGGTGCTGGATGTAAGGTCAATACTTCATTTTTTTCCATTAACTACTTCCATCTTTTTCTGGATGAAGATTTCTTTGAGGAAATTAAGCACCACACAAATTTAAATGCTTCTCAGTTTCTGAGTAATCACTGAGGCACTCTGTTGACTCAATATGGAACACACCTGGAGACACAAAACATCACTTGTGGAGTTAAAAGAAATTCTGAGCCTACCCCTGAACATGGGAAACCTACACAACCCAACTGTACAGTCCTTCTACTCATGCGGTTTGGGCAACACCCAGCTTCACATTGGTCATGAGCACAGCTAGGTTTATGATTTTGGAGCCTATGTTGCTTTTCTTTTTAAAAACAGTTCTTTATTTAGTACATTTTTGCATTAGTCCCTTCCTAACTTTAGTCCCTCCCCACCCATGCCCAGCCAGCTTATACATTTTTTGATCAAGAATTTCATTACGAAAACATAAATATATACACTTATTTCACTAGTTCTTGCTAAATATGATAACATATGATGAATGACATACTAGCACATTGTTAAAGAAAAAGGGAGAGGAAAAGAAGAAAAAAAAAAGAAAAAAAGTTGCTAGATTATTAGATCAATAAATTATAAAAGTTAGGGATATTTATATTCTATTTCCATACTCATTTGTCCATTAGTTTGCAAGTTATTAAGTCATGTTATTTTCACACGATTTATAAGTTACTTGCTGCCTATCGTTATTCGTTATTTTGCAGCCAATTAATTAGGGGGCCCCAGATCTCGAGACCCCTTTTTTTCTTATGTATCCCCTTCCTCCTGTATATAGCTATTTCTAGGCTATAGCTAGCTAGATGTCTTGACCGCCACTGTTGGAATAGCGGAGGCGTTGGATCCAGCCATCCAGTTGCCAGACAAATCCTAAAGATGGCCATAGATATGGATATCAAGCCCTGTGTTTCCCTGGATCTTAGACCTTGTTCTAATCCCAACATTATTTCTGTTGTCGTGATAACGATTGGACTTTGAAAAATTTCAGAAAGAAATTTAGAAATTTCTGATCTGATAATAGTTAGTGAGTGGCATGTGGCAAATATATGTACTATATCGGCGGCATGTGTAGCACATTTTGGACAATTCGTACCTTTACCCATACTCCATTTGGCAATCTGAGACGGTGTGTAATATAGTTGAAAGAAAGTCTTATAATATTGAGCCTGTAATTTCGTAGATATTAGTGATGTTTGAGAGAGTTGAAATGCTGATTGTACGCCGTCTATAGTGATATTTAGTTTATTTTGCCATTTGAGACTATGTCTATCCAGATCATCTGATAGCAGTGAGATTAAAGTTTTATAAATATCTCCTATTTTAATCGGAGTCTTGCCTATAATATCTTCTATAATCGGGACTTTATGAAACTCGGCCCTGCCTCCCCCTTTTTTTATTATGAAATCTCTAATTTGGAGGTATTTAAAAAAATCCCTATGTTCAAGCCCAAATTCCATCTTTAGTTCCTCAAAAGATTTAATGGCCAATGATGAAAAAAATACCCCCAAATGTGTAATTCCAGTATCGATCCATCTGATCGTGCATGTATCATGAAATATTCCTGGAAGGTTATAATTTCGGATGAGACTAGTGTAATGAGAGTATCTGCCTATTCCTAGTAATTTACGGATGTTAGACCAAGCGCTGTAGATACCTAACAGTGTTTTAAATCAGACTTTTTTGAAGTGATTGTCGTATGTTAGTCGCCATAAATGGTCACTAGTTTCTGCTCCCAGAATAAGTCTGCAAGGAGAAGGGACGTCCCCTTCAATAATCGGAGAATCATCCGACACAAATAAGCCTTTGCTGTAGCTCAACAATGAAGCCCACCAATATATTTTAAGATTTGGGGCTGCAAGACCCCCTCTCATTCTTGGAAGTGAGATGAGCTTATATGCTCGACGTGTCTTTTGATATCCCCATATGAATCGAGAAAAAAGCGTTTTGATTTGTTTGAATATAAGTGTATTGAAATTTAAACATACAGTGCGAAAAAAATATAAAAACTTCGGTAAATAAATCATTTTAATTACATTGCATCTCCCTATAAGAGTTAAATGTAAATTGTTTAGTCTGCTCAAGCTGTCCGATGATTGTTTTAGGAGGGGATCTGTATTGATTTTGACAAGTTCGTCCAAATTAGAGGTGATATTAACGCCGAGATATGTAGCATTTCTGACTATTCTTTCATCGCTTAAGTTTATATTCTTGTTGATTATTATCTGGGTTTTTTTTTCGTTTAATTTATATCCAGAGATTTCTCCAAAACGTAAGGCCTCATACTAACAGCTTTATTGTAACATATGAATTGCTTGTGGTGATCGCGATGTCATCGGCGTAAGCTAGTATTTTAGTATTTCCGTTCGGTGTTTTTATTGGTAAAATATTTTGATTACATTCTAGTTTACTGATAAAGGGATCGATGAATATTGCAAATAATAAGGGTGAGCATGGACATCCTTGTCTGGTTCCCCTAGTTATTTTAATCTTGCCCGTCATTCCGCCATTTATCATCACAACTGCTTCTGGTTTATAATATAAACTCTGAATAGCATTGATGAATTGCTCTCCGATTCCACTTTTTATCATGGCTGTCCAAAGATATTGCCAGGAGACCCTATCAAATGCTTTTTCTGCATCCAATAATATAAGTGCTATAGGGTCTCCCGTAACCTCTGTTATATCGAATAGTGTAATGACCCTTTGTACATGATCTGTAGTTGAGCGACCGGGGACGAATCCATGTTGTCGTACCGATACGATTTTATGGATGATCGGGGCTAATCGGGTGGCTAACATCTTAGAATAGATTTTTGAATCGCAGTTGATCAAAGTTATGGGGCGATATGATCCGAGTTCAGTTGGATCCTTGTTTTTTTGGGGGAAGATTACTATTTTTGCCATTGACCAGGATTTTGGTGGTTTTCCCGTTATAAATACTAGAATCATAAGGGCCGTGAGTATTACTTTAAGTGGTTTATAAAATTTTACATAAAATTCGACTGGTATACCATCCAGTCCTGCGGCTTTCCCCGAAGGCAAGCTGTTGATAGAGAGTAGAATCTCGATCCATTGGGGTATAGCTTCAAGGCTGTCATAATCATTTTGTAAGAATTTAGGTCTCGGTTCTTGGTCTAAGTATGTGTTGATTAGATGTTGATTTTTATCAGTCTCTGTATATAGATTTTGATAGTATGCCTGGAATTCTGTTTTAATTGCTTCTGGGTCTTGCGTTAATAGATTATTTTTATCTTTGATTTCTTTTATAGTATTGATGATATTTTGGTTTCTTGTACGGATAGCTAAATGGTGCCCTACTTGTTCATTTAGTTCGTATGCCTTTTCTTTATTTGAGGTAGCTTTGTCAATAGCTCTTTTAGCAAAGATTTCAATTATTCTGTTTATGGCTATCGACACCTTTTGTAATACACTATCAATGTTTTGACCCGCTACAACAGTTTTTACAAGTTCCTACTCCGCTTCGGCTAGTTTCTTATTTAATTCAGTTATTGGTTTTTTTTCCTTGTTATATCTTATGGAAAATCGGATTGTTTCACCCCTGATAGCAGCTTTGAGTGTGTCCCAGACCACATCTAAGGATGTACTGCCTATATTATCTTCCAGGAATTCTGGTATCCATTTTTCCATCATTTGGCAGTATTTTTCGTTCATTAATAGTGTCCTTTCAAATGTCCAATTAACCTGATCTTGCTGTATTCTATCAATATCTATTGTTAAAAGTAAGGGGTTGTGATCCGAAAACACCATAGGGAGTATTTCCAAGTGGCACTTTGTTATAATAGTATTTGAAACTAGCATATAATCCAATCTTGAGAATGTTTGATGGGGATGTGAAAAATAGGTGTATCCCGTATTTTGGGGGAACTTATATTGCCATAAATCTGTTAATCCCTGTGTTTTACATAGTGTTACAAATTCCCTAAACAACCTAGGTTTCCTACCATTATATTTGAAATTTTGATCATAGGTCCAATCCGACGGTAGGTTTAGATTAAAGTCCCCGCACATAACAATCGGTAGTGGCCAATCGGATAATTTGCTGGTGATAAATTCCAGGAGATCTGGATCGTCAGTAACATATCCATAAATGGAGCATATAGTTATGCGCTTCCCAGCCCCATAAATGCATTCGGCGATCACCCATCTCCCGAATTTATCTGCTGCAGTGCGGGGAAATTTAATTTCTTTATCTGATGCCAGGATAGCAACACCGCGGGTTTTAGTAGCTTGTGTTGTGGCTGTGATCAATGTGTACCCCAAAGTTTGTAATAGTTTTTTTTCCCGTCCTTCTATATGCGTCTCTTGGAGGCAAATGATATTAGCTCCAATTGATCGGAGAGCTATAGCTACATTTTGTCTTTTACGTATATCATTTAATCCACAGATATTAGCGGAAACAATTTTTAGTGTGGCCATCGAAATTTGGTTTTTTTTTCCGAGTATTCTGGCTGTCTAAGTTGTATTTGTGGCCTTGACGAAAAGTTACTAGTATGTGTAATTTTATTAGTAGTTAGTAATGTAAGCTGGGTGAGCCAAAAGGGGCAAAAAGTTGTCGCAGCCTCCACCGGCGTTCTACTGTCGCATGAGCAAAGTCGGGGCGTGCGAAGAAGCTGATTCCTTTAAATTCTCTTTTACTAGTTGGTCTGACAATATCGTAAATAATTTCTCTCAAAAGAAAGTTCCCAAAGTGGACCAGCATAGCTCTTGGGTATTGGTTTGCCTTATGTAAATATTTCGGGGCTGTCAAGGGAAAGCGATGAGCCCGTTGAATCTCTCTCTCTAGATCCCACGATTGTATTTCTGGGACGGCTGTCTTTAAGAGTTCCGATATGAACCCCTTTGGATCATTTCCTTCTGCTCCTTCTGGAATTCCCAGAATTCGTAGGTTGTTTCTCCTTCCTCTATTTTCCAAGTCTTCCACTTTGGTCATAAGATCGTCGATTATGCCTGGCTGTTGCTTTTCCTTAGTTTGTAGATTAAGTACATCTGACTCGAGATTCTCTGTACGAGTTTCAATTGATTTCATTCTGTCCACTATTTCTGAACAAGTATTGTCGATTTTTTGGATGGAGCCCTGTAGTTTTTGAATTGCAACATGATTGCGTTGATTATCTGTTTTCAAATCCGCATGTAAGTGCTTTATAGATTTGAGAACATCACTCAAGGATGTTTCTGAATTCCTTTCGGTTCCTCCTTCTTCGTTGGTCAATTGTTTATGATGGGGTCTCCCATCTAATTTAGGAGTTGAGTTTTTCTTTGTATGTCTTTTCTTAGCCTTGACTTGCTCAGGATTGCTACCCTGATCAGTGGTTTCATCATAGATTGGTCGTTGCGCTCTCCTATATTTTGTCTTCCTTTTATCACCTCTTTTTTTGGGAGTATTGTCTTGCCTTGACTCATTTGTTTCCTTCTCATCGGGGTGGTCTGGGGCCACTAAGGTGGTAGCATCCGGTTCTTGATCATCGCTCATTCCATTGCTCTCTGTTGTATCACCGGAGATTGAGAGTCTGGTTTCGTATATATCAGAATCCCCCTCATCAGCAGACTCTTCGTTTGACGTCCCCGAGCGACAGGGTTGTATTATCGTGCAAGACTGTTCTGATTCCAAATTGTCTTTGCTCATAGATGTTGCCTTAGTAGATTCATTATCATGAGGCTGATGTTGTAAGATCACATTTTCTAATGCTTCCACGGTGTCGATATCATTGCTGACATGTTTTGCTTTGATTCCTTTTCCAGGAGGGAGGTCGTTTACTGGCTCTTCACGGTTTGGATCTGATTCAAGACTTTGGGTATCTGACAAAGTACATTGGGGTTTTCCATTTTTCCCTCCTACGTTGGAATTTTCATGAGGAAGTAGGCTGAATATAGTAGAGATCCTAGGTTGGTTCTCCCCTGGTTGTCCGGTCATTTTAGCTGCTGCTTTTAGATCTTTGATGGTTTGTAGGCGTTTTGCTTTTTTAGCCATGAGTTCTAACTGCTCGTCAGTGTTAGCGTCATTATTATCTTCACTGTCTTCCTTAGTATCACTGTACTCACAGTTATTTAATTTTTTATGTTTCTTTATTTCGCTTATCGCTTCCTTTTTTTTTCCTTTCTCATTTTCGTTTTGACTTGTGTATTTAATCTTATTTTTTTCCTTGCTTTCTTTATTTTTTTGTTTTTCGTGACTTTCTTTCCTGATTTTATCTATCTTGTCTGTTTTATCTTCTTGCGCTTTGGATCCTCTTGTCTCAATTCTTCTATGTGTACTATTGTTATAGACTAGTTTCTGAGAGCCAATCCCTGTTTCTTGCTTCGGGATGTCTTCTCTGTCCTCTATACCTGTGTTTTTTAGGGTTACTTCACCTTGATTTGTATGTACCTCTGTCATTTCTGACGCTTTCTGGATTTTGGTTATCTCCTTCTGAGAGCTGGCTTGATCCATCATTTGATCTGTAGTTCTGCACCTCTTGGTCCTCTCGCCTTTACCCCTTCTCTGTGTTACGTCCCTTGTTGTAGACACAGTTGAAGTTGTTGCGTTAAAGACTTTCCTTAGTCCAAACGAGCGTCTAGCGTTCTTCTTCTTTTTTTTGACAAATTCTACAATAACCTCCGTTGGTTTGTTGGCTAGAGGTGCAGTTGTTGCCTCTCTTGTCTCTCTTGTCGTTTTCTTTCTTATCCTTGCTTGTCTGTTATTACTTGCAATTGCTATTGCTATGGCTACTTCAGATCGATTCAAGCCAGGTGCTATTCCAATCCTACTAGCTATTGCAATAGTTGTAGGGCTTATAGAGGTTGTAGTTTTCGACCATAGCGCTGCACGCACTGTATGTGTTTTAGCAGATGAGAGAAAAAATGTTGCTAATCGTATCTGTATTAAATGTTTTGACAGGTTTGTCATGGGGGAGGTCTCTGGGAACTATAGACCAACACTCAGTTTTTCTGTCGCAGTTTTCTATGTCTTTGACGATGTCTCTTAGAACCCTTAGGTGCCTTGATGCCTTGTTTGTCCTGTTGCCTTATTGCCTTGTTATTTGTTATTTATTATTTGTTGTCTATTTATTTATTTATTTGTTGTTTATTTGTCTGTTGTTATTTGTTATTTGTTTTTTATTATTTTGTTGTCCTTGCTGTCCTTGTTGCTTTATTCAATAAGCCCCTTAGGTGCCTTGTTGCTTCGTTGCCTTGTTGCTCTATTTGTTTGCTTTGCTGTTATTTATTATTTTTTTGCATTCCTTACTGCCCTTCTTGCAATGTTCAGTAATTATTACACTGCTCAAGCTCAAATTAGTTTGTTTTTTTAAATGATCCTTCCCAGCACACGCCGTCTACCGTTGCAGCAGTGGTCTGCTGTTGAAAAAAAAATGTTATCCGGATATTCCCTATTTCACGGCACTGCAGGAGTTAAGGCTGGTATGGCTCCGGTATGGCTTTCGGTTTTGAGCGTGGGCGTGGATGAGCGTTGCCTGGCAACAGAGAACGCAAGACCTTAACTCCGCGCAACACCAGTGCGCAGATGACATTCAGTAGCAGCAATCCGAGCCCTGCACGGCAGAGCAGAGCGAGCGAAGGTTATCAGCGGATGACCGCAAGGCAGAGGCTTGAGGCTTGAGGCTTACGGCTTAGGGGCGATGGAGAAGACGAAGGCAGCAGAAAAAGGCGATGAAAGGGCTATAATAGCCAGAGGTAGAGGGCAGAAGGCAGCGGGGAGAAGCCACGATTGAGAGACGGTAAGAGTACGCAGCAACCACAGCAAGCGGCAGAAAGCAGCAGCAAGCAGACACAAAGGCTGAAAGGCTGAAAGGCTGACGAGGGGTAGAGAAATCAGCACAGCGTTTAAACTGGGTGTTTAGTTTTGACTCACGTTTGTCTGTTTTTCCCCTCTGTAATGCACTGTCAAGATTATAGTCCGCTTTATTTCCGCTTCAGTCCTCGACCATCAAATCTCTCCCTGCTCCGTCACTCACTCTGAATCCGATTTTCTGAATCCGAATCCAATCCAATCCAAGTGACAATCCAAGTGACAGTAACCATAGTCGGTTTTCTCATTTTCCGTTCCTCAAGGCCTCACTTAATCCATCTATGTGCAGACAGACACGCAGGCATGCAGTAGGTGAGCAGGCCTTAGCTTTGGCAAACTTTCTCAGAGCTGGAGCCTCGGAGCCGGTGAGCAGTCGACCTCTCACTCAGACGCCATCTTGCCTCTACTCCTTCCTATAGGGTCTATTCCTTCCTATGTTGCTTTTCAATGATAATTCTGCTGCATTGCCCCAGGTTCACCAATACCATGACAGACTGTTCAGAATACAGCCTGTCATGGAACATTTTTCTGCCAAGTTTCTAGAGATTTATATTCTTGGAAACAATATAACAGTCAATGAGTCCTTGATCTTGTACAAAGGGGGGGTTTCTGTTTATGCAAAACATATCAAGTATGAACCAGTTACGGCATCAGGATGTACATGTTGTGCAAGAGCTCTACGGGTTCAATGTACAGCCTAAGAGTATATACAGGAAAACACTCCACAATAATCCTGCAGGTTGCTCTTCCACTTTAGGAGTTAGTGAGTAGATTGTATGGCAGCTTGATCCCTCCTGCCCCAGGCATACTAAAATGTTTCTACCCCCTGGAGTGACATATAAGGGATGTTTAACCTCAATTTGCTCCAGAGAATCAGAATGCCCATTAAACCACTGGGAAATTCCTTCATTTACTGTTTTGACTGGAGTCTCCCTGCTGGACTTGGGCCTGTGCTCCCTATTTTCCATGGGACAACAGTTTTTCTGCCCTTTTGGGGGGGTGTATCCTCCTAATCTACACCCTAGGGGATGAAAAGTCTACTAAATCAAAAGTGAATTGTGGAGTTAATTTTCTGGGGGGTGAGAGGACCCTAGGACAAAATATGAAGGGTGGGCAGCCCACTCTGTCATTGGGCTTAGCCCCCGTTCCTAAAGCCTTTAAAGCCCCAACGGTCGTTCTGCATTCCTGGTGCACTGAGCATCCCCATACCCATGGCAAGCAAGAGGAAATTTAAATTGGTCTGGGTGCAAACTAAAGATATGGACGGGTAGAGTGAGGGTAAATTCAAATTTCATTTTTCTTGCCATACTACCATGCTAAATGGCGGTGATTTATAAATTTGTCAGTCTGCCCCTCTGTCAGGGGGAAGAAGTAATCTGCTCCGCGTCTCTCTGGTGGAACAACTGTTCATCAGCCCTACTGTAACTCACCCCCCTAAGCCTTTGTCTTGAGTCATGCTCCTTACAGCAGGCTTAGCTCTCGGCTGAAGCACCCACAACAGCAGCACAAAGGAGGTGTGAGCAGTCTGCACCTTCACTATAAACAGCCAAATCTGATAGCAATTCAGGAAGAGAGACAATGGGCTGTTCGCCTTCTTAGGAACTTTCACAACTTGACAACCGACAACTCAATCCCAGACCACATTGTGTGAGATAGGCTGCGCCCAATTTCAATTATTTATCAGTGAATCCAATTTTATCCAATGCTTTATTTATGGTGCAACTATTTACAAATCGTTTTAACAAACTGTTTTCCAAGTATATTACATTATCTCAAAAACAACTTACAGACCTCCTTTGTTGTCAATCAACTACCAATGCCTTTCGGACAAACTGTCCTTCAGGGGAGAGCATCTTATATTTCTGAAATACAAAGTATAACTATTCTCAGCTGAGAAAGCCTGATACATGATTACCAAAACAAATACATACCACTTGACCGATTAGCATGTTTTTAAGTCTTGTGGATAGAAGGCCTGCCAGCCGAATATTGGAAAAGGTTTCATTTAGGTTGAAATTAGAGTGTGTTGGGCACTAGAACTAACAGATACTGCAGTTCCACAACCCTACAGCCCATCAAATGACTGCTCCATGAGCAGCCCTCTGTATCAGAAAGGACCTAATCGAATTTATAATTGGGAGGCTTTTCTCAACTTTTCCCACTTCAGTGTCTGGGTTCCCTTCCTCTAGTCTCGGGAATGTCAGCAATACATTTCCACTGGCAAAGCATACTCATGGCCATGTTGTGTATATGAATAGTCAAGGGCTTCTAAAATGGAAATCACATACCTATGTCACTCTATTCACTCATTCACTGCACACCACCACACTAGCATACACACACATGGTTAAGTGCGTAGGACCTTGGTGCTACGACCCAAAATCACAGTGACCAGCAGAACACTAATGCTGCCACCACTGTGCCACACTTGTGAAGCACCTGACAGGGACAGTAGTCCAGCTGTCAATAGGAAGATTTCAATTGGTGCAAGCCTTGAAGGCCAGGACTAGCATAAGTCCGGAACCTCTGGCAAGTCAATGACAAGCCTAGTCTTCTGAATACACAATGCATTAGTGACTCACCATGCAAGGTTCAACTATTTCCCTCAATCATCATGTAAAGTTGGCAAACTGAGCCTTTGCCTGACAACATCACTGACAGCTTTCAGAACCATACTCCAAAACAATAACTTACTAACACTTGACCAACTGATTGACACTGTCACCACCCTATTTCATGCGCATGCTATTTACAATGCACCGAACCAACAAAAGCTTTATTTTAAGATCTTGACAGCATTCTAGATAACCTTCCCACTCTGGTCCCTCTGAACATTTTTGGGGTTTGTAACAGATACACGAACACCCACATACAGAATACAATCTCCTCACTTCATGCTGACCGGATACTCATTAATATTCACACATGCTCCACTCACAAACCAACAACCTCATACTGACCTCTGGACACAGAGGCTACTTCTGGCCCTCCGTGTCCACATCCCTCTGATCATTCCTGCATGCACATACCAGTTACACTACCTCCACAATGATTCACTGAGTGTCAACTCATCTATCTCTAGATATAAAATTCTATACTTTATCCCTGCTTGCTGTACCACAGTGAACAACAATCTCTCACTTGCATTTCAGAACCTTTAACCCTCCAGCACTACATGCAGAGCAATGGATCCTTTTTGATGTCCAATCTCTGAAAGCCAAGCTACAATCCCAATTGCAGTCAGTGCTGGAATCAACCCTGGTACCCCTCAATACCTGGAAATGTTCAAAATCCCACTCCTTGTCCTTGCTATAACTCGACAAAACCAAAACATTTTTCAATCACACATTTTTATCTTCACTCCAGAGTTATCCAACATGTCTTCTTCATTCCTTACAATCACTGTCCTCCAAAATTCAATATCTGGCACCTCCAAAACTCTTGCAGCCACCGATTTTGATAAATATTTCTATTAGAACATTTACATTAAGATCACACTGGCCACTCTGTGTGCAATACCCCTAACTCTCCTAGTCACCCCAAACTCATGCAACAAGAACTATTGCACAGCCTCTGCCTCAAGACATGCTCTCAACTTAAAGAGCAATACAACATTACTAGCCCTTCACACACTCACCTCAATCATGCATGACAGAGTTCAGCATCAGCTTTCTTCTAAACAAACCATTTAGAGCTACCTGTCCATACTTCAACTTGGTGACACTTGAACAACTGACCATTAGCTTCATTGTCCCATTTCAGGCACACACTGTCATCTGCCATCCACCCAGACTTTTAAGAATCTAGAACAACATCCAAGATCAACTAAACCCCTTTGCCTCTGGTTATATTTAGAGACTACTCAAGTAAAGAACCACAAAAGAAACACACTCTTCTCACAACTTCTTGTTGACCGTATGCTAAACATTAAATATTCCATTCAATCACACTGCAATCAATTGACTGCATACAGATCTCTCAGCACATCACCCACTCTCAAATCTCCTTGTGCTTATCCTTCTTTGACCACATCTGCATCCACTTGTTTCTCACAGTACCGGCACCCAGTAATCACCTAACTCACCCATCTCCAGACATCCATGAATCACCACAACACAGTGCACAACAATCTCACTATTTCACCTGATCCAAACTCCTTCAGTAACCTCACAACATACTACACTCAACATTAGAATCTCACTTCCCTTTGTGAACTATGGCGTTACAAGCACACTACCCTGGATCTTTCCTGGCATTGAATCTTTAAAAACTAAAGTGCGATCCCAGATGTGCCGCTAGAAAAATATCAAAGTCATGAAATCTCAAAAACACCTGCTTTTTGCCCTCAACACTGCTCATCTAAAACATAATCATACTACTACCGGAATCTCATATTCATTCCAGCCTTATCAAAACCTTTATCTCTTACCTTAACAATAGTGCACCCTGACTACACATATCTGTCACACCCTCTGCACTTACTGCCAGTGAAGCTGTTGAATAATTTCACTCAAAAATGTGCATGACGGCCACACTGCTACATTCAACAATCTACTTCACACTGAGATGAGCCAGTCGCCAGCTTTTTGTTCAATTCTCTTCAAACAAAATCACTTATCATAGTTATTCTTATATTTCTCTTGACTTCTTTATATGGGATTCTTTACTGCACTCGTGCCCACACATCCCAGTCCTCCAATACCTAACCACTTAGACATAATTTTGCAGGCAGCCTCTCTATCTTTTAGTGACTTAAACGGGATATACCAGTTATAGTATATATTGCTATTCCACCTAAATCCAAACATATTTTTCACAAGACATGCCCGGGGGTAAGGAAATCCAAAGGTAACTTCAACCATGATTTCCCAATAACTTCTGTTAGCGACAATGGTGGTTGACTTACAGTTTTTACCGCCACTACTGGCACATGCGCAGCACTTTTTCAATTTTTATTTTATTTGTGTGACAAAATTAGAATTATTGGCTCATGCTCCTGTAAGCCATACAATGCTAAGGATGCTTTATAGTTGGACTTTTTATCACCAAAGCAATCAATATACATGAAAGTATTGTTTTATGATGTCATGATGAATTTTCTGGGATACTGGATGGAAGCCCTCCAAATATTTTGTCATGTACTTTTGTTACTGTTATTGATAAATATAGCTTTTTGCAAGTGCTCTTGTTTTTAATCTTGGTGTAATCATGTATTAATATTTTATTGTCAACTGCTTTTATGGTTGTTTACATATGGAATAAAGATTTTGAATCAAATCAACTTTACAGTATTACTCAGTATCCTACGACTAAAAGTGGTACAATCAGAGTCCTCTTCAGAAGTTTACTCTCATGCTTCTGGGAATTGATCTCCATCAGTCAAACCATTCACTAATTTATTTTTTATGTCATTAATGAAGGGTCCTCCTTTATCACTTCATCTCATTTTCCATTACTCTGGACTAGCCCCACTCCCACCATCATGACCAACTATTACTCTATTTTTGTACTCCATTTTATCTCCTTCTTGGATGCTCAAGAATCTCAGTATATAAACAGAAACAGTGGTTCCTGTGGGGTGATATGGTTGATAATGGTAATGATAAGCACAATTGCAATGAAAGAAGGGGTTAGGTGGATGTCCAAAGGAGAAGAAACCATACACCACTCAATGTTTGAGTATAACAGCAGTTAGTTATATATATAGCAATGACATTTGTATTAAAAAATTCTTTTTTTTAAAACAGTGCATGTGGTCCCCAGTGAACATGGAACCTGCAGAAGTAGTGACAGATTGTGACATAAACAATCGGTTTCCAACATTAGTAAAATAGACAATCAAAATTAATATGCAATGCAAGCAACCTCCTTAAAGGATAATAGGAGCTGGTGAATGGTTTGCTTTAATTTTGTCAATGGGGTTTCGACCCCTAATGCAGGGAGGGGGTATCTTCTGGACCTATTTATGTAGGGACATCCCAGTGAGGGAAAGGAACTGACAGAAGGGTCAATTGCAGCGATCCGCAAAACTCATTTTAGAGTCTGTAGTATTACTTATTCAAAAGAAACACAACAATTTCATGTATTTCGCAGTGGTCTCAGGGTTGAAGCAATTGATGCTTAATACGCTGATGCAACCACTCCGACCAGCGGGGGGTAAACATCCAATTAGTTCCTGTTCGCGATAAGTGAGAACACGTTAATCCGTGTATCGTCTCCTGGATCAGTTGATGTGGATATAGAGACCGTAAGCGCGTGCATCCGCTACCCGTGAAAGTAGAGCCGCCCGAGTCCGTTTACACTTGTTCAATGACCAAGAATCTCAGTAGGAAGTAAGCTACTAAATGTTGCAAACTTTCCATTTATGGATCTCAAAATTATACTCCATGATCCCCACTTGGATTTCTGAGAGCTACACATCCATCAAATACTCAAAGATATATGAAAAAGGTTAGTGGTCAGCTTAGCTTTCAATTGAATGACTGACGAGTAATATTCAAATACCTCAATCTCCACTGCAGAATACCGTATGCCACTACTCACCCTCTTAGAGACAAAGACAGCATTTCTTTTATTCTTCCATTACTGTACACATATATGTGGATAACGCGCAAATCTTCTCTTTACCCTCTTTCACCATAAAGGTAAATTCCTACATCTCTACCTTTCACTTACCTGCTACTACGTCACCATTGACTTTCTTCTACTTAATGCTGTAAAATCGAAAATCTCCACCACCCTTCTCAGCACCTTCCCATCTAAGAGACCCTCATCCCATCCTCCACAAGGAGAAACGAGGGAATGAATATTGAGTCTATTGATTCACAATTGAGGAATCATCTCTTCCACAGGATAGGGTCAGAGCATCAGCTCCCAAGCATTAGAAAAATCCATCATCACCTCCCTTTCCATCCCACTACAAACCTCCTTTGTACATCTGTCATAAGTAATCTAGACTCCTGCAACAGCTTGTTCATGGAACTCAACAAGTATGCATTCTCTCCCACTGACAATGTTATCAGCTTTTCAAACTAACATTCTTCTCCCTTTCACTTAAAACAAATCTCGCCCTCCTGCCATTAGTGTGTTCAAATTGCAGCCAATGGCAAAGACCAACATGAAATCTTTATCCTAATCTTCAAATCAATTTATGGGCTGGACCTTAAGCCGTCACACCTCATCTTGATCACTGCAATCTGCTAATGCGCACCTGTTCCCAGTTCCCACTTGTGCTATTTTTCCTTATTTGTACCCTGAACCACCCCCCTAGAGAGCTCAATATCATTTCCAAACAAACCACCATTAAAGCTAGTTTCAAAACATCTCACTAAGCAGAAGTATCACCGCCATGGTCTAAGGGCCGCATCTTTGCCATCTGTCTGCTCACCATCAGCCAGGGAAAATATAAAAGTGTGAATGTGTTTAAGTATCTGTAATGTCCATGTCCTGTGAGTTCATCGTCCTGCACCTTGGCTTCCCTGACCATCTTTCTATGTAAATCAACACATCTGTTTATTGTCCTCCATACTCCAATTGATCTTTTTTACGATTTGTTACTCAAATCCAATCCCAATAAATTGTGCTAAAACCTACTGCAATCAAGCCTTTAGTTTAGTTTCACAATGACAAAAAATTCCAGCCACGCATGCTTCCATGTCCTTTGTGCACGTATAATACCATTTGGCTATCACATAAAGAGGCAAGTGTTTGAACTACTGTTTTAGCAAACATTTAATTGTCCTTTGTGCACATAAAAACTATTTTGGCTATCACAAAGAGAGGCAAGTGTTTGAACTAATGTTTTAGCAAATATTGCATTGTCTTAATTTAAGAGAACACTGGACTGTTTATTTCCTTTAAGAAACTTAACATCACTAAATTCATTATTGAAGGTGAAAAATGTAAATGTTTAAGTGCTCCTATAATGTCAAATGTTGAACTAAGAGACGCATTCTGGGCATGCAGACCTTTCTCGGAACAGGATTCAGGAGATGGTATTCTATGTGGATAGCTACCCTGAGTGATGTTTGTAGACTGAAGAGTCTAAAAGCATTTCACCTACTAAAAATTGAATATGAGATGGCAGATACTGAGGCTTTTCGTTACCTGCATCTGTACCATGCCCTAAAGCATTTGTGGGTCTTGAGAATGAGGCCCAGGACACTTCCCCCATCAAGTATAAAGTGTTAAATTCATCTTTTCATACAAAATGTTATCCTTGACCTATAAATCTCTGTACATGTAGTATGAAATGTCTCCAGGCTCGATGGCTGGCTGATCTAGGCTATATTGAGAAAGCTGTTTAGGAATAAATGATGCAACCTAAAGAGGTGATGGATCGCCGAGCTTCAGGCAGGTACAATATCAAATTTGACATAGAGGCTCTGATTACAAGTAATTGGTGCAACATTTATTCCTCCAAATAAAATCCAACTCCACTGAGTTGCAATTTGTTGTGTAACAAAAATATCACCCAATTATGAGTCTTTGCCCGATAATAGGGAATAATATGCAGATTTTAGTCCTTACTACATCAAAATCAGCATGTTCTGTTATTTAACAGGATTTACCCCCTTCCAAGTAATATCCACAGTTTTGACCTGCTGAAGTTTGTCCAGAGGATGTGATTTTTATTTCACTACTTAATACTACTGCTACATATATGTGCAGGATTTGGAGTTACTGTAAATAATGACATTTTAAGGTCAGCTCATAATGAGGGCCTGTAGCTACTATACTCAAATAAAGATGTTACGGTTTGGTAAAACTAATAACCATGCATGTTTGAGAGGATGCAGCCAACCACATACTGTTTTAGGTCGAGCCTAGCGCAGCGCGCTGCTCTAGGAAAACGACCTCTTTGAATCGCGCTGGACTTTTTACGCTTTTTAAAAAACATTTTTTCTATTGGGCTTTGCATGCGTCTTTATAAAAAGACAGCACACAATTGGGCAAAGGAGGGTGCATGTCCCACCTTTCCCAGGGAATGTATCTACCCTCAGCCTACGATTTGCGGTTACGAGCAGGGGCGCCATCTGTTCGGGGTCATGTCACCATCTGTTTTTAATTAGCGCGTTCGCTGCGCTGCCAAACTCACTCACCCCCGCTTCTCTCTTGCGCCATTCTTTGCTTTTCAGGAAATGTTAACTCCCACAGCGCTTTGCTCTCGGAAGCCAGCAGAGCCAGCAGCAGTGGCGTGCAGGCTGCCTTCTGTTTTGGGTCAGGTTTCATTTCCAGACCTTGCCGCTTTCATTAGAAGGCACGTCCCCTCTGCCCCACCTCCACAAGAGTGCACTTTAATTTTCTCTAAAACACAAAGGAACAGAAACAAAATCAATTACGGTGACATCTTACTTTTCAGTGGAATCGTCAGCACCGTCTAATGAGCAGGTCTTGGCCAGAGCCTCACAGGAAATTACAAATAAACTTATTATGTCCATCCACAATACTTTCAAATGACTCCAGACTGCAGTGTCCAGTTGAATGTGAAAACCTTACATTTCAGTCGCTGCTTCTCTAGAAACACCAGCAGCACGAAAATAACAACAATAAGCCAGACTCAGTTACCCTACCCAGCCAGCTTTGGTCCAAGCCGATTCTGTTGGCTCAGTGGGCTGACGCTTCCACCCTATTAATCTTATGTTTGACCTCACAACCGCAGGTTCGAACCCCAGCGCGTCTGCTCAGCCTTTCATCCTACTAGAGGCTGACAAACTAATTAACGTTTATTTGGTTGGCAATAAACATCTGTTACTGGACAACAGAATGCAGCAAACTCCAGCCCCCCCTTCACTTGCACACTGGGATAACCCACGTTCGCCTCCTTTCAATTTGGCTCCTGAGTTTCGCTACTGTGCTCGCTTTCTGATTTAGTACTGGCATTATATAATGCGGTCTTAACTTATCTTTTCGCTCCCCCACCTTAGAAATCTGCAATCTGCAATAAGTACTAGTTCCATTACAGAAATCTGCCCAGTGGGTGATAATGTGCTGCATGGCTAAACACTTATAAGGTCCCAAAGCGAGACCTATTGGCTATGCCCATGCTTGTTCCTTATTTGGAATGCCATAGTTACATGTGTTTTGGAAGAAGGTTGTGGAATGCCTCAGTAGCATCACTGATGGCTGTGTGCCTTTACATACTGGGGTAATGTTATTTGGGATGTCAGATGCTTAGAATCCTGCCTTGATATATGTCAAGCTTTTAAGAATTTAGGATTGGTTGCAAGGCATTGAGAAACTGCCAGACTATGGAGGTGGAAGATAGACACCACATTTTGCGAACTGGTGCACAACAGCAGAATAGGATATCCATACCAGTAGAGGTCGTCTTTACGTGTTTATTAAAATAATAGGCCTGAGAAGAATGTTCTTTGAAGAGAGACGAACTGGTCTGAATGAAGGTAGCCATCCAATAATAAATTATCTAAGAATCACATTGAGAATCAGCAGTCAAGTCAAAAAATATGGATACCACTGTTAAACCTGGTAGGGTCTCCACCGCCCTTGCCCAGCTGAAATCAATGGGAGCCATTCAGGAGATGGAATGCAAACACTCGCACACCATGATCAACACTCTGATACTCCTGGGTGAGATGTCCCATGGACGGTCTGTTTTCATTGAATAATGGTGGATGAGCCTCTTTCTCCAGCAATCTTCAGAGTCACTCTCCTATGCGTGATTTGGAAGTTTGGGAAAGTTGCTATATGTTACTGGTCTCTCTGGGATCGAGCCGTCCTGTGTCTTTTTCTGATGCTGCGGAGGCTGCACCCAGGCCTGGCCCACACAGACATCTTTGACGTTAGTAATGGTGAGTCAATAGGCCTTGAAGTTGAAGTGAAGGTAGAAAGGGTGATACAAAAGGGGATGATGGACGGAGCGTTTGAACAAATCAAACACTCACCCCCAGTCAACTGATCTGGGTTTAATCCATCACCATTCTTTAGTTCACTCAGCCACCCCAGTTCAGACATGGCTATATGCAAATCAGTCTGACCCTGTGCCTCATGGGAACAGTGCAGCCCGAACTGCCAAGCCATGTCTTCCCTGGACCGGAAACAAGCATCCTGGGACCGGTTTCGGATTCATAATCCTCATCAGCCAGGCTATCTTGAATCCAGTGGCCAAGTGAACAAGGGACTCACGTCTGATCATACCCTGCCACACTTAGGGCGAACAAAGCGATACAAAAGGGGATGATAGACGGAGCGTTTGAACAAATCAAACACTCACCCCCAGTCAACTGATCTGGGTTTAATCCATCACCATTCTTTAGTTCACTCAGCCACCCCAGTTCAGACATGGCTATATGCAAATCAGTCTGACCCTGTGCCTCATGGGAACAGTGCAGCCCGAACTGCTAAGCCATGTCTTCCCTGGACCGGAAACAAGCATCCTGGGACCGGTTTCGGATTCATAATCCTCATCAGCCAGGCTATCTTGAATCCAGTGGTCAAGTGAACAAGGGACACACGTCTGAGCATACCCTGCCACACTTAGAGCGAACAAAGCGATACAAAAGGGGAAGATGGACGGAGCGTTTGAACAAATCAAACACTCACCCCCAGTCAACTGATCTGGGTTTAATCCATCACCATTCTTTAGTTCACTCAGCCACCCCAGTTCAGACATGGCTATATGCAAATCAGTCTGACCCTGTGCCTCGTGGGAACAGTGCAGCCCGAACTGCCAAGCCATGTCTTCCCTGGACCGGAAAAAAGCATCCTGGGACCGGTTTTGGATTCATAATCCTCATCAGCCAGGCTATCTTGAATCCAGTGGCCAAGTGAACAAGGAACTCACGTCTGAGCATACCCTGCCACACTTAGGGCGAACAAAGCGATACCAAAGGGGATGATGGACGGAGCGTTTGAACAAATCAAACACTCACCCCCAGTCAACTGATCTGGGTTTAATCCATCACCATTCTTTAGTTCACTCAGCCACGCCAGTTCAGACATGGCTATATGCAAATCAGTCTGACCCTGTGCCTCATGGGAACGGTGCAGCCCGAACTGCCAAGCCATGTCTTCCCTGGACCGGAAACAAGCATCCTGGGACCGGTTTCGGATTCATAATCCTCATCAGCCAGGCTATCTTGAATCCAGTGGCCAAGTGAAAAAGGGACTCACGTCTGAGCATACCCTGCCACACTTAGGGCGAACAAAGCGTCTGAAATGGGGTGGCTGAGTGGGCTAAAGAATGGTGATGGATTAAACCCAGATCAGTTGACTGGGGGCGAGTGTTTGATTTGCTCAAACGCTCCGTCCATCATCCCCTTTTGTATCTCTTTGTTCGCCCTAAGTGTGGCAGGGTATGCTCAGACGTGAGTCCCTTGCTCACTTGGAAACTGGATTCAAGATATCCTGGCTGATGAGGATTATGAATCCGAAACCAGTCCCAGGATGCTTGATTCCGGTCCATGGAAGACATGGCTTGGCAGTTCGGGCTGGACTGTTCCCATGAGGCACAGGGTCAGACTGATTTGCATATAGCCATGTCTGAAATGGGGTGGCTGAGTGGGCTAAAGAATGGTGATGGATTAAACCCAGATCAGTTGACTGGGGGTGAGTGTTTGATTTGCTCAAACGCTCCGTCCATCATCACCTTCTGTATCTCTTTGTTTGCCCTAAGTGTGGCAGGGTATGCTCAGACGTGAGTCCCTTGCTCACTTGGCCACTGGATTCAAGATAGCCTGGCTGATGAGGATTATGAATCCGAAACCGGTCCCAGGATGCTTGTTTCCGGTCCATGGAAGACATGGCTTGGCAGTTCGGGCTGGACTGTTCCCATGAGGCACAGGGTCAGACTGATTTGCATATAGCCATGTCTGAAATGGGGTGGCTGAGTGGGCCAAAGAATGGTGATGGATTAAACCCAGATCAGTTGACTGGGGGTGAGTGTTTGATTTGCTCAAACGCTCCGTCCATCATCCCCTTTTGTATCTCTTTGTTCGCCCTTAGTGTGGCAGGGTATGCTCAGACGTGAGTCCCTTGCTCACTTGGCCACTGGATTCAAGATAGCCTGGCTGATGAGGATTATGAATCCGAAACCGGTCCCAGGATGCTTGTTTCCGGTCCATGGAAGACATGGCTTGGCAGTTCGGGCTGGACTGTTCCCATGAGGCACAGGGTCAGACTGATTTGCATATAGCCATGTCTGAAATGGGGTGGCTGAGTGGGCTAAAGAATGGTGATGGATTAAACCCAGATCAGTTGACTGGGGGTGAGTGTTTGATTTGCTCAAACGCTCTGTCCATCATCCCCTTTTGTATCTCTTTGTTCGCCCTAAGTGTGGCAGGGTATGCTCAGACGTGAGTCCCTTGCTCACTTGGCCACTGGATTCAAGATAGCCTGGCTGATGAGGATTATGAATCCGAAACCGGTCCCAGGATGCTTGTATCCGGTCCATGGAAGATATGGCTTGGCAGTTCAGGCTGGACTGTTCCCATGAGGCACAGGGTCAGACTGATTTGCATATAGCCATGTCTGAAATGGGGTGGCTGAGTGGGCTAAAAATGGTGATGGATTAAACCCAGATCAGTTGACTGGGGGTGAGTGTTTGATTTGCTCAAACGCTCCATCCATCATCCCCTTTTGTATCTCTTTGTTCGCCCTAAGTTTGGAGGGTATGCTCAGACGTGAGTCCCTTGCTCACTTGGCCACTGGATTCAAGATAGCCTGGCTAATGAGGATTATGAATCCGAAACCGGTCCCAGGATGCTTGTTTCCGGTCCATGGAAGACATGGCTTGGCAGTTCGGGCTGGACTGTTCCCATGAGGCACAGGGTCAGACTGATTTGCATATAGCCATGTCTGAAATGGGGTGGCTGAGTGGGCTAAAGAATGGTGATGGATTAAACCCAGATCAGTTGACTGGGGGTGAGTGTTTGATTTGCTCAAACGCTCCGTCATCATCCCCTTTTGTATCTCTTTGTTCGCCCTAAGTGTGGCAGGGTATGCTCAGACGTGAGTCCCTTGCTCACGTGGCCACTGGATTCAAGATAGCCTGGCTGATGAGGATTATGAATCCGAAACCAGTCCCAGGATGCTTGTTTCCGGTCCATGGAAGACATGGCTTGGCAGTTCGGGCTGGACTGTTCCCATGAGGCACAGGGTCAGACTGATTTGCATATAGCCATGTCTGAAATGGGGTGGCTGAGTGGGCTAAAGAATGGTGATGGATTAAACCCAGATCAGTTGACTGGGGGTGAGTGTTTGATTTGCTCAAACGCTCCGTCCATCATCCCCTTTTGTATCTCTTTGTTCGCCCTAAGTGTGGCAGGGTATGCTCAGACGTGAGTCCCTTGCTCACTTGGCCACTGGATTCAAGATAGCCTGGCTGATGAGGATTATGAATCAGAAACCGGTCCCAGGATGCTTGTTTCCGGTCCATGGAAGACATGGCTTGGCAGTTCGGGCTGGACTGTTCCCATGAGGCACAGGGTCAGACTGATTTGCATATAGCCATGTCTGAAATGGGGTGGCTGAGTGGGCTACAGAATGGTGATGGATTAAACCCAGATCAGTTGACTGGGGGTGAGTGTTTGATTTGCTCAAACGCTCCGTCCATCATCCCCTTTTGTATCTCTTTGTTCACCCTAAGTGTGGCAGGGTATGCTCAGACGTGAGTCCCTTGCTCACTTGGCCACTGGATTCAAGATAGCCTGGCTGATGAGGATTATGAATCCGAAACCGGTCCCAGGATGCTTGTTTCCGGTCCATGGAAGACATGGCTTGGCAGTTCGGGCTGGACTGTTCCCATGAGGCACAGGGTCAGACTGATTTGCATATAGCCATGTCTGAAATGGGGTTGCTGAGTGAGCTAAAGAATGGTGATGGATTAAACCCAGATCAGTTGACTGGGGTGAGTGTTTGATTTGCTCAAACGCTCCGTCCATCATCCCCTTTTGTATCTCTTTGTTCGCCCTAAGTGTGGCAGGGTATGCTCAGACGTGAGTCCCTTGCTCACTTGGCCACTGGATTCAAGATAGCCTGGCTGATGAGGATTATGAATCCGAAACCGGTCCCAGGATGCTTGTTTCCGGTCCATGGAAGACATTGCTTGGCAGTTCGGCTGGACTGTTCCCATGAGGCACAGGGTCAGACTGATTTGCATATAGCCATGTCTGAAATGGGGTGGCTGAGTGGGCTAAAGAACGGTGATGGATTAAACCCAGATCAGTTGACTGGGGATGAGTGTTTGATTTGCTCAAACGCTCCGTCCATCATCCCCTTTTGTATCTCTTTGTTCGCCCTAAGTGTGGCAGGGTATGCTCAGACGTGAGTCCCTTGCTCACTTGGCCACTGGATTCAAGATAGCCTGGCTGATGAGGATTATGAATCCGAAACCGGTCCCAGGATGCTTGTTTCCGGTCCATTGAAGACATGGCTTGGCAGTTCAGCTGGACTGTTCCCATGAGGCACAGGGTCAGACTGATTTGCATATAGCCATGTCTGAAATGGGGTGGCTGAGTGGGCTAAAGAACGGTGATGGATTAAACCCAGATCAGTTGACTGGGGATGAGTGTGTGATTTGCTCAAACGCTCCGTCCATCATCCCCTTTTGTATCTCTTTGTTCGCCCTAACTGTGGCAGGGTATGCTCAGACGTGAGTCCCTTGCTCACTTGGCCACTGGATTCAAGATATCCTGGCTGATGAGGATTATGAATCCGAAACCGGTCCCAGGATGCTTGTTTCCGGTCCATGGAAGACATGGCTTGGCAGTTTGGGCTGGACTGTTCCCATGAGGCACAGGGTCAGACTGATTTGCATATAGCCATGTCTGAAATGGGGTTGCTGAGTGAGCTAAAGAATGGTGATGGATTAAACCCAGATCAGTTGACTGGGGGTGAGTGTTTGATTTGCTCAAACGCTCCGTACATCATCCCCTTTTGTATCTCTTTGTTCGCCCTAAGTGTGGCAGGGTATGCTCAGACGTGAGTCCCTTGCTCACTTGGCCACTGGATTCAAGATAGCCTGGCTGATGAGGATTATGAATCCGAAACCGGTCCCAGGATGCTTGTTTCCGGTCCATGGAAGACATTGCTTGGCAGTTCGGCTGGACTGTTCCCATGAGGCACAGGGTCAGACTGATTTGCATATAGCCATGTCTGAAATGGGGTGGCTGAGTGGGCTAAAGAACGGTGATGGATTAAACCCAGATCAGTTGACTGGGGATGAGTGTTTGATTTGCTGAAACGCTCCGTCCATCATCCCCTTTTGTATCTCTTTGTTCGCCCTAAGTGTGGCAGGGTATGCGCAGACGTGAGTCCCTTGCTCACTTGGCCACTGGATTCAAGATAGCCTGGCTGATGAGGATTATGAATCCGAAACCGGTCCCAGGATGCTTGTTTCCGGTCCATTGAAGACATGGCTTGGCAGTTCAGCTGGACTGTTCCCATGAGGCACAGGCTCAGACTGATTTGCATATAGCCATGTCTGAAATGGGGTGGCTGAGTGGGCTAAAGAACGGTGATGGATTAAACCCAGATCAGTTGACTGGGGATGAGTGTTTGATTTGCTGAAACGCTCCGTCCATCATCCCCTTTTGTATCTCTTTGTTCGCCCTAAGTGTGGCAGGGTATGCGCAGACGTGAGTCCCTTGCTCACTTGGCCACTGGATTCAAGATAGCCTGGCTGATGAGGATTATGAATCCGAAACCGGTCCCAGGATGCTTGTTTCCGGTCCATTGAAGACATGGCTTGGCAGTTCAGCTGGACTGTTCCCATGAGGCACAGGCTCAGACTGATTTGCATATAGCCATGTCTGAAATGGGGTGGCTGAGTGGGCTAAAGAATGGTGATGGAATAAACCCAGATCACTTGACTGGGGGTGAGTGTTTGATTTGCTGAAACGCTCCGTCCATCATCCCCTTTTGTATCTCTTTGTTCGCCCTAAGTGTGGCAGGGTATGCTCAGACGTGAGTCCCTTGCTCACTTGGCCACTGGATTCAAGATAGCCTGGCTGATGAGGATTATGAATCCGAAACCGGTCCCAGGATGCTTGTTTCCGGTCCATGGAAGACATGGCTTGGCAGTTCGGGCTAGACTGTTCCCATGAGGCACAGGGTCAGACTGATTTGCATATAGCCATGTCTGAAATGGGGTGGCTGAGTGGGCTAAAGAATGGTGATGGATTAAACCCAGATCAGTTGACTGGGGGTGAGTGTTTGATTTGCTCAAACGCTCCGTCCATCATCCCCTTTTGTATCCCAAGGTAGAAAGGGTACCATCAGCTGTTGGATATATTTTCTCTCAGCAGGTAGGCCAGTACATCTTTGAATTCTCGTTGTTTATCTAGGGCGTAAAGGGAGACATCTTGTAACAGCAAAATGGTAGGTATCGCCACAGAATATCACAGACTCTTAGCTCTCCACCGCCTGAAGCTTCCATGTGAACATTGCAAGGGATTTTTCTGATTTCAGCCTTTTCCCTGCCACTGTGGGAGAAGACCTGGGAGGTCTCCACTCCTTGCTATTGTTATTTGTAATGTCCTCTATGTGCATGGCAGTGCTAAGAAAGGTTGGATGGGCTCTCGAAGGCACTTGTCAAAGTGGTTTGTCGGGTGACACAAGACTCTAAGCCACCTTTGCCTACTGTCATGGGAGAGGGCCCAAAAGGCCGCAGGACTAGACGCAGGAATTCCCCCTGCAACGTTTCCTAACCTCATCTTATGACTCCGAAGCATGCCACAGCCTATATCACCTCACCTCTGATTTCCCACAACCTGCCAATTCTCAGATGCATATAGATATCCCTAGGTAGGGGTGTGCCACTTCCTACGAAGTGCCTGCCTTTATTGTGACCAAGACAATGACGCTGCTCTGATGGATTAAAGAAAAAATTGGTTCTGTCGGGGTTCTCAATTACTTAGGGACAGTAGCAATAGCTTACTATTATCACACATCAATGATTTGCAAAAAGAAAAATAAATAAGTATATAACACACACCAAAATTATAATTCAATAATTTATTTAGAGAAAATCAAATAATCATAGCTGTCACAATTTACAATTTCAATTTGCAATATGGAATACCTGACTGTGGGGAAAAAAGTGACATATGGTGATTGGTGATAAAGACAGTACACTATATACAGAAACAATTGAGCGTGCAATTAATAAAGGGGGAGAAAGATTCTTTATATGTATGTCCTCATTATTTTAACACATATGCTTCAGGATCCATTGACAAATAGGACTGTGATCATAAGCATTGTGTAGACATATACAATACGCCTATTGTATATGAGGATGCATGGTAATCGAATTGTGTGGTTCAGACCGCATGGTAAAGACTGTTTCTCAGGTCAGGGCCCTTCTCTCCCCCATGTTGCAGCTCACAGCATTGTCACCTGGGTTTCTCCTGCATGTTTGCTCTTCAAGGAGTAACTCTTCTGCCCCTCTCAGGTACACCTGAAGTATGTAGTGTTGGTCCCAACACGGTCACTGGAAACACTGCTTAGGGCCTGTTCAGTCCAGCTCAGAAGCCTAGATGGATGATGTGCACCACTGTGGCCATCTTGGATTTGCCAGCCACATGCTCTTTTCAGCCAGGCAGGCTTGTTGGGTCTAAATTTTCATCAACAGCACCTCTCCCCACTCGCAGGGCTCCCTGATCTGCAAATTTATGAACATCTCCAGTTGGCTGGCTTTATTTACCAGGTTTGGTGAGGACCTGGAGAACAAAGCTCAGGTAGTTTCCTCCCTAGCCGCAGCCTGGATATCAGTTCCTCATCCTTTTTTCATGCTCTCAGATGCACCAACAAGGCCAAAGATATAGATAGAAATTCCAGTAACAAAACTCCCTTGGGAGATGTATTCAGTGTCATATGTATCACCACACTTCTGAATGGTGAGGTGAAGGGGATTGGTGAGAAGGTACATAAAGGCAGAGTATCCACCAGATAGATTGCTGCCAAAGGTAAGTAGCTTTTTTTCTAACTGCACGTTCTGCACCTCTTGAATCATTACCCAAGCAGTATTGTCATAGTGACGGATCTAAAGAGATGGTCAAATTGGAACGGTTGCTGCACAGATCTGGCAAAATGGCCATGCCCACAGACTTAAGTGGTAAGACAAAAATGCATGGGGATGGTAAGGAATGAAGCCTACATTGCATCTAGTCGAAAATGCAAAAGAAGCCGTGTTTGCCAAGGGTGGTATGAGCCCTGATGCCCTAAGGAATCTCCTTCTTGGCAAAGGCATACCACATTTTATTGATGCACAGCACAAACCACTGAGAAACAGTCTACTCTAAATCACGTAGCCTTTTTTTAAACCAGCATAGTCCAGGAAAAGCTAATCATCAATCCGGTACTCACAGTCCTGGAAATATAAAATCAGAGGGCCCTGTCAGTGTACCATACAGTGCAGACTCTCCTCCTTTTTGGTGGGATGAAGATGTGGGTATAAAGGCAGCAGAGAGTGCACTGATCAATGTGAAATAGAGTGACTAGCCACTTGTAGAAGGCTAACCCACAGACCTTCTACGCATGCATATATTTTATGTATTTTTATGATTGTTTTTTATTACATGGGGCTGGTAGACTGCTAAAGCTGCCACTTACCCAACCCTAAAAAGACTATTGTGGGTTTAGTCTAATGCCAAATCTGGCAGATCATTACCACCAGAGCCAAGTCTACCTCCCATTAGCATTTATGGGCAGTTGAGCTAAAATATAACTTCTCCTGCTCACATACAAGCAAATAACATTCATAAACATGACTGCAAGTGACAGTGCATATACGTTTTTCATAGTGCAGATGATGGACAACACCATCCGACTGTAGGAAGATGTACAGCTGAAAAACATCTGCACCCAAGAACATGATGGCACCTCTCAATATCACAATTGCCACTGTATCACACATTATACATATCTCTCATGCCTCCACATCACACCTACCTTCTGTATCACACATGCACACTCCCTCCCTTGACTTCAACATTTCTAATTCTAATCCACCCAGCTGGTTTAGCCTTTCTGCACCCTCACTCTCAGCTCTGTGTTGATCTACACGTGTTCCCTTTTTAAACACCGTCGCAAAGTGCATGATACTTTGCTCAACTCTGATTTGCATTTTATATTTTATACTGACTGATTACTAATGCCTCGGCACCTGATTTAGCCACTAATTGTCATTCCAATGGCAAAGTATTCCATCTGCCTCTTCCTAGTAGGACAGCCAGCGGCTGTTATATTTAGGGTGTACTTTACTACAGTCTGCATTTTCTTGTGGTTCTAACTTTGTTGATTACATTGTTGAATTTCTCACTTTTATTTAGCCACTCTTTGTTTATAGTTTTGGGGGACTTGAATTTTTGGGCAGAAGCTCAGGACCATGCAATCTACTCTTCTGTGCTGAAGTGCATGGATGGCCTAAACTTGCATTGACATAGTAAAGGTCCCACATGTTGTGGGAAACAGCTTAGACCTTAGTTGTGCCTCTCCATATCAAGAACTTAATGTGTAAATGAATGAGTGCCAGTGCCCAGAGCCCCGGACTGGTGCAACAAAATGTCAGCACACCGAATATAAAACCTGTGTAGTCTTCAATTCACCTCTGGCATATTTAACCACTACCGAACAATCCCTCCCCCTTTCGATTTAGGTTCCTGTATTCTCCCTTTGTGATGAATTTTGCTGTCTTTCTCTACCTCTGTTTTTCTGCTTTGTGCATTTTTCCTTCTCTTGCTATCAGTAATTGTCCAATGCAGAAAAATAAGTGCCGGTGACCTTCACAGACATGCACCAGCAAAAACCGGCTGGACTTAAGCACTGTCCATATCTCATTTACTGTAGACAACCTATTCCGCAGGGTTGGTTACCATGTCTTGGTACCTTTCTAGATGTGATTACCCCATGCTTCAACAATAGCTCAATATGCCTCGAATTTTACTCTGCATAAACAGAGGTTGTCCAAGCTCTTGTTGGAATATTTCCAAACAGCACTTGCATTGGCTACTACAGTGTCCTTCTGTTGATGTAGACATTTCTGCATTTTACCATGGGATAAACCAGGATCTTGACATTGTACTTCCTATTTCTTATCACTTTCCTAATCAGATTTGCCCTGCTACATGGTTTAACACAGTACAAAGAGAAGCTAAACTCGACTGCATAAAATTGAAACATAAATGGAGAAAAGATTATGCGTCTTTAAATAAGTTCATTTTGAAGAAAGCTCTTAGACACTATAGAAATTAGGTCAGCTTCACCAAGGCCAACGTTTACCTAGACAACATTCTTTCTCCAGGTAATTGTTCCAAAGAGGTTTTACATTTTTTTAATTCCTTGTCTACCTTGGATTGCAGAGTCACTGTGACAGAAACTCCCAAGTATTCACTCGGTGATGAGGTATCAGACTGCTGCTTTCATAAAATCAGCTCCATCTGTAAAACCTTCTCTAGCCAGTCCTTAGTAATGACAACAATGGTAATATGCTGAATCTGTCTCTGTCCTCTATCACCCCTTGTCTGAGTAAATTTCTTCCATATTCTTCTAAGGACAATCATGACCTCCAGTCTTCGGGTTCGTTGGACTCTATTCTTGAACTTTATCCTCCTCAGATCATGCAAACTGGATCACTCTTCTCAAGCTCTTTGAACCATTCACAACAAGCTTGTTTCCAGAGCTACCATCTCTGAAGCCTGAAGAAGGTGCATGTAATCCCTCTTTTAAAAATGAATGGCTATCTGTCTATCTCAAGTAACTTTTGCTGCATTTTTTACTCCGTTTGCTAAACAAGCTGCAGGAAAAATCAACCAATAAATAGTTTTCTTTGTTCCTTGAGTCCAATCATATGTTAGATGCTGCATAATCCGGATTCTGACCATCTCACAGCATTGAGCCTACTTTGCTATTGGTCTGATCTGCATATACTGACAGACAAGGGCAGAGCCTCTGCCTTGGTCCTGTTATTTTTTTCTCCATTATTCTTTAGTCTCCGATGACAATCAGCTACGGTACCTGTTTGGAGCTAGGATTCAGGGATCCGTCCTCACACAGATTGAGGTCTATTTTGCAAATAAATCACAACTATTCTATCCATCCTCCTTTCTGCTCTAAGGTAGTTTCATCTTGGATTTCCCACAACATTTCCCTGAGCCCTACTCTTTTTAATCTCCATGTCCACCCTTTTGATCAGCTTTTCCAGTTTCACGATTTGAGATTAACAAGCTAAATTGATGATGGTCAGTCCTGTAAGTGGCTGATGAAGATGGCCACCAACATTTTCAAAATTGCATAATTTCTGTTACAGAGTGGAAGAGTCACAATTTCCTCAAACTCAATATTGACAATACTAATATCCAGTAAAATTTCCTGCATCAACTCTCCACCTGTTCTTCCTTCTGGTTGTTGGCCTTCGAATTTAGGCTGCGGCTCTAACCCTGCAACCATAGTCCACAATTTGGGTTGCTATCTTAACAAGAGTCTATTCCTATTGACTGTCAGAAAACTCTAGTCCACCTATTTTCTGCTGCTGAACTCTTAGGTGAGATTCTCACATTTTTGCTCGCTCAAACTTGCAAGATGGTAGTTCAGTACACTGTATTTAGCTGTCTAGACTACTGCAACTCCCTTTTACATGGAAATTACCACAAGTAGTTGTTTTTTGAATGAACGCCCTGAAAAGATAGGTTAAGAGAGGTGAGCTGACTGTAAAAATAGTGGCCAAGAGGGCGAGAGATAAAGGGGTAAGGCAAAATGAGGGTCAAAGTGCAAGGTAAGGTGTGATAGAGTGACCTCATTGTTTGGGGGTGCACATAAGAAAACAAATAGCTTGTGCAGGGGCAACTTTATGAGGCACCCATAAACAAAGCCTATAGTTATAGAGCAAAATGTATTTTCCATTTAATCTGCTTACTATGTATGTGAGCTATTTAAACAACAGGTAGCTCCTTATAGTGAGGCGCTTTGGAAAAATATATTTTCAGTCCCATGGCAGATAGAAAATGAAAACCCTAAAGGAACAGTCAGGCTGCAAGTTTCTTAACATTGTGCGAATGAAAGGCTAGACGTCTTCCAGGTTACTGTGAAAACTATAATCTTGGTAAGCAACTACTGCAAATGCGCGTATATTATACAGCCAGCCGAAAAGGAAAAAGACTAAACAACATACACAACGAAGGATCAGTGGAACGAAAACAGACAGCTACCAAACCACAGCAGTTATTTTGTCCCAACAGAGCATCTCTTGAATTACTACCAAATGACAAACTGTGCAAACAGAGAAGGGTGAAGACCACAACTAAAAGACCCTGAAATCATACATGCAACAAGTTACAATGAACCGCGTTGAATGCCCACTGAGGTGAATGGGGTCACACTTTTGAACTTAAAGCAAACAGAGAAAGGTGGTCTGTCGGTAGACAAGAATAAAGCATTTGTGCTCTTGTTATATTTTTATCTCCATTTAGGTTTTTACAAATTTCAAACCCAGAAAAGAATGCCCCATTTACCTGTTGATGTTGCCTCTGTAACTTTAAAGCAGCTTCAGCAAGTTTCTCCTTTCTGCTGTGTCCTTCCACAAGATTTTGTACTCACTTGTACGTGTGCAAGAGAACAAACTTGGACGATGTGGCAGAGCAGAGGCAAAACATACGTGAGCCCTCAGCCCTACCGGGTTGCCTTGCGCCCTCCCTTGCCTGTTCCATTCCCAGTAGTGTTGAGAGCTCACAAGTACTTTGAAGATAAACCGCGGCATGCCTTTTTTGTTTAAAACACATATAATATTAACTAGACTAGCACATATTTCAGCCTCTTGAGTTGCAGGGGGAAGTGTGGTGTTATTGATGCGTCACACTACACTACAGTGAAGTCACTGAACTAGCTAGAACTCCATGAGTTGCTTTAGGAAGCTGTTGGGTAGGGGTGGGCGGCACTGATGGGCACCCAAGCTGACCAGGAACAGCCTTTTTAAGGTTAAAGGAAGCGGGCACGCTCCTTTCTTTTATGAACACAGCGCCCGCTTCATGGCTTCAAACATAAAGTGCAGCGACCAGGAAGATGTCGGGTGGGGGGGGGGGCAGCACTAATGGGCATGGAAGCTGACCAGGAACATCCTTTTTAAGGTCGGAGGAAGTGGCGCACACCTTTATTTTATGAACACAGAGCCCACTTCACATCTTTAAGAAACGGCTTCATGAAACATAAAGCGCCCGGCTGTGCTGATAAAAGCAAACACGTGCACTAGTGGCAAACAGTAGACCTCCCCTGTTGCAGCAAGAAGTGACGGTGGAAAGTAAAATAAAACAAGCAAACAAATCCCCCCCGGCCCTCACTTACCTAACGCTGGAACAGCACACCGCAAGTCGGCCTCGAGCGCGCCTCAGAAGAGACGCGGGAGGACAGGAGCGTGACGCGCGTGAAGTCAAAGTTAAAACAGAACACAGTCAGATGTATCATATGACTATGGCTTTCCTGGCAGCTGTACATTTTAATATATATGATGCTACGAAAAAGCAGATATCCATATCCTTTAAGGAGCATAATAGCTGTAAAGCATTCTTCGTAGAACGAACATTGTATTTTAAAAAGACGGGTTTTAAATATATTACCCTAAAAGAATGATAAAATTTGCAAAACAATAGGAAGTGGCAGCAACTCTGACGTGAAATGTTATCACAGGGGCATACTGTATCAGATCTGGATTTCATTACGGGAAATGCAACAAGGTGGTGTACGATTCCCAATCGTAAGCGTGTTAGAACAAACCGGTGGGAATTACGGGTAACACCAGAGAGGTAAGGTTGGAAACCAGTAGTTAGATTGCAGTCCCGATAAGTCATCACAGATTGCAGCTTTCCAGACACCCTTGCACGACATTCTTTTTTATGATTTAAAAACCTTTGTTTTATGTCTTTTTTTGGGATTGAAACAACAGATTTGGGGTCAAGAAAAATGTCAAACTGAAAAAGGAGATGAAACCAATAGTGTATATACTTGAGCCACAAGATACGTGAGGAGTGGTCCAACCTGAGACAATCAAGGATTATCTCCTGAGTAAATTGGGTTTCAGTCTTGGCCCAAATTGAGCGCCAAAGCAGCAACGGACGCAGTGCTGCTAGTTCCGAGATAAATTCAATTCCTACTTCTTCGTGGATCAGTTCTACTGATGCTGAAGGTGGTACACATAGCAACTTTCTGAGGAACTTATTTTCATCTCTCTGCACGTTTGGACCAACACAATGTCCCCACACCCCTGCACCATACAGCGCTGAAGACACACATCTTACATAATAAATGTTCATCATATCTTTAATACTCCTCACCCCAAATTTAGATGAGAATTTAAAGATACTGTTGGTGGACCTCATCGTTTTTAAACTAATGTTATCAAACTCGGGTTGCCATGACCCATTGTTTGCAAAGGTGATTCCTAAGTAGCAAAAGGTTTTAACTTGTGACATCTTGACCTTTTCAATCAAAGGAGTCACCTACTGATAAAATCGTCATATCTTTTCCTATTTACAAACTGCCCAGTGTATTTCATGTGGTAATGTATTCAGATCCATATTCTTTGTATTATAAATTAAGCCTGGGCGGAGAACTACGCTCCGTTCGCGGAGTTTGCGAATTTTCGGCAACTTCGCACTTCGCTGCGAGCGCGAAGCTGTGGACTACTTCGCAATCTTCAGCGTAGCGTAGTCGTTTTTCTTCCTCGCGCGCTTAATAGCATTGTCGCGTGCACGGTAATGACTTACCGTGGTTCTGCGTTTTCTCTCCTGTTCGCGTTTGCTATGATGTTTGGAATCCCGCCGCACAATCCAACCCGACTGTGAGAATGCGATAATGTCATTCGGACACGCGAATACGTCATTAGGACGCAGCGCCATGTTGGTAAGATCGCGTTTCCTAAAACGCAGAAACTGCAATCTGGCACAGAATATCTCTCGAGCATGTTAAAACCTTATCAAAAATGATCATTTTGCTCAGGAAAACCCCTCAGATTGTGATTTGGCTGTATTTTTTTGGGCAAGGAGTTCTCTTTTTGTTTCTACTTTTTTTTCAAGAGAAAGGAAGTGCCCCTGAGTCTCCAACTTCCTCTTCCTGTCCACCAGGCTCCTCCCAGTGCTTTGTCAATGTGCTGTTCTCTTTCATTTGGATTTGGAGCTGGAAGGATCACTCTTTGTGTATGTCTGCTGCATCATAGCATTTGATTGGATTTATTGAGGACTTTTGGATTTGAACTTTTCTTTTACAAGTAAGTTTGAGAATTGGTGTACTGTAAATGTTTTTTTGATTTTTTTTTTAACCAAGTTGTAAGTGTAACATCATGTCGGTAATGGATGGCTTTGGATTGATTTGCAAAATGTGTGTTTGGTGTTGAATTGCAGGTTTTTGGTGTGTGTTGAATAATATGGCTTTTTCTGCGCACTAGGTAACCCTAGAATTCTGCTCGCGTAGTTTTGGTAACTTTGCACAGTGTGACAACGCGACCTTACAGTTTTTGTCTTTTTCGCGCACTCAATGTGCGTGCTCGGGCACGCGATAACGACGTTTTGTTCAATTCGCGCTGCCGAACACGCTGATTTTGCAATCTCGCGAGCAATATGTCTCGAGGTGCATAAAACCTTCTCGAAAATGTTGATGCTGTTCATTTTGCTAAAGAAACTCCTCAGGTTGTCATTTGGTAGTAGTTTTTGGAGCATGGCCCACTTACTGTTTCTGTCCTCTATGTACTTTGTTGTTTGAGGGTAGCCTGACCATGTGGGTGGCGGGGAGGCCATTTTGTGAAGCCAAGCATTGTCCTTTTGCCGTAGGCATGTATTGTCTGTCTTCTCTTTCTTTTCATTTTGTTGGGGATGGCCAGGCCATGTGGGTGGCGGCCATTTTGTGAAGCCAAGCATTGTCCTTTTGCCGTAGGCATGTATTGTCTGTCTTCTCTTTCTTTTCATGTTGTTGGGGATGGCCAGGCCATGTTGGGGCGGCCATTTGTGTGACCTTCCATCGTGCTTCAGTTTTGTCGCAGGACTACAAACTTGTGATTTCTTCTGCCAGTAGGCCTAGAGTCCCAGAGGTAGTCAGCGCAGCGGGGGTGCTTGATGTAGCGGTTTCCATTTTGTCTGTTGAATTTAACATCATTTAGGACGTGGATGGCAATACATTGAATTCCCAAATGTGGTGTTTGGGGTGTAGTTAACTGTTTGGGTATGTGTAAAAAAAACTGTAAATGCCTTTGTTGTTTGTGTTGTTGTGTAACTTTCAAACCTTTTAGCCATGGGGATTTTCTTTTTTGTGCATTAAGCTGTGATGTGTAACAGGCATCCTCCTTTTTCTGGCCATATAGGTATATAGGCCTGCTTGAGTTTATTGTTTTCTGGCCTTTACCCATGTACCTGTGAATGTGATATGTGCCGATGTGGCTGGGAGCTGTGGTGGTAGTGTGCTGTTTTGTTCTTGCCATTGTTCCTGTTGGCTTACTACTATTCACATCCCCATTGCTATCTGCTGCGGGTCACTGATGCTGCATCCATCCTAAATGATGCACAAATTAAGGATAAACAAGTACTCTTACTCTTTCTGAGTGTACTAATACTTCTAGTAGTAATTAAAATTAAAGCTAAACAAATTCCACATTCGACTGATGTTATTCTGCCTTCTTTGCTTGTAGGTGCACAAAAGACTGAAGACTGAGAGGAGGTGTCCGTCATCATTCATCGCCTGTTCTACTGCCAGACGGACGTCCTTCTGTACTACGTCACGTGTGGTGTGACTCACCTGACCAGACATCATTCTCAGCAACTTGTGCAACTGAGTTCTGCTGCAGTGCTGACATCTGAAGAAGATGGGCTCAAAGAAAGCAGGTACCAGGTCCTCCAAGACCAAGAAAGCTGCTGAGAAGAAGGAAGAACAGAAGAAGGAAGTGACACTTAAGTCTGGTGTTGACCCGAAAACCTTTTTTGGGGAAAAAAAGTACGCCTGCAGCAGCGGTGACCGGGGTCCTTGCTGGGGCCAGCACCTCCGCATCAGTGGGCCCAAGCCACCAACCCAGGCCCAAGCAGATGAGTGGGGAAGAGGTATCCAGCCTAATGGTGGAAAGCAGTGATATTGAGCCTGACCTAAACTTAGCGCTATCTCAAAGTAGTACACAATCCATGCAAGAGGGAACACAGCAGAAAAGTGGTGAACAACAACCACCGCCCGCAATAGTAGATGTTCCAAAACAGCATCCACAATCACCGCCCACAATAGTAGATGTTCACCCCGAGCCACCGTCCGCAATAGTAGTTGTTCAACAACCACCGCCCGCAATAGTAGATGCTCAACGAAAAGAACAACCACAATCACCGCCTGCAATAGTAGCTGTTCCACAACCACCGCCCTCAATAGTAGATGTTCCTCGAAAACAACAACCACAACCACCGCCTGCAATAGTTGTTGTTCAACAGCCACCACCCGCAATAGTAGTTGTTGTTCTTCCCAAAGTCGGGGCAGTTCAGGAAATTGAGCCTGATGCAGAGCAAGAATAGGAAGCACCTGATGCAGGACATCTATTGTTTTCCAAATCCCCACCAAGGAAAAGGAGGGTTAGTGCATCGAGTTCTTCGCCAAGCATCCCTTCTGATGATCTTGATTTCAATTGGGAGCCACAACAATCTGAGCATGAGAGGGAGAGACATCCCAAGAAGACCAGGCTAGGGAAAAGGAAGGTTCCAGGAAGCCTTACACTTATGGAGTGCGATGTTGAACAGCCGGATAATGATGGTGATGATGACGAGTCAGACCCAGGAATCACAAGCATTACTCCTGGGCCTGAGAACATGGAGACCAACATTTTAACCCTAGCGAGAATGTCTGCGACTAGTAGGGGTGTAGCACGCACACCTCCAATACAGGCCACACCAAAAGCAACACTACCTCCAGCTTCTATTTTTACATTAGCACGGTGCCGGCAGCGTCCTACATCCAGCACAAGTTGCACCTCAGCAGAAGTAGGTTGTGCTACTACTGCACAGCCACACAGTGAATTTCAACACACAACCTCCAGTTCATCTGGCTTTGGAAGTGGCACCTCAAGCAGGAGACAAAAGTTAAGCTAACTTCTTTACAGTTAGCGCAAATGAGGATAACATTGCTATATGTTCCATTTGTCATTCCTCTGTTAGTCGTGGTAAGCTTGGTACAAACTATGGTACCGGAGGCCAAATGACCCATTTGAAAAAACACCACCCAATCCAGTGGGAGGACCACCTACGTAGCATGAAATCAGGAACCATTAATGTTGGTGGGGAAGTAGGAAAAGGTCCACTCACGGTCGAACAGGAAGAAGAGGGAGACATTCTATCTGGTAGTGGTACACAAAGTATCCCTGTCCCCAGCACTGCAGTGGTAGAGCCCACATCCTCCGCATCAGCAACATCTCAGTGGCACCAGAGTAAGAGTAACCCCGAGACACCAAGGAGTACGGGTGCGAAGTCTGCGACGCGAAGTACTGCATTGAGCATAACTGAAGGAAATACCAAGCAGCGTACCATTATTAGCATGTTTAGGCAGGAGGGAAAGTACGGGCGCAACCACCCAATCGCACGTTTTTACAATGCTAAGCTTGCTAAAATGTTAGCACTGGACCTTCTCCCTTTTTCTTTTGTTGAAGGGGTGGGTTTCCTGGAATTTGTGACAACCCTCTGGCCAAAATGGAATGTGCCCAGCCGCTACTATTTTGCCAGAGTTGCTGTTCCAGCACTACACCACAACGTGCTGGAATTGCTTGGAAAAGCCTTGCAGCAGAGTGCTGTTCATAGTATCCACCTGACAACAGACATGTGGACCAGTTGCCAAGCCACTGATTACATGGGCATCACTGCACACTGGATCTCTTTTTCAGGTGTTAGAGACAAGGTATCTGCAGGCATTGACACTGCTGAGATTTTTAAAGCTACTCGCAGACATGCAACTGTGGCCATGTTTGCTATGGAGAAATCGCATACGGCTGCAAACATTTTGGCTGAGTTTAACACCAAGGTCTTTGAATGGCTGCGACCAAGAGGGCTTAACATTGGTTTTGTTGTCACCGACAATGGTAGTAATGTAGTTAAGGCCATGTAAGATGGTGACTATTTCAGGGTCCCGTGTTTGGCACACTGCATTAACATTGTTGTGCAGGACTTTCTGAAAAATGAAAGCAAAGTCAGCAACTTACTGACCATTGGCAGAAGAATCTGCATGCATTTCAACCATTCTTTTAAAGCCCAGAAGCAGCTACGGGTCATTCAACGTGACCATAAAATGCCAGTGAAAGCACTCATCCAGGAGGTCCCAACACGTTGGAACTCTACTTATTACATGCTTGATCGGCTGTTTGAGCAGTACATACCACTTAATGCTTATGTCATGACAAGAAGATCAGGGGATCCTACTGTTAAAGCCATGACCGTTGAGATGTGGCAATGGGACCTCATTAAATGCCTGACAGAGATGCTACTTCCTTTTGAGGTCTTCACACATGCAGTCAGCAGGGAGGACTGTACTATGGGCCAAGCTATCCCATTGTTGTACATGCTAGAGCAAGAGCTGAAGGAGGTGTCTGAAACATACGAAGGTGTTGAAGGAAAAGTTGATGCACGTTATTTGGCGAAGGTCTTAGCCGGCCGCTTATCTGAGAATACAAGGATTCAAAATAAGATTGTGTCACATCAACATTACATTACTGCCACAATTTTGGATCCACGATACAAATTATTTGTGAACAGTAATGCAGTAATTCCTTTTTCAAAAGGGGATGTTGCCAAGTACAAACTGTAATAGCTGAGGAAGCCACTGATTTAGAAAACGAACGGCTCTCAATTAGAGGCCTGCCAGTGCCAGCCCAGGACAGTGCAAGTACTACTGAGCATCCTACAGAGTCATGTTCCTCTTCACAGCATGAGAGCAGTGCGTTTGCTTCCCAGCAGTCACCAACACTACCAATAACAACAGCAACAACAGGATCTGATTCATCAGACACAACCAAAAAAATAGCTGCTTGGTTTCTAGAGAAAGGGATGGGTAAGTCCGTTGCTGTCACAAAGCAAAAAGAGGACAAGCAAACCGGAGCACCACTGAACATTGAGCGGATGATCCAGGCCTATCTGGATGACACAACAGAGGTGTTCATGGAGCAAAGCCCATTGGTGTATTGGTATAGGAAAAGAAACGACTGGCCAGTGCTCAGCAGGCAGGCGATAAAGTATATGACTTGCCCTGTTGCAAGTGTCTCTTCACAGCGTGTTTTCAGTGCTGCTGGTGCCATTTTAACTGTGAGAAGGACCAGTCTCTCGCCCAAAAGCGTGGAGAGGTTAACCATGATCAAAATGAATCAGCACTTCATACCACCAGACTACAAAATACGTGAATCACACCTGGAAGAGGAGAGCGAGTCGGAAGACATAACTACTGGGTTACATGACCTACTTGTGTCAGAAGAAGCACCAGGGTTTGAGGACGAGCTCCTCTTCCCTGACAACTAGACTTCATCTGTGATCTGACAGTCACAAGGAAGAGAAAGACAGGTATATGAAATGAATGTTGCCATACATTAACTTTAGTATCATTTTCTAATTTTTTTGGATTCCTTTTTCCTCTTCATTTATTTTACGCTTGTGTTTGTTAATTGATTGTTCACTTAAACTGTTGCTTACTTTTCTTTGCTACCTTTCAGCCCGCTACAGCAGGTATTACGGTTTCTCAGAGGGCATACAGCCTAGGCAAAAGTCATTCATATCATATATAAGAAATACGTGAATATGTGTAAGTTGAAAATAAATAACATTTATTCATGTAAAAAAATATCCTAGTCCTCCTATCCCACCCCTATCCCCACCCTAACCCCAACCAATGTCCAAGTCCAAAGAATGTCCCACAAAAATAACCCTAACACCCAAATCCCACCCACCAACAAAAGTATTAAAAAAAAGGGGCAAATCAACAGGGTCCATTACAAGTGGCGGGCTTTGAGGTGTTTTTCCACAATGATCTTTACGCGCTCCTCTAATTGGTCCTCCAGCTTGGCCACCCGGAGGAGAAGTTATTGCCGAAATGCATGGCACCTAGATTTGCATCCATGCTGTGAGGGGGTGGCAGATGTTAAATGCTGGCGGTGAACGTCTGCCTGGCTGCGGTGCCGTACTCTTGCAGGTGGGGCCTTGCTGGTGCCAGACGCAGTGTAAGAGGCAGCAGCTGCTGCCGCCGCGTCTTCCTCCTCCTCCTCAGCCACCAGCCGGCGGTACTCTTCCACAATGGCCTGCAGTTTCCGCTGCCGGGCCCTGGCTGCCAATTCCTTCCTTGATGGTTTTTGGGAAGGAGTATGAGTATCTATAAAAAAAGAAACAGAATTGTAAGTGAAACTCTTCAAAATTAATTCAACAGTACATTGTGGCATAGTAGCACTACCAAGCGCAGTACATACAATTGTTGTCAACTTTTAGTATCTATCTAATCTATCCTCCTGTTTCCCTTGCCTGTAGCATTTGTTGAAGTTTTTTCTGGCATTATACTTACCCTAGTACTATGGGTGGACTTGAGTACACAGAAGAACACCAGTCTTTTTTGGTATCTCCTTTTATATTTTCAAAGTAAGACTCTGCTTCCGGTGACAGTATCCACCTATGATGAATACAATACATTTAGGGGGCATCCACCCATTAAAAGTAAATGTCTATCATTCTTTATTATCGCATTAGCTGGTTTCACTTTCACCAGCAACCACCCATGCATCCACTCCTTCCTTGGCTTGGGTTTCATTGACACAAACTCCGCTCATGATTCTTGCTATCCACTATATCCATGCACCCATATTGTTGTTTTGCCCAACGAGGCCTGCATTTTCTTTCACCTTCCAGTTCTACCCATCCTTCAACAACCCATGCATCGGATTCATATCAGCTACGTGCATGAACCTTCCAAAGTATCCTTCTATGGTAGTCTTATTAATATTATTACATCTCTTTAGTCCTTCCACCCTAGTTCACTTCTTTCCCTTTTTGTTCAACACATCCCTCAACGTCATCTGATCTGACTTTTAGTCTTCTCCATAACTTTCACAGCTGAGTTGGAGTCTGCTAGAAGAGGCCTTGTTTACTCAACTCACACTGGTAATGCTGCATAGGGTGTCCTCTTCAACCATTGTATATTGTCGAGTACAACTTCAAATTCATACTTTCTTAAGTCTCATAGCACAGTGAGGGAAATGTTCCCCTTCCACCTAGTAATGCAAATAAGTAATGAATATAACTTACCAACGCCCACCGCTGAACTTTCCTCCCCCACTGATGCTCCTGCAGGTGCCGCAGCCACTGTCCCCTCCTGGATGGCAATCGCATCGCCGCTGGACCCGTCAGCACTGGTGGTTGGTAGTGACGTGCAGCTATTAAAGTAAGTACACCTTTTTAGATGCCTGCACACCTCCCCCTATTTTACTAGTTGTACTTTTTTCACCAGGAAGGAAGATTGAAAAAACAGTTACATACAACATAAATCGTTGTAACTAGTCCAAATTGCATCCTACTGTACAGCAGTCACATTAGACCGAGTTTAGTTTTAATTTATTAGATGGTCCCTAGGGTCATCTAATCTCTACTCCTAATCTCGTCTTTGGAAAGTTAGCCTGAGCCATATAACCATTTTAGATCCAGGTCTACTGCTTTGCCCATGTTACCTCGCAGCTTGTTGCACAGTAAGAAAGACACCTATGAGGCCACATGAGTGTTGCATACAACTAAAGAGGTTGACAAACCAGTATTGTTAGTCCCTTTTGCTTATCCATGTTGCACTTTTTGCCATGACTGCTAAAAACTGGCATAGTTGTATTCACTGTCTAACGTGCAACATTTTTCTCATAGGCAGATGAGAAGATTGCCTTCTACGAACCAGAGATTTGCAGAGCTTTCGAAAGATGCATGTGTAACCAGTATACGTTCAACGCTGAGGGGTCTCACACAATTCACACATTTCTCTATCGTGCACTAGATGCACAAAATGTATATTTAATATGTAGTATTTAATCTTCATTTTGCATGGTGGAGCTGGATGTTTTTCATGGAAATACTTACAAATTACAAGTTACCAATACAAAGCTTGTTATTAAAAAAATAAAGTTTTTGAACTTGCACATAGACTCTGTGGTTATTATTTTTTGAGTGTCTGGGGTGTTGTGGACTGAAACGAGTGAGTGAGCGAAAGGGTGTTCTTTAACTCTGTTCTGGGTTGTGTGATAAAATCATTGGGTATATATATCTAACTATCTTCAAATGGGGGTCGGGAGTGGGACAAATGACTATGACTGAGACACTTAGGTAGGTAGACGGTCATTGGATTGAGGGTTCTTCTGACTGAGTTCTGTGACTAGGGTGTAAGGTGTAAGAAGTAAGGTCCAACCTCCCTATCACCAACATCCTATTTTCTTGTGCATAGTTCTGTATGTGCAGAGAATAATAACCACAACAGTAGTAGTAGTATACTAACCGAACAAAAATTAGTAGGCAAACATCTGGTTGCGCATTTTGTTGGTGGGAATTGACATAGACTAGAGATTACCGAGGACAATGCAAAAGTGGCTACAGCTATTCTATCACAGCTTTATTCAAAAGAATACCTTAACTAAAGAGTGGCCAACAGGGCAAGCTTAGCTACACACAGTCTAATAGTAGTAGCACAGAGAGTCATAGGGCAGAGGCAGTTTGAAGGAACTGAAAGTCAGGGATGGCATTGGATACCCAAAATTTGGAAAACCAATTGAAGACCAAAGAAGGTTTTGCTAACATTGAATTAGGAAGGAGGCTTAATAGGTTGGAACAAATAAGGTGCGTTAAAAAGTTAGGGAAATATAATTGTTAATAATATAAGCACTGTAGGACTTACTGGTGCCAGCAGCAGGATCGTCGGTAGAGGAGCGCTCCTCTTGTGGTTGTCCCGCCGACTCGGACCCCGTCTTATTGCCCCTGGGTGGTGCTGATCATGTAAGAAATAATAAAGAAAGAGAAACATTGAGTGCTGTGAAACAAGGACATCATTCAAAAAATCCTCTCAAACATTTTAGGAAGCAACAATTCCAATAAAATTAACTTCGAAGTATAAATGACTACTGGCTTGCAGGATTCACAGACTGTCTACTTATAGAACACTAATCAAATGTTCCATAAACATTCTGATTGCAGAATATACTAACGAAGCCAGTACCACCTGACCTACACCACCTATTCCAGCATCCAGACGGGCCGATTTTTCAGTAAGTCGGCATTTCCATTTTATTTTTGCCCGCAAACATGCATAGATGAGATGGAGGACACATGCATAAATTTGTGCATATACGGAATTGTTGGTTGCTTGCGTCATATGAACTGCTACTGACTGACGTGACCATGCTATTGCTGCTAAGCCTACCTACCACTCAGTAAACAAACTTCAAACCGGTTCTATGGAGGGGTGGGATGAATAAGAACTAACTAAGCATTCAGTGACAGAGGAGGCGTCATGCAGACCGTTAAAAAAAATATGAACTATTACTATACATCCACCACTATTTCACTAAAGGACAATGTAAGGACTAGACTCTAGCAATAGCATTAACTAACTTCAGTTCTCTAAAAACTCTAACATCAATAATCACCAGCCCAAGCTAGCGCAAAGTTACAAACCAGTAAGAGGTGGCGAGCAGCACGTGTGTCATACAATAACAGAAGATTTTGAGACGGAATTGATCTGCAATGTAACTAATCGCACCAGTAACTGTGTTACTTATTCATCCAAGAATTATACACAATACTTATACTACCAGATTATATATTAAATTATTAATATTACTAGCTACTCACCAAGCCCCACGACCTCGACACCTAGCAGCTCCAACAGGTCCTGATCCCTGTCCAGAATGTCTGCCCACCGGTGGGCCAGCTGCTGGTGGGTGCGCCGGATATCCGAGCGACGGTAGACTGCCCGGCGCACCTTCGCCCACCGGCGGTGACGCTCCTCTGGGAGGTAACCAGAGCCTGGCCTGCCGCCTGCTGCTAAGTTCAAGGGGAGGTGGCGCTGGAAAAAAAAACAAGGGCGCCCACCTCCGCCTCCCCGAAAAGATTCTGGGCCTTCACCCCTGAAGGTCGCATTCTGCCACAAGGCAGCCGGCTCTTGGGCGCAGGCGCCTTGCCCTTCGAGCCGGTTCTGCTGCTCCCCTTTGCCATGGTTCTGGGGTGGAGGTGGAGGTGGAAAAGAAATGTTAGAACAAAAGGAAAAAAACTAGTTAGGGGGAAGAAGTATGAGCTTAAATAAAGAAGTAAAATAAAACAGTAGAAAAGTTAAAAAAAGGTGGAAAAGTAGAAATAAAATGCAAAATACAAACTTAGGGACAGAGAGAGATAGATGATAAGTAAAAAAAGTAAGAAAAACTGTGAAAATAGGTAAAGATTGCAAAGATAAAAGGTGGATGGAAAACTAGGCCCAGAACCATAGCATAGAGTGTGAAAAACAAGATGGCCACGCCCATCGAGACCACGTGGGTAAGTTCGCGCGCGATTTCACGTGAACATGCACTTTGTCGGCGTGAATAAGTAGTTGTGTTCCCGAACAAGACGTGGACCACGCGAACACATTATACGCGACCCGGAAGAGGAAATAGGGGACGCGAGCGGGCGGGACAATTGAAAAAACAAGATGGCCACGCCCATAGCCCAGCACATGGGTAAGGTTGCACGCTACAATCCCCCGAACACACAGACAGCGCCCCGAACACGTACAACGCGCTCCAGAGCAAGAAAAACGGCTCACGAACGGGTCCAGCAAGCTACTACGCACGCTCGCGAAGCTCGCGTAGTGCAAGAACGTCTTCGCGTAGCTTCGCGTAGCTTCGCGTAGCGCGACTACGCGAACTACGCCCACCCCTATAATATAAATGCACAGTTGTGAGAATCATTTAATGAATGTGTCATTGCAATGTGATAATTCTTCTTGCTCAAATATTTAGTTTTAATATTTGTTTCAGTTCAATCTGATGACTGATTTTCCAGTTATTTTTTCTAAACAGTTAGTACGTTTTTATGGGAATTAGAACGTTATTAGAGTTGAGAGGTACCTTCGCTTCCAAGGCAGTACTAGCTGGACGCCATGCAGATCAAAGCTGTAAACACCTTTCTATTTCTGAAGGCTACAGGAAGGCAATGTGAGTCTTCTGATGGGCTTTTTAGCTTTCCCGCAGACACCCTGACTGCTAAGGCACATTATTTTGCATTAATCAATATGTATTTGAGAGAAGGTATCACCTATTGCTTTAGTTGAGAGTATTCTGTTATTTGAGGATGCTCAGGACTTACAGGCAAGCTGTCAAAGAATGTAACATGTTGAAAACTGTACAGTGTAATTCATAGAGCATGGAAGATGAGCAAGGCACACAAGTGCAAAGCACTTGCCCATTAGCAACAGTACGGGCAATAATTGTGGACCTACATCTGTCTAGAGTGCATGCTGACTATGATGTACTTGCTGGAGCTCACTTTGCTCAACCCTCAGACATGCACAATGGTTGATAATGCATGCTTTCTGACACACAGTCATTCCATGACAAAATGGTGTACATTCCCAAACCCCCAGATTGAGGGGTGATCATCAGGAGAGTCAAGTCAATTGTGATATAAATTAACAATACCTACTCCATGTGGAGCATTAACGTCAAAACAGATATAGACAAGCAAGCATTGACCCATCGTTCACTCAGCAGCTAATACAGTAGCCCCACAATAACTAAAGCAACCAGTCAAGAAAGCCAAGTTAAGCGAGGTTCCCTGAAGCTCTGCAAAAAGGGAGAGAAATGCATACCACTGAAAATGATCCATGCCAAGTTAAACTGTTTGAATGATATTAAAATACATACATTATACAATTACATAAAATATTCAGTTACATTCAAGCAAACACAATGCCTCCATGTTCACAATAATGGAGTATATCCAACTAAAAAGTAACAATGCATACTTTCCCTCTGGTCAGCAAATATGAACTCTTAAGATCATAAAACACTCCAAGCCTACGAACAACTATTTAGCCTACCTCCACTTACACACAGCAAAAACACATTTTCACCTCTCTCTGTATTACTAGCACTCCATCATCAATATGACAAGCATCAGTGGATATTTCCACATCTACTAAGACATGACCAAACTCGCTCATTAATAAAAACAAACATTTGCAATGCAATAGGACTCGCATTTACACAAGAGCTATTGCATTGCAAATGGGAATACGGGGGGCAGGGTGGCGAGAAGGCACAAATAACGGGAGTGCAGGGTGTGAGAGAAGGCATGGACAGCGGGGGGAGAAGTCACAGGAAGAAAATAGTACTCATGCAACACTCGAAGTAAAGGGGCCAGTAGCCATGGAAGGATACAAATGCCGCCATAAGGAGGGACTAAAAAGCCTAAAAACCAATCGGAAGGCAGCCTTTAGAAAGGCATAAGACAGTGGCCAATGAAAAAGATGGGTGGGGAGTGGGCGTGGCTTCTCTCCCATACTCTAATACCACAAATCAACCCCAGAGCAGTGCTTGTTCACTGGCTCAGGGCTCGACCTTAAAAATCAGCATTGATCACAACCTTATTATCAATGTTAGACCTGTCAAAATCTTTCTTTGGCTTGGGAAAGCAATCGAAAGATTTGTCTCCAACCACATACTGTCTTTTGTCAATAAGAAACACATTCTGGCAGAAAGATTTAAAAAACTGGCTTCTGTACTAGTTATAGCTTTAAATAGTCACTCTAAAAATGGTGAATGCCTTCCTTTGTATCCTTGATGCTGTAGACTTGTGTGTTCGTGACCACACTTCGCAAAATTGATCATCACAGACTAATCTCAACCCAAGAGCACTGTGTGGGTGTCTCAGGCCAAGTATCGGGATAGCTTGCCTCCTCTGTCAATCATTTATCAGCTGGTAAAGATTGGAAGGCTCATATATGAAAAGGTTTTGATGTCTTGTGATGTTTCTTAATAAATGCACTCACAGTTTCAAACTTGTATTTTGAGGTATTTGAGTTCCAGATTTTAGGTGGAGGTTGTCTCTATCCATATGTTTACTGACAACATGCAACTACTTAAAAACTTCCTGAATGAATGACATATTAATGGTTCACTCCTTCTTGATAAACCTTCAGACAGGGATGCTGAACAATATATTGATGCTTAATCTGCTATGGATTTTCTACTAATCATTGCTCCTAACCCAAAAACAAATTTGACTTTGCCCTTATTCGTGAATTGGAGGTTAAAATGTATGTTTGCTGCTATCACCTTAATTTATTTATAGGAATAATATATTTACTCGCTCTCATCTACTCAAGAATTGCAGTCTAGACCCTAAGCAATTCCTGAGTTGACTCTGTAAATGCCATATTAGCACATACACCACAGGCATCACTTGCCCTCCTGAAAGCAGATCATCACTTTACTCCTAGACTGTAATAATTCACAAATTCGAGCACATAGCACCAGTCTAAGGCACCTCCAATGGTTAACCATTGAATCCAAAATTAATGTCAAGATTTGTTGCCTACCATACACAGCCATGCATTTAAAAATTCACCATTTCTTTGAGTTTTGTTAAATTCTGTTGTGTTTTTCAAAGAAAGTGGAATTGTTCGTTCTCGAAAGCAAAACCAGAACTACTGTTCAAGCCCTTGTTCTCTCGCATCTAGATAGTGGCTATGCCCAACTCCATCCAGACACGGCAGTGGTGCCCACTTAATGGGGCCATGCACATCACAGAATCCTGATGGAACTGCATTGGTTACCCCTGCAGGCATGCATGATCTTCAAGAGCAGAAGCCTCACAACCAGAACCCCTGTATACATGACCAGTGCTTAATTTGTAAAATAATGAGTGCTAGTGTCCAAACCGTTGCAAAAGGTGGTGGTGATGGACGGAGCATCTGAATCAATCAAACACTTACACCCAGTCAACAGATCTGGGTTTAATCCATCACCGTTCTTTAGCCCACTCTGCCACCCCAGTTCAGACATGGCCATATGCAAATCAGTCTGACCCTGTGCCTCATGGGAACAGTCTAGCTCGAACTGCCAAGCCATGCCTTCCCTAGCCCGGAAACAAGCTTCCTAGGACCGGTTTCTGACATTTCAGCCGTCTTCAGCCAGGCTTGCTTGAATCCAGTGGCAAAGTGACAAGGGACTCACGTCTGAGCATACCCTGCCAACTTATGGCGAACAAAGCGGTACAAAAGGGGGTGGTGATGGACGGAGTATCTGAACCAATCAAACACTCACACCCAGTCAACAGATCCGGGTTTAATCGTTTAAGAGTCGAACCATAAACCAGCAGATTTTCAGTCAGTAGAAGTCCTCTGCCAGAGTAACTTTCGATCGCCCCAGTTACTCTGGCAGCTTGAAGTACACCGGACACGGCTCCAAACCTCGTACATGGACAGCGCGACTCACAGGTTTTTTTGCTTTCCTCATTGAGTTTTCCCTCACCCGGGATATTCTCTACTTCAGACCAGATCTGACCATTGACGCACTCCGCAGAATTATTTTAAGACACTACCGTTTAATCTACCGTATTTTGCCCTGAAGAAGCCCGTTGTCTGGGCGAAACGCGTTGGCTGGTTTTGCTCCTGTGCATACTTCAGATACATCATAATAAAAGAAAGATATCGACACAAGAAGAATTTTGTCAATTTTAATATGTACATGTGATTTGTCTGTTTTATGTTGCCTCTCATCCACAAAGTGCAGTATTTACAAACAGGGGATGTACATCCACTGCCTTGGTTTCTTGGTTAAGAAATGGGTTTGGCTTGAATTCATTTAGTAGATAATATTTTGTCTGCATCACATGTAGGACCATTGTGCAAGGTGATGCCTCTTCACTGCAGGTAGTGATGATGCTAGCCCAATAAGTGTGAAGCTCTACTCCCAGCTCTCATCAATCTCCCAGGATGAGACACTCAAAGTAAAAGAAAGTACCCAGGGTTTCCCTGAAAGTGTATCTTTCACTAGTAATTGTCTCTGCTGACTCACCTTTATTCCCACACCATTATCTAATGCCGGTTCCCAGAAAGGACTAATTAGCAATTCCTTGCTATAACGATCACAGATAATTTCAAAAAGCATTTCTGCCTCCACCCCTCCATACCTCTATGTCTAGAGTTGCACCCTCCTTCTCAGGAATGCAGGCATTACATTTGTACTGGTGTGTGCTGTTTCAGAACCTCCATCTTGTGCAATGTCAGCCTAGGGGAATATGGAGTCCTGCAGCCCCACACATACAAGTACACCCAGTCTATAGTAACACAGGGATGGCAGCGCAGTGTCTGGTCAGAAGACATGAGTGTGAGTGGAACTTTACTTCAGTAGGCCTGTAGGCACCATGTTTTTATCTTGAGTTACTGACCACTAAAAACATGGTACGCTGCCACCATCTCTCATTGTAATTGGCCAGGGACACAGGCAGTAGATTCATGCCCAAACAAGTTTACATTTTTGTGTCCTAACTATTTGGTGTCTCAGCCTCTGTCCTGGGTCACATGACTGTGAATAGTTTGGCAGTTATCATTTGTGTATACCTAACAGACAATGAGACAAAGGGGCACTATGTGTTGCCAGATTGGGACATTCTGCCAGGACGATGGGGGCAATGCGGTTCCCTGCCCTACTAACATTTCAACGGGCTGTCTCAGCACACTCACAAAGGAGTTTGACACTAGTCTTTGGTCACCCCAGACTATTTGGAACCTTAGCAGGGGAAAGTAGAACTTTCCAGAACCAGATATGGAGGCAGCCAGAATGTCACCCCCACTTCAGAGGCTGGCACCAGGTAAAAATATTGGCCCTTCTGAACCACTTCTTCAGTACCCTCCTGGACCCAATGAAGATCCAGAAGAAGGACTGCCCGCTGCCTTGCTGCCAGATGACTACCTTGCTGCCCACTGACTGAAAGAGGACTGGATATGCTTCTAGAAAACAGGAACACCAGAGTGACTCCAAGGGCTAGTTGACTGGCCTCTCCCGTAAGAAACAGAGATATAACAAACACCAGAGTCCTAACCCCCCAAATGGTGCCTACCCAGGTCCTGGAACCTCAGAAGTGGTGTTAGAGGTGCTGCTACTGTCTAAATTGAAAACTTGAGACTTAGAAGAATATCCTGCAAAGAACTGATAGAGGAATGGGACTAACATGGCAGCCAATCTGCCTAAGGTGCATTGTAGGTCAGCCTCACTTCGTCGTAGCTCCAGCTATGCTCTTCTCTTCGGCAGCAAATCCTGTTCAGTTGGACTTCAGAGTGATGATATCTGGCCTCCTGGAGCTTTCTTAGGCTACCGCTTGAAGCTTCATCCCACTGGTGGCTTCCGATTTCCAAACAGTTGTCTAAGTCCAAAGATTAAAATCTTCACCAAGCTTGACAGGCCATGCTCCCTATCGATGATGACATGCTCCTCAGCCTAATAAGCCACCTTTTCCCAATCCGAAGTTTTTCCCACTTTTGTCGACGGAATCACCAAGACTTTGTCCAGCAGCTCTCAATTACAAAAATGCCTCTTCGGACAAAGCCTGCTGCTTTTCCCACTCCACTCAACTCTACCTTCTCCTGGCCTCAAAATGTTTCTAAGTATGAAGGTAGGCAGAGACTGGGTCCTCTGTCTTGTGTATCTGACCCACAATCCATTGCAGGTCACCCTTAACTTTTGACTTTGCGCCAGTCTTGCACGACCAGATACCCATGGCTGGTATTTTGCTCTTGTTTGCACCTAATTACACGAAACATTAAATACTCACATTCTACTGATTCAATGTAATTAATTTTAGTGTCATTTAATTTATTTGAATTTTCTCTAGTTTTCTGAATTGGTTCTACTTCGTGTGCTATATAAATAATTAACACATTGCCCCTAAGATAAGCCTTACTGCTTTTTTGCCAAGTTACCAAAGGGTCAAACACAAGTTAATTTAGTGACTTTTGTATGGTTCACCGTGACAAGGATTGTTGTTATTTCTTGAGAAGGGGCTTCACCACCTCAACCAAATACCAAATACCAAATTTCTTACATTGGTTCTCAGTAGTGGAATCTAGTACTTGCATTTGTGCCGTGCTACTCAATGGTTCTGTGTAGCACTAAAATTCCCAAAATAATATGACATCAAATTTGATTTAAATTCCCTTTAGTTGTTTTGATTTGGCCATTTTTACCTGTTTCTAAACTTTTGTCTGGCCTCACATCCTTTGTGCACTAATGGTGCTGCAAAAGAGAAGAGAACATCTCCAGAGGGAAAATGATGGTCTTAGAGCAGAAAAGGCTAACCCTGGAGTAGCAGCTAACAGAGGAGAAGAAAAATGACAGCCTTAAAGGAAAGAAAGGAAAGAAAGAACTTGATGGCTTAAGGTGCTAGACCTTAAAGACAAGTAATACACAGGCTCCAGCAGCAATAGTAGCAGTGATACTCCACTGTGCAGTGGAGACAGAAGGCCCCACATCTCCAATAGCATGCTGCCTAACTTGCTTGTGGGGATGATATTGACAAGTGGTTTGAGGCCTATGATGTTTCCTCAGAGATGCAAAATATTCCTGAAGAGGACAGGGGAGCCAGTCTCTGGATGCACCTTCCCATTGAACTGAGGCATGCACTGTTGGTGCTATGGAAGGGAGGCAGGATGAGGTATCCCTGCATGAAAGACACCCTTGTCAGGAAGTTTGGACTCACTCCTAAAAGGTGAAGGCAAATGTTTAGGGACAGTCAGAAGTTGCCCCAACTGTCATGGTTGGATTTTGTGGATTACGTTTGCAAGGCACCGGGTGGTTAGGTGAAGGGCAGCAGTGTAAGTGATCATAAGGGGGGAACAAGAGGCCAGATGTAAATTTGGGGGCGCAAAGGCGGCAGTCCGGAAACTGGGACTTTGATATGGCAGGCTATCCCAGGCTCAACTCAGAATCGACGTGAATGGCAAGGTAAAAGTCTGTGACAACCCAGAAGAAGTCCAAAGCTTCTGCAAGCACTATGCAGGAACCAAGAGTACGGGCGGCGGGTATTCCCCGGGTGGATCCTCCCCGGAAGCACTATCTGGGACAAGGGCAGACTTATTTACAGCTAGCTAGAATCCTAACCTGTGACGTTGTCCAGACCTAGAGACTCGCCTCATTGCCAGTTGACCCTGGACGGTAATGGTTTAGGAATGGTTACTGGGACACAATATACATGCTTATTTCTGTAACATCCTTCTTGTTGGGTAGGGGGAAAGAGTTAATCTACAGCTGAGGAGCTCGGGGTCCCAAGTGGCATTACCACCCCCCCTGTGAAGACACAATGACACTGATTTGGGGGAAATTGTCTTTTTGGCCAACTATACACTGACAGTCAGGGGGAGTGATATAGGGACATCACCTGGTGGACAGCCACCACGTGAGGGTGGGGGAGGGAGGCGGGGGGTAGAATTGTTAGACTTTATACCCACTGCAGGTTCACAATTACATTTGCTAGCTTATACTAGAGATTCACAGAGGCAGACACAGCACACACTCATGAAACTCCTGTTATGGCCCATAGGATAGATATGCGGCATAGCGTCAATATGACCCTACTGACATGGAACATACACGGACTGAACAACCCCAAGAAATGCAGACTAGTGCTTCAATATCTACATCAAAAGTCCGCCGAAATCGCATACCTTCAGGAAACACATCTTTCATCCACTCCCCCATCAAAATTTGCATCCTCATGGGGCTCCCACCGTTTCATCTCTAATTATAGTTCCTATGACCGGGGGATTGCCACCCTGATAGGCTGTAATACCCGTTCACACACAGACATAATATCTGACCCGGATGTATGACATTACAACGCATGCTTTTACCACGCATGCCTTTACAACGCGGTATTTACAACGCATGCCTTTACAACGCATAGCGCTTTGGGGTGCTGGATAGTGAATAGTTTAATTTACTATTCCAACTCCAGTCCCCGTGGATAGTAGTGAAGGTGTTGGATAGTAAGTTAAATCTATTCCCTATCCTAGAGCGCCCCCCAGCGCAATGCGTTGTAATGGTTTGCGTTGTAAAAGTTGCGTCGTAAAGGCACTGCGTGGTAAAAGTTGCGTTGTAAAGGATGTTTCCCATCTGACCCAAATAGGCGATATTTGATAGTAACTGGAATAATAGCAGCACCCAAGACTGGTTTAATTAACGTGTATGCCCTAAATACAGACAATAGCCTTTTTTTTTTAAATGACTACAGGCACCTAACGGTTGATCACATAGTATTGTGGGGTGACCTGAATGTTTTGCTAGATCCCCAATTGAATAGCACGGCAAAGACTCCTGCGACTAAACCCCGGGCTCACAGAGTCCTTAGCGGCCTATGCCGGGAACCCGACTTAGTTGATACATCACGCTATTTCAACCCTACTGACACAGAATACACCCACCATGCTCAGCAGCATGACACGTGGATTAGGCTGGATTATTGGCTGCTCACGGGACAGACAACACTATGGGCCCATGATGTGAGACACTTACCCCACACATTATCGGATAACTCCCCTGTGTACCTAGCACTACATCTCCAGATTGAGTGTGGATTTGAGAGGCAGTGGAGGTTCCCCTCCATGGCGTTGAAAGATCAAGTCTTCAAGGAGGAGGTACGAGCTGCAATAGTGGACTATTTCACCAACAATACGGAGTCTGTCACAACACAGGTGGTTCTTTGGAAGTCTTTCAAGGCATGCATGCGGGGGGTGTGCATCTCTACACATACGGCAGTACTGAGGGATTCATGGAGACAATTGATTAACCTTGAAGATGAACTTCAGACACTTGACAAAGGCAATATGACAGGGAACAACCTTGATAGTGCAGAGTACTTGCACCACAGGGCGACCTTACTGTCCGAATACATCGAAGATGCTGCTAGAGAAGCACTTTACATAGGGAAATACGCCACAGCTCGTAGGGATGGGGAGGAAGAGCGGCCCGGCCACACCCTTGTGGGGCTGCTTAAGCCTCGGAACACCCAGAACTACATCACCAAGCTACATGACGAGAACTGGCACATTAAAGTGGGGAACACCGATATAGGGCTTACTCTCTTGGCATATTACATGGACTTGTATACCACGAAGTCAGCAGCAGGTGGATTAGATATTAAGGCCTACCTGGATGAGATCGCCATAGTCTGGCTTCCGGACGCGCACCGAGAATTCTTAAGCTTGCCATATTTAGTGGAGGAAACAGAACAAGCCATTGACGCCATGGATGGCTCTAAAGCTCCTGGACTAGACGAGTTACCCAGGATATTTTATAAAACCTACAAACACCTTTTAGCTCCACGCCTTCTAGAAGTTTATGCTGAAGCATTGGAATTGGGCACCTTTCCTCCATCATTCAGGGAAGCGGTGTTGGTACTACTTCCCAAACGAGGCAAAGACCCCAAACAATGCGGTTCGTATCTCCCCCTTTCACTCTTAGACTATGACTATAAAATACTAGCCAATACTAGCCAAAATGATGGCAACTAGGTTATCGCTCCTTATGGAGCAAATTATAGCACCTGCGCAATCCAGTTTTGTGTGACACAGGTCCAAGGCCCTTAACCTCCGGACATTCTTCTCAGTGGTCGAAAGAGTGGACCCCACCTTACCCGCAGTCGCTGGCTTTGTAGATGCTGAAAAGGCATTTGACTCCGTGGAGTGGCCCTTTCTCACTGCTGTGCTCACCAAGATGAGCAAATCGAACCCTTTATCGACCTAGTGAGGTTACTCTATACATCTGCATGTATCCGCTATAATGGCGTGGTCACGGCCCCTTTCCAAGTCACCAGAGGCACCCGTCAGGGATGCCCATCATCCCCTTTGCTTTTCATAATATCTATGGATCCTCTCATACGCTACTTCCAGAAGAATCACCTGCATAGGGGGCTTCAATTCAAACACGGGCCAGTACTTGTCACACTTTATGCAGATGATATTGCCTTGTACGTCAGGAGACCGGCATAGAATCTGCAACCATTACTGAGGGAGATAGATCGCTTTGGTGAACTGTCTGGTCTAAAAAAAATAATTGGACTAAGTCGGAACAGTTTCCACTAACTGAAGTTTAGAACAGGGACTGCGGTGACTATTGGGTACACTGGTACGAAGCAGACACCAAATACTTGAGCATACACCTACACAGGGACCAAGAACAGGTGTTACGCTTAAATTACAGGCCTGCTTTGAGCCGTTTACAGACCCAAGTGGAGCAGTGGATTAAGTTACTTCTGTCAATGGCGGGACTTACTCATGAGAACAGGCGGCCCTTGACACTCCAATGGTCCTGGAGGATGCTGACCTTGAGGGCAATGCCCTGGAATCTACAGGGGAGGGCATTGCTGCTGTAGGTGACTTGCCTGAGTTAGCTGGTTGGCCAGCCGAGGTAGGACCCACCAGGGAGGAATCCTGCAAAGATCAGAAGGAGTGCACTAACTTTGAGAGAGTCAGGTGACAGGGCAAGACCCAGGCAGCTGCCAAAACCACTGAAGATCACCTGATATATTGGGAGAATGACTTTTTGTATAGTGAGCCTAAAGTTCCTGAGCATGGAACAACCCATGTGTTGGTGGGCCCCAGTGGTACAGAACCTTTCTACTGGGTCTGGCTCATGGCATACCCCAGGCAAGACATATATAACTTGTCACTTTTCAGACACTTTTATCAGCCCCAGACAAAGGTGACCACAGATGCATTCTACAGGTTGTATTTTACCTGCCAGGTAAGTGGAAAGTCAGGGAGAAAGTTAAATACTGGCTAACTTACCTGTTGGTGGCACCCTGTTTGAAAGGTTGGGCATTAACACTGTTAGACTCCTGGACCCCAAGACTGCCCGAGGCAAAAGGTTAATCCTGGTATTGTTTAACCATGCCACTAGATAACAAGATACTATAGCCCTGAGGACTGTGTGACTGCACCTGTGATGGCTAGGGCCTGGATGGGGATTTTAGTTGGATGGGATTCCCCAAAAAAGTAGTGTCAGACAGGGAAACAAACTTTATGTCAGCCTACATGAAGGCATTGTGGGATGAGTGTGGAGTGACTTATAAGTTCTCCACATTTAATCACACTCAGACCATGATTATGGGCCTCTCTGAGCCTTTCAGGTAAAAATGGGACATACTCTTGCCATGCCTTCTATTTGCCTAAAGAGAAGTACCACAGAAAGTAGTTGGGTTCAATCCTTTTGAACTCCTGTATGCTCACCCTTTTGGTGTCAAAGAGATATGGGTGCAACCTTCCAAGTATCCGAGCTGATGAGCTCATAGATAGGTTGAGCGCTACCAACTTCCTAAGTACCTTTGATTTAACATCAGGGTACTGGCTGACTGCCCTAACTGAGGGAGTTAAGGGGAGGTCTGCATTCTCCACCTCAGAGGGTCACTACCAATTCAAAGTGATGCCCTTTGGATTAAAGAATGTGCTGCCGTCTTCAGATGTTGGTCAACAGGGTCCCGGCTGGAATAGAGGCTTTCAACCCGAGCAACCTGGCTGACATTGCAGTTTATAGTTCCAGCTGTGAGGATCACCTCTAGGAAGCACTTCAGGCCTTGCAGTAGGCTGGTCTAACTAGCAAGGCTAGCAAGTACCAGATAGGGCAGGGATCTGTTGTGTATCTGGGACGGCTAGTGAATGGGGACAAAGTGCAGCCCCACCAAGCCAAGATTGAGACTGTTCTAGCTTTGGACCCCCCAACACTCAGACTGAAGTGAGGGCCTTCCTGGGACGAAGTTTGTTAAGGGCTATGAAACCATTGTTGCCCCTGACTGAGCTGACTTCAAAGGAGCAGCTGAAGAAGGTGCTCTGGACAGAGGCCTGCCAGAAAGCCTTTGCCACCCTGAAAGAGGCCAGGTGTATATCACTAGTACTCAAGGCCCCTTACTTCACCAAAGAATATATTGTCCAGACACACACATCAGAACACGGCATATGGGCTGAGCTCTCACAGCTGAAGGAAGAGGCCCTAGACCTACCTCAATCCTTCAATAGTAGGATGTTACTTCCTAGGGATCAGAGATGGAGAGCTATTTAGAGGAAGCCTTTACCGTGGTCTGGGAACTGAAGAATCTGAGTTTGGGACTTGCTTCTGAGTTCAGACAGACTACAGGCCTTAGAGATGGTTAATGAAGATGAGGGTTGAGAATCCCAAACTGGTCTATCTCCCTACAGGGAATGAACTTCATGGTGGAACATCATCACAAGGCTGACCACTCCGATGCTGATGGTCTCTCAGGTTCTTCTACCTTAGTGGTGAGAAATCCCATTAGGGTGAGCAGTTCTTACTTTCACCCCTACTGTTTGCTGAATTCAGTTTTTGTTGGCACTAGGACTCTGAGCATTTTACCACTGCTAACTTGTGCTAAAGTGTTTGTGCTCTCTGTTAAACATGTTAAAATTAGCCTACACCTGATTGCCACATTTACTTTACTTGTTAGTCCCTGGTAAAATGGTGCTGCAAGTATCTAGCTTGTAAATTAAATGCTACAGGAGGGCCTGCAGCACTTATTGTGCTATCCACTAAAGCAGACCTTTAAAACATGCCATTGCAGCCTGTGTGTAGCTTTAAACACTCAATTCGAACTGACAAAATAAACCTTTTGCAAAAAGAACACATGGGAGCAGGGTCAAGATTGATTTGCACATTGCTGGGTGGCATGGTGAGCAAAAGCACAATGGATCTCTTGACTGGGGGTGAGTGTTTGATACGTTTCAGACCTCCATCCATCATTTTGTTGTGTTTGCTCAAATAAACCTTTTGGCAGGCCTAACCCTTCCTTTTTAAAAGATATAAGTGACCACTAAGGTAAGTCTAAACAAGTCAAAGGACAGGGTGCATTGTATTGAAAAATAAGGGCCTGTTTTTAAGTTTTACATGACATGGTAGTGAAAAACTTAGATTAGTTATTCACTACTGAAAGGCCTATCTCTCCCTTCGGATAATGGGTTACCTTATTACATTCAATATGTGCTAACATTTGATTGAGACCTTACAGGGACATAACATTTGGACTCAAATGAATTGCAAATGATAATCCTCTTTAATGATAAAGTTAGATTTTAAAGTCAGAATTCTGAAAATGCCACTTTTAGAAAGTTGCCATTTTCTTGTCCTAACCATTTGGTCTCAGCAGCATGTGTCCTCGGTCAAATGACTGTGAATAGCTGCACAGTGGGCCTTTGTGTATTCCTCTCAGACAGTGAGACAAAGGGGGACTAGATGTTGGCTGGATGGGTCATCCTACCAGGATGGTGGGGGCAGAGCTGCCCATTTACATTTCAAAGGGATGCCTCCAGCACACTCACAAAGGAACTTGACACTAGTATTTTGTCATCCCAGACTACTTGGAGCCTTGGCAGGGGAAGGGGGGAACTTTCCAGAACCAGATTTAGATGTAGCCAGGATATCACCCCCACTTCAAAAGCTGGTGCCAAATATAAATAATGGACCTTCTGAACCACCTCTTCAGTGAACACCTGGACCTGTTAGAGATTCAGAAGAAGGACTACCTACTGTCCTACTGCCAGAAAGACAGCCTTGCTGTCCTGCTGACTGAAAGAGGACTGGTCCTGCTCCTTGAACCCAGGACCAGCGGAGTGTCTCCAAGTGCTAGTTGGCTTGCCTCATGAGTGAGTTACAGGGACATATTAAGCTACAGAGACCCTGTAACCTGCACCTGTGTTCTGCCTGAAGTGTGTCCTAACCACTCAAATGGTACCGCTCATGTACTGTGCCCTTTGAAATGGTGTTAGAAATGCACCTCCTTAACTTAACTAAAATTCATGAGTATGAGGGTTTTCAGTTGCCAAACGCCGCGCGCACATTACAGGAATTTGGTGTGAGGAGATAGCGCGGAAATATTTAACATATAGGAGGTATATGCATCAATATGGGGAAGCTATAGGTAGGGCCTTGGCCTTAAAATTAAAAATGAAGGAATCTACTCGCAAAATTGTTAAACTGCAAGATAAAAATGGGACTATATTTGAAGACCCACAGAAAATACTGGAAATTCTGTATCAATTCTATACTGAATTATATACTAAGCAATCTAATTTAGATCTCGATATTTTTCTGCATGAAGCTACTTTTAAAAAACTAACTGATATGGAAAAAACGGTGTTAGATCAACCCTTCTCAATGGAAGAACTGGAGAAGGCAGTTAAAAGTACCTCTAATGGGAAGGCAGCTGGCCCCGATTTTATTCCAGCTGAGGTGTATAAATGTTTTTTTGAACCTCTAAAAATGCTTATGTTGGAGACCTTTAGAAGGGCACCACTGGGGAAAGCTCCACAGTCATGGGATCATGCCTCAATTGTAGTCTTTTCTAAAAAAGGGAAACCCCCAGAACAACCTGCTTCATATCGACCTATGTCCTTAAACTGCGATAGTAAGATTTACTCGAAGATGTTAGCAAATCGCATATCTAAGATTATAACACCGCTAGTTTCATTGACCCAGCATGGGTTTATCGCAAATAGAGGAACTGTAGCCCACATTAACAAGGTGATCACTTTAATGATATAGCAGAAACTGAGAAAAGAGATCTTGCACTGATATTACTTGACGCTGAGAAAGCGTTTGATCACGTAGAATGGGCTTACATGTGGGAAGTCATGGAGAGAATGGGATTTGGTACAAATTTTTTAAGAGCTATCAATGTATTGTATCGATCACCTAATGCGAGAGTCACTGCTATGGGTCAAAAATCGGAAAGGATAGTTATCACAAGAGGTACCCGACAGGGGTGTCCCTGTTCTCCACTTCTTTTTGCGTTATTCATTAATCCTTTTTTAATTGAACTACTAGAGTCACCATATATTAAACCATTTGTTGTTGCTAACATACCTCATTCAATATTCGCGTATGCGGATGATATAGCTATCGTTACTACTGATCCTAGGCAGGCAATCGCAGAGATTGAACGCTTAGCCATCGATTTTGGAAATAGTTCTGGCTATAAACTTAATGCTGCGAAAACGCAGGTGTTGTGTACAGATAGCGTCCAATTTAATGATAAAAGGGTAACACCGGAAGTGACATATTTAGGAATTATTATTAAATCGCATACAAAGGAGATAGTGGAATCTAATTGGGTTAGTACAATACATCAAATTCAGCAATCTTTAGATAGGAGGGGGCGACTTCAACTTTTCATAATTGGGAGAGGTAACATCATCAAGATGAATGTACTAGCCAAAATATTATACATATTTCGTAGTATCCCCATAGAAATTCCTACCAGTCATATATTTAAATTGAAATCTTTATGTACTAAATTATTATGGGCACCCGGGAAAATTAGGCGAGCTATGAAATGGCTAACACTCCCGATAGAGAGAGGAGGACGGGGGATCCCGGATTTTCTATTTTATTATTATGTATGATTTTTACAAAGAATGAGAATTCTATTGACTGGAGAACAAATAGAGGACCCGGCAGAGTCTCCTTCAATATTTTATTTATTATTGGGAGAACACTCAAAGGGCTGTTTATTAAAAGAGTTGGAAGGGAACTATTACAAGCATACCCGATTTAAGGTGATTGATGCAGCATATAAAGTTTGGAGAAAAGTTAGGACTCTAATGAAGTTAGAGAAAATTATTTACCATACCCCGTTTTCAGCTGAGAAGATACTTCCCTCGATATTTTGGGACCATGTGGCCAAGGAATGGAACAAGAAAGGGGTGGTCAGAATTGGAGATTTGTTTGAGACGGATGGAACATTTAGAGCTTTTTCTGATATGAATAGTAAATATCAAATACCCCACTCCTGTTTTTTTTAAATATCTTCAACTCAGAGATTTTTGCTTAAAGAAATTAAATAAACCGACCTCTAATAGATTAATAGAGGCAATCCAATCAAAGAAAAAGATTGGCCTGATATATCGGTTATTGTTGGAGTACAAACTTGATGATTTGAATAAATATAATACATACTGGCAGAACCAGCTGGCAGAAAGTGACTGGAATATTGCAGATACTATTTTGATGGCCAAAGACATATGCTTGTCAGCCAACATGAAAGCACAGGTGTATAAAACCATATTCAGACTATACTATACTCCCAAACGAATGGCCACATGGGGTCCACAATATGATGGAAAATGCTTCCGTGTGGAGGGGAAGAGGCAGATATAATCCATATCTTTTACAATTGCTCTAAATTGATGCCTTTCATTTCTAGTATAGAAAGATTCATAGCTGAAGTTATTCACTATCCTTTAAAAATATCCCCAGCACTTATGTTAACTGGGGAGAGCCAATACATTAATGATAATGCGGATCTGTGTAAATTTAAGAATTTTTTGTTTGTGGTAATGACTATAGCTCGGCTTTGTATAGCTACTGAATGGCTACAACCGGAAGCACCTATGTTTGAATTTTGGAGAAGAAAATTATTTAATATATATGAATTAGAATGGGGCAAGGAAAAAAAAGATTGGATTACTGACACGGGGGGTACTTAAAGATTATTTAAAGAAATAACCTCTGAGGTATGTATTATGTAATGAAATGAATTAACTTAACTTTTGCAAGCTGGAATCAATCTATTGTACAAGAAATTTCTGGATGTATGTATATGGATTTTGTGGATGTATTATGCGACTTTGACCCAACGGAGGCAATAAAAATAATTTAAAAAAAAAAGAAATGCACCTCCTACCTAACCCTAAAACTTGAGAATACAATCCAGCATTAAGAGTCAGAAGAACTGACAGAGGACTGGGACCAACTGCGAGCTGACCCGCCCAAGGTGTATAGCCGGGCTGAATCACTTTTTTGGCACAGCCCGTCACACAATCTATTTTGGGACTTACAAAGCCATGCAAAGTCCGATTTGTGTGGCTTTGTAAAAAAAAAGAAAAACAAAGTAATGCAAGGCAGCTCATAGCTCTGCTCTGTGTCACCTTGAATCAGGGAGGCGTTACATGCAGTGTGGACTGGGCGTAAAACAGGCCTGGGCACCAAAATGAAACTGGACCTATTAATGAATCAGATATCTAAAAAAGTGGCCCACATTTGCAAATCAAGGCAGTTTAGAACTTGTTAAGGCAAGCTGTATATTTGTTTTGCAAGATAACAGTGGCTGCATGCATTTGAGCTTGTTGGAGGGCAATGTTTGTGGTAATACTAGCGAAAAAATAGGATAATCAGACCATAAAACAGGCCCACAAACAGCCTAGAAAAATGACCCACACACTGGCCTATTTACACCATCCCTTTGGGAACTTCCAGATTGCACTTTAGGCAAGTTTGACCATGGTTACATGGGTGGAGCACCTGCATTCAAGTGCAACCACCAATGTAGTTTGACACAAACCTATATTCACGAAAATCACTGAACATGCATTTGTACCAAAATGGTGTGCCTACCCGAAGATGGTGTAATGAGGAGATACAGCTTGAATTCTCCTCGGTAGTTCCTCTTTGCAAGTGTGCTGCATTCTTCAGCACATATACAAAGAGGAATAAGACTCAAGCAAAAGTGTTTGTGCAGGTAAGTATCCCTTCCTGGCAAAACCTATTCTGAGCACGACAGTGGCACCCTTGAGTCATGGCAAAAGAGTGCCTGTGTTGGCGCTATGCAGTCAGAAGTCCGCAAGCGAAACGAGAGGGCAGAAATGTGCCATATCTTGCTAGATATGGCACAGTTATGCTCTCTCCATTTCATGCAACACAACAAAGCCACTTCCCTTGCTGCACTATGTTGTATGAAATGTTAGTAAATATGCCCCTGCAAGCGCAAACTTGCAGTATCACACACAACTGCACAGCCCCTCAAAAGCAGCAGTGAACCTCTCAGTATCCCCATTTGTTCAGCATAAGCCACACTGGGACATAAAACCGGTGCCTGGGTCCCCATTGGCGAAACAGATAGCTTAAAAACTGGCCCACATTTGTAAATTGGGGCAGTTTCAACTTGTAAAGACATGCTGTACAGGTGTTTTACAAGGAGGTAGCATGCATTTGTGCTTGCTGCAGGTAATGTTTGTGGTAATATTATAGAAAATAATGGAAACAACCGTCCAACAAGACCATAAAAAAGGTCCACAAAAGGGAGAAAACTGGCCTACAAACTGATCTGTCAGACAATAACTTTGTGCGCTTGTAGAATGCCCTTTAGGTCAGTCCGAACCTGCACCATATTGTACATGATCGCTAAATAAATATTAATACAAATGGTTTCTGTCTTGTCAAATATGAACACCACAGACAACAACTCTATTATTTTGCTGCTATATTTGCACTATAAATATTACATACATGCACACATACCCCTATTTATTAAGAGATCGGATTTCTGGAGTATATTTGATATCTATTTTAATTGTAATATTATCCCAAAAATATTCTTAAACTGGTTGGTGCCTAGCTACCTTTAGCAGATAATTTGCTCCTATATTCCGAGGAGAACCCTGCATTCTGCTGTTCAGAATTTGCTTTCTATGTGTCGTTTTAAACTCTCATTGCTGGTAAGACATGGGTTGGGGTACTGGGGGGCAAATCAGCAAGGGCCGGCGATAAAATTATCGCTGCTTTAGCGTCTGTTTTCGGATGAAAAGCGGCAATAATTTTATCGCACTATCAGCATGGACACACTAACGCGTGTTTCCATGCCTCTGCGTCATTTACCTTAATGCCCAGATTTGCATCTCTAATGAGATGCAAAGTCGGCATTCCTTCCCAAAATAACGGGAGAAATGTCACTAACCGACATTTCTCCAATTAGCAAGCTGCACGCTAACATGCATAGCGATAAGAAAAGTAGCACTAGCCTCGGTTATTGCTACTTTCCTTACGCCTGCTATCAGTCTGACTTAGCCATTATATCCAATGGAAGGTGGATATCATGGCTGAGTCTGCCCTGCCCTATCATCAAGCTATCGCCAAACATTGTGTGATTATCACTGAATTTTATCGCCGTTGAGATAAGCGTTGCTGATAGCACGCTATCTCTGCGATAAAATACAGCGTTAGCCAGCGATAATTATCCTGGGGCTAAGCGCGCTGAGCTATAATTATCGCCGGCTCTTGCTGATATGCCCCCAGGTTCTTGTGAAACCCCCTACCTTTAACCATCAGGCAAAACGCTAATATTTCATCTTATAGACCTACATTCACAGACTTCTCTTCTAACGCCTTGGTTACGAGTGGGCAGGAAAATTACAACCCATGCGTAAACCACTGTTTACGCATACAACAGCATTATGAGTTTGGTTGTATTTAATGTATCTGATAATTATCAGATGTGTTAAATACTTCATCTGTTGGTAAACTTTGGCAGGTTAAACCTACTGAAATGTAACAGGGTAAATTGTACGGTATTTACCATTTCATGCAGAGTTTGGTGCATTAAATACCAAAATTAGCATATTATTCTCCACAAACTCGTGATAGGTGTTATATATCACCCCCCAATAAATAACCTACACGTGGTATAGTTATTTATCATGTGCAATAAATAACACATCAACTTATAATCAGGGCTTAAGTGCAGCAAAATCTTTTTGTTGGAAATAAATTACTGATGCAATTCGTTAAAGCCATGATAGTACATACGAGCAGGTCTAAAACACAATTTTTTCCGAAGAATGTATGTCTTTACAACGGATTCAATTACCTTGCAGTCCTTTTCCACAAAGCCTTTACCATGCAGATGTCTTTACCACGCATGATATGTATTTGTAAGATAAGTATATTTCATTTTTATTGTTTAAATTAATATTAATATACTTATTATTTTCTGGGGTATCCCAAACCACTTATGCTTTTAATTTACTCCTAACCTCCCTTTACCACTACCCACCCCTAAACCCTTTTTTCAAATAATATTTAAATTATGTATTTTAATAAAATATATACTTACCTGTGTGGTAAAGATACAAATACCTCCCTGGTACTTACCTGCTTAGTAATGGCTGTGTGGTAATGCTCTAGTTTAGCCACACACAGGACCTAGGACCATGACTCCGAGTCCTAGTCTTCCTCGTCCCCATGCCTATAGCTATAAAGACTGGGATGAGAAAGATGGACGAGGATTTAAGAATATATAATATCGTGAGGTAACGTTGGTTACTTGTTTTTTTTGGGAGTTATTTTAGTCAGAGCCAAAATGCCTAGTTTCCCAAACTGAGAGGTTGAAGAATAGTCTGACATTTTCTAGAAGGACTTTGTATCCGGCGTCTGCATCCACGGAACGCCTTGACAGGAGAGGAAACTGTTACTTTTTAACTGAGAACAGCTCTCACTCCGAATTGGGTATCTAACCTGACAAAACGCGACACTGTTGTTCCCTGATGAAGGGCGATTAAATCACGCCCGAAATGCATTGGATTGAAAAACATTTTTTGTCGCTTGTATAAATATTGGAATAACCATGAAACGATAATGTACAAAAAACGTAAAACAACGTAAAGCATATGGAATAAACAAATTTACAATCAAACGGTGTTTGGAATCCTCACTTCAACACTGAGGAAATACAGTGTGCCCACAGGGATGCTTCTAATGGCCCATTAGAGACACGAGTTTCATTGCTAGTTTAGACACACACAGGACCTAGGACCATGACCCCTCGTCCTAGTATTCCTCGTCCCCATGTCTGTAGCTATAAAGACTGGGATGAGAAAGATGGACGAGGATTTAAGAATTTATAATATCGTGAGGTAACTTTGGTTACTTGTTTTTTTTGTGAGTTATTTTAGTCAGAGCCAAAATGCCTAGTTTCCCAAACTGAGAGGTTGAAGAATAGTCTGACATTTTCTGGCTTGTATTATGCACTCTGCATCCTTCTCTCTTGGGTGGATTATCTGCTCTGCTATTTAGTTTTGGTTTTGTTTGGAAAGCAAACACAGCGCACATAGTACCCATGATTTTCAGCAACAATGAAAAATGCAATAAAATAATATGTTTAATCCACTAATGAATCAAACTTCGGTCCGCTCTGCCAGTGGTTTTTCACTACAAATAGCAAAAAATCCGCATCATTGTTGTTGCAACTAAAACTGTAGCCATCTTTGGCAATTAACTCAAGTAAACTGTTAAATTATGTGTGCTTAAGGCCTCAAAGGGGTGGCTGAACAAATCAGTTCAACTGCCAAAAAATACCAACTGCTTCACAGCCCTAATGTTCGACTTAGTTTGTGTGTGCCAAGTCTGAAGGAGGGAGAGCACTAAAAGTGGTCTAACCCTGCTGGTAAGTTCAGAGTCCATGAAAAATGCCTTTTTTTCAAAGTGAATATATCCAACAGCAGTGATTCTTCTGTGGTGTCTATCGTGCTAGAATCCCACATTTTTGGCCTACACATACTGTAATAGGTTTATGGTTTATTAATAAAAAAGAAAGAGGAGTATATAGGTTTTTATAATAGAAAAAAAAGAGAACATTGTATTCTCTAAAAGAAAAAAGCAAACCAAATTCCGAATTCTTCGATCTACTAAGCATCTTTCAAAATGAATATCGTAAAATTAGCAGTAAAGATTTTTGAGAAAAAGTATAGAGAACACCTTCTGCAGCAGTGTGCAAACAAGGAACTACTACCGTCACCGATTATAAAAAATCGTAGCTTATTTTTTTATGTACCATTTACAGCCTTATTACGAGTGGATCGGTTAATTTAGACACATGCGTAAACACCTGTTTATACATGGATTTGAAATTACAACTTAAAGGTATTTTTTGTATCCAAAAATTATCGGATGCGTTAAATAGCTCAAGATTTGTTACATTTTGGCAGCTAAAATATGTACGTTATTTACTGTGCCATGTGGATTTTGGTACGTTAAACAGCAAAATCTGCATGTTATTCCCCACAAATTCGTAAAAGGTTCTATTTATCGTACACCACAAATAAAGTACACCTTGGTGCAGTAACTAGCATCTACACTCAAACAGGGCCTTTGCATCATACTTCTGCTTTTTCTAAGCCTGTAAATAATATGAAGTAATAGTAATAATTTAGTGTCAAAGAAAGCTTATCAACCTGTGGTGCTACGATAGTACACTGCTAGAAAACCCTTAATATCAGGCCACAAGGGACTAACCGCTATATGTATCAAGCTATTTAGCATTCGCAAAGGCCGAAATTCTGCGAATTTCGGCCTTTGCGAATGCTAAATAGACAAATGGAATGTATCAAACAAGTTTGATGCAAAATAAGGATTAGCAAAATTTGCTATTCCTTATTTTGCGATTGCACTTAAGGAATTGCAAATTTTGCGATTCCTTAAATGCAATGTATCAAACAAATATTATGGAAAAAATGCCATTAAGGATTAGCAAATTACCACCAACTTCTAGTTGGTGGTAATTTGCGAATTCTTATCAAAAAGCTTTTTTGAAAAAAAACAAAGGTGCCATATGACGCCCATACATGCCCTTAGGGCATGTATGTGCGCCATATGCCCCCAAATGTCTTTTTCAGGGGTGCAGCAGGGTGTTCTTGAGACACCCCTGCACCCTTGGAAAAATCCCTAATTTGCGATCAGCAAATTGCTAATTGCAAATTGCACTTTCATTCCTATGGGCCTCCTGGCCCATGGATATGAAGGGGTAATTTGCGAATGACAATTTGCTAATCTCAAATTAGGAATGCTAAGGAATCGCTATTGGAAAGCGATTTTGTACATACATACCGTTTTGCATTTCCTAAATAGCGATTCCTTAAAATTTGCTATTTAGGAAATGCAAAATGGTTTGTTGATACATATAGCGGTTAATTTCCTGGAGAAATGTATTGCTGGAGCACTGCAACCTTCGATCGTGTTAGGCCATGCATTAGAGGATGACATCTTCAGAAACTCACCAGGTCAGAAGTCAGTGGCGATGCGTCCATTTGGACGCTGGGGCGTTGCCCCTCATGCCGCCCGCTACCACAAAGTAAACAAACAGTAAACTAACTGACAATGCATGTCAGTAAGTCAGCATGACGCCGGAGGCTGGACCACCCACCCCCTTCAGAGTCTGAATGGGGTGGGCGGTCCGGTGTCATGCTGACTGACTGGCATGCATTGTCAGGCAGCCAGGGGGTGGCGCGGAGCGCACAGCAGGCAGCAGCACAAGTGCTTATGCTGGGGGAAGGTCAGAGAATTTTTCCGATCAGCCCAGTCATGCGCACTACTGAACTGTATGGCTGGCGGCTGCGCATTAGGAGACAGAGGGTTGCTCAACGCTGCAACCGTCGGTCTACTAATGGGCGTCAGGGCAGCGAGTAACCCTGCTAAACCAATCCAGGCGCTGCTGAAGCAGCACCAGTATTGGCTTAGAGGGGTAGCCACTCCAGTGGTGCGCTGTTCCTGAACAAAGTTGGGTGCCAACGCGGGACCCCGGGGCGGCGAGGAGCAGAGGCGGTTAGGTTAGTTTTCTTAATTTTATTCTCCCCCGCCCCTCAACCCCACCACGAGTATTGCGAGCCGCGACTGTCAGAAGTACAGATTTTGATGGCTTTAGCGCAGGAACAATCTTTTGGCCTGAATGCACAAGCCTGGCGACAGCTATTAAGCCAGAAGCTACCAAACTGTTGGTAAGAGTACCTGAAGGCCACAACCCCATTGATGTCCCTTCTAGTGGCCTATGCCATGTTTAGTACCGAGGTCTTTGCAAAAAAAACTGTGCTTTTCAGTTTTACACTCACACCACCATAAGAATGCATTTCATGAGCATTACACTTCCCAGAAAACTAGGCGGTCCTAGCAGCTTTGACAACAAGTTGCTTTTACGACACTTTGTAAGCAAAATGAAACAAGTGTCATTATAATCCAGGTCTCATGTAAGCCACACAGTGAATCTGCTGAAGAGCTTTAGAGATGCATATGACATGGGCACCGGAGCTTTGCCATACAATATAGGAAGACTGTGTTTTATGGTATATGTTGAGACAGAGTGGCCTCAAGGTCACATGGTTTGTACTACCGCACAACGAGCAAGGATGAATGAGTGATTCAGGGTAGGAGGTTACACCAACAAAAAGGGATTGGGGGTAAAGGGCACTTGAGAAGGAATTTAGTGAGAACGTTGTGAATAGTAAGAGTCTGGACTCCCTCAAAAAATAGGGAGAGTTTTCCATTGTGCACAGTGTAACAAGCCACCTGTCTTCCCTTCTCTGCCGTCATGCAATTCTCCCCCTCTGGCTTTTGCAGATCTTGTCTTTCTCCCACTCCCTCCCCTCTCCTCCACCTTTCCTATCTCACGTTGCTATTCGCATCTCCTCTGTCCACAAAGAACATTTCCAAAAACAACGATCTTGCCATTACAATAGGAGGAATGAAGGATACTGCAAATAGCTGGAATGTATTGAGATTCTGCTGATAGTAATGCTCTTTACATATCAGGGTGACTGAAAGATTGGAGTGAACAGAGTAGATGGTAGTTATAAGGGGATGAGAGCAGGAGAAAAAAAAACATCATCCTCCCAAATTACTTATTTTAAAAGGATGGTACTCTCTACCACTTCCACTGGCATGCTTCACATCGGGTACCCTCTTTGCAACCACCAATGTATTGAGTATGTCGTGGATCCAGTGGGGTGGAGGCTTTTTTAGAATCAAGAAAAAATCATGCTATACACACTCAGAGTGAATGTACTTTATTTTGATTAATTCGTGTCCATTCCAGAGAATGGCTACGGTTTTAACTGTAACTGTGGTTTTAAATTTCTTAAAAAGTGTTTCTAAATTACGGAAACAAATGGTAACGGAAATGGTTTAAACCTTTTTCATACTGAATAACTGTCTATTGATCCCCCTCACTGAACTCACATTAAGAGCTGTAATCATTGTAATTTGTTTTTATGTCTGTTACTTTTATGGTTACTTGTTTTTAACCGAATAAAGTTCTTTGAATCTGAATCTGATTAATTCGTGTGTTGCTAGAGAGAATCCATAAATGATAGGAGTCCTCTTTATGAAGGCATGTTAATAATAGAAAAGACACAAGAGAAGGCTTCTTCTTTGCATCCCTAAAAACTAAAAGGTGTGCGCTCTGCAAATCTTTAGTAATTCAATATGTTTCTGCCCTCATCCAGGTCATGGGCATTTGTCAGAACTGGCCTCTGACTGCTCATCAAACTGCCTACGTCTTACCACCAAGGGGAAAAAAGATGAAGAAAAAAAGATGTAAAAGTCACCACATGTACAAGCCAAACCCTTTTCAAGAATTAATTGCATGATGTTGTCTTCTTGGTTTCATCATATTTAATCTCGGTGTTGTCTCACACAATTACCAATTACTACTGATTCAGCACTTAGGGCCATATATAGGAAGCTGTTTTGCGATCCCAAACACTGCGAACCGCAAAAATCAGGGTGTATGCGATCGCAAAACAGACTGTTCCGATGTAGGAAAGCTTTCTGCAGCGCAAAATGAGAATTGCTAATTTAGCGATTACCATTTTTGCGTAACAACGATTCTGTGAATAATATTGCGAATTCGCAGTCTGCGGCACAGTATTTGCGATAATCGCAAATACCGTTACCGCTAAATGCAAATTCACAATTTGAGATGTAGCAAAAGATAGCAAATAGCGATTTTACGAAAATCGCAATTTTGCACTTCTCAATTACTACCAACTCTGAGCAGGCGGTAACCAGGTCTAACTATTTAAACAGGCCCACAATGTCACCAGGACTTCCCACCATGGCTGGCCTGTATGTGATAGCCAGGAGGCTGCATATCAGAGATGCTGCACAGAGAAAGAGACGTCAGGAAAGGATCTACAGAGCACGCATCACCCTCTTCCAGCGGACCGAGGAGGACAGCCATGTGCACTACAGGCTGCACCCAGACAGCATCCTGGATTTAATAGAGGAGCTGACACCCATACTTGAACACCCCACACACAGGGCACACACCATTCCCACCCATATTCAGGTTCTGTGCTCACTGCACATCCTGGCATCAGGGAGTTTCCAGGGGGTGATAGCCTCAGCAGTAGGGGTCTCTCAGAGTGCACTTTTGAGCTTCTTCCACGCTTTCCTTGATGCAATGGTTCAGAGGCTGCATCACCACATCCGATTTCCCAGCACACAGCAGGCACTAGATCAGACCAAGCAAGAATTCTACCAAATTGCCCAATTTACCCACGTCACTGGCTGCGTAGATGGGACCCATGTCGCACTGTCACCCCATCACATACTGAGTATGTGTTCAGGAACAGAAAGACATATCATTCCCTGAACATCCAGGTAGTGTACAACGCAAAACGTATAATCACAGATTTTGTGGCAAAATACCCAGGGAGCAAACACGACTCATTAATTTTTCACCACTCTGGATCAAATTCAGACTCACAAGTGGCGAGTTTGGAGAAGGCTATCTGCTAGGTAATTGCATGGCTCAAAAACACACAACCAGTAAAGGTTTGAACTGGCAGGGCAGTATTTAACATAAAGCTACTTTTGCCCTGCAGGTGACAGTCCGTATGCTGTACGTGACTACGTCCTCACACCCTACCTGAATCCAGCCACAGGAGCTGAGCGGAGGTACAACAGCGCCCACAGAGACACATGCTGCACCATTTACATGACCTTTGGAATCCTTAAGAGCTGTTTCCGCTGCCTCCATAAGAGTGGAGGTGCGCTACAGTACAGCCCTGAGACATGTTGCAAAACCGGGGTTGCCTGTACAATGCTACACAACATCTCGACCAAGAAGGGCACCCCAGTGGATCTGACAGATTCAGACACATCAGATGAGGAGGAACCAGCTCCACAACGCAGACCGGCAGGTGGTGCCGGGGCGGCTGCCGGGTACCTAAAACGAGATGAGATCACACAAAACTAATTCTAGGTGAGTAATCAGGACACAATGCCAAAGAATGGTGCTTAACTGTGATGTTTATTTCCTTTACTGCAGGAATACATCTGTCACACAGCGTGACTTTAATGTTCATGCTTGCACATGTTTGTGCCACAGTGCTAGAATTGTCATCAGTCAATGAGTCCATATGGAATGTGTTGCTTCACACATAGCCATGAGTCCCTGCTGCCTCTTCACCGCCTACGTGCATGCCCTGTTGCCGCTCGCTCAGGCTGTACACTGACCTCACTGGAGTCATCACCTACTCTCCCCTGGTGCGCACTCCAGCGTCTGTCTGCTGGAAGTGGTGGAGTGCTGCTGCTCCTGCTGGACTGTTCTTCCGTATTCAATGTGCCAAGTGTCCCTATGCCACCTGTGGCAGCAGCGCTCATCTGGTCCATGGCATGTGTCACCTGCACCAGGCCCCTACCCACATCCCGGCAGCAGTGTGCCACTTCATGCTGCATACTGACACATCTTCGGGCCAGCAGAGATGTGGCGGTTGACAGCTCTTGTGTACAAGTCCAGCCGGGTGTGTAGACGATGTTTCTCCCTGCACCTGGCTGCCCTGTCTCTCCTTATCTCCCTGCACAGTCCTTCCTATGCACCTGTCATGGCCATTACACCAAGCCACAACTCTGACATGTTGTGATTGTGTGCTGCTAGTTGGAGCTGTATTGGCCTTTCACTTGCAGACGCTGTGCTTTCAGCATGCTGCCTTTAAGGCCAGAGAACACCGTGTCTTCATCGGAAGGAGCATTGCTGGTGGAGGGCCGTGCCCTGCGTCTTGACCCACTCCCATCTCTAGGTTGTACAGTGGACTGTGGTGTCTGCTGTCCTGAACACTGCCTCTGGACTGGCTGTGCCTCTTCTGCTGTATCTGTTGCCTCTGCCTCCAGAAGTGGTGACACTATGTTGCGCCATCTGCCTGGCGCAAGGTCTGCCTGTCTTGCTGAGCCCTGCTCCTCCTGCTCTGCCTCATCCTTAATTCCTGGTGTTTCCACCCCTTCTGCCATGGTTTCCTGTGTTGTTGGTGGTGCTATGAATTAAAATGCACACATTAATTGAGTGTCCTGTCTAGCATTTTTAATGCATTAAAGGTTACAATTTCCTATTCCTATTAGTATTATCTGTCTGTTTTAAATATTGCCTGAATGAGTCATCCCTATTCCCCCTTGCTATGTCTCACTGGTCCAGGTATCAGTGCATGTGACTACATCTCCCATAATGCAATTCTGGGTGTGCTTGTGGATATGTACTGGAGTTGCACTCAGGTTGGGTGTCTGGGGGTGTGAGTGGGCTGGTTATGTTTTGAGGGTTTTAGCATGCATCTTACCTTTTGTGGTGTCTGTGTGTTTGTAGCTGTCCATGTCAGCCACGCCACTCACACTTTCAGGCTGAAGGGTGCCCTCCACCAGCTCCTCCAGTGGCATTGGGTCTGGTGGGTGCTGTCGACGTTCCACCTCCGGTCTTTTTGGCCTCAGTCAAACTTGTGGCCACCCTCTCCTTCGACCTTTGCCGCATATCATACCACCTTTTTGTTAGGTCTTCGACTGTGCGGTGTTTGACGGCAATTGCATTCACTTTTTCCTGGATGTCCCTCCATATTTTTCTTTTTCTTGCCTCTGGCACACGTAGTGAATTTTTCCCAAAAAGGAGAGCATGTTGGCTTACTACTTCCTGGGTGAGGACCTTCAGCTCCCTCTCCCTAAATGTTTGTTTTCTCTTTCTTGGATTTTCTTCCTGCTGCTTCTCACTCCCCTGGGACTCCATTACTCAATGTAAGAGAACACCATTCCTCCTGTTATTTTTTTATTTTTAAAATTGAGTTTATTAAAGAAAACAAGAAAAGACCAGCAATACAATAAGCAGTACAAATCCCATTTAACATAAAAATATGTAGTAAAATAGGAATATATAAGGATAGGTTAATCAAGCTGTATACAAAAGAAATATACAAAATATATAAATAATAAAGGAAAGGGGCAAGGGAAGGGAAACAATATGCCATTAATATATAACAATTAAGAGTAATAATGCATTACTGTAAGCATAACAACAACTGAATAGGAATAACGTATTATAAGCATAGGGGTGTTAAGAAACTTTTAATCGTCTAGGAGAAAAGCGGAACAGAGAAAACTCAAGCTGGTTTCCTTACATCGTCTGAAATGTTGGTAATTGTAACACTAGAAGAGGCAGACAAAGATAAATAAGTTGTAAATGGAAGCCATAATAAATCTCTTTTAATTGCTAGGGAAATAGGGGAGACATAATTGGTATCTATTCAGTGATGAAAACACACAGCGTCTGCCTGTTTACAGTTAGAGGTTATTAAATGAAAGGCAATAGCTAGCAATACATCTAAAAGTTTCAAACTCAGTGGAGAGTGGGGCCATTGGGGTGATAATGTGCCCAGAAATAAATTTGTGAAAGAAAAAGGGATCTGAACTTTGAAAATTATCTTAATTTGAGACCAAGCCAGTTGCCAGAATTGATGATATCCTCCTGGTATGGTTCTGTGTATATATGGCATGTGTACAATCAGGAATCCCGTGGAGCTGAGCTGTCTGGGTGGTTGGTGGAAGGAGAGGTAAATGTTCAAGTAGGTGGGGCCTAAGTTGTGCAGTACTTTGAATGTGTGTGTGAGGAATTTGAAATTAGTGCTTTGTGTATCGGAAGCCACTGGAGCTCCCTAAGGTGTGGTGTGAATATGAGTTCTGTGTGGGACAATGAGTCTAACTTGCCAAGTTCTTGGGGGTTTGTAGTCTTCTAGTGAGTTGTTTGGTTATCCCGCCATAGAGTTTACTTGCTGGTGACTCAGGCATGGGAAGCTTGATTCAGGTCCAGGGAAGACATGGCTTGGCAGTTCGGGCTGGACTGTTCCCATGAGGCACAGGGTCAGACTGATTTGCATATGGCCATGTCTGAACTGGGGTGGCGGAGTGAGCTAAAGAACGGTGATGGATTAAACCCAGATCAGTTGACTGGGGGTGAGTGTTTGTATTGTCAACGCTCCAACCATCACCACCTTTGGTTTTTCTTTGACTCAGGCATGAGTGACAGCTTTTTTAGTGTTCCTTGGAAGCCATTTGAAGATCTTCTGCAGCTTCTTCAGGGTCATGCCCAGTTTCATGTTGATGTTTATTACGAGGTTCCTGACATGGGTGCTGGGTATGGGTACGAGTTTGGCCTGCCACCAGCTGGAGTTCCATGCTGAGGTGTGCTTGCCGAAGATCACTACTTCTGTCTTCTAGATGCTTAGCTTGGAGACAGTTGTATTTCATCCAGTTAACAACTTTGGTCATTAAAGCTGGGAACTTGCTTCTTATGTTGTGGTTTTGTCTGAGTAGGAGAGCATGAGTTGCTTGTCATCAGCATTGGAGAGAATGTTGATAATGTACGTGGATCACATTGGCCAGAAGGATCGTGTATGCACTGAGGAGGGTGGAGCTGAGCGATGAACATTGAGGCACTCCTCGAATGAGTTTGTAGGCATCCAAAGAGTAAGATAGCAGGCTAACAGCTTGTGTTCTATCCTTTAAAAACTAGCAGATCCAGCAGAGAGCAGATCCTTGGATGCCAATCTCATCAAGCACCTGGCGAGAATGTGCCAATTGGAGCTGAGAGGTGCAGGAGAATGAGGGCTGCCATTTCCCCCTGTCTAGGCTTAGTCAGGTGTTTTCTGTGGCAGAAATGAGTGCTATTTCTGCACTGTGGTTGGGCCTGAACCCAGACTCCATAGTATTGAGGAGCAGATGGTTTCTGAGGTGGTCAGAGAGGTGTCTGGTGATTAGTTTCACTAAGAACATTGCCAGTTATGGTAGGAGATGGGTCTGAAGATGGAAAGCGTGGCTGGGGCTTCAGATGGTTTATTGAGCAGGGACATGACAGTGGCGTGTTCCCAGGTGTCCAGGAATGTGGATGAGCCAATGAAGGCATTGAGGATAGGTGTTAGCGCTTCGGTAGAAGTCTTTAGTTAAAGGCATTGTAGGGGCAAGGGCAAGGGTTAGACGGGGACCCTGAGTGGACGTTCTTCATGGTAATAAGAGAGTCTGACCTTTCTTATCATAACTCTTTGCTCAAAGAGAACAACATACGGCCATTTCGCATTGTCAATCATGCATTTTCAAAACTAGTGCAATTGATGATTGACTCTAGGGTATATAAATAGCCCAGGCTTTTTTCAGCTCGAGTGACAGATCTTCTACAAATGTTTTACAATGGGGCATTGTCCTATGTCAATGACATATATTTGACAGATGATGACCTTTCAGTACAATTGACAAGAGTATATCACATAGTTGTGGGATTTGCTCACATGGGCTACAAATTTAACTTTAAAAAATCAAAAATTGCCAAATTCAATGTAATGATTTTGGGATATAAGCTGTGAATGAAAGGCAAAAGACTTGCAACACATTTCTTAGAAATGTGTGCACTTATGCAGCCTCCAACTATGTTGAAGAGGTTACAATCCATATTGGGATTCTTACATTTTGACAGAACTTATTTCTAGATTACGCAGAATGGGTTAAAACATTCTACGACTTGATTCATCCAGACTTTTCAAGCACAAACTGGACCACTAAACACATACAAATATTATGTTCAGTACAAGCTGACATGCTAGCTGTAAAACACTTACACACACATGAGTAAACCTGGTGATCCATATAATTGCAGGGGCATTGTGGTTAACATATATTACATTTAATGAAGGTGACACTGCACCAATTCCATATAAATCGCATTTATATACTAATGCTGAAATGCATTTTGCACCAACAGAAAAATGCTAACTGCGGCACAGACTGATGTAGTGATGGAGAGCGTACTTGCTCAGGGAAAATTAACTTTTGTCATGACCCTGGTACCGAGCTTAAAGGCCATCACAAAAGCAAGCGTTCCGAATGCAAAAGCACTACATCCATGATGGATACAATGGGCTCACTCACTCATCACAACAGATGTAGATTACAGATTTGACTTTACACTACAAACACAAGCTTTTCTGCAGTATGAACATGAATATCCTCTGCCCCATAAAGTCATGCTTCTAGATCAGTGTGATTACATCATATATACTGATAGTTTGCCCTTCCTGCTTTAGGGACAAAGCACCAATATTCAGCAGCGTGCGCTGCCATAGAGGGGCACATGCAGGATGGATAATTCCAGATTTCTGAGAAAACCTACACACAGTTACTCTGCGACTGCATTGCACAGTTGGCTGAAATTAAGGCTCTAATTCTGGCACTAGAGAATATGATAGTGTGCGATTTGTATTATTAAGTCCAGTTTTATAATGAGTATTTACACTATTAGAGCCAGAATGGATTCAGAGATTTAAAAGGGTGCACAATTAACCCCTTCGCTGCGGGGGGTAATTCCCCTGCTGTGCTGGGGGGCATGGTGGCACGCACAGCGCCCCCATGCTCATGACGAGCTCAGTTTGTCATGAGGCGCGGCGCTCGGTGCTCATGACGAGCTGAGCTCGTCACAGCTGCACCCATTCCTGTGGAACGCTCAGCACAGCAGGGGAATTATCCCCGCGTGTGAGCGTTCCACGGCTCATGACGAGCTGAGCTCGCCATGAGCACCGGAGCACCGTGCCTCAGGACGAGCTCAGCTCGTCATGAGCATGGAAGGTGTTAAGCACAAGATGCTTTGGGAACAGGTGGCTAAGCTGAAAGTGTACTTGCCACAGACTCATGTTGTCAAGTAGTTTCCACCTCATGGTATGAAATGTACATTTGAGGACAGCATAACCCATGGGATGGTGGCAGACTGAGTCTATGCACCCCCTCAGGATATGTTGTCATATAGATCAGCTAGCTCACAGTGTCACCATATGCCCCCCTCAACCCTAGTCGGTCAGCAAATAGTTTCTGACAACCACTGAACATGACAACCCTGTTCCCCAGAAGATATGGTTTACTCAGACACTCATGCTCTAGTGTTCTCAGAGAAACATATGAGAAATAAACAGTGGGGTGTTTTTCAATATTTATTGAACAAGTGTGATTCTTGTGTAAAATATATGTGCTGTAATGATCAATAGACATAAGCAAATTAAATGAATTAAGACCACCAGAATGGTGTACAGAATAAAAAACTCCACCACGGGGTGGTAAAAGAATGTATATATGCAGGCATAAAATATACAAAATTGGTCATAGTCCTACTATGCAACCTAAGTGTGTCTAGCAAATAATACCCGTACTGGATGATCAAACCTCTGTTACCCAATGGGAAAGAATGTAAGTCACTGTCTTGGTCAGCCAGCTGCTTGGTTGAAGCGTCAGTGTGTAGAGACCTCACCAATGTCAGCAATGGCGCTCCTCTGCCTAAACTCGGAAATGTTTGTTTATTTATAAAGAAAAGTTTCCTTGGGAGTCCTGTGCAACCCAGCATTGGGTTGGTCTATAGGTAGCCATGTCGCCCCCTGGATGAAAAATAGAATGACATTTGCACAATGTGTGTCTAGGCCTTGTATGCGGTGTTCAAGAAATCATGATAATGTTAGGTGAAGCAGAATCCGTATGTGAAGCAGTTTCCCAAAAAAAAGCCAACATTGTCATGCATGCAAATGTGCATAAAAGGTTATCGTGTAAAGGGGAAGGCAACTTAGGAATATGTGTCTATGATAAAAGAGCAGACGGTCAACACGCGAACTTTGGAATCATGCTCCCGCCGCTTTACAGGGTTTTCCTTGGATCTCAGTGCAATGGAGAAAAAAGAACAATTGATTTTAACTGACAACTGTATCACCACACATCATCAGGTGGGATCATAGAGAGGACGTAAAGCTTTACAGCATGACTCCTGGATATAGCACTCAGATTGCATATTGGTGCGAATTGGCGGTCCGGTAATACAAGATATCTTTTAAAGTTGGGGGCCGAATTATCCCTGCAGAGGACTCCACTTAAATTTGCCCACAGGGGGTCCAAGGATGGTAGTTCTTATATAGATGGTTGCCGCTTCTCAAGAACATATCTTGAACATATCTTTGAGATTGTGGTAGAGCGACCTCTACCTGGGGGTATTTAATTTTATGATACATAGGAAAACATATTGACTGTGAAAGAGACATATATTGAAAATAGTCTTGATAAAGGTGGTGCTTACAGAGCAATTCACCGAAACGCGTTGACGCTATCATTCAAAGTTAAATTCAAGGACCTACTTTATCAGCACTTAATTACTTGACTCTGACCTAGTTGCAAAGATTCTAATGAATTAACATCCTGATGAGTCAGGTCAACACCACGGGGTTCGGTCTCTTCCTATGTTTATTGTGTATAATTCTGTATATGTTTTTATTGAGAAGGACATGATTTAATGTATAAATTGTATTAATAAATGTTACTGTTTTTATTATATGATCAAAAATAAATTTGTATTTTGAGCTAATTACGTTCTTAGATGCCTTCATGATTAAGAGGTATTTGTATTCATAACCATTGGATTTCCTCTGTGATGGCTGTGAGTAGAATAATGCAGTGAAGTGCGAATGAGTGAATATGATTGAGATGTTTTGAGCAATTCCAAGGGAATTACCAATTTTTATTTGTCACTGGTACCCTGTCCCTTGGATAGTTGGGCAATTCCCTATTCCCTTTATATGATAAAAGATGACATTGGTTCTATGTAGGCCTGCCTCAGTCACATAATACTGTAATACATACCCTGAGTCACCAATGCTTTAACGTACACGTTGCAAGGAATACCATGGCTGATGAAGCAGTAAAAGCAACAGTGCAAGCTGCCGTAGTCATTCCAGTTACTTGTTCAAGTACAAGACTAGATAGAGACATCATGCCAGATGTCAACACTGCATGCAATTACACCCACCTGCCGAAAGGCTTTTCACTAAAGTACTCCTACAAGTTAGATGTGCACATTACTGGAGTGGGGTTAGAGTAATACCAGATTAAGACTGCAGGTTCAGTTTAGTTCTAGCAGCGCATGAGGGTCTAGCATCTGCACAAGCAACGGTGGCAGCTAAGATTACATTATTGCCGCCACGCTACTGGTGGGCAGGCCTCTATAAACAGACTAAGGACTTTGCACTTAAATGCGACATCTGCCAGCAGATGAAGGACTCCACAATGGCACGTCCACCACAGACACCTCTACTCATTTCCAACAAGCTGCTCGCTTGTGTTTATCTGGGCCATGGCGAGCCCTTGTCATTAGATGGGGCTTAGAAGTACATCTTGATAGCAGTTGATTCCTGCTCTTGATTCCTATGGGTCTGTCCACCAGGGTTGGCTGGTGCCCGAGCAGGTATAAAGGATCTGCAAGCCTTTACCACGACATATGCAGTTGGCACATTCCATTCCGACCATGGTCTGGTGTTCGCCTCCAGGGTTTACAAAGATGCCAGGGGAAGTTTGGTTGTGACCCTGTGGTATTACTCCCCGTACCATCCCGAAGATATTCAGTCAAGGAGAGAAAAAAGAGACTTAAAGCAATCTTTAACAGCTATGGTACAAGGCTCAGGTCGCAGATGGGTCCAACATCTATATGGGGTCAAGACGGCTTTGAACAATTTGCTTGGAAAATCCCTGGGTGGTCGGACTCCCTATTACATCTTGTTTTGGGTTAAAATGTGGGTCCCAGACCTCGACAGTCCCAGCGCAGTGGCAGCTGAAACAGCATTTGATGCAAACAAACGTTTGGCTGTTTTACAGTAATGGAACAGTTTCCGGGATTAACAAGCAAAATCTATGTAAAACACATCGCCTCTGGTGAAGTGAAGGAAGTGCCAGCAGCTCCAGGTTGGATCACTAAGGTTGGGGAACTAGTTAGGGATAAAGAAGTCGAGTCATTCTACAGAGTGCCTGCACCTGTCCTGGCTGTTGAAGGTACCAGAACTGTGGTTCTTCTGCCTCATGCTGGCTGCAGAAAGAAGAGGTTTGTCTCCATTGCTATTAGTAAATCACACTATGTGGCTAATTCTCAACAATAGGCTGCATGGGGTCCTGGATAATTACCTGCCTCCTCTCACTACCATACAGGAACCCCTAGGGAAGCTACGCTTAGGGATGATGCTTCTACTCCCCGGCTGCGGACAGTAAACAATGAAATATCCCTTCTTTCTGTTACTACAACAGCTACTATACAATCGACTTGTACAGAAACACAGATTTCAAATTGGAATCCTGACACAAATGCTGTTCACTTCAATGTACTATAGATCGAGTCATCTCCCAGTTCTGCACAACCTGCAGAGCTGCCAAAAATAAATCGGACTGCCTCTGACTCCCTCATTGACTTTGATTACATTTCTTCTGATTCATTTGATCCACCAGCACCTACACCTCTACCTTTATGAATGAGACTGTGTGTTTTGTATCTCTGGCTGAAAATGTTTTTAATGTTCCTGGTCATTTGGATTGGTTTCGTGGCAGTCATTTTCTTGCTCCTGAACAGACACTATCTCCCAGAATGTTCTGCTGTAAAACAGATGAACTTGGTTCTAACGCAGCACTCTTTCTCACACAAAGTGAGGAGAGACCTTTCCCTGGTGAACATTTCAGCCATTCCAGTTTCTGATTGGATTGTTTGGGATAGGGTATCGTATGGTGTATATGGTCCTACAGAACTCTTGCAAAAGCCATATGTATTTTGTATTTCTCTGAATGACATTATTACTCCTATTACTGTCTCTGATGATTGGGATATTGATACAGTGCATGAAATGTTAGAAGAACTTGAGCATTGAACAGTGTTTTCATCTGATGACTAACTGTGATAAAATGTTCTGTTTTCAACATTATGGTCAACATTTCTTACATAAAGAAAGTACTCCACATGATGTCTTTAATAATACAATATGGGAACATTGCCCTACACTACCATGGGTTAGTTAAAAACATTCCTCAGAAGTTTGCTTATTGTTCTGGTTATGATACATTAGAACCAGTGTCTTAATATTATGATCTTACACCATCACCTGCAAAGAAGAATATGCTGAAAAACACCACAATTATTTTTTTCTGCTTCTTAATTTTCCCAGCTGTCCACACAAGGGTTTGACTTTTGAAGGGATTCTGTCCATGTTAAATCAATTTGGGAAATGAAGGATTGGCAGGTTCAGGGGAACAGGGCTTTGTTTAGAGCTTGCCTTATACCACAACAGATGATTTTCCTGAACAAAACTATGCAACAAACATCATGCCTTGGGTTGGCTAAAATCAAGAATTTGAAGACTCCAAATATTCCCACATTTGCATGATTTCCAAACTAACAGCAGTTTACAAAATACACAGAGGTAATACTAGACACCATGCTAAGCAATGGCCGTACAATCCATCAGATACCACTTGGAAGGGGTGGTTTGTGCAGCAGTTAGATACTAACGGATGTCAGGCATGGTTCCTGGGTAACACCAAGGGTTTCAAGATCAGCAGGCTTGACCTGTGTTACGTCCAGACAGAATACTCAGGGGTGGTGACAACTTATAGTGTTGGGAAGTTGTGCCTTGATTTGCTAAAAACCTCAAACGTGTCCCAGGTGAAACAACACTTGTCCCTTCTTTCTGATGACATCGGACTACAGGTCTTCTTGCTAGATCCTCGAAAACCATGTAAAAAGTGCTTCTTGCATGTAATATACATGAAGTTTAGAAGGTTTCTCAGTATGAAGCTGCTGAAAAGCTGTGCGATATTGACAGGGCTAATACAGCAAAAGCTCTAGCAGTGGTTGATAAAGTATGACAACCTTATCTTTCGGGATATACTCTCTGGGTAACATAGTGTCAACTGCAATAGACATAATGAAACATGACATGTCTGCACTACAACATGGGCAGTTACAACTTAGATTGATTGAGCGATTGAGTTGGACACTTCAGACTCTTTGTTCTGGTTGCCTACAAGGTGACATATTAATGCCACCGGCCAGTTTTCACCATACTACCATATGAAGCAGGAAATACTCATGGCACGCAAAGATTCAACATACACTATATTACACATAGTGAAGTAAGAGAAATTACTTTTCACTGTTGCTGAAAGGCCTTCCACTGATTGGGTAATCAGTGGGTTCATTACTCTTCTGATTTCTATATTCCACTTCCAATACTGTCTACAACACAATCAAGTAGGCAAATATGAAGCGTTGGTGGAAGGGTTTGTACATCCATCTTGGGTTTTACCTTTTAAATTGGATTGTTGGAATATGGAGATTGAGGTTTTTCTTAGTGGGTCTGTCTGCAAGAGTACTTTAAGGAATTCCTTAGTGTGCAAGGAAGTGTTGCTTCACAGGGCTTGTAACTCATCCATGGCAAACTTGTCTTGCTATTTGAAAGGTTCCCCAGTGGCTGTGATCCGTCCAGCTTTCAGATTGCTCTCAAATGGGAGTTATCACATCACCTCACCTATAGCCACACCACCAAACTCCTCTGGACCGACCACCACTGCTTGCAATTCGCCTTCACCACACTCACCGTACACAACTGCCATCACCGCTCCCCTGTCGTTGCTTTAACAAGGCCACCGAAGTACATATAACCGCCTCCTCAGCACTCTTATACTGCCAACATCAACAGACGCCTCAGCACGCAACCTCCACAGATGGATCTCCAACTGCGCCAACACTCTGGCACCCATCAAGAAGGCACCAGGCAAGCAACCCTCCAAGAAAGCCAGCTGGTTCACTCCCACCCTCCATGAGTCCAGACGCATCTGCAGGTGATTCGAGAAGAGATGGAAAAACAGCAAAACCCGGAAACCAACACCACCTTCAAAACTGCAGTCAACACACACCACCTTCTCCACAAAATGACAAAGAAAACAGCCCTCCAAGACAGAATCAATGCCAACGCAAACAACAGCAAAGAACTCTTCGCCATCGTCAAGGAGTTCGTCAGGCCCAACAGCGAGACCACAGACATCCCCCCTCCCAAGACCTCGGCCACAAACTCGGCCCCTTCTTCCACCACAAAATCAGGCAAATCTACGACAGCTTCAACACCCAAGACCCTGCCTCAATGCTCGTCACCACCGAATGCAACCACGCTGCACCCCAACAGATCCTGCTCAACTGGACTCTGCTCACCACAGACAACACACTCAAGACCATGAAGAGCATCCACTCTGGAGCCCCATCGGACCCCTACCTGTAGCACATTTTCATAGAGCAGCCCAGAGCTTCGCCGCACCATCAGGTGCTCCATCGAACCTGCCACCTTCCCCGATGACTGGAAACATGCCGAGTTCAACCCCCTGCTGAAGAAGCCATCTGCAGAACCGACAGACCTCAAGAATTTCAGACCCATTCTCCTCTTCACAGCCAAGGTCATCGAGAAGGCCATCAACACTCAACTCTCCAAGTTCATCTAAGAGAACCATGTCCTGGACATCTCTCAAGCCAGCTTCTGAAGTAATCGCAGCACTGAGACCACACTCCTCGCCACCACTGATGATATCCACTCCCTCCTCGACCAAGACAAAACTGCAGCCCTCATCCTACTCTGACCTATTGGCTTCCTTCGGTACCATCTCCCAATGCACCCTAATCACAAGACTACATGACACCGGCATCCGTGGCAGGGCCTGTTCTGGATCCACTCCTTCCTTACCTGTCGAACACAGCAAGTCAGACTACCTCCGTTCCTCTCAGAACCTACAAAGATCAGCTGCAGCGTACCCAGGGCTCCTCCCTGAGCCCCACCTTCTTCAATGTCTACATGGCCCCCCTTGCGGTTATCTTCAGAAACCATGTACTCAACATCGTCTCCTATGCCGATGACACCCAGCTGATCCTCTCCCTCACCAATGAACCCACAGCCACCAGAATCAACTTTCACAGCTGGATGAAGGCTGTTGCCACCTGGATGAAAGACAGCTGGCTCAAGCTCAACTCAGACAAGACTGAAGTACACATCCTGAGACCCACCCCTCAGCCTGCGACAACTCGTGGTGGCCCGCCACACTGGGAACCCCTCCCATCCCCATGGACCACGCACATAACCTTGGTATCATACTGGACTCCTCCCTCACAATGACCCACCAGACCAATACAGTATCCTCACCCTGCTTCCACATGCTCTGCCTGCTTTGAAAGACATTCATATGGTTGTACTGTTTCCTTCTGCCTGTACAGTTAGGGAAGCGATGCTTTGGCTTTCGATAAAACTTTTGAATGTGCACTTTGATGACTTGAGCATTTCAGAAAGATGTGGCCTTAACATCTGCAAGGGAGACATTTGATCTTCAAGTTGAGAGATCCTCTTCATAGATGCAGTCACAACACTAATTCCCACTACGTTTTGGAGAACTGGTGCACCACATGTTTAACATGTCTAATATTGTAGGGTAGTGTAATTTTTCATATGCATAGGCTCTGGTTTGGTTAACACCTTCCAAACAGTCTTCGGAGTTATTCCATCAATTACATTCTCCATGCTCTGAAGCATTTTTGGAGGACTTCCGTTGGTCCTACTCCTGATTGTTGGGACTGTGTTTTTATTTTATTTTTGTTCCTCAATGAATGTCTCATTTCAAGATGGAATGGAACTGGTGCTACCACATGTGCTTCTTTGCGGAGAATCCATGGTACAATATAATGAAGCACCCTTGCTTCAGGAACTCAATGAGCACTGGTTGTTGTCCTTTCGGCCTATGTTGCTACACTGCGTGCAGCCTGTTGTGGGGGTAGAATGGGAACATGTTTGCTCCATAAACCTGCTCCGAGGTGTACCTCTGGGATCATCATCTGCAGTTGCTGGGAACAGAAATGGTTTGTCTACCTCTCTGAACAGAATAACAATTTTGCAGTTTCGATTGGTGGGAACTTTTTAATTCGGCCTGTTTTTTTACATTCTAAATTCCTTTTAAAATGCATTCCTTTTAACTTTGGCTTTTATTTGCTTTTACATTTTTTATTATAAATTTCTGAATGCTTTGGCATCAGACAGTATGATTGCCTTTTAAACTCTCTCAGCCCCTTTTATATGTGTCTGTATATCATGCAGCATTGCTCTGGATTGCATTTATTAGTGTTAGATAACCTTAGCTGACTTATATCTGAGAAGTGGGTATCACATGGCTCAGTTAAGCCTGGAAATAAACACTTCCATTTTACATGCACACATTACTTAAGTTGCTTTCTTTTCTACACAATGACTTTCTACACGCATTTGCATGACTTTTTTTTTATCTGAAACCACATTTCTTACATTTCCACTACATAGGCACACTATCATAACAACTTGAACATTTACTACAAGGCCTAAACATTTGTTGTGAAAATGTTGTAGTTCTTTATTCAGCTGTCAAGCGACATAGCTATCACAAGAGGATACACAATGACAGCCTGGCTGAGGCCTCAGCACAGAAGCATGGATGCTGTTATTATATATACATGCGCATTTCTATGTTCAAATCACAGGTGCACTCTGCTGTCACTTCGAGGTCGCTGTTGTCGGAGTCTGAGCCCAGCTGATTCCTGTTGCAAAGGCAAGGAGGCATGTTGAAATGGTGCCCAATTTCACCCAGAGGTAATGGGGAGTTAGATCATCCAGTAAGGGATTTTTGACAGATCACCTACCCCAGGCAACTAGGTAGGAGATCGCATAATAGGAGAACACTATACACAGTACTTATATGCCAGCATATATACACTGTTTTAGCACGATGTTGAACTGTTCATCCTTTTCACTGTTCTCGTAATGCTAATTGCTTTCATCTGCTTCTGTCTATTAATTATTGCAGCACATATATTTTATACAAGAATCACAAGGGTTCGATAAATATTGAAATGCTTCATTGTGTATTTCTTGTGTAACTCTCTGGGCATGCATGAGTGACTGAGTGAAAAGGTTCTAGATCTGTCACTACGAATCCTTGGGGAGTCAAGTTGTCACGTTCTGAGGTTGCCTAGTCCATTTGTTACCTTCTGAGGTTTAGGGAACTTATGATGGCACTGTGAGCTAGCAGGACTATAGGCCAACATATCCTGAGGGTGTGCACTGAATCAGTCTGGCACCATCTCATTGTTTATGTTGTCCAGCAAACACACAGTTCCATAGTCAGGAAGTAGAAGCTGTACAACAGTGTGCAACTATTTGGCAGAAGGCCCATAATGTTCCTATGTCTCCCCAAAGTACCCATAAACAAGATTTAGTTAATGTTTTCTCACTCACCATCAAAGAACACATCTCCTAAATATATTTGTTCTCTGTCTACAGTTGCTTGCTGCATACAGTTTTCTGCAAACCATGCTGCATGGACCATCTGTCTGTAAACTGCACATGTGGGAACTCATGCAACATAATTACGCAAGGATTGAAGTTAAAGGCTGTAGCCATCTTTGGTATAGACATAAATCAAGTGACAAGAAAACAGATAGCTGTGTGCATTTAACACATAAGGCATTCACATGAGACAATTCAAACATTATCCAATTAATGCATCAAAACTGAAGACAGATGACATCATCCCTATACTAGGGAGTGCTCCCTGTGGCTAAGACTGACTGCGTCCTGTAGTGCCCTGTGAGATGAGGTGAGAAGGGTGAAGAACCTGTGCGTGAAACAAAGCCACTACTCACCGCCAAGGAAGAAGACAGCATCTCATGTCCGGACAGTGGGCGCAAGGCCCCATTTGCCAGCATGGGGCTAGTGCTTGATGAAGGTGCTGGTACTAGTGGGCAGCAGACGGTGCTGGAGCGAGCTATGCTCCTGACAGCAGAAGGTTTCACAGGTTATGATGCTGTTGCATTCCTAAAACTACTGCTTCCCTTCAATACCGTCAAAAAGTAAAATATTGGTGACAGATGGACCGCCTGAATCGAAACTGTTGATGATTTCATTGATGCACTGGAAGAAGCAAATGACAAAAAGATCATTAAATATTTAAGAATTTAATGGGCGAATTAGTGAAATAAGTGATAAAAAAATACCACAAAGTGATGAAGTGATGTACCATAAAAAAAGAGGGGTTAAACACCAATTTCAATTTTTTCAAAATGTCCTTTATTTCGGCTCTTGGAAAGCCATAAAAGGCATCATACATACATTCACATCAAAACATGACATATAATCAAATTATCATAAATAGCATACCATGCCTATCATGAGACAGTGAATCAGTTTCCATCCTTGTTTCATAGACTAGGAAGACATAAGACCGTGAAAGTGCAACTTCACATAAATTAGGACATCCATCCTATTGCTCAATGACATTGTTGAATTGCATTTTATTTACAAGAGGCTGTTGAGAAAGAACTGAGACACTATTAAAGCATGTCATCATTGAGAGACCCGCTTGTCTGAGTAAATGGGTATCCCCCATAGTGGTAATGCCGAAAAAGAATAGTGGAGGAATCTTCTTCATCTGTGATGATAAGCTCCAAGTGAACAAGGTGTTTGAAAGAGAACAACATCCAAGTCCATATTTTACTGACATTATTGTTTCGCTGAATGGAGCTAAAGTCTTTTTCCACCTTGATTTGAACAAAGGGTGTCACCAGCTCCAACTGGAAGAGAATTGCAGGGACATTGCTACATTTTCAACTTATGTTGGTTTATTTAGATATAACATGCTAAGTTTATGAGAGTCATCAACTGCAGAACTTTTTCAGGATGTCATTCACCGCATAATACAGTCAGTCACAGATGCTTTCAATTAGAGTAATGACATACTAGTCTTTGGTGCCACACGACAGGAACATGATAAAGCTCTAACACAAGTGTGTAGCCAATGTAGGTCTCACTTCAAATGCTGCACAGTATGAGTTTCATAAGACCAACTTCAAGTTCTTTGGCGATGGGGTAATGACTCCAGATCCAAATAAAGTACAACCCTTGTCATCCACTTCTCCCCCAAAAGATGTAACGATGCTGCAATGCTTTCTTGGTATGGCCAGTTATTGTTCAATGCATAAAAGTGACTTTGCGACTGTAAGCGCCCCATTGAGAGACTTAATGAAACAAAATGTCCCATTTTTTGATGAAATTAAACAAAGCCCTAAGAAAATCAAGCATGCAATTGAGAAGACATTGATCCGAAATTACAGACAGAGGTTGTTGTTAATGCAAGTCCAGTGGAGTTAGATGCCACCCTCGCCCAGTAGACTAGACATCCCAATGCCCCAAGACACATTATGGCTTAGGCTGGCTGAAGTTTGTCATTGACGGAACGTGCCTATTCACAACTTGAAAAAGGAAGCCTTGCTGTGGTGTGGGCTTGTGAGCATTTTCATGTATTACTGAATGGAAAACATTTCACAGTCGTCACCGACCACCAAGCACTGCTCACCATTTTTGGCATTCCTAAATCCAAGATCCCCCCTCGCATTTGAGAGGACAGGGGTGCAACTGCAGGAGTATAGTGATACAATTGTGCATAGTCCAGGATAAGGTCAAAACCCTGCTGACTTCTTCTTACATGTACCAATACAGTGTCATGACACCACTTCTAAAGTGACTGATGATTATGTTAACTTCATTTTGAAATCCAGCACTGACAGAGATTTGCTAACACTCAAAAACATTATTACACATAAATCATGGAGAAAACATACTCGGACTCATGATGACTTTAAAAACTAGAAATTCAAAAATGTGCAGGAAGAAATTTCCATTACCCCAGAAGTCATTATCTTACAATGGTCGAGAACTGTCATACCCGAGAGTCTGAGACAACACGTTATTGAACTGGTCCATGAGGGACTAAACAAGCTCTTCGTATCAATGAGAGAGTTAATAAAGACTGAAAGGTATGTCATTGGTGCAACTGCTTGTCATCCAAGACAAGCCCCATCTGTTAAACTGTTCCAAAGCATGCATGGGAGAAGACTGTAATTGATTTCCTTGGACCCCTTGACAATGGACATTATCTACTAGAGATTGTTGATGAATATTCCCATTTTCCCCTTTTGGAAGATTTGTCATCAACTACTCATTACAGAGTAATTGAGGGAAAAGTATTTTTTCAACATGGGGTGCCCTTGCTTGTGCTCAGAGCACTGTGTTCCAAAGAGGAGACATAGTCATTGTCAGGCAGAAACTGAATTGCAACTCCTTTTGATGATGACCTGCAGAGGCTAGTGATTAGTAAAGGACACATAGTGACTGCTCAATCTCCTGGAAAGTCCATTACATGAGATTCTTTGCATTTGAAGCACCTGCCTTAACCTTCACCAGCTCCAGATGTCAGAAGTAAGACTTTTCCTCCTGAGAATCTGGAGAGCCAAATGACTGCACCAGTGTCTCTGTCACCAGTGTCACCTGTGTCTCCGCAACCCCACAGGACCATATCTGGGCGATTGATTTGAGGACCTAAATGACTTATTGAAGAGTTGTGATGTATGCATGTATTATTTGTACTTTTTATTCAACAAAGGGGGGGTTTAGTGTCTTGTGAGTTAGCAATGAAAGGACCCTTTTTGTTCCTGACAGACTCCGTAGAACAATGACGTAAGTGTGTGGCTGTGGGTGATAGAATTCCTCTTGTAGAATGTTCAGTTAATGGCTACAGGCTGAAGAATAAAGATGTGTAATACCAATCACTGTGTGTGGCATGATCATTTTGCATTTAACCAGGAAGGGAGGTCGCTACACATCCAACCAAAGCAGAAATAAGGAAAACATTCCCCATGATGTGAGCCACCTCAGAGTAGAACTAAAAGTCATATTTCCCCACCAAACTTGACTGCAAACCACCCCCAAATCATCATCAATGGTAACTTACATTAGTATCAGTTAGTTCACCATGGCATTAAACAATTTGTTATTTCAGCCTTTTCCATCAATACACCAAATAATTTACACACTGAAAATAATGTTTGAAAATAAATTCCTAAACAGGATCGGGGTACTATAGTATGCAAATGGAAAAGGGGCAAAGTCCTAGTTCCAGCAGACTTCATATCCTCAACTTGCCCCATGGTCATTTGCTGAGCATCTACCTGGAACTATGTCCTCCTTCAGAAAAGCCCATCAAAGGGCTTTCTCTGGCAGAAAAGTACACACAAGAAACAAATACTATGCTGCGCTTAAGATGAACCACCTCCCTCCAGAAAATGGCTGAACTCCACATTTCCTCCGAAACACAGGCTAAAACTTGGGCACTTTCCCTGATGAGGGAACAGATCAGCACAACTCTGCAGCATGGCGCAGCCTATCAGATTGTGGTGCACGACCATGGATTTCCCACCAAACACCCCCAGGAGGTAGATTGCAACCATTTCAACTTGTACCACTAACATTTTGTCTTAATGATGTAAAGCGAGAGAGGATTTGATTCACTGCGAGTGCATTGTAAATGTTTTATGTGATTACATCTCAGTTGTATGTTTTCCCTATTTTGACAACTAAAAATTCCATAGGAAACACAAAATAGCATGAAAACTGATTTTCACCAGTGTTCGCAGTTGTCATCGAATATGAAACAGAAACACTGGTAACATTTCAGAACAACCTTTTCAAATATGTGGACTCCGGGCCAAAGCTAACAGAAGATGCTAGTCGGACAGCGGGACATTACACAAATTACAAACATGCAACATGTGGTAAAACGTCATCTCCCACTTTGTGGGGCGGACGTGACCCTTTGATTTCAATTAATTGCAACAACACAGATAAGCATCTCCTAATCTCAAGTATTCTCTTTGGCTTTCGTTATTTTATCTCCACCTGCATGCAGAGCCGGCTATAGCAAAAAATATAAACAACTGAAAGACAGCCCTTTGAAACAGAATAGGCCACATCCACCCAGGAGATTAAGGGTTAACACAGGCTTCATTGAACGCCTCAATGAGGGGGAGGTTTCAGTTATGTTCATTCCCATTAGGGGATTCTACAAAGGCGTACATCAACAGGAGCAAACCATTTCATCCTGTTCAGTGGCCGAAGATCCATCAGTGGGCGAGATCTATGCCAACAGGCCTCAAGATTGACAAGATATTGTTATTGTTGTGCCAAGGGAGAAATGAACAAAGCAGTGTCCTGATCCTGCTCTAACAATGAGGCCCTATTCTCTTTCACTGCACCTGAGAGCCAAGGTCTCTGCTCCAATGAACTTTGCATTGTCCCGACTTTGTGACGTCTCATGCACTTAGCCCTTGGCCATAACCATACTATGCCCCTGAAAGGTGAGGGGATGGGGGGCGGGCGGGGGTGGGAGGGGGGAGGAGGAGCTCCCTTAATCTCATGCCTCGAGTGCGGTGTCCTCTAAATACAGGTGATATCATCACCTTGAGCCAACTGCGCGTGCGGAATGTGCCCAGCCCTAGCTCCCAACCCCCACCAGCTGTCGCTCGCAGTCATTGTTTGATTGAAAACATTGCTTGCTCCTGCAAATCTAAACGCAGCAGGCAGCACAAAAGACCCATTTGTGAAACTCGCCGATTAGCACTACCTAACGGGGATTTGTTTTGTCAAACACCCGCTTCTTTCAAAAGAGCTGGAGAGAAAAAAGGGAAGCAGAATCTAGAATGGAACATTGCAAAGGTACAAACCCACACATTACATCAAAAATGTTGCCGAGCTCGCACAACTGTGAAACCCTGCTTTAGTACGCGCTTCTGTTGTCACAATATTGAGTTTATTTGTCAATTATTCCCTTTGTTAGTTGATCACAATCATATATTTATTTGTACATAATTCACATTTGCGGCTGCATTTTCCTGCCATTTTGGGAATTACTATCAGCAGTGATATAACTATCATCAGCGCAGAAGGTGCAATGGCACAGGCACACAGGGATATGTAGGGGTCCCTGCATCCCAATTATGACGGTCTTTTATTAACCAAACACAGGGGAAAAGGGTCTGTTTTCATCACTCGCTTTACTAGCCATGGCACCCTTAAAACTCCACTGCAATCAGTTAGGTCTGAGTATGCCAAGCACAGCATTTCACTCACATGCGGATGGCTGCACTTGCTGTGATGCAATGGGACAACATATAATATCATTGCGGTTGAAAATACACCTTACATTGAAATTGGCGTACCAAGCTGTACAGACAAGGAACAAGAACTATATTCTAGTTTATTGAGCACCTCTTGGGTAGGTAACACAGCTTCATTTCACCTGAGTTTACATTCTGTACCCCCAAACCAGCCTTCTTTCATCTCATATGTTATAATTTATCCTCTTGATTCGTCCTCCATCATAGACGTGTTCTTGTCACTCTTGCTTCTCAGCGCCCATTCTCATTTGTTCACACTTCTCCCTATCAACCCATCTCATCACCTGTCCTACTCGCACATAACTTGTGCTCCCCACTTGCCCACATCCTTCCACGGGTCACTTATACCTTCTGCTTTCTTGCCCTCCACATCTGTCATCCTTACTCATCACTCATTATCATCCTAAATCCACTTTTTCTTCTCATTTAGCATACATACCAATCACTTATCAATTGTCCTGATCAGTCACCCTAGGCATTCGTCTTTGTCTCTCATCCTCCTTACTTATCCTCATTGCCCTTTCTCCTTAGATGTCTCATCACCCTTGCACATTGCATCACACATATGTGATTCTTACTATTCAAGTCACATCTTGTTGGTAAAAAGCAACCAATAAGGGCAAAGGTGCTGGACTGCCTCTTAATTTGTTTATGAGAGATGAGTCCTATCTGCTCAAATGCACCCTCACACACCGATGTGTGATTGTGAGCAGAGTAAATAGGAACCTCAGAAAAACCCACTCTGATCAGTATCTAACCCTCAGTGTAGGTAGGGGCCAGCCAGGTTCCCTGCTTCCAAAGAACAGAAACACTCTGAGTGCAGTGTAAGGCTCAGTGGCCTGCTATGCAGGAATAACCATTGATTTGGTACGGGAAACATGACTTACAACGCAACTTTTACCACGCAGTGCCTTTACGACGCAACTTTTACAACGCAAACCATTACAACGCATTGCGCTGGGGGGCGCTCTAGGATAGGGAATGTATTTAATATACTATCCAACACCTTCCCTACTATCCACGGGGACTGGAGTTGGAATAGTAAATTAAATAAATCACTATCCACCGCCTAAAAGCACTATGCGTTGTAATGGTATTCGTTGTAAATACCGCGTTGTAAAGGCATGCGATGTAAAAGTATGCGTTGTAACGTCATACATCCATTTGGTACTGGCGGGCCCATTTTTTGATTAGTACTAGCATACTGGAACATTTCTGGACTAGCTGACAAACCTTGATCCAAGAAGGTGCTCTCCTTCAGGATTTTAATTTCTAGAAAAAAGAACAGGAGTCTCAAGGACTGCATTACTTCTAAAAAAATTTGATTGAGCCTGGAGGTCCCCCTCTTGCTCAGGAAACGGATTGTTAAACCATTACAGGGCTAGGTCGGTAGAGGTCCATGGAGTACCATTCACCCTTTTCAGACAGTACCTTGGACGGTGGTTGGGGGGATCCATTGACAGTGTGGCACCTTTTTGAGGTGCAAAGCCAGTGCAAACTCTGACACCTTCTGTGCCTCTGTCTTTGGTTTTTGTGCCCATGCCCATAAGAAATATATAGCCTAACACAAGGCCTATAGTAATTTATAATCCAAAGGCAAAGTGAGCCTAAGTGCATTTGTGTCCTAATTGAATATGCCACAGGGAATCTGTGATATACATTTATGGATATATTTCCGGTTTGGTCTCCAATGTCTTACAAACATTGGTTGTATGGACAAATGTGTTGTTTATTAATTATTGGATTCCTCTATGTCACAAAGCGGTCTCCCATCTTGAATGAGTCCCACAGGACACTTTATCACAATTGGAAAGAGCGAAAAATTAGAAGAAATTAATAATTTCTCCTTGTATCGCCATTCTGATGCCTAGTATTCCATGGTGTAAGTTTTTGGTGCTGCCTCAGCCTTGTAAATCTGTGGCAGCATCAAAAATCAATGGTTGTTGTGGAGAAATGCCCACAGTAATACCCATTGCATGCCCCATTTCCGTAGAGGACTGCGGTGGACAGGGACATATTTTCAAGGTGGCATTAAACCATGCTAAGTGGCTTAGCACCACCTTGCAAATATGGAAAATGGCGCTATGCAACAAGAGCATCAAAAAAAGTGATGCTCTGGTGGTGATAGGGGCCTGTAAATATGCCCCTCTGTGCAATGTCTTTATTGAAAAAATATGGAGACTAAGGATAGTATCCAGTTTCTGTCGTATCACTTGCAGGTTGAAGGGTCAGATTACTTTGTCCTGATGAGACCCCTTTACTACCACTGGGTCGAAATGTCGACAAACCCTCCCCTTGGTTTTTGTTTGTTTATTGCAGTGGGAGGTACTGTGATGTATGACACAGTCTCCCCACCTGTCAAACAATGAATACTATATAAAACCAGGGGATTTCTCACTGTCTTTATGTATATATACACTTGTAAATATTGTTTCCCATCCGAACACTGCATCACCTGCATTTTATTCAGCTTTGACTGCATGTAAACTGCAATATATATATTATATAATATATACAATTGACAGAAATAATAAGATTTCCTGATTTATTTCCGGTTTCGTCTCCAATGTTTTACACACATTTGTTGTATGGAGCAATGTGCTATTTATTAATTTATGGATTTCTCTAAGGGCCATATGTATCATTGAAATTCGTATTCGCAATGGCCGAAATTCGCAGAATTTCGGCCTTTGCGAATGCGAATTCTCAAAATGGTATGTATCATTCAAATGTGGTTCACAATAAGGAATCGCACAATTTGCGATTGCGATTGCATTTAAGGAATCGCAAAAATTGCGATTCCTTAAATGCAATGTATGAAGCAAAAATATATTGCAAATTGACCCTAAGGATTCGCAAATTACCACCAACTTGGTGGTAAGTTGCGAATTCCTGTGAAAAAGCATTTTATTAAAAAACAAAAGGTGCCATGTGACGCTCATACATGCCCTTAGGGCATGTATGTGCGCCATATGCGCACACATGTCATTTTCAGGGGTGCAGCTGGGTGTCCTTTGGACACCCCTGCACCCTTGAAAATATTCCCAATTTGCGATTAGCTAATTGCTAGTTGCACATTTCCCCTTCATTCCTATGGGCCTCCTGGCCCATAGAAATGAATGGGAAATTATTCCTTAATTGCGATTAGCAATTTGCTAATCGCAATTAAGGAATTGTAAGAAATCGCTAAAAAGAAGCTGATTTCTACATACATACCATTTTGCGATTTCGCAAATGGTGCTGATGATACATATGGCCCTTGGTCACAAAGGGGTCTCCCACCTTGAATGAATCCCACAGGACATTGGTGTGTATATTACATGTCTATGATACAGTGTGGGTGCAGAGGAAAAGTATTTCCTAATTTGAACAAGACTGCACGGCGATGCAAATAAAGGAACGCCCCCTTGAGATCATCGCAGCGCTTCATGTGTGTCAGCACAATCTTCATTATCGAAGGGACAGCACAAGTGTCTGCGACCCAGTCTATAATAGCAAAGTTACCTGGGACACAGAAAGTTGGCATATACACCTGTTGTGGCCATACAGCAGTTTGTGTAGTATGTCTGCTGATAAAAAATAAAATCAAAACCTGTGCTTAGCTAAAGTCAACCCTTTAAACAGAGCAGCTTTTGTAAAAACATCTCCTTTTGTCTCCATTTTGAGAATTAACATTTGAATTAGTATTTACAGCCTTTTTTGCTTGATTTTTTTTGTAAACCTGCATCTTTTAGGCTAACAGAGTGAATGAGATTTTTTGGGGGGACCTTTGCCGAGCTTTTTGTAATGGGTTAGGTTTACTCCTGGGTGGTATTTCTGTTTTAATTATTTTAGTTCTTTCATGGTTATGGTAACGTTTGGATAAACTTTCCAGCCTTAATGATTTCTCTTTGGTTGGTGTGCATTCTGTGGAATGCTGCTCAATAATCTCCTCTTGTAAGTATAACATGAATTGCTCCCATTCGGACACCAAGGTCCCCAAAAGGTCCCCAAACTGCATTTTAAGGTCAACAATACCCTCTGCCATGGTGACATAAAAATTCGCCACTGCTTCAAAATTCTACCTAGCATCAACAGATTCACAAAACTGTCGAAGACACCATAAAGGTATAGTTTCAGTTATTGTCACACTGAGTGGGATGGTTATGCTCAGACGTGAGTCCCATGCTCTCCACACCACTGGAGTCAAGCTATCCTGGCTGAAGACGGCTGATAGCCAGAAACCGGTCCTAGGATACTTGATTCCGGTCCAGGAAAGACATGGCTTGGCAGTTCGGGCTGGACTGTTCCCATGAGGCACAGGGTCAGGGTTGATTTGCATATGGCCATGTCTGAACTGGGGTGGTGTGGAGTGGAGTGCAAAAAAACGATGGATTTAGGCCCTGATCTCTGTACTGGGGTGAATGTATGACATTGATCTGCATTCTGTCCATCAATTGTTGTTTTGCATTTGTCACCCCGAGTGGGATGGGTATGCTCAGACGTGAGTCCCATGCTCTCCACACCACTGTAGTCAAGCTATCCTGGATGAAGACGGCTGACAGCCAGAAACCGGTCCTAGGATGCTTGATTCCGGTCCAGGAAAGACATGGCTTGGCAGTTCCGGCTGGACTGTTCCCATGAGGCACAGGGTCAAGGCTGATTTGCATATGGCCATGTCTGAACTGGGGTGGTTTGGAGTGCAAAAAAACGATGGATTTAGGCCCAGATCTCTGTACTGGGTTGAATGTATGACATTGATCTGCATTCTGTCCATCAATTGTTGTTTTGCATTTGTCATCCCGAGTGGGATGGGTATGCTCAGACGTGAGTCCCATGCTCTCCGCACCACTGGAGTCAAACTATCCTGGCTAAAGACGGTTGATAGCCAGAAACCGGTCCTAGGATGCTTGATTCCGGTCCAGGAAAGACATGGCTCGGCAGTTCGGGCTGGACTGTTCCCATGAGGCACAGGGTCAAGGCTGATTTGCATATGGCCATGTCTGAACTGGGGTGGTGTGGAGTGCAATAAAACAATGGATTTAGGCCCAGATCTCTGTACTGGGGTGAATGTATGACATTGATCTGCATTCTGTCCATCAATTGTTGTTTTGCATTTGTCACCCCGAGTGGGATGGGTATGCTCAGACGTGAGTCCCATGCTCTCCACACCACTGGAGTCAAGCTATCCTGGCTGAAGACGGCTGATAGCCAGAAACCGGTCCAAGTATGCTTGATTCCGGTCCAGGAAAGACATGGCTTGGCAGTTCGGGCTGGACTGTTCCCATGAGGCACAGGGTCAAGGCTGATTTGCATATGGCCATGTCTGAACTGGGGTGGTGTGGAGTACAAAAAAACGATGGATTTAGGCCCAGATCTCTGTACTGGGGTGAATGTATGACATTGATCTGCATTCTGTCCATCAATTGTTGTTTTGCATTTGTCACCCCAAGTGGGATGGGTATGCTCAGACGTGAGTCCCATGCTCTCCACACCACTGGAGTCAAGCTATCCTGGCTGAAGACGGCTGATAGCCAGAAACTGGTCCTAGGATGCTTGATTCCGGTCCAGGAAAGACATGGCTTGGCAGTTCGGGCTGGACTGTTCCCATGAGGCACAGGGTCAAGGCTGATTTGCATATGGCCATGTCTGAACTGGGGTGGTGTGGAGTGCAAAAAAACAATGGATTTAGGCCCAGATCTCTGTACTGGGGTGAATGTATGACATTGATCTGCATTCTGTCCATCAATTGTTGTTTTGCATTTGTCACCCCAAGTGGGATGGGTATGCTCAGATGTGAGTCCCATGCTCTCCACACCACTGGAGTCAAGCTATCCTGGCTGAAGACGGCTGATAGCCAGAAACCGGTCCTAGGATGCTTGATTCCGGTCCAGGAAAGACATGGCTTGGCAGTTCAGGCTGGACTGTTCCCATGAGGCACAGGGTCAAGGCTGATTTGCATATGGCCATGTCTGAACTGGGGTGGTGTGGAGTGCAAAAAAACGATGGATTTAGGCCCTGATCTCTGTACTGGGGTGAATGTATGACATTGATCTGCATTCTGTCCATCAATTGTTGTTTTGCATTTGTCACCCCGAGTGGGATGGGTATGCTCAGACGTGAGTCCCATGCTCTCCACACCACTGTAGTCAAGCTATCCTGGATGAAGACGGCTGACAGCCAGAAACCGGTCCTAGGATGCTTGATTCCGGTCCAGGAAAGACATGGCTTGGCAGTTCCGGCTGGACTGTTCCCATGAGGCACAGGGTCAAGGCTGATTTGCATATGGCCATGTCTGAACTGGGGTGGTATGGAGTGCAAAAAAACGATGGATTTAGGCCCAGATCTCTGTACTGGGGTGAATGTATGACATTGATCTGCATTCTGTCCATCAATTGTTGTTTTGCATTTGTCACCCTGAGTGGGATGGGTATGCTCAGACGTGAGTCCCATGCTCTCCACACCACTGGAGTCAAGCTATCCTGGCTGAAGACGGCTGATAGCCAGAAACCGGTCCTAGGATGCTTGATTCCGGTCCAGGAAAGACATGGCTTGGCAGTTCCGGCTGGACTGTTCCCATGAGGCACAGGGTCAAGGCTGATTTGCATATGGCCATGTCTGAACTGGGGTGGTTTGGAGTGCAAAAAAACGATGGATTTAGGCCCAGATCTCTGTACTGGGTTGAATGTATGACATTGATCTGCATTCTGTCCATCAATTGTTGTTTTGCATTTGTCATCCCGAGTGGGATGGGTATGCTCAGACGTGAGTCCCATGCTCTCCACACCACTGGAGTCAAACTATCCTGTCTAAAGACGGTTGATAGCCAGAAACCGGTCCTAGGATGCTTGATTCCGGTCCAGGAAAGACATGGCTCGGCAGTTCGGGCTGGACTGTTCCCATGAGGCACAGGGTCAAGGCTGATTTGCATATGGCCATGTCTGAACTGGGGTGGTGTGGAGTGCAATAAAACAATGGATTTAGGCCCAGATCTCTGTACTGGGGTGAATGTATGACATTGATCTGCATTCTGTCCATCAATTGTTGTTTTGCATTTGTCACCCCGAGTGGGATGGGTATGCTCAGACGTGAGTCCCATGCTCTCCACACCACTGGAGTCAAGCTATCCTGGCTGAAGACGGCTGATAGCCAGAAACCGGTCCAAGGATGCTTGATTCCGGTCCAGGAAAGACATGGCTTGGCAGTTCGGGCTGGACTGTTCCCATGAGGCACAGGGTCAAGGCTGATTTGCATATGGCCATGTCTGAACTGGGGTGGTGTGGAGTACAAAAAAACGATGGATTTAGGCCCAGATCTCTGTACTGGGGTGAATGTATGACATTAATCTGCATTCTGTCCATCAATTGTTGTTTTGCATTTGTCACCCCAAGTGGGATGGGTATGCTCAGACGTGAGTCCCATGCTCTCCACACCACTGGAGTCAAGCTATCCTGGCTGAAGACGGCTGATAGCCAGAAACTGGTCCTAGGATGCTTGATTCCGGTCCAGGAAAGACATGGCTTGGCAGTTCGGGCTGGACTGTTCCCATGAGGCACAGGGTCAAGGCTGATTTGCATATGGCCATGTCTGAACTGGGGTGGTGTGGAGTGCAAAAAAACAATGGATTTAGGCCCAGATCTCTGTACTGGGGTGAATGTATGACATTGATCTGCATTCTGTCCATCAATTGTTGTTTTGCATTTGTCACCCCAAGTGGGATGGGTATGCTTAGATGTGAGTCCCATGCTCTCCACACCACTGGAGTCAAGCTATCCTGGCTGAAGACGGCTGATAGCCAGAAACCGGTCCTAGGATGCTTGATTCCGGTCCAGGAAAGACATGGCTTGGCAGTTCAGGCTGGACTGTTCCCATGAGGCACAGGGTCAAGGCTGATTTGCATATGGCCATGTCTGAACTGGGGTGGTGTGGAGTGCAAAAAAACGATGGATTTAGGCCCTGATCTCTGTACTGGGGTGAATGTATGACATTGATCTGCATTCTGTCCATCAATTGTTGTTTTGCATTTGTCACCCCGAGTGGGATGGGTATGCTCAGACGTGAGTCCCATGCTCTCCACACCACTGTAGTCAAGCTATCCTGGATGAAGACGGCTGACAGGCAGAAACCGGTCCTAGGATGCTTGATTCCGGTCCAGGAAAGACATGGCTTGGCAGTTCCGGCTGGACTGTTCCCATGAGGCACAGGGTCAAGGCTGATTTGCATATGGCCATGTCTGAACTGGGGTGGTTTGGAGTGCAAAAAAACGATGGATTTAGGCCCAGATCTCTGTACTGGGGTGAATGTATGACATTGATCTGCATTCTGTCCATCAATTGTTGTTTTGCATTTGTCACCGTGAGTGGGATGGGTATGCTCAGACGTGAGTCCCATGCTCTCCACACCACTGGAGTCAAGCTATCCTGGCTGAAGACGGCTGATAGCCAGAAACCGGTCCTAGGATGCTTGATTCCGGTCCAGAAAAGACATGGCTTGGCAGTTCGGGCTGGACTGTTCCCATGAGGCACAGGGTCAAGGCTGATTTGCATATGGCCATGTCTGAACTGGGGTGCTGTGGAGTGCAAAAAAAACTATGGATTTAGGCTCAGATCTCTGTACTGGGGTGAATGTATGACATTGATCTGCATTCTGTCCATCAATTGTTGTTTTGCATTTGTCACCCCGAGTGGTCTTGCTCAGACGTGAGTCCCATGCTTTCCACACCACTGGAGTGAAGCTATCCTGGCTGAAGACGGCTGATAGCCAGAAACTGGTCCTAGGATGCTTGATTCCGGTCTAGGAAAGACATGGCTTGGCAGTTTGGGCTGGACTGTTCCCATGAGGCACAGGGTCAAGGCTGATTTGCATATGGCCATGTCTGAACTGGGGTGGTGTGGAGTGCAAAAAACGATGGATTTAGGCCCTGATCTCTGTACTGGGGTGAATGTATGACATTGATCTGCATTCTGTCCATCAATTGTTTTTTTGCATAATTTCAGTTATACCACATTTTCTCAACAAAGAGTAAGACAATTACTTTTGTCAAGGTGCCTTGTCTAATGTGGTTTCCTGCGCCATTTTGAAGGTCAGAAGCATTGATCCAGCTTAACTCATTATTTCCTTGCATCTGTTATTTTTTCTTGCTGTCTTTGTGTTGGGGGAGTTATTCTTCTCATCCTATATTTTGAGTATCTAGGAAAGCAGGAAGTACCCTGTAGCCCAACCCTCTCCAACATTTGCTCTTCTTTTTCGTCTTTTTGTCTTACCCTCATCCTCATTTTTACATTTGAATTAGGATCTTATTCCAAATGACCGGTCATTTGGTGTGGAAGTACCGCACCTGATAAATAAATGGGGTGTTAAATTTTCCAGGTGTGTTACTCTCTCACTGTTTCACGTTTTTCTGCTCGGAGGCTGGGATAACCAGATGAATTGCTGTTTGTGCACTCGACTACTGCAGATTTTTTGTCTTTCTGACCACTTTCCTTTGCTGTCATTTAAAACTGCCTTTCAAAATTACCGGGCCACTCGGAATGAGTTCTATTTCAATTACTCCACTGCCTAAAACTGTGGGTCACTGTGGAGTACTAAACAAACTAAAACAGATCAGCAATTCTGTGCTTTTTCTTATATGTTGTAGTAGTTTAAATAGCAAACAATACTGATTTGAAAACATTCATCATTTTTTTAGTTCATGTTTTTAATAAGAAGATCAAAAAATCAGAAATGCATATTAACAACAAATAATTTGCAATAATCCTACCTACTCCGTGATGAAACCATCAAATAGACTGCACTGGTCACCTCTCTAATGGTGAACTTACTGACCTTCTCAACTTCCTCAAGGCTACTCTCCATGAATATGACATTCTACCATCCTTCAATGTGAAATACCTCCACTGTGATACCCTCTAACACCTCCTCAACCTTTTCAACATCACCTTAGCCAAGAGGAGCCTTATTTATTTAAGAACATTATTTATACATAAGGATGGTTTTATTTTGTTTTGTTGCATAAGCCTTTGCTGACTGATGATCCCAGTAGGGTTATGGCATCTACCAATATAGGGCCTATTTAACAACTGATTTGCAATAAGTAAAGTAGTGCTGCATAAGTATAACTCGTACACTCCAAAATACAGATCACAACCCTATGGTATGAGTGCTCTGCTACTGCCTCTCCTATATAGGCCCAAATCTGTAACAGTGGTTGAAATCTCCACTCACAATATGGCTTTGTGGTAAATGTGTGATGTACCAGGGGAATGGGAATAATTACTCAAAAGTTGATTAGGTTTATGAAATTTCAGAAGGGAAACACACATCAACATAAGAGTATTTATACAGCGCTTACTACTCCTGATGAGACATTGTAAAACCATTGCAATTCACAAAATACAATTCTAATGTCTGATGTAACTGCAGCCTTAAAAGTGTCAAAACAGGTTTAAATGTACTCCAGTCCAGCCTTGGAGAAAGTCAAGGACTGCATATCCGTAATTACTGGCCCTGCAAAAAACTCCCATAAAAACAATAGAGGCAGGGAATTGAAATAACACGCCATAGAAATTAATGTTAATTTAATTCAATTAGCTCAACATTTAAATTATAGATAATTCAGGGGCATATTATCAAGAAAGGGCGTTACATTATCGCCGCTTTTATCGGCAGGAAACTGCCGATAAAGCGGCGATAATGGGCTTGATAATATGCTCTATGAATTCCAATCGAAGCCCATGTTAGATGTCTTCACATCTAACATGGGCTTCGATTGGAATTCATAGAGCATATTATCAAGCCCATTATCACCGCTTTATCGGCAGTTTCCTGCCGATAAAAGCGGCAATAATGTAACACCCTTACTTGATAATATGCCCCACAGAGTAGTGATAGCAACTCTGTAGTTAGAGTTGGGTTACCGGAGCTAGGAATTCCTTGGATTTTTCCATATTAATAACTTTACACCTGTTTGGCAAATTTCAGCAAAACTTTGCAGACATATTCTTCCTTTTACATTGGCGGATGATGCAAAGTTTTGCAGGGATTCGTTTGGGAGGTGCAAAGTAGAAAGGGGGTCCCAAAATACATGTTCCCACCAATGCATTTTCCATAGACTTTTGTATTGGATGTAGCACGAAAATAGCTGAATGGATTTACATGAAATTTGGCAGGATTAGACATTGTTCACCCCTGCTGATCGTTTTGGATATTACAGGTAAGTAAGGTAAGCATTTTTTAAGTTATAAGGCATTTTAATATAGTAATATCTGTTGTCACAGTACTTCCATGAAATTTCACAGTATTTCATGGAAGTATCGCAGTACATAATGATGGCAAGTCATTAGGAAATTGGCTAATGACTGCCTTTACAAAAGTTAAAAAGAGGCATGTTGTTTTTTGGTACAGTTTGGATGTTTTCTGCATTACTCCTTCAGATCTAGGTTTTAGGTTTGGTATTTTTCCCTACCTATTTCCACTTTAGTAAGGTGGTAATAGGTGAGGCATAATATTTATAAGTTTCTATATATTTTAAAAACATGAGGCACCAAAAAAATAAATAAGTTAAAAAATCAAACCTACACTTTAATACACTATATTTTACATATAGAGATTACTAAAGTTTTTTTTCACTTTTAACTAATGCACATAAAAGATTATGGAGTAGTGCAGTAATACCTTCAAATTACTGGGCTACTTAAAAAAAGTTTGCAGTTCTACCTAGACTGCTATAAAAATATATATAGAAAATTATAAATACAATTTTCTACTTATTACCATGTGAAGACAGTACTAATAGGTAGTGAACAATAATAAAACCTTCTACGTAGCTATTTCTAAGACCCTAACCCAAACGTAGTGAAACAGAGACCACAGAACACAGCGCAACTGTGATACAAATTACATGGCTGCCTTTTATATTTGGTAAACACAGCCATTAGCCAATAATAAACTGACTTCTCATCCACATGTACCACTTATATACAGCAAACTAACAGCGATATACTCTGGCACAATATATAAATACGTTTTTTAAAACGTATAACTTTAACACTACTTATACTATTCATACATACTACCAAAAATTACCATTTACATCTCATAATGTATATTCCTGCCACATTACCTCTATTCACACACTTTCACACTATGTCTGTTTAAATTAATACACTTCGCTCTGTGCCACTCCACTCTATGCCACTCCACTCTAAACTGTTACATTCTAAGCCACTACACTCTACATCACTTCTCTCTACGTCACTCTACTCAATGCTAATCCACTGTACACTCTATGCCACTCCACTCTACACCACCTTACTTTATGTTATTATACTCTACGACACTCCATTCTATGACACTTCAGTCTATGCCACTCCATTGTATGACCCTCCACTCTATGCTACCCCACTGAATGCAACTTCACTCTACGACACTACACATGCTATTGTACTGTATGCCACTGCACTGTACACCACTTTAGTGTACACCACTGCACTGCATGCTATTCCATTGTACGCTTTACCACTCTATGCCACTCCACTCTATGAATATCCAATGAATGCTATTACACTGTACAACACTACATACTATTTCACTCCACTCTTCCACACTCTACCCTACTTCACTCCACTCTATGCTAATACACAGTATGATATTCCACTGTATGACACTGCACTCTATGCTACTCTACTCTATGCTACACCACTATACACAACTTTCCTCTACGTCACTACACTGTACGCCACTAAACTCAACGTTATTCCAGTTTACACCACTCCACTGTACGCTACTCCACAATAACCCACTCCATTCTATGTCACTTCCCTCTATGCCAGTACACTCTGGTCTATGCTATTACACTGAACACCACTCCACTCCACTTCACAGTCCACTATTACACTGTTTGCCAATACAGTCGACCCCACTGCACTCTATCCCACTCCACTCTGCAGCTTTGAGCTCTACTGTATTCAACTCTACAACACTCCACTGTAGGCAATGACATTGTATGCCACTCCACTCTACACCCACTCCAGTCTATGCTATTCCACTGTACGCTGCTCCACCATACATCACTGCACTCTATGCTATTCCACTGTATGTCACCCTTCTCTATCCCACTCCAGTCTACGCAATTCGACTTTACGCCACTACACTGTAGCTCACTTCACTCTACACCAGTCCACTCTACACCACTCCAATGTAAGCCACTCCACTCCATGCCACTTCACTCTACACCACTTCACACTATTCCATTGCACTAAACACCACTCCACTATATGCTGCTCCACTCTATGACCCTCCAGTCTATGCCACTCCACTGTATGCCACTACACTGTGTGCTAATCCACTCTACACCATTCCACTCTACGAAAATCTACTGTACAATACCCCACTCTATACTATCCTACTCTGTACCACTCCACGGTATGCCACTCCACTATACGCTACTCTACGCTATTTCTTTGTCTGCCACTCCACTCTGTACCACTCCACTCTACACCACTCTACTATACCATACTCCACTATACGCCACCCCACTCTATGCCACTCTGCTGTATGTCGCTCTGCTCTATGCCACTTCAGTCTACTCCACTCCGCTGTATGCTACTCCATTCTATGCTAGTTCTCTGTACGCTATTCCTCTGCATACTATTCCACTTTATGCCATTTCACTCTATGCTATTCCAATGTACGCTAATCCACCATACATTATTCCCCTCTATGTCACCCACTCTACACCGCTCCACTCTAAACTATTCAACTCTATGCCACTCCACTCTACTCCACTATGCTGTATGCCACTGCAATCACTGCCATTCCACTGTACACTATTCCAAGCTGCCCTACTCCAGTGTGCGCATCTCCAGTGTACGCCACTTCACTGTAAGCCACTCAACTCTATGCTACTCCACTGTTTGCTATTTCAGTAGCCGCCTGGCAACTTACCATCTCAGGCTGTCCCTGGCAGTTTTTGCATATGATGCCAAGTTCCAGATCATACTTGCTTTTTTATTCAATAGTTAGACTCTAAGTCTTGGTGATAAGGGTGGGTGCCTATCACTTAAGGCCAACTGATGGTCAAAAAATCCAGTTTGTTCAATTGAGCTTGATAGTATCACCGGTTACGTAAAACATTCAGTGGCAGCTATTTAGCCATCTGCAGGGTAAATAGTGAATTTTCTTTGCTATTTACTTGGTGCCAGCTAAGCAGTAGAAATCATTAATTATTTGTCCGGCAGCCTTGAAAACAGCCAATAAACTTTGGTATGTACCTGGCCTGGCCACAGGCTAAATAATAGAGATTCTGCACTGTTTGCCAGTGGCTGTGTATATAGCAGAAAAACATTACTATTTACCCAGTAGCTGCCTAACTAGTAGAACTTCTGAACTGCTTGGCCAGCAGCCATGCAACTAAAAAGGAACCTTCACTTTTTACCTGGCCACTGGCTAATTAGCAGAGGTTATGCACTGTGTGGCCAGCAGTCAATGAAACAGAAAATAAACTTCACTTATTAACTGGCTACTGGCAAAACAGCAGACATTATTTACAATCTTAAGTCATGCAAATAGCACATAACTTCATTATTTACAAGACTGTTGGTTAGTAGCAGAAATTTGGCCAGTGACCCTCCAGATGCAAAGACATTCCCTATTTACCCAGTGTTTGCTAAATAGCAGAAAGTGTGTACCGTTTGACCGGTGTCCTTGCAAATAGAAAAACATTTAATTCTTCCCTTGGGGCTTGCTAAATAGCAGACAATATGCACAGCCTGTCCTTTAGTATTAAGAAAAACAGGGATTAGGGAGTGAAGAGGTAGTGCCCTGCAAGAGCACTAAGGTGAATGCATCCTCCTCTGTGCAATTATTTAAGAAACAAAAGGATCAACCTTGAAGAGGTCAGAAGGGATGTATGTCTAGAAGCTAGCTAAGGCATACACTGTGTTTGTTAAAATACCCCTCACACACCAAAAGGGCCCTTAGTGTCATGCTTCATCATCGGGGTCTTCCCGCCCCACTGCGGGACGGGGCGTGCTATGACTGCTGACTACGCTGGAGCACTGTTATTGTAGTGCTATGTGAGGTGTATTTGTAGTGAGTGAAAGGGTCAGGGATGGATGAAAAGTGTGGTTTAAAAAGTACCTGGCCTTATGGACTAAAGATACTTTATTCGGTCATAGGCTGGTACTGTTAAAAAGGTGGTTCGGAGACATCATGCTATTAATGTGCTGATTCTCCTTGGAAAGTCAACATGTTTCGAAGCTACAAGGCTTCTTCACCAGGACTAAATATGATCCCTTTGTTGCTCACTATGTTGCTATCAATGTGTGAAAAAATCTGTGAATATATACAAAAGTGATGTTAAAATACAATACCTAGTTGGTATAGTTATCATGTAAGCTCAGTCAGTATTTCTGAAAATAAGCTAGAAACGGTAGGAGTCAGTGCTCCATGAGCCTTCTTATTGGGTCGAGAGGTAATAGACACTGTATTTTAGAGTCATGAAGTCCTCGCCGCCTCTCTCGCCATCCCCACTGTCTGATAGATCATGGATACTAGGCGCTTATCCAACTCACTGTTAAGCATCAGCTGTAGCGGTGCTAACACCTGTGGTTCTACCGGGAAGTCCGGGGTGAGAGACCGGATCCCCTGTCGAAGTTGAATGTATAAAAAAACATCAAGTGGGGTCTGGTGCAAGCCCTGGAATACATGCTCAGCCGTTCGAAATGTCCCATTGTGGTACAAATCCTCCCATGTATGAATGCGGGTACGTTCTCTAAAATTATGAAAAATCGTTTCTTGGAGAAGGGGATGATAAGTAAGGGGCAACAGTGGAGAATATAGCATAGGAGCATTTAACACTTGCTCTATGCGTTGTCATGCTGCTAACTTGCATGTGATGGTAGACTGCCGTTTGTCCCTAGTACTAATTTGGTCGTATAGCACCCCGTCTACTGGGATGGGATGCGCGAGTCAGTGGCTGCTTCACCCAGAACCACGCATAGTGGGCTTGCGCGCTGATGTAGTACAATTCAACATTTTTTATTCCAAACCACCCTTGTAAGTACGGTCTGGTAAGGACATTCCATTTCAATCTTGTCTGTTTCCCTCCCCACACAAGTCTCATCATCTCTGACAGCAGTGTCTTGAAGAAAAAGGTCCCTGGATAGTACGGAATATTTAAAAATAAATAAAGCAATTGAGGTAGGAACACCATTTTAATTAGGGATGCCCAACCCGCCATAGAGAGGGGCAAGGTGATCCAGCGGGAAACACAGTCCACTATGCGGGTCATCGCAGTGCCATATTTTAAACGCATAAGCTCCTCTCTGTCCCTGGTGGCACGTACCCCTAAATATCGCAAGTCCTCCTCGCACCACTCTAAGGGATAATCCAGAGGAAAACAAGCTGTCGAGGATGTCAAGGGGAAGATGCAGGACTTTCCCCAATTACTTTGGATCCCTGACAGTTTCCCGAAAACTGTAAATTCCCTAAGGATCGGGTTCAAGTTTTGTTGGGAGTCCCGGACGTATAAAGTAACAAGCGTAAAGTGTCTGCGTACAAGGAAATTAGTATTTGCCGCAGTTTACAATGCAGGGCCTTATCACTGTGGTGTTGCCGCAGCTTCGCCGCCAAGGGCTCCACTGCAATAACAAAAAGCAACGGGGAGAGTGGGCAGCCCTGTCGAGTCCCCCTGGTAATTGAGAATGTCTGGGATGTGCCACCATTAATGAGCACTTTAGCAACTTGTTTAGTAGTCTAATCCAGGAGAGAAAGAGGGGCGGGAATTCCATTCTCAGCAACACCCCACAGATGTAATCCCACTCAATTGAATCGAAAGCCTTAGTGGCATCGAGAAACACAGCAGCTATAGGCAAGTTCGTCGAGACATTATTCAGTATGGCAAACAGGGTTCTCAAATTATGGGAGGTTGCCCTGCAGGGCACAAAACCCAATTGATCGGGAAGGATCAGATTTTCCATCAACAGGCTCAATCGCGTGGCAACTAGCTTGGCCAGTATCTTGGCATCGCAGTTGAGATGGGAGAGCGGCCTATAGGAGTCGCAGTGCTGGGGCGACTTCCCTGGCTTCAATAATGAAATTATAAGTGTCTCTGTCATGGACGCAGGGAGATATCCCACTTCCAGCGAGTCTTCGTATACCTCACGTACAATGGGGGCCATTAGATCAATATATGTTTTGTAAAACTCTAAAGGGATTCCGTCCGTACCCGTGGCATTCCCTGACTGCATGCTCATAATTGCGTCTCTGACCTCATCCAGTTCAAATGGTGCGCATAAGAAGGTCCTTTGCACATCACTCAGCCAGCCCAGCGCCACATCTCCCAAATAACTCTCTAGTTCCAGGTCATCCTGTATATTCGTAGTGTAGAGGTGATTGTAATGGCGTGTAAAGGCACTAAGGATATTGGCCGTGTCCTGGTAAACCACCCCATCCAAGTCTTCAAGTTCCAACACATATCCCGAGTATCGAGGCTTTCTAACCACTTGTGTTAGTGCTCTACCTGGTCTTTCCCCTTCTTCATAGCATCGGGCTACCCAGAATTTATCCTGAAACCGAGTTTCCCTCTGTGCTGTGTCCATATACTCCGTGAGGGTCTCCCTAAATTTACTCTGTGAAGAGCTGTTTAGTCAGTCAGTCAGTCAGTGAATCCACTTTATTCGATTACTTGAAATCATATAAGTACAAAAACGGAAAACAGACAACAAACTTACAAACAGAGCTGTTTAATCCCAAGGTCATCTGTGCTTCCAGTGATTTAAGCTCTGCCTCCAGCTTACGTAAGGAGTTGGGGATATCTTTAAGTACTCCCGCCCCCTTGGAGATGCGGAACCCGTGGAGTGTGACTTTGAATGCCTCCCATATGGTTTCTACGCTGTCCACCGACCAGTTATTCCGCGTAAAGAAATCCTGTACCTCTTCCCGCAGCTCTTCCTGAAAGACCGCATTTAGTAGAATAGGGACATGGAGTCGCCATCTGCTGCACGGCGTGCCAAATTCCGAGGAGGATAATGTAAGTTTCACCGGGGCATGGTCCGAGCATGTTCTGGCCAAGTGTTGTGTTCGAAATACTGCGGGGCCCAGCCCTTGGGATAGTATCAAATAGTCTAGTCTCACCCATGAAGTCGCTAGCGCTGTATAATGCGTTCCCTCCTGTGCACGTGGGTGAACATGCCTCCAAGCGTCGATCAGTTGGTAGGTGTCCATAGTGTCAAGCAAAACTGTGCACGCTTTGGTATAGTGGTGAGGAGCAGGGTGGAACCTATCCAAGCTTAGATTAAATGATACATTAAAATCCCCACCCCATAATATGTGACTAGAGTCCACATCAAATATCTTGGCCCAGAGTGCAGTGTAAAATCCGGGTCATCCACGTTTGGCCCATAGCAACAGGCCAAAGTAACAGAAACAGACCCCAGCCGTCCCAATCCCAAGTGGCACCCGCTAGGTGGAACGGCACCTGCTTTTTAATAAGGATTGCTGTTCCCCTCGCATAAGAGGAATAAGAGGAAAAGATTCTGTGCTCCGCCCATTTGCTGGCAAAGCCGTTAGACTTCTGGGGTGTGAAATGTGTTTCTTGTAGCATAGCTATATGCGCCCGGTGTCTGTCCAAATATGCTAAAATATGCCTTTCTTCCTCGGGTCTCCCAGTCCCCTAACATTCCACGTGATAACATTTAGTTACTCCGTATCTGCATCAGCCATATTTCTGTACATCAGCCATTAATCTGCCTGATATCCTAAGAGTGCTATGCAAACCGTGTACACCAACTCAGGGTAATTTCTTAGTTCGCTTGAGATGCTTAACTATTAACTTGTCCGTCCTTCTCACTGAGCCATACGGGCTAGAGTCCTGTTGTGTGAGTGTCAGACAAAGAACAAAACATACCCCCCACTCTCCCTCCCCCACCCACTGAAGCAGCCCCAACTCGCCAGAAATGTTCACCCACCCACCCTCCCTTAGCCTCGAACAAAACAAAAACAACATCACAGTCCCTGTGATCAGCATGCAGTGAACAAACCCGGGGGAATACCCAAAGGGGGCCATATCTAGGCAGCTACACAGATACCCCTCGCCCCTAGAGCCCCCTCAGATGGAACGTCCGGGCCCTTGAGACGGCGGGCGCCCGGTGAGCAGTGATTAGAACTCAAAATGGCCCATCATCTTACTAGTGTGTGCAAGTCTTGTAGAAGGACCCACTACTAATCTAATTCACATGTCATAATACAAAACGATTACGGCTTTATGTAGCGAAGACTGTCGGATTGTGAATCATCCTCTGCTCCCGTCGACAAAGATTGTTTTGACGATGCCATACCACCATCAGCATGATTCATGCGCTTTACGTGTTTGAGGAATTCCTCCACCTGCTGTGGCTTGGTGAAAAATCGCTGCTTACCCTGATGCGTAACTCTGAGTCGCGCTGAGTACAGAAGTGCATAGTCAATTTGTGCCTTCCTCAATTTGGCTTTGACATCCATAAACTTAAGCCTCACTTCCTGGACTATTGACGTAAAGTCCGGGTAAATGGAGAACGTGTTCCCTTCAAATGTTAGAGTCTGCTTACTTCTTGCAGCTTGTAGAGCCACATCCCGATCCCTGTAGTTTAAAAGTCTCACTATGATGTGACGCGCAGTACTGCCGGGCGGCGGGCGCGGGCCAAGGGATCTGTGGCCACAATGAACATTTTCTCTACATACTCTTCCATTTTTCCAGTATTTGTTGATTCTGGAATTCCTAGTACGCGTATGTTATTGCGCCTGCTGCCGCTTCTAAATCCTCGTTCTTTGCAGCAATAAGATTCAGGAGTTTATCCATGTGGGCAAGCTGCGTTGTATTTCTGGACGTCGTAACCTCAGTGTCTGAGATGCACCACTCTGCTTCCTTTATACGTTCTTCATACCCCTCCAGTTTATGTGCAATAGTGTCCATCCGTGACGACATCCTATCTACCTTGTCCACTATAGTGGCAAATCCCTGTCTGACCTCCTGTAGTATACTCTGCACATCTACAGCCTGTGCGGCAGTGCTCCCCTGGGCCTCCTCTCTTCTATCAGAGTCCTGGTCATTCTGTATGTTCCGTGCCCCTCGTTTTACAGCCTCAAAGTTCAGCTTTGGCTGTCTAGTCTCGGGCTTACCCATGACGTCTGAGGCGTGCAGTCCAGTTGTATGTGCCTTTTGTCTATACTCTCTGTGGCTCCCTGCAGATGCAACCCACCTGCGCCTGCAGCAGTCTGCAACTAATAAAGCCCAACTTGCGCCGTGGCCGACTACCGGCGAGATGCAATCACCTCAGATTTCCAGCCACTTTCCAGAACTCACCGCGCCGCCAAGCACAGTGGTAGGCACCAGGGTAAATGTCACCGATGCAGCAGCATTTAACAGCTCCAGTAACAGCTCATCCTAAGCATGCACTTCTAATATAGCAGATTCTCAGGGCCTCTGCGCAGTGGGGCAATAACAATCACCCAAAGAACAAACCCATCCAGATGGCCAGGTAGCTGTGAAGGGGAAAAACGGGGCACTCACCACCAGAGGACAGTGCGTCAGAAGCCCCTTCTCATAGCCCTGGTGTCCCTACAGCAGCAAGTCTAATCAGGCACGTCAGGAGCAGGTGTAATCAAGTCCAGCCACTGAACAGCCCCCACAGTTCTTCTGTCAGCAGTTCAGCAATCAGCAGCTTTGTAAGTTCAATTAGTGCCAATCCAGGATCTCAGGCACAGGTTGGAGCAGTGCCGAGCCGTCCGAGCTTCAAGCCCACACCTCACTCCAGCGGGGTGGCATGTGTTAAGCAGGCCAGGCAGGTGCTTACAGCACAGTGGAGGTCAGCAGAGCCAGCGTTAATAGCAGTGGGGGCCCTCCGTGCATCAAGCATCAATAGCGGTAATTCTCAGTGCCTGGCTTACAAGCGTGCCGTGGCAGTCTTAATTAAGTTCAGGAGGTGGGGGGGGGGTGCAGCCTGATTACTCCCCGGCAGTCTCCTAGTGCCGCCCCGAGTTCAAGTATGGCGGCTGAGCTACCCGGCGCGTTCCAGGCCGTCAGCTGCCCGCGACCCTTCCCGACTCTCCCCTCTCACCGCATCTCACAGTCCTGTCAGCAGCCTTCGCCTCTCAGTCATCAGAGGCCAGGTCTCACTTCACATGGCACAGCTCGGTCGCAGCCTTCGCGCACCTAGTCATTTGTATCCTGGGTATCCTGTTTGACAGAATCCCAATCCTGGACCTTTTTATTCCCCTCACCCTAATTCTCATCCAGCAGTCCTCCTGGTCCTGCTGCCATGGTTTACCTATTACCCTCGTTTAAGTGTTCCTAATCCTTCTGCTCCTGGTTGTAGTTCTAGTACTCATATTCCTTTGCCTGGTTCTCATGTATTGGGTATTCAGGTACTGGTCCCCCTTGCCTTGGTTTCCCTAGCCCTCTGAGTCCTCAGTTTCTCCTGCCCCATTATAGTTCAATAGTCCTAGCCTCCTGGTTTGCCTTTTCCACCTTGTCCTGACCCTGGTCCCCTCTAGCATGGTCCTCCTAGTAATGGACCTCTTAGGTCTGGTCTTCCTCATCCCTCTCAGACCGGTCCCCCTAGTACCCCTAGTTGATGGTCACCCTCACTTAAGTCCTTGTGACTCTGGTTTAGAATCCCCCTGAGTCTAACCCTCATGGACCTTCTGGGCCTAGACTTTCTGAGCCTAGACTTTCTGGTCCATTATATCGCCCATGGTCATTCTAATCTAGGGTCTCCAGATCTTTCAAGCCCTGTTCCGACCTGTTTGCAGTCTTCCCTATCCTGATCTTTTTGCTTCTGGCCCCTTGGTCCTCCGTGATCTGAGCTCTGTAAGCTTACCATTCCTGTCTCTGGTCCTTCAGTCTATGTGTCTCTTGTTACTGTTTCCTTTTGGTCTATCTACCTGGGTCTACTACTTCTGGCCCTGTCACCCTTGTCCCTTTGATTCTGGTAAGTGGGCTCAGGCTTCCTACCCCTCCTCATTGTTATGGTCCAGGGCCTTCTGTTCCTTCTACCGTTGGTCCTCTGTTCCTTCGGGCCCTTGCCCACTGGGTCCAGATTCCCCTGTTCCACATCCTCCTGGTCCTTCTCACCCTGGTTCCTTTAACTCTAGTCGGTTTTTCCTTGTCCTGTTCCTCATTGTCAATTTCTTCCTGGTCCCCTCTGGCATAGGTGACCCTGGTCTTCATAGATCAGTTCTCCCTGAGCCTGGTTCTTCTTGTCCTTGTCACACTGGTCATCCTAGCTCTCCTTGTGGTCCACCTCTTAACCATTATGCTCCTACTTCTCATCATCCTCCTACTGGCCCAACTCTTTCCTTCACCAGCCCCCTCCACAATGACTTTTGTCGGGTATTGCCGCCAAGCCTGTCACTCAGTTTTTATTTTTTAGGGCTTTCAGACATGACTGGCTGCATAACACTTTCACCAAAGAGGCACGTGCTGGGGGTGAGCAGTAATAAAGAATGCATAATGGCATCTCTCAGCTGTTCAGTGCTAGTGACGGATTCAGGATCAAAAACAGCAGAGAAAAGGTGGGTGCCAGGTACCTGGGCTAGTCCAGGAGGGCAGTTAAAAGCAGGAACACCGCAGATTATCATTTCCACAAAACTGATCAGTTCCTACCTTTCCTCTAAAACCCTAACCTGGACCTAGACTAGAGAATCACCTATCACCTCATTAGACACGTATATTTCTCTTTTCAGTTTTATTTTTATTTCCAAAAATTAGCAGTTTACAAAATTACAAAAGAAAGTCTATCATGGCATTATATTAGGCCATTTACCAAATCATTATCATACATCAATGGTTACCCGGGAACATATGTGGCATGCTGCATTGATAATTAATAAATCCCTACAACATGATGTAAATACATCATAAATATTGTGCCGTTATATCAAGATTCTAGGATTAAAAAGAAGGTAGGATACCTAGCTTCCCCCAAATTTAAAACACCACATGATTCAATGTTCAGTTCTGACCAATATCATATACATTTTCCTGTGTCCCACAGTTATAACAGTTGATGATGTGACACGATATTTAAACTCTCTATGGTGCTCGTTTATTCACCAGCATACGGCTAGCCAATCATTGAAGCCCAGATCATCTTGTGATCCAGTTTAACAATGGTGACCAAATCATACTCCTTCACCTCCTAGCTCCCCTCCCCTTACAATTGTAGAGAGTTTTCTCTAAATTATTGGTAATTAATAAATGCGCAAACCATTGTTGTACAGCATATGGGTCAGCGATTTTCCATGCCGCTACTATCAAGAGACGTGCTGCCGTCCTAGAGATAAAAACAACATACTACTGCCCCAAATCCTCGGAGGGGCCCTGATCAATGTCAAACAACATCATAGCTGGGCTGATATAGAGCTCTGTTGCAAAGAGCTTCCTCTTAAAGGCCTCGATCTCTTCTTAAAATGCCTGCAGCCTTCTGCAACCATAAAACATATGCACCATATCCACAGGCCAAACTCCACTGTGGGGGCATTTATCATCAGCTCTCTTACCCCAACTGAACAATTTTGAGGGTGTATAGTACAAATTCAACATAGTTTTGTAGTGTTTGGTTCTCAAGCAAAAGATGAGAAGCACTTTCATCCCAACCTCAATTGAGGCCTACAGATCTATACCCCATGTCGCCAGCTTTTCTTCGCATCTTACCTCTTGTGGTTCTAGATCATCCAGCACCATATACATCAAGGATGTATAGATCTGGCTGATCTTACTTCTCGAATGCTGGATTGTGTCTAAAAGGGGAGTTCACTCAACTGATATGGACTCATTCTATAGTTTGTTCATGAATTCCCTGATCGTCAGATATGTAAAAGAAGTCTTCACCTCCAACCCAAAATCCTGCTGTAGGCCATAAAACTAACACAGTTGCCCTTGCAAGAAGAGGTTGCCCAGACTGCTCAGACCAGATTGCCCCCATTGCGTACAACTCCCATCATGAAATTTTGCAGGTAAAAGGGGGGATCGCCACAGTGAGAATGTGGGAGCAGGATCATCCCTGCCTTGTCCCCCTAGTTATCACAATCCTGACTGACTCTTGGCTCATAATTTGAAGTTGAATAAATAGCGAGTGATACAAGGCCCTTGATAGCCTTGATCAAACCTGGGCCAAAGCCAATACACCTAAGAGCTCCACAGAGATAACTCCAGAACACTCTGTCAAACTATTTCTCTGCATCGAGGAGGATCATAGCCACAGGGTTCCCAGTCACCTTAGTGATTTTGAATGACGTAATAGCACGTCTGGCATGTTCAGTGGTCACTCTGCCAGATATAAACCCATGCTGCCAGGGTGAAACTATCTTGTCTATGGCCCTCTCCATGCACATCACAAGTATTTTCAAATACAGGTTGGCATCAGAATTTATCAAAGAAATAGGCCTGTAGGAGCCCGGTTTGTCTGGTGGCTTATCCTTTTTCCTGAAAAATCACTATATTAGTACCCCCTCCCTCCAAGAAGTTGGTGGAATCCCTCCCGCTGAACCCCAAGAAAGATTTCTAGCAGGACCATAGCCAGTTCTTTAAGGAATACCATATAGATATTCCAAAGATATTTTGTCAGGACCTGCCGCTTTACCGGGGGCCAAAGTTTTTAAAGCTTTGGTGACTTCCTCCAATATTATATCAGATTCTAACGCTTTGATCTCATCAGCATCTAAAACAATCATTTTCTTTCTCAAGTAAGCCTTTTACCTGTGCCAGTGAGAATACTATCCTCTTGATATAGTTCCCTATAATAGTCTTATAATCCCCTATAATGATGCCAGCCAGTTCTGTGACTAGATTACGTCAACATTTTCAATGCTTTCAGTACACCTATCCACATCCCATTGCTGTGTATGAAGGGCCAATAATCTGCCTAACATCTCCCCGTACGCGTAGCTCTCTGCTCTGTGTGTCTGAAACCTTTCCACCAGCTTCCAAGCATAACAACTATTGATCATGGCTTTTACCACTGACAAAGTTGTATATAGCTTTATTTGATGTCATATAAAACATCCATAAAAGCAGTTGTACAGAATAAAAAATATGCATCCATGTGCATATTTTAATTTCATATTAATAAAATACAGTTGCATCACCAAATGCGACGCAGTGCGCGCAACGAAATTCGTTTTATTTATTTATATGTTTACTTACCTTTTAAACTCCGTAATCCATACATTACTACCCCCCACCCTGCCTCTCCCCCTCCCCACGTCACCACCCTGCAGGAACTCCTACTGCCGACCACGGCTGAATGTGCGCCGCATGGAAGCGGTTAAAGCAAATAATTTAATAATCACCTATGAAGCCTAACCATTCTTTAGTTTGTATTTTACTCCGTGACCCTGCCACGTTCCAAAATAGGGACCCAAAAAGTTCATTTGTCTGTTGCTTGTTTGAGGAGACAACTGGCAAACTGGTATTGGCAATTTGGGGGACTATCTCTTGTATCAGCAGAGTTTCCTCAAGCATTGTCATGGGGTTCTTCCCAACAAAAGGCATTTCGATGACAGGACTTTTCTGGATGTTCCTCTCTCCAACTTGGGGGGCCTCCTCCTTGAGTCAATCCGGGCCATCCAACATGAAAAGGCATTGAAACATATTAAAGGTTGGGATTATATAATTTGGAAGTCTCGGTCTCTGCTCTACACTAGACTGTGGTCTTAAATTACTCCTTGGATAAGCGGAACGGTAAAAACAACCCAAAGGGCGGGAGGAGGATCCATTCCCATTATCGTTAGTAGTCCCAGTCCTCGTCAGGAATGTCTTCACCAACTGAGGTGAACCAAAGGACAGTACCACACAATCACCACTCTGGCCTTTGTCCCCCCCTACCTATTTCAATCTCCTTACCATCTTGAAGTTGATCATGGCTTTTACCACTGCTATTTGTTTGTTGAGTCTCTGGAGAATCCTAACCTGCTGTGATCATCTCCATGTGTTGTATTTCCAGATCCGCTAATTGCTCATACAACCCACTTACTTTCTTAGCCTGTTGTTTCTGGTTATGTGAAAAAAGCTGATGGTCTCACCTCTTACTCCCACTTTAAATGCATCCAAGACCACCACTCTGGATGCATTATGTGTATTATTTTCCAGGAAATTGGTTATCTATTTTTTCATGTGGTCAACATACTTGGGATTGAGAAGCAAATTCCTGTCAAAGGTCCACTTGCCCTGACTTATATTTCTAAAATTAAGGGATTGTTGTCAGAAAAGGTTTTGGGGAGTCTCCTAATATCAGCCTTGCCCATTAGCCCAGAAGATATAAAAAATAGTCCAACCAGGAATACTTTCTCTATGTGCATGACAAATATGTATACCCAGGGTGTGGAGCTTTAATTCTGTTCCAAACATCCACCAACCCATGGCTGCTCACAAGCTATCCCTGTAGCTCTGTACACCTGAGGTTTCCTCCCCTGATAATTAATCTTTTGCTTCCTGCTGACACCCAGGTGCAGGTTTAAATCACCTCACACAGTCAGAGAGTAGGCCAAGTGGTCAGTTCCACCACCAGTTCCTCCAATTTGGTTGCTTCATCTAGATTTGATCTATAGATGGAACAGATGGTGAGTCTGACCCCTGCAACCTGACATTCAACAATCACCCGCCTGCCCAATTTGTCCACTAGCTCACATTTCCCAAGCCCGACACACTTGTTGCCAATACAGCCACTCCCCTAGTGGAAGTGCTCTGAGTTGAACAGGCAAGGAGGAAGTGCCCCCACACCTTCAACATGTCCCTTTTGCCCCAGGGGATGTGCATCTCCTGTTCACAGGTGATATCTAGCCCAGGGTTCTGAGGATCTCTGCCACCCTTTGCTTCTTAGAATTGTCATTAAGCCACAGATATTCATCGAACAAGTACTAATTTTACCAGCCGGCATCATGTAACATCCAGATATTTCTCCACGAAGAAGACTTTCCCATCCACTACTTCCTTGTATCACTCCACGTTTTATTGTTCCAGATCGCCTTGAGCCTCGTGCGGTTAATAAAAATACCTGAATCATCTTGTATTAGAAGGGGTTGATCAGTTGTTGAAGCCTCCAACACCTCTCAACAGTTATGTGACAGAAGTCAGGTATTACAAAAAAGAAACTGTCACTCACACTCTGCTTAGAATCCAGCCTGGCTTTCCCAAAGATTGCTTATCTCAGTAGAAACTTCTAGTTGTAGACCAGGATTGCCCTGTGCCTCCCACCTTCCTGATTTGTTTGCTTCAATACCAACGGAATTCTGTGAGCTCTTTGGATCTCTTGACCCCCGTTCCACTGCTCCAGCTCAGGAAAGGCCTTTTGAAACGAGTCCACCACAAACAGTCTGGCATCAGATCCCTCTTTGCTTTCTGCCACCTCTAGTTCCTGTAGGTTATTTCATCACTGAAGCCCTAGTTTCGAGGTTGTATATTCGCTCAACTATATCAGCGCATGCCTTGGCCACTTTACAAACTACCCTTTGCTACTTGTGTGTCGTGGCTTAAACCCTGCGGCTATCCATAAATCGTTTCTTCCCTTTAGGTCATGATACACTAGAAAATGGTCTCTATGGTGGGGTGGTCAAAATGTTATGGTCTTGAGACCCTCTGCTCTGCCTCCAACTAGATGCGCAGTGGGAGAGTAGTCCTATTTCAGACCTTTACCTGTGGCTACTTGCCACCCGTTCTTTTTGAGAACCTTTCGAACTGTTGACGAAGCAATGCCATTCATGACATCACTGAGCTCATGGGAGCTACCCCTAAGTTCACTGGTCAAGACCGAGTCCTCCTCAGACCATTCCTTCCCATCAGATACTCATTAGCGTAGATATCTGAGCCAGCGTTCCCAGCCCCAGTAAGAAAACGTCTATCATGCTTGCAAGACTTATAGGGCTGAGACATTCTAAAGGGCTCTGCATTATTGGGCTCTGGTCTGAGGATCCCCTATCCCTCAAAGCCCACACTCTCCTGAAAGCTCCATCTTCCTCACTGTGCCTGTTTCTGAGCATTTCAATGCTGAGGGCTGATTTACCTCTGATTCTGTTGCTAGTTGTCCTAGAAGGTGGCCCCCAAGCTATCAACTGATCCACCTCGAATCTATGACAAAATATCGACTACAAAAATATCGAGGTACCAAAATATCGCAACAAAAATATCGATGACAATAATATCGGGATCCTATCTCTAACAAGGTAAGTAAAAAAATATTGAAAAAATATATCGATATCAAAAATATAGTTTTTTAGAAAATATCATTTTTTATTTAAAAAATATAATATTAACAAAATAATGCTTATAAATATAATAAACATAGTTAAAAATATATTATAATATTTCAAATTAATAAATAATGTAATAAAAAATATTAATAATAAAAATATAATACATAGTATATACTTGATTAATATTAACTCTAAAATAATTATTTTAATAAATTATAAATAAATGAAAATATAATATATTACAAATAAATGTATATACATAAAATAATAATATAAATAACAATTAATAACAATGTAAAACTAAGAAAAAAATGAATTACATTTTGGATAGCGTACGGGTAAAAAGGACTATTGACACTCGATATAGAGTGCAACAGTAGGGAAAGTGTTGGATAGCGTAGGGGTAAAAATTACTATTCCCACTCCAAAGAGTGCAACAGTAGGGAAAGTGTTGGATAGCGTAGGGGTAATAATTACTATTCCAACTCCAGAGAGTGCAACAGTAGAGAAAGTGTTGGATAGCGTAGGGGTAAAAATTACTATTCCCACTCCAGAGAGTGCAACAGTAGGGAAAGTGTTGGATACGGTAGGGATAAAAATTACTATTCCCACTCCAGAGAGTGCAACAGTAGGGAAAGTGTTGGATAGCGTAGGGGTAACAATTACTATTCCCACTCCAGAGAGTGCAACATTAGGGAAAGTGTTGGATAGCGTAGGGGTAATAATTACTATTCCAACTCCAAAGAGCGCAACAGTAGGGAAAGTGTTGGATAGCGTAGGGGTATAAATTACTATTCCCACTCCAGAGAGTGCAACAGTAGGGAAAGTGTTGGATAGCGTAGGGGTATCAATTACTATTCCCACTCCTGAGAGTGCAACAGTAGGGAAAGTGTTGGATAGCGTAGGGGTAATATTTACTATTCCAACTCCAAAGAGCGCAACAGTAGGGAAAGTGTTGGATAGCGTAGGGGTAAAAATTACTATTCCCACTCCAGAGAGTGCAACAGTAGGGAAAGTGTTGGATAGCGTAGGGGTAACAATTACTATTCCCACTTCGTCAGCCCGCATGCCCTCCCCTCCGCTGACTACATCCTCTCTCGGGGACCTCAACTTCCACCTGGAAAACAACAACGACCGCAACACCACCGCCCTGCTGGAAAACCTCGCTAACCTTGGACTCAAGCAACTGGTGACCACCTCCACCCACTACGCCGGCCACACGCTCGACCCCGTCTTCTCATCCAGCAAGGACATCGCCTTCAGCCATGCCACCGGACTCCACTGGACGGACCACAGCTACGTCCACTTCAGCTTCAAAAGAACCACGATCCACCACCAACAGCAACAGGTTCCACGCAGGAGCTGTAACAAGATCACAGCCGACCAGCTCGCAACTTCCCTAAGCAAGAACCCACCCACCAGCGCAACGAACCCAGCCAAGCGGCCACCAACCTCACCAAGTGGATCAGCGACTGCGCAGATGACCTCGCCCCTCTGAGGACCCCGACTAGCAGACCCGGCAGCAAGAAAGCCCCATGGTTCACCGACGAACTCAAGAGCTCCAAGAAGGACTGCAGAGCCCTGGAGAAAGCCTGGCGCAGAGACCCAACACCGGACAACATGACTGCCCTCAAGCTCGCCACCCGAAAACCCCACCAACTGATCCACACCACCAAGAAAACTGCATTTAAGGAACGTCTGGACAACAACGCACACAACAGCAAGGAACTCTTCAACATTGTTAAAGAGCTCTCCAACCCCAACGCCGGAAACAACAACAACACCCCTTCGCAAGACCTCTGCAACTTCCTCGCCTCCTACTTCCACAACAAGATCGCGGACATACACAACAGCTTCAGCACTCAACCGACGCACCCCACGACGGAACCACCTCCCCCCACCACCACCCTCCGCGCCTGGACCCCGATCAGCACCGAAGACACCATCCGGACGATTAACTCCATCCACTCTGGATCTCCGACCGACCCCTGCCCTCACCACTTCTTCAACAAGGCCGACGCTGTCATCGCACCCCACCTGCGGGACATCATCAACACCTCCTTCAACACCGCTACCTTCCCAGAGAGCTGGAAGCACGCCGAACTCAGCGCCCTACTAAAGAAGCCATCAGCCGACCCCACCGACCTCAAGAACTACCGACCCATCTCGCTGCTCCCGTTCCCCGCAAAAGTCATCGAGAAGATCGTCAACAAGCAGCTGGCCGCCTTCCTCGAGACGAACGGATCCCTCGACCTCTCGCAATCCGGCTTCCGGGCCAACCATAGCACTGAGACCGCCCTGATCGCAGCAACCAATGACATCCGAGCCCTGCTCAACAACGGAGAAACAGCGGCCCTCATCCTCCTAGACCTCTCTGCGGCCTTCGACACTGTCTGCCACCGTACCCTAGTACAGCGCCTCAGCAACGTCGGAATCCAGGAGAAGGCACTGGAGTGGATCACCTCCTTCCTCGCCGGAAGGACACAGAGAGTCCGCCTCCCCCCGTTCAGATCAGAAGCCACTGAAGTCATCTGCGGCGTTCCCCAAGGCTCCTCGCTCAGCCCGACCCTCTTCAATGTCTACATGAGCCCCCTCGCAGCCATGGCACGCCAGCACAACCTCATCATCATCTCCTACGCCGATGACACCCAGCTGATCCTCTCCCTCACAAACAACCCCGCCACCGCCAGAGCCAACCTTCACGAAGGGATGAAAGAGGTAGCCGAATGGATGAAGAACAGCCGCCTGAAACTGAACTCGGACAAGACGGAAGTCCTCATCCTGGGATCCTCACCCGCCGCCTGGGACGACTCCTGGTGGCCCCCCGCCCTGGGCAACGCACCCAAACCTACAGACCACGCACGCAACCTAGGCTTCATCCTGGACTCCTCCCTCTCCATGACCAGACAAGTCAACGCCGTCTCCTCGTCATGCTTCAACATCCTACGCATGCTACGCAAGATCTTCCGGTGGATCCCCACCGAGACCAGGAAGACGGTCACCCAGGCCCTCGTCACCAGCCGACCGGACTTACGGCAACACCCTCTACGCCGGAATCACCGCCAAACTCCAGAAGAGACTCCAGCGGATCCAGAACGCCTCAGCACGACTCATCCTGGACATCCCCCGTCGCAACCACATCTCCGGACACCTGAGAGACCTGCACTGGCTCCCGGTCAACAAGAGAATCACCTTCTGTCTCCTCACCCACGCACACAAATCCCTGCACAACCAAGGCCCAGGATACCTCAACAGCCGCCTCAACTTCTACGCTCCCAAACGCCAGCTTCGATCGACCGGCCACGCCCTCGCCGCCGTCCCCCGCATCCGAAGAGCCACCACAGGGGGAAGGTCCTTCTCCTACCTCGCCGCCAAGACTTGGAACTCCCTCCCGACCCACCTCCGCCTGACCCAGGACCACCTCGCCTTCAGGAAGCAGCTCAAGACCTGGCTGTTCGAGCAGTAGCAGACCCCCCTCCCCTAAGCGCCTTGAGACCCTTCGGGTGAGTAGTGCGCTATACAAATGCCGTGATTGATTGATTGTTAGAAATTACTTCCCACCCTATTCCCCTATAAACCCACAACCCGCTACAGAACATAATTATTAATTAATCAATTAATTAAAATTAATTACCAATTAATTAAAAATAATTACCAATTAATAATTATTAATTTATAATTCCTACTAATTAATAATTAATTTAACATAATTAAATTACTTCCCACCCTATTCCCCTATAAACCCACAACCCGCTACAGAACATAATTATCAATTAATCAATTAATTAAATTTAATTACCAATTAATTAAAAATAATTACCAATTAATAAATATTAATTTATAATTCCTACTAATTAATAATTAATTTAACATAATTAAATTACTTCCCACCCTATTCCCCTATAAACCCACAACCTGCTACAGTACTAAAATACTAAATTTAATTAAATTACATGAAATTAAATTAAAAACATAATAAATACATAATAATATATAAAAAAATATTTAAAAAATCGATATTAGTAGCATCGAAATTATTAACCTCGATATTACTTACATCGATATTTTAAACTTCGATATTACTAATATCGATATTAAATATATCGATATTACTTACCTTCTATATTTTGTCCCTTCGATATTAAAACTTCGATATTGGTGTATGTCGATATTAAAATTTCGATATTTTGTTTGCATACCATCCACCTCCTTGCACCCTAATTCAAAAGTCTGTGCATGATGTCTAGCATAGGGTTTGCACCAAATCGATACGCTTTACCATTCCAGTACCAAATACAATACTTAGACATGTTTTAAAACGTTCCCAAGTTTGTATGTGAGTTGTACAATACTGCACACATGCAAAGCCGGAAACATTTGGCTAATGCTTTTCTTGAGGATCAAGTTTTTTCACTAATATACGTCACTTACTTTTTTAGTGCTGCACCAGCACAAAGGCTTGATAAATATGGCCACTGATTTGAGAGCAATAGTGTGGGATTTTGCCCCTCCTGACCTGGATTGAGGCAATGCTATTCTTAACGGCCTTCCCAAACCCACTCTTACACCTCTGACAGGCATCCAACATGCAGCAGCGCACCTTAAAGAAGTTTGACCACATCACCCTAGTTCTGAAGGAGCTACATTGGTTTCCATTCCAACCACTCATCACATTCCTAACAATCTTCAGCATTGGCATCTTGGCATACCAGGCAGAGAAAACAACGAAATCAAGTGGGCAGTAGCACACTAGCAGGCAAGATATTGCCATTCTTGTAATGTGGAAATGCAAGAAGGAAAATATCAGAAAGTAGCCCTTTGCATCTACGAACCCTGGGCCATATTATCAAGAAAGGGCGATACATTATCGCCGCTTTTATCGGCAGGAGACTGCCGCTAAAGCAGCGATAATGGGCTTGATAATATGCCCTTGTAAATTCCCATAGAAGCCCAGGTTGACACCAGAACCTGGGCTTCCATGGGAATTTACAAGGGCATATTATCAAGCCCATTATCAACGCTTTAGCGGCAGTTTCCTGCCGCCAAAAGCGGCGATAATATATCGTTCTTTCTTGATAATATGGCCTCTTGTTATGAAACAAAATCCCGTTCAATATTAGAATGGTTCCGATTTCCTCCTGCAATTTCAAAAGAGACTTAAACCTTTCTTTTCAAAGTGCCCCATCTTCTGCTCCACCATCCCACACAGTAGGAACCAAGGAACCTATATATATTATCCTATGCCCGGTAAATGATTAATCATATCCTATGGCCGAGACCCAAGGTTTCATTCTTCGTTGTTCGAGTTATACAGATATCACAACACACATACCTACATACAACATGTATAAATGCATATCAACGTGGCAGCCTGGCAAAAATTCTGTTCCTGCTCTAAAACTGAAGGTGTCTCAAGCTCATTGGAGGTTATCCCAAATAATAAAATTAGGAAGGTCCCACTCATCAAAAGTATACAGAATAACACAGACAATCTTAGCCAACTGGTGAATTGTGCAGGGTGAGTCAACAAGTAGATTGTTGGTATGAGCAATTAACTTGCAAGAACCCTTGATTGGCAACATACTTTGCTGTGATCTTTCTCATGAATAGGTTCTATGAGCAGCTAATACAACTACAGATGGTCCAGCGACCTAAGTAAAATATAGAAACACGAGAACACGACAATGGAATCGGGAACAGCCAGATCATCTAAAATGTCTCAGTAAGTCAACTTAAGCTTGGTACCTAACAATAGTATTTGCCGTATGGCTGCTTTACTTTCCCTGATTTTACAGAGGCAGGGAAAAGGGATTGGAACCATTTATTGTTGCATGTGTCGAGGTTACTCTTCTGTGTTGTTACAACCTGAGGTTAAAAAAACATAAAGAATAAACAAAAAATAAATGAAGGCAAAATGTAGATGGACCTGTGCATGCTCTTTTACCGCTTTCAGTTTTATGATGCTGTCTAATGTCTAATATTAATTGTATCACTCAGACTGTTATCTATGGGATCTGTGGGGATAGCCTTCGCATTGTCTAGTACCCATACACTTTGTGAAACTACAGTATTACATTGTGCCTATAAATTAGACTGTATTACAGCAAAGAGAGGCAGCATGCACACTAGACGACCTACTGTGCAGTGCCTCTTATTTTCTATGTAAAGACATTTTTTTGTGGTTTGCCTCCGATTGGCTGCAGGTTTATTTTGTAACAAAAGCGCACATGACCGCATGTATATACAAAGCTGTGTTAACCTTTATTTGATCTTCACTACTCAAGAGCACAGTAGCACTAGGATTAATACAATTAAAGCCGCAGGCATGTACTGTGTAATCTGTCACTACACATACATATCTCATCACAAACGCACACTTATGGCTAGAGTTACTGAAGCCTTTTTTATATGCAAGAAAAATATTGAATAAGTGATTTGAGCTAGGGGTCCCCTTAATGTAAATCTTTAATATCAACGTGATAGCATTCTTCCGAGCTGAATTAAATGCCTGAAAAATATTTGTTTTTTAAAGCGGCCTGTCTGCAAAGTACTGCCAAAAGTCGTTTAGTGGGTGGAGAAACAGTCTCCTGCTTACATATGCTCCTAGGAAAAATGACATTTCTAATTATATTGTTGGGAGAAGGCTGTGAACAAAGCCTTTGCTGAAGCCAGGATCAAGAAGTCTGGTGCCAACCAAGGGTTCTTGCAAGTCTCTGTGTGCCGCCTTGAGAAGGGACTTACCACCGCTTAAAAATGTTTATTTTTTTATTTGAGACTGTAATTTGTACTTAACGCTCTCAATAGACATTTCTATTTCTATATTTTTATAGAACGGATCACCATGAGTTCAGAGACAGGTAAATGTTAGGTAAATGTTTTCTTGAATGTAACAGAATTTTTCAGTTTATGTGATCACAGATCATTCAGCTTGCTTCCCTCATGGACTTCTGCATTGCACCACAAAGATCTCCAGTACTAATGGCTAGAATGTGTGGAGTCAAAGGCAAATACACGGTCTAACATCTAGAATTTTCATTATGCAGCAAGGACAATTCTGGAGCAAAGCAAGATAGGCCATAGCATAGGGGTGTAATGAAACTTGAGGCCCCCCTGCAAATCATTTGGATGGCTCCCCAAAACAGCGAGGGGCATATTCACAAGGAGATATCGCAGAATTAATGGCACTTTATCGCAGCCAAAGTCTTGATAAATTTACCCCACCATTCACAAGCAGGTGCTAACAGCACACAGTACCAGTTTTCCCACGATAGCAGCCACAAAAAACATCGGCACAGAGGACCCCTGCAACTATCGCTAATGAGATGCAGAGTAGGCGTTCCCGTGCACAAAGCCGCGACAACACCACACCTCAACATTCGCAACGACCAGACAGATCGGCGATAAGAACACAAAACATGCGATACGGTGTGTTAGTAGCAGGAAATTTACACCTGCTCTGACCTGGTGTAAAGTTGGACGGCAGCCTGCACCACAATAGGGAGCCCAGCCCAGGGCGTCATCGGAAGGGCAACAGATGCCATGGAGCAACTGAACATGCAGCCCGGACACCAAAGAGGGCCACAATACCCACCCGGCACCCCCCGCCCCCCCGGATCGACACAGAGGCTGCACAGACAAAGACAGCGGCTCCCCAGGAAACGCACCTGCCTCACAGGCACAACATCTAACAATGTCACTGTCCACTACAGGCTGAAAGGGAGAACCATTCTACGCATCCTGGCCATCATCGCCCAACAGGCCAACGGCACCAACACAGCGGACAACCAACATCCCACCCCACACCAAGCTGATGGCCGCACTGCACCTGTTGGCCCCTGGCACACCCCACCCAACACCCGCCAGAGTCAGCGGAGTCTAACAGACAGTCACATCCAAGTCCCCCACTCTTGTCCTGGACATCACCATCACCCTGGCACCCCAGCCCCCGTATGGCCAACACAATCCTCAGGAACCGCTGGAGACCAAACACGCACGTTTTGGGGGCAATCCACTGTACACATGTCCCACCTGTGCCCCCTGGTCATACAGCACACAATCAGCGCAACAGGAAGCACACGTCACAAATCTATGTGCAGGCAACATCAGAACACTGTGAGACCTTCACCAATGTTGCCTCAAAATACACAGCCAGTGTGCATGATCCCTTCACCCTCCGACAGTCCATCAGCAACCAGCCTTCCCAGGATGGCACCAAGGGAAATGCACAGCCCCTTGGCAACTCCACAACCATGCAATCCACAACTCTGGCAATGCACATGTCACAAATTCACAACCAAGATGCACAACAACATGCCCACCCACTAGACACGATAGAACAACTTACAATGGTAACCATGGCAAGCTGTGAACATGACCAATCAACGGCATGGCACCTCAGCCACACAATAGACAAATGTAGGGAGAGGTGGCAGCCATGCATGTGTGAAGGATGTAGTAGACACATGATTGGGAAAGTACACAATGCCAAGAATGGCGGCGAAGTGCTGGACGGACCGCAGTATGCAGAACATCTTCATATCCACTGCGACATACACCTCTGGTGAATGGAGTGTAGTGGAAATTGGACGCAACCGTGTCACCCCAGCCAGTGGGGTCCTCACGTTAATGTTGCCTGTTACGCCCCCCGTAACCGTGAGCAGAATGTGATGGGCCGGCGTACCCCAGGCCAGTGTAGGGGTGTGAATAAAAAGCACGTTGCCCTGTGTGTGGTCCTCTTCCGGGAAGCCCACCGTCTTTGCCAGGGTGGCGCCTCCCACCCCGCCATTAGGCCGACGGCATCCTCATTAGCAAAGTTGCCTGAGATCCTGTGGTCCTGCCGTATCCCGGCCCATTGGAGCACGAACCCATCAGGGCTGACCCTGCACAGCCAGGCCACACTGATCAGCAGCCGACACCGGCGTGTGTGAAGGAGGGCCCACCACTTGCCAGTGTAAGCTCCAAGCCTGAGGCCCACAACCCGGCCAGCCTTTCAGACCACTGCAGTCCCCCTGACATTGGCCCACATTATTCCTTCCTCGTTGACATATTCTACTAGCGTCCCCTACAGCACAGTGGGTCCCATATGTGAAACTTTTTCCTGGCTCATCAATGGCAGTTACCCCAAATTCGGGCCAGTGGCCACAGCACCAGACAGCCCCGATCAGTGAGGCATAGTTCCATATGGGCGTCTTGCGACACATGGTGCCACTAACCCTCTTCAACGCCATCCGGCGACACGTGGTGCCACTAACCCTGTTCAAGTTTACTAAGAGACAAGGGAACCCTAAAAGTAGCCAAGGACCTTGGGTATCAGATAATTATATGGAACAGTGGTCCTTGTTAAAGCAAAAAAACGCAAAGAGTAAATATAGAACACGATTGATTCTATATGGTCTACCCAGCCGGATAGACAATTTAATACAAATGAATAGGATTTCTGTCCAAGGACAGTTGCAATATCCAGTAGAATACAGTCCTGTATCCAAAGCAATACATTTAAAGGTGTGACAAGGTGACAGGGTGACAATTAGAACACATAAATCATAAGGAAAACAAAACAAAATTCGAAACAGTCAGGAGAAACAGGCAGGAGGCTTGTTCATAATTATAATACATGATGCGACAAGCATGATATGTAGTTACAGACGTGACACATAAAATACAAATATTTGCATGCATGCTGTTTTTAAGATCGACGTTTCGCTCCCTATCATGAGATAACAGGGATCATCATCAGGACAGATGATAATGTAGGCATGAAATACCACTATGTCAAAAAGTGGTAATAATTGAAACCATAAAGAAAGGAGGGAAAAAAAGGGGAAGAAAAGAAATTTACAATTAAAACCTAAATTGTTGCACATTTAGTCAGTCATACAACACCATCTACGAGCTAATAATGCGAATGATAGAGGTAAAAATGTCAGAATTATAATGATTAATTAATTGCAATGCTGATACAGTTTGGAACAATGTATAATGAGGCTATCCGCGATGTGCATAATAGTACTTAGGAGAGGAGAGAGGGAAAAAAACGGGATGGACGCCCAGTGAAGCAGGGAACACAAGCGCGTCAACTAGTACAAAAAAGACTAGCAACCGGGTAAGGGGAACATGCACGATGTGCATAACGGGCCAGAACAAAGTGCAGAGTCTAACCGAGAGTGGCTTGACTCGCTACAACGTGAAATAGATAAAATAAACCATGCGGTGCAACTGAGAAATCTCATGAGGAAAAGGCGGCGGTGGCATGCCGGACAGGTAATATTAATGTAAGTGTAAGTGAGCAAGTTACCTAATGGTACCAAATACATGGACTGAACGGTCCGTAAAGGGAAGGAATCCAGTTCCATTCCCTGGCGTGTGCAAGGTTCTAAGGGAGAGAAAACACCGGAGTTTACAATTATCCGGAGATGTCGTGGGGAGAACTAGCACGGAAGGCAGCAGGGAAATTACCTGTAAGTTAGACTGATAAGATCGTAGGGGGTCCTGGCTGGAGGTCAGTGATCTGTGAATGGGACAATTACATACAGCTGTAACAATTGCGCTAAGGTTAAAGGACCGTTATCCCGGCGTGTGCAATACAAACATACCTTACTAAATTAGTAGCCGGACAGCGCCATATGGTGGGGGGTCTGCAAACAGTCGGTGGATGCCGCCTGGTGAGGAATCGGCAAGAGAATCGGTCAATACCGTATTCCGGCCGTTCTCTGGGGCGCGATGACTTGTGCACTGTGGCTCGGGGGGATCTGGGCTCCATGGTACCAGGAAGTGCGTATAAACATGTGACTAGAAGGGAAGGATGGACGAGTGGAGCGTCGGGACCAGAAGTATACTCAGACAGGAAGTTGTGTATTGGCAAGTCGTCGGCCATCTTGGGTGTGTGTCGCGAGTGAGGGAAAAATAGGGGAAAGATGGAATTCATGGAAGATCCTGATATCAATAAAGAATTACTGTCACAAATTCCAGTCTGTGAAGATGAAGTTCAGTGAAGGCACATATTTAAGAGAGTTTGGTGCAAAAACAGCAACCTTAGTAATACAGTGAAAACATGTAATGGAAAACAAGTTCTGTACAGGAAAAGGCTGTTAATGGTTTGCAGAAGGGTTGTCCAATCCTCGGTCCAGTTAAGGCCATTTTTCATACTTTGAGTGCTCAAAATCCATTTGAGCTCCTCTTTGTTCAGTAGACTTGCAATATCCGCTCCCCTGGAAGGTGGTTTAATCTGATTAATGAATGTCCATTTAATGTCATTCTCATCATGTCCATGATTTGAGAAATGTTCAACCACGGGTGCGTTCGGCGTTTTGCAACGGATACGGCTTCGATGTTGGCATATCTTGGTCCGTGCTTTCTGGGATGTTTGACCTATGTAAATTTTTTACATGAACACTGTATCACATAAATTACATTGCATGAATTACAATTTGTGAAGCTCTTTGATTTGATATTTACATCATTTAAAATGAAACCTTGGCCTTCGATAGCAAACTCACAAACACTGCAGTTACCACACTTTTTATGTCCCATCAAGGGAGAAAAACCCCAAAGTTCAGTAAGTGTGGAAGGTGATTTGGTGATGGGGAGAGCTACCCTGATCAGATGGTCTTTCATATTGCGGCTCTTTTTGAAGGCAAACAATGGGCGATCAATGGTCAAAGTGCCTACATTTAGTATGGTCCAATGTTTCAAGATTGATTTGCGTAATGCATTTGAGACTGGTGAAAAAGTGGTAACACATACCATGCGTTTTTGGTCAGTCTTGGGTTTGAGAGGGAGTAGTACTTCTCGTGGGCAGTACCATGCCCTTTTGCGAGCATTCCATACCAGTCGTTTGGGGTAGCGTCGGGCATGTAGCTTCGACGAAAGTATGGATACTTCCTGGAAGTAGTCTTCCTTATGGTAACAGTTCCTCCTTAGTCGTAAACATTGTGAGTAAGGGAGTGAGTCGCAGAGTGCTCGGGGGTGATTACTGTCATATTTTAATAGAGTGTTCTATGAAAATATGACAACAATGGTGTTGTATAACTGACTAAATGCGCAACAATTTAGGTTTTAATTTTAAATTTCTTTTCTTCCCCTTTTTTCCCTCCTTTCTTTATGGTTTCAATTATTATCGCTTTTTGACATAGTGGTATTTCATGCCTACAGTATCTTCTGTCCTAATGATGATCCCTGTTATCTCATGATTTGGATCGAAACGTTGACCTTAAAAACAGCGTGCACGCAAATATTTGTATTTTAGTGTGTCAGGTCTGTAACTACAGATCATGCTTGTCGCATCATGTATTATAATTGGTATACATCTATTACAACGCATTTTTTACCACGCAATACCATCACCACGCATCTTTTACCACGCAAATACTTTTACCACGCATACATTTACAACGCATACTTTTACAACACATGTATTATTACAACGCATGTATTTTACAATGCATTTTTAATGTAAATGCAGTACAGTGTTTATTTAAAATAATTTAATTATTGTATTTTGGATCGCTGAATATTCACTGAATTTTAATTAAATAAATAATAATATATTTAATGTGTAATAATATTTGTTATGTATTTTGGATCACTAAATATTTATAATTATTTAATTTATTTTAATAAATTGATATAAAATTATTAAATTATTAAATACTCGAGTATTAATTTTAATATTAATAATAATATTAATTTTAATACTCAAGTATTAATTTTGCTGAAATAACCAATTATTTGCTGAAATAACCAATATTTTGAATAATACGTTGTATTTTGGATCACTGAATATTCACTGAATTTTAATTAAATAAATAATAATATATTTAATGTGTAATAATATTTGTTATGTATTTTGGATCACTGAATATTTATAATTATTTAATTTATTTTAATAAATTGATATAAAATTATTAAATTATTAAATACTCGAGTATTAATTTTAATATTAATAATAATATTAATTTTTAATACTCAAGTATTAATTTTGCTGAAATAACCAATATTTTGAATAATACGTTGTAGTTTTTTTAGCATTTTTTTATGTAAATGCAGTGTTTTTTTAAAATAATTTTGATTTTAATTAAATCAATAATAATATATTAAATGTGTAATATTATTTGTTAAGTATTTTTAAAATTGTAATAATAAGTAATATTTGAAATTTTAATATATGTAGTAATATTTGTTATTTAGGTTAAATTATAAAATATTTTATATTATATTTTAATTAATAGTAATGTATTTAATGTGTAAATTAAATTATGGAGCAATATTATGTTATTATTTTTACATGTAAATTTTATTAATATAGACATGAATTAATTATTTAAAATTAAATTTATTTATTTAAAAATATTGAAATATTAATTATTTTGATTTTATTGGTATTATATTTATTTTCATATTAATTTATAATAATTTATATTAAAAATTGAAAATTGAAATTTTAATTTAATTTTAAATTAATGTCTATAATTTTATCAATTTACTAAAAAATGTAAATAATTATTTATCAATATTTAATGTAAATGTAATGTAAATTTAATATTAATAAATTACTCAAAACCATATTGAAAGTTTTGGTTCCCACGGTTTAACACTGTTTTCTATGGTAAGATTTGTCCTTCATTTATTTCTATGACATTGCATATGGGTCCCGCGATACAGTTATAGGATGATTTAAAGAAGAGGATAGACTGAGAAAAGAAAGGAAAAGAAGCAAAAAAACAGGTAAGGAGACATGATAGTTAATATATAGAAAGTGTAGACAATTAAATATATACAGCATAAATAAATGTATACAAACAACAGAGGCAGAAATTTAATTGGAATTTTTTTTATTCATAAATATATTTTTATATTAAAGTACTTTTTTTATTATATTTATTACATATTTTATAATTATTTTGCACTACATGTACAATTAATGAAAAAATACAACAAAGAAATAATATTCTTTAAAAAAAGTAGTCCCTTTTTTTTCGTTGTAGGCATTCATGACGTCAAGACGTTAACGTGTGCGTAAGCGGCCATTTTGAAGATCATCGTTGGAGGAAGCAGCAGGAAGCTGATCTGCGTTCAGGTAGGAAACATTTAAAGCTTTATTATACAGTAAAATATTTAAAAAGGGACACATTTATTGTAAGGGAAGTATAAGTTGAGGTTGCTCTTAAAAAAAAGATGTTAACGAACTTATAAATGCATGTCGCTAATCATATATCGAGAATATGTCTAAGTCGGGTTCCATGATGAAATATATCGATATGTATATTTCATTACAAAAAAGGTATATAACATTTTAAACATGTAAAAAGATGTGTACTTTTATGTTACATGTATATGCTTCATATTTATGCTGCATGTATTTTTGTTGAATTGTTTGTTTAAAAAAAGCATTTTTGAATGTTCCGAAATATTATGGAAAATAAAAGAGAGAGTAATTCAAGGTTAATTTATTGTTTAAAAAAGCTTCTATGGAAAAGAATAATTGATTTATTTTTGATTTAGGCAAATGGATTGGGCATTTTGTTAATAATTTTTGAAAACGGAAAAAAAATATAGCGAACTTTGTTGGAATTTGGATGATTTTGGTGATTAAAGTTGGTAGATAGAAAGTTATGTTTCTTCTTCTTGGTTTTATTTTGGACAGCGATTCTGATTGATTCATTTGAGAGATGTAAATATCAGAATGAGATTGAAATTTGCGATTACGTGTCTGTGAACTTTGAATTGATTTTGAATAGTGATTCATTTAAGAAAATATTTGTAAAATATTATGCATCTTAATAATTTTGCAATGCGATAATACTTTACAAGAATATGCAAGCCTTTATTTCAACAGAATAATAAGGTGTGCTATGTTTCATAATTATTTTGATAAATGTTGTTTCGAAACATTTAAAAAAAATATTTGCAATCGTTAGAAAACATAAAGTTGTTGCAAAGTATGAAAAAAATGTATTTTTTAATTTCGAAAATATTTGTATCGGATATTTAAAATTAATAATTCATAAAAAATATAAACAATTTTTCAATTTTTTTTATCCATTTGCCCAAAAAAAAGGGTCGTTGTAGAAGCTTTATTAAAACAATATTTTGAGGTACAGTAAAGCAAAGAAGAGTTTAGAGAATTTATCAATAATGCTTTTTTTAAAAATCCAGAATGGTAAAAAAATAATAATAAACTTTTTACAAATTGGTTTCTTCACCAATTAGTAGAAAAACACTCAAATATATTGTATTATGGAGTGTAAAAAAAATTAATAAAAAAGGAACCCAGACTTCTTTTTGGAAAAAGTAATTTTTTTATAAAATAAAAGCCAATTTCAAATTTTATGAGGAATTAATTTTTGGGCAAAGCAGGAAAGTAATGTTATGGAAAAAACTAAAAAGAGAGAATGTTAGCAAGATTTTCCAGGTAATCCAAAGCCACGCACAACGAAAACTGTTGCAATAATGCCAATAGTCGTTCAGACATTTCCTTTGTTTTTTGAGTAATTCGTGAGTTTAGTTTACCTGTAAGAGTTTGAGAAATTCTCATTTCTTGGAAACTTTGCTCCTTCTTCAAAGTTTCCAAAAAAGAGTAGAAATTTGGGTGGTGTTTGCCAATTACATGGTTGAAGGAGTTATGCCATCCCTCTATGGCATTATTTGTTTTAGCCTCTCCCTGTAAGCAACTCGAATAACAGTTCCACCACTCCACATGGAAACGTGGCTTCCTCCTGCGACCCGATCTGCTTAGGTGTCCAATCCATGTGTCTTCCATATAATTTAGAATGGGTGCCAATTGTTCTTCATTTCTTAAATAATAATCTGATTCTATAATGGCAGTGTAGTATTCGTCTACACTTTGAGGAGGGACAAAACAAAGAGCAGTTAATTTTTTTAATTCAACTTGTAGTTTGCTGTTTGATGAATATTCTGTAACAAGGGGTGTTTTTTGTAATTTACGCCAGAATGCCTGGGAAAAATGGAAAAAACACCCCTGAATTTGGGTATCCGTGTACATTTTGGAGATCACATTGATCATGCTCAATTCAAAATCAATAATTATTTTCCTAGGACTTTGGTGAGTTTTGGATTTAATAACAGACAAACATTCTGTGTATGTTGCAGAAGTTTTATCAGGCAGCAAACTATATACTAGGGGGATTACACTATTGTTAATTTTAGCATGTATTGTATAAATTTGGGTAAATGGATGGGGTGTGCTTTTAAACGTCCCATCCATCATCCAAATTTCACTGCTTTCCAGTTTTACAAGGTTACGGGGAGTACTGAATATTAATATACGTTTCTGAGGGTTTTCATTGTCATGTAAAAGGAAAGATTCATCAGAAAAAGATATTGTAAGTTCATGAGGTATAACTATGTCAGAAAAGGTATGTGGTGTATTAGTTTGGGTATTACTTGCCTGCTTTTGACGTTGAATTATTCTACGCAAATTATGGATGGTAGGCATATTACTTGCTATATGTGTAGGGACATGTTGAGCAACCTCTCTTAAAATTGTTCCTGTAGATTCATTGGAGGTGCTTGCCATTACTTTCATCTCATTTACTGTTTCTCTTACATCAACCTCCGTTGCAGAGGCAGAGTGGTTATGGTCAGTTGTTCTTACAATAATATCATCAACCGTAACCGCTCTGCCACTGCAACGGGTTGAAAAGTAATTCACGCACCTCCAATGATTCCTTGTTAAACTTATTCTTTCCCTACAATAAATGTACCCTCCATGATTTAATAGTCGGTTTCCTTTTCTGGACATAATAAAATTTGCAGTTGGATGAGTAGACATGTTCGAGAGGAAAAAAAAAAAAAAGATTTTTAGTGAAATTTTGTGCATTTATAAAAATTAGCAGCTTTCATAATGCAGTATTTTGTGAGAAGTATGAATGGTGAGTAATACCTTGAGAAAATTTTGCAACTTTAAAAGTGCATTACTTACCCAAGGTTAGAATACTTAGTAAATCATTTTTAGGATTCAAGACTTTCCTAAATGTTGCACTTTCCCAGATTTGGAATAGTATCTAATACATATACACTTTTAAGCACTTTAATTACTGAACTACTTACTTGGAGTACTAATAGACATTAATACCCATACACTATCCAGCACTTTCTCTACTGCTGCACTTACCTGGCGTTGGAATAGTAATTAATACCCTAACACTATCCAGCACTTTCCCTAATGCAGTACTTATTTGGATTTGGAATAGTAATTAATACCCTTCCACTATCCAGCACTTTATCTACTGCAGCATTTACCTGGTGTTGGAATAGTAATTAATACCCTTACACTGTCCAGCACTTTCTCTACTGCAGCACTTACCTGGAGTTGGAATAGTAATTAATAACTTTACACTATCCAGCACTTTAACTACAATAGCACTTTATGATTGTATTTACCTTATTGGTAGCTGCTTGTTTTTGTTGAAAAATGTGGTCAGATTGTTCTTTTGTTTGATGTTTTCTTGGGTTGTCGGTTTATATATAGTTCTATGTCTCTAAAATAAGGGAGAGAAATGTTGATTAATATTATTGTGTTTTTTGATTGGTGTTATAAACATTGTGTCTGGTAATTTGAAACAGAAAAGTAAATATTCATTGCAATTGAAAAACTTTTAACTGTACATATGTGGAAAATTGACATGTTTGCACTATCCGGCACTTTCTCTAATGCAGCACTTACTTGGAGTTGGAATAGTAATTAATACCCTTACACTATCCAGCACTTTCCCTAATGCAGTACTTACCTGGAGTTGGAATAGTAATTAATACCCTTACACTATCCAGCACTTTCCCTACTGCAGAATTTACTTGGTGTTGGAATAGTAATTAATACCCTTACACTATCCAGCCCTTTTCCTACTGTAGCACTTACCTGGAGTTGGAATAGTAATTAATACCCTTACACTATCCAGCACTTTCCCTACTGCAGCACTTACCTGAAGTTGGAATAGTAATTAATACCTTTACACTATCCAGCACTTTAACTACAAAAACACTTTATGAATTTATTTACCTTATTGGTAGCTGCTTCTTTTTGTTGAAAAATTTGGTCAGATTGTTCTTTTGTTTGTTGTTATCTTTGGTTGGCAGGAATATATATAGTTTGCTTTCTCTAAAATAAGTGAGAGAAATGTTGATTATTATTATTATTGTGTTTATTGATTGGTGATATAAACATTGTGTCTGTTACTCTCAAATATAAAACACTACTACAATACCCACTATACTAACACATTTACACTACCCTCAACTCTAAAACACTTCTACGATACCTACACTATTCCTACTGTCCGCGCTATATAAAAACGTATAAAGTAAATAAAAAAATAAATCAAATCTATTCTCCCTTTCAACAGCTGTCAACGTCTAGCAGGTACAGCACAGGTAGCAGCAGTGCAAGCTTCCCTCACGCATAGGACAGGTACAGCACAGGCAGCAGCAGTGCAAGCTTCCGTCTCACATGGAGCAGGTACAGCACAGGGAGGAGAAGGGCAAGCTTCCCTCCCACACGGAGCAGGTACAACACAGGTAGCAGCAGTGCAAGCTTCCCTCATACACGGAGCAGGTACAGCACAGGGAGGAGCAATGCAAGCGTCCCTCACACACAGAGCAGATACAGCACAGACAGAAGTAGTGCAAGCTTCCAACACACATAGAATAGGTACAGTACAGGCAGCAACAGTGTAAGCTTCCCTCACGCATGAAGCAGGTACAGCACAGGCAGCAGCAGTGCAAGCTTCCAACACACATAGAATAGGTACAGCACAGGCAGCAACAGTGCAAGCTTCCCTCACGCATGGAGCAGGTACAGCACAGGCAGCAGCAATGCAAGCTTCTAACACACATAGAATAAGTACAGCACAGGCAGCAACAGTGCAAGCTTCCCTCACGTATGGAGCAGGTACAGCACAGGCAGCAGAAGGGCAAGCTTCCCTCACACACGGAGCAGGTACAGCACAGGGAACAGCAGTGGAAGCTTCTCTCACACATAGAACAGGTACAGCATAGGCAATAGCAGTGCAAGCTTCCCTCACACACAGAACAAGTACAACACAGGCAGTACCTACACTATTCCTACATTTACACTAATTTAAACCTTAATATAGTATTTAGTTATGCATACTATTATTACCATGTATACCATGTATACCATTATCACCCTAATTCTATCATTAACTCGAAAACACTACTATCCACTAGTATCCATACTACTGTCTCCTCGAATTTAATTAAACGTTAATACAATAATATATATTTTCTTTTACCTTATAAGGTGATGACCTTGAAATTCTCTATGTTTGTAAAAAGTAGTATTTTTTGTCAAATAATTTCACCTGATTTGAAAAATATCTTTATTAATAATTTTATTTGCGTTTCACAAGATTCGAAATTATATATAAAAATATTTCATTTTTACCTGGAAATTTTTAAAGCACAGTTTGGTAGCTATAGTTCTTTGCGCAAATGTTTTCAATTGTTCGTCTATTGGAAAAAAAAGGTTGAGAAAAAATATTTAACCACAAAATATTAATATTAATTTTTAGTGACTTACTTAAATATTTCTTGGGATTGTTTTATATCGCTTTCTTAAATATCGATTTATTTTAAAAATAATAAATAATATATTTATAAAAAAATACGTTTTTTTTGATTATATATATATATATATATAAACATTTTTATTTTGGGGTTATATCAATATTTAATTATATTAAAATGTTATTATTTATTTTATTTACTTACTTATAAATCGCAAAATTATACTCCAGAGATTTGTTTTCTCTTTTGAAGAGGTGATAAGGTCAGAGAGTCAGGTTTGGCGTCTGCTCACTCTGGTAGTTGCGGATCAACTGGTCATAAAATGGTGTCTGTCTCGTATTTATATGTTTAGGGTTAATGGTTCTGTTTTTTTACATAGACACAGCGCTGTAATGTAAAATTTAAAAGTAATCTTTTTCTGTGTAAACATATAGTTTTTAATTTTATTAAAAGAAACGTAAATCAGGTTATTTGTGCCGTTTTGGCATCCATTTTGTGAGTAGTGTTATGAATTTATTGTCATTGAAATTGTTGTAGGACTAATCTTTGATTTACTTATTTAAAATGGCGATTGCTCTTCAAAACGTAAATAATTAAATATGTTGACTTTATTATAATTCTTTTTCATAAATCGAAATATTTAAATAAGCAATTTATTTAATTTACTTCTGCATGCGTTGTTTTGGTAATAAAATATATGCTTTTGTTGAAATAAGTATTACAATGTATTAAGTTTTTAAATACTCGAGTATTCATTTTTACACTCGACTATAAATTTTGGTAAAATAATCAATAATTTCATTAATACGTTGTAGTTTTTTAAAATTAATTTATTTTAATAATGTGAAATAAATTTTGTAAATACTCGAGTATTAATTTTAATACTCGAGTATTAATCGTCCTGAAATAACCAATTTTTTGATTAATACGTTGTAGATTTTTTATCATTTTTTAAAACACTTACCCACCCAAAACCCCTATTTTCCCTGTATCCCATTCCATAATTTTTTTTACAAAATAAAATTACAATTTTAAATTGTAAATGTAATTGTAAATTTAAAAATTGTAATTTTGGATTATTGATTATTTATACTTCTTTAATTTTTAAATAAAATTTGAAATAAATTATTAAATACTCGAGTATTAAAATAACAAATATTTTGATTAATCCGATGTAGTTTTTTTAACATTTTTTAAAACACTTCCCCACCCAAAACCCCTATTTTCCCTGCATCCCGTTCCAGTGTTTATTGTACAAAAAAAAATTATATTCCATTTGCGTTGTAATTGTATGCGTATTAATCGTATTCGTTGTAATAGTACATTTCTATTTATTATACAATATTGCGTTGTAATGGTACTCGTGGTAATAGCATGCGTTGTAATAGTATTTGCGTGCTAAAAAATGCGTGGTAAAAGTATGCGTGGTAAAAGTATGCGTGGTAACATCATATATCCATTATAATTATGAACAAGCCTCCTGCCTGTTTTGCCTGACGGTTTCAAATTTTGTTTTGTTTTCCTTATGATTTATGTGTTTTAATTGTCACCTTGTCACACCTTTGAATGTATTGCTTTGGATACAGGACTGTATTCTACTGAATATTGCAACTGTCCTTGAACAGAAATCCTATTCATTTGTATTAAATTGTCTACCTGGCTGGGTAGGCCATATAGAATCAATCGTGTTCTATATTTACTCTTTGCATTTTTTTGCTTTAACACTAACCCTGTTCAATGCCATCCAGCGACACGTGCAGCCACAAACCCTGTTCAACGCCATCCGGCGACACGTGCTGCCACAAACCCTGTTCATCGCCATCCGGCGACTCGTGCTGCCACAAACCCTGTTCAACTCCAACCAGCGATGCGTGGATGAGGGACCAGGACTACCCTGTGGACCAGTAGGTCTCAAATCCAACACCTAGTCGCGATTCACGAAGGGCAGAATACACACCAGTGGTCGCACGGAGAGGAGTAAGAGGAAGATGAGATTCAGTTTGGATGAAACCCGGGTCACACAAGGAGGTGACCGAACACATAGTGCCACTGAACCTGAACTACGCAGGCCGGTGGGGCCACCAACCTATGCCGGCGACACTCAGTGAATGGCCCGTGCTGGCCCCTGCCTCCGGCCTACACTGCTCTCGGCCTAGGCTGCGCTCGAGTAGGTCACAGATTCTGAACTGAACATCGAGTATGCAAAGGTAGAATACATTTCATTGCACGCAAGGAGAGGCATTAGAGGTTGACGCCTTGCATCTTGGTGGAGAGAAAAGGATCATCGTTACGGAGGTGTTGGTACACTACCAAAAACTGCACTGATGTCACTAGCGCTGTGTATCGCGAGCCAACGACATGTGGCTGTGGACCACTGCTGACCGCTGCCTCCGGCCTACACTGCGGTCCCGTAGGTCACAGAGTCATAATTCAGAAATGGCAGAGTTCATATCAGTGTACCTCATCATCGCAGACTGCATCCCCACTCAGTCCCGGTACCACTAAGCCTGTTCCCTGACATTCATGGACACTCTCTGGTCAAACTTTGTTGGTGTCTGAGTCTATGGACTAGGGGGCAGTTTTTCATCCTCATGTAGCTGATACCGAATTGGTGGTAGCAATGAGGCTCTCGCATTCCGCTCCTCCATTTGCTGCGTTCGGATAAAATCAAACCTTTTGGCGTCTTGCCCTGGAGGACACCTTCCACTGTCCCCCGAAACCCTCAGCAACATACACCTCGGACATTGATGGTGACCCGCTCAGGTCACATGGCCCATCTGACTGCACCACAAGTCACCGTCCCGTGGCTGGGTGCCTGTGCCAGCCACAGTGCATCCGGGCCACTAACTCTGTGCTGATCAAGTCTGGGACCCCTTCTTTGGAGATTTTGGATGGGCCCTGAAGCGTATGCCTTGGGGTCATCAACACCATTTCTCTGTGGCCTTGCGCTGTATGCAGCCTCCGGGCCTGAATGCGTCCTACCAGGGCTCACACACCAAAGCAAGTCCAGACCGGGCCGGACGACGTATCACTGCAGGAGGCACACGCCACCACCGCAAGGACCACCTCCAACCGCCATCTGCCAGAGTTGAACCAGTGGTACTGACAGACTTACGGAGTTGCACAGGCCTGTCGTGGATGCCATCATCGGCCTGATGCCCTGCTCAGCACTCCAGGTGCCAGTGACTCAGTGCACCGCAGGCCATTGTCTGTTGCTGATTGTGTTTTGTGCAGTAGAGCGGTTGCGCAGATATGTCACCTCAAACAGTGTGGGGGCCCTGAGACGTTGATGGGGAAGATGATGCAGGTCTAACACACCCCACTGCATTTGCATCAAGAATATATCGAAGGGACACAATCTGAGACTTTTTCTTCACATGAGCGCGCTCATCTCTAGTGTCCAAACCCCAGTGCACTACAACTCACGGACACTACTGTTTGCATGTTGGCTGTCCTCTGGACTTTCTCCAGCTCACTCGGTGTTGCTCAGCCGTTGACTCTGTATTGCATGTGTTTTCTGTTTCCATTGCACTGGTGTCCAATGTTCAAGTGGTTGTCAGCACCAGATGTTCCGTGCGGAATGGCTTACACTCACCCCACACACATCCAGCACAGGCGTCACTGTACATGTGGCCCTGCCAATAAAGGGGCCAGGCGCATGTGCTCGTAGCCAGTTCAACATGATGTCTGCATGTGTCCCTGTGGTCTTGTAGTAGCATGTGGGCCCTGGGCCCTCCGACATTAAATTGTGCTGTGTACATCGGATGCAGACATATTACCACAGGCAGCGGTTTTGAGCTTGGACATGTAGCTTTGTCGTCACCCACTCAATTCGTAAGGGGAGTGGCCAGGGCCGTCGTACGCACACAGAGCCAACATGGGTGTGTGACTGCTATTTGAGCGCCCCTGGGTGTGGTTCTGTGCTGTGTATGTGCATCTGAATGTGTCTCTATGGCAGTGTGGGTCTCCTTAGTTGGGTGTGGGTGGGACCTGAAGGGGGATAGACCACTACCTATATGTCCTTGTTCGCATTCCATGGGTTCGGCCCCCACCCACACCTGTTGGGCCTCCTCTTTTTGGCTTGCTGACACATGGCATTGGGGTGCCATGTGTGGGTGGGTGAAGTGTCGTGAGCCAGCAGTGCTTGCCAGTGCTTCCTGCTGTGTGCTCTGTTGCAGGCTTGGTGGTCTCCTCTGAGTAGCTTGGCTTGCCGGGTCCTGGGGGGGGTTGCGTGGGATATCCATGGGCTGTTGTAGGGCGTCGGTGTCGACAGTGTGGTGGTCCTCTCCGGCATCACCAATGTGTTGTGTTCTGTGCTCTGCTGAAGGTGTTGTGTGCCCCTCTGCGATGTGAAGAACAGGTGCATGTTAACTTTGTGTTGACATATATGTTGGCGCATTGTGCTGGTTTGCATGCAGGTTGTATGGCAATGTACATTGTGACTGTTTGGGGGGTGCTGGATTCTCCTGTGGGTGAGTGTACATTTGGACTACATGAAGGATGTGAGGTCGTACGCGTACATTTCCATTTCACTGTTTCCGTCTTTATCAGATGTAGTGGGCATGTTTATGTGCATGTGCGGAGCCAGTTGTGTCCTGTGTCATGCAGTGTCGGAAATGCATGCTTTGCCACATTGTCGTCAATGTGGGTGTGCTGTTCGTGCTATGTGTGTGTGCTGCAGTGTGCCAAGGGGATCTGGGGCATGATCCAGGGTGTTTGTGGGTGTGCAGTGTGCTACGCCTCGTTGTGCATGTATGCCATTGTGCCCATCACCCCCATCACCCCAGTTCCTGTTCGTTTAACTCCCTGTTGAAGTTGAGTTAGGTCCTCTCGAGCTGTGTCCGTACTCCCTACTCCTTTCACCATCTCCATACTGATGACTGTGGCCTGGGTTTCCTCCAGCTCCTCCGGTGGTGCTGGACGACCACCTCCTGTGGCCGTTGCTGCCTTCCGGGTTGGTGCCTGGTTTAGGTAGTCACGTCATGCTGTCGCCTATTGGCCTCCTGGATTGGCCTCCTCGGCACTCCGTCTTCAATCCAGGTGGTCTGCTAGTGGGTCAGTTGCTGGTAGTGTTCTGTCACCTCCGTGACACTGGTCTTGTTTTCCTGCGGTCTGCACCCCGTCTTCCTCTCCCTCTTCTCCTTGGCCTTCCCCAACCACGTTGTTCTTTGCTGGTAGTCTGTGGGGGTTGTGGGGTTCGAGTTGGCCTCTGCGCTGGGTCAGGGTGCATCCATGTTGCTATGTGCATTGTCTTGTTTCTGGTGTATATTTTCTGTGGTTTTTATGGTGCATTGTCCCGCCAGACGCGTGGGAATTGCAGGCCTGTGGCTGATTTTCGCAACTTTTTGTACTGCGTTTGGCCTCATCGTATGTTTTTTAGCTTTCGCGTATCGCATTTTAGCGGCGTGACGTTGATTTTCACGTGGACATTTGCCGTGTTATCTGATGTCTATTGCATGCTACCGCTGTATTGTGAATTCCAAGTTGACACAGGGTTATTTTCCCACAATAGGCTGCGATGTTGAAAGTTGCAATACACTACTCTTGCGGTAGTTATCACACCTTCTTGTGAATATACCCCCAGACTTTCCAGTTGAGAATCACATGTGACTTAGCTCTACCCTGCAATATGGGCTTGGGGGGATCTTTCCCTTTGTGTTACACCACTGTATAGCTTAGGGCACCATTGTTTTTCTCTGGCATTCAGCAAATATTGTGTAAGATGCAGATGGATGGATCAACAAAATATTACTTCTCCTTAGGTGACAAATCGTCTTGCTCTTGCACTGCATGCAGAATCTCATGAAGTGTAATTTTTTTTCGTAATATTCCTAGTTTGTTTCATGCGTTTTACTGTGATAAGGGAATAGTCATATATTTAATTAGGGATCCTAATTCTCTCCATTGGAAGTTTTTAACCAGAAACACATATTTTCGAGACAAATTATTTCCTTTTTGTAGTGCAGAATTTTTTAAACCTGATTCTAAGACAATTATTCTTTACACACATTTAAAATTTTGTTTGCTTCATTTTGCAGCAAATTGATTGATATATTTAAAGTTTTGTCTCTTACACAAAATGTCTTCCTTATGGGGAATGATTGGATTTCATTATTTTATATCTCAGGAAGAATTTAGTATCAAAATTAATCAAATTAGCTTTTGGGCAAATAAATACAGACACATATTCAAGCCGGTTTTAGTCTCCCTTTAAAATTACCTTGAATCTTTGAACTATTCGAAATATTAGCAATAATTTTGGATTCTTGGTCATATGGTCTTTTAATTGCAATTCTTGGTCATTACCAATGTGTGAATGCCTAAAACCCCCCAAAATGTATTTAACTTTTTAAGCGCCAGATTATACATGACATGCATAACTAATATTTGGTGCTGTATTTTAGTAGGACATCCATCCTCGTGCCCACTTTAAGAGCGAGCATGCATTTAGCTCTAAAACGAGTGTAAAGAAATAAAAGCACTACAAACAACAGCCACTCAGGCTTTGTCCTGTGTTGTTCCCTTGTTTGGCGGTACATTTTTACCATATCGTGGTAATTTATTACTATAATAGCACATAGGTATGCCATGTGGCACAGTAACATAATTGCTGGAATTTTGCGTAACAAGGCTAATGTGAAATTACCAAAATTATGCCAATTACGCTGCCGTAATGTAAATATTGGTTGGGCCAGAGAAGATATTTCACTTGGTTGAATTGGATAGGTATGAGAGTCTGTTACCACTCACAGCAAGAATAACAAGAGCACAAACACAGGCACTGAAGACGACTCTACAAAAGAGTCAGTAACGGCAAAAATGTATCTATTTAAATGGTTTATTGAGTGGTATCTTGTGGAGTATAGGGAGTCACCAGTAGCTAGCCACAGGTTTCATCAATGGTTCAGTTGTTTTTTTTCAGAGACCTTGCCCCTTTAGAGGGTAGGGAGAGGGTAGTGGCACTTATGTCCAGCAAGAAAAAAAACGTAATTGAACAGATTGTTTACTATTTTCCTTAAAAACTCTCAAGCGAAGGAGGGTTCTGATATCCGGGCACATCGTGTTCCTTTGCAACTGGCTTAATCTCCCTCTTGTTTTACCACGGGGAAATCAGGTTTGCCTCGACAAATCTTAAGATCTGGCATTGTATGTATAGCGTGAATAGCTCTTAAAAGTATTAGTGGCTCGGACCCTACCAAGCCTTGAAGATGGTGCACAGTTTTACCAAGCAGAAATGCAATCGGCAAGGACTAAAGTTGGTTGTTGGTGTCAATCCCTATGACGTTGTCAGGAAATGCCAGAAACCGGTCCCCGGTAGCTTGTCTCCTTTCTGGTGAAGAATTGGCTTGGTAGTTTGGTCTGCCCTGTTCCCATGATGCACTGGGCCAGGGACAGACTAATTTGCATATAGCCAGGTTCTGAGCTGGGATGGGGCAGTGAGCTAAATAACGGTGATGGATCAAGCCCTGATCTTTGGACTGGGTAAGAGTGGTCTGCTTAATTCAGACACTCTGTTCATCACCACCCCCTTTTCTGAATCGTTTTTGGCCACTATAGGTGTGGCAGGGTATACTCAGACATGAGTCCCTTGCTCACTGCTCCATCAGGATTCAAGCAAGCCGGGCCGACGAGGCTGAAATGCCAGAAACCGGTCCCCGGTAGCTTGTCTCCTTTCTGGTGAAGAATTGGCTTGGTAGTTTGGTCTGCCCTGTTCCCATGATGCACTGGGCCAGGGACAGACTAATTTGCATATAGCCAGGTTCTGAGCTGGGATGGGGCAGTGAGCTAAATAACGGTGATGGATCAAGCCCTGATCTTTGGACTGGGTAAGAGTGGTCTGCTTAATTCAGACACTCTGTTCATCACCACCCCCTTTTCTGAATCGTTTTTGGCCACTATAGGTGTGGCAGGGTATACTCAGACATGAGTCCCTTGCTCACTGCTCCATCAGGATTCAAGCAAGCCGGGCCGACGAGGCTGAAATGCCAGAAACCGGTCCCCGGTAGCTTGTCTCCTTTCTGGTGAAGAATTGGCTTGGTAGTTTGGTCTGCCCTGTTCCCATGATGCACTGGGCCAGGGACAGACTAATTTGCATATAGCCAGGTTCTGAGCTGGGATGGGGCAGTGAGCTAAATAACGGTGATGGATCAAGCCCTGATCTTTGGACTGGGTAAGAGTGGTCTGCTTAATTCAGACACTCTGTTCATCACCACCCCCTTTTCTGAATCGTTTTTGGCCACTATAGGTGTGGCAGGGTATACTCAGACATGAGTCCCTTGCTCACTGCTCCATCAGGATTCAAGCAAGCCGGGCCGACGAGGCTGAAATGCCAGAAACCGGTCCCCGGTAGCTTGTCTCCTTTCTGGTGAAGAATTGGCTTGGTAGTTTGGTCTGCCCTGTTCCCATGATGCACTGGGCCAGGGACAGACTAATTTGCATATAGCCAGGTTCTGAGCTGGGATGGGGCAGTGAGCTAAATAACGGTGATGGATCAAGCCCTGATCTTTGGACTGGGTAAGAGTGGTCTGCTTAATTCAGACACTCTGTTCATCACCACCCCCTTTTCTGAATCGTTGTCAGGAACAAGAGCATGGAACTTGTCAAGCAATTAATGCACATTTTCTGATGTAGAAAATCTATTGTTTGCCTAAAAATATAACAATTTGTCCCTCATTACGATGCGGTACGGACCGCAAGCGACGGCTTGTTGGTTGTGATCCAATCCGCATCTACTGCTGCGGTACAAACTACGCATTATGATGCATATGGGGTGAGGCAGCAGTCGGAGAGACCTGCTGGCGCTTTCCAACGAGCTCATGGACCCCGTCAGGTGGTTTGAAAGGCCTCATAAGCCCTTAAGGACAGCGTTTCCACCATCGGGATTATGATGTCGGTTTCCGACAGTCTTTCAATGTCGGTCTTACTGACATGTGAAGGCTGTCGGAAAGTGACGGCCCCCTTCCCTCCTGGCCAACTGCATCTGTGCTTGGGGGCACCTATGGCGCTGTCAGGTGACTGCCACACGTTGCAGGGATGTTCATAAACTTCCATTTCTCAATGGGAGATTGTGCTGTGGGAGGTTTCAACCCACTGCACATGCTCCCATTGAGAAATGAGAGTTTGAGACCACACCATGGGGCTCATTAGGATGGCGGACGGACTTGCGTCCGTCCGCCACCCTAGAGGAGGAGGGACCGTCCGCAGGGGCAGCGGCGGTCCCTCCGTGCTAATTAGGATGTGACCGCCACCCTGGCGGTCACATCCTGTATTTTTATCATTGCGACGGGTGCTGCTTGAAGCAGCACCCGCCGCAATGTTAAAAAAGTAAGTTGTGCATTTGCATGCACAAAGCGGCAGGCACCTCGCGGTGCCTGCCGCTTTGTGCAGGCAAATGCAGGGGGTACCATAGGTACCCCCCATGTGCACCCCCCACCCCCCTTCACCCCTGGGGGCCCGCAATGGGCCCCCAAACACAAATCCGTATGCCTTTACACGGCGGAAATGCCGTCGTGTAAAGGCATCTTTCCGCTGTCATCCTAATATGTCTGGCGGTGTCTGATAGACACCGCCAGCCATGTTAATGCTTTGCGGCGGACAGATAGGAAGACCCACCAGCCATCCTAATATGGCGGTGGGTCTTGCAGGGCTCCCCGGCGGATTTCCCGCATCCTCCGGGCCGGCGGTGGCTTCCGCCGGCCCGGTGGATGCGGGAAATCCGCCATCATAATCGGCCCCCATGTGTGGTTGCATCCAAATAATGCGGTCAGAACCACAAACCTGAGGTCAGTCCATTCCCAATCCGCAGCGATGTTGGTTGGAGGCAACTCCAACCAGCATCGTAATAAGGGCCTTTGAATTCAAATACACCTGAGATCAGGTCTCTTTCAATGAAGGTCAAAGTGCGTCACTGTGCCTAAATGTGCTGGTGGCATTTTGACTTTGGCAAGAAAATAAGTAGGTGGTGCTGCAACACTTGAGGTAGTGCACTTCAGGTTAAAAAGATGTTCATTGCATTCTATGTTTGTTCAGTGTGTTCTGATTGGCTGTGTGCTGTTAAGTGTATTCAAGTGTAAAATATTAATGTTAAAAAACACTGAAGCAGAAGCTTCATCGAAAGAATGGCAGTGTGGTTCCAGTTAAACCCTGATTATATCTGGAAATCAATGCGGGCCCAAATTGCACATCCACTAATTACTGGAGGTTTGCAGTAAACAATCGGTTTGAAGTTCATCTGTGATTAAAACTTCACACTTCAAAATGAGGAAATTTGTGCAAATTGCCCTTTAAATGATCTGGTCTGTGATGCACAAACCAATATTTTGCACATTTTCTCCCACGATTTGCTTAAGTTGTATCTGCTGCAAATTTCAGGTTCAAAACCCCTCTTCAGGCTCACTTTGTGAACAACTTTTCTGCCAAAAGGAGTCTAAATCCATTGAACATATTTTGGTTGCACCTGTATCTAATTTTCCTGTAGAAAAATGAACAGCAAATACATGCTTTGGGACCAACTTTATCAGCCTCGGCTTGATCGATTACCCCAAAACTTTACAGGAATCAGCAGAGGTGGAATAACATTTTACTTTTAAAATGTTGTGAAGATTCATAAAATGTCACCAAAGTTATAAATAAACCAATAAATGCTTTACCCACAGAAATCCAGTCCTAACTATAACTGCCCATATTAGATTATTATTAACATAGTTTGATTTATTTTTTAATGGGTTGCATTGCAATTGCATTTGCAATTGCATTTGTATAGCGCTTACTACCCCTGACGAGGCGTCAAAGCGTTTTGTTTGGCGAATAGCACGCTACTCCGAGACCCATAGAGGATTAGTGTTGAACTAGTATAGTGAAACATGCAAGTACATTTTAAGTGGTGGATAGGTTAGTCAGTTATTTGAATTCGGAAGGATAGCAGAGGAAAAAAGGTTTGTATTTATATAGAGCTTGTTACCCCTGTGGTGTTGAAGCACGCTACCCATAAAGGATTAGTGGTGAATTAGTATGGTGAAATATGAAAGTAATTTCAGTGGTGGATATTAGTCAGTTATTTGGAGTGAGAAAGATAGCGGAAGGATAGAAGGGGAAGAACGGTTTGCATTACCGCTGATTACCGCTGATGGGTGTTGAAGCGCTTTTCTGGTGACTAGCACGCTACTCCGGAACCCATAAAGAATTAGTGTTGAAAATTAGTATAGTGAAATATGAAATAATTTGAGTGGTGGATATGTTATTCCGTTCACGCTATTGTAGAACCCATAAGGATTAGTGTTGAATTAGTATGGAGAAGCATGAAATTAATTTGAGTGGTGGATATGTTAGTCAATTATTTGGATTGAGAAGGGTTGGGGAGGGGTAGAAAGTGGAAAAAAGGTTTGTATTTATATAGCGTTTGTAACCCTGATGTGGTGTTGAAACGCTTTTTTGGAGAGTAGCACGCTACTCTGAAATCCATAAAGGATTTGTGGTGAGTTGGTATAGTGGAATATGGAATTTGAGAAGTGAACATGTTTTTTTTTGTAATGTTAGTCTGTTTTTTTGATTTAACCCGGCTGCGACTCCGATATTTAGGTGTCGGAATAAGAGGAGCACCGGGCGGGGATCTCTACGGCCGGTAGAGGAGCAAATCTGGCAGACAATAATACTTTATCGGATTTACCGGCTCCGCGCCCCGAATCAAAATGGCGCCTACCAGTCTCTGACCCTATCTCCGGATTGGTCAGGCCAGCGTCGCACGTCTGGCTTCCGCGACTTAGTCCATGACTTAGGAGATGAGGAGCAGAGGATTGAGGGGACAACAATCAGGGCATAAAACTGTGCAGGAGGCCGCCGCGAGCCTGAGGGAAGCACTAGGGATCGGGACAGAGATTCGAAGCTGCCTCCAAGTCCACTTACATAGCGACACCTTCTAGGGCCAGATCAGGTCCCTGCAAGCCGGCAATACACGGACAATTGCTGATTACTCATGGTGGCACCCTGTATAGGGGAGCGCAATTTCACCCCGCGGCCATGGCAGCAATTTGGACGCGGATTGTAACCGGGGCTGCCTGGACTTAAAATGGCACCCGAGAGCCTTCACAGCTAAAACGGACCGGGAGAGGATATACAGCACACCGCAGCGGAGCACGTGATGTAGGCTTTGAGACCCCTTGAACCGCCTGCAGTTCCCAGTACGAATTCCCCCCCGCCTCCATACCCAGACCTGGACTGGTCAGAGGCACTGCAGACAGAAGTTGCCTGACCTTAAGATGGCCGCCTGGCTGCCTTGACAGCACCCATCTTGATCCAGCCTCCTTCCCTCCCAACCCCCCTGCCCAACTGATATTTTTGAAGTGAGGTCTCCCAGCACCTATCATATGGACTGAGTTCCCGAGGCACACTCCCCCTTGCACATTGAGTAACCACAGGGAGGGGGTGATGACCGCCGTGAATTTCTGAGAGCCACAGGAGAGACCCAGGGCGGGCGGGAACGCTGCTGCGCGATCCCCACCCAGGTACTAAACCCCCCAATTCAGTAAACGTTGGGGGCAGCCACTGGCACCAGTACACGGGCGCATCACTGGTGCCAAACCCTCCCTCTCTCCGGCACATCCTGAGGAGGCTGCTACTTTGCGCCACACTTGCCTGACCTCAAAATGGCGCAGAGGAGATGAAACGCTCGGCCCATTAGGCAGATCTCCACCATAGGACTCACAAGCCGCAACAAATGAGGTGAGAGGGACGGGGGCCTGATTCAGTTGCACAAATACCCCGCTCTGCTAACCCCCCCCCACTCGCTGCAGTGTCTAACTGCGGGCTGGTCGCAGTGACTGCCATTGCCTGGCCCTAAAATGGTGGCTACCAGAAAGCATTATCACCAGTGAAATCACCGACATTCCGCCCAAGCAGTAGCAGACAAGCGCCTGGGAGACCATTGCTACTAATCTCTCCTGCCACACCACCTGTGACATGCAATACGACCTTTTGGTTGCCTCGCACACCTGAAGGCACAGTAAGGTTTTGCTCGTTTCCTTCCTCTGCCAGTATATTTAACTGAGGGACGCCTTACCATAACTATCAGGGCCATGCTTCAGTGCTGCATTCTGGGTTGTCACCTCAGGGGAGAGGAGGAGGAGCCAGGATCCAACTTGGCTGCTCGGAGCCCCTGTTCCGCTGGAGCCCCGCTTTCATCAACTAAGTGAGGCTCTTAATTCCCCACCTAAACAACTGTTTCAACCATCTCCGGACATCGGATGGTCGAGAGCGTCTGACGCTGTGGCCGCCGTTCCAACCGGTCGTAGCAACACAAAGATACTGGCGAAAATCTCACCAGGCTTTTTAACATCAAGATGGTGCCTGAGAAGGAACAGACCTGCTTTTTGAATGACTCAAAGCAGATCCATGGGAACTTTTACCGAACTACCTACCCCCTACCCCTCCCCGCTCTACTCCTCTCCACTTTCCTTCTACTGACCTCTGCCCTCACCTGTCCTGGCCCTTAGTTCCCACCCTGTTTACCTGTGAATTTCCCCTCGTCATTTGAGATCTAGCTATTGTGTCTGATGCCCGATGGAGCTACCTGGTTTAGCTATAGGGGAGACAGGTCGGGGATTCCCTCCTTGGACGTCACCTACCCAGTCGGTCTTTAGCCAGACTTCCTTTTGTCTCTCCTGTCGTCTCTTCCCGCATCCTTCCTATATTTATGTCTCTCCTTCTCACCTCTCTCAATGTATTGAGACTGAACTATTTTGTCTGATGCCCGATGGAGCTACCTGGTTTAGCTATAGGGGGGATGGGCCGTGGACTCCCTCCTTGGTCGTCACCTACCCAGTAGGCCTTTAGACAGACTTCATTTCGTCTCTCCTTGTTGTCTCTTCCCCTATCCTCCCTTTCTCACCTTCCCTGTCCCCTCCCCTTTACGCTCCACTTATTTTGCCCTCCATGCTCTTTAAATGTTTTCCCATTGAGACCTAGCTATTTGGCCAAAGCCCAGTGGAGCTACCTGATAGCTATAGAGGAGATGGGTTTTGGGACTTCCCCCTCGACCGTCACCTACCCAGCCGGACTTTGGGCAGACTTTCATTCGTCTTTCTGCCGTATCTCCCTCCCACCACTTTATCCTTCCCCCTTCCCCTCTACACTTCACTTATCTCATTTTCTAAGCTTTTGTAATTGTTTGTCTAGCAACTGATGTAAATTGGAACTGATGTAATCTTGTAATTTTGTGGAACCTCATGTAAAGCGATCTGATACCTCCGGGTCTAGCCAGCGCTATATAAAACTCTTAAGAAATTAAAAATAAAAAGTTATATATTTCCTACAACCCAATCGATTCATAATAATGTATTACTTATATTTTACAACTGTAGGGATGACAAATATATAGTTGATATAAATTCATACAACAAGCCCAGACACTGAGGCATCAGTTAGTAGTCATTAGTTAAAGCACAAAGACGCTTCATGAAATATAATCTAATCCTAAATTATTATTTTGGTCCCCATGTTCCTTGTGACATAATTTTGAATGACTTTTGGCAGGTGTCATCTTGGTCACAATGTTGTCAACCTCTTCTAAGGAGGTTGTCCAATGAAGCCATCTATGCCCTCTTCACTCTGGATAGGCCCAAGGTCACTGCTAGTGGTTTCATCTAGCCTGGCTACTTCACCATTGATGCGAGATCTTAAGTGGAAGTTTTCTTCTATTGGCACAATGGCATATTTTTCATAGAGACAGCTGTTTGTCATGGGAGCGGCTTTTTCAGGACGTCTCCCTTTTTGATACTTAAGGTAGGTAACTGCATAGAACAACACCATATTGTTGAGTCACCTGGTCACTGAAATCTTGTGCCAGGCCTCTGGTTGCATAATGCCAAAGATGCCACCTGCAGAAGTCAGGGAGCAAATAGGCTAGCAACTCTAAGACAGTGTAGGAAAACCTCAGGACCAGAGCTGAAGCGGACGGGCGGTGTCAGATGATTCCCAGAGTATCAGCATTGCACTTTCATGTACTGTGATCACAGTCTTTCACATCCTCCAGGGTCCTATTTTCGATAGAGGGTTGCCAACACTGCTTTCCTGAAGTTTCCGGATCAAGGGAGAAGGAGGCAGGATCACAGCGCAGTTTCTCTAGATGTAGATATTTTTCAAAATTTCTGCTTGCCTTAAAGGGAGCAACACTGTTTCCACAACAAGCACATCCATAGGAAGTCTAATAATTCATGCTTATGCTGGGGAAGTGGGGGGCAAAGACAGCCATGGGTTAGACCTCAGAAAGAGAGCTCTCACTGTCATCCCCCTGCTGATGAGAATTTTTATGAAAATCTGTTCACTCCATAATTTGTGAAAGCTCTGATGACCAATAGGAAGCTATCTCCATCTAGCTTACATTATGTGGAAGTGTGCAGTAGCATGTGCATAAAGAGATTTTAAAATAATGTCTTGCAGCTTCCAACTATTCAACCTTACATATATTTATATCTCCAAACAATAATGTTGACTTGCATCTCACTGATATTTTAAGACCAGAGTTAAAACAGTAAATTAATTTAATTCTAACACTTGGGATTAGTGAGTTTGATTGGATTTAAGGATTCAGTCCAAGTCAAACTTTTTGTTTGAAGATAAGTTACAAAGTTCAGATTTTGGCAAAATATATTTAGGAGTTTATATTTTGGCAAAATATGTTTTTGCAGTCAATGTTTGTAAAAGAGACTTTAAGTATGCAGTTTTAATATTTCATTTTAGTGCATTTCTGGTTGCATATTGGCTATGCTTTACATAGGTTGACATACCCAGTTTGGCTTTAGAATTCACTATTTCCAAGGCTAATGGGCTGTGCTTGGTGTCAATCTCTCAAAAGTACAAAAGGTGATGGGAGGAATGCTTGAAATAAGTTCAGCTACGGGCCGTCGCTTGAGGTAGCATACCAACCCATTGTTCTTTTGACCACCATGTCAGCTCACTTTGGACCCAGCCATATGCAAATCAGTCTTGCCCTGCTTCAATAGGAAAACTCCATCTATAACTGCCAGGCCAGGTCTTCCCTTAACCAGACCACAAGCAACACAAGACTGGTTTCATCCTGGTTGGGGTTCCTCAATCTGGTGTAGCTTGATCCCAGTGGAAAAGTGAGCACAGGACCCATGTCTGGGCACATTCCATTTAGGGTGGTACATCAAACACACAAAGGAGTCAAGCTTTAGCATTTGTAAAATGGCTCAGATAATGGTCTCCTCAAATGTATACCTTTGAACATATTGCATGGCACCTTATATTACTTTTCAGTAAGCAAGTACAGATATTAATCATGCCAGGATGAATTTCTTACCTCTTGAATTTATATAAGTGTGTTGGAAATGAACATCTTTTGCATGGTAATCCCCCAGATTTTTGCCTCCTTATCTGAACCCGTTTTTGCTGGCCACAGGTCCCTGCACACTTTACTCCTCTAACCAGCGGTAAAGTGCTTCTGCTCTCCTCACTAAACATGTTAGAAGTGGCATACATTTATTTGGCCTATTTATTTACCTTGTAGGTTCCTAGTATATGGTAGCAGTTGTACTGAAGGGCTCTTAATAAATGCTACTAGTGGAAAACAGCACATATTGAGCCACACACTAAAGTTGCAATGTAAAACATGTCTCCAGGCCTGCCACTGCAGCCTGGGTATGCAGCTTTAAAGTGCCATTTTCAACCTGGCAAAAATATAACATTTTGCAGGCTTAAACCTTCCTTTTCAAGACTTATAAGTCATTCCTAAGGTAGGCATTAAAACCTACAGGGTACAGAGTGTATTATATGTAAAAATAAGGCCTGTATACTTAATGTTTTACATGCCCTAGCAGTGATAAATCTCTAAATCAATTTTTCACTGTGGCAAGGTTGACTGACTCATAGGTTAACACTGTTGTACACTATCTACCACATGCATCAAAAGTAGGATTTCTGGTTTTTAAATAGCGATTTTTAAGGAATTGTTATTTGGGAATCGCAAATCCTTATGCATGTAGGAATCGCAAAATATATTACGATTCCTTAACATTACCTATTAGCGATTCGCAAATTGCGAATTTCTATTAGGTAAATTTACTCCATTTATTCCTATGGGCCACATGTCACTTTCGTGCATTTTTCAAAGAATGCAGAAATTACCACCAACTTGAAGTTGATGGTAATTTGCGTTTCCGAAATGCACAGTTGCATTTAGGAAAGACTTAATGCATCGTCTTTAGGGAATGACAAATTGCGATGCCCTAAATGCATTCACAATTTAGGTCATCGCAAAACATTGTGATTACCTATTTAGCGAATGGAAATGGGCTCATGCATCAGAAAAAGCCTTTTTCTAATCGCAAACGAACCAATTCTGCGAATCGGCACGTTTGCGACCGGAAAAAAGGTTGATGCACGTTGCCTTATCACCTTTAGTAAGTGCTAAATTCAGTTTGGAAATAGTTAGAAAAATGGTTCAAGGACTCTTAGGGCCAGATGTAGGTCACCAAATACCGGTCGGTTACGGCCGATTTCGACCGTTACCGACCGGTATTTGGTGATTGAGATGTAGGGGCCTTAAATTTACCGATTCGGTATATTTACAGACTCGGTAAATTTACAGATTCTGTTAATTACCGAATCGGTAAATATACCGAATCTCACATTTGTGATGTAGGTGGCACTGAAAACAGTGCCACCGGCCCTTAAGAATTCGTTATTTACCATGACATACTATGTCATGGTAAATAACGAATTCCTGTGTACACCTGTGCCACATGGCACACAAGCCAGAATCAGGGGTGTAACAGGGTGTCAAAGTGACACCCTGTCCCCCTCGCAAATACGGTATTTTTACCGAATCAGTATTTACCGATTCGGTAATTGACATTGATTCCTATGGGCCTCAAGGCCCATAGGAATCAATGCCAATTTCAGAATCGGTAAATACCGATTCATTAATTACCGAATCATACCGATTCTGTAATTAATTCTGTAAAATTACCTACATCCCGATTGCCAGTTCTTAAATACCGAATCGGTATGATTCGGTATTTAAGAATCGGTAATCTGGGATTACCTACATCGGGCCCATAATGTTTTAAAATCCGATGTAATGGTCAAGTCAGATTATATGAATATTTTTTTAATTACACTTTTAGAAAGTTATCATTTTCCTGCCTAAAACCAAAAGGTGTTTCTTTGATGTCCACCTGTCACCCGACCCTGCCAGATCCTCTGTGATGAGAAGTGTATTGCTCTGAGTGAATAGACAGAGGGCTCAGGGTTTGGGGAGAGATACTCTTCCCTTGACAGGATATCCTAGAGTGCAGTGCCAGCCCCATCCTGAGATTCAAATGATGATACTTTGTCACTGGCAGAGTAAGCTCAGGCAAATGACTGCCTCCCTCTTTTTCTCTCTAGTCAGGCTGGCAACAAACACAGTGGGAGTACAGGAACTGACCAGAACGGGTTTAAGGGTGGACAAAGCATAGAAGTGGAGCCCACACCTTTCTTCAGAACTCTCCTGGAACTGTGAGGAATAATAAGAACTGCTCTGCTGGCTGAAGAGCCTGAAGCAATACTGGACCAGCCGCTCTTGAACTCATGATGATTCCAGAGGCATCTCTCTCTGCAACTACCCAACTGAAAATTTCCAACTGGAACTGCCCTGGATCCTGCTGCTGGTCTCTGCTGGAGTGGGACTTACAAACTTTTTCCCTGCTGTGTGCCTGGAGAACTGACGGACACAGAGGTTGCTTTCAAAGCTGCTGCCACTGTGGTCGAATTGCAGGTTAGCCTCAATTTGCTGGTTTTCTGTGAAAGAGATCTGACTTCCTAAAAATGTTTCTAAGTCAGAATGTAGAGGGTTTCATTGGGACTGATTCTAAGCAACAGCTGATCAATATCAATGCTTTACTGGGCACAGACTTTGGACTTCACCTACTCAGAAGTTTCCTGTCTTCGTTGTGACCCTCACCTGGACCCCATTCTTCTGTAACCTACTGACATTGAGCCCCGCTTGGGATCCAGCTTGCAGCTTGCCCCATTGATGACTCTTCGATGACCACTTTTTTGACTTAGAAACTTTTATGGCAAAAAAGTGGTCATCGAAGAGTAAACTTTCCACTGGGATAAAGCTGGTCCTTGTATCAGGCCCATGCTCCAAGGTGGCCGGACTTAACTTTTGACTTTGATGTGGTCGAACGTGACCAGATAATCACGGTTGGCAGTTTCTGCTTTTAGTCCTATTTTTAATTTACATTTTTAAAATTCATATCCAGTTCTACTTATTTGTTTTTGTTATTTTGGTGTCATTATATTTATTAAAATACTCTCTGTGTTTCTGAATGGGTTTGGGATTTTCTTGCGTCTTGTTTTCATTTTATTACTGTTTGAGTAGCGCATAAATACCTCACACACTGCCTCTAAGTTAAGCCTGACTGCTTTGTGTGGAGCTACCAGAGCTTTAAGCACAGATTTATTTAGTGACTTTAGTGTTTCACCCTGAAAAGAATTGTGGATATTATTTGATGTAGATATGCACCCCTTCATCTAAGACCTCATTACTTACAAAGTGCTTTTGACAAATTGCTTATGTCTGATTGGGTTCCTTCCTTATATCCTACCAGTTTGCTGTCTTTTTTAATGTATACTGTTCCTTCTGCCTATGGTATTCCTGTTTTTGGCTTTTTGTCATAGTTCTATGCTGACAATTGAAATATTATTATTTAATCATAAAACTGAAATGACACTGCAGGGGTGGCTCCTCCATTAGGGAAGAGGAGCATCGTCACACTGCTTTTTCACAGTGTGAGAAGCAGAAACATAAAATGGTATTTTAAAAACCATTTTGCTTCTTGTACTGCAAGAAAGCAGAAGGGTATGCCTGGATGGGGGCGGGCGGGTCGGGGAGGAGTGGCTTGCCCAATGCTGTGGGCCCGACTGATTGATCGGCCCTCTGGGGCAGACAAAACAAGTTATGCAGCCTACATAGAGAAAATAGCTTCCCCATAGGCGCCAGTCAGGGCGCCGTCCTCACCAGTCACACCGCTGCCATTGCAGCATTGTGATTGACTTAGGGGAGGGGAGGGAGGTTGCCTTCTTCCTGTTCCGGCAGGGCAGGAAAGCAGTAGGAAAATTCGGGACCCGGCCAGGTGCTGAAGCAGCACGATACCCGGTAAGGTACGTTAAAAAAAATATTTATATTCCACCCACGCGCGAACCACGCGAGTCATGCCGGACGCGACTGTGACACTGTCTCCACCTACTTCCTCATTGCCAATCTGTAGAACTTTCTTATTTCATCTCCTACCAATGAGATCTGGTCCACTCACTCAGCTGGGGTTTTGCCAACCTTCATTTTATTTTCTGACCTAAGTGACTTGGCCTAAACCATGACCATGAGATGTGAAACTTGTCCTTACATCAATACATGCACCTTATCCAGCCACAAGCATACACTGTACTAGAACCTAGCCTAGCCTGTGTGGCTGAGACGCTTTCAAAACTGGCACAAACAAACATCTAGAATATGGCTATGTAAGCTAAAAGTGAGGACAGGGTTAATTTAGCATAACAGGGCACTGATTCATCTCAACAAGCAATACTATAGAACCAGCACTACCTGTTTCCTTTAATCCTCCTTGAATTGCCTGCACCTAATAGCCACCAGTCAACACTGAAAGGAGACATGAACCAATGTCTGACTTGGCACTATAGCTGGGGAGTAGCCAGTCCCTTTTCTTGCCCATTCACCTGTCCCAAATGCCTTGTCCTTTTCCTCTTTCTCCCTGTGCCTCTTTCATTGCTTTTGATGATTTTGGAACTGTAGGTTTCTTGCTTAGCAGTGTCATTGAGAACAAAACACAGCAGAGGAGTGGTGGCCCTAGCCTGTTTGATAAGTAAATATAGGGAGAGTGAGGGGATAGTGGTGAGTGTGTGCATGTAGATGCCTGTGTGTGTTTGTGTCTGTATGTGTGTGTCTTGCAACGTGTATCCGTTTATGCCTGCTTCATATGAAGTGTGTTGGGGGCTATGACACAGAATCAAGGTAACTAAAGCTGCTCCTGGTATATGATAGTTTACAGTGAGCAGATATTGTGTTATATTAATGCATGATACTGTTCAAGGTGGTAAAACTATACCTGCATATCTGGAGCTATTAATGGTGTATGAGTGCTGTATATGATACATGGGGCATAACAGTGGGTGTGAGGCTGAAGATGGGCACTTGAAGTATTTTTTCATGTGATGGCAGAAAGTATGTTTTTATAGATCTCATTTGCCCATATTTCCTTCCACCCATATACAAGTAAGGAGTCTGCCCTGGTGAAAGATGATCATCATGGAACGCTGGCCAAGCTGATCTGTTCTTTACATTACAATTCATGCTTACATTAACAGCTTCCAAATCAGGCTGTGATTGGAAAAAGGACTTCTATCTCGAGAAGCAATGGTGCGTCACTAAGAACACTTCCGACAAAGCGCCGCACAAAGCAGCCCTCAACAACTATCACCTGCACATCAAGGAAGCCATGAGAGTAGCCATCACTGCAGGCATCAACACCACGACCAACCACAAAAAGGAACTCTTTAAAATAGTCCCAGAATTCTCCAACCCAACAGCCACAGAGAACACCATTCACCCCTCCCAAAAACTCAGCGACACTGTCTTGGGCCACTTCCACAGCAAGATTGCCACCATCTACAACAACCTTGATCCCAACCCACCACTCTCAGCATCGACAACCTCATCCCTCCAGCGAACAGCAGCTGAATGATCACCATTAGTTTCGGCTCACCACTCAAACCACCACAGCCTTCATGTCGTCCATTCACTCTAGGACGCCCACTGGCCCCTGTCTCCACCATCTCTTCAATCTCGAAACTAACCCAATCAGCACAGAAATGAATAGCATCCTCAACACCTTCCTGGAGGAGATGGAAACACTCAGAGGTCAGACCCCTCCTAAAGAAACCATCTGCTAATCTCTGAGATCTAAAAAATTACCGACCCATCTCCCTGCTCCACTACCGAGCCAAAGTGCTTGAGAAGCCATCAACCAGCAGCTCAGTGAATACCAGGAACAAAACCACCTATTCGATGCTTCACAATCAGGGTTCTGTGCCACCTCCAGCACAGAGACCATGCTGATTGTTTCCACAGATGACATCAGAACTCTCCTCGACCATGGAGAAACGGTGGCCCTAATCCTCTTCAACCTCTTTGCTGCATTCAACACTGTCTCCCACCACACCCTCATCAACAGACTTTACTACATCAGCATACAGCAAAATGCTCTCAGGTGGATCGCCGCTTTTCACACAGGACACACACAGAGCATTCGACTGCCTCCACACCCAAGGACATCATCTGCGGTGTACCCCAAGGATCATTCCTCAGTCCCACCCTGTTCAACATCTACATGCCCCCCCCCTTGTGAACGTTGTCAGATCCCATGGACTCAACATAAACTCCTACGTAGACGACACTCAACAAATCATCTCGCTCACCGAGGACTCCTCCAATGCCAAATCTGACTTTTGCAATGCCATGACCAACATAGCCAAATTGATTAGAGACAACTGCCTCAAACGCAACACTGACAAAACAGAAGTACGGATCTTTGAGAAGTACACTTCCACATGGGACCACACTGGTGGCCAGCTGAATTCACCCACACCAGCAGACCATGCATGCAACCTTGTCATCGTCCTCGACAGCCAACTGACCATGAAATGACATTTCAATGCAGTTGCTTCTCCATGCTTCCACACCCTTTACATGCTCTGCAGACTCTTCAGATGGATCTCAATCAACACCAGAAAGACCATCACACAGGCCCTCATCACCAGCTGCCTCAACTTTAGCAACACTCTATGCTGGAATTTCCACCCAGCTCCTCAAAAGACTCCAGACCACACATAACACTGCAGCCAGAATCATCCTGGATCTTCCAAAATGGACCCACACCCCCCCCCCCCCCCACCTCAGAAATCTCACTGGCTCCCCATTCAGAAGAGATGTCAGTTCAAGATCTTCACTCATGCCTACAAAGCTCTATACAATCAAGGACCGCCTTACATCAACCATCCACTGAACTTCAATCTGCCTGCAAGACACCTGCCCTCCTCCTCATTCATCCTCGCACCCCCCTGCCTCCGCCACAGCCACACTGGGGGTCACTTCTTCTCCTACATCACCGTCAAGACCAGGAACGGCTTGCCCCTCCACCTCTGAACAGCAAATTCCCTGGCAGACCTCAGAAAGAATAGCAAGAGCAGACGCTCCAACAGAGACATGGTACCCTCAGTGCCCAGATACCCCTAGGGGTAACAGTGCTACCCTATACAAATGCTAATTGATTGGTTGCTAACTACTCTGGAGAATGCATGTACAATATGGAGTCATGGATGTGACAAAATTACCCTTAAGTTTAATTCAGCAACAATACTTGGGAGCCCCCAAGACATCTGTAACTCCAATTTTTGGACCCCGGATTTTTGGTTCTGAGAAAGGGCTTGCCTTGTTTGGAATAAAATTCTGAACTTTCTTTTTGATTGTCAGTTAACGCTTGCACTTCAGTTTGGCAAGGATGCAACTACTTGCTTGTTACGGTGAAAATGTTTAGAAACAAACACCTGCTACTACCTTCTGAAACTATGTTCCAGGTGTATCTCTTCCCACTTTTACTGCTGCAATCTTTGTTTGCCACAATACCTATCATATCAATTTAAAATTCCAAAAATTACCTTCAGTATGCCAGCACTAGCTTTTTCCCATGGGTGAGTCCGTAAGCAAATAATTATCTCTGGTGTGCCAGAGCCAGCGGCATACTCACAAGTATAACACGCTCACGCACACACAATTGCACTCACTTTAGTTCACTAGCACTCATGCTTACACACTCATGCTCATTTTCACTCATTGATTCACACTCACCCCACTCATTCCCACTTCCTCACTCACTTTCTCATTCACTTATTCTTAGCCCTGGTCACTCATGCTCATTCCTACTTTCTCACACTCCCTCACACTCATTGGCCCTCACACTCATTCTCACTTGCGCTCACTCACACTCATTCTTATTAACTCAATCTCCCTCAGTCAGATTCATTCAGACTCATTTGCACTCCCTCACACTCATTCTCATTCACTAATTGTTAGCCAAGGTCACTCATGTGCTTTCTTACTTCCATACACTCCCTCACACTCATTGTTCCTTAACCATAGTCCTTGGAACGTTTTGGCCCTCACACTCATTTGTACTCAGGCATACTCACACTCATTCCCACTATCTCACAGTCCTTCACATTCCTTCATTCTTATTCACTCAAACTCAACCTCACTCCCTCACACTCATTCATTCTCACTTACTCTCACTCACACTCACGTGTACTCCCATGTCTCAGTCTTTCTCCACAACTCCTCTCTCACTTTCCTAGTATTTCACACGTATTCTCACTCCCATTTAAATTGACTATCACTCATTCACATTCATTCTTATTCACTACCACTCCTCGTCCTACTCTCACTCACTTCATTCACTCAAACATTCTCTCTCTCAATCACATAACACACATATGTAATAGTTTTTATATACCATCAGTTGGATAAACCCTCAGGACAGGCACATAGCTCCCTCCCACCTCAGTCATTGAAGCAGGTAACTAAAAGGGGAAGCTGGACAGTGTAGTGATGAAGGTCCACGCAGGAAGGATGTAAAACATGAAGTCTTTATTGTAGTTAACATCAAGTAGATATGTGGTAGATGAGAGCCCCGCCAGGAACTGCCTGTCAGCTGCTCAGCCCATGACCAACTGTCACTCTGCCTCTCTCATTCCCAACATTCCGAGGCATCATCAGACTCCAACATTCTAATGAGTCAGAGCACAGGCACTGGCTGAGGAAGACTGGTAACATACCTTACAATATATATGCAGGATACCACATATATCCCTCTTCCTTCTAACAGAAGAGCAAATGCAAAATACGATAAAAGTTAATGAGAGTGAACAAAGGACAGATAGCAAGGAAGGAACAACGGTGTGACAGAGAGAACGTGAAGGGAAAGAGAGGGCAAGGCAGATTGAGGAGATAGATGGGAGAAAACAAGGGTGAGAAGATATAGTGAAGTAAGCAAAAGGAATAAACCCAACCTCAACAACAAAGAAATAGAAAGAAGGCGACAGTGAGGTGCAAGAGAGTAAATAAGAGATAGAGAGAGACAGACGTACCAAAGACAACCCCTATGCACACCCACTGGCCAGGCAGGCAAGCAAAGAAAGAGGACAAGGCACGGCGGGAGCAGAAGAGAAGACAACCCCAAGCTCAGGGAGAAGAGAAGGAAGAGATTCCTCCAGAACAAGAAAGAACAAGAAGAACATAGCAGAAAGGGAAAGACTAAGACCCAAAGAATAGCAGAGAAAATGTGTGGAACAGGTTCCAAAGATGAAAAGGAAGTGACTGTAGATTCTTCGTCACCTCTTCGTCAAAATATGTAGTGATGAAGGACCACACAGGAAGGATGTAAAACATGAAGTCTTTATTGTAGTTAACATCAAGTAGATATGTGGTAGATCAGAGCCCCACCAGGAGCTGCCTGTCAGCTGCTGAACCCATGACCAACTGTCACTCTGCCTCTCTCAATCCCAACATTCTGAGGCATCATCAGACTCCAACATTCTAATGAGTTAAAGCACAGGCACTGGCTGAGCAGGACTGACAACACACCTTACAATATGTATGCAGGATACTACAGACAGGCTTCAGCTTTCAGCCTCTCACTTAAGGGTAAAGCTCTTGTGCTACCTTTATAGGTGATGCTGCAGCACATCCCAAATGAAGAGTCACACATGCATGTCAAGATCCTGAGGCCATGGTTGCAACTTCTCCAGCCCTGGAAAATCTGTCTGATGGCTGGTGCAGGTGTTTCTATTGCAGTCAACTGACAGATCCACGGCCTCAGACGGCTTCTTTATCCTAGATGTCAGAGAGTGTCAGCTTTTTTCTTAGATCTCGCCTTTGAGACAACTTTAACTGTCTCATCAGTCAGTCAGAAAAATCTTTGTTTAGTTATTAAAAACCATAACAGCAAACATATAAAATCGGACATCCATAAAGATACATGTTCAGAAAAATAAAACCATTATAAGTACAGTAAAATACAAATGCAGATTCATATCATGTGCAGCATCACATAAACATTGATTTAACACAATTACCTCTTCCTAATCCTAGGGGCTCCAGCCAAGAATAAGGTGATATTAAAGCATAATAGAGGACTTGTCAACATTGGTATGTAGACCAAAGCAGACCTAACTTGCTCGAAGCATTGCTCTTTTAATAACGGCAGTACTTGCCCATGTGAATGAACTAATGATGCCCTGAAGCCCCCTATCCACTCTTTTTTAGTGTAGAGGAATTGCATTAAAAAGAAAGGCCCATTTGGGCAGGATAGTCATTTTAATCAAATTAAGTCTACCAAAGATCGTTAAAGGCAGGTGAGACCAGCTAGATAAGAGAGATCGTACCTCCTTCATAATATTTTTAAAGTTGAACTCCGGTATTTTATCCACGTCCTGCGTAATTCTGAAATCAAGATAGATCATCTCCTTTTTAACCCGGTGTGAACCCCCCCACACCCATGTTCCAGAACATGATCTCCATCTTATAGGCATTCACTGCTTATCGTGATGCCCTCTCTAAATCCTGGACCAACTATTTCACTACTGGGAATGACTCTTTTAAGTTAACTCTATATACCATCAAATCAGCAGCTTATAGGAAGATCTTTTTTCAAATGTGGCATACCTGAATGTGACTGTTATCCTTTCCCTTCTGAGTTTCCTTGCCAGTGGCTCAATATATAAGCTAAAGAGCAAGGAGGAAAGTGGGCAACCCTGCCTCATCCCTCTCAAAATTTTAAACTCTGTTGTCATACCTCCATTTCTAAGAACTTTGACCAAGGGAGTAGAGGAAATTCTTTGGCTCACCCTTAGAAAGTTCTCCTCTATGTTGTTAAGATAAGATCAGTTTAGTCTATCAAATGTCTTGGTTGGGCTTAATATAAATATGGCTAAAGGGATCCCAAAAGTAGTGGCGACATCAGTGGCGCATATTAGCTCATGCATGAGTTTGTGTAGGAATCTACCCTTCATAAAAACCCTTCTGATCCTTGTAAACCAATGGCTCAGCCACCAAGCTCAACCATTTGCCCAGGATATTATTAAATAGTTTGTAGTCATTTTTTAGAAGTGACACAGGTCTTTATGACTCACAAAACTTGTGAGTGTTCCATGGTTTTAAAATTAGAGTGACAACAGCCTCTCCCCATAATTGTGTCACCTCATTTCCCGATATTTCACCAAACGGTTTTGTCAAAAAGGGGATTATTACCTCACCTAGGGCATTTAAAGCTCATTTAGGAAGCCGGCCCGGCTGGCAGCTTTCCCTTCATTGCTCGATTTTACAGCGTGTTTCACCTCTTCCAGTTCTATTTCTCGATCTAGGTGGGCTCTTTGGTTATCCATCAGTTTGTTAAATGTGTACCCTGCCAACGACTCATCCACCTTTTATTCTGATACTGTTACATTTTCTAAATACAGCTCAGTAAAAAACTTAAGAAAAGCAGTTTCTATGTCTTGGGTGTTTGAGGAAGTAAAACCAATTGTCTCATCCCTTATTTCATGTACTTCATTCCTGGCTTGATCAGATCTGACTTTAAAAGCCAATAGTTTTCCAGCACTTTCCTTGTACTTAAAATGTGCCAGTTTGCTTGCCTCCCACCTTGCCTTAGTACGAGTGTTATTCTCTCTTTGTTAGTCTTTCTTTCTCCAAAGCCCCGCTTACTTTAAGTGACTCCTGCTGGGCAAAATGTTGGCTTTCCTGCTGACCTAAGCCCTTAACCTCCCTTTCTGAGCTGAAACATTAGTCAGTCTTCCCCTTATAAATGCCTTAAAAACATCCTAGACGGTAGGCAGCAGCCAAAATTTAAACTCAGAAATTCCTCAGTCTCTACTTTTAGTCTTTCCACCACCTCTGGGTCTAATTGCAGTGATACAATCAAGTGTTCATTGTTCAGGCATCCACTCTGTGGTAAGTTCCATATCTAGGAGGACTATTGCATGTTTGGAAGGTGGGCAGTAACATATTTAATCGTTCTAACCTCCTCACAGATGACCGGGTCTAATAAAATAAAATCTGTTCTTGAAAAGTGTCCATATTTTTTTATTGCGAAAGGTATATTCTCGCTGTCTCCCTGATCTCATCCTCCATATATTGCACTTTCCCATATGCTTCATTATATTTTTCAAGTGTCCCTGCATTTTAGGATACACTTTTGCATTACTATTATTAGGCCTATCCAGGTTACAATCCATAATTGTGTTAAAATCTCAGGCCATGATAGTTGGATCAGAGAAGCATAATAGTTTCGGAAAAAAACACTTTTAAGGGATCAATGCCCTGAACATTAAGACCATAGTAGCCCACCAATGTATACCTTTTGTCATGTGTTTGTATATTGTCAATAGCCCATCTACCCAGCCCATCCGATTCACTGCCTATTATAGTTGCTTTGAACTTCTGCTTTATCAAAATTACTAACCCTCTCACGTTACAATTCCTATCTGTACATAAAATATTCCAAACCCATTTTTGTTAGTGAAATATTTCTAAGCATTCCTTCTTGGTAAGGTGAGTCTCTTGCAATATTATGATACGAAAGGCTGAATCCCTTTAGTATTGCAACAGAAAGTTGTGTCATCTAGCCGTCCTGAGCCCATTGACTTTGGACCATTGCTCCCATGTTCTCAGTCCTGGGTTTTGCCTATCCTAATTATTAAAATGTGAATGGGTTAACTCTTGCAAAAAAATTAAAAAAGGCTTCTGAGGACTTTTTTATAACAATGTTTTCTTTTTCTCCCCTTATGCTACCTACCCAGTGCTCCCTTTACCCTTACCCTACACCCTTCCTGGAGAACCCTTCCCTACATCTTCATGGCTTATTCTAGCATTTGGGTGCCTGTAATGAGATTCCACAGAGCAGAACCAAATCAGCTAAAATGAAGGTAATAGGAAAGAAATCTGCAGACTGCTTCTGGCTTTTGGCACAACATGTATCGGGCTTAATATAACATGCTCCACCCCTTCCTTGCCTCGAGGATCCTGTTTGCCGAAGAAACTTCAAAGAAGCTAGAAGGGAGAATTCATGCTGCTGGATTTCCAGGTGTCTGCCTGTGCTTTCCAGTTGAAGAATTGTAACTGCTTAATTAAAGGATCAGTGGCAAGTGGGAGCCTGTATAAGGCGATGTTAACGGATGTCAGAATGGGAAAATGTTACTGCTTGTATAAATTTGGAGATGTGAAAATGTACAAAAAAGTAAGGCTGAAAGTGTTACAAGCAATGGCTTATTTATGGACACAGATATGGAGAGTTGCACAGCTAGTGTATTATAGTACATGTGCACCCGTCTTGAAGTCCCCCAGAACACCTGAATGCCTGTTGGATAAGTTAGCAACTCCTATCAGGGAGGCAGGAATAGAGAGGTGGAGGCAGATTCGGCAGGATGGTAAGTTAATCTCAGATGAAGACATTCAAAAGGCAACCAAGAGTAAATTCACGGCCTTTAAATCTGGCAGCTAAAAGAGTGGGCACGAGACCAAAGGGACGATCTAGGGAGTTTGAATGAACTTGAAGAACTGCCAGGGAAGGGAAAAGGGAAAAGGAGGAAGCTCTCGTGCTAGTATTGACTGATCTTGGATAGTATAGTGGGTATTTCATTCTTCCACAGGATATGTGGGGAAGAAGCTTGCCACAGCTACAGACACAGAACTGATGGCAAGTATCTATGCGATTATTTTATTACACAGTACAACCTGCTTATCTGAGAAGAAATAACAGTTGTTCCCTGTATAGAGGGTTTTGGTCCCAGAGTAAGCTTTCAATACTGGGGAAAACGAATATGGTATCCTGAATGAAGTGTGGTCTGGAAAAGGCTGATGATATTCATTTTTTTATGGAGTGCCCAGAGATTCACCTGCTTTGGGAGGAGGTAAGCAGTTTTATCAGCCAGAAATCAAGGTAATCCTTGGATTAATTATGTTTGGCAAAGCAGACCCACTGATGAAACCTAATAAAAAGGCACACCAAGTTGGTGATCTATTTTATTTTGCTGGCAAAGAGAGAGTCCTGCCATAAGTGGGTACCAAAGGATGCTCCCACCACAGCAGAGTGACTGATTTTGGTGAAATATGTTTTGAGTATGGACACCTCCCCAAAGTCCTTAAGGAGACCATGCATTTGGGGCTGTTTGTTGCTTGGTTGGAGGGAAATCTCCGAAGCTCAAACTATGGATTAGTTAGAAAAGGTTGATATATCTTCCCAGGTCAGTAAGCCTAGAGCCCGCCCCTGAGACAGAAAACTAGGGCAATATCTTGGGGCTGATGGTTAAAGGTGAGAGGTAAAGAAAAAAGATGAATAAGGACTATAAAAAATGAATAAATAAATAATGGCAGTTTATATCTTTATCGTAAATTGCGATGATGGTCCCACAACAGAATAAAATGTATAGTATCTTGTGGCACAAAATTATTGCACGAGCAAAGACCACTCTCATCTATCTTATGTCTCCCATGTGGGACCATCTTTGACCAATAAAGATGATCTCATATAAGTATTGTCAACAGGAAACAGTGATGAGGAATAGGGACAGTAACTAAAGAGAGCTCCAGAGATAAGCATGTTTTTAGCACAATATAGAACCGGACAGTGGGCTCGGTGAGTTCCAAGGCCTCCCTTTCCACTCCCATAATGCGAAGAAAGCGCTTCTTCATACAACTCAGGTTCTTATTTTACTCTGCCCACTCCGCTAACCATGAAAGGATCATTATTCCTAGTCGAATCTATAAGGGAGATCGGGCGGAAAAATCTTGGGTCTGATCTTAGGCCCTTTTTAAAGACAGGAACTATTGTGACCTTAGACCAAGAGGACGCATTACATTTCCTATACACAGCATTACCTACTTGTGTTAGGATTTTTGCCCATTTATGTGGATCAGCTTTATATAAATCCACCTGCACCCCATCGGGCTGGAGCGTTCTCCAAGGGCATGGTTACAATAGCATCTAAGATCTGCCCCTCCGTTAAATTCAGATTATAATCTCCACTCCACACAACCTGATCTACAGTTATGGACTCTTCCACCATGTTATCATAAATTCCCAGGAAGTACGGCACCCAAATATCTGGGGCAATGACACAATCTGTCACTCCGTTACGCTGGCGTGTGGTCTAGAGGATCGCTTTTTCTTTTGCAATCTTGAAGTGGAACCAAGAGTTTGGATAAAGGGTAGGTATTAATTTGTTATTTTAAATTAAGGTAGAAGCAATGTTTGTAAGTTATATTACAGTATTTAAGTTACTTTACTTGTAGCAATTTGCAGTAATTATTTTGAAGTTTTGATCCATGGTCTTCTTCAGGAGAAATGGCAGATTTTCAATTTTCAACTGTAGCATTTTTGGAGCAAAATGTAGCTGGGTTTTCCACTTTCTTTTTACAGTGTTGTGTTTACTAGGTAAATAGTTCTATTTGTTATTTCAAACACAATCAACTGACAAACACGTTTCAGCATCCTGGCCTTAGTCAATGTCAGTTATTCCATGCATAAACACTCTATTTAACCACAAATGTTCTCATTGATTACCGGCAGGAACTAAAAAACATAAAAAGGGGACTTATCGATTCAGTCCTATGTGCAGAAAGGTGTCGGCCATCTTAACACTATTCAATTTCATTCTATGGGGACTATGTTCATGACTTTCTTGTACTTTCCAATATATATATATATATATATATATATATATATATATATATATATATATATATATATATATATACATATATATATATATATATATACACAAAACTAAGTTTGCCTGGAAGAAAGAGGGGCCCACGAGCAAGGTAAAGATTTCAGCTTTTAATTCTTTGTCAGGAGTGCAGCTTGCGAAATGGATGCAAAAACAGCAAATTCAATGAAAAGTCAGCCTGGCGCGTTTCGTATTGCTACTTCTTCAGAGGCACTGACTCGAGCTTCAATGCAGGCATTATTTAGGCAAAACCACAGCACAAGTACCCGCCCAGGTGGGCGTTGCCGGTCGCAGGGCTTCATGGTACCTGTAGTGTAATGTCCTGTCCTCCTTCAGTGAGTGGTCTGCCTTGGAGCACATTGTTGATGAAGAGGTGAGACCACAGTGGGGTATGCAGAGTCACATCACAACTCCGCAGCTGTCCATTATCCCCAACAAACGCTCCTTGCTCCCAAATCGGTGGCGTTGTTAGGCGTCTCCGTGGGGGGCTGAAACAGCCCCTGGCCTGCAATAGAAGTTCAGCAGTTATGCTTACCTGCGCTAATCATAACTTGCACCCCCTCAAAACCATAATACACTGCTTAGGACCTCACATATTACATTAATCATGACACATGGTCAGTAACATCACTGATGCTGGACCTTGCTTAAAGGACTGTGGCTGGGTTGACATGGGAAGCCATGAATAAAAGAGACTTTAAGGCCCAGACTTGAGAAAGAGACAAAGGTCTGAAAAGGAGAAATGGATTCCAATGGTTGCCTGTGAAATTATATCAAGAGGTGAGATGAAAGCTGCTTGACTATTGTGTAACATGATAACCAAAGTTTAAGGGAAAAAGAGAGGTTTCTGTGCAAGGAAATGGAGCCATGGGTGACCTGGGCTCAGATGTTTCACTTTATGCAATGCTCATGTTCAGTGTTCCAGTTTGTGGAATGCTCATTTGCAATGTCCGTTAGTGGTTTCAGTAGGTTTGTCTTGACAGACTACCTCCCACGTAGTAGTGTATCCACGAATGAAGGCTATAAACACTTCTCTGTTTAATCATAACAACGTCTGTTTACATAGTGCTCACCAGATAGAGGATTCTAGTACAAGATCAGAAGTTCCATTATTCCATTAGCTTTGTTTTTAAACTGGCCAGCAGCAAGGAAAAAACAAGAGGTTTACAGAGAAAAATATTATAAAACCATCTGTAGTAGTATTTTTGATGTTCTGGAACTGGTCATGAACTTTAATCTTTCAATCAGTGCCAGGTTGCTAAGAAGCTCCTTAGGCTAGAACTTCCCTTTATCTTCTTTGTTGCTCACTGGCTTATCTAAATCTCATACACTTGGTCTCTCTAGTTTAGTAAATATTTGTAGTTAGTAGCGAACAATAATTCTTCGTTTTACTGGGTCTGACCAAAGACAATAAAATTACTTGCTGTCCACTTTGGTCTGAAAACCTTTGTTCTGTATTTAAATTTTAATGTGCACCATTTGCCATCAATGAAAAAAGATGTCCTTTTTTCCATTGCAAGTTAGTAGCAATACATCTGTTCGCATAGTCACAGTTAAGGCCGGATTTCTAAAGGTTTTGTGTTGGGCTTGCTTTATATTTTTGTGATGCAGACCCCACACAAAATCCTTTATGGCATTTACAAAGCAATGAAAATGGCTATTTGTGTTGGTTTGTAATAAAAGTAATGCAAGGCAGATCATGGTACTGCCTTCCATTGCTTTGAGTCAGGGGGACATTCCATTGGTGATGCATGGGTATTGCAGTGCAGCCACCCATTGATTTTGATGTAAACACATATCTACAAAGAATTGTAGACAAACTCCTGAACCTCACTGACACTGGCATAACTAGTAGAAATATCTTTAATTCTCTATATTTTCTCTTTGCATGTGCGCTGCATTCTGCAGCAACCATACACATAGTTTTGGTGCAGCCAGGTTCACGGGTGCATGTGTTTGCTCTAGGCAGCACAAAGTGCACTAGCACATGGAAAGAGCAGAACTGTGCCATTTCTTTCAAGATATGACAACATATATATTTTCAAGGGACATAGATCTGGAGTTAAGAATAGTAAATGTATACTTACATTCTCGATATTTTTGACACGATGTTCTGTCCATACGATATATTTGTTTTCGATATTCTGTCACTGATCCATTTCTGCTCTCTCCAGGTGATGCAGTGCGGCACAGCAACTCTGCTGACTGCACTGTGAGGTACCACTTGTTAGTAAATTTGTCACTTAATTCAGAGTGCTTAGTTGACTTAGAACAGCTGAGCGATCATCCCCTTTAAGAACTTTTTGACTAATCTATGCATCCCTTTGGTTTAATCATGGCCATGTGCAGTACTACTGTTTTTCACCTGCTCTGATGGTCAGGAAGATATTTTCTTTAGCACAACCACTCCCCCTTGCCGGGATCTCACACGCCAATTATTTACATTCCACTTTCTGCCCTTAAGGTTTGCCAAGTTGTGGCAATGTTCTGGTTTACTTAGGAGAGTGTAGTCAACTCTAACGTTTTTCCTTTTAGTTTGTCTGATCATTATTTTAACTGCTCAGGCTGCTGTTATGTTTTCTATAAAGAAGTAATAAATATCTCAAGGGAACTACTCCGCTCGACGCAAATTATTTGAAAAACGGGTAAGACTGGTGATATAGTCTTCATTTAAATAATGGGAATTTCATAGACTTTATGAAGAGCCATGTTGGTCTCCGGATTGCAACCTGAAGTCAAAAGTTAAATCGTCCAAATGACTAAGCCGGGTGACTGAGAATCCTGATATATTCTACTCCACAAAGTTTTCCCATCCTCATGTAGCCAGAAGATGTGATGAAAAGTATTGTTCCCACAAGAGGAAGAACTTGGATGAGAACTTGGTTATTGTCTTTCACAGCCATCTGCTTCCAAGGATCTGAAGTACACAGAAGCAAAGGAAGTGTAGTAAATTTACAGGCCTGAGAAAAAGATCAGGCTCATTTGATAAGGCGGACGAGGTCCCTCAATGTACAAAAAAATGAATTTTATTAAATTAGTTCCAGACAGTTCCATGTAAGAATTCCACACAGAACTTTGATTTAATTGATATGCACCACCAATCAGTAAATGGAGTTAAGATTTGAAGGCCAGATCTCCCTCAGTACCTAAAGGTGTTCCTGTTGTTTTGCTAAACTCATATTTCAATCCAAATGTTAATTTGAAAGTCTGGTCTCTTCAAGACAGTAGCAAGTTAACATTAGATCCAAGAAAACTCAAATGACTATAATGTCTTTTGAACCCTTTCATGACATCCCAGGATGTTCACCCCTATCTTAACTGCAACTTAGGAGGTTACACCCATTGGCCCAGGCATTTAATGCCTATTCAGAGGACAGACAACTGTTTTCCTGTCAGCATACACGTTCATAAATGGAGGGATCAGCTGACACTGGTTTTGATGGCTCTTTCATGCTTGGTCAGCTTCTCTTCTGGAATGCTATAAAGAATTATCCAGACATTTTCTGCTGTTCCTGCTTTTCCTATCGTACCCAGTGTACATTCTGCATTATATAATTCTCCAGCACAAATCATTTAATTCAATCATGGATCTTCTAGACCTTTTGGAAGAATCATAGTCCCTCGTATGTGATTCATGGATTTATGTCAAATTATAAACACCTGGCCGCACTGGGCAGATGCAATCGAGTTTTTGGCACCCTCTGTCAGGACACAGGAGTTGTGTGATTCTGTGAAGAGTACAAAAAAAGGCATGATATTGCTCACATTTAGGCCGACTCAGAAGGGCATTATGTATCATTATTGGTATAAAATTTAGTTCAGAACAACAAATTGATTCTCAAAATCCGGATGGGCATTGAGAATCAATCAATCTAGAAGGCTGAAGATATGATTTCTTTGATAAAGCCCTCAGCTGATCAAAAGCTGGGGGGTGCTCTGGTTCTTCCCAAAAAATAAACCGGCATCAATTTGTCAAATAATAGACTTACACAATCTTCTGATTCTTCATCTTCAGGGACTCATGCTGGGCCTCCTCCACTGTTGCCCTTTGGTCGTGCCTGCCCACAGGTTGTAGGGCATGCCTGCAGACCTCTGACCCTACTTCAAGATTCCCTTATTTATTTAATGTAATTTATTTTATGAGTTTTATGTAGCAGTAACTTGACCCCAAGGTATCAATAGGGCTTTACATAGTAAGCACAACAGCAGAAACATGAGGTACATAGAGAATAGATAAAATATATGGTAAGGGTAAAAAGAGGAGTAAATGGTGGGATATCTAAGCAAAAAAGCAGCAAGTACATGAGTTACATTAAGCGTAAATAAAAATACATAGCAATATTATATGAAAAAAGACTGTGATAGACAATAGCAAATGCATGAGGTACATGAAGAGTAAATAAAAATACATGGCAACAATTATATAAAAGAAGAGTCTGATAGACAGAAGGATATGTGGATGTAAGGTTATGAGGTAGTTAAGGTGAGGAGTTGCCAGGGTGGGGGAAAATTGATGCATAACTTTTCCCAGGGTTGTGAATGAGCATGGCAACTTGGCACTAACCTTCCTGCAATTTAGCACTTCATAAGGCGAGCACCTCAGCAATAACAAGGGTGACATAGAGAATAAACACAAACATATAACTAGGTAAAAAGGAGTAAACAAAATAAGGTAGGATATGTAAAACAAAATAGCAACCTGAACCCGCATAGCATAAGGTGTCAATAAAAATGCATATTGCTGCCAAATCAAAAAGAAATATGAAAGGTAGTATATATAATAGTACTGAGGTCGTTGTGAAAAGGGGATGCATAGCTTTATGTGAGGGGTGTAGTGTAACATAGGTCCAAGACTCAGGCAAGGTACAGTGTGACAGAAGGCAGCGGTCAGACGGGCGGGGGTCTTAACAGGGAACTCAGACGAGGTCAAGCCCTCAGTGAGAGACGAATTTGTGGGAAATAATTTTCTTCATGAAGAAGGATGTGAATGGGTTGCATCTGATCTCAGTAGGGCGGGAGTTCCAGATATTTGGGGCCATTCCAGAGAAGGATCAGTTGCAATTTTTCTTTTTCTTTAATTTTTCTAGCTTGAGAAGTAAGGTGATCGTATTTCTGGAGGATCTATTTGCACCTGAAAGGGTCAATTTCTGGGATAGGTATAAAGGGGTGTTGTGGTGCAGCACTTTATGAGTCATGCAAGCAATTTTGAAATGCATCCTTGCCTCAAAAGGTAGCCAATTTAGAGCTTGAAGGTCAGGGGCTCTTTTTAGAACCTGTGATGAGCCTAGCTGCTGCATTATGTACAGCCTTAAGAGGAGCATGTGAGGTTTTCTGAAGGCCCACTTGGGTAGCACTACCATAGTCTAGTTTCGAAGGCACAAGAGCATGAGTCGTAGTTGTGAGATCAGCTGCGTGGAGGGACGTTTTATGTTCCTGAGGATATGTAGCTGATGGATAGCTTCTCTAGTGATTGCACTGATGTGCTTTTGCATGGAGAGGTCTTTGTCTAAAGTAATAACTAGTCATTTGGTGGAGTCGACGATGTGTGGGTTGCAATTCAGGGCAGAGAGAAGGGGGAGTCATTCTTTGACGTTAGAGGTGGTGGTGGGAGGGGTGATAAGTAAGTATACAGTATAAGGGCATTGAGTTTGAGGTGATTACGAGTCAGCCATTGTTGTGTTATTGTTAGGGTGTTAGTGAGGGTGTGGATGTTATGGAAATAACTCTTCCAACCCTCTTCAGAGTGACGCAAATAAAACACAGACACCAGGCAGGGCCCTGGAACAGATGAAATGTATTTGCAGGTACCACTGTTTATTGGCAGGGCAAGACAGCTACACATCCCAGTGTTAACGTCTTTGAACAAGTTTCTCCTGCCCTGGCTCATTTTTGTGACCTTTATATACTGTTACAGAAATGCAACCCTTAGCAGAAACCAAGAAAGACATATAGAAAATAGAATTGCTTCATATGCGTAAACTAAAAGGAACACCATAACAGGTGTACTGTTTGTAGGATGAAGAAAGGTATAACCTTGTTTGTGGATTTTCCTGACAAGTTAGAATGTGTGATACAGGAGCTAAACTTAACGTGACTCAGAGAGGACTGTTTGTACAGTTGGTGGATGTGACAGAGCGGTCAGCAGTGGAGCCTTGGTGCAGGGCTGGATTAGCTCTAGGAAGGAGGGGGAGCACTGCAGAGGACAGAACAAGCAGCTTGGTCAGAGACAGAAATAGGCAGCTCAGTGGGTTTGACAAAGTGCGTGGGAGAATTGGAATTGATTACCATATCTGTCCAATACTTACATATGAATATATCTATTTTTTCTCCCACAGTGGATGTCCTCGAGGGAGGTTATTCTCATGTAGAGCTGGGTGTCATCAGCATACATATGATAGGAAATGTGGGAGCCTTTAGGAATATTGATTGGGGGCTCCATGTAGGTGTTGAACAATGTCTGGGATAGGATAGAACCTTGGGTGATGCCCAGCGATAGTGGAGCCAGTTTGGATAGAGTGGGATTAATTAATAAGAGCTGTGACCTGTTGAGTAGAAAGGTGAAACATTTTAGCACAGTGGGTGCATCCTGTGCTCTAGGAGGTCGAGCAGGGTAGCATGGCATCAAAGGCTGCTGACAGATCTAATAGGATCAAGAGGCAAGGTTCTTTATGGCATCGTCGACAATGTGGACCATGGCAGTTTCAGTGCTGTGACCCGAACGGAAGCCAGATTGGCACTGGTTTCGGAGTTGGAATTGTTTGATTTGATTTTGGAACTGTAAGTGTGCACATATTTCTGGGAGTTTGGATAAAGTGGGGATGTTGGAGATGGGGCGGTAGTTGGTGGGGTCAGACTGGTCGGAGGTTTTTTTTTTAGGATACTGGTAACCTGACCAATTTTGAGGCAGTCGGGTAGGGTGCCTTGGAGGATTGATTATCTTAGTCCATAGTTGATGTAGGCGGTGAATGTACTCATTTAGGAGTGTGTAGGTGAGGGGATCAATGAAGTGGTTAGAATATTTTATGGAGATCAAAAGATTTAGAGTGCCGATCTCATCGAGGCTTATGAAGCTAGACTAGGTAGCGTCATTTGTGGGAGATATGTGGTATTAAATGTAAATGTAAATTGATTCTTGTATAGCGCACTACTCACCCGCAAGGGTCTCAAGGCACTTGTACGAATACCACTGTGGAACCCATCCTGGCATTCCCTGTGAGGTGTCCACTCCTGGGCACCCCCAAGGTGGAGGCCAGGCATCCTTAGCGTTGTGGGGGCCGTTGTGGAGATTAAGCAAGCTATTGCCCAGAGTTGCAGAGTGGGACTCCATGATTGAAATAGGCACCAAGGCGAGAATTATCAGGTCTGTGGAATTTTTGAGCCTAAGACCCGCCGAGGCAGGGAATTGAACACTGGTCCCGGGTTATACCTCTGCATCAGCGTCTGCCGCTCAAACCATTGGGCCACACTTCTCCACTAGCTTTATTAGATGGGTTGTGCTTCATGGCCCATTGTGTAGGGGATTAGGATGGTTTGGGGCGGAAGAATATTGAGAGTGGACTGGTTTTGGTTAGTGAATAACGACGTTTTCGCAGTGAGAAAGGAGGCAAAAGTTCCACAGTTAGTGGGTGTTTGTCAATTCTGCAGAGGAATTGGATTCTGATAAATTTGTTTCTTAGGTCTATGAGTAGCAATGTCTAGTTTGTTTTGAAAGAACACTGCTTTGGAGTTCCTAAATTGGTTATTGTAAACGCTTTGTCTTTGACATAGGAGTTTGAGATTGGCGATGAAGGGGGTGTGGCCATGGAGGGTGTGTGTCTCCATGCTCTTTAGTCGTAGGAGTCGCCGTTCGCCATTTAGATCACTGTTAAACCAGGAGTGGATCTCTTTTAAGGGATTCTTTTTATTTTGTTAGGAGCTATAGTGTCCATGATATTTGAAATTGAATTGAAATAGTGATCAGTGAGCTCTTGTGAATTGGTCATGGAGGGAGGCGGGAGCAAGGTTTTGCAGCTAGCTGTAGATACAGAAAGTGAGTTAATGTTTCAGTTATCACGGATCCAGTTTTTGGCTTTCCTTGTTTGGCCCTTGGAGGTGATTTCTCTTATATTTAGGGTGAAGGAGGCCAGTCCAATCGCAAGGGTGAAAAGAATATGGATCCTGCCAAGTCCTAAGCAAATGTCTCTCTGCTGGCTTATCAAGGTTTTCTTCTGTTTGCCTGTGCCATCATGCATGCCACTCATCGTTACTGTTATTTGTTCTCTTGGTTAGCTGGGGGAGTTAGAGTGTGCAGCAGAGAAGTGGGCAGCATTATTCAGATCAAGCAGTTCAGGAGGCCAAAATGGCCTGAGTCCTGAGTATTTCCAGTTCTTTGTCAATGTTGACTTACTGTCAATTCAAGGGGCTTTTCTTCCCACAGAGAGTCAGCTACCTGTGGGTGGAGGTAGCACGGATAGAGTGGTCATAGGGGAAGGCAAGTCCCTTTGGTTAATTGAACTGTTTGTTGCTTAATCGTGGCTATGGGTTTCTTAGTAGATGGCAGAAGCTTAGCATTCTTTGCATTTCACGCTGCATGCAGTGGCCAGCTGCCGGTGATAAGTCGTGCTTTGTAGGACAGTTATCAGACAGCTATCTGATCAACCTCTTTTTGTTATCCTTGGATCCATCACATTCGACAACCATCAACTGCAGTGAGTACGTTAGTATATCCCTGTCCATTTCTTCAAGGTCTTGCGATATGAACCCGTTGGAAGGAGCGTGGTATTTTGTTCTGCGTGATTAGTTTTGTCTTATGCACTTTGTTTTACAATAATAAGCCTTGTTATCCTTGTGACTCACTGTTCACTGTGTTGGTTTAATATGCACTCCATGTTATATGGTTGTTGACTATTGACAGCTGTAGCCAGCAGAAATGTCTTGTGGCTGGGGACTTTTACCACATTAAATCTTTTGTTGTCTTTTTTTGTGTTCCAAGTTTCCAAGTAACAGAGGTTGTGCTAGAGCTTGGTCCTTTTATCCCATCAGCCTTATCATTCCTATCCGGTCCTTTTGTTCATTATAGTCTCTTTTTCTTTGTGTCATCCTGGGTAACTGTAAAATAGGTGGCAGTACTGAATTAAATACCAAGCCTAATAGTTGTACCCTGGATGCCTTTCAGTAGAGGTTTGTTGGTGTCATATCCAAGGAGATGGCTCTGGAATTTCTGGAAGGTCTTCTTCAGGGTCAGGTGTTCATTGAAAAGACACGTGTTGTCTGATCAATTCACTAGGATATTGTAGTTGATGTCATGTTAAGGAGGTGAGTCTCCAAGTTATTTCTGGAGGGACTGTTTACTTCTTCGTCTTCTTTCTTTTAGTTGTAATTATTTCTAGATTTGGGACCTCTATTCCGTCTTCTCCATTAGCGTCTCACAAAGACCTTCCAGAAATTTTACATGAGGTCCACATTTGAAGGTCGAAACGCATTGGCATACTATATATAAAGGTTAAGAGTCCAGCATAACTATTGGAAAGTGCACAGCTGTCACTAGGCGGAAAGCACATGTAAAGGCACAGCCATAAAATTATGTAATAATACCTCTGACCTTTCCAGGACCATAGAGTAAGACTAATACACTAAAATATGGGAGGACATTACAGTAGGTTGTCCCAGGACTCAATAAATTGGAAACATTATTTTGCTGTTGAGATACTAATTGCATTTTGTGTTAACATATCACAGAACGATTTATGGCTTTTATGCATACTTGTGGTTGCTAATTTGTGCAAAGCCTGAAGTGAGCATCCAGTTGATGCATATGTTTGCTTTCATGTTGTGGTATATGTTTTTTATATTATATATAAATAAGACATGTCACCTGTCAAATTGTTTTGAATAAAATGTCTGTATATGCATGTCTGTCTTTGTTACATAGTCATATATAATCTACTTTGAATACAAAGATTTGAAAAAAGTCTTAGCCTACGAATGTTTATCATTTGTGAAGTAATGCTAAAATAACAAGCTACATGAGGGTTGTTTGGACAACAAATTTACATATAAAAAGTATGAGAGTCAGCCAAGGTTAAATAGAAAACCACAAAGGATAATATTGTTGATCCTTCAGTTGTAAATCATACCAACTGATGGTCTGGGAGGCACCCTTTTACAGATATGCTCCTTTGATTCCAGCCTCCACAGTCTTGAATTGAATCACTCCCCCTTTAAGAGACCAACATTATATCTGAAGCAGCGGCCTCAGAATGAGGGGACAATGTAAACCTTCACCTGTTAGTAAACAAATATACTTCAGTGAAGGGGTGTTCTTTGTGTCTTTCCCTTATGGACATAAGTTCCACCTTCTACCCTGTTAATCGGTCACAGCTATGAGATATGTAATTAATAAGGGTATAGACAAACCATGGTTGAGGTTTCCTGGACTAGCAGGCTCCTATACAGAAGATGCTGTTCTGCAGCATGTCTATTCACACAGAAGTCACAACAGACTTGGGGTGTGCCGAGTTGATGGTCGTTGCTCGTGTGGATTTCTGATAGTAATTACTAAATACCTTGCTTACTCATAACATCGCCGAGAATCTAAGGATTTTTTTAAAACAAAAACTCACTTTTTAAACTGTTTGTACTTGTGCCATGGGTCTCCCCGTTCTGCACTCCCTGTTTCCCTCACTTCCGGGCCGCATTTCCGGGCTAATCCCGGTCTAGTTGTTCTCCAGACAGCCGCTGCACAGCAGGGCTTAGTGGTGGGTGGGAGGAGCTACGGGCTCAAAAGGGAGGTTGGTGCGAGCGTGCTTGGTCAGAGGGTCACACCAGACTTGGGGTGTGCCGAGTTGATGATCGTTGCGTGTGTGGATTGCTGATAGTAATTACTAAATACCTTGCTTACTCATAAAATCGCTGAGAATCTAAGGAATTCTTTTTAAACAAAAATACTCACTTTTTGAACTGTTTGTACTTGTGCCACGGGTCCCCCCGTACTGCACTCCCTGTTTCCCTCACTTCCGGGCCGCATTTCCGGGCTAATCCCGGTCTAGTTGTTCTCCAGACAGCCACTGCACAGCAGGGCTCAGTGGTGGGTGGGAGGAGCTACGGGCTCAAAAGGCGAGGTTGGTGCGAGCGCGCTGGGTCAGAGGGTCACACCAGACTTGGGGTGTGCCGAGTCGATGATCGTTGCGTGTGTGGATTGCTGATAGTAATTACTAAATACCTTGCTTACTCATAAAATCGCCGAGAATCTAAGGAATTCTTTTTAAACAAAAACTCACTTTTTAAACTGTTTGTACTTGTGCCACGGGTCTACCCGTACTGCACTCCCCGTTTCCCTCACTTCCGGGTCGCATTTCTGGGCTAATCCCGGTCTAGTTGTTCTCCAGACAGCCGCTGCACAGTAGGGCTTAGTGGTGGGTGGGAGGAGCTACGGGCTCAAAGGGCAAGGCTGGACCAAGCGCGCCACGGGTGCACCGTGGGCACGCCTAAGGCAAGCCCGTCTGCGCCCATCCGCGTCCGGCCAGGTCCAGGGCCATGACCCCTGGTCTCGCACCCAATGCTCCAGGCAAGCACTCCTGTCACTAAAGCTGAATAACCTGCAGCTAAATCCTTTGGCTGCCCGGGTACTACGGCGCGAGGGTCTGTTAAATTCCCCGGAGACTCTAATTAAGGGGAAGGGCACCCCAAGGGTAACTAAGAAAGAGCGGTTATTCCAAAATTGCAATTTGGCACTCCTTAACACGCGCTCACTGCAAAAACATAACCTTGCGGTCTTTTCTCTACTTCAGGAGGGCAATAAGGAAATCCTGGGGATCACAGAAACTTGGCTGGAAGAGTCCTCCATCCCAAATCTAGTCGCATCTCTCCCACCAAATTTCACGGCCATTCATAGAAATAGAGGGGGCAATGGGAAGGGAGGAGGGGTAGCATTCCTTTACAATAGCTCTCAAAACAGAAACCATCTGCTCAGAAAGCCTGGAGCGGGCCAATGTGCTTGGGGTTAAGTTCTGTTCCACCACGGACTGTGTGGTCATACTCCTAGTTTATCGCCCCCCACACACTCCACCTGGCTTCATTAAAGCTCTGTTGGAACTAGCCCACGATCTCCGATCACGCTATGAAGGACTGGTGATCATGGGAGATTTTAATTTTCATTGGGAGAACACCCCCAAGGACTGCGAAGCAAAGCACCTAGAAGAGGCCATGATAGCTTTAGAACTCGATCAAAAAGTAGTGGGTGCGACACATCAGAAAGGCCATACACTGGATCTGATTTGGTCGACACTTCCAATGCCTAGCCCAGTCACGATTTCCCCCTGCTCATGGTCAGATCACCACCTTTTGCAGGGGCAACTGATACTCCCAGGGCGACTGGCAAACCCACCACCCGGCTGGAAATTACTAAGAAGTTGGGACAAAATCAGAGCGGATGATTTGGTATCCATGTTAATAGCCACTCACCCACGCTCTCGACCTATAGATGACTTAGAGTCTGAGAGTCTAGACCTCTCAAAGAAGCTCACAAGCGTTTTTGATATAGTAACACCTATATGCAGGAGAAAAATAGTGGATAGGGGAAAGGGGCCCGTGGTTTAATGAGGCCATGAGGTAAAAAAAATGCTCTCTGCGCCAGAGTGAGAGAGCCTGGCACAAGGAGTATGACTCCGGCACATGGGACGCATACGTAAGGGCCTTTGCCGTCTACAAACAAGCCATTATACTTAGGAAGGCCGAATTCTATGAGGACCGTATCACCTTGGCCCATAACCCCCAGAAAGAAATGTATAAGGTCCTGACGGAACTTAGGAAAACTAAACAACAGATCCCCTCTTTCATCCAAGAAGACTGCGATAAATTTCAACCCTTCTTCACTAGTAAAATTGCGGATCTTCTGATAGAAATCAATCATACCCCAGAGGTGTGGCGCCGCGGCCAGGGCGACTGACGCTGGAATCTGGGGATCAGGGTTCGATCCCCGGCTCCGGCGGCAGGTTAGCCCAGCACCATGCAACTCTGGGCAATAGCTTGCTTAATCTTCCCGACGGCCCCCCAGCGCCTAGAGACCCTAACGGGTGATTGTGCGCTATACAAATGTGGATTATTATTATTATTATTATTATTATTATTTCAGTAACACTCTACCACCGCCATCATGGATTATGCACCCATTAACAACATTAGCACCACTCACCAGGGAGTCTTTGACGGTACTGATGGGCCGAGTAAAGTTTGGATCACCAGCGGACCTCTGACCACATAGGATCCTCAAGCTAGCGTGGCCAGGGATAGAGGACGATGTACTCTCCCTCCTTAACAGGTCCCTTGTAACAGGACAGGTCCCGAACGACTTTAAGGAGGCTCGCCTGATCCCGTTGTTGAAGAAACCTGGGGCTGACGCCAAGGTCTTGAAGAATTTCAGGCCTATTTCACAGCTGCCATTCCTGGCTAAGGTTATGGAGCAACATGTCCTGCCCCAACTCTCGAGCCATCTCGAAAATAATCATCTCCTCGAACCCAATCAGGCCGGCTTTCGGGCTCATCACAGCACGGAATTGGTCATGCTTTCCGTGCTGGATGACCTGAGACTTAGGGCAGATAGAAAAGATCCGTGTGCCCTGGTACTCTTGGACCTCTCCGCGGCATTCGACACGGTCAATCATGACCTACTATTGTCGCGGTTGAGGGACTTCGGCATCCAGGGCACGGCCCATGCCTGGCTGGCCTCTTTCCTTAATAATCGTGTGCAGAGAGTTCAACTGACAGACTTGGTGTCCAAACCAGCAGGTCTTACCTGCGGAGTACCCCAGGGCTCAGCACTCTCACCTCTTTTGTTTAACACATATCTGCAGCCCTTGGTCGCAGCCAATTCGCTCAAAATAAACCCAGACAAAACAGAGGTGCTGGCGATTACCACAGCAGCTAGCCCCTGGAATGATCTTCTGTGGCCAACTGAACTGGGCCCTGCTCCGGGGCCAGCAGCGGCTGTAAAAAGCTTGGGCAAACATATAGATGCCAAACTCTCCATGTCAAAACAGGTCTCGTCAGTTGTTGGCACCTGTACGGGCCTGTTAATACAACTGCGGAAAATATCTCCACTGCTGACCTCAGCCACGCTCAGACGAGCGGTATTGGCTATGATCCTGGCGCGCTTAGACTATGGCAACTCGCTATATGCTGGCTTCCACAACAACAGTTGGCCAGACTTCAAATAGTCATGAATGTTATGTTACTTTGGTTTATATAGCACCAGCTCACCTACAGGTCTCGAGGTGCTTTAGACCAAAGAAACCACCCACATTCTTACCAGCAAAGGGGGATGAAGTAGTAAACATATCATCATATGGATCCAAAAGCCTCCCTAAACAAAATTGTTTTCAGCTGCTTTCTAAAGCGTAAAAGATTAGCCTCTTTACGAAGGGGATCTGGCAACTTATTCCACAACAGTGGAGTTAGTATAGAGAAAGATCTTCCGCCCCTTGTAGCCATTTTAAAACGAGGGCAGGCCAACAGCTGAGCATCGGACGATCTAGGAGATCGTTTCGGGTTGTAAGGCATCAAACGATCCTTTATATAGACAGGTGCCTGCCCATATATTGCCTTATGTGCTATGCACAAGCTTTTGAACTCTACCCTCTGTTTCACGGGGAGCCAGTGAAGCTTGAGCAATAGAGGGGACGCGTGAGATCTTCTAGGAAGCTTGAAGATTAAACGTGCAGCGTCGTTCAAGACAACCTGCAATCTGTTAATCAGGTTCTTTGGCAGTCCTAAATAAAGGACATTGCCATAGTCCAATCTTGATATAATTGTGGCCGAAACCACAGTCCGAAGCATAGACTCGGATAAGAGAGGGACTAATCTGCGCAGTTGCCTGATTAGGCCAATGCAGGTTCCCACGACGGTTGAAATCTGGGCGGTCATTGACAGTTCTTGGTCAATTTTTATCCCAAGGCTTTTTACATTCGACACTGGTATTGGAGTGGGCCCGAGTTCTTGGGGCCAAAACAGGTCACCCCAAGGTGATATGCCCGTCGACACCACCAAAACCTCTGTCTTCTCAGGGTTGATTTTCAGCAGGTTAGCAGTCATCCAGCTGACTGTATACCTAAGAACCTCTTGCACATGTATCTGTGCCCCAGTTGAGTTCTCGATACTAAATAACAACTGGGTGTCGTCAGCGTAGTTAAATACTCGACAACCCATGTGTACCAAGGACTCGAACAGAGGTTGTAGGTAGAGGTTAAAGAGTAGTGGTGATAACGCAGAGCCCTGCGGGACCCCACATTCCACACTACCTACCTCTGAGATACCATCTTCCAGCTGGATCCTCTGCTGCCTCCCTGTCAAAAAGGACTCTAGCCATTTATATGCTATGCCCTTTATTCCAAAGCTAGCCAGTCTGTCCAAGAGCAGGTCATGGCTGACAGTATCAAATGCCGCTGATAGATCTAAAAGTATCAGGGCACTTGGTTTCCTACTGTCAGCCATGCCTCTGAGCTCGTCCAGCACCGAGAGCATCACTAACTCGGTGCTGTGATGTGCCCGAAAGCCTGCCTGATGCCCCTGGAGAAGATTGTATGACTCCAGAAAGACGGACAGCGCCTGCAGCACATGTTGTTCCAGAATTTTGGACACAAATGGCAGCTGAGAAATCGGTCGATCGTTTTTTAGGTTTCCTGGGTCCGCTCCTGGTTTCTTTATCAGAGGTCTGACCCAGGCCTCCTTAAGCCTCACTGGGAGATAGCCTGTCTGCAGTGATCAATTTAGGAAGGAGACAATGTAATCTTCCAAGATAGGGCGCGCCGCCCGGAAAACACTTGGGGGACAGGGGTCCGCCGGTGACCCTGATTTTGTGGAGTTCATCAAGTGCTCAAGCTTAGTAGAATCAAGCTCTGGAAAGGTCAAGATGGTACAGTCCTGAGGAAATGACGCAGCCAGACTAACCCTAAAACAACCAAGAAGGTCGCATGCCACACCACTGCTACGGGAGCTTCACTGGCTCCCAATTAGGCAGAGAGTTAAGTTCAAGGGCCTCTGCATCACACATAAAGCTCTACATGGGCAAGCCCCAAAGTACATCAGGGAGCGGCTGATCCCGTATGTCGCAAGCAGGACCCTTTTGGTGTGTCCATGCTTTAAACTATCCTCATTAGGTGGGCGAGCCTTCTCTAATGCAATTCCGACGGCCTGGAACAACCTGCCAATAAGCCTCCGCAAGGAAACACGCTTGCTGCCCTTTAGGAAAATGCTTAAAACTGTGCTCTTCACGGAGGCATGGAGCACATCCTAGTGGTCCCCTACAATGCTCTCCCCTCGTAGTCAAATGTGCTCCTCTTGACAAGCGCTTAGAGACCCCTGGGTGATAAGGCGCTCTATAAATACATTTAAAAAATGTTTTATTAATAGAGAAGATGTAACCAAGCAACTCAATATCAACTGAGCAGACTGAATTTATAATACAAGAGATTTACTGAACATAGCAAACATTGGTAGACAGTATTGCTGTTTCTCACAACTCTCTCAACTCTCTCAACTGTAGGTGTGGGCGAAGAATTCCACTCTGCGTGTGGAGTTTGCAGAGTTTTTCCCACTCTGTGCAGAGTGCAAAGTTCTGGAAAACTCCCCAAAGCGGAGCAGTTTTTTCTCCAGTGTGGCTAGCCAAAGTTCAGTTGGCAAGTGCGAGAGAGAAAAATTGTGCACTCAACCACCTCCAAACGAGATTTCTTAATGTGGCCAGTCGCAGCAGGTTGCTACCGCTCGCATTGAGAAAGCTGCGGCCTGCGCGAAGGAAGCAGCCACTCACATTGAGGACGCTTCCTCTTAAGTAGAAAATATACTTAGCTGCAGCAAGAAGCACTGCCCTCTGGCACTCCACATGATGGCGTTCACATGGATTTTACAGTACGGGAGAAACTCTTGCCACTGAAAATCAGCAAGAACAGCACGATGTGCAGGACTGCTCCGCTTGCGGAACTCCGCAGAATTTCGCTTAGCGTGACTCCACAAACACTGCCCAGGCCTACTCAACACTTCTTTTATTGACTGTCATGTATGCCCCTGCTTCCTGATATATTGCTGGTATTGACCTTGTCAACTGGTAATAGATTCCAATTTGGTCCAACACTGACCACAGAGACCCCCTGATCACTAAGCCAAATGATTTGCTTGCATGTATAAAACCATCAGCTTACATACCTGTGCATCCTAAAATAACAAGCCAACTTCTAAGAGGAAATGGATGTTAATACATTTTTTTCATGCGATAACACCAGTCTGGTCTGAAGTTATCAATATTCTAGTCACTCTCATCAACTGACGCACTATAATTTATTGAATAATTTCTTGTTGATGAAGGAAATCCAATCACCTTTTGCTGGACAATATTCTTTTTCTGTCTTTAGAACTCAGTGCACTTCACAACAGCTCATCAAAAATAGAGCGCTCCCCCTTTCAATATGGTTGAATTGCCATATTTCTGATTGGCATATTTAACTTGCCTATGAATCCCTAGAATAAGGTGCAAAGTGTACCCATTGCCTGGAAGTTATACACTAATAGTGGACTGCAGTACATATTGTGCCATCCACTACAGTTGCAGTGAAAAATGGATTTGGGCCTTTACTGTATAGCGTGACTGAAGCAGTGCAAAAACTGCAATTCAACGTGTCAGTCAAACCCTTTTCACAGATCAAACATCTCTTTTAAAAATATTTGGTTACCTTTATGTAGGCCTTGTAGAGCACAAGGCAGGATGCAAGCTATTTAAGTGTAGGACATGTAGAAATTTAATGTTAACATGTTACAGTAACTAGCACCCAAAAGCTATTTTTCATGGTGGCAGGCCTAGTTGTCTTATGTAGAAAACCAGAATATGGATTAAAATCCTAATACTCTACCTCTGGAATAAGCTGTCTAGATAAATAAATAAACCACTATTTTTAATATTAATAAAAAATCTAAATCAATACTGAAGTCGGTATTTATGGATCAATAAAATTTATTAAACCCCGCATGGTAAAAGTACACAGCTTTCCGTCTACAACCAATGGCCGGCAGCGAGATCAGTGAACATTGTTGCACAGCTTAAGTTTACAACCTGGAGGCTGGCAGCGTTGAGCAGGTGAGTTTTATACCATATAGTATAAGGACATGTGAAAATTTAACAATCTCAACCCCCACCCCCACTCCACCACACAATCTGCTATAAATAAACAATGCATATACCGGGCTTGTATAGCAAAATATTAAATGAAGAAAACATAAGGAATATATGTCTAGTCTGCAGCTGATGTCTCAAAGGGGATCAATCTAAGCAACGTTAAATAAATCGGACAAGTCAATTTTAGAAATTCAGAGAAGAGAATGCTGATAAATGGGGCCCATGTCTGGGTAAGATGTACCCTGGGAATCATTAGCCATGGACAATCACTTCACTCCCAAAATAAACCACAGCCTATGTCACCAAGAGACATAGGTGATCTTATCAGTTCCCCTTAGTGATAGAATCACCTGCCGTGCTGCTCCCAGTGCCAGAGCCATCTGTCAACCATGGAGGGAATGTAAGGGCGAGGTCACAAGATTGCAGAGGCCAAGTATAGTGGAGGTTAGAAATCTGGGGATGGAGGTATGGAAGGTAGTGTCAATATCAGTGAGAACCTGGTTCCAAAATCGATAAAGCTTGTAACAGTGCCACAGAAGCTGTAGCATTGATCCCGTTTGTCCAGAGCCTTACCAGCACCCCTTAGAACATTCGGGGTTCCAGGTATAAAGGCGGGCAGGAGTGAAATACAAATAGGAGACAATCTTGTGGTTTCCTCTGTAGTAGCCATGTTTTAGGCCATATGGTGAGTTCTATAGAAGATATCTGCCCATTCTTTGGTGGGTAGATCCCTCCCTATCTCTACCTCCCACCTGAGCTCCCCCTTGGACTTCACCCCAAGCATTAGCCCTAGATCGAAGAATGTCAATTTCAGATGTACGACAGTGTCGTGTAGTTCCTATATATCCTATGTATGATCTGCACGTTCGGATAGAACATAATCTGTGGGTTTGGTGGCAGACTGGTTCCAAGCATCCCCATCGGATATGTTAGCCTGTTTGCATAAGCTAGCTCACAGTGCCACTAGAATCTCCTCTTATCGGGGAGAGAATAGTTTCTGGCAACCTCAGAACATGACAACCCTGATCCCCCAGGATCGTGAAAACAATATACTACTTTTCGCTCAGTCACTCGTGCTCACTTAGTTTGTCTCAGAGATACACAGAAAAAAACAGTCTGGGCATCTCAATAAGGATTTATTGAACAGTTTTTATTCTAGTGTAAAATAGATGTGCTGTAACAACCATTAGACAGTAGCAGAGATATATGATTAGCAGTACTATGAAAGTAAAGGGATGGTACACTTCTACCATTTTGCAGTAATCATGAATATATACAAGTACATAAAACACATGATTAGAAAGTGTGTACTCCTGTGATGCCTCCCTAACTAGATGTACCAAATGTGGAGAAGTGTGGCTCAATGGTTAGAGCGGCAGACCCTGATGCAGAGGTCTAGCCCGGGACCAGGGTTCAATTCCCCGCCTCGGTGGGTCTTGGGCTCAAACATTCCATGGACCTGATAATTCTCGCCTTGGTGCCTATTCCAATCATGGAGTCCCTCTGGGCAATAGCTTGCTTAATCTCCACAACGGCCCCCACAATGCTAAGGATGCCTGGCCTCCACCTTGGGGGTACCCAGGAGTGGACACCTCACAGGGAAAGCAAGGATGGGTTCCACAGCGGTATTCGTAGAAGCGCCTTGAGACCCTTATGGGTGAGTAGTGCGCTATACAAGTATCAATTTACATTTACATTTTACCTAGCATCTGTGTAGGTGTTATGACAAGAATTCCTCTAAGGTCTAGTCAACCCCATTACCTGAGAAAGGAGAGAATATGGGACACTGTCCTGCTCTCGAGTTGGACACCCCGCGAGGGATGTTAGACCACTGCTAGCTGGAGTGTCTGCATTCAGGATCCTCAGCATCTCTGGTCAGTGTGTCAGCCGGGAAGTCACGGTCTCTACCCACAGGTCTCCCCAGTGGTCCAACCTCACTGTGTAACTGTGTCAGCCTAAAGGATGACGTTGGGCTTGAACTTTATACAATGACTTTATACAGAAGATATGTGTCCTGCTGTCAGTCCTGCTGTACTTCCAAGAAGCCTCATGCATAATGTATGAGTTTCAAACAAGGGAAAAACCAGTGTTTTGAATGCAGTGTCGTATCTAGGTAAAAGGTCAGTCCCTATGAACCGTTATGTATGTAATGTAGGGAAGGATATAGGTGAAAGTTTGCAGTGTTACCTGAGCCTATATAGGGTACCTATAAGGAATATAACACCCCTTCCTCTTCCGACTGGACGACATATGTAACCTATAATTGTACTACCATTCTACCTAGACATTGGTACGCACAAAGTGTTAAAACATTTCTTTAGCAAAAAAAACTTTTTTTAAAGGTCAATACATTTCTAAAAGACTTAAAAATGTCAAAAGAAAAATTTTGCAGGTCCTAGCTCTAAAAAAGTGTCCATTGTTATAGTCTGAACCACTATAAGCATTAAAACAGGGCGACTTTCTTCCAGCACACGACGAGCCAAAATGAGTCAATTGTTTATGTGTCCTGGCTGGTAGACGCAACATTTTCGTTGCTTGCTTCCATGGTAGACTGCCCTTATAACACCTCGCAGAGTACGTCAATTGAGCACAGGTGATGTTCCACCAGTGCTTAGGCAGCCTGTGTGCTGTCCAAAGCCTGGGTGTCAGTAGAGGGGCCGGTGTCCATACCAACAGGTGGAGTTATTACCTGCAGTGGCTCAAAGAATGCCACCATCAATATTTGAATACGCTGAGGACATTGCAGAACATGGGCCGTTATCGGGTCAAGTAGAGCTTTCACGTCCGGTTGCGCACATGATGGGAGTGTCAAACAAAAGTCTAACGTGCATTCTTCTCCGAGCTGTTGGTGCTACCACAACTGGTGCCTGCTATTCAGAGGAAGATGGCGGCCAGTCGATAAGCCCGGTCGGGAGCTCCGTGCCTGGGGCTGCTTAAAAAATGGTTTTGCGGGCAGAGAGGAGTGGCTGTTTCGGACTTATTTGCTCATGGAGCGCATTTGGGGCATAATATGATTGAAGTGAGGAAGAGACTCGAATAAGTGAATTATTCCTCCCGCTCATGCCTCCCCACCTGAAGTGTTTGCTTCCTCTCTGCCGGTGTTCACACGTGGGGGACTGCATTCTCCACATCGGACACATCACGGCTGAACTAACTCCGGGACTTGATTTTCGGCTTTACTCACCGTTGGTGGGGGTCACTGACACAACGGCATGGTAGTTCTTTCTGGCATCCTGCTTGACCCCGCTCGGCTCAACGGGGCTCTCTCATCCGCGACTCCAGGCTGGTAGGAGGCGGCATCACCGGCTCAACGAAACTACAGGAGAGCAGTGAGCCGGATCTCGGTGTTTTTTAGAGGTAAGGCTGGAGGAGTTGAGGTACGGAACAGACCTGCTGTGCACTCGGGTAGTTGTGAAAGTGTAAAAGTCTGCTCAAGAGATCGATCTTTCTGCTGGTTGCTTCAGTTTCAAGGCGGGGAACAACTGGCAGACTCTTTTAATAAATCGAACACTCTGAGCAGTGTGAGCAGACTGGAAAAGCTCAGTCTGGTTCCTTCTTCGATTGACGCACCAGAAAAGGATCTTTGCCCCCTGTTTTGTCCCTTGTTTAGCCATCATATACACATAGTAGGTAGGCTCGCTGCAGCAAAGGTGGAGGGGATAAAGGGAAATATAGACTGTGTAAACTCTCTAACAGCAAACTTAAACGATCCTGCTACCATTAAAGACCTCGTTATCCCTGCCATAAGGAAAGAGCCACATACAGGTTTACTACACTCTCGAGAAGCGGGTAAAATTGCTCTAAAAGCAAATAAGGGCACTATAGCAGACCCCGAAACGAGGGGGAGGTACTCTTACTGCTTAAGAAACAGACAGTTCCTTAAGTCAAGTTTACCTCCTGTGGCTAAACAGCCCGTCATCCCGCGGATTACCAAAAGAGTCTCCCGAAAAGCTCTGAAATGCAAGTAGGCAAGCCTTTAAATAAAAAGGGACTGGCAGGAGATAATCCGGAACTAGGCGAGGAGGGTAGAGCCTCCAAAGTAAAAATCACGCCCTCATTAAGGTCTTACTTCAAGGTACAAGATCGGGCGCAGTGTCAAAGTCGTGAAGCAACCAAAGAACCAGAGAAAGTTAGTAGCCGTAAGCCTAATATGGAAAGCTCCGTTCTAACAGATGCCTCGGCGGTTGCTCTAACCGATACCCCAACAGAGGTCCTCGCAGGGGGGTTAGTAGAACAGCCTGAGGAATGTGTGCAGACCCCGACTCTAAACCAGATCTTGATCCAGAGCCCGTCCCCCAGCCAGACCCCTAGTCAGGCTCAATGTTCGTTTCAGAGCCCTGCTAGAGTTGAGCCTAGCAGCCCCTCTAAAAGTCTACCCACTAATCCTACTAATCCGCAGGGAGACTCACAAAGCAATACGGACGTCATGTTGGAAAATATGCTAGACGAGATGAGGTCTAGGTTTAAAATATCAGAGGATAACCAGAACAAGTTCCATGAAAGATTTGAATCGTTGGACTTCAAATTAATAGCCTTAAACGACAGAGTCTCTTCAGTGGAAGCAGAAGTCGAGGGTCTAACCAGAAAAGTAGAGCTAACTCAGAAGGACATCAGAACCTTAAAGGCAAAGGATAAAAGCATTGACGAAAAGTTAGAAGCTTTAGAAAATCAGTTCAGAAGGTGTAATCTCAGGCTCCTTAATGTTCCAGAAGGGCGAGAAGGGTCGGACATAAAGAAATTTATAATCTCACTTTTAGAGGAGCATTTTCCATGGAGTAAAACCCTTGGCCTGGATGATGACATTTAACGGGTGCATCGGGACCCCTTTGGGAAACCTAAGGAGAGGAAGAACCCAAGGAAGATTCTAATACATTTTAGAACCTACACTCTCAAAGAGAGAATTCTAAGTGAGGCCCTGAAAAGGGGGGCATACAGTAATGACGATTGGTCCTTTAAAATCCGATCCGACATCGCTAAGGTGACACAAGATAGACAATGGGAGTTGGGGCAAAAGATGCCTGAATTGAAAGCGCTCGGACAACTGTTCAGATGAAGTTTCCGGCCTCCCTTAGGATCATGTGGAGGAACAAGATGTACAACATCAGAGACCCCAAGGAAGTCGAAACTTTTCTAGACCAGATGCGCGACCAGATCCAGATACAATCACTTACTTAAGCACAGGCATACAATTAAATCACCAATTGAAGAAAACAGTAACAGTAGCACTCTCTCAGAACTTATCCACTTAGGCACGGAGCTCGAAGAGGGCTAGAAGTAAGGCCCAAAGGAAAGGGAGGCTTCCCCAGGGAGGGAGGGTGTCTTCCCGTGTTTTCTTTTCTTTTTCTCATTTTACACAATCACATTTGGTTTAATGTATACACTAGAGGGAAAAAAAGGGGGGAAAAAGGGGGGGGGGAAAGCACATGGGAGACGGGAGCAAGTTAGGGAAAAAAATAAAAAAGTGTCCTCAGCAAAATGTTTATTTCAAAGGAAAGGGGGTAACCAGGGCCTGGTATAATAGCTGTGAAAGTTGGCAAAAGTCGGAAAGAGATGGGAAAAAATCTTAAATACATAAAAATAACTTCCAGGAATGTTAATGGGCTAAAAACTAAGAGCAGGCGACGGAAATGTTTTGACTACCTGAAATCTATTGATAGTGAGATAATAATTCTACAGGAAACACACCTATTAAAAAAAGAGTGGGAGGAAATAATGAAAACTCTCTACTGGGTTGACTCTTATATATGCACCAACCAAGAATGTGTCATTAAAGGAGTAGCTATCCTTTTTAAAAAATCCCTGAAAGCAAGAATATTATCGGATGAATCAGATCCAAAGGGAAGATGGGCGATAGCCAATGTCAGCATACTTAGTGACGTTTTTACTGTGGTTGGGTATTATGGACCAAACATAGACGACCCTACCCCACTTCAATCTTTATACTCCCAACTGATTGTGGTAACATCCCCAGTGATCATAGGCGGAGACTTTAACATTATCTTAGATCCAAAAGTAGACCGGTATCCTAGAGGTAAACAGGCAAGTTTGCCAAAAATGAGAGAATGGTTAGGAGTGTATAAAAGGGACCTAAGCTTAATTGACGTATGGAAAGAGAAAGGTGTTAAGCTAGACAACTATACCTTTAAAAATAAGAAACTTGGAATACAATCTAGAATTGATTATTTCCTAATAGACCAAGGGTTATTAGAGAATACACAAACCGTAGTCCACCTCCCAGCCCACCTCTCTGACCATTCCGCCATTCAAATCACTATAAAAATAAAGGATGATATAACGATACCGAGATGGACGTTGGATCGCACAACCCTCTTAGACCCCCAAACCGAGAGCTATATTTTGAGGATAATAACAAAAGCGCTCCATCTCAAATTGTATGGGATGTATATAAGCGCTAATAAGGGGTAAGATCCGTGGCTTAACTATACATAAATCAAGGGAGCTTAAAAAAGAGATCCAGAAGCTGGAAGATAACATAAAAACACTTGACCGGCTGATATTTTCGGATTGATCATCCCCTAGAGTGCAGGAACTAGAAAAAGAAAGGTCAAACCTAAAAGATAGCTTATCGGCTATATTAGAGGAGAGAATCAGAGAGAGATGGGAGTGCAGTAAACTTGCCCATTATGAGTATGGGGAGGGCTGTGGGAAAATGCTTGCCTGGAAGATCAAAACAGACCAAGCTAGAAATAAAATTGGCAGCATAGACCCAACTAATTCATCTCAAAATGGTTCTGAGGAGGCGGTAATAAAACAGGAATTCTCCGCCTTCTTTTCAAACCTTTATACGGAGGATTGTAACCCGAAAGCCGAAGAAATAAAAAACTTTCTTGACGCACAAAACATCCCTACTCTATCCTCGGAAGAAAAAAGAAAATCTAAATGGCGCAATAACAACTCACGAGGTAGATAGTGTTATAAAAAACCTGAAAAGAGGTAAGGCGGCAGGTCCTGACACCCTTCCAAATGAGTTCTATATAAAACTAAAAGATACACTGGTCCCCCACTTAACAGACCGTTTCAATAGAATCTTTCTGGATAATGATGAAATCCCGGAGTCATGGAACGATGCAACCATCTCCATTCTTTTAAAACCAGGCAAAAATCCGAAAAAATGAGAATCTTACCGCCCAAATTTCTATCCTAAACTGTGATCTCAAGATCTTCACCCAAATCATGGCCAAGAGACTAGGGAAAATTGTGGGGGCGTTGATAAATTCCAATCAAAAGGGCTTTGTGGCAGGAAGACACCTTCAAGAGCTCACTCACGAGCTGATTGGAGCAATAGACATTGCCATTAGCGAGAAGCTTCCTCTATCGATAATTACAATTGACGCTGCTAAAGCGTTCGATAGAGTGAACTGGAACTATTTAAGCGAGGTTCTAAAGAAATTTGATCTAGGGGATAATATATTGAACATGGTGGAAAACATCTATAATTCTCCCAAAGCAAAAATATTAATTAACAGCAATTTAACAGAGAATATTCAGGTAGGTAGAGGAACATGCCAGGGGTGTCCTCTTTCCCCCCTGCTCTTTAATTTTTATATTGAGCCGGTGGCAGAATGCCTTAGGAACCAACCCTCAATCTCCCCCTCCCAATATCAGGGGTGGCATAAAAAAGTAGCTCTTTATGCCGATGATCTCATGATTTTTACTTCCGATTTAAAGGAGGCCCTGAAGGCAACAGAGGAGACTTTAATCAATTTTGGGAAAATATCAGGCTATCAGATAAATCAAACTAAAACTGAAATCATGAGCTGGAATGAGGAAATTACAAGCCCTTTTTGCAAGGATAAAATAAGATACTTGGGAATTGACCTCGTAAAGGATCTTGATAAAATAACCCAAATTAATATTCATATAATAGAGGTTGAGGTGAAAAGGTTGTTGAAAGTATGGAGTGGTTTACCACTAACATTCCTGGGCAAATCTAATATTATAAAAATGTCAATCTTGCCGAAATTCACTTTCATCTTCAGTTCCATTCCGTTGGAGTTCAAAAGAGAAACTATAAAAAAGATTCAGGGAAAACTATCGAGTTTTATTTGGTCCTCAAAAAGACCAAGAATCGCCTGGTGTAAAATAAGGAGGAGGAAAGAGTAGGGAGGCCTGGCCAGCCCAGACCTCCTGGAATATTGTAGAGCCTTCCAATTCAAATTTAGCAGTTGGGCTCTTATGAAGACTACCCAATATTTCTACAGAAATTGACAAACAATACTAGCCACTTCTTATATAAATTTGGCCACCCGAAATTTAAAAATAAAATAAAATTGAAGACTTTAAAGTCAGCCGCTAGGTTGTGGTACTGCATAAGATCTACACTGGATATCCCTCTTTATAGTGACAAGGCCCTGATCTGGGACTCCCCGAGTACACCAGACACCCCTAAAACTAGCAGGAATACTGGAGTGGGGGCAACTCTTGTATCAGAACAAACTTCTTGATTGGGAAATGTTATCAGAAAGTACGTCCTCCATATTATCAAAATTTAAATATTACCAGCTTCTAAGCTGGACAAAGTCACTCATAGAAACCAGAAAAGAAAACATTTCCCTAGAAGTAAAGATGCTAGATAAGAAGCCTCTCATGAAAGAAGTATCCTACTGTTATTGGGCCCTAATCTCATTAGGGGAGGAAGACTTCCAGATTCCAGAGAGAATATGAGGGAAAGACCTGCCGACGCTGGATACAAATAATATATGGCAAGTATCTATGAGCAAATGCTGGTCGATTGTAACTTCTGCTGCTCTTAAAAGAAATCACCTACTTACTACCCATAGATCTTACTGGACACCGAAAAGATTGTCTAAACTGAACGGGTCCACAGCGAAGAACTGCCCAAAATGTGGATTACAGAAGGCCGACGACCTGCATATGTTCCGGCAGTGCCCCAGTCTCGATGGTTTCTGGAAGGATGTGGGTAAGACCTTAAAAGAGGTCATGGGAAGACAACTAACTGTAAGTACGGATTTAGTTATTTTTGGGGTGATGGGCGTAAATGCATTAAGAACATTAACTAAAGCCCAGGAAAACCTAATGTTCTTGTTGATCCTTTTGGCAAGGAGGGAGGTATGTCTAAAATGGATACGTCCAATTCCGCCATTACACAGGGAATGGCTAGCTTCAGTTTTAAAGGTTTATTTCTTGGATAGAAAAAAGAAACCGTTTTCTAAGAAGTATAATTTCTGGAAAATTTGGGAAGAGTTTTACAAGGCTTAATATACTTATATATAAGGGTCCTGGCAATTTTTTAGTCTATATTTGATCTAGCCTAGCCAATAAATCCAATAAGTCCAATGATTACGTGCAAGCAACAACATCAGATGAAGGCCTGAAAGAGTAGCCATAATTGCTAGCTCATCCCCGCTGGAAAAAGAAACCTTCCTCTTAAAGTATATGGAAGTAAAGGGTTCCTTTGCTCTGAAACTTTCAAAAGATGTGGCCCTGGACCCACAAACAAGGAAAGGTCGGATTAAGAGAAAGGACCATGAGAATCTCCTTACTTTAACCTGTTGCGTAATGAGTACAACAAAAAAATGCACTCTTCTCCGCAAAACAGGTATCGGAGGACAGGTAAGATGCAGTCCATCCAGACTGGTCGAAATGACAGGAACCAAGATGCACTTATTTCTCTTAGGCGAGGTGTGCCTAGATGTTGTACCATTCGGTCACGGTATTTCCGCTCCAGGAGCGCTTTTTCCATCTCCTTGGTGACTGGGACATCCATTGCGTAGCAGATAGAAGACAATCAGGATACCTGCCATTAGAAACAGGATCAGCGGAAGTCCTCCAAAGATGCTTCAGAATAAGGAGTATATGAAGTTTGGTATAACTCGAAGTACCGTCTGAAAGGTGCCTAGAAGTCCAGAGCCTATGGTCTTAAATAGGTGGACAATGCTAGTCGTATCAGTAATGTTAAAGATACGATTCACCATTTCTACGAAATGAAAAGGGCATTTTGTATGGATAAGAGCCTGTATCTCTGCTGAAGACCTTGCCATCTGGAGATCAAAAGTCTCTCAAGCCGAGGTTAAGGGAACATACTTCTGTAAAAGCATGGCTTTAGTTCTGCTTAGAGTATCAAACCATATTAAAGAAACATTCAATGAAGGCCATAAAGGTGCCTTCCTGACTGTATGTGTCAGTGGAAACAATACTTGCATGCAACAAGTAACCTTGGAGCTCACGGTTACCAGACATTTGATACCCTGGAGCATTCCGCAGCAGCCTTGACTGTCCAGCATCATGTAACTCCCATTTGAAAGCAGCCCGAACGCTGGAGTAATCACAGCAGCTGGGGCACCCCATAGATGATAGGACAAGTTCACCACAGAACCATTACAAGCCCCGTGCAACATTATATCCTGACATATGAGCGATCCACTTAAAGCGTTCTCTCAGTTTGTCCCACTTAGAAACACTTCTCAATCCCCACACCGGCATCGAAATCTGTATGGAAATTCCCTAGATTCCTTAATGTATTCCTTACCCATTTCTTCATATCTGCCTTGCTTTTGTTCAAGGCAATATTGAAACTGAAAAGTAGTGACCGGTATAGTTATGTGGAATAGAATAAAAGAGAAGGAGGACCCCTCACAGAATTATATAGGGACTGGGGGGAAGAAGCAGAAGTTTAAGAACAAAAAAGTCCCAAGTTGATGGACAGTATCGTCCTATTTCTGTGTCAATATTACAGGGAAGTATACCATACTCTCAGGTGAAAGAGGCAAAGATGTGTGTACTAATTTTCAAAACCAGTAACGTACAGGCGTGGTTGCAAGATGATTAACACAGTAGAATAGTTCAAGAGGCAAAAAGGAAATTAATGTAAAAATAAAACTTGTCAACAAAATATATTGGTAAAAAAAGATTTTTTAGATTTATTCCACAATTTAGTTACAATTCATATAAAGAATAACAATTAAAAGCATTACACATTGGTTAAAAAATGACTTCAAACATATTAATAAAAGCGGTAAGAATCAACAAGGTCGACGCAGCGTTTCGGCTTTCTTTTTAGTACGCCTTCATCAGGACTGATTCTAAACAAATAAAACATTAAAAAACACAAAGTTACCAGCCATTTTTAGATTTGAACAAGTAGAGCCTCTATTATTTGTGCAACAAACAAACTGTTAGTTGTCCCCATAATTATACTCTTTTGTACAATACTTTTTTAGATTTTAATGTTATTCTACACATACATATTCAAAGGATCAAGTTTTATGTCCTTTAAATTAACTTCATATCACAGTATTTTTTATATATGTAAAAAAACATGGTATTGTTTGCCTCTCCCTTGGACCATGATCCAATACTATGACCTTGCAATATTGACATTTTTAGTAGTGCATGTTTATTCCGCACTGACGTACCTTTTATCGGGTCGTGCCCAGCTAGAAACCACTAGGTGGGTCGCGAAGTCTTATGGACTCTTGAGGTTATTATAAGGGGGCAGGGTGCTTTTCTCAATTTTGCAATGCCTGCTGATTCTAAATAGAAAGTTTAAGGCATCATCAATACCACCTTAATTTCTCATTATTAATGCTGTAAGGTTTTATCTGTTAAAGTTGATGGGATTCTCTTTACATACCTCTACAGTAATACGTGCCTAATATGTTCTTTAAAATCGCCTTTATCTGTAGGTACGGAGTATCTTATTTCTGTAAATATAAAAGCGGGGTTTACCACAGATGCTTGATTTTATAAAGGACCCCCATCCCTACTCTTGGACAATGTAGTATGATGGGCCTTTTACCTGTTAGGATATGATCCTATTTCTATAACTGCCAGGAGGAGCCACCGTTTTTACATTGGTTGTATGGACTCTTCTTCCTACAAAGGTTGAAATTGATGTTCAAAAAAACAAGCTTGCATATTCCCCTCAATTTATAATAAGCAGGGTTATGTACCCGTCTATCACTCACCATAGGGAGCTGTATGATCAATCGTTGCAGTCTGGAGCCTTTTTTGACTTGGGACAGTTTTGCGTCGATGATCAATGGTAAATCCGGGGATGACCTCACGAATTTTTCTGTGTGGATTTTCGATATAAATAGTTTGTTTTAGTTTATTGTTCTATAGAATACCACGTTGCCTACATTTTATTTTTAATATGCATGTTTCATTCCCTGACTAGCTCTTTATATTGAGCTAAAAGTTTCCTTATTTTATCTCCACTTAAACTGGGGTCTCTAAACCACCCGGTGTTATTGTTGGAAATATTCTTAACACGGGGCCCGATTCCTAGGAGTTACCATTTTTTCGCTACCTTAAGGGTTTAATCTTATTCCCAAGGACGCATACCGCCATGGTTTCCTGGTAGCATGACCTCTCACAACCATTCCGTTATGCTGCAATATCACTCATATTTAACAATGAATTTCCAGGTAACGTACCATTCCTCCTTACGTTATGCTGTGATTTCACTAATGTCTCAACCCTAAAACATGCGGCGACATCAATAATCCAAACACTTTCACGTTACGTGAATGTTCTTTAACAATCTCAATTTCGAGCCCGTTATTCTATTTCTATTAGTTCTTTTTAAAAAAAAGGCTATACCGTCTGTCTGGGGTTTTGTTGATCTAGCTTACCTCGAGTGATAGATCCGGCCTCCCTGCTCCTCTTTTCTGGCAGTAATTCCGCGTGTTGTTTCCTCAAGCTTCCACGTTAGGAAATAAACCCTCTCGGTTTGTTCCGGGTTTATATACTAAACGTTACTCCGATTGGCCGCATTTGTTACACTCGCGGATTGGTCCAAAATCGTCCAATCATGATGGGGCCGTCCTGGTTACTGGCCTCAATTCGCGTTTCTTCATTGGGTATTTCTTAATAAGAGGAGTATTTCATTGGTCGCTCTTCTTAATGCGTTACCAAGGGGATGTGAGCCGCCTATTTGCGTGATTCCCTTTCGTTTCTCCCAAAAAACTATCGTATTTATCACTCGAGTTTTTCACACGTTTGTGTAAGGGGGAAGGGTTTATAAAAGGTTTATAAAAGCCTTTCCATTGGTTACTAGTTGTGAAGTTTCGCATTTCTGGTACATTATTTACTGTCAAGCTTAGTTATATTATTTTCCGATACTTCTCAGCATTATTTCCGTGGTATTTTTATTAGCTGTTATTTTACTAAGCGTTATCATAGGTTTATTAATCGAAATTCGAAAGATTCTCTGCACTTTTATTTTAGGAAAAATCTCACATCTTATTCTCGCATCTTATTCTCTTGTGGCCATGGATTAGCCATTCTGTGGATGGTGATTGTGCCACTGTAAATGGTAATCTAACCAGTTTTTCGATACGCAGCATTGTGCATTTTGCTCCCATTTGTGCCATTTCTATCTGTTTATCTGTTAGATTGTATTAAAAAAAACAGAGACGTACTGTTGATAAAATGCCAAGGCACATAGCCTGCACGCAAAGATTTCAGTGTCCAGCTCTACAACATAATAGGACGTAACTGAGATTGCCCGTGTTGTAATATGGCCAAATCTTGTTCTAGTATGTCTATTGCAGAAGATACAATGTTGCCTAAGGAATATATCTTGGAGATCAATGTTGTAAACCCATTGTCTACCACTGCTAGAGATTTCTCTAAGTTAATATGGTCTATTTTGTGTATTCTCTCTGTGGCCTCTTGTTGGGATATTTTTCAAATGTCATTGTAGGTGAATAAATGCCTGCATATATGAAACATTTCTGACGTGGCTTCCTGGGACCTAGTAAGTAAGTGTGAGTAAGGATAAGTGCTGTTTGACCTCTGTGAGTGTTGAGGTTTTTAGCCAATCAAGGCACAACTTCTCAACACTGTAGGTTGCCACTACCCCTGGATCTTCTCTCTGTACATAGTATGGATCTGGCCTATGGATACTGAACCCTTCGGTCCTACTGATGAATCTAGTTTGACAACTATTGGTGTCTGTGGGCCAAATCAACCATTTTTTCCAATCAGGGTTTGATCTATTGTATTGTATGATGTCATTTAATGTAACCTTTTCTTGTGATGTTTCATTATATTCGGTCAGTGATGGTGTTGGCAGCCGAGGTGTGTTCAAGTCTTTGTTCTTGGCTAGTCCAAGGCAAGATGCCTGCTGCACTGTCTCATTCAAAAAGATGATCTGTTTAGGGATAAGGCACGCTCTAAATAAAGCTACAGTTCCCTGAACTTGCCATTCTCTAGTACCCCAGACTGATTTTAAGTCTATGATGTCTTTCCATAAGTCATAACCTTGTTTAGACAACTGGTCAATAAAGGATGCAGAGTAAGTCTTTTTGGTGTTTGTTAAAATATTTTTCTGTGCTGATGTTGGTGCAACCTTATAATAATATGAGTTTGGGTCAGACATATTTAACCCTGAAAAATATGGAAACTTTTGTGCAAATGTTTTTGAACTGCCTTTTGGCGGTGTTGAACAATGTTCCCACTGATGGTATGTGAACACATTTCTAGAATTAGCAGATTTATGCAAAACATGATGACCATAATGCTAATAACAATACATTAATTTGTAATCTGCAGAGCTCTCCAATGTTTCACTATTAGAAAATACTGCAGATTTTTCTAAATCAGACAACATGTTATTAACAGTTTCAAAATCCAAATCATCAGAAAATGTACTTGAGGTAATGATATTACTTAACAATATTTTTAATAAATGTGTCAGGCCAAATATATTGAAATCAACCTTCTCCCAAACTATACCATCCAGTACAGGAATAGCTGTAATGTTCACTGATGACATGTCTCTTTGTTCTCAATGAGGTGATTGATGTGGTTTTAAAATTAAGTTCACCTTCTGGGCAGCAGAGCCTTGCCAAATGTATTGTCCACTAATAAGCATGTTGAAAACGATCACTAAGCCTAACCAGAAAAGAAAGAAAAATACCCCTGTGATTATCCACAGTTCTACCCATGGTAACACCAGGTAAGTTTTTCTAAGAGAGTTCAGAAAATCTTTAACTTGCTACTTGCATGATTTGTGTGCTTGCGGCGTTTCTGGTTCACTTTGATCCAAAGAAAAAATATCAAAGTTTATTAAGTAGCCAGAAGCAGTTCGATCAATTGTTGGAATTGCATCAGGGTTTGTTCAGCCGCGGCCCGTGGAGGGAGTTGCGGTGGGGCAGGCAGGCGGGGCGGGGAAGAGTCAGGGTGGGGGGTGATAAACACCGGAATATGGATAATTACAGGTAAGTAAACAATTAAATTAATAAAACGAATGTTACCCTACGGCCAAATGGTTCGGGCACGAAGCGCTTGCAGTGAGGGGGAGGGGTTCAAAGAGAACTTAATCTACATCAAGGACACTTCAAACAAAGGGGCTATGAGCATAGAACCCTTGTCAGAGCAGAACAGAGGGCACTGAACCTCCCCAGAGCAGACACACTCACCACTAGCCCAGCAGGCATGATAGGTAAACATCACACCAAGAAACATCACAAAGACAGAACAGTCTTTTTTACTAACTACACGGAACACAGTGACAGGTTTTGTAGGGCTTTCAGAAAACACTGGCACCTGCTGCTGGCAATCCCTACACTATGTCTACTGATCAATGACAACCCCTCACTGATCAATAGGAGAGACGCACCTTAAGGAGATCCTTAACACCTTCGACGCTCATGACGAGCTGGGCTCGTCATGTGGTAGCCTCCTCGCACGCTCATGACGAGCCCAGCTCGTCATGTAAAGTGCGTTTTTAAAAATCTCAGCGTGCGAGCGGAATTCCGCCCGCACGCATGCGGTTAAGCCTGAGCAACATTACAACAAACAAAGCAACCACTAATACTTGGTTGCCACAGACCCCCGGTTGGTTTCTACACCTGCACCAACTGCAATATCTGCTGTTTGGGCCACAATAAACACAAGGAATTCTGTTACAACTCAGATCTCACACATGCAATCAAACACCACATCAACTGCAATACACAGTTTGTCCTCTACATCCTTGAATGCCCATGCCATAAGATTTGCGTGGGCAGCACTGTGCACAGTCTAAAACCAGAATCCAGGAACATCGCAGGGCCCTCATCAATGGCGTTTATAGATACCCCATGACGGAGTATTTTTAAACAACACACACAGGTCCCATCAAATTCAGTTTCTTTGGTATTGACTATATCCCTGTGAACAACCGAGGTGGGAATAGGGAATTGACACTAAGGAGGGCAGAGGCCAAATGAATTTGTAGACTAAATGCGGTCATCAAAGGACATAACACTGATTATGAGTTCCAATATTTCTTGAGGAAATCTTTCTGACCAGCTATCAGGCCCTTCTGGGACCGGCTAGCACTGGATACCTGGCCCCCGGCACCACCGCACCATAGTCATTGCCTACTTCCCAAGTTTTTAAACAATATTTAAATGTAATATGCTAACACTTGGGACCCTCATCCCAGAAACCTCACCTCACGGCCCCTACAGCTTCTGCCGCCTTATTAAACCTAACCACCTGTCATACATCCCCCCCTCTTACAGTCGCCGTGCAAACACGTCGCTTATTAATTTTTTTAAGCTGTCAATGCTCCACACCCGCACATGCTGTTTTTCCATTTGTGGCACGCATTGAACATCCGTTCATTCAATTGTTTCTTCATAGACACCCTGTCTTTCCCTAATTCCACTTCCTTGGAATGGAGGGACAGTGCAGGTTTCCTAATGGCTTCTCTTATTTCCCTATTACTTTCTCTTTTCATTATCATTAGGGTTCAACCCTGTCCCTTTTGGATCCCACCCTTTTCACATATTTATGATTCCCACTGCGCCAGACATTCCTTCAGCTCCCTTGCGACTTACGACGATCCACCATACGTCTCCCTACTTCTTTCATTTCAACTCATAGTGGTCGCCCCCTTCACAATGGCTCTTTACCCTTTATTTTCAGGTATTGGCCCTTACTGCATCCAAAGCTTTTCTTTTCCAATTTCCCCACCTCCTACTCTAGCGTTTCGTGACATGTGCTGGCGCTTTATTTTAGTCCGACATGCCAAACTTCTACTCCACGCTTTGTGACATCTGCTGGCACTTCCTCTTATACGGACATGCTGGCTTATACGTTATACACCCCCCCAACAGCAATCTGAGACATGTGCTGATGCTGACACAGGTCAGACATGCTGGTGTATAGCTGGATATATCCACTTTTCCGCGAGCGACCAGAGGCCCTTGCCAGTCTTTCCCCCATGGTAGCTCATCACGCGCCTGTTTCCCGCGTTCTCGGTACATATATAACAGAGACGCCAGACATGGCCACACTCTGACCGGATCGGGACTTACCCAGGCGTACTGCTTCATCAGGTATGAGCTTCCTTCTGTCTCAGCCCCCCTCCTTCCCTCTTTGTTCCTCTGATCTCCTCCTCGGGACTGGCCACCTCTCAGGTAAACGGATTTACATCCTCATTTACAGAAGTAGTACACCCTCCTGGAACCGTGTAGGAACTTAATTATTCCTCCTCTGTCTTAATTTTTACTTTTTATATATTTCGGTTTTTCATCACTTTCTCCCGGGGGGCCATCTCGGCTCACTACATATGTAGATGTAGGGGATCACTGCATATGAAGATTCAGGGGTTCACTTCTTGTCAACACCACAGATTCTTGCTTTTTGCCCTCTTTTCTTTCTCATCCCTGTACGTTATCAGGCTCGCGTAATCACTTCATGTGGCCCTGCGTTGCACACACAGACAGGGTCACTGGCGTAACGAAAAGTGAGGGGGCCTCCCTGCACGGTACTTAGGGGGGCCCCCTCTGGGCTCAATCAGGAGCTCCCCCGGCCAGAGTTTAGTCCCGAGGGGTCCCCTTGGAGCTAGGGCCCCCCGCACCGCGTGGGCTGCAGGAGCCTGTGTTATGCCCCTGGACAGGGTTTCCTTTTCTCTGTGCACTACACTGTGCCCGCAACTTTTTAACGTGTCTCGAAACACATGTGGAATGTTCTCCCTGCACCACATTATGCTTGCATTTCTAAACACATTTTGTAGGGCCCACAAGGGGTCCCTCCACTTTTTACACTTCACCATGCCAGCGTCTACAGCTCCCTTATCCAACCCCTGCTCGATGCCTTACAGCTCGATGCAAGGTACTGGCACTTTACATGTCTCCCTCATCCGGCTTATCTTCCCTTTCTATTTGCCGTTCACAACAGGCACAGCACGCAAGGGCATCACTTGTTTTCTTGCATACTGACGACCTTGACGCCTGGTTCTCTTCTTCCCATACGGGGTGCACATGCCTTTCAATACGCCTGCGCTCCACTATTCTATAAATCTCCATAATTTTTAGGGAAGACGCATGCATCCCTGCAGCTATCTACTCTTGCAGGCAACCGCACATTGGCGTATGTTTTGCACTGTCTTCATACCCTTTGTTATTTCACACGCTCAACCCGCTCTTTACCTCACCACTATCCAAGTACTTTGTATTCGCTTTCTCATTCTCGTATTCTTTGCCCCCTCCAGAACCACAGATCTTTGCCCTTATCAAGGAGGCCGCATTCGTTTTAATATTGCAACCATTCACAACTGAGGAACAGACGCTTTTTGTGACGAATAACATGCGCTTACCAGAGCTGGCTCGCACCCCGCCACACCGCAACTCCCTCCACGGGCCGCAGCTGGTCCCATTAACCACAATCGTATTGCACAGATTCTCCCCATTCACACCATCCTCCGGTTATCCTCTCTTGTTTCTTACTTTTCACCACACATACTTAAGGGAAGAATGTAGTTTTCACTTCTCTAACTACTCCACGATTATCTCCAAACTGCCCATATTTTACATCACAGGACTCGGGTAGTTATGTGACTACATTTCTAGGCTGCAAGAGACATAGCAACACTGGAATAGAGGGATTGTTTAGCCTAAATATGTATTTTCATATGTCCCTTTTTTCACGTTCATTTGTGTCTTATCATTTGGTTCGTCCCCGTTTATGTTTCTTTTTTCCTTTCTGTTTCTCACATGCCCTTTTGCCTTCATGTTTTTTGAACCAATATGAATGTAATTGAGTCTTTTCAGATGTTTGTGGACATATTTATTTTATGTATTGTAACTTTCAGTCCTGAAGAAGTTCATTGCTTAATGAACAAAACGCGTTGGCTGGAATTTTGTATTGTCGGATGAGATTGAAAATAAAGGATTGATTTTTGATACAATAAGGATTGATTTTTGATACAACCCAAACAAGTGAACGTATTTATTGAACTGGCCACGGGTAGTGCACCACTCCAAATTTTGGTGTAGTTCTCTCTCTGCTTGGCAGTTGGCACCCAACAATGGCAGGTGCAGGAGTTGTATGTGCACACCAACTTGAACTATCTTTGGATATACCACACAGGGAATACAGCAGGGAAGTGCGGTTATACCGGTCTGCCGTTGTTCGCCTTCTTCCATTCACAATCACCCAAGTCCCTGATGTGCTGGGGTCAAGTTATGTATCTTTCTCCTACCTTTCCTTACTGCTAAAACTAATTTTTTAAACATCCAGAATTGTATCTATATTTAACATATATAATCGACTTTTAATCTACTTGGTCGATGAAACAACTAGCTGAAGAGTTGATGTTAATGCAAATTCTAAGAATATTAACAATCAATACATTTAGAAAAGGAACCAGAGACTATTGGTAAATTTCAGTAATTTTATCTAGTAATAATAAATGCTCAAAGCAAAGGTTATAAACTCAAATACTGGAAACCTCATGAGAGAGTAAGAAACTAATCACAGCAATAATGGAAATAACATCTCAACTATACGTTGCAAAGAGTGGCTAGATGAAGACACATTAGATGCAAAAATAAAATGTATTGACATTAATCATCAATTTCGGAGGGCTAGAGGAAGAGACAAATGCACAGAAGAAAATTTAATTGCGACAAATATATTTCTGCAATGTTAAATACAAAACCAATGGATCCGTAAAGGGGAAAACCACCACACAGGCCTAGACAGTAGTGAGAGACCTCTGAAGTAAGAATCAAGGATCAAAGATTCTGGAAATCAGGACAGGGACAGGACTGGAACAGCAAGACCTCCCAGCAAAAGGACGAACAGCATTGCACTCCTCTCTCGGACACCTCAAGCTACGGGATCTTTCTCCCGACAGCATCACCTAAACCACACCCCCAAAGCACCTATTTTTATACTTTAAATTTACATGTCTGTCCCACATTAGTTGCAATCTTCACATTTTCCAAGTCAGTGATTGCTTTGCTTCTAGGGGTGGGATGTCACCCCATCATGAAATCATTCTTCTTTCAACTATACAATTGTGCATAATTATTTTCCCACCCTCTCTCTCATGAGTACACATGTTGCAAAATGTGTTATACAATTTATTAAATACAGTGACTACTGGTTCCGTTTCCCACAGTGACACTGGCTTTGTCAACATCTTTGTCCTTCACCAGGTCAGGCTCTTTCAGCTTAGCACAGCATTTCAGTTACATGGTCACGTGGTTCTTGCTCGCACACAAATCCACCCTCCCTCTTGTTTGGACAAGTTATGAACATGGAGGACTCTTTACCAATAAAAGAACAGGAAATAGACATTTATTAGTGAAACGATAATGCACTGTTTACCACCCAATTTTGCACTAATTCATTATTAATGTGTCAGCCTAGCAAAGCTTTAGCAGAAAACAGCGGTATTTATGAGTTTAAAGCAGTGCACACCATGCATTTTAGGAATTACACATACGACCTTGCCATGCAAAACCCTTTAATGCATTCTAAACACAAAAATATTAAATTTACGGTTATTTTACACATTAATTCTGATTAGTTTGTGCATATTTGCAAAGTAAGCTCCCCACGTGTAGTGTAAATGTGCACATTAGTCGTTTAGACACTACTTACTGTTAGTACATTCATAGTGGTGTTCAATCAAGCAGGTTTCTTTTAGCAAAATCCTGCTCCATCACCTTTTAACCCCATCTCTTTTATAGGGGCCGCAGTGGTCTAGGTAAACACACGCTAGTGGTTCGTCAGAAATTAACAACAGTGTCTGCACTGGACGTGTTATGGTGGAACCTTTACGCTCCTGGCAGAAATCGCATTTCAAGAAATAATCTTTAGTCTGCTCTGAGGAAAAGTGTTCTTCTGATCGGCATCATTTGTACCGGGACTCCATTGCTTTCTCATTGCCATCTTGTGTCAAACACTTCCACACGACCCACTTGGTTGTTTCTGCTGATGCCTGAAGAAAATCTAACTAACACGACAACAGCCATCTTGCAGCCTGCATTTCTGCCCAGGAACTGTCATATACCCAACTCCCCCTGTTCTCTGCAGTTCACCAGAAAGCCACGAGAAACTCACACCCTGAGTAAATGATTTATTTTCCATCTCCTGCTCCCAGCCTGGTAAACATCCTTGACACCGTGATCAGGTTATCTGGACAATGGTCTGACTGTTGGACCTTGATCAGGGTGATTAAACAATGACTTGAAAGACTGGGCTTTGATCAAGCCGAGTGAACAATGGCCTGAAAGACTAAGCCTTGATCAAAGCCGAGTGAACAATGATTTGTGTACCAAGCGTTGACCAGGTCACCATCTACAAACATCGTCTGAATCTAGTTATCAACTGTAAACACTGCCCTGATTAAACAATGAACTAACAACCAACAGACGGGGATGAAAAAAGTATAAAAGGTTTGTAAGCTGCAGAGTGAAGCAGCAGCCTCCTCTGTCTTGACTGTGACTAGCTTGGGACTCTGTTCCATAGCCCGGGCTATTGAATAAATCTGGGTTCCTCCTTCAGACGAAGGCTCCTGTGTCTCCTTTTACTAAGTATTGAAGGTATCGAAGACTTGGGCGGTTCCCCTGTCGCCGAGACCCAGTAAGTGGGTTATTCCGGTTCTTCAGCTTTGTTAAACCAGGCCACCAATAGCGCTGTTACCGTAACTTCTGCATGTGCGTAACCTATCCCTTCGTGTGCTGATAAAATTAAACCTAACCTACGATCCATTTTTGGAATTACTCCATCTCCCACTCCAGGTATCATAGCAAATGGAATGTTATTAGCATCTAATTTGTAGGAGTATTTGAGTGGAAATCTTTTTGGTACTGCGCCGTTGTTTTTGCGTGAAGAAATCACAGCCACCATAATCTCACCGTCTATTTTTGTTTTAGCATGAGTGATTGCAGCAACGGAAGCCATAAGTACAGCCACCTTTGCGGCTTCATCAGCAAATGAATTCTCTTCAACGTGAACGCCATCATGCTGATGACTCAGTGTGTGTATCACATGAGTCCATGGTAGTTCGGATTTCAACTCCACTACCTGTTCCCATAGCATTTATGCTTAATTGTACCACCTTTAACATCTTTGAACCCATTTTTAAGCCAGTATTGCAAGTATTCATTATATGACTGCACACAGTAAAAGGAATCGCACACAATTAGTGTGGGGAATTCTCAAACCGTTTTTACCAGTGCCAGTATCAAGATTTTTAACTCTGTCAACTGTGCCGTGCAGTCTCCTAGAGATTGTGTTTTAGTGCAACTTGGATGGAAATTTCCATCCCGCATTCAACCTTTAACGATTGCACATGCCGTGCTATATTGTTGCTTACTTCCTATGACCGGTTGAACAGATCCATTAGTGTAAATAATATATTCATACTGATCGAAAGGCATTATTTCATTTGGTAGAGGATATTCTTGTTCGTATAGCAGGAATGCCTGTGTCTTTAAATTTGGGTTGTACCTGTATTTCACATCTGTTGCAATGAGATAATTAGACCATTTTAGCCACCTCAGATGTAAGGCTTTAGCATTAGGGACGCTTGCCTTTGTCACAGCCTCTAAGGCTGGAACCAGAGTCACTACTATTATTCGTTTCCCCTGAGCCAGTACTCTTTCTCTCACTACAGCAGTCTGTACCGCTGTCAGAATCTTTTCATTGGATGCAAAGTGCATCTCAGCATTTGTGTACAAATGTGACTTGTATACAAGTGGTACTGTTTCACCTTTATTATATGTAAGATAGATGTACCCAGATTGACCCGCAACTATACGGATCATCAGGTTGTATACGTTTACGCGTGTCTGTAAGTGTTTGGAAGCTATCGTGTCAGCTTTTGAAGAATGAAGTGTATCTGTGTGTTCCTGTGTCCAATTTCTTACAGTAAAATCAGGTTTTATTAAGTCGTAGAAAGGTTTGACTCTTTCTGGATAATCTAAAATGTATGTTCTACCAAAATTTAGGAATCCCAGTATTGGGTATAGATTTTTTAATGCTCATGGAGGTTGGAGCAGTGCGCATTTTTCAATCAAATTGGCTGCCAGGGTTTTCCCTTTACTTGAAAGCTCATATCCTTAAAACAGGACACTGAGGTGGGCTATTTTTGATTTTTTAAAGTTATATTTGTAGCCCTCAGATGCAAATCCCAAAATAATGGTATTCACCCAGTTCAAGTGTTCATCTGGGTCAACGTCCATCAGATAAATATCATCCACATACGACAATGCCTCCTCATCCAATTATTGTAGTAACTCTGGCCGAAAATAACCCAGGCTGTTCTTATACCCCTGGGGGAGTCAACGAGATTGCCGCTGTGACCCTAGCGCAGAGAATGCTGTTAAATACCTGCTTTCAGGCACTATATTTTGGCAGAAAAATCCATTTGAGATATCAAGTGTTGTTTTATATTTTTTCCGCACAATGTTATTCATTAATGCGGCAATGTGTGCATTCGGTACTGTGAATGTCTTAGCGCAAGTGTTTAAATGTCTGTAATAAAAAACTAGACGATATGTATTGTCGGGTTTCATGACTGAAAACAACGGATTGTTCAATTGAGAGGTGCATGTTTCAATCAGCCCTTGGTATTCAATTTGATCTGAGATCTTCCTGACCTGTTTTTTAGCTTCTTGCTTTATTGGATACTGCCTCTGTGCAATTGGAGTATTTTATAAAGGAATTATGTGGTGGGTTGAATCCTCATCCCAACCAACATGGTTTTTATATAATTCTGGAGCTTGGGCTATCGCCCACTCCCATGCATATGTGTGTTGCAAGTGCCTGGGAATATGATCTGAGAATGCAGATAGAATTACAGTTTCTCCTTTAGGGCAATCCATGACGAATACTGGTGGCCAATCTCGTTCAGCTAACAAGATGTCATAGCCAAACATAAGGTTCTCCCAAAAGAGACCTCTAACTTTTCTACACTTGTTCCCCTCCATCTGGAGCATTATTTCATATACTTTATGTGGAACACTCACCCTAGTGTCAGGTGTTTCTACTGTGATATAACCATTCAAGTCCGCTGTCACCAGAAATTCCATCCGGTTCTGGCGAGCTATTGTTACTTCTGTCGCACTGTCTAGCATTGTCTGAGCCCATTCCCCGTTGAGTAGTTGAGTCCTCGGAATTCAGGGCATGTCTGATCTTTAGACCTGCAAACTTCTTTTTGAACTGTGGCTTTTGCTTTGGCTTCTCTTCTTTTTTAGAAGTGGGTTCTTGAGTGTGCTGCTTGCTTCTGGACTTTGTACGCTCTTCTTGCCTGTCTGACTGTCCTTTCCTCTCGGAGATTTTTGATGAACCCTGAAAGGAACGAGAGGAACGTGTATCAGTATCCTGATACCTGTCAGGTTTCCTAATATTATCCCTTTTCCTGAGATTATACCTCTTTTCAGAAGGCTTCTGTGGCGGATATCTTCCTCGGGATTGAGATCTGTTTCCCTTAAATGTTTGTTGTTTTTTATTGTCCCACTTCTTTTTTAGAAGAAGCAGGTGTCTGATTTGAAGTGTCCTTTTTAGGATTGCCCATTAGCAGTGGTTTTAATGCTTTCCCATTTTCAATTTTTTTTAGCAGTTCATGTTCCTGTTCTAAAGGACTGAACTCCCTTAGGCATTGGCGGGTAGCCACTGATGCAACCTCCCCTTTAATATTAGCTAAAATTATGGCTGATACCTGTTCATAGTTACCTAGTAACTTCATCCCTAAGTTCGGAGCAGGCTCTGCTCCGTACTCATTCTGTATTTGTCTTAATACATCGGGTATCACTGCTAATGAAGGTATACCATGAGTTCTGGTATAAATCGCAGCAAAGACTGTACCCCAAGTGGTACAATCCTCTATTTGTGGTGTTATCCCCAAGGGCAAGCAGATTGTTAGCATTCTGTGTTTTTCATATGGGGAAGTATTCAGGAATACTGACTCTAGCTGTATTATTTTCTAAGCTACCCAGAATGGCAATTGTTCACGTTGTGTGGGCATTCTGCTCATTACTGCCTGTAATGTTTGTGGTGTAATTGTAGTTGCTGTACCCTGAAATTGAGTTCCATTTGTTGCAACTATTGCTGGTTGGACTGTAAATGTCCTCATGACGAATTGCGTCATGTTTCTATAGATTTTAATTAAATCTTTGTGTTGTATGAGTAAGTCACCTGGTGCCATTGTTTCAATGTCAGGATGTGTTATGTAGGCCGCTAATATAGGCCATGTTGCCCCTTCTCCTCCGAGTGTGCCTAATCTTACTCTTCCTCTTATATGGGGTAGGGCACCTTTAAACCAGTATAAGTGTTCCTGGTACGTGAGTGGGACCTCTATGTCCTCGAACAGACAATATTCCACTGGTGTATCTCCTTCTGTATGATAGTGAAATGTCTTTTTTCTTGCATTTGCTGCTGGGAATGTAACCCACAAATAAAATGCCTCTGTTTAGTTAGATTTGTGTACCTCAATTACAAAAACTACTACGCTACCCCTAGCTGATAAACCATTTTGTAACATTTTCAGGCTAACTGCATCTCTGAATTGTTCTGCAATCGGAATTGTGTCTGCATCTTCTTCTCTGGCTAAGATGTGTAAATCTACTCTTTCGTTATCTCTGGTTTCAGTCATTTTTGTAGAGAAGAAGTTTGTTCAAGGGAACTAAGATAAAAAGGTATTTATGCACAATTTTAGGAAACTGTGTTCCCCTTCCAGCTTGATTAACCAACAGCTAATAAATAGGATTTTTCGCCTACTCAGCTGTGGCAGAGTTTTGTGCCCACCCACTCCAGACATCTCTGGTGTTTTGTGAGTAGGGGTCTCTGATAATAGCTCGACTGAACTACTCAGTTTCTACTGTTAAATCAGTACCCATTCAACGTTGGTGGTGCCTTGTCATGTAGTTCCTAGATATCCTATACAGGATCTGCATTTTCGGATAACATAAACTGTGGGTTTGGTGGAAGACTGGTTCCGAGCACCCCCGTGGATATATTAGCCTCTTTGCATAAGCTAGATTACAGTGCCACTAGAATCTCCTCTTATCGGGGAGAGAATAGTTTCTGGCAACCTCAGAACATGACAACCCAGATCCCCCAAGATCATGGAAACAATATACTATTTTTCGCTCAGTCAATTGTGCTCACTTAGGGGCCGATTATAATTGCGGATATTCCGCATCCTCCAGGCTGGCGGAATCCACCGCCGGCCCGGAGGATGCGGATTATCCGCTGCGGACTGGAAAAAGACCCCACGCCAGATTAGGATGGCTGGTGGATCTTTTTTCCGTCCGCCGCTTTTCCGCCTCGGTCGCCTTCCGACCGCGGCAGAAAAGCACTAACATGGCTGGCGGTGTTTATCAGACACCGCCAGCCATATTAGGATAGCTGCGGTCACATGCCTTTCCACTGCGGCATTTCCTCAGTGGAAAGGCATACGGTGTTGTCTTCGGGGGCCCGTTGCGGGCCCCCAGGGGTGAAGGGGGGGTGGTGTGTGCACATGGGGGGTACCTATGGTACCCCCCTGCCTTTGCGTGCAGGAAGCGGCAGGCACCATGCGGTGCCTGCAGCTTCGTGCATGTAAAGGTAAACATGCATTTTTTTAACATTGCGGCGTGTGCTGCTTCAAGCAGTACCCGCCGCAATGTTAAGAATACAGGATGTGACCGCCAGGGTGGTGGTCACATCCTAATTGGCACAGAGGGACCGCCGCTGCCCCTGCGGACGGTCCCTCCTCCTCTGGGGTGGCGGACGGACGCCATCCTAATAGGCCCCTTAGTTTGTGATAAGCAGAATAAACAGTCAGAATGTTTCAATAAGGATTTATTGAACAGTTGTTATTCTAGTGAAAAATAGATATGCTGTAACAACCATTGGACAGTAGCAGAGATATATGATTAGCAGTACTACGAAAGTAAAGGGATGGTACAGTTCTACCATTTTGCAGTAATCATGAATATATAGAAGTACATAAATCACATGATAAGAAAGTGCGTACTCCTGTGATGCCTCCCTAACGAGATGTACCAAAATGTACCTAGCATTTGTGTAGGTGCTATGCCAAGAAACCCTCTAAGGTCTAGTCAACCCCATTACCTGAGAAAGGAGAGAATATGGGACACCGTCCTCGTCTCGAGTTGGATAGCCCACGAGGGGTGTTAGTCCACTGCTAGCTGGAGTGTCTGCATGCAGGAACCTCTGCGTCTCTGGTCAGTGAGTCAGCCGGGAAGTCACGTTCTCCTCTATCTTACTAAGCAAGACATGATGTATATATACCCACAGGTCTCCCCAGTGGTGCTACCTTGCTGTGTTACTGTGTCGGACTAAAGGATGACGTTGGGCTTGAACTTTATACATGGATTTTATACAGGAGATGTTCGTCCTGCTGTCAGTCCTGCTGTGCTTCCAAGGAGCCTCATGCATAATATATGAGTTTCAAACTAGGGAAAAGCCTGGGTTCTGAATGCAGTGTTGTATCTGGGTAAAAGGTCAGTCCCTATGAACCGTTATGTATATAATGTAGGGTAGGATAAAGGTGAAAGGTTGCAGTGTTACCTGTTGCTATATAGGGTACCTATATGAAATATAACAATGGGAGTCATCAGATTTGAGCAGCAGCCATTTTTCAAGGGAGTCATAGTGCAAGAGGCACCCTGCCTGTAACCTGGCTATGTCACCCAGTGCTGCAACTGCTAGTAAGAAATGTAATCTACTGGGAGAAGAGCATAATCTGATGTCATCATGGTACCAGGGGGTAGGATTGGCGGCAGGCTGCATGACATGCACCAGCACAATGAGAGCGCAAAAGTGCACTATATCTGTGTAGATATTTCATATTTCTGCTCTCTCCCTTTCACGCAACGCAGCGCATCAAGGTGACTTGCTGCTTAATGTCTGTGAATAGTTAGTAAATCTGGCCTCTTAGTTCATAGGGCAACATTTTGTACTGCAGAATAGCAATACTTAAGTTTGATGATGGGTTCTTGTTAAACATTATTTTGAAAGTGGCTGTCATGTGAAGTTACAGATAAGTAATGAGTAAGGAGCCGAATTTAGATCTTGGTGGGAATACCGCCATTCCGTGGTAGCGGCAGTCCCACTACTCCGTTGAGCTGATGGCGCTCCACTCACTGTATTGAGATGTTGTAGCAATACACAGTACTTATTCCTGGAGGCTGTCTTCTCTGCTGGCTAACAGTACTTGGTTACTGTCAGTATGGCTGGTTTGCGCAGAGCCAATTTAGATGTTCCCATTATGCTGGTGGTGTCTTGGCGGTGGAGTCCTGACAGAGTGAGGCCATAGGTAAGTACTACTTATCATTATCACATTACACATATATGTTGTGTAACTGTCAATATGTATATGTAGGTGATGCGTAATGCCATTCATTTCCCATATACCATTGCACACCAACAACATACACACACTATTGTAAGTACACCCACGGTCACCACAAGCACAACACCCATCACAAAAAAATATTTTATATGTGTCACTACAGGTGCGTGCATGTTATCACAATAAGTTGTAAGATGAACAGTCATGCATGACACATAAAGAAATTGCATGTAAGTGCAATTTAAAAATACAAGAGGTGAAAGCTAATGTTTAATACACAATATAAGGAGACAAGTGACACAAAAGACTGCCTTAGATTCCTCTGACAACGGGGGTGCTGAGTGTTGTGGTCAAGTAGCAGAAGCACAGGAAGTACATGGACAATGGGGTTCAAGGTTGAAATGGAAGTGGGAACCCAAAATAAGGTGAGTTTTCACCTTTTTTTCTTCGTTTCCACCAACCCGAGTTTGGCGGTTTCCCTATCATAGTTGTCTCGACGGAAAGGCACATCTTAATTGGCTTGGCAGTGTTCTTGGCAGGACTCCATCTGACAGCTGCTTCTGGACATGGCACCAATGATGCGGACAAGGTTTCCTGATGGAGGAGTTGTGACTGTGGTGGTCTTTCACTCATGGACCAGCCAACTTCTAATTAGGGCGTGCAGACCGCCAAGCCGGCAGGCGGGAATTACCGCCGGAAAAGCAATGGTGGGACCCGATCCGCGAAGATCTAAATCAAGCCTTTAGGTTTCACTATCATTTTATAGAATGTATAGGTGCTGTTTTATGTCTTGTGGTCAGTTTTACCCTGCCATTAGATCTGGCTTTAAAGGGATGTTGAATGGTAATGTGAAGCATTACAGATAGATATCAAAGTACATGATATGTATTTGTGTGTTAGCGAAATACTGGAGAACAACAGCTCCCAACATATGGGCAGAGCAAAGCCCCTCTCCTGGTGATTCTCACATAATGGCCTAGCAATCGATGCACTGTCAAGCCAGATGATAACAATGAAACAGGAGTTTTATATTTTTTACATCTTCTTTAATTGCCTGTACATGCTTGTCAATATTTTATCTATTCTCAACTGATTCTTTTTGAAGTTAGGTGGTGATTTTCATCTGTTCCATCTGTTAATCTCTGCATTGTTTGTCATGATTGGATATATGATCATGGGACTTAATTTGTAAGCATAGGCCTAGCTAACATTATTCTCTTCAGGTTCTCAGCAGATTTGTCTTGTTCGATGTCCTGTTTTCTGATATTGCCCTCTGTGTCTGGCCTCACTATGCCACCATCCATTATTGTGTTGTATGGGACTGTAGTCTGAGGGTCGTATAATGTGGTGACAGTTTACCCTGCAAGTGAGTTGTTGGATGAGAGGAGCCTCCCCCTTCCTGGAGATAGCTGTCCTATGAAGGTCTGTTAGTCCAAACATTTGTGTCTAGAGCTACTTAAAGGTTAACTGGGTGACTCCAGGGAATTTCTGAATGACTCAGGATCTCTACCTGAGAGCAGCACATATTAGGCCTGAAAATGAAAGGACAGCAGCTTGAAACTGCCCTGCAATTTATTTTAACACATCTCTTCCTTACACAGTAACTAGCATACAGTGTAGAAAACTGCAATGACTCAGGGAACCAGCAATGAAGTCACTCCCAGCATTTTGTAAAGAACCTTTATTACATTACCTAGAAGGAGTTAATAAAGGTTAGTAATTAAAGAGTGTCCTACACTGTGTATGTCTAACTGCAGATCGGTGGGGGAAGGGGGCAGGAAGTGTACTCTAGTGGCTAAACTGCTAACTCAGGAGCAAGGGCAGCTGGATTCTATTTATAGCTCTGGCACTGGGCTGTAAGTCATGTGATTGTGGGCAGATCATGTATAGGATCACTTAGTGTTTGGCAGAGCTGGAACTCTGCCATAATTATGCACGACGTCTGTCCTACTAAACTCTCAATTGACTTAGGGTTTTCACTAGTGGGGCTTTGGTTGGTTTGGCCACCAGGTCAAATTGATGATCACCCGGCCCTGTTATATGAAAATTAAAGTTGTGCTGTTCCTGAATGATCTATAACTTAGCAATATACAATGGACAATAGGCTACAGAGTCAAAGTGATGGGAATCCATCTCTTTAGAATGTAATGCCCTCACACACCCAGTTGGGTGTCATGCTTCATCATCGGGCTGCTCCTCGTCTGGTCGGCGCTGCAATGCCTGACAGGCTCCCGATGAGGGGCACTTTGGCGGAGATCTTTTTCCAATAAACATCACACATCACTTATGCATCTACCCTCACTAAATCTCTCACTCCCACTGAACCAAACAGCTATTTAGAGAAAGCTCTCCGCCAAACTGCCCCTCATCAGGAGCCAGACGAGGATCAGCCCGATGATGAAGCATGACACCCAACTGGGTGTATGAGGTCATTATATTCCAAAGAAATTGGTTGCCATCTCTTTGTCTTTGTAGCCTACTGGCCAGTGTATATTGCTAAATTCTAGATCATTCAGGAACAGCACAACTTTAATTTTCATATTGCATTTGGGCAACTGTGCTTGAGCTCGTGTATAAAAGCCCTTTGTTCCTCTATTTGTGAACACCCTGCCCTGTTCACACAAGAACATTTCTCAATAGACTTCATTGTCTGGGACCTCTATATTATGCAGGGAGAAATCTCCCTGTATAAATGGACCATTGATTGTTTGTTAAATGGAGCAGAACTGCCAAAATAACATAGAATCCACTTGGCATTTCACTTCACCAACATTGGAGATGTCGAAGCCGCGTTTCCACTTAAGACTAACAAATCCCCTCTAAGGAGGTGGTCTCCTGTCAGGGGAGTTGAGACCATTGCCTCCTCTGAATTGGCAACTCAGTCACAGTTTATGATGTAAAACTCTGTAGAAGTGGTAAAATCAAGTCCTGTTTTCTTTGTTCATAACTTTGAGAGCTGGTGTCAGACTAAACATTAGTCCTTGGCTTTGGTGGCAGCTCAACACAGAGGAACCACGACATGGGAACCCATCCGGCTGCACAGCCAAATACTGGACTGTTATGAGTCCAATAAATCAAGTATTCAATTCTTCTTCTTTTTACTCCTTGTTTATTTCATTTACTTTAACCGCTTCTTCCATTTTCTAATCATTTTATTTTACTCATATGAAAATTACGGAAAAGAAGACCTGACCAGGGTTCAGCACAACCATAACAAGAGTATAATAAGTATAAGCCTGGTGCAGCACACTTCCAGTGCCCGTCGCCACAGGGTACAAAAACGATCAGCAGATTTCTTCAGATAATGGAAGGCGCACTCATTCAAATATAAGATAGAATCCTTTTTAGTCCAAATTATTAAGTTCTTTATTACAGCAAATATGCCAAACAGGTTGTACAGCCAACGCGTTTCGTTCCTAGGCGGAACTTCGTCAGGGCTGGAGCAAAACCCAGAAAAATATATATGTTATAAACACATTCCACAGGACATACATATATATAATACAAAAATACAAAACACATTTTTCAAGACAATACAAAACAGGATGGGATTTAAAAACAAACACACAAGTCAGAAATTGTTTATCTTAAAAAAGTTGAATATGCACGATAAAGTAGCCTATATACAATAACTCACATTAGAAATATATGTACATTGTGAGCACCTTCAACATAGATATACAATCATATGAGACAGACATATACATATACAAATGTATTCACAATACACATGTATTAATTTAAAAAAACTAAGACCATATGTTCTAACTTAATCAGTGAATAGATCCTATTTCACAATGGCCATTGGCAACCACCAGATGGTGGAAGACCCCACTGAATATCTCAAAAGATTTATCTAAAAAACTAACAAATTAAGATGAAAAGTAAAAACGACCACCATGATGGTAGTACACAGAATAGAGGAGGAACAGGAACAAAAGGAAACAATAAAAGGAAAAAAGGAAAAAAGAGGGAGCAACAGAAAACACAACTTAATTAGACATGCAAGAGTTCATATATAGGGACCATCATTGAAGGATTGCCAATGTCTATCAAAATAAATGAAGCGAGCGGTCCATAACATCATTTCACATGTACTGCTGACCCTGAACTCATAATTAAGTTCAAACACAATTCAAAAAGATGTTAAGCGGGCGGCATGCATTAGTGTAATATTGAGGACAAAGTGACCATTGGCTAAATGAAGGTCCAATCTATTCAGTAATATCCAAAATAAAACATAAAACCCAAAAACAATAATCGGAGCACTCACCAATTCAAAAAATAAAAGAGAGGTGTCTCAACAGTGTGGACCAACTGAAGTAGTTTGCGTCATCAATCACACGAAACCCGGTTCCTTATGAAGGACTGAGCCGTCCCAGAGTATTCCGCAAGCAATAAATAAGAACTGAAAATAATAACAAAAACCATATGTGCATAGACGTATAAGAGGAGAAAAAGGTAAAGAACGCCCTGCGTCACATTGGATCACACCTTTTATGAATATGACTGTCACAAGGTTTTATACAGACTGGGGGAGATGGCGGGGAAAGGTGGGAGACGGATTAACCCACTTTCAGTGACACCAGGAGTATTTAAAAATACATTTTTTTAAAATATATATAAAATTGGATGAGTCTGAAAAATCAAGAGGTGGTCTGTTTCACAATCCACCCTTAAGATATTACCAACCTACATAACTGGTAAGCCTTACTTACCTATTCATCAGGAACATTACAAAATTTGTGGATGAAATGTTTTCACACACACAAGAAAATGTGCCGCTAAGGAAAAGATATAAACAGGAAATCATATAGAACACAGTCAAAATAGACAACCCACACTAACAAGTTTTTTTAGTGCACCACGATAGACAAAGAGAGAACAGACTGTCCGTAGGCAGTGTCCATTATTGACCCATAATAATGCAACAAATCTCACCTGGCATAGGAGTAGTATCCAGACTCCCAAAAAGATCCAGGCACTACGAATAGGAAGTATGCAGAGGGTGCATAATTTTGACACCACTTAGCACAGAATGAACTGTTAGCTAGAAATAAACAATATATATGTAAGCTCGCAACAATGAGCAAGTAGTAGATCTATATTGTACATATGGCAAGCAGATATGCATGTATATCATACCTCCATAAATTGCGAAAGTACAAGACAATCAGCACACATCTAAAACATGTTCGTATCTAGTTGAGTGAGCAAAACCAAAGGAGCCAAGGGGTTAGCACTTAGAGTCACGGGAGGGCAAATGATGATCGTGACACTGAATAACAGATGTTATGTTTGCCCACACCGATTCGCACCCCTTTCTATAATTGGAATAACACTGCATGACCACAAAAGTCTGTAATAAAGAATTTACCCATACAATCCGACAACCACATAACAAGTCGGAAACAATCCACAAATAGAAGTAATGTAACAATGGCTACCCAACTCCCGTACGTTACTCCCCAAACGGAATATCCAGTCCAATGGTGACTTTCCTCATGAAAAATGACGGAGAACCCTTACAAGAACCCCAAATGGGTGCTTCGATAGCAACCGGCAGTTCTCTCTTACCTCAGATTTTCAGCAGCTGCTCCCGGCATGGTAACTGGGAGAGAGACGAACGTCCCAGAGAGCGGACGTCCTCTTTTTAAAGTCACACAAAATTCCCACGTCCATGACGCCCGAGTCCGATGACGTCACACGTAGATGCGTATCACGTGCATCATGTGACCGCGATAGAAATAAAAAAACGTACACCAAGGTAACCATCGACCAAATCATGGCGGCCATATTGGAACAAACAAAATAATATGTTTAAAGGGCGAACCAAGGGTTGTACAACTAAGATGCACAATATATGGGTAAACGAGTGCAATAACGTGAAGTTCGTCGGGCCTTACATAAATAATGCCGAGACCCTGACCAGAAACACCAGATAACTTCCATCGGGTGTCTAAACGCAATTTATAACTGCATATACACACACAATGCAAGAGAATAACAGATAATCAATAAAATAAATGTAAAAGAGAAGCGCCAGTAGTTGTAGAATGTCCTCCGATGCACCTCCAAGAATCAATGAAGGACTAACGGCACGGCAGCCATATTAAAGCTATCACCGGTGAACAAATGTAAATTGAACACCGAACCAACAGCACTAAATGTGACGACTCACATGTCACTCACTCAAGCATATATATACACTTTAAATGTATGAAAATATATGCCTAACATAAAGTAAGCTATGTGTACATTTAAGAAAGGAAATGAATATAATGAAATAACATAAAATGAGAGCACACAGTGGACAGAAAAGCCAAGTACACTGCAAGTATCATGCAAAATAAAACCCAATAGCCCAAAGAGACAAAAGGTTGTGTCCATTGAAGTATGGAATTACTAGGGCAGGGTATATTCGTTAAGATTGGTATTCAGATGTACCCATATCCTGTAAGAGCTTTAAACAGAAAGCACATAACCAATAGGGGTTGGTGTCCTGGGACACTCCCACTACCATCAGTTTAGAGAAAGTAGTGAAGCTCTTTATCTGTATTGTGTCCCTTTTGGGTAGCCTGTAGACAACAGATCCATTTAGCCTCTTTTTGTCGAACAAGTAATTCCCGGTTGCCACCCCTATCGCCACATGGCGCATGTTCAATTCCATGAAACCAGAAATTCTTATTTGGATGTGATTCCATGTAGTGAGTACTCATAGGATAACGACTATCATTACTCACTAGTGCCCCACGGTGTTCCTGTATCCGTACCTAAAGTGGGCGAATAGTACTGCCCACATAGATGATGTTACAGTCACAGCCCAAGACATAAATCACATGGGTGGTATTGCAATTTATGAATTGATTGATCTTATATGATTTTTGGGTGTTGTACATGAATGTGGTAGTTTTATTGCGCCCAAAAGGGCACATATTACATGACCCGCAGGTAAAAAAACGCGAGGGCCTTGTGGGCAACCAAATAGATGTTATCTGTTTATTCAATACATAACTGGGACATAATGTTTCTCGTAAGGTCCTGCCCCTATGTAAAGTTAAAGTAGGAGTTCTGTTAATACTATTCTTTAAACCCGGGACCTCCAATAGGAGATCCCAGTTTTTTCTCAATATGTCCCGTACCCTAGCGCTGTTGCTATTGTATTGTGTAACAATACTCAGAGGTCTTTTTGAATGAACATCAGTTACGTTTCGAGTTGCTATCCCTAGTGTATCATCCCTATTCATATCTCTAGCTTTAGCAACAGATTTGGGGATGATATTTTCAGGGTAGCCCCTCCTTAAGAATCTTTGTTCACAGTCAGCTAAATGTTTGTGATACACCTCATCTTGACTACAATTTCTTCTGATTCTTGTCATTTCCCCGTAGGGGGTGTTATAGATGATAGAACGGGAATGAGCGCTGGTTGCATGGAGAACCCCATTACAGGCTATCTCCTTTCTGTATAGGGAGCTCTCGACCACGTTGTTATGAACAAAAAACTGGATATCCAAAAAGTTTATTTTTCCCCTGTTATATTCCATAGTGAAACTGACATTGTATTCATTATTATTCAGATATTGGAAATATCGTTCCAGATCTTGTTCGGTACCTGACCAGAGACAAATAATGTCATCGATGTACCTCCCCCAGTACACGATGTCATTGGTCCAGGGAGAGGCACGGCGGCTCCAGGCATGCTCCCTCTCAAACTAGCCCATGAAAAGGCAAGCGTAAGAGGGAGCAAACCTGGAACCCATCGCAGTACCGAGGATCTGCTGGTACTAGCATTTGTCGTGTAAGAAAAAGTTGTTGTCCAATATAAGGGCAATCATTTCAATAATCATTTTGTTGAAATCATAAAGAATAGCACTCTCCCATCTAAAAAGGTCCCCACTGCCCTGAGGTAAGAGAGAACTGCTCGTTGCTATCGAAGCATCCATTTGGGGTTCTTGTAAGGGTTCTCCATCATTTTTCATGAGGAAAGTCACCATTGGACTGGATATTCCGTTTGGGGAGTAACGTACGGGAGTTGGGTAGCCATTGTTACATTACTTCTATTTGTGTATTGTTTCCGACTTGTTATGTGGTTGTCGGATTGTATGGGTAAATTCTTTATTACAGACTTTTGTCGTCATGCAGTGTTATTCCAATTATAGAAAGGGGTGCGAATCGGTGTGGGCAAACATAACATCTGTTATTCAGTGTCACGATCATCATTTGCCCTCCCGTGACTCTAAGTGCTAACCCCTTGGCTCCTTTGGTTTTGCTCACTCCACTAGATACGAATATGTTATAGATGTGTGCTGCTTGTCTTGTACTTTCGCAATTTATGGAGGTATGATATACATGCATATCTGCTTGCCATATGTACAATATAGATCTACTACTTGCTCATTGTTGCGAGCTTACATATATATTGTTTATTTCTAGCTAACAGTTCATTCTGTGCTAAGTGGTGGCAAAATTATGCACCCTCTGCATACTTCCTATTCGTAGTGCCTGGATCTTTTTGGGAGTCTGGATACTACTCCTATGCCAGGTGAGATTTGTTGCATTATTATGGGGCAATAATGGACAATGCCTATGGACAGTCTGTTCTCTCTTTGTCTATCGTGGTGCACTTAACTCAAAAAACTTGTTAGTGTGGGTTGTCTATTTTGACTGTGTTCTATATGATTTCCTGTTTATATCTTTTCCTTAGGGGCACATTTTCTTGTGTGTGTGAAAACATTTCACCCACAAATTTTGGAATTTTCCTGGCGAATAGGTAAGTAAGGCTTACCAGTTGTGTAAGTTGGTAATATCTTAAGGGTGGGTTGTGAAACAGACCACCTCTTGATTTTTCAGACTCATCCAATTTTATATATATTTTTTAAAATTTTATTTTAAATACTCCTGGTTAATCCGTCTCCCACCTTTCCCCGCCATCTACCCCAGTCTGGATAAAACCTTGTGACAGTCATATTCATAAAAGGTGTGATCCAATGTGACGCAGGGCGCTCTTTACCTTTTTCTCCTCTCATACGTCTATGCACATATGGTTTTTGTTATTATTTTTAGTTCTTATTTATTGCTTGCGGAATACATGTGATTGATGACGCAAACTACTTTGGTTGGTCCACACTGTTGAGACACCTCTCTTTTATTTTTTGAATTGGTGAGTGCTCTGATTATTGTTTTTGGGTATTATGTTTTATTTTGGATATTACTGAATAGATTGGACCTTCATTTAGCCAATGGTCACTTTGTCCTCAATATTACACTAATGCACGCCGCCCGCTTAACATCTTTTTGAAATGTGTTTTAACTTAATTATGAGTTCAGGGTCAGCAGTACATGTGAAATGATGTTATGGACCGCTCGCTTCATTTATTTTGATAGACATTGGCAATCCTTCAATGATGGTCCCTATACATGAACTCTTGCATGTCTAATTAAGTTGTGTTTTCTTTTGCTCCCTCTTTTTTCCTTTTTTCCTTTTTTCCTTTTATTGTTTCCTTTTGTTCCTGTTCCTCCTCTATTCTGTGTACTACCATCATGGTGGTCGTTTTTACTTTTCATCTTAATTTGTTAGTTTTTTAGATAAATCTTTTGAGATATTCAGTGGGGTCTTCCACCATCTGGTGGTTGCCAATGGCCATTGTGAAATAGGATCTATTCACTGATTAAGTTAGAACATATGGTCTTAGTATTTGTAAATTAATACATGTGTATTGTGAATAAATTTGTATATGTATATGTCTGTCTCATATGATTGTATATCTATGTTGAAGGTGCTCACAATGTACATATATTTCTAATGTGAGTTATTGTATATAGGCTACTTTATCGTGCATATTCAACTTTTTTAAGATAACCAATTTCTGACTTGTGTGTTTGTTTTTAAATCCCATCCTGTTTTGTATTGTCTTGAAAAATGTGTTTTGTATTTTTTTATTATATATATGAATGTCCTGTGGAATGTGTTTATAACATATATATTTTTCTGGGTTTTGTTCCAGCCCTGCGAAGTTCCGCCTAGGAACGAAACGCGTTGGCTGTACAACCTGTTTGGCATATTTGCTGTAATAAAGAACTTAATAATTTGGACTAAAAAGGATTCTATCTTATATTTGAATGAGTGTGCCTTCCATTATCTGAAGAAATCTGCTGATTGTTTTTGTGCCCTGTGGCGACGGGCACTGGAAGTGTGCTGCACCAGGCTTATACTTATTATACTCTTGTTATGGTTGTGCTGAACCCTGGTCAGGTCGTCTTTTCCGTAATTTTCATATGTGTATTTTGTTGACTGTTTAGCACCCATAGCTACTTGTTATAATATTTACAAAGGAAAATGGCTAGATTTCAGGATGGGAGAGAGGAGATGGCCCTCAATCTTTTTGACGTAGGTCTTAGTAAGACATCTACTACCCAGAAATTGCCCGCAACTACAAGCCTAAAAACACTATTTTTCAGACTAGAGAGGCTGAAGAAACAGGAACTGTCTCGTTGGTGGGATGGGGTGACTTTACAACAATATCTCACTAATAAAAAGGTACCACGCGGGCTGAGAATTTTAATTTTCCCTACTTTTGAGGACCTACAGGAAAACCTCCTCAATGAATTGGAAAATAATTTGGAAAATGTCTCACAAATAATGATGCAGATCTTAATTTGTCATGCTAGGGACAAGGGAGACAAGTTACAGGAGGAGATAGAGACCCTCGAAAAAGAAATTAATGCTATGGAACAGAAGGATTTGATTACAAAACATTTTGCAATCCTGAAAAAGGTAATGGATGATTACCAGATATACCTTAAGGATAAGAAGCTCGGGGGCGTGGCTTGGCTGCAGAGCGGAATGGCTGCTTGAGACCTCAGCTCCGCCGATCGAGCAAATTAATCCGGCATTTATGGGCAAATCTGGTGTGGAGACTCGGACCTTGAACCCCTGAAGCAAACGCGACATCATAGTGACTGCCTGGCGATCATTTGTATGCAGTCTGTAGCTCTGACAAGCAGGAATACCGAACAGATCGTGAGCGGAGGAGTGGCCTGGCGCGTAGGTGGAAGCCGGGGGCTGGCGTGACTACACAGCCCGAGAGAGATCAACACGGCGCCGCGGACGGGCGATACTCCAGACAGGCGAACGCTGCGGAGGCGAAATACCGGCTTGTCCCGAACAATAGCGGAACCAGCAAGCCGGGATATTTGCGGCGCCCTGACTGACTCGGGGAGGAAAACTGCTGCAAGCGGCGCGAACTCGTTTCTGCGACAGTGCGAGGTACGGCAGGGAAACGGTAGATCGCTGTATGCAGTCTGGAGTGATTATTACTGCGAGGACTGCGCTGGACCCCAGAAGGTAGGCGCATACTGTCACTGACCCATAGACTGCCCCGCGCGGCTCTACTGTGCTGTGGCATCGATCCTGCGTTGTTCCCGGTGCGAAGGAGTCCGGGCGGCCATGTTGGATTGGGCCGTGTAACTGCCGGCGGACACAGGAGCACTCCCGGTGAACGGAATCCTGCAGCCCACGGAACATGCCAGGTAGTTGCAGCGCATAGGGAGGACAGTGACGAAGAGGCGCCCAGGTTGCCAGAAACGAGGCCAGTCACGGAGCGCCTGTTGGAATAGGGCGCCCGAGGGACGTGCCGCGCAAAAAGGGCGCAAACAGCCATTTTGGGACCCGCTCATGCACACACAGTGATCGAGTTGAGGCTCATGGTGACCAGCATCTGGGGAACAGTGTTGTGAGCTCTTGGCTCCTACGGAGGGCACATACCGACCATTGCAACTACCCCAGTGCGCTCCGACATCTCGGGTGCCTAGCTGGAGGTGCCGTGCACTGCGGGTGGCGCAGAAGCTAGACCTGCTGTTGGTTGGGTGCGCACGTGTGTGCTTTAGGAACTGATTGGAGACGTGTTGTGCTGTGCCACTGCAGAGACTAATACCTGGCACTATATCACCAACACGAAGACATTACTGCGCCATAACCGCATCATCAGGAGGCGATGGGGAAGCCGGACACGAGACAGCTGTGACTCACGTTTGACAAAACCAAGCAAAAGACTGCTGGTCAGGAACAACAGGAAGATGAAACATCAAGAGACGACCGGAATGGCTCACAAGCAGCGGATATAACAAATATGTTCCAGGAACTAAAAACTAGCCTACATAGCATTGATCAAAAGATGGATGACTTGGCAGCCCGCATGGACAGTATCACCAAAAGAATGGACAAGCAGGAGGGGAGAGTTGGGGTGCTAGAAACACGTGTGACGGAAACAGAAGAAAGTCAAACTGATCTGGACAAAAAAGTGCGTGGCATGGACAAAGTGCTTGCGTTAATCCAACAAAAGAACGAGGTTTTGGAAGCGCGCTCGAGACGCAATAACGTCAGAATTACAGGAGTGGCGGAATCAACAGATATTACCAGCATGGAACTGTACGTCGAGGAGATGATGAAAGCTCTTTTTGGGACGGGTCTTTCTCAGATGTTCCTGGTGGAAAGAGCCCACAGATCTCTTGGGCCTAAGCCGAAACCAGGAGCGCCCCCAGCCCCATCATCGCGCGCATATTAAACTACAGGGACCGGGACACGATGTTGCGCTTGGCACGGGACATGCAGGAACTGCAATACAAAGGCAACCGACTTGCAATATACCCGGACTTCACCATTCAGGTTCAAGCTGCCAGGAGAGAGTTCGTACCGGCGAAGAAGATTTTCCAGCAAATAGGCACAAAATATTCGCTGATATATCCGGCGAAACTACGGGTGCAGGGCCCCGGCAGACCATCATTCTTTGTAGACGCTAAGGTGGCATTGCACTACGCGAAACAACTGGCAAGAGATCACAAAAACCAAGCACACTCTGAGGAACCGGAAACGCAAGAGAGGCTAAGTGATGTTGAATGAATGCTGGCGGAGGGGATTCAGAGCCTGAATTGTGACTCCAATTGAGGAGGACAGCCACTGATCGGTCTACCTGTCTGTGTTACGATGTATTCGCCATGTGCAGATAAGTTCATCAGTTAATGCACGTGGGAGAGGGTGGAGTTCCTTGAGCGGTCACAACCAAGCCAGCGCTCGATCACCCTGGCATGAATACAGAGTTAGAAGGAGTCCAACCTGCGTACCCCAGGGGATGATTCCCATTTCTTTGTTATTGATGAAGACATTTACTGATGTTTTGGTAGCTGGGGAGGGGAGTGGGGGGGCAATTGCACAACCTAATTGGAGGGTTGGAGCGGGTGGGGAATGCAATGTGTTAACTTTGGGATGTTCTTGGGTTGTATGTTTGATTTTGAGCGATAAGTCGTGTGGAGCGAGAAACTGCGTGTTGAAAGATGCTGGGGCTACGGTCTTGCCTGGGCGACAGCGTCACCGTGCAATGTGTTATGATTGGCCGGTCGTGATACGGTCGCAGAGCTTGTTGATACTTGCCGCACTACTCACATGGACACTGAAAGATTGGACACTGTATAGTGCTGCTGCACCTCATGGACAACATATCTCCCAAATGCAGTCATGAAATACATAAAATGTCTAACTTGGAATGTTAGAGGCATGAATGATAGAAGAAAGACTAGACTGGTGCAAGCATACTTACTCAGAAAGGACATAGACATATGCTTCCTGCAAGAGACCCACCTAACTGAAAATGCCAATCACTTGCTTCGACACAATAGATGGGAAGAGATTGTACACGCACCATATTCTAACTATTCACGTGGGGTGGCGATACTGATAAAACGGGGCCTACAGTGGAAAACATTTTAAGTCCTTAAAGATGAAGCAGGTAGATTTATATTGTTGGTGGGAGCGCTGTGTGGCATGAGAACTGTGATGGTGAATGTCTATGGCCCTAACGATGACAGCCCTGATTTCTACGGTGATTTATGGCATAAGATTCAAGCTCGGGGCCCAGCCGCGATTATGTGGGGCGGGGATTACAATGTTGTGCTTTCGGACACCATGGATAGGCAGGGGGCGGTAAGGGAACACCACCCTAGGGCAGCAGAGGCGCTGGGCGATATTATGTCTGATGCCCAGTTGATAGACTCATGGAGAGTATTGCACCCCGGCGCACGTGAGGGTACATGCATCACACTACAGAGGGCAGCATGGTCCAGACTAGACTATTGGCTTATGTCCAGGGACATCCACGCCCTAACAACTGATGTGACCCATCTGCCGCGGTCGTTGTCTCATCACTCCCCGGTCTGTCTGACACTATCCATTCCATCGCAGTATATCCAGCCATTCAGTTGGAGATTCCCTTCCCGCGCTCTTCGGGATCAAGTATTCCACCAGGAGCTGAGAGACAAGTTGGAGGAATACTTTGAGCTCAATGAGGGTTCGGTGGATTCCCCGGGCACACTTTGGGAGGCTTGTAAGGTGGTGACGAGAGGGCACTGCATGTCGCTGAAAACGGGGGTACTCAAGACAATAAGAGACACACTGAGTAAACTTGAGACTGAGCTAGCTGCACTCGAATCCACTCTTGCGGTGGCACCAACAGACAGGGTTCGGGCTGACCTCAGAATGAAACTAACTCAATACCAGGAGGAGGCAGACAGGGAGGTGGCATTTCTGGCCAGGGATGGTCAGGCTAGACGATATGGTGAGGGGGACCGGGCTGGGCGGACACTAGCGAACATGCTGCGTACTCCGAGGGGAATGGACTATATTTTAGAGCTCAAGGATGAGGGAGGCGATTCGGTGAGGGAACCTAATGTCATACTGACTGTCATGACTGACTACTACAAGATGCTATACACCTCTAGGGTAACACCAGACGACCAGGTCCTGACGGATTATCTAGACACAATTGCCTTAGCGTGGTTTAACAATGGGGCCAGGCAGTATATGGATTTACCGTTCACACAGGATGACATACGAGCGATCATAGCAGGCCTGCCGCCAGGCAAAGCACCAGGCCCTGACGGGTTAACGGCAGACTTCTATAAAGAATATTCTGACATCCTTGTCCCAAGACTACACAGGGTCTTTGAGGAGGCAATTGACTAAGGCATCCTCCCACAGTCGCTGCGTGAAGTCAAGTCAAGTCAAGTCAGAGAATTTATATAGCGCACTACATACCCAGAGGGTCTCAAGGCGCTTAGAAAGGGGAGGAGGATTATTTGTCAAATATCCACGTTTTAAGTTGCTTTCTGAATGCTAGGTGGTTCTGGGTGAGGCGAAGGTGAGCGGGGAGTGAGTTCCATGTTTTAGCAGCCAGGTATGAGAAGGATCTGCCACCCATGGTGGTCTTGTTGATGCGAGGTACAGTGGCGAGGGCTTGGCTGGAAGAACGTAGTTGGCGGGAGGGGGTGTAGAAGGACGGTCGTGAGTTGAGGCATTCTGGTCCGATGTCGTAGAGTGATTTGTGTGCGTGGGTTAGCAGCCGGAAGGTGATTCTCTTATTGACGGGTAGCCAGTGGAGGTCTTTCAGGTGACCAGAGATGTGTTCGTTGCGCGGGATGTCTAATATGATCCTGGCTGATGCGTTTTGGATTCGTTGGAGTTTCTTCTGGAGTTTAGCGGTAGTACCTGCGTAGAGGGTGTTTCCGTAGTCCAGTCGGCTCGTGACTAGAGCATGGGTGACTGTTTTCCTTGTTTCGGTGGGGATCCAGCGAAATGTTTTTCTGAGCATGCGAAGAATGTTGAAGCAGGATGAGGATACGGCGCTGACTTGTCTGTTCATTGAGAGTGAAGAGTCCAGGATGACGCCTAGGTTCCGTGCGTGGTCTGTCGGGATGGGTGCTTTTCCCAGGGCTTCCGGCCACCAAGAGTCGTCCCATGCAGAGGGGGATGTGCCTAAGATGAGGACTTCTGTTTTGTCTGAGTTCAGTTTCAGACGGCTTTGTTTCATCCATTCGGCAACTTCTTTCATTCCTTCGTGTAGGTTAGTTTTGGCGGTGTTGGGGTCATTGGTGAGAGAAAGGATTAGTTGAGTGTCATCCGCGTAAGAGATGATGTTGAGGTTGTGTTGACGGGCGATGGCCGCGAGGGGGCTCATGTATACGTTGAAAAGGGTGGGGCTGAGTGAAGATCCTTGTGGTACGCCACAGATGACTTCAGTGGCCTCGGACTTGAATGGTGGGAGGCGGACTCTCTGTGTTCTTCCGGTGAGGAACGAGGTGATCCATTCAAGTGCTTTTCCTTGTATTCCGATGTTTTTGAGGCGTTGTAAGAGGGTGCTGTGGCAGACCGTGTCGAAGGCTGCAGAGAGGTCAAGGAGGATGAGGGCGACTGTGTCTCCATTGTCCAGTAGAGTTCGAATGTCGTCTGTTGCTGCGATGAGGGCGGTCTCAGTGCTGTGTTTTGCTCGGAAGCCAGATTGTGAGGAGTCGAGGGATTTGTTGGCTTCGAGGAAAGCGGCGAGCTGGTTGTTGACAGCTTTCTCGATGACTTTGGCCGGGAATGGAAGGAGCGAAATGGGGCGGTAATTTTTGAGTTCGGTGGGGTCCGCTGTGGGTTTTTTCAGAAGGGCGGTGAGTTCAGCGTGTTTCCAGCTTTCCGGGAAGGTGGCGGAGTTGAAGGAGCAGTTCTCGGAGGTGCGGTGCTATGATGGAGTCTGCTTTGTTGAAGATGTGGTGAGGACATGGGTCTGTGGGGGATCCTGAGTGGATGGAGTTCATCAGGCGGATGGTGTCCTCAGTGGAGATTGGGTTCCAGTCGTTAAGGGTGTTCACGAGGGGAGAATGTTCAGCGAATGATTGGGTGGGTTGGTCTCCGGGTTGGTTGTCGAAGCTGTTGTGGATGTCTGCAATCTTGTTGTGGAAGAATGAGGCTAGGGAGTCGCAGAGGGCTTGAGAGGGGGTGATGTCGTTGGAGTTGGCCGAGGGGTTGGAAAATTCCTTGACGATGTTGAAGAGTTCCTTGCTGTTGTGGGCGTTGTTGTCAAGTCGATCCTTGAATGCTGTTTTCTTGGCCTTTCGGATTAGTTGGTGGTGAGTGCGGGAGGCGTTTTTGAAGGCGTCCTTGGTGCTAGTGGTTGGGTCTTTTTTCCAGGCCTTTTCAGAGGAGCGGCAGAGTTTCTTGGACTTCTTAAGATCATCGTTGAACCATGAGGCCTTCTTGCTGCCAGGTTTGCTTTGACGTTTTTTCAGTGGTGCTAAGGTGTCGGCGGTGTTGGATAGCCATAGGGTGAGGTTGGCGGCGGCTTGGTTTGGGTTAGGAGAGTGGGCTGGGGTGTTTAGAAGGAGCGATGCGGAGATCTGGTCGGTGGTGATTTTGTTCCAGTTTCTTTGCAGAGTTGGTTGGAGGTGGTTGGTGGGTTTTGGCTTGTTGTAGGTGAAGTGAACGCAGCTGTGGTCAGTCCAGAGGAGGTCCGTAGTGTGGCTGAAGGAGACATGATTGCTGGAGGTGAAGATGGGGTCGAGTGTGTGACCTGCGATGTGGGTGGGGGAAGTGACCAGTTGTTTAAGTCCGAGGTTGGCGAGGTTGTCCAAGAGTGTGGTGGTGTTGCGGTCGTTGATCTTTTCAAGGTGAAAGTTGAGGTCTCCCAGAAGGATGTAGTCTTTGGAGGGGAGCGCGTGTGGGGTGATGAAGTCCGTGATGTCTTCACTGAATCTAGCGCGGGGTCCTGGTGGTCTGTAGAGGAGGGTGCCTCTGAGTGTGGTCTTGGGGTCGATGTGTATTTGGAAGTGAAGGTGTTCGGAGTTGGCGAGGTTGGCGTCAGAGCTGGTTGAGATGCGGATTGATTTCTTATGGACGATAGCGATTCCTCCTCCTGTGTGGCCGGTACGGTCCTTGCGTGTGATCTTATAGTCTTCAGGGATGGCAATGGTGATGTCTGGGGCGGAGGAAGCGTTCATCCATGTTTCTGTTAGGAATGCGACGTCTGGAGAGATGGTGTCTAGTAGATTCCATAGGTCAATGGTGTGCCTGTGGACCGATCGGGTGTTGAGAAGGATGCATTGTAGGTGAATGGGGTCGTGGATCTGTGGTGTGGTCGTAGCGGAGGTGTTGTCGGTGCCGATGAATTTGCAGGAGTAGCAAGAGAAAGGTCCATGAGTGTGTCCAGGAGCGGCTTGGACGCAGTTGGGGGCGCGACCGGGGTTAAGGGCTAGGAGGGTGGCGGCATCGTAGGTAATGCGGGAGGGCTGGGCAACGCGAGGGGCAGGGGGTCTGGCGCTGGGCGCGGTCCAGGCGCGGACGGGCGTAGACGGGCTTACCTTTGGCGCACCTTCGGCGCGGGTTGGGCGCGGTCGCTGCGCGTGAACGCTGCGCGCGGGAGCTACTGTCATATATGGAGAGTGGAGGGGGAGGGGCGAGGGCGTCTCAGCTGGGAGGCGGGGCGGGCACACGAGGACGACAACAACAATCAAAATGGAGGCGGAGGGGGGAGCACAGCGGAGCGCTACAGACAGACGCGCGTCCAAAGTGAAAACAGCAGTGATAAATAACTAAAGTGCTAATTAAGCGAAGCGGCAGTCAGGCAGATAGCAGGAAATAATAATTGGCAATTTCTGAGGCAAAGCAGCGCTACGATACCAACTGGCAGCAGGAGGCGCTGGGAGCGACCACTCAGCTCGAAGAGAGGAGCGAGTCACGGCGCTCTCAGGTAGAGGAGCGCTGTATCTGGTCAGTGGGAGGGCGTCTCAGCTGGGAGGCGGGGCGGGCACACGAGGACGACAACAACAATCAAAATGGAGGCGGAGGGGGGAGCACAGCGGAGCGCTACAGACAGACGCGCGTCCAAAGTGAAAACAGCAGTGATAAATAACTAAAGTGCTAATTAAGCGAAGCGGCAGTCAGGCAGATAGCAGGAAATAATAATTGGCAATTTCTGAGGCAAAGCAGCGCTACGATACCAACTGGCAGCAGGAGGCGCTGGGAGCGACCACTCAGCTCGAAGAGAGGAGCGAGTGAAGCAATGATCATCACGCTACTCAAACCTGGCAAGGACCCCACCAACCCAGACTCCTATCGCCCGCTTTCCTTGATAAATATAGATGCCAAAATTTATGCAAAACTACTAGCAGACCGCCTTAAATACATGTTGCCACAAATAGCGCTATCCGATCAATCGGGTTTTGTACGGGATAGATCCACCTCGCACATTCTGAGGGTACTGTTTGGAATGTTGCACTACCTAGACCCAAGGGTGCAAGCTGCAGCTGCACTTTTGGATGCTACTAAAGCTTTTGATTCCTTAGAGTGGAAATTCCTTTTTACACTTTTTACCCGTATGGGATTCAGTCTGATGTTTGCAAAACATTTTATACAATAGCCCGACCGCTAGAGTTCGGGTGAATGGACAAATATCTGCCCCTATACCCATTACCAGAGGGACTAGACAGGGGTGTCCACTTTCGCCCCTGCTATTTGCCATAGCGACTGAACCGCTTGCAGTGCGTCTGCGCCAACACCACACACAGCGCAGCATTGGCTTTACGTCGCTCGGCTTACTCGTATCCATGTATGCCGACGATCTTACCATATACATGATGAATCCGGCGGACAACTTTGACCCGCTGATGAGGGAGGTGGTACGCTACAGTGGGCTCACTGGCATAAACATAAATTGGTCGAAATCAACGATGCTTCCTCTCACAGAAGGTACACATAAATGTCACACTGAATTCCCGATAGACTGGGTAACAGCCGAAGTCAAATACCTAGGCATCACCATGAGCCGCTCTATACAGGACATCTGGTTGGCGAATTTTGGGGTGGCAATGGAGTGGCTCGAGAGCAAAGTGAAGAAATGGAAGACACTGCCCTTGTCACTTACGGGCCGCATAGCCATCATCAAAATGGTGGTGGTCCCCAAATTCCTTTATTTATTTATGAACATTCCCTTGCCCCTAACCACGGCATTTTTTTTTCGCCGCCTTAGATCCTGCGGTACTCGAGCTGGTCTGGGCGGGCAGGCAGCCTAGAGTGGCCTGGAGTCTGCTTACACTTCCATTCCACCAGGGAGGTCTGGCAGCCCCAGACTTTGAGCTATATGCATATAGTGCGCAGGCCCAATACCTGCACTACTGGCAACACCCAATCCCTTACCAGCCTCACGTGGCAATTGAGACTGATGTGGCAGCGCCCTGCCCCTTAAAAGCAGCGGTGTACAAGAAGTATAAACGCTCGCAAGAGGACATCGATACTGTGGAGGTAGTACGATGGGCGTGGGCGGGTATTGCAAAAAGAGCAGGGGTCACTGAGCTATATGCCCCAAGCATGCCATTGGAGGGTAACCCACTGCTGGGTCCGCTGACGGACGCGGCGGTTGTACGAAGAGCGAAGGATTGTGGTCTGACGGTGGCGGGCGACCTGTACCCTGACGACATTTTCATTACACTTCAAAACATGATAACGTCGTCCACACCGAAGGCCTCGGAATTACTACTCTACTACCAGCTGAGGGCGGCTTGCAAACACAGGTACCCGATGTTCCCGGAGGCCCCACCATCGTTGGCGGCTCTGGAGGACATACTCTCAAACAACTCCACACACAAGCTGATTACACGTATATATAGAGCTACACAGAATGCAACACCTGTACCACACATTGACTCACGGTTGCAGTGGGAGGCAGAAGCAGACATAACAATTACAGAAAAACAATGGACGTTTTGCTGCACGCAACTCGAGCACCTCTCACCCAATTACAGACTGAGACTTATACATTTCAATTATCTACATAGAACATACCGCACCCCCAAACAGCTATTTAAGATGGGTCTGCAGGCGGATGCGTCTTGCTGGAGATGCGGCGAGACAGAGGCTATGTTCTATCACCTGGCTTGGATGTGTGGACCAATACACAAATATTGGGAGATGGTCTTCAGTAACATAGGGCAGATAGTAGAGACACCGTTACACCCTGACCCGTTGGTAGCACTCTTGGGCTTTGTGATGCAGGTGCCTAAAGCGTCCCGTAGGCTGGTAGCCCTTTTGCTGTTGCTGGCCAAGCGGCAAATAGCGATACACTGGAAGCGAAAGGCGCCGCCGAAAATATCACATTGGGTCAAATCTGCAATATATTGCAAAGACCAACTGACTGCCTACTGGGACATGATGCCACTGCGTTCGAGGCCGGCGGACATATGGCAACCATTGGTGTCCTGGCTGGCTGGGGCGGAGGGGAATGATAGTGACTGAGGGGTACAGATTGGTTCAGACTGAGGATTGTGTGTGTATGTACAGTAGTGCGCGACCAATCACACGGCGCCCCTGACAAAGGTAGATATTTGCATGTATATTCGTACGGAGTATCGCTCACTGTTTCACGACACTTGCTTACAGTTCAATATGAAGGGTACTTAGTTATGTTAAAATGATAAGAACTTGCGCAGATGTACATCATGGATCTGTAGAATTGTAGGAATGTTGCATACATAAGCTGCCTGCCTCCGGGTTGTTGGCTAAATAGCAGTGTACACGCTGATGAACAACAATAAAGGTTTTTGAAAAGTTTGACAACTTGCAAAGCAATGATGACAAAAAGAGACCTAGAGAGGAGAAGGAAAGTAATGAAGAATTATCATCTATTAGTAGTGCTTCTACATCCTCCATCAGCAGCATAGCCTCCAGCATGACATCAGACACCCCTTTAGCGGAAGGAGCTTCTTCTTTTCAGAAGGAGCTCGCAAAATTGAGAATAAGCAGCAGGCTCCAACAGAAAAAAGAGTCAACAAAACCCGGAGGGGAGACAGGAGGAGCAAGGGGCGGTACAGGCAAGGGCCGAGGTACAGTGAACAGAGTCAACAAATGATGGGAAGAGATATATCTGACCAACTGTTATGTAACAATGTGACCACTGAATTTGATTTGAAAATTGTTAATTTGTCAAATTAAACACTCAACAATGATGAAATCTCTGTGTTGTCCAAGGGACTGAGTTTCTGTCCAACTCAAAGTGGGGATCCCACAAATGTACATATCGACCTATTTAAATTTGTGCGTACACTTAAATTACGTGACTATTTCTCACAACAGTCTGAAAGGGACAGAGTCCCTCACCCCATGGGTGATATCTCACACCAAACTGTTGGGGAAATTAGGAATGTACAGATGCTGCTTAGTATTGAAAACAATGATGCTCCTAATATGCCTGTACTACTAAACGATTTGGATATTGACCAGGTGCTGAATATGGGAAGTGGATTAAAATCAAATTCCAAGTTTATACCCATGTCCAACTATCACAGAAATATTGATGTCTTTTATGATAGGGTCACCAAGGATCTGTATAAAATGGAAGCCACTATGGAGTCGTGTCATACTCCTAGCCATAACATTACCGCCAAAGAACGAAGGGTATTGGTCAGATTAAAGGATGATAACAGTATTGTGATCCGGGAGGCCGACAAAGGCGGTAATGTTGTGGTTATGAACCAAGTGGACTATATGATGGAAATTGAACACCAACTAGGTGATGTCTCATGCTACCGGAAATTAAGATCCAATCCTATACCTGATCTGCAGGGTCTTGTTAATCTCAAGCTGAGTGAATGGAAAGAAATTGGGCTTCTCAGTGAGGACGAGTTCACCTACCTCTGGGTCCATTGTCCCACCTATCCGTGCATCTATGTACTGCCTAAGGTGCATAAGGGAGGAAAATTTCCACCGGGACGTCCCATAGTGTCGGGGTGGGTTCTCCCACTGAAAAGATTGCGCAGTTGTGGACAAACAGCTCCAGAAACATGTGGTTAACCTCCCCTCCTTCCTAAAAGACAGCAAAGATATTCTTGTCAAATTGAAGGATTTCCAGTGGTCGGATGACCTACTTTTTGTGACTCTTGATGTCATAGGGTTGTATACCTGCATAGCCAAATAGTTTGGCATCAGGGCAGTGGGGACCTTTTTGGATAGGGAGAGTGCTAGTCTTTATGATTTCAATGAAATGATTATTGAAATGATTGCCCTTATATTGGACAACAACTTTTTCTTACACGACAAATGCTGGTACCAGCAGATCCTCGGTACTGCGATGGGTTCCAGGTTTGCTCCCGCTTACGCTTGCCTTTTCATGGGCTAGTTTGAGAGGGAGCATGCCTGGAGCTGCCGTGCCTCCCCCTGGACCAATGACATTGTGTACTGGGGGAGGTACATCGATGACATTATTTGTCTCTGGTCAGGTACCGAACAAGATCTGGAACGATATTTCCAACATCTGAATAATAACGAATACAATGTCAGATTCACTATGAAATATAACAGAGAAAAAATAAACTTTTCGGATATCCAGTTTTTTGTTCATAACAACGTGGTCGAGAGCTCCCTATACAGAAAGGAGACAGCCTGTAATGGGGTTCTCCATGCAACCAGCGCTCATTCCCGTTCTGCCATCTATAACATCCCCTACAGGGAAATGACAAGAATCATAAGAAATTGTAGTCAAGATGAGGTGTATCACAAACATTTAGCTGACTGTGAACAAAGATTCTTAAGGAGGGGCTGCCCTGAAAATATCATCACCAAATCTGTTGCTAAAGCTAGAGATATGAATAAGGATTTTTTATTTTATTTATTTTATTTAAAAAGTTTTATATAGCGCTGGCTAGACCCGGAGGTATCAGAGCGCTTTACATGAGCATCAGATCAAAGTTACAGGTTACATCATTACAAAGGTTACACAGTTCTTAGAGAATGGCAACATAGTTACATGTAAGGTCGAGATAAACAATAAGCACAAATACGTAAGGGGAAAAGCAGGCAAGGTGAGAGATTCCGGGGAGGGGGGTTGGAGCACGGGAAGTAGACAGATAATGAGGGCGGGAAAGGGGAGGGGCGGGTGAGGGACACAGCATGGGAAGAGGAGAGGAAGGGTGATGGGGACACAAACCGGTAGACGAGTCAAGGCAACGTCCAAAGTCCAGTAAGGTGTGATCCCAGGGCAGACAAGGGGAGAGATTCATGGGAGAGAGGATAGGAGCTAGGGAAGAGACAATAAGGAGAGACGAAAAGAAGTCTGCCTAAAGACCGACTGGGTAGGTGACGACCAAGGAGGGAATCCACGGCCCATCTCCTCTATAGCTAAACCAAGTAGCTCCATCGGGCGTCAGACAAAATAGTTCAGTCTCAATACATTGAGAGAGGAGGGAAGGAGAGACACAAATAGAGGGAGGATGCGGGAGGAGACGACTGGAGAGACGAAAGGAAGTGCAACAATGTGGTTCGACAATATACCAGCATTACATTTGGGGAGGAGAGAAAGGAGAGATAAAGTAGTGGGGGGTAGGGGAGGAGAGAGAGTGAGGATAAGGGAAGAGACAACCGTAGAGACGAAAGGAAGTCTGTCTAAAAACCGATTGGGTAGGTGACGACCATGGAGGGAATCCACGGCCCATCTCCCCTATAGCTAAAACCAGGTAGCTCCATCGGGCATCATACAAAATAGTTCAGTCTCAGGTAGCGAGGGAAGAGGTTCACAGAAAAACAGGGAGGGGACAAAGGACAGGCGCAAGCGAGGGCGAGGACAGAAGCTGGAAAGAGTAGGAGCAGAGGGGGGGTTGGGGGAAGTGGGAGCACATATTGTCAGCAGCCGCAGGTTCATTTCTTTTATATAGCGCTGCCTAGACCCGGAGGTATCAGAGCGCTTTACATGAGAATCACCAATGTAACAGAAAAAGTTCAACAATTACACAAAGCATTAGAAACATAAGCAATACAATTAGGAGAGGAGAGAAGAGAGAGGAGAGAGAAAAGTAGTGGAGGGGGCAGGGGAGGTGAGAAAGGGAGGATAAGGAAAGAGACAATAAGGAGAGACGAAAAGAAGTCAATCAAAAGATCGACTGGGTAGGTGACGACAAAGGAGGGAATCCACGGCCCATCTTCCCTGTAGGTAAACCAAGTAGCTCCATCGGGTATCAGACAAAATAGTTCAGTCTCAAATAAATTGAGAGAGGAGAGAAGGAGAGATATAGATAGAGGGAGGATGCAGGAGGAGCCAACAGGCAAGAAGAAAGGAGGTGCAACAATGTGGTTCAACAATATACCAGAAAAAGATCAACAAGTAAACATAATATCAAACAATCAGCAATACATTAGGAGAAGAGAGAAAGGAGAGAGAAATTAGTGGGGGGGAGGGAGAGGTGAGAAAGTGAGGATAAGGGAAGACACAACTATAGAGACGAAAGGAAGTCTGTCTAAGGACCGACTGGGTAGGTGACGACCAAGGAGGGAATCCACGGCCCGTCGCCCTTATAGCTAAACCAAGTAGCTCCATCGGGTATCAGACAAAATAGTTCAGTCTCAATACATTGCGAGAGGAGAGAAGGAGAGACATAGAGGGAGGATGCGGGCGGAGCCGACAGGAGAGACGAAAGGAGGTGCAACAATGTGGTTCAACCATATTTCAGAAAAAGATCAGCCAGTAAACATAATATCAAACAATCAGCAATACATTAGGAGAGGAGAGAAAGGAGAGAAAAAGTAGAGGGGGGTAGGGGAGGTGAGAAAGTGAGGATAAGGGAAGAGACAACCATAGAGACGAAAGGAAGTCTGTCTAAGGACCGACTGGGTAGGTGACGACCACGGAGGGAATCCACGGCCCATCTCCCCTATAGCTAAACCAAGTAGCTCCATCGGGCATCAGACAAAATAGTTTGGTCTCAAGTGGCGGGGGAAGAGGTTCGCAGAAAAACAGGGGGGGGACAAAGGGCAAGGGCAGGTGAGGGTAGAGGACAGAAGCTGGAAAGGGTAGGAGCGGAGAGGGGGGGAGGGTAGGGGGAAGGGAGCGGGGGAAGATAAGGTCAGTAGAGACGCAGAAGCGTTTGCCCGAAGTCCGGCTGGGTAGGTGATAGTCAAAATAGGGAGCCAAAAGTCAATCTCCCCTATAGCTCGTGGGGTAGTTCCGCCGGGCATCATACAGAAGTAGCTAGGTCTCAGCTTTCAAGGGCAGGGGAGGACTGAAAACATCATAGAGAGTCCCGCTCCTCTGCTCGTGGGACGGGTGTTGGCTCAGCAATGCACGCAGGAGTTCTTAGTAGGGGAGAGTATGGAGACTGCAGGATGTCAATTGTCTCAAGCGGTGGGATGTCCGAGCTCGTTACGCAGCTCAGACTTGAAGTCCTTGAGCATAGATTGGAGGGTCCACCTTAGAAAGGGCCATGGTCGACTTATCTGAGTCCCCCCTGAGCACCGGACGCGAATCAGCGGAAGTAAGGAAATCCGATATCTTGCCCGTGCCTTTGTTTGTGCTTTTCTTTGGAGGCATAAGGGAGTGGGTTCAGGTCCGCAGGTGACCCAGAGCTTTTCAGGGGCACCCCTGTTGGATAGATGGAGTCACGGGGGAGCCAGTGATGAGGCTAGAGGTCGCGTCGCTCGGTCTCTCAGCGCGTCACCAAACGTGGTGCCTACAGCTACCTCTCCAGGCGACTGCATGCACGTCTCCACTCCCTCGCAAGGCCGCAGGCAGGAGATCTCTCTAGATGCACGGCCACTTGCTCGCCGTCTCGACAGGTCCCTCCAGCCGTCTTACGCCCCACAGGTCGCTAGGCAGAATTGGGGTCGTGTGTAAGTCCCCCTGAGGGATGATACACTAGGGATAGCAACTTGAAACGTAACTGATGTTCGTTCAAAAAGACCTCTGAGTATTGTTACACAATACAATAGCAACAGCGCTAGGGTACGGGACATATTGAGAAAAAACTGGGATCTCCTATTGGAGGTCCCGGGTTTAAAGAATAGTATTAACAGAACTCCTACTCTAACTTTCCGTAGGGGCAGGACCTTACGAGAAACATTATGTCTCAGTTATGCATTGAATAAACAGATAACATCTATTTGGTTGCCCACAAGGCCCTCGGGTTTTTTACCTGCGGGTCATGTAATATGTGCCCTTTTGGGCGCAATAAGACTACCACATTCAAGTACAACACTAAAAAATCTTATAAGATCAATCAATTCATAAATTGCAATACCACCCATGTGATTTATGTCTTTGGCTATGACTGTAACATCATCTATGTGGGCAGTACCATTCGCCCACTTAAGGTACGGATACAGGAACACCGTAGGGCACTAGTGAGTAATGATAGTCGTTATCCTATGAGTACTCACTACATGGAATCACATCCAAATAAGAATTTTTGGTTTCATGGAATTGAACATGTGCCATGTGGCGATAGGGGTGGCAACCGGGAATTACTTGTTCGACAAAAAGAGGCTAAATAGATCTGTCGTCTACAGGCTACCCAAAAGGGACACAATACAGATAAAGAGCTTCACTACTTTCTCTAAACTGATGGTAGTGGGAGTGTCCCAGGACACCAACCCCTATTGGTTATGTGCTTTCTGTTTAAAGCTCTTACAGGATATGGGTACATCTGAATACCAATCTTAACGAATATACCCTGCCCTAGTAATTCCATACTTCAATGGACACAACCTTTTGTCTCTTTGGGCAATTGGATTTTATTTTGCATGATACTTGCAGTGTACTTGGCTTTTCTGTCCACTGTGTGCTCTCATTTTATGTTATTCCATTATATTCATTTCCTTTCTTAAATGTACACATATCTTTCTTTATCCTAGGCATATATTTTCATATATTTAAAGTGTATATATATGCTTGAGTGAGTGACATGTGAGTCGTCACATTTAGTGCTGTTGGTTCGGTGTTCAATTGACATTTATTCACCGGTGATAGCTTTAATATGGCTGCCGTGCCGTTAGTCCTTCATTGATTCTTGTAGGTGCATCGGAGGACATTCTACAACTACTGGCGCTTCTCTTTTACATTTATTTTATTGATTATCTGTTATTCTCTTGCATTGTTTGTATATATGCAGTTATAAATTGCGTTTAGACACCCGAAGGAAGTTATCTGGTGTTTGTGGTCAGAGTCTCGGCATTATTTATGTAAGGCCCGACGAACGTCACGTTATTGCACTCGTTTACCCATATATTGTGCATCTTAGTTGTACAACCCTTGGTTCGCTCTTTAAACATATTATTTTGTTTGTTCCAATATGGCCTCCATGATTTGGTCGATGGTTACCTTGGTGTACGTTTTTTTTTTTTTATTTCTATCGTGGTCACATGATACATGTGATACGCATCTACGTGTGACGTCATCGGACTCGGGCGTCATGGACGCGGAAATTTTGTGTGACTTTAAAAAGAGGACGTCCGCTCTGTGGGACGTTCGTCTCTCTCCCAGTTACCATGCCGGGAGCAGCTTCTGAAAATCTGAGGTAAGAGAGAACTGCCGGTTGCTATCGAAGCACCCATTTGGGGTTCTTGTAAGGGTTCTCCGTCATTTTTCATGAGGAAAGTCACCATTGGACTGGATATTCCATCTGGGGAGTAACGTACAGGAGTTGGGTAGCCATTGTTACATTACTTCTATTTGTGGATTGTTTCCGACTTGTTATGTGGTTGTCGGATTGTATGGGTAAATTCTTTATTACAGACTTTTTTCGTCATGCAGTGTTATTCCAATTATAGAAAGGGGTGCGAATCGGTGTGGGCAAACATAACATCTGTTATTAATTGTCACGATTATCATTTGCCCTCCCGTGACTCTAAGTGCTAACCCCTTGGCTCCTTTGGTTTTGCTCACTCAACTTGATACAAACATGTTATAGATGTGTGCTGCTTGTCTTGTACTTTCGCAATTTATGGAGGTATGATATACATGCATATCTGCTTGCCATATGTACAATATAGATCTACTACTTGCTCATTGTTGCGAGCTTACATATATATTGTTTATTTCTAGCTAACAGTTCATTCTGTGCTAAGTAGTGGCAACATTATGCACCCTCTGCATACTTCCTATTCGTACAGCCTGGATCTTTTTGGGAGTCTGGATACTACTCCTATGCCAGGTGAGATTTGTTGCATTATTATGTGGCAATAATGGACACTGCCTACGGACAGTCTGTTCTCTCTTTGTCTATCGTGGTGCACTGAAAAAACTTGTTAGTGTGTGTTGTCTATTTTGACTGTGTTCTATATGATTTCCTGTTTATATCTTTTCCTTAGGTGCACATTTTCTTGTGTGTGTGAAAACATTTCACCCACAAATTTTGGAATTTTCCTGGCGAATAGGTAAGTAAGGCTTACCAGTTGTGTAGGTTGGTAATATCTTAAGGGTGGGTTGTGAAACAGACCACCTCTTGATTTTTCAGACTCATCTAATTTTATATATATTTTTTAAAAATGTATTTTTAAATACTCCTGGTGTCATTGAAAGTGGGTTAATCCGTCTCCCACCTTTCCCCGCCATCTCCCCCAGTCTGTATAAAACCTTGTGACAGTCATATTCATAAAAGGTGTGATCCAATGTGACGCAGGGCGTTCTTTACCTTTTTCTCCTCTTATACGTCTATGCACATATGGTTTTTGTTATTATTTTCAGTTCTTATTTATTGCTTGCGGAATACTCTGGGACGACTCAGTCCTTCGTAAGGAACCAGGTTTCGTGTGATTGATGACGACAACTACTTTGGTTGATCCACATTGTTGAGACACCTCTCTTTTATTTTTTGAATTGGTGAGTGCTCCGATTATTGTTTTTGGGTTTTATGTTTTATTTTGGATATTACTGAATAGATTGGACCTTCATTTAGCCAATGGTCACTTTGTCCTCAATATTACACTAATGCACGCCGCCCGCTTAACATCTTTTTGAATTGTGTTTGAACTTAATTATGAGTTCAGGGTCAGCAGTACATGTGAAATGATGTTATGGACCGCTCGCTTCATTTATTTTGATAGACATTGGCAATCCTTCAATGATGGTCCCTATATATGAACTCTTGCATGTCTAATTAAGTTGTGTTTTCTTTTGCTCCCTCTTTTTTCCTTTTTTCCTTTTATTGTTTCCTTTTGTTCCTGTTCCTCCTCTATTCTGTGTACTACCATCATGGTGGTCGTTTTTACTTTTCATCTTAATTTGTTAGTTTTTTAGATAAATCTTTTGAGATATTCAGTGGGGTCTTCCACCATCTGGTGGTTGCCAATGGCCAATGTGAAATAGGATCTATTCACTGATTAAGTTAGAACATATGGTCTTAGTTTTTTTAAATTAATACATGTGTATTGTGAATAAATCTGTATCTGTATATGTCTGTCTCATATGATTGTATATCTATGTTGAAGGTGCTCACAATGTACATATATTTCTAATGTGAGTTATTGTATATAGGCTACTTTATCGTGCATATTCAACTTTTTTAAGATAACCAATTTCTGACTTGTGTGTTTGTTTTTAAATCCCATCCTGTTTTATATTGTCTTGAAAAATGTGTTTTGTATTTTTGTATTATATATATGTATGTCCTGTGGAATGTGTTTATAACATATATATTTTTCTGGGTTTTGTTCCAGCCCTGACAAAGTTCCGCCTAGGAACGAAACGCTTTGGCTGTACAACCTGTTTGGCATATTTGCTGTAATAAAGAACTTAATAATTTGGACTAAAAAGGATTCTATCTTATCTTTGAATGAGTGCGCCTTCCATTATCTGAAGAAATTTTATTTTACTCATTCATCTGTCGTACTGCAAAAGATGACACACACAAAGAAGGAGTGTACGTTTCCACATGTTTTATTGGCAGCACACAATGCATTTCAGGAATATCTATTCACTTCGTCAGGGGTATCTACAAAGCAAGAAATAATAATCAAACATCACTGTCAGTGTGCGTGATTGTTCTGCTAACTTCCGTACAAGACTGCGTTAAAGAACTTGAACTGCAAACTGTTGGCTCATTAAAAATGACATGCAAATTGACATGAATTGAAACATTGCCCATTCCATCATATTGCTCATATCTCAACATAACGTCCCTATATCTTCGTTCGAACTCACGAACCCATGGAGCCAATTATAGACAAAGTGAGACACTGATACAGATATTTACATATTTAAACATTACTCGCTAATACATGTATTCACTAAGATACACTTAATAAGTCAGTTATGCAATCATTTTTACAAAAAAAACATCCATTGAGACATTTATGTATCCATTTATTCTTCCATCGACCTTGCGACACACATATAGAAAACATATTTAAATTTCAGAAAAAAACATTCACTGGATGATGTCATCAGTGATGTCATTTGAGATGTCATCAGTGATGTCATGAGTGATGTCACTGACCATGTCATGAGTGATGTTATATGTGACGTCATCAGCAGTGCATTGCGGGCACGCGAGTTATAGTTAGCTGAACTAACTATAACGGGGGAATTTCAATGGTTTTGTATGAGTGTAATGTCCAGCTAACTATAACATGTGTGAAAACCTATGCCGTTTCCTGTTGCGGATTGAAGCAGTAGAGCGCAGAGCGCAGAGCGGAGCACGGAGCATCGAAGAGCAAGGAGTGAGAGGAGGGCGAGAGGAAAGCGTCCCTACCGTCTCTGCCAGCTACACCGGCCAGGATTCTGCTTCTGTTGAACCCCGCTGACTTCCCCCCCCGCGTAGTGAGGTGTTGAAGCGCGGGGGGAGAGTGAGTGCAGGAGGACAGAGGACGGAGGACGCCAGAATCAGAGCCGGAGCTCCCGGGTGCTCGTAGCTCGCAGCTGCGCCGGGTGAAAAGCGGGAGCCGCCCGGTAGCGGCGGGGGGGCCGCTGCAGAGCTCCCATTCTGCAAAAACTCACTCCAGGCGCTGGGACAGCGGGAGCGACAAAAACTTGCAATTTTACAAAGACAGTGACATGCGAGTGGTTTGCCTGCTTGTCTGCAAGAGGTGCAACAACTACTGGAGAGCCAGCACCTGAGCAGGCAGCAGCAGCAACATTAGCTGATCGGCGTGATTGCTAAAAGCAAAAAAGAAAAAAATAAAAAAAAAATTCATTCTGCCATCAAATCCGCCGCAGCTATACCGCAGCTATACCATCACGCTCAAAAGCCATAAAAATTGTAAAGGGAAGGATAAAGGTGGCGGCTGTACTTGGGCTGAGCAGCACGGACTGTGAACTGTGAACTGTGAAGCAGCAAGCGGCAAAGTGGCAAAGCAAGCATCACAATGGTGAGTGAAACCAGCAAGGGTGCTTAGGGGGGTGATCAAGTCGCTGATACAGCTGTCCCCCGCCCACCCGCCCGCCCGCCTGCCTGGCCCACAGCCAGTAGCTCACCTCACGGCCAAGCATTGTGCATTGGGGTGGCAAAACACCCCCATTCTCCCACAGGGGCTTGAGACTCCAGCAGGAAAGGGGCTGTGTCAGCTCTGATAAGGGCTAGAGCATTGATGAACAGGGGGCCGGCCTAGAACTGTAGAACTGTAGAACAACCTAAAGTGGAGGTTGCGGCGCAGAGCCTGCGCGGTCCCTGACCCTGCCCTAGCCAGAACCTGCACCTATTGACGTTAGGATAATATCTTTCTCCTAATTTCTTACTCCTCGTTACCGCTCCTCACCCTCACCCTCCCTGACGGCAGCCGCCCTTTCTGCGAGGGGTAGACGGGCATGGGAGCACGCTGAGGAGCTGGCGTGGAGTCAGCGCAGGTTGCAGGGCAAGGCAAGGCGACATGAGATCAGGGCGAGTTCGTGGATGCCCCACTAGCAAAGGAAGGACAAACAACCGGTCAAACAAACGAAAAAGATCTCCGAAGGTAGGCGAGGGGGCAAGGGAAGATCAAACAAGGAAATCCAGGCAACTAACTCAGAGTGAAGGCTCACCAATTGACATAGCAATTGACAAACTTGATCCTATCTGTGCGAGCAGTGAACAACTGGCAAATAGAGAGAAGAGCAGTAATACAACAAAATCCAACCTTGCAATGCTCCAACCAAAAATCTTTACAAAATTTCAGTCCCTAAAAGACAAGGGGGACATATTACCCTCCAACACCATGGAATCTTCATACCTCCAGGAACCTAACGATCCCTCCCAGACTTGCCAGTTGGTGTCTGTGCACAATACAGGTACAGCAACCAACGACAAAAGTCAGTGTAGCCCTATCCCCACAGCCAGACAATCACTACAAGTGACATCAACCCCTCAGGGCGATAAAAACAACTTCACAATGGCTGCTACAACTAAAGGGTCAATGTCTGTTACGAAAATCGTTTTAGAACAAAGCCTTATTCAAGTGCACAGAGCAATTGACAACAATATAAGCCGGCCTTCACACGCGTTACCCAAATGCCTTATAGACTCCGGTAAAACAGCGAGTAATAAACTATGCGAGTGGACAGCAATTGGCAAGGGCAGCGAAGCCGACAAACCTCCCCATCGCATTGCGAACTGCACGTCACAAATCCAAGCACCAAACGAAGACCCCATTACCCACAACGGGGCAAGTGAAAAAGACGCAAAGGAGTGTTGGGAAGAGAACGTCTCAACTCTTGGGAATCCAGCTTTAACACAATCTGAACGTACAACTGATCACAACAGCACGATGAGGCCAGGGAAGGATACAACAGCCTCACATAGGCCACCAACCTCGCCCCTAGATGTGATAGAAATATCCTCATACCTGGGCAAGGAAGAGTGGGAAGACCTTGTAGCAGCATACACCCAAAACAAAAGCAGCAGTGGAACAAGCATGAACACGTCCTTACTGATTATCATAAATGATGCCTCATTGGATCATCCAGTAATGGTCATGGGGTCTCCAGAGGTGGCCCAAAAAAGCCCATCGTCTGAGGATAATCAGGTCAATACCTCGAATCAAACAAATCAGGGAAACGCGTGGAGCAGTCTGCTCAAAACAACACAACTCCTGGTAGACGCCCTTAATTATCAATCCGACAAAATGGACATCCAACTATCACTACTTGATACACTGGCTGTATTCGTGGTGGCCATTGATGGGAAGTTGGGCACGCTTACTACGCTTCTTCAGAATAAATCACCACCGACGGACCAAGCACCTGGGTGTTATAATGAAGGATGCGGATGCGGCCCAATAATCGACAAGCTGGCGAGTTTACCAACAATAATGAGCGATCTGTGTACAGAACTCAGAAGAACACCCAAGTGCAGGCAAAGGAACTCCTGTATCAGCCCTGTCGTGGCGGGGACAAATCATTCACTGACCAAAGAAGCGCTGGGGAGCAAGGGACAAACCAATCCCACTCCAAGGGCCCTCACACCCAAAAAACCACCAGCTCCAGTGATCAGGGATATAGGAAACATAGAACCTCAATTCCCCGATAATAAGGAGGAAGAAACAACAAACTTAAACATGAACGCCAAACAAAGACGAGCTAAAAAACGCAAAGGCAGGAAACATAAAATTGATTTGCAACGTATCGGATTCCGACAACTTTTTGGGACCATACCGAACAGGGAACAAAGTATAGCACACCCTGAGGGCGGATCACTGAAATATTATCGACGGACACATTATCGACTTACCAAAATATCGTTGACAAATTATCGAGAACAAAAATATCGACTTACTATACTTATTACACAAACTACAAAAATATCGACTAAAAAATATCGAGTACTAACTATATCGAAAACATAAATATCGCTTAAAAAAATATCGACTACAATTATATCGTTGGACATGAAATTAGCCCTAACACTACAAAAATATCGACTACAAAAATATAGACTACCACAATATCGTAAAAAAAATAATATCGAGTTCATGTTTGCACACTTTTCTTTCTAAAATACCATCTTTATCATCAATAAAAGTCATTTCTCTGTAAAAAAAACTTTTCACATATAATACCTGTTTCTTACATAAAATTACTATTAATCCACATTTACTATACATTCTATTACATGCATTTTATCATTTTCTATTATTCTTTGCATTTAACTAACATTTTCATTACTTATTTTCACATATAAATATATTTCATTTAAACACGAACCTGCTTTAATGCAGGAACAACCACATACCACCATTCTCACATCAACAAACACTCCAATTAACTTAAAAAAATTCAAACTAGCCTATACTATGCTTCCTTACATCCTACAACCAATCAAATCAAAGCACACATAACACATATACTATAAAAGGGCTACATGCATTCTACCATTTGTTGCTGCTACCTATCTGGAAAGTAGATGCCAACACTTTGAAGATTTTGTTGCAGAATAAACATCTTTAAAGATCCAGCTTACTAGCTAATTAATCAAGTAAGTAACACAGCATTTTAGTAGAAAACTACATTAGAAGTGCACTATTTTCCTTACATCTCCTAACTCTTAGACTTATTTTATTTTCATGTCTTCCTACTTTTCTGATAGAAACTACTCCAACACAATTCCTATTACATGGTCATATTTCTTCATGTGCAAAATCAGATAGTAAGTATATAATAATTCTCTGTTACACACCAACTGCTTTGTTTAAACACTAATTTACAAGAGTATTTATTTTTCATTGACATTATATTTACAGATATACAGAAATGGTGCTATTTCTACAGCAAAAACGATAAAACTAACCTAATTACACATGTAAGTATAGATGTGTTTGTTATAAAACGGCCAATTTCATTAATGCACATTTTTAAACAACATATCTTGCTTTTTACATCTTCCCTATAGATCATTTGAAAAATCCAAGATCAACTATAGCAAAACACAAAAATACCCTTCAGAAAAAAGTAAGTATAATTGTTATTTGCTAAAATGTTGGCACAAAAAACGCTAACTATATTCTTAACACCATGTTATTTATTTTAAATTGCCTCTACAGATATTCAGAAAACATCATACATCTATTCTACATATCATATGAAAACATCGTACACAAAATATACCATTATAGAAGAATCGCCTTGTAAAAAATGTAAGTATATTTATCATTTCTCTAAAACTGCCTAAAATAACACAGTCTATGTTCTTAACAACATCTTATCTATTTTATATTTCCTCTACAGATATTCTGAATACATCATACAGCTATTCTACCTACAACAAAGAAAACGACATATTTAGAAGTTAGTATACGTTTAAATCTGTTACATTTCCAAACGGTTCAGTATTAAAATTATAATATTTTGCTTTTATTTCTTCTATCTACTCTACAGATCATACCTGTACTAAATTGATGAACTCCAGCAATTACTACTATTCTACTATTTAAACAAGTAAGTATATGTAATGTTTACATCAAATGCACTAGTAGACAAAAATGACAACTGCTTTTGAGTAGGAAATACATTTGTTATATATAAACATTAACGTTGTTTTTCTATATTTTCATACCAACAGCAAATAAAGACATACATACAAGAACATCATTCAAAAGACATTTCTGCTTCTGTGACTACTACTTTGATTAACTGTAAGTATAAATGCATCACTAATGATGTTAGCACCACATAAGTAAAAAAATGTGTACTGATTTTGTTTCTTTCTACTCTTTCCTAGAACAAGTAAATCAAAATGACTGAAGGTGCAGAATTTGTCATGTCTCAGAAAAATAAATTGCTATTATGCTACATGGGTTATGTGTATAATCAGGAGAGACAAAGTGGTAGAAAGGTTTTTTGGAAGTGTACACAATATTACTCCAACAAATGTTATGGGAGGGCCACTACCAAGGAAACTAATGTGCTATTTACTAGAGAACATAATCATCCCCCAAATGTCACCGAAATAGAAATTAGAGATGCCTTAGAAAGTATTAAAAGTGCTAGCACACAAAGTGACAAACCCACCACCCAAATACTTAAAGAAGAACTGGTAAAAATCCCTAACCATGCTTCAGGGCAACTACCCTCTATTGATTCCCTGAAACGCACAATTGCACGCACCAAACGACTCACTAGCACAACCCAACCCAACCCAACTTGTTTTGAAGAAATTATTATTTCACCCGAAATGGCCATCACACACAATAAAGATAAATTTATTCTTTTTGATAATGAAAGCAGTACAAACAGAATAATTATGTTTGCAACTGCAAGTAATTTACGAAAAATCCAACAGTGTCCCCAATGGATGATGGATGGAACATTTAAACCCTGCCCAAAACCTTTTTACCAACTGTATTCCATCCACGGTTTATACCATCATTCTAACATACCTTTCAGTTACTGTTTGCTACCCAACAAACAGCAAACAACCTACACCGAAATTTTAAATGTTCTCAAAACGGAAATCAATAATTATTTTCCCGAAAAAATAATTATTGATTTCGAATTAGCTATGATAAATAGCATTTTGAGAACATTTCCCCACACAGCAATCCAGGGTTGCTATTATCATTTTAATCAGAGTATATGGAGGCATCTCCAAAAATCTACTTTAAGTGTACTATACTCTACAGATAGCACCTTTGCCTATCAAGTTAAAAAGTTAATAGCCCTGGCCTACGTCCCTGTTACAGATGTTGCTGAACATTACAATTTATTAATTGACAGCGCATATTATAAGAGGAATGAGGATAAGCTAACACCATTGCTAGACTATTTTGAAGACACTTGGGTGGGAAGGTTGCACAGATCAGGACATCGACGCCAGCCCAAATTCCAAATCCCTTGGTGGAATGTCTATCTCAGTACTTTAAACCAAGAGGCGAAAACCAACAACAGTGTTGAAGGGTGGCATAATGCTTTCCAAGCAACTACAAACAGAGGCAAACCCACATTCCACAACCTTCTTGAAGCTTTGAAAAAAGAACAAAGCTATCAGGAACTAAGAATGGAACAATCAGTGTCACAAATAGGGCCCAAACTCACTAAACAAACCCAACAAATGTTCCGACTACTTCAAAGTCAAGTCACATTATACCCTACAACTAGAGGTTTAGAATACCTGGCAATAATAGCAAAAAGTCTTCTATAAAAATGTCAAGTAAATATACGAATATCTTCTTACAATACTAATAAAAATCACATGTCATAAACATATATAATGAATTATAAATAAAACATATTTGTTTGACAAACTTTTAAAAAATATGTAAAAAAATTCGTAACAAATATGCAATGTTTATAATTTTTTATAACATACACATAACATTAGAAATCGACATTTCCCACCCAATCAAAATTGTAAAATAAATACAAAAAATTTTTGGAATTAAGAGACGCAATCAAGGAAAAATCAATCCATACAATCCAATCCAATATCTTACTATTCCAATATGGGAAACCCTCAAAAACCCGAAAATAATTTGTAAAACGTAAAAAAACGCTCCAGGAAATCCCGAAAACAGTAGTGTGTACACGTTAGGATTTAAAGTTATATACACACAATTTTAAAAAAACGGTCACGCATATCAAAGTATCAATCCGATTCGAAACCCTCCAAAAAACCCGAAAAAGGTTTAAAAAGTGAAAAAACCGCTCCAGGCAAACACGAAAAATAGGAGATAAAAGTCAAAATATAAGCATAATAACTTAAACATGTGTTTCTCCGTTAAAAAACACGCTTCCTTCCATGTAGTTTTCATGCGAGGAACCGAAACCTGTAAAATAACATACATAACGAAAGCCACCCACAAATACCCCCTTCACATTTGTAAATATACTAACAATTAACATTAACCATGTAAGAAGACATTTCCGAACAATTAAAATTAGACTTGAAGGAAAAAAAGCACGACACATCTATAACGCAGACTTTTCACCCAAACGCTACTTAAACTAATAATACATACACCAAAAAACACTACAGAGTTTGATTACACCCTCAAACATGACCACTTACTTATAATTAGTATTACAAAATAACCTTACCTCTCTCCAAGCGAAGCAACTCCCAACCGCGAGCTTCTCCAGTCCTGAATGGAGCGCAATAACCTTACGCGGTAAAAAAGTAGTCCCCTTAACCCATTTGTGTAAAATGATAATAGAATAAACAATGTGAAATAAAAAATATATAATACATACACATGTATAATGTAACAAATTAATACACTATACTCATGACAATTTTCCTTTATTAACAAAAAATAATATATTTAATATTAATTAATATATAATATGTATTATATATTAATAATATAAAATAATTATGTAAAACTTTGAATAAAAGATGTAAATATTTAGTTATTCCGTATATTTATAAGAATAATTTTGTGTATAATTTTTATAAAACATTATAAATGTTTATGGGAATAATTAATAATGATAAATAATATAACTTATTTATTGTTATTAATATAACAAGTAGAACCATTTAGTATATAAAGAATGCCCTGAAAAAAGTCTCTATTTTATCTGTGAATATATATATTTTTGTTAATAATCAATGAATGTTTATGTTTATTAATTAATAATAATAATAATTATTAAAATAATTATTATTTTTATTAATTATTAAAAAAAGATTATATAATTATTTCTAATTATAACAAAATTATATAATTGCTTTACTAATATTTGATAAATACCAGATATTATAATTAAACATATTGTTTCCCTATACAATTATAAACTTTACAACCAAAGCGATTTATATGTTTTATGTAAAAACAACATTGTGTGAAATATACACCAAGAAAATTTATTTTGGTATTTCAATTTATCCTAAGAAATGTAATAATAGTCATGTTACTTGTTACAAAGAAATATGTATTATATATTTTATTATATTAATATTTAATATTAACATTATTAAATATTAATGTAAGAAATATATAACAAATCATTGTTTAATGTATTTCTATATAAATACTTTAAATTGTAAATGACTGATGGGAATATGTAAAATTTACTGAAAGAATCTAGTAATCCAAATTATTGTTTACATTGACCACATGTATATAAATGTAAAGATGTTATTGTGTATATAATAAAAGTTAAAAAAAATGTGATGTTATATTTGTTTTTGATTTTATTGTAGTACACAATAAAAAAAATAAAAATTGTTTAATAAACTAATTTGAAAACATCTATGTTGCATAATTTTTTATTATTAAAATACAGTAATGAACAAATGTATACAAATGTGCTGCACACTGACCAATTTTATATGTATTGTTACTACTCCAGTCAATCTAAAATCATAGAAGCTGCAGGACACTAGCAAAAATTATTTTACTATTCCTACTACACTCAAGGTAATACCATAAAATGTGGTGGAGACTAACCAATGTATTTTTATTAATCCAACTCCAGTGTTGGTAATATTACTGATGGTGCTGGACACCAACCAATTAATAATTAGAATTCCAACTCCACTCTAGCTACTGTATGGAAACATGCTAATACATAAATAGTTTTTATCTAAATAAAGTGTACTAATGTAAAGTTATAATAATATCTATTTTCGTGTGATAAATTTAATGTATCACTGTTAAGTTAAACTATACATCAGCACTCTAAAATACCCAAAACTGTCCCAAAACACTAAAAAGACCCCTTGACCCTAAAGGCCAAAACTGACCCAGAACACTACAAATACCCCTTTATCAACAAACTGAAAACTGACCCTGAACCCTACAAATACCCCTTTACCCACAAACTGAAAACTGACCCTGAACCCTACAAATACCCCTTTACCCACAAACTGAAAACTGACCCTGAACCCTACAAATACCCCTTTACCCACAAACTAAAAACTGACCCAGAACCCTACAAATACTCCTTTACCCACAAACTGAAAACTGACCCTGAACCCTACAAATACCCCTTTACCCACAAACTAAAAACTGACCCTGAACCCTACAAATACTCCTTTCCCAACAAACTGAAAACTGACCCTGAACCCTACAAATACTCCTTTCCCAACAAACTGAAAACTGACCCTGAACTCTACAAATACCCCTTTACCCACAAACTGAAAACTGACCCTGAACCCTACAAATACCCCTTTACCCACAAACAAAAAACTGACCCTGAACCCTACAAATACTCCTTTCCCAACAAACTGAAAACTGACCCTGAACCCTACAAATACTCCTTTCCCAACAAACTGAAAACTGACCCTGAACTCTACAAATACCCCTTTACCCACAAACTGAAAACTGACCCAGAACCCTACAAATACCCCTACAACCACAAACTGAAAACTGACCCTGAACTCTACAAATACCCCTTTACCCACAAACTGAAAACTGACCCTGAACCCTACAAATACCCCTACAACCACAAACTGAAAACTGACCCTGAACCCTACAAATACTCCTTTCCCAACAAACTGAAAACTGACCCTGAACCCTACAAATACCCCTACACCCACAAACTGAAAACTGACCCTGAACCCTACAAATACTCCTTTCCCAACAAACTGAAAACTGACCCAGAACCCTACAAATACCCCTTTACCCACAAACTGAAAACTAACCCTGAACACTACAAATACCCCTTTACCCACAAACTGAAAACTGACCCTGAACCCTACAAATAGCCCTTCACCCACAAACTGAAAACTGACCCTGAACCCTACAAATACTCATTTTCCCACAAACTGAAAACTGACCCTGAACTCTACAAATAGCCCTTTACACAAGAACAGAAAACTGACCCTCAACCTCAAAAATACCCATTTACCCACAAACTTAAAAATTTCCCAAATCCCACTAAATACACCTTCACTCACGACTACCAAAATTACCCTGAACCCTAAACAATTAACCTATAACAAAAACTATGAAACTAAGCCAGAACACTATAAATAATAATGAACACAACATTAAACATAAATATATAAAAAAAACAAATATTTTTCAAAAAACTATTATAAAATATATTATCACATTACCTATAATAATAATTTAGATTAATTAATATTGTTTAATTCCAATTAATTAATTAACATCAACATTAATTAACACATTACATTTAAATGTATACAATTAATGTAATTAATTCATTATTATAAATTAATTACCAATTAATTTATTTAAATGATATGCAATATATTAATGACATCATTAACTAATTATAATTAATGTGTTAGCAATTAATAAATGTAAATAATATACTAATTCTTAATACAATAAATCACTAATTATTATTAATTAATAACCAATGTATCAATGAAATTCATATACAAAATATTTTTTAAAATATTAATTAATAATAATAAATTAATAAATTAATCAATTAAATTATATGCTAATTAATCAATTAAACAATTAACTAATTAATATTAATTAATTACCAATTACAATCTAATTAAAACAATTACCACACATATATTAACTAATTAATTATTATTAAATTACTTCCCACCCTATTCCCCTATAAACCCACAACCCGCTCCTAAACATTAATACAATAAATCACTAATTATTATTAATTAATAACCAATGTATCAATGAAAATCATATACAAATTTTTTTAAAAAATATTAATTATTAATAATCAATTAATCAATTAATCAATTAAATTATATGCTAATTAATCAATTAAACAATTAACTAATTAATATTAATTAATTACCAATTACAATCTAATTAAAACAATTACCACACATATATTAACTAATTAATTATTATTAAATTACTTCCCACCCTATTCCCCTATAAACCCACAACCCGCTCCTAAACATTTGGTACTATTTATTTATATATTATATATATATTATTTTATAAAATCAATATTTTCTAACATTTTCTCGATATTTTTTACTTTCACTATATTTCGATATTTTGTCTAGTCGATATTTTTGTATTCGATATTTTTGGGTCATTTTTGCAGTCGATATTTTTTTCAACGATATTCCTATAGTCGATATTTTGTTAATGTCGATATTTTTCCGTCGATATTTTGTCCATTCGATATTATGTAGTCGATATTATGTCCAGTTACCCCTGAGGGCGTCACGTACCCACCAGAATCTGATGAAGCCATTACCACACCTGAGCCCCCGACCATGGCAACAATCAGCAAAGGGCTGGGGGACAACAGCAAAACAAAAACAAATCCGGATCTACATAGCATCTGCACTCAAAAAGAACCGGGAATAGGAACACAAAACTCATGTCTCCAATTCGATGAAACTAGCAATATTACTCCTGCCTTCTGTGCAAAACAAGCACAAACAAGCAGTATGCAGCCTAGCTCGGCTTGTCAGCTAATAAAAAATCAAGGAGCTATTAAGGGAACTCAGTTCGGGATCAACCGAGGACTGGCTATTGCTGAGACAGGCAATCAGCTGCTAGAAAGTTTTCCAGCTATGACTTTGGAAGGTGCACTAACTACAAAAAGAGAAGCGGACTCAGCTATCATGGGGACATCGCGCCCCACGTGCAACATCTCTAGATCTTGTGAAACTCTCCATCTAGACGGGTCAGCAATAAGGAACCATCATATCTCTGGCCAAGAACTAAGAATAACTACAAGCAGCACAAATGACGTCAAAACCACTGCAGCACGACTAGTAGAGGTCAAGCGAAGGTCAGACGATCGATCACATGCTGAACCGGTCCCACTGATTGAACATATACCCAGCCGACGGTTAAGAGTTAATGTACCCACCGCCAGCCAATTGGGAACAACCTCAACACGACGAGTAGAAGTTATGGGACCTAGTCAACCAATAATAAAGAGTGTAATAGGAGGAGAACGAAAAAACTCAACAGGCGTTGTCTGGTTTAACCCGGACTATATATCGCAAGGAAGACACGATACTCTCAACAGAGGCAACATCTTAAGGCTGCTATCCCATATTCCATCCTTGAAAGAATTAAAAAGCTCTGACCTGGAATCCATCGAATTTGTAGCCGATGAGGCTACAGGCAAAGAAAAAACAAAAACAACCTGGAGAACCCTGGCAATTTCACAAAAAATAACTGCGGAAGCTGATATCTTTGGAAACTGGGGGATCACAATAGAACCTTATGTCAAACCAAGGTACCCTGACATTCTTGTCCCGGTGGAAATAGCGGCAGTTCCAGCTACCATGAAAACTCAAAAAAACTCGGTCCTCAGAGGAGCGGTAGGACCTGGGAGCAACAAAACTGATCTGCACATTAATAGCACCGGAGCCACTGCAGTTGAACACACACAAATGTTTGACTCAGAATGGATTGCCAGAACACTAAATAACAATGAATGACAAATTGGCCACAAGCCAAAGGAAGACGTATACGGCTCATTAAAAATATGCTCATGGAACATCAATGGCCTGGCTTCCAAAATACCCGACCTAGATTTCATGAATTACATCAGAAAATTTGATATAGTGGCACTCCAAGAGACATGGCTCGCAGACCCCCCCAACATCCATGGCTACTTACGTTTTTATGCAGCTGCAAGTAGGACGGCTAAATATGGGCATTCTAAAGGCGGCCTAGTGACCTATATACTGGTTACAAGCGTACTGACAGCAATAGAAGATGGACCATCCTCTACAGGCGCCCTGGCTGTAAAAATCCGCTTGCCACAACTTAAACAAGGCCTTATTGAAACCGATTTCCTTCTAATAAATGCCTACATCAATCCAAGAAGGAAAGGGAAAGCAACTAAAGATCTCTGTAGCTTTATGGAGACACATATAAGGGAAAGACCTACCCCACATGTTGTTCTTACCGGGGACTTTAACCTTAACCTCATGGGCGAGACGCAGGAAGATGAACATCTAATACAAAACGCAATTTGGGACATCCCAACACAAGCAATCTCACTGTTATCCAAAAAAAACAAACTAGGTAACAGGATACTAGAAGATTTGGAAAATTTTAACATTAGGGCCCTCAACGGAAGGACCTCTGGAGATAATCCCCCAGTCGCAACCTTTCACTCAATAAAAACAAGTAGCATTCTAGACTATACTTTTATATCATTTCCTCTCTTTCAGTTCTTAAAATCATACCGGATTGGCTGTAGCGGGGAAAGTGATCACTGTCCCTAAGAAATTATCATCAAGATCATAAAGCCGAACTTTGTGCGATCAAAAGAGCCTATAGAGTCAACCCAAACCATCAACTTTAAAAAAATCAAATATTCATCAGCAATAGATGGAACGATGGTGGCAAGGGCAAAACAGCACTTCGAGGGTCGCTCTGGGGATAGTGAAATAACAAAATGGGAACATTTTACAAGTACCATGTCTATGTATGCTACAAGACCCAAGTTTCAGTCACAATTGGGGGACGCAAGTTTTTGCAAACTCTCTCGAAAAGACCAAGGGAAAATTAAAGACATAAAGACTCTAATCTATCGCACAATGAGAGAATTGCAACGGAAAACCATGGATAACGTAAAGCAAAACCATCTACGAGAACTAAAATTAACACTAAAAAAACTAAAATGGGAAGCAAATAAATCAGCTGAGGACAATTTATGGGCGAGACTTCACTCCGATATTAAACGGAACGATGGAGCAAAATTTTGGAAGTCAATAAATGCATTCATAAGACCCGCTCACCACGGGGTTTCTTCAAACATCTCAGAGGAAATCTGGGCAAGTTTTCTCGGCACCCATTTTAGTCAGACTGAAGGGAACAACCAACATTACGAGCCTGTCATTTACAAAAATTATACATCAATTATTGATACAAGGCCCGCAGATTGCTTCACTCCAAATGACACTGTGAACTTGCCGAACTTACAAAGCAGCATCCAGCGCCAAATCATAAAAGGAAGAAAGGAGGGAGCGCCAGGGCCAAATGGCATACCTCCTATTCTCTATAAACAAGATGTGCCAGGCTGGGCAGCAGCCCTGGAACCCCTCTTTCTAGAAATACGACAATTCAACACTATTCCAAGGTCCTGGAGGGGCTCTATCATCTCCCCAATCCATAAGGCAGGAGATAAGGCTTCCCCACATAACTACCGACTGGTCGCATTAATTGATAACGAGGCAAAATACTTTGCAGGTATCCTACTCGAAGAGCTGATAGCCTGGGCCACAGAGAGATCCTTAATCCCTGCCAATCAGACAGGCTTCGCTAAGTCAGTGGGCACGACGACGAACATCCTGAGCATGGGCATGCTCATAGACAAAGCAGAATTTAACAAAATGCCCATTCATTTCTGCTTCATCGACTACAAGGCTGCTTTCGATAACGTAAATCGGAAGCTTTTATGGTCTAAATTGAACGACTGGGGGATCTCGAGACCCCTGTTGGACCTGCTCATCAATCTGCACACAGAGACCTGGGTACGGATAAAAATAGGGGACGGATCCGCCTTGTCAAGACCCATACAGACCAACAAGGGCCTAAAGCAAGGCTGCGTCCTGGCCCCCACGCTGTTCAACCTATTCCTAAGCGACCTTGTGCCAACACTAAATGACTGCAATTCTCACGCCCCTAAATTAGGTGGGCTCCAGCTACCTTGTCTACTATATGCAGACGATATCGTCTTAATAAGCCACACGAAGGTAGGACTTCAACATCTTTTAGACGCAACACAAAGGTACTCAAGTAAGAACGATCTTATCATAAATCTGGGGAAAACCCAAACAATGACCATCAGCAGGAAAAAAAGGAAACCAATATCATGGTATTGGAACACGACAAGAATCGAAGAAACCACAACATACAAATATCTAGGAGTGAAGATCGACAACGGTGGGCGGTTCTCGGTTCAGAGAACAAGCATACGAGGGAAAGGTCTATCGTTAGCGATTTCGCTGAAGGCGCTAAATCACAAACTCTCCGGCCCATCCCTTTTACCCCTGACGCAAGTAATTCGTGCTAAACTTCTTCCAACAATTACTTACGGGAGTGAGGCACTCAGAGGAAGGGATGCAAAGATCCTTGACAATACTATAACAGCAGCTTACAGAATTATTTTCAGTCTTCCCAAGCAAACCTCACCTGCTCAAATCAGGCTCGAATTCGGCATCGACCAACAGCTCCTAGCAAGAAAGGGAGCCTACGTGATAGCCTGGGATAAAGTGAGGAAATCAAAACAAGGAACCCTGAATGAACACCTGTGGAAGGAGTTAGAACAGCATCCTTCCTCAGAAGCAGCTAAGTACCTCGTGGGTAGCCTGACGAGTACAGGTCTAGAACAGCTCTGGAATACTCCAACAAGCCATACAAATTTCAAAAAACTGGTAAAAAAAAATCTATCAAATTACAATCATGGTTGCAAGACAAGGAAACCCTCTCGAAGAGAACACATGGCTGGTTGACTCTGAACTCGTACACAACTAAAGCACAACAGCGCTATCTGGCCGAGGGTTACTCCAAAAGTGTCAAGATGTGCTTTCTAAGGCACAGGTTGGGCCTGCTACCTTGTACTCAAAATCTCCCACGCTGGCTCAAAATCAAAGCTGACCCCCTCTGTCGGCTATGCGGTTTGGCACAAGAGGACATGCTTCACTTAATATGCTCTTGTGGAAAACTACAGGAAGAACGGAAACGCTGGCTAAAACACCACTTCAATCGGCAAGGGATCCGCACTAGAAGGGCGGCGGTCCTTGCATGTTTTCATCCTAACGACCCTGGCTTGAACTGCAGCTTTGTAAAATTTTTGAAGGCAGTTGAAAAAAAACAGATGCCAAAAAAAAACCAACCGATACGGTTTTGAAAAAAAAAAAACCCCAACCGATAACTGCCCGATTCAGCCGACCTGACATCACTTCGCTGATTGTTTCACCGATTCACGTGCTTATGAGGACACTGAGTATTAACTAACAAATATTAAGTCCAAATACAAGCACATCGGTCATTAGGAAATGTGAACATTTTAAATTTTAAACTCGGAGTCTTTTAAAACTGTTGTTTTATCCTTACTGTTCTTAATTCATTTTTACATTGCAATGGTTTTAAGTAACTATGCTGAATAAAGATTACTTACTTACTATGTTTTTTTCAGTGAATTTCTAAGGTTTTTTAAATGCGAATTCTTAACTATAAAATGTGTGAAACATATGTTTTTTTAGTGAATTTCTATGTTTTTTTAAATGCTAATTCCTAACTATAACGTGTGTGAAACCTATGGTTTTTACAGTGTATTTCGAAGGTTTTTTAAATGCTAATTCCTAACTATAACGTATGTAAAACCTATGTTTTTTCAGTGAATATATATATATATATATATATATTTTTGTATTCCAAATTGCTCTCGCTACAAAGAATCACTCCACAGCAGTAGGTATGCACGCATCCCTTTAATGGTTTCTTGAAGGTCACATTGCATCCGTAATTCACAGCCTTTCACCAACGCGTTTCAGAGCCGTCCGCTCTTTCTTCAGGGTGTGGTGGCTCATTGCAATCATTTCCGGCTTGCCTTACAGTCCTTTTCAAGTGTCTCTGATTGGTCATGAAACGCTTAGTAGCGTCATGCAGTATGGGACTTGTAGTTTTATTTTTAGCCAATGTTAACTCGCAGTGGAGGTCGCAGATTTGCCATCAAATTATTCAAAGGGTCCTAATGATTAGTGAATTCATCAGGATTTGAAGGCACACAGTGTGCCCCGGTATGCTCTGTTCACTTCCCAGTGTGAAGAAACTGCTGCGCCGTTTTCTCAACAGGCAAGGTTCCTGCTGACACAGTCCCACTCCTCCAAACTCCTTCCTACTTGATTGGGCGGTGCTCCTTTCGCGACTGAAGCCGTCGCGTTTAATTTTGTATTCCAAATTGCTCTCGCTACAAAGAATCACTCCACAGCAGTAGGTATGCACGCATCCCTTTAATGGTTTCTTGAAGGTCACATTGCATCCGTAATTCACAGCCTTTCACCAACGCGTTTCAGAGCCGTCCGCTCTTTCTTCAGGGTGTGGTGGCTCATTGCAATCATTTCCGGCTTGCCTTACAGTCCTTTTCAAGTGTCTCTGATTGGTCATGAAACGCTTAGTAGCGTCATGCAGTATGGGACTTGTAGTTTTATTTTTAGCCAATGTTAACTCGCAGTGGAGGTCGCAGATTTGCCATCAAATTATTCAAAGGGTCCTAATGATTAGTGAATTCATCAGGATTTGAAGGCACACAGTGTGCCCCGGTATGCTCTGTTCACTTCCCAGTGTGAAGAAACTGCTGCGCCGTTTTCTCAACAGGCAAGGTTCCTGCTGACACAGTCCCACTCCTCCAAACTCCTTCCTACTTGATTGGGCGGTGCTCCTTTCGCGACTGAAGCCGTCGCGTTTAATTTTGTATTCCAAATTGCTCTCGCTACAAAGAATCACTCCACAGCAGTAGGTATGCACGCATCCCTTTAATGGTTTCTTGAAGGTCACATTGCATCCGTAATTCACAGCCTTTCACCAACGCGTTTCAGAGCCGTCCGCTCTTTCTTCAGGGTGTGGTGGCTCATTGCAATCATTTCCGGCTTGCCTTACAGTCCTTTTCAAGTGTCTCTGATTGGTCATGAAACGCTTAGTAGCGTCATGCAGTATGGGACTTGTAGTTTTATTTTTAGCCAATGTTAACTCGCAGTGGAGGTCGCAGATTTGCCATCAAATTATTCAAAGGGTCCTAATGATTAGTGAATTCATCAGGATTTGAAGGCACACAGTGTGCCCCGGTATGCTCTGTTCAATCAGAGACACTTGAAAAGGACTGTAAGGCAAGCCGGAAATGATTGCAATGAGCCACCACACCCTGAAGAAAGAGCGGACGGCTCTGAAACGCGTTGGTGAAAGGCTGTGAATTACGGATGCAATGTGACCTTCAAGAAACCATTAAAGGGATGCGTGCATACCTACTGCTGTGGAGTGATTCTTTGTAGCGAGAGCAATTTGGAATACAAAATTAAACGCGACGGCTTCAGTCGCGAAAGGAGCACCGCCCAATCAAGTAGGAAGGAGTTTGGAGGAGTGGGACTGTGTCAGCAGGAACCTTGCCTGTTGAGAAAACGGCGCAGCAGTTTCTTCACACTGGGAAGTGAACAGAGCATACCGGGGCACACTGTGTGCCTTCAAATCCTGATGAATTCACTAATCATTAGGACCCTTTGAATAATTTGATGGCAAATCTGCGACCTCCACTGCGAGTTAACATTGGCTAAAAATAAAACTACAAGTCCCATACTGCATGACGCTACTAAGCGTTTCATGACCAATCAGAGACACTTGAAAAGGACTGTAAGGCAAGCCGGAAATGATTGCAATGAGCCACCACACCCTGAAGAAAGAGCGGACGGCTCTGAAACGCGTTGGTGAAAGGCTGTGAATTACGGATGCAATGTGACCTTCAAGAAACCATTAAAGGGATGCGTGCATACCTACTGCTGTGGAGTGATTCTTTGTAGCGAGAGCAATTTGGAATACAAAAATATATATATATATATGCACAGGAAAACTAAACAGCCACTTCCCTTACAAAGAAGTACAAAGTTTGCAAGTCTGCAGCCTTTTCTTATTTTCCTTTTCACGCATATAAGGTGCGCAGGTAGGACTCGAAACGTAAGAGGAAAGGAGCAAGGCAGAAGCGCTGTTACCAGAAAAAGAAGGTAAGAAGGTAAATCGGAAGTTGTAGGTGGGGCTCTGTTAGAAGCCAGGATCAAGGGTGATGTAGAATGCGGGTGGAGCAACATCTCCTTGACACCCGGTACAATATCTAAGTAAAGGCCCGGTGGGAGGTAAAGTAACCGGCTCTACCACAAGGACCCTAAGCGGTCAATACGCAGAAGTCCGAGTAGGGGCAGAAACAGATATCATGCCACGAAAATATCCTACATGACCAAATGGACGAATGCGACCCTGCCTAAGGGGGAGGGTCGGAACACATAAGTAATGGGTATCAATACGATTTTTTAAGAATAGAATCTAATAACGAGTTCTAAAAATAATTTTAATTTAAACTCCTAGGACACATCCAGGTCCTGAGGAAGCAATGTATGCCTCGCTCAAGTAGAATTTTATCATTTGTAAGGTAAGGTGTAACCAATCACATACTGAATCGTACTGACAGATAGTAACATAAGCTATATATTAAACAGTCAAAGGATATGATAAAGGAAATAAAGTAATACCTGTGGGATATCCTTGGTTTATTTAGATTGTTGGAAGAGATTTCTATGGTGTTCCAGTTACCGAATTAGAATACCCACAAAAGGATTAAGGACCTTAACAAAAGGATTACTCTAGATTTTAAGAAGGTAAAATATTAGAGTAAGATGCCTCTATCTCTGTCGTACGAAGAGGGAATAGACAGAACAACCTCTTGTTTCTATCTTTATTAGAGAGACACGTTAGGGCCGGAACATACCCAGACGGATATTCTAAGAACCCGTGTTGGTGGATGTACCACACCCTACCTTGCATATCAAGAGCAAGGCAAGTAAAAATAGAGTCTAATGGTGATGTGAGATGCATGCGTGAGAGAGTACGGTCCCCTTCCTGACACTATATAATCCCCACGCTTTCTACACTATAATGAGACGGAGGGCACTAATAACATCAACTGAGTATACTGTGTAAAAATGAAGCCCTGATTGGTCCAACTTAATGAGTCCATGAAGATATGATGTATTCTGTAATTTGCATATTGGTGAAAATGGAAAAGTGTGATAAGGAATCCCTTAACCTTGTCGGTACATAATACACTGCAAGATAGTGGCTAAACATAGTGGCTAAATACAATGTGCCATTCCCTGAAAAAAGATGTGAGATACCAAAGATGCTGTAATATGAAATGAGTAATGCGTAGAGTGGAAATAAGACCAGCCTACAATTTATGAGCAATGACACTTTTCTCTATGTATTTTGAAGGGTGTCCCAAATAATTTGTGAAGCCGGTGACCCCAGAGAGTTGGAAAGTCCTGAAGAAGGTGTTCAAGTATCCAGAGTTATGACACCGAAACGCGTCGCGCAGTTCTGTAATCAAAATCCAATTTTAGCCCAGGGAACAACAGATACTCATATATTTATGATACTGTTAGTAGCCAAGAAAAAGAACGTAAGGAGGCCTTTGGATATCTAAAAAGAGTGGCGAGATAACGTGTAGGCCACTACTAGTTGGGGGTTTTCTATTGTTTAGATATTATGTAAATAATGAATGTAATCTGTCGAGCTTTCTTGATTCATGTATTGAATATGCTTTTGATGGATTGTAGTATCTTTCTTGCTTTCTTTTAGAAATTGTAAATTGTATTGTATTGAATTTCATTGTACTTTCATTTTTATTTTATGTAACTACATTTTTCAGGAAATCGTTTCTGAAATGTTATTGACTTGTGTATGAATTTGTGTTTTTATTGTATTAATTTTTTAAAGAATTAAAAGCCTATGAACGTTCATTCTAGTGTGGAAATCGATACTGTGTACGTCCCATATTCTTCGGGTGTGTATGAGTGTGAAGGTATATACTTATACAATAGAATTGAGTGTTTCCAGGGATTCACCCTTGACTTGCATTTTCTTATTTTTCACCTTATTCATCTTCTGCTCAATCAATACATCATCCACACATACACACACCTACTTGCTCCCTTTCTTGGCTGGGGTTATCAATCATTCTTCTTTAATTCCAATTCAAAGTGCAGGCCCTTTATCAGCGCTTTTTATTATAACAACTACCCCGGCTGAAGGCACTATGAAATTTGCACACTTGCTCCCTTTCTTGGCTGCACTTATCAATTATTCTTCAATTTCATATTTTGATTCAAACTCAAGGCCCTTTATCGAGCCTTTTTGTTGTAACTACTGTTGCAGTGATTCTGCTCCTACACACAACTGTGCATAAAGACTTACAACCTCAGTGAATTACGGTGTTCCAAACCCCTCCTTAGTAACCAAACCCCTAACAGACTAGCAATCAGTGACTCATTGGTTCTTCGTCCTATAGCAAAAACACCAATTATTAGTCGACCCACAACATGCGACTTAGGTTACCTCAGGTAAGGTAGATAACAAGAGCACTCTTTCGTTACAGGCTTACACCAGTCCAAAACAAGCACTAAATAAAGACACCTGCAACTTTGAAATGTTTATTTCTAACACCGTAATCTCATGCCCAGTACCTTAGATAATACAAGCAAACATATCATCAGAAACAAAGTTGTCAGCATTGTTACTATTCCATAAAATACAAAGGGTAGAAAGCATCCTATAATGCAAAAGGGAAACAGATTTAAAATATACCTAGATTTCACCCTCCCTACTTAGCAGGTTAGTTTACAACTACAGAAGATCTCATACGACTACATAGGCAGACCCGTTCCTCTGTTACTCAGCAGTAGTGGATCACATTGAGTTCTACACAAACTGTCAAGATAAGAATGTTCTCCAACTGTGTGTAATCATGCCTGCACAGTGCATTACTAAACGTGCCAGTATCAGAGATGCCACAGCTGCATATGTCTTATGGCTCGAACGTGCGAAGATCATTCCGAATAACACACACAGTATCCAAGATAACCTTGATGTTTCATGCTCTCACTATACACACTAAAGTAGCGAGGCAGTCTACAAATGTAGTATATCAAATTATTCTCATATGAAGCAAAATACTCACCCTTCTCTAAACAATATTGCAAGTGCATGTTGTGTGCAAAGCAGAGCAGGAAAACAAAAATGGCGTTTAAGCTTCTAATAAACCCATGCTAACTTAACACAGTGTAAGTGTAAGGCTCAGCCCACAACACCTTTCCTTTGACCAAAGCACATAATATAAACGTGGGCAAATTACGAACGCAGAGTCCAAGCCTAAAAAGCAGAGTCAAGTTCAATTTTGCAAAAATAATGATTCGATCTTTGATAAAAAGCAGTAACTAACTAATAAAGAATAGGTAGAAAAATCAAACAGCCTTATTCCACCAGCGTATAAGCACAGTATGTAGCAACAGCCTCCAAAAGGAAGTCATTGTTCTCATCTGAAAACATTTCAGCCATCCAATTCAATAGTGGGAATGAACATACATGTTCCTCAACGACCGGAGCCTCTATCACCATCGGAGGAAAACTCGGGTCATCTTCAATGTAACTGCGTGCCAAGAAGTCCTGCGCCACTGCAAAGAAATTCCAACGTCCCATTATTCCATGTATCGCTGCTAAGCCCATAATCCCGCCGCCAGAACAGAGCAAGTCATGAACCACTAAGGGGCTCATCAGCTGGTCATAATCCGCGTTGGGAGATATTGTACTGCAGAGACACAAATCCAGGGCCCAGTCGAAATCGTAGCTCAGGCAATAAAAGGCAGGTTGAACGCATGTGAAAAAGGAGAATCGAAACGATAATCCATAAACTGAGCTCAATGTAGCCGAGGCAGCGCTCCGTCATAACTGAGCATTTGGTTGCGCAGCAGCAACAACCGGGACATATTGTCGTCTGCTGCAAGATGTGCATCCATATTTAAGTAAACAAATTAATACAAGCACACCTGCAACTAATGTGAGCATTAAGGACAATCCACCAAAGATGCTGGAAAAAATCGAATGAAAAACACCAACAAGACACCAAATATAGTTTATACAGAAGTCACAAGGCCACTGCTTATAACTTTAAAAAAGTAAGCTAACCCCCTACTCGAGGACGCATTAAAGATAGTCTAAATTAACTCCCTAAAATTCCTGGGCACGTCTGTATTTAATAAAGCATGCCCTTCTGTGCGGGTGTTTGCTACATGAAGGACAAATGTTTCTCTAGCAGATGTAAGAGCGACCTCTTTTTGAGACAATAGCGCTCTTATACGGCTCATTTGGTTGCCTCTGCTTTCAAGGTCGGAAACGACGTGTTGAAGCTGGGGTGGGTCGGGGACAATCGGTATTTGCCCGGCGGTATTGCCTCTGTGACCCTCTAGTTATTTAATCAATGAAGAGGCAGGCGCTGGAGACTGGAAGGCAGGAAACAAGGTTTTTATTCTCTCCGGAGGAGAACACAACAAAACGGGCAGAAGGTATCGTTCTGAGGTGCTCTAACTACATTTCTGAGGCCTGGCCTCTTATACACTGTTTTATGACTTTATTGCAGATTACATATTCATGTTAAACTTTGATGTATGGAAAAGACATTCCCGGAACTCCCCTTTGGGCCCGTTCCCACACGCATTTACAGTTGAAGTCCCCACCCTAGTCACACCAGGTGATGAGTATCGCGCAGCTGGATATTCCGTCGATTCACGGAACGTGGGGGGTTTGATCGGATCTCATGGAGTGGGGGCTTTGATCAACCCGGGGATCCTTTGATGGGGGAAGTTTTCTATTGTACGGGGAGGGGCAAGGAATGGTATCGGCAGAGCTGGGTGTCGGCCTGGGAACGGGGAAGACAAACGGGCACACGGGGAAAAAGGGGATTTGCATCTAAGGGCCGGAGATCATGAAAGGGAAGAAGGGAGGTGTCGCGCTGGGAACAGGATGAGGGCCTGGGGCAGAGCAGCGCCGAAGAGGGGTTTATGATTCTAGGCAGGTGCAAGCAGGGGGTTGGTCAGCGTGCAGGTTTAGTGAAGGCGAAGGGCTATGTCAGGGGCCAGCGGCATGCAAAAGGGTTCGTTCTGATCGGGGCATCTTAAAATGGCGGGTGTGCACGACAAAAGTGTGGCATCAGGGGAAGAGGCAAGATGGCGCAGATAATGTTCACCAAAACGTACTAATTTTCAACAGTCCTCCCTTTAACATATTCAAGACATCTTGCTGGTTCATTTTCTACTCGGTTCTATTGTGGTGGGCATGAGAAAGAAAACGGTAGGAACCCTAGATGAAAAAGAGTTGTAAACAATACATTTTAACATTTCTAGTTTTTAGGAGGTGGACCTATTTGATAAACTTTGATCAATTTGTTTAGCAGGAAAGTCATAAAAATGTAATACAAAAAACGATTCTGTAGCGAGAGCAGCAAGTACATTTCATAACGTGAACTGGTAGGTTATTACATATATCAGATTCGGATTGGAGCATGATCAATACAATGGCGGCTGGGAGAGAAATGAGGCATAGCAGAAACGGTGATTGAGGATGTCAAAATGTTCGAAGTTAACGAGTTCTCATTATTCTTTGTTGTCTTTCGTTGGCGCGGTGGAACACCGGCGATGGAGCCACGGGTCCAGCTCTATTCTAGGTCTCGCGTTGCAGGGCACGATCTTTCCCTCGTATTCCTGGTCGGAAAGGTCCTTTTCGCCCTGTGTCCTTTGAGGTGATTGTCAGAAAGTTCAGATGGAAGAAAAGCGTACAAAACAGTCCATAGGGTAGGTCGGAGGAAAAGGGGGATGGAGCAAGGCCAAATTAGGAACAAACTAGGGGAACGAGAGACTTCAGATAGGCGGGCGTGTGACCGAATTCAGAGAGCGGGGACTTGTCGGCAAACACTGGACATCGAGTAGGGGCATCAGGTCGGCCCTTTCTTCTCATGTTGTCGAAAACAGTGCCTCGTCCTGCAGCTCTTTTCTGTCGTGGTCTCGCCTTGGCTAATGTCGCAGGTGTTCCTTAGTCTGCGGTCAGGCCTCGTGCTCCCACATCCGGTCCTTCTCTCCTCCAACAGCAGTACCCTTAAACAAGTTTGAAAAGACAGTCTTTAGAGAATTTGCAGATGAAGATAATCAAAAAGTCTATTTCTCTCCCAGCTCCAGGCAAAGAATGAAAATGTCCGTTATACTAATGTTCACAACTGGCATATGAATGACCGGTGACGAGCCTGTTGGATTTACTATGACTTTCCTTCACAATTATTTATTACAGTCACGACAGTTCATCTGATGGTGACCCACCTTCGTAAGACGGGTTTGACAAAGATCTGCCGTTCTCTAGGGCTTTATATTTACCAAGGGTACTGTGTGCTATCGACATGGTACTAAACAGATATTTTGCTGATGGACGAACATAGGCTAAACATTTATTTTCTATCAATGCCTCCTGCTTTTCAACTAAACATTTTCGCTTTCGGCATGGTACAGTGTAATGGTTTTCTTTGCTCCAGTCTAATCTTAAACTTTGCAAAACATCATTCTGGTCCCTATGCAGCCTCTCGCGGCCGGATTACTAAATTAGAGAAGACAGGGGTCTCATCGGAAGACACCTAGGGACATAGAAAACTTATGGTAAGGGCGTAAATCGACCCATCTCTCACAACCGGGAATGAGGGGTAGTTTCATAACTCCAATTTGGGGCGGCTGATACAAGGGATGTAACAGGGGTGATCATTTTTCCTGTTTGGGTATTGCGACAATTCGGGGCGGGGAGGGTCGCGTATTCTGGGGTCCTTGTTTTATACCATAGGAGCCGTTGACATGTAGTTCCCTTATTACGGGCCAGATTAGGGAACCTCTGTCGTCTTACCTGTCCTTTCCCTTACGGCCCAACCTCGGTTCATTGGCTTCTAGCGGAAAAGGAGAGGTAATGACACGGTCTCAGGGTGATTGTATTAAAAACAAGTTTTTGTGCAAATACTGACGGTATTTGAAGCCAATTAGGTGGTGCGCTAGGGGTGGCAGTCTGCCAATTTCGGGGCTAATCGCTCGGAAGAGTGGGAGTGCAAAAATAGAGAGAGAGAGAGAGAGAGAGAGAGAGAGAGAGAGAGAGAGAGAGAGAGAGAGAGAGAGAGAGAGAGAGAGAGAGAGAGAGAGAGAGAGAGAGAGAGTGCAACGGCAGGCTAAATAGTACACGTGCAACAGAGAGGGTGGCAGTGTATTCAAGAAAGGCTATTTAGTGCATTACACAGTAAAGGACATTCGCGGGTCTGCGTTAGAATCTTGTAATCATGCAGTTTGAGCATTAGACAGGGTAGAGGGGACGTGCCTTGAAAGGAGGTACCATTTTGTCGCACTTTCTCGCACTCTCGGTCCTTCGACCAGTTGGGTCAGCGCCTCGGTCACACACACACATTCTCTCATAGTTTCGCATCATACGTGACATGGGTTCATTCGTCCGGTCTGGTTTAAGGGTGATCACTTTTTATCAGGTCGTGCTAATTTCTCGGGTTTGTTCGATACGTGAGTAGATTGCAGGCGTGCTTAGGCACCACCTGCGGCGCTAGTCTGCTTCGTGTATTAGACATGGCAAGGCTTCAGATCTTCGCCACACCTCGGCCGTAATCTCTGATGTAACCTGCAGAGGGAGGGAAAAAGGGGGGTGGGGGAGACAGCATTCGCGCATATTCAGATACATGGATTCATAAGTCCTTTACTTACCTCTTACTCGTCTTTCCTCCTCGGGGCAGGGTCCCGGAGGTATGGTTTCTGGGGTCGGGAGGGGAGAGGGGCAGTGTGTCCTTATAGGTCGTGTGCGGGGAAAACGTAAAAAGGAAACCAGAGGTGCCTAGTGCGAGGTATCTAGTCAAAGGATGTATCTCACTATCGGGATCCTTAAACCTCTTTCAACGCTGTGGCGTTCTAAGGTTCTTCGGTTCTTGGGTCAGCTCCATTCCCTGATACCTTGGAGCGTTGTACTTTATAACATTTACATCATTTCATTTCACCCTCCTTTTACATTCCCTCATTTACACCGTTCGTTTTACCCATCCTTGGAAGTCAAGGTCTTCCTCCACGCGAGAGTTCATGAGTCAGTCGCGTACTTTGAAGGCAGAGTGTCGTGTTGTCGATCCGATCCGACCTCCAGGGCTGGGCAACCATCTTCTTTCAACCTTAAAGAGAGAGCAGAGTAGGGTGCACAGAAAAGAACTTTCCCACCGATCCCACATTTTTTTTTTTTTTTTTTTTTAAATAAAGCATGCGATACCCGTCCATAGTTTCAAAAAACTTTATTTTGCAAAATCATTTCAGCACGTGGATTATGAGGGTGCGGTCGTATTTGGCCGGTCGTGGCAATGGCTAAAGTGCGTACAGTGGGGGGTGTCGTTTGCAGCAATAAAAACATCGGAAAGTTTTATTCATTCATTTGTAAGAAACTAAAACGTCTATTAATTGGCTGGGGGTTCGGGGGCATTTATTTTCATAATTTAGAAGCATAATCATAATAGTTGCAATCAGATTTCCTATATGCATACCGTACGTGTGCGTCGTAAATGAGGTTTACATCAGCTATAAAAATATAATACATTGTACATTTGTAATCAACATTTTTAACGGGGATCCTTTCATACTGTTCGTCGAGTGAGTTCTCCTTGTCTTTTCTAGCCAAGTGTACAAAGGATCATATAAAGTCTCAGAACATCAAGTTTATATTAGTGCGAAGGAACACCACGAGGTGTTCGTAAGTTCCGATTGATACCAACGCCATTTTGGGCGGGGCCGGCTCAGTCCGGAAGCAGCATCAGGGGGAAATGTTTCCCATTACTGGCAGTTTGGACCAGAGTCCTTTTCGGCAGTTCTAGAATTTATGCTAACAGAAGGAGTGGCAATGTCATGTTTGTTTCGTTGGCGATCAAGGCAGCCGTCCCTTACCGGAAGCCTGCAGAGGCCGAAGGTTCTGCCGGGGACTTTTGTAGGGTCTCCAAGGCTGCGGAGATGCTGTCGGAGATGGGGGCTCGTGCCCCTGTGGGCAAATGTCCGAGTTATATTGCTGGTCAAAGTTACTCTAGTGGCCGGGGCCCGCCTTCCAGCGGACCCAGACGCCATTTTGAGGCCCTACAGGGGCCACTCTCGTCGAGTTTGCAAGAGCGGAAGAGATCCTTCGGAGTGAAAGGAAGAGGTCCCTGTTGTGTGAAAGCGGGACGTTCAGCTGGGGTGCAGCTGTGATGCCCCCACCTGGGGGGGGCGAGGGAGACTCGTTCGCGCCGTCTCCTTCTCCCGGTGCACTCCATGCTGTTCTTTTTCATCGCCCCGCATGAAGGTCTCTCCACATCCGGTGTTCCCCAAGTCTTGTGCTCAGTGCTGTGGGAGTATGGCCGCCTGTGGCGCGCATTCGGCGCGGCACGAGTATCAGTGCAGTCATTGCAGGTTCGGTGTTCCGAAAATATGGCCACCATTGCACGTTCGGTGCTGCGCAAATACTGGGGCGCCACCATGGTGTGTTCGGTGCTGTGGAAGTATTGGCACCATCGCCTGACTGGGGGTGTTCGGCGTTGGGCCGGGGGCTGGGAGACCTCCTATCGGTGGAGGTGGGAGAGGCTCGTCCGCGTCGCCTCTCCCTCCCAGCCCAACTTGGACAAATTGTTGTGGAGGTACGTGCAGGACATCCCGCCGTCCAGAGCTGCTGCGGCTGTTACGGAAGGGAAAAGAAAGAGGTGTCTCGTCCCTCTCTGGACATGTGGCGGGACTACTTAAGTCTATCCAGGCCCGTTGCGGCTGGGCCGAGGAGGCATGTGGCGGGACTGCCTGCAACTGTCCAGGGCCGCTGCGGCTGGACTCCGCTGGCCCCTGCCTCTCCTCCGGCTTCCCCATATGTTAAGATTTCCTGACCAAGAGTTGGCAGCGGGGCCCGCCTTATATGGGTTGTCGCTGGTTGGGCGTAGCCGTAACCCTGCCCTACTTTGGAAGGTTCCAGAAGGGGGGGGGGGGGGCGAATGTTCTGTTTGACTTCCATTTTCTACAGTTTACCGTTATTATTTCTTGTTTGCTGTGTTAAATTAAAAGTTCAAGTTCATCAATGGTCTACGGATTTTGTTGTACCATTTCTTTCTTTCCAGGTTGCTTTTATGCTAAGTTTCTGCTTAACAGAGGTTGAGTAACACGAAAACACGTGTAGAGGGATGACGCAGATTCGTACATTACATACACACAAACTCAGACGGGGGGGACTGGGCCGAGGAGGCATGTGGCGGGACTGCCTGCAACTGTCCAGGGCCGCTGCGGCTGGACTCCGCTGGCCCCTGCCTCTCCTCCGGCTTCCCCATATGTTAAGATTTCCTGACCAAGAGTTGGCAGCGGGGCCCGCCTTATATGGGTTGTCGCTGGTTGGGCGTAGCCGTAACCCTGCCCTACTTTGGAAGGTTCCAGAAGGGGGGGGGGGGGCGAATGTTCTGTTTGACTTCCATTTTCTACAGTTTACCGTTATTATTTCTTGTTTGCTGTGTTAAATTAAAAGTTCAAGTTCATCAATGGTCTACGGATTTTGTTGTACCATTTCTTTCTTTCCAGGTTGCTTTTATGCTAAGTTTCTGCTTAACAGAGGTTGAGTAACACGAAAACACGTGTAGAGGGATGACGCAGATTCGTACATTACATACACACAAACTCAGACGGGGGGGACAGTACAAATACGACATACAAAGACCCAAGACGAATGAAAAACAGTTATTGGTCATAATTATCTCTGTCCGTCTGTGAATTTTAAAGCGAGGCTGGGTTCCCGTCTTGACGTTGCCCGACCTAGGAGAACTTGAGCATGCCGCTGAAATTGTCCTGGCGAAATCTGTGCCATCGGGCATAATCAAACGTGGTGGTTCTATCCGGTCTGTCTATGTAAGTCGGGTTCTTCTTTGTCTCGCGCTTTTTCTCGTACTGCCGGTCTGTCGTTCCTGTCGGCCCTTTGCCTTTACTCACGCTCAGTAGAGTCGGGCATTGGGCTTTCCAGTGTCCGACATATCTACAAAAAGCGCATTGGTCTGGCCCTAAGTCTGGTCGTCTTTTTCGTAGTGTCGGGGGATAACTTGTGGGTAGCGGTGTCCTGGGGTTGTCCTGTCGGTATATTTCTCTACTTGGTTTGTCCTCGTCTTTTCTCTGTCGTTGCATAGCCTCTCTGCGCCACATACCGAGACTGTCGAGCATAATAGGCGTTGTCTTATTATTTCGAAGGGCTATTTCTAACGTTTCTATTTTATCAAGGTCAAAGGATCCTGCCAGTGGCCACTGTTTGTCTTGACTTTCTTCGGTATACCTGTGCCACAATTTATTATAGGCTATGGTGACTAATCCATAGTTTATGAACATGTCCTTATTAGGGGTGCCTTCTAGTGGAGCTATATGGTCCACCTCTAATCAACGGTCCGGGCTAAACAGGCTACTAATCAGTGGGGAGAAGACAGACATGACGGCTCGTAACGAGGGACCAAAAAGTCAGCACTGCCTATCTTATCACTAGGTGCAAAGACTGGACAGAATATTTCTATTCTACGTTGTTTGCAGGCAGTGAATACCTCATGGATCAAAAATAACAAAAAGACCAATAAATAACAATGGGGAGAATGAGTAGGTCCGCAAAGATCTGCGTTACCTACCCTTTTCACTATCTGCAAAAAGGGTGGTCTCTTCCCTGTTTGCAGACAGGGAATCTCCAGGAAACAATAGTTTTGCGAACAACAGTTCAGTTTCAAGTAATTATTGAGTGGGGGAGAAAAAAATAAGCACGGCTGCTGCCCTACCTATCCTCCACTGCTTGCAAAGAGAGAGCCCGTTGTTTCTCCGTTTGTAGACAGTGAATCTCCAAATAAATAAAGAGCAATACTAGTATTTTTAAACAATCAAGCAATCAAACAATCAAGCAATCATTTCGCAACTTGTCGTGATTACACGACCTTACCCGGACCATGTGGACAGTTTCTTGTCTTCCGAATCCAGCGCCCGTTTGTCCTTTTTTTTTTTTTTTCGTATTTCTCACGGCACTCCTAATGGTTCCCAGTCAGGACCGTAGATCGCTCGAGAGAGGTCTGTTCGGAACTAGTGAAGTTCGGATGATCGGCTGCCAGACGAGGGTCTATTGGGCAAGAGCTCTCCCGATCGTTGCAGTCGTTCACTCTGTCGTCGGGACCTCTCCCACTGGATCCACGAGTCGCTGATGGGCCCCACGCTTGGGACGCCAATTGTTGAAGCTGGGGTGGGTCGGGGACAATCGGTATTTGCCCGGCGGTATTGCCTCTGTGACCCTCTAGTTATTTAATCAATGAAGAGGCAGGCGCTGGAGACTGGAAGGCAGGAAACAAGGTTTTTATTCTCTCCGGAGGAGAACACAACAAAACGGGCAGAAGGTATCGTTCTGAGGTGCTCTAACTACATTTCTGAGGCCTGGCCTCTTATACACTGCTTTATGACTTTATTGCAGATTACATATTCATGTTAAACTTTGATGTATGGAAAAGACATTCCCGGAACTCCCCTTTGGGCCCGTTCCCACACGCATTTACAGTTGAAGTCCCCACCCTAGTCACACCAGGTGATGAGTATCGCGCAGCTGGATATTCCGTCGATTCACGGAACGTGGGGGGTTTGATCGGATCTCATGGAGTGGGGGCTTTGATCAACCCGGGGATCCTTTGATGGGGGAAGCTTTCTATTGTACGGGGAGGGGCAAGGAATGGTATCGGCAGAGCTGGGTGTCGGCCTGGGAACGGGGAAGACAAACGGGCACACGGGGAAAAAGGGGATTTGCATCTAAGGGCCGGAGATCATGAAAGGGAAGAAGGGAGGTGTCGCGCTGGGAACAGGATGAGGGCCTGGGGCAGAGCAGCGCCGAAGAGGGGTTTATGATTCTAGGCAGGTGCAAGCAGGGGGTTGGTCAGCGTGCAGCTTTAGTGAAGGCGAAGGGCTATGTCAGGGGCCAGCGGCATGCAAAAGGGTTCGTTCTGATCGGGGCATCTTAAAATGGCGGGTGTGCACGACAAAAGTGTGGCATCAGGGGAAGAGGCAAGATGGCGCAGATAATGTTCACCAAAACGTACTAATTTTCAACAGACGGCCAGAGGGAAACATCCAGCTTCCCATGCAGAGGAGTCAACACAACTTTTTCATAGCAAACCACACGCTCAGTTACCGTAACGATGTAACCGATGCCTGCTAACATCGCACAACAATCTGCATTATTTCAAAGTAAATAACTTCCGTTTGCCAGTAAACTCAACGTTGTTATGATAGCAGGTGTCGAAGTATCTTTCAAAACTCAGGCCAAATTAGCCACATCTTGATTACAAGAGCCATACAATTGTATGTGTCCACAAAGTAAGGAGTGATCTGGTGCTACTGAGCAATCCTCGCCATTCTGACAAACTTCTTTTCCCTCCCTCAAGCACCTATATATAAATGGTAATAACCAACCTTCATGGAGATAAGCGCTCCCTAAATATCCATATCTGCCTATAGCATAGTATTTCATACAAACCTCAAACTTAAACAGTCTTAAAAAGTAACATTATGATACCGTGGATAAGCCACACAGCTGAATCGGATCTCAATGAGTGACCACTTGTAACTATTCTCATAGCGCGCCTTGTGCTCTGATTTGACAGTGAGAGGGTGATCGCACCATAGTTTGCCTGCTAATCATTCTCAGCATACGCTACGAATACGCTTTCACGTTACATGTCGCATCAAAGCTTACGTATGACGTCACGTACTGCGCCCCGTGTGCGAAAGACGCAAATGTTTTTAATTGTTTAAAAACATATATTTATGTATTTAATGAACATACTAATAGAATACATTATGTAGGATACTTATGAAAATAGTTTTTTTAAACTTTGAACAATCGTATATTACTTTTAAAAGCAATTACACAAATCGCGCTGGAACGTCATACGAAATCACATCGTAAGCGTACGCAAATCCATGAAACTTTAAAAGAAGAGATTTCATTGGTTCATAACACTTCCTATTCCAACTGTTGAAAGTTCCGTCCCATTTTAATCATTCTACTTTCACTTTCTAAGAAGAAGCATCTCTTTTGAGGATATTGTCAAATAGAAGGAAAATTACCATAATAACACCAATGGACTCATCTTCCACCCATTCTTCAGAGGAATATTTAATTCCTAAAGAACCTCCAAAGAAGAGGAAAGAAGCTCTGATTTGCAAGTTTTTTACTTTCCCTGAAGGGCAAAAAAAGGTTAATGCTCCGTTAGTAACCTGTAAAATTTGCCAAACAACTCTTTCAAGGGGTGATCCATCTAAAAAATACTCCTTTGGCACAGCAAATATGGAGCGACACGTGAAGAACTTGCACCCCAACAACTTTGCTCGAGCTGCAACACGGAGCTTGCAGAACAACCCACCTGCTGCAGCACCAACCACATCAACTGCTGTACCAGCATTTTCAGCAAGCAGTTCACACCCACAAATTGATCCTGATTTTGCTAAACTTATAATTCTATGAATTTATTGCAATAAACTTTTGTGTTATGGGGAACAGTCTATTGACCTGATAAAACGCAGCAAGCAGGAGCATCGCTGTCCTCGACATTATTATTTTTTATTTTTTTTTGTTCCTGTTGGACATTTTTGGAGTTCCAGTTCAATTTTTTTGCCTTTAAAGAAAACTTGTTCACAAAACACAAAAAAAATTGAAAACTAAAAACACAAAAAAAAAACAGAATTATAACAATCTCCTCCCAATAACCACATGGACACAGAGATAAGAATATGAGGATTTAATGTCCCATTGCTAGACTCGCGGCAACTCCCATGCCTGTCTACGTTTCCCGAATGCAGTGGCCGCACGCTCTAGTAAACTACAGCGCGTCGCCACACGAATGTTTAAGGAGCTACAAAGGAACCCCATCCCCCAGGACTCAAAAAATAACATTTGGGACTGTGTGGGGAACCTCAATACCCCCATAGTCCCAGCCAGCTCCCCGCGTCATTCGAAAGCCGGCATTGCTTTGTCAGAGAGACCAGTTTATATACTCCTCTCTATAACAAAAAGCAATCTGCTTTCCTACTTAAAAAAGACAGCATATTAACTTGCTCTCTCTTTCAAATAGGAAAGCGGTTTGCTGTACTAAAGTGGAAGCCGCGACCCTCCCGCCCTACCATAGCAATCAGCAGTGTCCCGGGAGTAGGCACCCCGGGACACTGCCGAAGCCGGCCCTGGGAGGTGTCGGACCCCAGGGTCATCGAGAGCTCCAGGAGGGAGGACGCGCGACCCCCTTCCAACATTAAAAAGCCCCGAAAGATGGTGGTCCCCGCGGCTGGGAGGTCCGTGCCGTCACAGAACCCCCAATTAAAAATATTACTGCCCCAGGAAGGTGGCGGTCCCCGGTGCATGTGGGGGTCCGTGAACCCCCCGCATACTTCAAAATAAAACCCCGGGGGTGGCGTTCCCCGGGGCTCAGGGGACCTTTCAACCCCCATTATAGAAAAAATTGCCCCCGGGATTTAGCCCCCCTGGGAGCTAATTAAGAATAAAACGGACTTCTAGTTATTTTTTTTCTTTTTCCACCGCGTACGAGTACGATACACGTACCCTGCGGTTTTGAAAAAAAATTGTAAAAAAATGTTTGGGGGCCTAAAGATCCAAGTGCGACCCCCTCAGCAGGCCTAGAGGGTCAACATTTTTCTACCCTGCCCCCTTTCCTTATTTTTCAACTTTGTTTTATTCTTTTCTTGTGACTCGGTGCTACTGAGGCACAAGATGGCCGCCAACACTGCCTGGTTTCGAATGTTGACAGACAGTTGACAGCCAATCAGCATACAGCTCGCGCTCGTAATTGAACGGATCTCCGCCCGGGTGTAGAACTCTGTCTCTAGATATCGCTATGATTTTACTTGTAATTTTCTCAGAAACTACTGAACGGATTTACACCATTTAACAAAAAGCACAATCTGCGAACCAAACTCTACCTCTCTGCCAAATTTAGTGTAATTCCGTTCAGCCGTTCGGGCTGTAGCCCTGGCTAAAGGTCCCCATGGAAAATTGCATGGGGAAAACACGTTTTGGCGTCCCTTAGATCAGAGGCACCTTTGGAGTGATATAATACGCGGCGGCTTCAGCTTTGGGGGATGCACCGCCGACGCCATTGTGCAAATGAGTCTGCGGTTGGGAAACTTCCTAGCCAGCATGCGGCACACAGGACTTTGTAAATATGGGCAGCTACATCAAGGGTCTGGGGCCTACCGGAGGGCTGTATAGAATATATTTAAAAGGCATTTTGGCATTTCTGACGGCCCCACTGGAGGGGAGTGATAACAACTACAGCGACCAGCGTGCCTCACTGGAGAGAGAATGCGTAAAGGTGAATTCACGCTGTAATTGGTATTCATCATTTGCTGCCGCCCCATGAAGAAGAAGCATGTTGCTTTGAAACGCATCGGGGATTGAATTACCAGCCTTGCAATGCAGATGCCCGTAATTAAAAGATTGTGAAATCGTCCCTGTGTGGAGTGGCGTTACTTAGATCAGAGGCACCTTTGGAGTGATATATATATATATATATATATATACACACACACCTAATTCACCTAACCTTGAGACAGAGATGAAATGAAATCCAGTATTTGTAAAGCGCACAAGTACCCGAGGGTGTCAAGGCACTGCAGGCCATCCTAAAGATTAAGCGAGCTATTGCCCAGAGTCACATGGCCGCCAGCACCTGGGATCGAACCGTGAACTCCATTGTCCTTAGTCAGGCACCCTGGCCACTGCGCCACACCTCTTCCACTTAGATTAAATAAGCCAAACAGCGTAGTGAGAAGCCCACCCTTGCTGACTCTCCACCCTCGGGGGCCAAACAAGCTATTCCTTCCCAGTGTGACCTGTACTGAGTAAGTTTCCCATAATGAGTGAAAAGGGTCCTAAAGTCCTGCCTTGCCTATCGAGTGAGGGCAAACACTGTGCCTCCTTGGCCTGGCCTTTGGTTCAGGAAGTAAACGATCCCCTCAAGCAAGATGCTTTCTTCTACCAGTAATACCTATAAACAAAATATTTATAGAAACACATGGCCTACATTGCTAGTTGTGGTGCCCCATTGGCTGTTCGTTCTCTATTAAAGACCAGCCACCCTTGTGTCCAGTCCCCCAGGAATCCTTCATCTGGGCTTGCCATCACTGCCCATATCCAGCGGGCAACTGGAATATATGGACCACTGGAATGCTGTTGGACTGTGGTGAAGTTCTGTAGCCAGGCTCCTAGGGCCCTGCAGTGCCCTACACAAGTTTCACAAAGCCAATCCTGTAGCCAGGGGTAGGATCGAATTCACGCAGAATGCAGCCCCATCAATCTGTGTGTAGCCAAGCAACAGGACCATGTGCCTGCAGACAGCATTGATGGGAGCCCGCACACTATCCTTCTCTATGACTCGGGTGATGATGTAGGGTCGGGCTTGCTCAAGCACCATCTCATTGGTCTACTATTAGGCTGATGCTACAGCCAGAAGTTGCATGACATTGCTGCTGGAACACTCAGACTGGTAGCTGGATTTTGTGCACTCCCTGCTCAAGGTGGTACCCAATGAAAAGGTAAGGGGCAAGGTACTTTCAATCAAAGTTTCAAATGGTTCTTATTTGTGTGTGTGCCAGTTATGGATCTGTGAATTCAAAGGTTTTTCCGTGCCTGTCAATGATTACTGTGTTCCCTTATAAACAATTATGCTGCCCATGGCATAGCAGATGTGAGCAGTCCATTTGATCATTTCAGCTGGAGAGTGTGTGATAGTTTTTTTCTTTCTTTTCTTCCACCAGACTGATAAGAAAAGGGTCTTTACCCTTCAGCTCCAGTGTTACATATATACCTGAGGTTACTGAATGTGTCTTTCTGATGTCTTGGGAGCTTGTTTCCTCTTTGATAAAACTGTTCTCTTTCTGATGCATGGCCTTGTAGTTATACTGAGAATGTTTTCTGTTTCAGTAATTTGGCAGCCAGGTCTGATTCTCTTACCAATCGATCACTTTTCCTTACAGTGTGTTGGGAGTGTTGTCCCCATGTGGTCATGGTTGATGTACAACTCCTTGGTGTACGTGGTTGGTTAGAGACTTCTCACTGACTTATATCTTCATCACGCAAACGCTGAATACTTGCAAAGTGGTAATGCTCTGCTTACTTACTGATAACTTGCATACCTTATCTAGGTCATCAAATCCCTGCCTATATTCCCGCAGCATGGTCAATGTTTTTGAATATTGGAGCACTGTTTGAGTCATACACTTCTGTGGTGGGGCAACATTTTTTCCCTTTAAAAGTGCTAGAACAGTTGTTTGTTTCATTGACACTGACTACCATCATGTTATAAAAACCGAGAGAAGTAATAGTGGAACTCAGTGTAACAAAGATTGTCATTAAGTAATAAGAGCAAATAACTATCACACTGTAATAACCCATGTAGGCATCGAATTAAAATGTTCTAATAAGAGAGAAGTAATTTTAATACATGTTCTAAAGCAATGTGGTAAACCATCTAATTTCTCACTACATTTAGAGACTGAAAAAAAGGAAGTGTGTCATGGAGGAATAGTGAAGGAAGGCAGAAGATACCTTGGAAGAAAGACGAGAAGGAAAGTATTAGTAAACAAAAGAAGTAAATAAGAAAGGATGAGAGTTATCAAAGAAGTAAGGACATAGATGGAAAAAGAAGGAGGAAGGAAGCATGGGAAAATGAAAGCAACGTTAGAGAACTGAGAAAACATGGTTGCAAGGAAGGAAGGGTGGGAGGCAGGACGGAACGCCAACTAAATAAGTAAGAGAAAAAATAATGAAGGTATGAAGGAAATCAAACAGAGCGGAATGCATAGAGAAATAAGAACAGGGAGACGGTGGAATAAAGGAAAGGAACAGGATAGGAAAAAATAAGGAAGGCAGGGAGGTGAGGGGATGAATCAATCAATCAATCATGCCATTTGTATAGCGCACTACTCCCCCGGGAGGGTCTCAAGGCGCTTGGGGGGAGGGGTATGCTACTGCTCGAACAGCTAGGTCTTGAGTTGTTTCCTGAAGGCGAGATGGTCCTGGGTCAGCCGAAGGTGGATGGGGAGGGAGTGGAGGGAAACAAGACAAAGAAGGAAGCCTGTAATTAATGAAGGAAAGAAAAAAGAAAGGAAGAAAATAGAGAGGAAAGGGTGGAAACAGGAACATTGTCCGTATTAAGGCATAGGCCTCCATTAAACAAAAAAAAAAAAAAAAATCATAATAATAACTCTTAGGTTTGTGACATATTGATTTGACAAAGTGAATTTCCTAAAGGGTTCAATTTGAGAAGAATGCACAAGATCGGTCTATTGAAAAAGCCTAACATGAAATTCGAATAGTCAATTGGAAAGATGAGAAAACCTGTCATTCCTGATAGCTCAGTAGAATTAAGCACATGTGTGGCGAAAATTATCTATTTCCCAAAACAAAGTCATGCGTAAATTATTTCCAGTCGGTAACCTAAGTTCAAGACGGAAAATATGGTTCCACTATTTTTTATTGTGTCCCGTGTAACAAAAAATTAGTTTGAGCATAAAAAGGAAATAAGTAAACACAGGTGAAGCTCCGTGTTAAAGAATAATCCAATTTAACTTTTGGTATTCACAACAACTTGTTTTACTAAAAAATGTATTGTACCAAAGCGAATTTAAATAATGCTGTCTAGTAAATACTCATGTGCACGGCTTTGGGTTTTCCCATATGGACTGAGCAAAGAAAAAAAAATGGGCAGATATCAAAACTATAAGTTGGATATGCTGGGGGGTATATGCGTGCCCCGCTCACAATATTTAAGGTTTAGGCCAAGAGCTCCGAAGATTGCCTCTGTGGCATATTCAAGTTGTGTATAAAACATATACAAATATGTTGTTCCAGTCAATTATACTGCTGAAATGGATGTCTTAGGTGAGAGCAGATGTACGTTTAGTCACTGGAAAAAATGTTTTTTTTAAAGTGACAATGTGTTGTCTGAAATGTTCATGTCTTATTCAGGTCAGTGTTCATTACTGTACTATATAGGGCATACGTTTGCCGTCTAGAGGCATTCGTAGCTTATCCAGTATATTTTTATTTACATTTTTTGTTATGGTAGTTGTAGTTATTTATAAATACAGAAAGCACTAGAAGGATAAAAGAAAACATGGACTGAATTAGCACTTTCCTATGGACAAATGAAAATTAAAAGCTCTGCATTTAGGGTCCCTTGTTAGGTAGCACATGGAATTCTGAATGGGAAAACAACAGTTCGTACGTCTTTCACCAAGAAGTTCCGAATGAAAACGAAGGATGCGGTGCCTATCACCCAGAACCCCAAGAAAAAAAAGAAAAAATTGATGACAGCCCCTTCCAGAATTTTATGTTAAGCATGTGTCCAATACTGACTTATTAGCAGCAGCAGCACCAGTCTTTTTTGCTAATGTTTTTAGCTAATGTTTAAAAGGAGAGTACTATGTTTTAATTGAGCTTAGCTGACAGTTTTTTCATGATTGTAAATAGAGGCACTTCAATTATTCTATGTTTTAAAATGATTGTTCTTTTGGTTGCAGTTTTAAATTTAACTTTTATTTTGCAATATCTCGGTATCGATTTTTGTTTTACTGTGCAGTGCATTGTTTTGTCCTTTTGACCCCATGTTAAAAAATAGATTTTCCTTTTAACTGCTGTGCCTTTTTGTTGTAAGGACTCTTAACTCTTAGGAAACATGACTCTACTCTTGTAACGTCTGAGCACAGTCAGTTGTAGCTGAGACCTTATGTGATCAATTCTTCCAACAAGTACAATAAAAGAAGTATGGAGAGAGTGGATCTCGGATCAGTGCTCTTTAGTCTTTGGTTTTAATGTGGTTTTTTTATGGTTTTTGCCATTGTTTGGATGTGGTATTACGGCCATAGCATTTTGTGAACGGTTTTATTGTCCTGTTTGTACTCTTATAAGGTTTTAGTCTCAAGTAGTCATTTGGTTAGACCAGAGTCAACGTATCCTCCTTGATGTATTTACTTTGCTGACACAATAACATTTTAATAGTAAATGTATTTATTTTAGTTTAGGAATAGCTTTTTTGATCTTTTAAAAATACATTTCTATCTATTATTCACCTTTTCATCTGCATTTGTTTTAATTTGATGTCTTAATAACATGCTGTTAGTTTTACAGTTTGTTTTTATTTACAAAGTGAAGACGTGCACACCTAGGCTCTCTTACAGATGCAACAACAATAATAGCACTTTTACAAAAGATCCAACTCCGCAGTATTGTGCTGCGAATGCCATTTTGAGTTTACCATTTGCAATACAAACTTCATCTTCTGACTCATTTTCACAACACTCTTTTTTTAAGGCACAGAATGACTCTGCTATAAAAGCCTTTTTAGGAAAGTAGCCCTGCTACTAGCTTCCATACTGTTGTAACCCAAGAATTTGCTTGAATTCTGAATTTTCTTTCAAGGACAGCTGGGCTCAATACACACAAAGTAGCCTAACTATTACCAAACACTTTATGAATAAATAACATTGGCTTTGTCAATGCTTGTTTTGCTTAAACAGTGGGGAGGAAGATACGTTTAGAGTAAGAATTCAGGAAGCCATTGGCCCTTTTTTTCTTATTCCTTAGCGATTGTGTTTGCTTTTACATTGCATGGGAGTGGGCAGGCTGAAACTGTTAAAAATGAGCATGGCAGCCATGACAGTGACTGGGTGCCTTTGTTCGTAGTCAGTGGGAGGTTGTGCCCACTGTTCACCTTCTACCCGGAAGGCTGCAATACCCACTGTGAAGCTGATGGGCCGGGTAAGGCTCTCATGATGAGGGTGGGGCCTTGCCGATGGAATGAGGCAGAACTGCAGTTGTTCAAGGTCAGTTACACAGGAGTAGAGTCATGTTCTAAAAGGATATTTTGTCACGCCACATCACACAACACCATTAAGGAATGAGGAAAATAGAGTCTGACAACAGGGTTTTTCTTTGAGACTTCAGTAAAGTACAGCATTTTTTTATTTATTTGTTTAGGTAATTTAAATGTTGCATTGATGTTGCTTTCAATAGTGCTATTACTATGGAATGTAAATCCTATTAAAGTACTCTCAACCTTGCAGCCACTAAAGGTTTTTAAATGCCATACATTTCAAAGTTTCATCATCTGCTTTCTCCGTTAATTTGGTTTCAACATATGTAAGTCAGCTAAATGGATCTACCAAACAATGTCCTCAATATTTATTTAGAATTTTAGCATTAAAAATCAAGTTTGAGGGGCATGGCCTAATTGCCTGTTAAATGGCTGCCGCTACTTAGGACTCCTAGAACCTTCAATATGAGTGCAGCCCCATGGGAGGTTGCCTTTTTCCCCAATGCGGGTTTGAGCAGTGATGGCGGGGGAGCATGCGGGAGCAGGTAAGTGTAATTCTCGACCATGTATCAGCTGGTTTAACAACGTTATTCCTCCCATATTGCTCCCTCCCAAATTGGCCACCATCTTGGATTTTTCCTGGCCTGAAGCAGTGCCTCAAACTCACGCTGTTGGCCCCGCTGGGGAATCAAGGCAGCCTACCTGCTATTTATAAATCACTTTCAAAGTGTTGAATATCTGCCCATCGGGAGTTTGTGCTTTGCACTGGAGGTTCCTGGTTCCTTTGGGTCATAGATTCTTTCATGGCTTTGAGTGCAGACACTGCTACCCCCTTCTTATTAAAATCGGTGCCTTTATCCATGAACATGCCCCTTCACCACTAAGACACTTACATCAACAATAATAAATGGAAAGCGCGATGTGCATTGCGAATTCATGGCATACTACACCAGAGTGTATCAGTCACGGCACGGTGCAACGCAGATGGATATAGACTCCTTTCTTGACTCCTTGACATTGAGTCAAATCACAAGGGAGCAAAGTGATGAACCATGCGAGCCTCTCACGCTGCTGGAGGTGCAGGAGGCTATCCACTCTTTAGCTACGGGCAAAGCGCCGGGCCCTGATGGGTATCCAGACCAATATTATAAGGCTTACCAGCAGACCCTGGCACCGTGGCAACTTGGCATGTATCAGCATGCGCAGGAAGCAGGTGCGCTCCTTCACACGCTCTGTGAGTCTCTTCTGGTGTCCCTACCGAAGCCCAACAGGGATACAGAACTGATAGGCTCCTATCGGCCGCTAGAGCTCCTTTATTCTGACAATAAGGTTTTGGAAAAACTCCTAGCAAATCGATTAGCCCCGTTAGTGCCACTCCTAGTGAACGCTGACCAAAATGGGTTTGTGCCTGCTTGCAGCACGTCCCTCAATCTGAGACGTTTTTTCCCGGTGGCTCACTTCTCCAGGACCGCATGGGCGCATGCTGGGTGCCTGTGCCTGGAGAAATCATTTGACACCCTGGAGTGGGGGTTTCTACCATCATGACAGCAGCGCTGTGATTGGTCTGAGTGGCCTGGTTCGGTGCCCAAACAGGGAGCGGGAGCCTGTGCATGTTCTCCACCCAAGCTGTGCAATAAAGCCAGGTGCAGAGCTTGCTAGGTGCGCATGAACGTTATGCCAGCCCAACACGACTGGCCAAATGATCAGGCACACATAAGTACACATATTTCCTCTTCATCCTGCTCTGCACACAATAAATACATCACCACAGAAATAGCATTCTACAACCATCCTGCATTAACACACATCTTGCAGGCCCTGGTCTTCATGTTTGCCACAACAATGTGGAAATTTGCATAGCAAATTTCTTGGACCCTTGTGGTAATCATATTCCAAACATCATAGAGCTTTGTGAGAATATATTCAAGGCAGTTCACATCTCTAGGGAGCCAGTTCGCAGATGTGGGCTCAGAAAATACTATTATCTCCTCCCCGGTTTCAAGCACAAAATCCATGCCCGGATGTCACATGTAAGTTGAACTAAATCAAAATGTATTCTTACTAGTAGGATAATCTGTTGCATTTCTAGACATTAAACTATTCACAAGACATTAGTCATCAGTAGTATACAAAATTCAGGTATATAAAGCATTGCCACAGATTTCTGTTCTTGCCCCACCATACTGCACAAAAAAGGAAGGAGAAGTTAGAAAAAAATGATATTCAAAAGTGAGAGGGCGCAAGAGAGGGACTTAGGAAGGAGAATGATGAAGGGTTTGTGGCAATATCATATATGTTCGCAGGTCTTGGAGGTTATCTGTGGATCACTGTAGTAAAACACATTAAAAGCTCAAAATAAACTCTCAGGAAAATATCCTGCAATATTAGATTCTCTACAGAAAAAATAACCTGTGCAAAGTATCTAACACTCCATTGTTCCCATTTTCCAGTGCCTCAGCCTGACACTGAGAGTTGAACTGTCCGTACAGTATTCTACACTGAACTGCTTCCTGTACAGGTTTCCAAGTCCTCTGTGCAAGATAAGGCTCGTATTTACAGTAGCACAAAGAATATATTATATGTATGCAGGCTATACAGTGCAGACTACTGGTAAATAGTCCAAAAAGCAATAAAAACCAGCCACTAGCATTGCAGCATTTAATTCTGGCAGTGCTTGTATAAATGTAATTCCTAATCTTTTAAGTTGCCAGCAACAGTAAAACCCTGAAAGAAATCTTTGAGGTTGCAGAGCACAAACCATTTAAACTGGCTGGCGTGTAAAAACAAACACAAAACAAGGAGGTTTTGAGGTTAACTGAAATTCAACAATTTGTTTTCCAACTAGGAGCGTGTACCTGGAGAGCTGGAAAGCACCTATCTACAGTTCCATGGACAATGCCAAAATGCTACATTTTAAGTAATTGTATCTTTACCCTGTCCAAACTCATCTCTTTAAAGTTCCAAATTAGCTGTGCTGGAGAAATACATGGCGTAATAACCCGTGCAAAGCTGCGCGAGCCGGAATGATCTGCTCAGGATAATAACAATAGCTCCTCAGTGGTGAAAATGCTCAAAATGAAGTGCAATTTTACACGAAAGCTCAGAAACCACAGACGAGGCTAATATTTTTCAGAAAAAGCCAATATCAACATTTTTGATTCCGTGTTCAATTCATGAATCTGTAGGCAGGTTAATACTATCCAGATTATTCCGGGGCTTTTTGAGGTTTTTAAGAATAAGCCATTCATGGAACAGTCCCCCATTAAAGGCTCTTCCATTTAGTTTCCATGCACTCATTCTTATTTACAAAACGAGGTTTCTTTGGAAAGACGTCATGCGAAATAGCTTTAACCCGTATGTCTATCACTGGCTTTTTGATGTGATTGGGACATATGTCATATCCAGAAAACATCACTTGCGCCGGCCCTTGGCAAGCTGAAGCCGATCTTGTACTGCTTGGAAGTGGTGTTGGCAAGGATTTGTGGTACCCAGGTCAATTGAGGAGCATGAAATTATGGATTTTAGAGGTTATATAAGATTTTACTTTTGGGACACGTTTTCAATACTCAGTGTAAGGCGAAGATAATGTCTACGTGCCAGCCGGGGTACCATCAGGGGGGTCTCCTTGTAGCACTCATGGGGATAGTAAGCATTTTATGAGACAATGAAAGGCACAGTTCATAGACCACCGCTTGGATTCCATGACAACAAGGTGGCACGTGAATGACAACTTATAAATATACATGTATCAGTCGTCAGCAGCCTCTTGGACCGGGTTCTAAAATCAGCCCTGAGAATTGCATTCATGCCATTCCTATATGGTACGGAGTAACTGTAGCGCATGAGTCAGACCACCTACACAAACGTTTTGATGTGGGGATATTATATACATATCTGCAGTAAAAATGTATGCATTCCCTCAGGCTTTTTCTTCAGGCTGGATATCTGATAATCCCTTTATGTATCTACCCCCTAATTCAACCAACCAGAGGTTTTCCTTGTCACATATCACCATTCAGGTCTGGTCTGCAGTCTGTTCTCTTATTTATTTTATTTTTTTACTAAGTAGAGACATAGGATACAGCACATTCATCATTATCATTTCATCAGTACATTAGATCCTTAATATGACCACAAAGTGCAAATGTGCATAAGGGGGATAGTCCGGTATACTTTCATTAAAGTGCAACAATGTTAGATCTAGCAGCCACCTGTTCAATACATTAGATCCTTAATATATCCACAAAGTGCAAATGTGTACCAGGGGCTAGTCCAGTATACTCTCAATAAAGTGCGACAGTGCAAGATTTAGCAGTCAACCATTCAAAGCCATCCAAGATACAATTCCTCAAGTTTCACTCTTGCTCTTCTTTAAGCTCTATATGTAATCCTTCCACCCCCGAGTTTAACCAAAGCTTCTCTTAAGTAAATTACCATTGCAGAGTATGCCTCCTTATGCTCAGTATGCCTACTGATCCTTTTCCCGAACGCTTTCCCATCAGCTTCTTGGTGCTGGCACTGGATTCACCACTGATAGTTATGCCCTTGTCAACTTCCCTTTCACACAAGAGGAGTGACAACCTCAAACCAGGTTATTACGGACACTGTCTCCAGTCCTGAACTTTTCACCCACAAATCCTTGATATCAGGTATGTTGTTCTAATTAATTAAATGAAAACAACAGCTTCCAAAATGACCTTCAAGGAGGTTGTCATCCAACACCAAAGCAAATAGGATGGGTCAGCTCTGACCTTTATTAGCTTCCTCAATGATAGGGAATTTAATATCTAGTCACTGACATTTCAAAAGTTTGTGTAAATATTTTACTTGCTTAATATGTTAAGCCTATTTTTCAACACTGTGAGCAGTTTATGCTAACACAATAAAACACCTTCCGATTAAATGTAAATACTACATACCAGAAAGCTTCAGTTATCAGTACATTTGCTGTGGCCAGCCACACCTCCTTGCAGTGTCACAAATTCTGAATTTACATGCTAGGCTTATGTGGTATGTACATGTATTTCATATTTTTTGTTTAACTGGACTGCATCAGTGTCGCTGCTCACATAATCTTGGAAAACATGGCAAATGTCATTTCTGCAAGTGGATCCCCAAGGGGTGGATTGTGTATGAATCCTTCACTGTGTTTTAGAGCAAACTAATGAATACAGCAGAATCTTTCCTTTGCTTGGGAACTTGCCTGCTTATGTAAATTTTTGGCAAAGTCATTACTACTGATTTTGTCTTTTTGGAGTGTGGATACCAAGAAGCATCTAATCTACCTGTGCTTTCTGGTTATCCATACCCTGGTCAGCAACCTGAGTTGCTTCTGCAGAATTTAGATGGCAGTGATTCAGATCATTTGTGCAAGTGTCTACAGAAGATGGTTGAGTCATAAGACAAAAGTTAGATTTCAAAGAAATAACTAAAGAAAGTCTTTACTAACTACTCACCACTAACTTGAAAATACCTCATTTTCACAGGTTTCCGGATAATTCAGGCACGGGTTAGTAATTTGGTGTAGTTGTTCAGGCCTTTGATGGTAAAGGTTCAATAGGTCAAGAAATTACATGAAGCTCAAAAGGTATTTGTGGAAGTATGTGGTACAGGAACACTAAAAGACACTTTGGGCTAGATGTAGGTAAATGTTATTTACCAATTCATAAATACCGAATTTTACCGATTCGGTATTTATGAATCGGTAAATATGAAGGGGGAGATGTAGGTATTTCCAGATGTTGAAATACCGAATCGTTAATATTCGGTATTTACCGATTCGGTAAATACCGAATCGGTATTTCCTATTGATTCCTATGGGCTGTGAAGCCCATAGGAATCAATGGGAAATACCGATTCGGTAATCACCGAATCGGTAAATACCGATTCCAGCAAGGGTGCAGGGGGTGTCACTTTGACACCCTCTAGCACCCCAAAAATAGGCATGTGGGCCATGTGGCACACAAACATGCCCTAAGGGCATGTCTGTCTGTCACATGGCTAGGTGTGCATGCACACCTAGGTTCGGTATTTTAACACCCAATTGGATTGGGTGGTAAAATACCGATTTTGTAGGGCCTTTGGGACTCAGAAGAGTCCCACCTACATCTGGGATTTACCGAATCGGTAAAAATACCGATTCGGTATTTTACATCGGTAAATTTACCGATTCTGTAAAATTATGCCCCTACATGCCAATTCTTAAATACCGGTCGGTAACGGCCGAAATCGGCCGTTACCGACCGGTATTTAGGCTCCTACATCTGGCCCTTCATTGCCATGCACCTCAGGGCAAGAAGTTCTTCTTGTTTTAAATCCATTGTAGGGGAAGTTCTTACCTGGAAATTGTCTAATTTACCTTGAGTATTATACACCACGTCATTGTATCATACACCATACGTTCGTAGTGTCTTCTCACTAACAATTTCATGTATGCGTCTTTGTCTTTGCCTCAAAAAATGTAACTAATGATTAATTTAGATTATTGTAGTTCATTTATGGAATTACTTGTATGCACTAATACATGATTAATTCATTCCGTTTATAATGTTGGAATAACTTTGCATTCAATATCATTAGTGGCTAATTTAGATAATTGCAATTCATTGATGGAATCACTCGTATGCACAAATCATCATGATTTCATTCCGGTTTTAAAGTGGGAATAATTCCGTCTTGATCAAACTACCTGCTGGACAATTCAGCAGTCTTTCTTCCATCATCTGACAGTGTACGTTCACGGCGCTCCTTCCATAACGTGCATGTGCTCTGAGCATGGCTTTATTACTGGCAGCTTTACACTTGTCAGTCTCGAGCCGGTCTCTTGAAGGATGATCGACTGAGACGTCTTTAGAGAAAATACCAGGTATTTGTATTGATTAGCTTGGCTCCCCACCCAGGCTGGTTGAGTCTTTTCAGCTTTCACCAGGTTTCTAATAGTATGCCTTACTTATATTCCAGATTAGAAAGTGTGATTCATTTACTAATTACCGGATTAATTTTCCTGGTTGAGTTAAAATTACCGGCCCCTTCAGCCCACCCCTTCTGCGAATGAGATGCAGGTAAGTACATTGGGACATGTATTCATTAAAACCACGAAATCTGTGACCCGTATTTAGAATGGGCAATCTAAAATATGCACCTCTATTCCACAGACTATGCTCCCTTGAGAGCTGGCAGCAGGGCCTCCAACGCAAGGCACCTGATTTAGGTCAGTATCCCAGGTACCTTTTAGATCCCACTGTTTTGATCTATTTTTAGGTTTCTTGATACATCCCCTACACTCTTATACTTACTCCTGTAGGTTGCCCTCCACCCTTCCCTGTCCTGAGGAAGACCCGCATGCAGAGGTTCCAAAGTACTAACCCTGGGCGAAGCACTACGCTACGCTTGCGGAGTTTGCAATGTACCCCCAAGCCTTAGTCGGGTCAAAACATCGACATCTACCCACAATAAGGGCCTGTACCACATGATAAAGCCACCCCGTCGTCCCTTGAACATATGATAAATTTCTCTACAACACATTAATTAATTATGGTGTACTAATGAAAGAATGATGTTTTATGGACAGGCCACAACCAACCGGTGCTAATGTAATAACTAGTTGTTTATGTCAAATCATTGTAACCCTTTCTATCGAACCACCTCCACTCTGTGTCCTTCTAAGTTCTATCACACACAAGAGCACTCTTTCTTCACTTCCCTTTTTCGTGGAGCAACCTCCTAACAATTACCTGTTTAGTAATGCCATATCTTGTTTTTTTGATAGTATGAATAAAATAGACATTTTGCGATTAAAATAGTGGGTATTTATTATCTATCTATGATCTATTATCTATCATCGTGTATTGAGTACTATATGCTGAATATGTTTCTGCATGCAAATCTTTTGAATTACAAACTTAGTTTGACTCAGTGCATGAAAAAGGAGTCCAAGGGCCAATTGTTTTTCTATATCATACCTGGAACCATGAGTACTTAATTCACAGATGAATGGGTAGGGGAAGGTGAGCTCAGAGAAAGGGATGAAGCCAACCTGTAAGGGAATAGGCAAAGGGAAGTGTAAGGACCAGGTTCCAATGGGAGAATGCATCGGCAGAAAGGAAGGAAAAGTCATTGAGAACACCGAACTCCTCTTGAGGGAGCCACATGATCAAAACACACAGAAGGAAGAGAAGATTCTTGGATTGGATTGGAGGAAAGCTGTCATACAAAAGGGAGGTATAGGCGAGTCAATATTGAAATCACATTTAAACTCCTAGGGCTAGATGTAGGTAAATCAGATTTACCGCTTCATAAATACAGAATTTTACCGATTCGGTATTCATGAATTGGTAAATCTGATGTAGGTATTCATTCGGTAAAAAATACCGAATCGGTATGATTCGGTATTTACCGATTCTGTAATTACAGAATCGTTATTTGCTATTGATTCCTATGGGCCTTGAGGCCCATAGGAATCAATGGCAAATACCGATTCGGTAATTACAGAATCGGTAAAAATACCGAATTGCCAAGGGGGACAGGGTGTCACTTTGACACCCTGTAGCACTCCAGTTTTTGCCTTGTGTGCAATGTGACACACATACATGCCCTTAGGGCATGTATCTGTTCCACATTGCACAGGTGTACATGCACAGATGTGCATGTACACAGAAATTCGTAATTTACCATGCAACAGTATTACATGGTAAATAACGAATTTCTAAGGGCCTGTGGCACTGTAAACTGTGCCACCTACATTTGGAATTACAGAATCAGTATATTTACCGATTCGGTAATTTACCGAATCGGTAGTTTTACTGAATCGGTAAATATACTGATTCTGTCATTTTCAGCCCCCTATATAGCAAAACCCAAATACCGGTCGGTCGGCCGTTACCGACCGGTAAATGGCGACCTACATCGGGCCCCTAGTAATCAAAGGCGCAGAATGGGAAGGATTACATAGGAAAATAAAGAAAGAAAGGAAAGCCCTTCAGTAAAAAAGATAACACCGGGAACACATAGACAAAGGAGTTAAACGTTAATTGATTGGGAACAGGTCACAATAAGAAAAGATAACAAATGTGACAGAGAGAGAACGAACACGAGAGAAAGAAATAAAAGATCTGGCTAAACCACAGCCACTGGCAAGAGAAGAAATAAAAGGATAAAAACAGGCTGAAGCCAGCAAGGAAAATAACGCCTAAATACACACATATATGTATAGTGTAATTTGCTACTTATTACCGTTGGTGAGGGAAGTCAGGGGCCATACATTGTTTCTTTATTACCACTTGTGAGAAAATTTTAAATCAACAATCTGGATTCAAATATAAACAGTTAATCTGTTAAAAGCCTGTAGGTGTCTTCTGTTAAGTCACACCCAATAGTTGTTTTAGGGCCAGATGTAGGTAATCCCAGATTACCGATTCTTAAACACCGAATCATACCGATTCGGTATTTAGGAACTGGCAATCGGGATTTAGGTAATTTTACCGATTTCATTACCGAATCGGTATGATTCGGTAATTACCGAATCGGTATTTACCGATTCGGTAATTGCCATTCATTCCTATGGGCCTGTAGGCCCATGGGAATGAATGTCAATTACCGAATCGGTAAATACCGATTCGGTAATTGGGGGAAACATTGAAGGGTGGCAGGGTGTCACTTTGACACCCTGTTGCACCCCTCAATTGTGCATGGGTGCACATGTTGCAGACATACATGCCCTTAGGGCATGTATGTCTGCAACATGGCACTGTTTAAAAAGCAAAAAAAATGCTTTTTAAAGGGTTTTTGTTATTTACCACCAACTTCTAGTTGGTGGTAAATAACGAATTTTTAGACCCCTGTAGCACTGATTGCAGTGCTACCTACATGTCAAAATACAGATTCGGTAATTTTACCGATTCAGTATTTTACAGAATCGGTAAAATTACCGAATCTGTATTTTAACATGCCCCTACATCTCCATCTTCAAATACCGGTCGGTAACGGCCGAAATCGGCGGTTACCGACCGGTATTTGCCTTCCTACATCTGGCCCAAAATGGCTTAAAATGTCTTGAAGAACTTACAGGAGCAAATCATTTATGACGCCAACATTAACTGTCATCAATCCCCCTTTCAACATGTGCCAGCTGGAAACTGAGGACATCAGCAATACAAAGTCACAGGCAGCACGGATGCTCTGAGTATGAGGTCCTATGCTAATGAAGCGAGAATGGAAATACTGAAGGTCAGTTACTCACTTTTCTGGAAACTTCCATAGGATAATGACAATGGTGAAACCTCACCAGCAGGCAACTTTCTATGAACCGAGTGAGAAAGGACATTTCAAAGACACAAACACAGTCAAGACTGGTTTTTACATAATACACAAAGGCAGTGCACAGTGGATTGACTAGTTAGTTATATTGAAATCTCAGATAAGTATGATCGAAGGTATTTGGAACCCTGACACGTGATTAAACCTAGAAATATAGAATTCATTATGGGGGCTGCATCATCTAGCTAATGACTCCATTCAAGTTGCCTATCTGAATCAGCAGTGTTGGCACCAAAATCCAGATCAATTTTGTTTTCAGAATTAACATGAAACACTCTCAGGAGGAGGTGCGGCATGAAATTCCTCTTAGATAATTTAAGGTGCCCATCTTCTAAGTTGGGAGTAATTCACGGGCCACTCAATTTAGCGGGGTAAAATACATTTGCATTTTCTATTGTTTTAAAGCAATGAGCAAACAAGTAGTTCATCTGTAATATCCACAATCCATGTGATCAATTCTGCAACCAACCTAGATTAACCAACTTTTTCCAGGAATGAGTGACTTCACTAACAAAGTCGAGTTTTCCTCCGGTAGATAAAAGGGTTTTCAACCGCTAATTCCAGTAGACATTACTGTGAACGTTATGTGCACACTAGGTTAAGTTACATAGCATCAGAGTTGTACCACATGCAATCTAAGGTCTAACAATATTCAAAAGTATGTATTATTCCTTACCTAAATAAAAATATTATTCATGGTCAGAGATTGTCTCTAGCAATGGTGCTCTGTCCTTGCCTGAAAGAACAGTACAAACCCTGCTTTCCCTCTTGACTACTGCCTGTGCCTCCCCATTTGTGGAAGTGTGTCCTGTTTTTGTGACCCAATAGAATCTCAAGTTGAGTAATTGGTCTGCCTGTAGCCCACAATGTAACATCGTCCTCCTTTTTCACAAGTTTGTATTGTCATTTTTCTTAAAGTGAACTCTGAAATCTCCAGTCACTTCTGCTGCCTATCTCACTGTGGGGTGGTCTTTGTAGACACCTTATTAGGTTTCACGCAGGTGAAAACCTAATGAGAATAGTATGTGGCTTGGGAATCCGCCCTCTGTTCCATTGGCTAGCTCCATAAATGGAGGCTAGCCATTGGAACAGAAATCTTTAGGTTTCGCCTAAGTGAAAGCTGCGCACTGCGCAGCTTTTCACGCAGGTGAAAACCTAATGAGAATAGTATGTGGCTTGGGAATCCGCCCTCTGTTCCAATGGCTAGCTCCATAAATGGAGTCTAGCCATTGGAACAGAGATCTGTCTGTCATGGCCGGACCAGATTCGTGGGCGTTCCCGCGATTTCTTCCCTCTCCACCCTTTTCTGATCGTCATCGCGGCGGTGGGCGTGTTTATTTATTTTTTCTTTCTGCGGCATCCTTCCTCACACCAGCCGGACGGCTCTCCCTGTGAGGACGCAGACCTGACACGCTCCCTACTCCGAGCCGACACAACAAACCGCCTCCTCCCCCGAAGCCTCTCTCCTCGGACTCTGCAAGCGGAGGCCCGCGTCACGGGCCGCATATCAATGGAGTGCATTCCATCAGGACCCGGATGCCCTCGGAGCTGACTGTGCGCACAGAGAACCTGTGGCTTGAAACGGAGGGCTGTTGAGAGGCGCTATGGGGAGACCCCCGTAAATGTGGGCTGCGGTTCGCGGAGGTTCCTCTGCCAGATTCTGCCGACAGGACCTCGGACCGGTAGAAAATTCGCATCCTAGGTTTTGAGGCCAAACATGCCTATGCCGCGAATTACATGCGGGTGCTCTAAAACCATCCACCAGCCTCCCTGCTGTCAACTTTGTCTCATTACAAGGAGCTCCGTCCTTACTTTTATCATTATGTTGCTTCTCGACTTCTCTGTGTCGTTTGCCTCATGCAAAAACCCTTCACTTCTGTGTGAATTTGGGCACGCACCGCCCACATTTCCTGACGCAAGCCATCTCCCACGGTGCTCCCGAAAGCTGGCGTTTTTAAACTGAGCCAGCGTTAAATTGTTTTAGAATATTGCACGTGAAGGTGAGAAATATTCGGACAGCAGGTCGCCCTAGTCTTACCCTGTTTATTTATATTTCGAATCGCAGCGGAGATGGACTTACTACTGTCTTCTAACTCAATGTGTCAATAGTTTTTGTAAGTAATTGTTCGCCCGTGCACTTTTTAAAGTAGCGCTAAATGCGTTTGTGCTGTCACGCCGTAAGAGGCGCTGTGGAAAACTTCTCAATCTAAGTTACAATATAAAGTAAACAATCATTGTAATGTCCCAGTCATCCAGATAAAAATGCTAAAACTAGTGAGTGAGGTGGATAAATGAATCAATCGGTGGATGGATGGATGGATGGGTTGCGTGGGCTGATAGCTAGGCATGGGTAGATGGATGCAAGGCGTACTCCCAAAGGCTTCATGTGAAAAAACACAGAATTTAAGCTGTCGAAACCTACTGTGCGATTCAAATTCAAAATCCACTTTCTAAATCCATCTTCGGAAGGTTTCGGGTCGGGTTTCCCAATTTACATGTCAGCCAGAACCCGGATGTAAATAGAAATAATCGAAAGTTAGACGCAAAACCTGGAATGACACTTGGTGAATGCAACCGGTGGCGGATGTTTGCAAACACCCTGCCCTCCTTGACATCCCCCCTCGCCCCGGGTAGGTGCTGTCCGACTCCGGCGAACTCACTGCGAGCGACCCGTATTCATGTTTAGACTTTAACTACCCGAGCTGAAAAAAGACACACTGCTTGGCTGAGTCACAGACCTAGAGGGGTCTTCGTCGCATCCGTTCGTTTATTTATTTATGTGGCTTTTGCATATTATTTTTACGTGTATGAGTAGGCATGCATTTAATTATGTATCCATTATGTGTTTATGTGCGCATGCGGGGGCATATTCCCTAATGCATGATTTATCTGTGTGCACGTATGTTGATGTATGTATTCATTCCTCCTATACCCAGCTCTATATATATAATGTCATTGCGTGTTTGTGTGCTTCGCTAGGGATTGGCCCACGCATCAGTATTAACGTGCTGCGCATGTAAGCATTTTCTGCCTGTGCCTCCCCATTTGTGTAAGTGTGTCCTGTTTTTGTGACCCAATAGAACCTCAAGTTGAGTAATTGGTCTGCCTGTAGCCCACAATGTAACATCGTCCTCCTTTTTCACAAGTTTGTATTGTCATTTTTCTTAAAGTGAACTCTGAAATCTCCAGTAACTTCTGCTGCCTATCTCACTGTGGGGTGGTCTTTGTTGACACCTTTTTAGGTTTCGCCTAAGTGAAAGCTGCGCACTGCGCAGCTTTTCACGCAGGTGAAAACCTAATGAGAATAGAATGTGGCTTGGGAATCCGCCCTCTGTTCCATTGGCTAGCTCCATAAATGGAGGCTAGCCATTGGAACAGAAATCTTTAGGTTTCGCCTAAGTGAAAGCTGCGCACTGCGCAGCTTTTCACGCAGGTGAAAACCTAATGAGAATAGTATGTGGCTTGGGAATCCGCCCTCTGTTCCATTGGCTAGCTCCATAAATGGAGGCTAGCCATTGGAACAGAGATCTGTCCATCATGGCCGGACCAGATTCGTGGGCGTTCCCGCGATTTCTTCCCTCTCCACCCTTTTCTGATCGTCATCGCGGCGGTGGGCGTGTTTATTTATTTTTTCTTTCTGAGGCATCCTTCCTCACAACAGCCGGACGGCTCTCCCTGTGAGGACGCAGACCTGACACGCTCCCTACTCCGAGCCGACACAACAAACCGCCTCCTCCCCCGAAGCCTCTCCCCTCGGACTCTGCAAGCGGAGGCCCGCGTCACGGGCCGCATATCAATGGAGTGCATTCCATCAGGACCCGGATGCCCTCGGAGCTGACTGTGCGCACAGAGAACCTGTGGCTTGAAACGGAGGGCTGTTGAGAGGCGCTATGGGGAGACCCCCGTAAATGTGGGCTGCGGTTCGCGGAGGTTCCTCTGCCAGATTCTCCGACAGGACCTCGGACCGGTAGAAAATTTGCATCCTAGGTTTTGAGGCCAAACATGCCTATGCCGCGAATTACATGCGGGTGCTCTAAAACCATCCACCAGCCTCCCTGCTGTCAACTTTGTCTCATTACAAGGAGCTCCGTCCTTACTTTTATCATTATGTCGCTTCTCAACTTCTCTGTGTCGTTTGCCTCATGCACAAACCCTTTACTTCTGTGTGAATTTGGGCACGCACCGCCCACATTTCTTGACGCAAGCCATCTCCCGCGGTGCTCCCGAAAGCTGGCGTTTTTAAACTGAGCCAGCGTTAAATTGTTTTAGAATATTGCACGTGAAGGTGAGAAATATTCGGACAGCACGTCGCCCTAGTCTTACCCAGTTTATTTATATTTCGAATCGCAGCGGAGATGGACTTACTACTGTCTTCTAACTCAATGTGTCAATAGTTTTTGTAAGTAATTGTTCGCCCGTGCACTTTTTAAAGTAGCGCTAAATGCGTTTGTGCTGTCACGCCGTAAGAGGCGCTGTGGAAAACTTCTCAATCTAAGTTACAATATAAAGTAAACAATCATTGTAATGTCCCAGTCATCCAGATAAAAATGCTAAAACTAGTGAGTGAGGTGGATAAATGAATCAATCGGTGGATGGATGGATGGATGGGTTGCGTGGGTTGATAGCTAGGCATGGGTAGATGAATGCAAGGCGTACTCCCAAAGGCTTCATGTGAAAAAACACAGAATTCAAGCTGTCGAAACCTACTGTGCGATTCAAATTCAAAATCCACTTTCTAAATCCATCTTCGGAAGGTTTCGGGTCGGGTTTCCCAATTTACATGTCAGCCAGAACCCGGGTGTAAATAGAAATAATCGAAAGTTAGGCGCAAAACCTGGAATGACACTTGGTGAACGCAACCGGTGGCGGATGTTTGCAAACACCCTGACCTTGACCGCCTTGACATCCCCCCTCGCCCCGGGTAGGTGCTGTCCGACTCCGGCGAACTCACTGCGAGCGACCCGTATTCATGTTTAGACTTTAACTACCCGAGCTGAAAAAAAACACACTGCTTGGCTGAGTCACAGACCTAGAGGGGTCTTCGTCGCATCCGTTCGTTTATTTATTTATGTGGCTTTTGCATATTATTTTTACGTGTATGAGTAGGCATGCATTTAATTATGTATCCATTATGTGTTTATGTGCGCATGCGGGGGCATATTCCCTAATGCATGCTTTATCTGTGTGCACATATGTTGATGTATGTATTCATTCCTCCTATACCCAGCTCTATATATATAATGTCATTGCGTGTTTGTGTGCTTCGCTAGGGATTGGCCCACGCATCAGTATTAACGTGCTGCGCATGTAAGCATTTTCTGTATTTAACGCTGATTTATCCAGGTGTACATGAATATACCCACGTGTTTATGTATCAGGTACGTATTTGTCTGGATACGTAGGCGGCTCTTCCATTAATTTTTAGGTTTGTATGTGTATTGATTATGTTTTCAATGAAGTGTCTACATTTACTTAATTTTCCATTCTTTGCGTTGATATGCGTGTACTCACGCTCTGGTATATGCTGTGCATATTTTTATTTATTGCAATGTTATGATCTATTTCCAAATATATGTACTCCCTTGTGTATTATGGATTTACGTGCATACGTTGGTGAGTATGTCTTTAAATGTATAGAACACTTGTAGTTATATGCAGGAATTTACTTTTAAATCTGTTTATATGTTCAGCTGTGCGTGACTTTATTATGTATGTGCTGTTTATTTACTTTTCTATCTTGGAATCACTCATGCGGCCAGACAATAGCAGCTTTCTCTGAGCTCTGTGTATACTAACGAGCACAGAGGGGGTTCTAGCTTAGCTACACAAAGTCCTCTGGTATATTTACTTTCTAAGTTGACGATTTCAGTACTACACCCAGGAGTTCTATTCAACTGGACCAAGGACCGAGAGATTAAGCTATTGCCATTGTAAATGACAATGCCATTTATTGATCTGTTTTCAAAACCAACACATGAATACAAAGTTTGTCATTCACAATGCCAATAGCTCAAACTTTTCCAAAGGCGAAACCGTTGCATTGTAAATGCTTGTTATTTTGGGGATGGAGATCGAGGCTTTCGGCTTATTTTATGATGTTTTCATAGGCAAGGTAGTTTGCAGTCAATAGAAGGTTCTATGTCTCAGTAGTGATCCTGCTTTCCTTGATGTAAGCAGTTTTCAGATTTGTCGTACTGAATGTCGCAAGGCTTTTGTGTTTGATTTTTCCTCACCCTGTCTACATCCATTTCTAAGACTATTGATAGTTAAGCATCTTGCCTGCAAACTGTGTATATTTGTCTCCTTTATTTTCTCTGCTTGGTCACATTCTTGGGTTCTTTCGTTGTTTTTGGCAGCCCTGCTCTTATTTGGGATTTAATTTTAAGTGCAACTCTTGCTTTGCACTGGAAAGTAGCCCTGCACTAACACAAAGTATAACTATGTCCTACTTTGCATCGAGGGTGCATCGGATTGTTGGTACATGGGCGTTCCCATGCAACCACCCATAGGTTATGACGCAAAGCCCTATCTACTAAAATTAGTAGAATGGACTTTGTGTCACCGGTTTACATTTCTCTGAACATTTACAACATTGCATGTGTGTTGGACTATATACCACATATCCAGTGCGTGAACAGTTTTAAACCATCCCTGAGCACAGTATTTTGCAATAAAAAGATGCCCTTCCAGTACAAAGCCTATTCTAAGCATCACACACACTGTGGTGCAAGGGTGTGTGCACAGTGCAACGTGGGCTCAAAGAGCACCACCACAGGGGGAGAGAGAAACAGTGCCATATCTTAGGGTGCTGCACTGCTTTGTGTAAAATGTTAGTAAACACACCCTGATGTTTGAATTTGCTGGATGAATAATAGCTCTAAGATAGTCTTTCTCATTGAGATAGGTGACAGATCAGATGACCCTTCTGCACTTGATATAACAATACATTCAGTGATATCTTGGGGGATTCTGTCCTCATGTCTTTCTACTAATGATCAAGAACAGCTCCACTACGCCTATTCTTTGATGCTGTTTTTGTGTTGTGTACCTCTGTGCCTCATAATGCATATAAGGAACTGTCATTTAATTATGGCCTGTTGCTGGTCTTTAAAAGGTGTGTTATTTTGTTATTTTCTATTAGGCAACCATTTAATTCAGGACTTTGTATGCGGCAAATGTGGCTATTCCCTAAATACTTCACATTGTCTCTTATCAGGTACCTGCTCGAGCTCCTCGAGTTCAGAGGTCAAAAGAAATCTGCTGCTTGTGACTTCAGTCCCATATCAAAGCGATACAAAAGGGGATGATGAACGGAGCGTTTGAGCAAATCAAACACTCACCCCAGTCAACTGATCTGGGTTTAATCCATCCCCATTCATTATCTCACTCTGCCACCCCAGTTCAGACATGGTCATATGCAAATCAGTCTGACGCTGTGCCTCATGGGAACAGTCCAGCCCGAACTGCCAAGCCATGTCTTCCCTGGACGGGAAACAAGCATCCTGGGACCGGTTTCGAATTCATAATCCTCATCAGCCAGGCTATCTTGAATCCAGTGGCAAAGTGAGTAAGGGACTCATGTCTGAGCATACCCTGCCAACTTAGGGCAAACAAAGCGATACAAAAGGGGATGATGGACGGAGCGTTTGAGCAAATCAAACACTCACCCCCAGTCAACTGATCTGGGTTTAATCCATCACCATTCATTAGCTCACTCTGCCACCCCAGTTCAGACATGGCCATATGCAAATCAGTCTGACCCTGTGCCTCATGGGAACAGTCCAGCCCGAACTGCCAAACCATGTCTTCCCTGGACCGTAAACAAGCATCCTGGGACCGGTTTCGGATTCATAATCCTCATCAGCAAGGCTATTTTGAATCCAGTGGCAAAGTGAGCAAGGGGCTCACGCTGGGCATACCCTGCCAACTTAGGGCGAACAAAGCAATACAAAAGGGGATGATGGACGGAGCGTTTGAGCAAATGAAACACTCACCGCCAGTCAACTGATCTGGGTTTAATCCATCCCCATTCATTAGCTCACTCTACCACCCCAGTTCAGAAATGGCCATGTGCAAATCAGTCTGACCCTGTGCCTCGTGGGAACAGTCCAGCCCGAACTGCAAAGCCATGTCCTCCCTGGACCGGAAACAAGTATCCTGGGACCGGTTTCGGATTCATAATCCTCATCAGCCAGGCTATCTTGAATCCAGTGGCAAAGTGAGCAAGGGACTCACCTCTGAGCATACCCTGCCAACTTAGGTCGAACAAAGCGATACAAAAGGGGATGATGGACAGAGCGTTTGAGCAAATCAAGCACTCACCCCCAGTCAACTGATCTGGGTTTAATCCATCCCCATTCATTAGCTCACTCTGCCACCCCAGTTCAGAAATGGCCATATGCAAATCAGTCTGACCCTGTGCCTCATGGGAACAGTCCAGCCCGAACTGCCAAGCCATGTCTTCCCTGGACCGGAAACAAGCATCCTGGGACCGGTTTCGGATTCATAATCCTCATCAGCCAGGCTATCTTGAATCCAGTGGCAAAGTGAGCAAAGGACTCAGGTCTGAACATACGCTGCCAACTTAGGGCGAACAAAGCGATACAAAAGGGGATGATGGACGGAGCGTTCGAGCAAATCAAGCACTCACCCCCAGTCAACTGATCTTGGTTTAATCCATCCCAATTCATTAGCTCACTCTGCCACCCCAGTTCAGACATGGCCATATGCAAATCAGTCTGACCCTGTGCCTTATGGGGGAAAGTCCAGCCCAAACTGCCAAGCCATGTCTTCCCTGGCCCGGAAACAAGCATCCTGGGACCGGTTTCGGATTCATAATCCTCATCAGCCAGGCTATCTTGAATCCAGTGGCAAGGTGAGCAAGGGACTCACGTCTGAGCATACCCTGCCAACTTAGGGCAAACAAAGCGATACAAAAAGGGGATGATGGACGGAGCGTTTGAGCAAATCAAGCACTCACCCCCAGTCAACTGATCTGGGTTTAATCCATCCCCATTCATTAGCTCACTCTGCCACCCCAGTTCAGAAATGGCCATATGCAAATCAGTCTGACCCTGTGCCTCATGGGAACAGTCCAGCCCGAACTGCCAAGCCATGTCTTCCCTGGCCCGGAAACAAGCATCCTGGGACCGGTTTCGGATTCATAATCCTTATCAGCCAGGCTATCTTGAATCCAGTGGCAAGGTGAGCAAGGGACTCACGTCTGAGCATACCCTGCCAACTTAGGGCAAACAAAGCGATACAAAAGGGGATGATGGACGGAGCGTTTGAGCAAATCAAACACTCACCGCCAGTAAACTGGTCTGGGTTTAATCCATCCCCATTCATTAGCTCACTCTGCCACCCCAGTTCAGACATGGCCATATGCAAATCAGTCTGACCCTGTGCCTCATGGGAACAGTCCAGCCCGAAATGCAGAGCCATGTCTTCCCTGGACCGGAAACAAGTATCCTGGGACCGGTTTCGGATTCATAATCCTCATCAGCCAGGCTATCTTGAATCCAGTGGCAAAGTGAGCAAGGGACTCACCTCTGAGCATACCCTGCCAACTTAGGTCGAACAAAGCGATACAAAAGGGTATGATGGACAGAGCGTTTGAGCAAATCAAGCACTCACCCCCAGTCAACTGATCTGGGTTTAATCCATCCCCATTCATTAGCTCACTCTGCCACCCCAGTTCAGAAATGGCCATATGCAAATCAGTCTGACCCTGTGCCTCATGGGAACAGTCCAGCCCGAACTGCCAAGCCATGTCTTCCCTGGACCGGAAACAGGCATCCTGGGACCGGTTTCGGATTCATAATACTCATCAGCCAGGCTATCTTGAATCCAGTGGCAAAGTGAGCAAGGGATTCACGTTTGAGCATACCCTGCCAATTTAGGGCGAACAAAGCAATACAAAAGGGGATGATGGACGGAGCGTTTAAGCAAATCAAACACTCACCCCCAGATAACTGATCTGGGTTTAATCCATCCCCATTCATTAGCTCACTCTGCCACCCCAGTTCAGACATGGCCATATGCAAATCAGTCTGACCCTGTGCCTCATGGGAACAGTCCAGCCCGAACTGCACAGCCATGTCTTCCCTGGACCGGAAACAAGCATCCTGTGATCGGTTTCAGATTCATAATCCTCATCAGCCAGGCTATCTTGAATCCAGTGGCAAAGTGAGCAAGGGACTCAGGTCTGAGCATACCCTGCCAACTTAGGGTGAACAAAGCGATACAAAAGGGGATGATGGACGGAGCGTTCGAGCAAATCAAGCACTCACCCCCAGTCAACTGATCTTGGTTTAATCCATCCCAATTCATTAGCTCACTCTGCCACCCCAGTTCAGACATGGCCATATGCAAATCAGTCTGACCCTGTGCCTTATGGGGGAAAGTCCAGCCCAAACTGCCAAGCCATGTCTTCCCTGGCCCCGGAAACAAGCATCCTGGCACCGGTTTCGGATTCATAATCCTCATCAGCCAGGCTATCTTGAATCCAGTGGCAAGGTGAGCAAGGGACTCACGTCTGAGCATACCCTGCCAACTTAGGGCAAACAAAGCGATACAAAAAGAGGATGATGGACGGAGCGTTTGAGCAAATCAAGCACTCACCCCCAGTCAACTGATCTGGGTTTAATCCATCCCCATGCATTAGCTCACTCTGCCACCCTAGTTCAGACAAGGCGATATGCAAATCAGTCTGACCCTGTGCCTCATGGGAACAGTCCAGCCCGAACTGCCAAGCCATGTCTTCCATGGACCGGAAGCAAGCATCCTGGGACCGGTTTCAGATTCATAATCCTCATCAGCCAGTCTATCTTGCATCCAGTGGCAAAGTGAGCAGGGGACTCACGTCTGAGCATACCCTGCCAACTTAGGGCGAACAAAGCTATACAAAAGGGGATGATGGACTAAGCGTTTGAGCAAATCAAACACTCACCCCCAGTCAACTGATCTGGGTTTAATCCATCCCCATTCATTAGCTCACTCTGCCACCTCAGTTCAGACATGGCCATATGCAAATCAGTCTGACCCTGTGCCTCATGGGAACAGTCCAGCCCGAAATGCAGAGCCATGTCTTCCCTGGACCGGAAACAAGTATCCTGGGACCGGTTTCGGATTCATAATACTCATCAGCCAGGCTATCTTGAATCCAGTGGCAAAGTGAGCAAGGGACTCACGTCTGAGCATACATTGCCAATTTAGGGCGAACAAAGCAATACAAAAGGGGATGATGGACGGAGCGTTTAAGCAAATCAAACACTCACCCCCAGATAACTGATCTGGGTTTAATCCATCCCCATTCATTAGCTCACTCTGCCACCCCAGTTCAGACATGGCCATATGCAAATCAGTCCGACCCTGTGCCTCATGGGAACAGTCCAGCCCGAACTGCACAGCCATGTCTTCCCTGGACCGGAAACAAGCATCCTGGGACCGGTTTCGGATTCATAATCCTCATCAGCCAGGCTATCTTGAATCCAGTGGCAAAGTGAGCAAGGGACTCAGGTCTGAGCATACCCTGCCAACTTAGGGTGAACAAAGCGATACAAAAGGGGATGATGGACGGAGCGTTCGAGCAAATCAAGCACTCACCCCCAGTCAACTGATCTTGGTTTAATCCATCCCAATTCATTAGCTCACTCTGCCACCCCAGTTCAGACATGGCCATATGCAAATCAGTCTGACCCTGTGCCTTATGGGGGAAAGTCCAGCCCAAACTGCCAAGCCATGTCTTCCCTGGCCCCGGAAACAAGCATCCTGGGACCGGTTTCGGATTCATAATCCTCATCAGCCAGGCTATCTTGAATCCAGTGGCAAGGTGAGCAAGGGACTCACGTCTGAGCATACCCTGCCAACTTAGGGCAAACAAAGCGATACAAAAAGAGGATGATGGACGGAGCGTTTGAGCAAATCAAGCACTCACCCCGAGTCAACTGATCTGGGTTTAATCCATCCCCATTCATTAGCTCACTCTGCCACCCTAGTTCAGACATGGCCATATGCAAATCAGTCTGACCCTGTGCCTCATGGGAACAGTCCAGCCCGAACTGCCAAGCCATGTCTTCCATGGACCGGAAGCAAGCATCCTGGGACCGGTTTCAGATTCATAATCCTCATCAGCCAGTCTATCTTGCATCCAGTGGCAAAGTGAGCAGGGGACTCACGTCTGAGCATACCCTGCCAACTTAGGGCGAACAAAGCTATACAAAAGGTGATGATGGGCGGAGCGTTTGAGCAAATCAAACACTCACCCCCAGTCAACTGATCTGGGTATAATCCATCCCCATTCATTAGCTCACTCTGCCTCCTCAGTTCAGACATGGCCATATGCAAATCAGTCTGACCATGTGCCTCATGGGAACAGTCCAGCCCGAAATGCAGAGCCATGTCTTCCCTGGACCGGAAACAAGCATCCTGGGACCGGTTTCGGATTCATAATCCTCATCAGCCAGGCTATCTTGAATCCAGTGGCAAAATGAGCAAGGGACTCACGTCTGAACATACCCTGCCAACTTAGGGCGAACAAAGCGATACAAAAGGGGATGATGGACGGAGCGTTTGGGCAAGTCAAGCACTCACCCCCAGTCAACTGACCTGGGTTTAATCCATCCCCATTCATTAGCTCACTCTGCCACCCCAGATCAGACATGGCCATATGCAAATCAGTCTGACCCTGTGCCTCATGGGAACAGTCCAGCCTGAACTCCCAAGCCATGTCTTCCCTGGACCGAAAACAAGCGTCCTGGGACCGGTTTTGGATTCTTAATCCTCATCAGCCAGGCTATCTTGAATCCAGTGGCAAAATGAGCAAGGGACTCACGTCTGAGCATGCCCTGCCAGCTTAAGGCAAACAAAGCGATATAAAAGGGGATGATGGACGGGGCGTTTGAGCAAATCAAACACTCACCCCCAGTCAACTGATCTGGGTTAATCCATCCGCATTCATTAGCTCACTCTGCCTCCCCAGTTCAGACATGGCCATATGCAAATCAGTCTGACCCTGTGCCTCATGGGAACAGTCCAGCCCGAACTGCCAAGCCATGTCTTCCCTGGACCGGAAACAAGCATCCTGGGACTGGTTTCTGATTCATAATCCTCCTCAGCCAGGCTATCTTGAATCCAGTGGCAAAGTGAGCAAGGGACTCACGTCTGAGCATACCCCACCAACATAGGGCGAACAAAGCGATACAAAAGGGGATGATGGACGGAGCGCTTGAGGAAATCAAACACTCACCCCCAGTCAACTGATCTGGGTTTAATCCATCCGCATTCATTAGCTCAGTCTGCCTCCCCAGTTCAGACATGGCCATATGCAAATCAGTCTGACCCTGTGCCTCATGGGAACAGTCCAGCCCGAACTGCCAAGCCATGTCTTCCCTGGACCGGAAACAAGCATCCTGGAACCGGTTTCAGATTCATAATCCTCATCAGCCAGGCTACCTTGAATCTAATGGCAAAGTGAGCAAGGGACTCACGTCTGAGCATACCCTGCCAACTTAGGGCGAACAAAGCGATACAAAAGGGGATGATGGACGGAGCGTTTGAGCAAATAAAACACTCACCCCCAGTCAACTGATCTGGGTTTAATCCATCACCATTCATTAGCTCACTCTGCCACCCCAGTTCAGACATGGCCATATGCAAATCAGTCTAACCCTGTGCCTCATGGGAACAGTCCAGCCCGAACTGCCAAACCATGTCTTCCCTGGACCGTAAACAAGCATCCTGGGACCGGTTTCGGATTCATAATCCTCATCAGCAAGGCTATTTTGAATCCAGTGGCAAAGTGAGCAAGGGGCTCACGCTGGGCATACCCTGCCAACTTAGGGCGAACAAAGCAATACAAAAGGGGATGATGGACGGAGCATTTGAGCAAATGAAACACTCACCGCCAGTCAACTGATCTGGGTTTAATCCATCCCCATTCATTAGCTCACTCTACCACCCCAGTTCAGACATGGCCATGTGCAAATCAGTCTGACCCTGTGCCTCGTGGGAACAGTCCAGCCCGAACTGCAAAGCCATGTCCTCCCTGGACCGGAAACAAGTATCCTGGGACCGGTTTCGGATTCATAATCCTCATCAGCCAGGCTATCTTGAATCCAGTGGCAAAGTGAGCAAGGGACTCACCTCTGAGCATACCCTGCCAACTTAGGTCTAACAAAGCGATACAAAAGGGGATGATGGACAGAGCGTTTGAGCAAATCAAGCACTCACCCCCAGTCAACTGATCTGGGTTTAATCCATCCCCATTCATTAGCTCACTCTGCCACCCCAGTTCAGAAATGGCCATATGCAAATCAATCTGACCCTGTGCCTCATGGGAACAGTCCAGCCCGAACTGCCAAGCCATGTCTTCCCTGGACCGGAAACAGGCATCCTGGGACCGGTTTCGGATTCATAATACTCATCAGCCAGGCTATCTTGAATCCAGTGGCAAAGTGAGCAAGGGACTCAGGTCTGAGCATACCCTGCCAACTTAGGGTGAACAAAGCGATACAAAAGGGGATGATGGACGGAGCGTTCGAGCAAATCAAGCACTCACCCCCAGTCAACTGATCTTGGTTTAATCCATCCCAATTCATTAGCTCACTCTGCCACCCCAGTTCAGACATGGCCATATGCAAATCAGTCTGACCCTGTGCCTTATGGGGGAAAGTCCAGCCCAAACTACCAAGCCATGTCTTCCCTGGCCCGGAAACAAGCATCCTGGGACCGGTTTCGGATTCATAATCCTCATCAGCCAGGCTATCTTGAATCCAGTGGCAAGGTGAGCAAGGGACTCACGTCTGAGCATACCCTGCCAACTTAGGGCAAACAAAGCGATACAAAAAGAGGATGATGGACGGAGCGTTTGAGCAAATCAAGCACTCACCCCCAGTCAATTGATCTGAGTTTAATCCATCCCCATTCATTAGCTCACTCTGCCACCCTAGTTCAGACATGGCCATATGCAAATCAGTCTGACCCTGTGCCTCATGGGAACAGTCCAGCCCGAACTGCCAAGCCATGTCTTCCATGGACCGGAAGCAAGCATCCTGGGACCGGTTTCAGATTCATAATCCTCATCAGCCAGTCTATCTTGAATCCAGTGGCAAAGTGAGCAGGGGACTCACGTCTGAGCATACCCTGCCAACTTAGGGCGAACAAAGCTATACAAAAGGGGATGATGGACGGAGCGTTTGAGCAAATCAAACACTCACCCCCAGTCAACTGATCTGGGTTTAATCCATCCCCATTCATTAGCTCACTCTGCCACCTCAGTTCAGACATGGCCATATGCAAATCAGTCTGACCCTGTGCCTCATGGGAACAGTCCAGCCCGAAATGCAGAGCCATGTCTTCCCTGGACCGGAAACAAGCATCCTGGGACCGGTTTCGGATTCATAATCCTCATCAGCCAGGCTATCTTGAATCCAGTGGCAAAATGAGCAAGGTACTCACGTCTGAGCATACCCTGCCAACTTAGGGCGAACAAAGCGATACAAAAGGGGATGATGGACGGAGCGTTTGGGCAAGTCAAGCACTCACCCCCAGTCAACTGATCTGGGTTTAATCCATCCCCATTCATTAGCTCACTCTGCCACCCCAGTTCAGACATGGCCATATGCAAATCAGTCTGACCCTGTGCCTCATGGGAACAGTCCAGCCTGAACTCCCAAGCCATGTCTTCCCTGGACCGAAAACAAGCGTCCTGGGACCGGTTTCGGATTCATAATCCTCATCAGCCAGGCTATCTTGAATCCAGTGACAAAATGAGCAAGGGACTCACGTCTAAGCATACCCTGCCAACTTAGGGCGAACAAAGCGATACAAAAAGGGATGATGGATGGAGCGTTTGAGCAAATCAAACACTCACCCCCAGTCAACTGATCTGGGTTTAATCCATCCCCATTCATTAGCTCACTCTGCCACCCCAGTTCAGACATGGCCATATGCAAATCAGTCTGACCCTGTGCCTCATGGGAACAGTCCTGCCCGAACTGCCAAGCCATGTCTTTCCTGGACCGGAAACAAACATCCTGGGATCGGTTTTGGATTCTTAATCCTCATCAGCCAGGCTATCTTGAATCCAGTGGCAAAATGAGCAAGGGACTCACGTCTGAGCATGCCCCGCCAGCTTAAGGCGAACAAAGCGATATAAAAGGGGATGATGGACGGGGCGTTTGAGCAAATCAAACACTCACCCCCAGTCAACTGATCTGGGTTTAATCCATCCGCATTCATTAGCTCACTCTGCCTCCCCAGTTCAGACATGGCCATATGCAAATCAGTCTGATCCTGTGCCTCATGGGAACAGTCCAGCCCGAACTGCCAAGCCATGTCTTCTCTGGACCGGAAACAAGCATCCTGGGACTGGTTTCTGATTCATAATCCTCCTCAGCCAGGCTATCTTGAATCCAGTGGCAAAGTGAGCAAGGGACTCACGTCTGAGCATACCCCACCAACATAGGGCGAACAAAGCGATACAAAAGGGGATGATGGACGGAGCGCTTGAGGAAATCAAACACTCACCCCCAGTCAACTGATCTGGGTTTAATCCATCCGCATTCATTAGCTCAGTCTGCCTCCCCAGTTCAGACATGGCCATATGCAAATCAGTCTGACCCTGTGCCTCATGGGAACAGTCCAGCCCGAACTGCCAAGCCATGTCTTCCCTGGACCGGAAACAAGCATCCTGGAACCGGTTTCAGATTCATAATCCTCATCAGCCAGGCTACCTTGAATCTAGTGGCAAAGTGAGCAAGGGACTCACGTCTGAGCATATCCTGCCAACTTAGGGCGAACAAAGCGATACAAAAGGGGATGATGGACGGAGCGTTTGAGCAAATAAAACACTCACCCCCAGTCAACTGATCTGGGTTTAAGCCATCTCCATTCATTAGCTCACTCTTGCACCCCAGTTCAGACATGGCCATATGCAAATCAGTCTGACCCTGTGCCTCATGGGAACAGTCCAGCCGGAACTGCCAAGCAATGTCTTCCCTGGACCGGAAACAAGCATCCTGGGACCGGTTTCGGATTAATAATGCTCCTCAGCCAGGCTATCTTGAATCCAGTGGCAAAGTGAGCAAGGGACTCACGTCTGAGCATACCCTGCCAACTTAGGGCGAACAAAGCGATACAAAAGGGGATGCTGGACGGAGCGTTTGAGCAAATCAAACACTCACCCCCAGTCAACTGATCTGGGTTTAATCCATCCCCATTCATTAGCTCACTCTGCCACCCCAATTCAGACATAGCCATATGCAAATCAGTCTGACCCTGTGCCTCATGGGAACAGTCCAGCCCGAACTGCCAAGCCATGTCTTCCCTGGACCGGAAACAAGCATCCTGGGACTGGTTTCTGATTCATAATCCTCCTCAGCCAGGCTATCTTGAATCCAGTGGCAAAGTGAGCAAGGGACTCACGTCTGAGCATACCCCACCAACATAGGGCGAACAAAGCGATACAAAAGGGGATGATGGACGGAGCGCTTGAGGAAATCAAACACTCACCCCCAGTCAACTGATCTGGGTTTAATCCATCACCATTCTTTAGCTCACTCCGCCACCCCAGTTCAGACATGGCTATATGCAAATCAGTCTGACCCTGTGTCTCATGGGAACAGTCCAGCCCGAACTGCCAAGCCATGTCTTCCCTGGACCGGAAACAGGCATCCTGGGACCGGTTACGGATTCATAATACTCATCAGCCAGGCTATCTTGAATCCAGTGGCAAAGTGAGCAAGAGACTCACGTCTGAACATACGCTGCCAACTTAGGACGAACAAAGCGATACAAAAGGGGATGATGGACGGAGCGTTTGAGCAAATCAAGCACTCACCCCCAGTCAACTGATCTTGGTTTAATCCATCCCCATTCATTAGCTCACTCTGCCACCCCAGTTCAGACATGGCCATATGCAAATCAGTCTGACCCTGTGCCTCATGGGAACAGTCCAGCCCGAACTGCCAAGCCATGTCTTCCCTGGCCCGGAAACAAGCATCCTGGGACCGGTTTCGGATTCATAATCCTCATCAGCCAGGCTATCTTGAATCCAGTGGCAAAGTGAGCAAGGGACTCACGTGTGAGCATACCCTGCCAAATTAGGGCGAACAAAGCGATACAAAAGGGGATGATGGACGGAGCGTTTGAGCAAATCAAACACTCACCGCCAGTAAACTGGTCTGGGTTTAATCCATCCCCATTCATTAGCTCACTCTGCCACCCCAGTTCAGACATGGCCATATGCAAATCAGTCTGACCCTGTGCCTCATGGGAACAGTCCAGCCCGAACTGCCAAGCCATGCCTTCCCTGGACCGGAAACAAGCATCCTGGGACCGGTTTCGGATTCATAATCCTCATCAGCCAGGCTATCTTGAATCCAGTTGCAAATTGAGCAAGGGACTCACGTCTGAGCATACCCTGCCAACTTAGGATGAACAAAGCGATACAAAAGGGGATGATGGACAGAGCGTTTGAGCAAATCAAACACTCACCCCCTGTCAACTGATCTGGGTTTAATCCATCCCCATTCATTAGCTCACTCTGCCACAGCAGTTCAGACATGGCCATGTGCAAATCAGTCTGACCCTGTGCCTCATGGGAACAGTCCAGCCCGAATTGCCAAGCCATGTCTTCCCTGGCCTGGAAACAAGCATCCTGGTACCGGTTTCGTATTCATAAGCCTCATCAGCCAGGCTATCTTGAATCCAGTGGCAAAGTGAGGAAGGGACTCACGTCTGAGCATACCCTGCCAACTTAGGGCGAAAAAAGCGATACAAAAGGGGATGATGGACGGAGCGTTTGAGCAAATCAAACACTCACTCTAGTCATCTGATCTGGGTTCAATCCATCCCCATTCATTAGCTCACTCTGCCACCCCAGTTCAAACATGGCCACATGCAAATCAGTCTGACCCTGTGCCTCATGGGAACAGTCCAGCCCGACCTGCCAAGCCATGTCTTCCCTGGCCTGGAAACAAGCATCCTGGGACCGGTTTTGGATTCATAATCCTCATCAGCCAGGCTATTTTTAATCCAGTGGCAAAGTGAGCAAGGGACTCACGTCTGAGCATACCCTGCCAACTTAAACCCAGATCTGTTGGTCTGTTCCGGTCCTCGGAAGCTTGTTTCCGGTCCAGGGAAGGCATGGCTTGGCAGTTCGGGCTGGACTGTTCCCATGTGGCACAGGGTCAGACTGATTTGCATATGGCCATGTCTGAACTGGGGTGGCAGAGTGGGCTAAAGAACGGTGATGGATTAAACCCAGATCTGTTGACTGGGTGTGAGTGTTTGATTGGTTCAGATGCTCTGTCCATCACCACCCCCTTTTGTACCACTTTGTTCGCCATAAGTTAGCAGGGTATGCTCTGACGTGAGTCCCTTGCTCACTTTGCCATTGGATTCAAGCAAGCTGGGCTGAAGATGGCTGAAATGCCAGAAACAGGTCCTCAGAAGCTTTTTTCAGGTCCAGGGAAGTCATGGTTTGGCAGTTCGGGCTGGACTGTTCCCATGTGGCACAGGGTCAGACTGATTTGCATATCGCCATGTCTGAACTGGGGTGGCAGAGTGGGCTAAAGAACGGTGATGGATTAAACCCAGATCTGTTGACTGGGTGTGAGTGTTTGATTGGTTCAGATGCTCCGTCCATCACCACCCCCTTTTGTACCACTTTGTTCGCCATAAGTTGGCAGAGTATGCTCAGACGTGAGTCCCTTGCTCACTTTGCCACTGGATTTACCAGGGAAGGCATGGCTTGGCAGTTCAGGCTGGACTGTTTCCATGTGGCACAGGGTCAGACTGATTTGCATATGGCCATGTCTGAACTGGGGTGGCAGAATGGGCTAAAGAAAGGTGATGGGTTAAACCCAGATCTGTTGACTGGGTGTGAGTGTTTGATTGGTTCAGATGCTCCGTCCATCACCACCTCCTTTTGTACCATTCACTCCCATATCAGGCAGTTACAGGATACAGAGCTGCTTAACTTGTGAAGATGTACTGGAGTTTGGCAAATGTGGCATTCCTTTAAGTTTTTGATCTATAGACAGATACAACAAATAGGACCCTCAGCCATTCTCTGCTATCCTTTGTTGTGGCCTTTATCTATCACTGACTCATAGCAGTTATCTACTGTTCTGATTTCTTTGAGACTACAATGAAAGTCTCACCATACATGACTATGTGACAGGGCTCCATCATCTCTACACATATGTGTTTAAATGCATATGTCCATAGTCCATTCCAATTTCCACCTGATATGTTGTGGTGTCATTTGAGCATCCAAACCAATATAGTTTGAACATCTTCTGGAGTTCTTGCAATGTATGGCTAATTGGCTGACATTCATCAATCAGTGTCAAATTAATGTGAGCTGCAGTTGTTCTTAAAGTTGTTGTAATTCTCAACAGTAGATGCTTAGGTGAAACTCTGTGACAGGGTGGTGCATTATCACGTCAGTTGGGCTCCAATCCATCTCTGTCTTTTAAAGGTTCCGTAAACTGTAAAGCTTTTTGACTTTCATGTTTAAGTATATTTTGTGTAGAAGTTGGGAGACAAAAATTGCATTGAATAGTTTTCCCCTCAACAAAATAAGTTTATAATCAGAAGATCAAATTTATGCTCGATTCATCTTCTCTGGAAGTAAGTATGTGCCCTCCACATCAGCAAGAGTCCCAGTGGCATAAGATGTCATATTCATATAACAATCTCTCCCTTTCTTGTATTGTTCCTTATTTACACCAACCCCACTCATCTGAAATCAATAGTGAGCTCAGAGTGAGCTATCTACAGAGAGAGCCATTGTCCCTAGCATCAATATCCTTCAAATTCTCAAACTTCCTTTGGAATTCTGATGTCCAATCAAAGCTGTGTTCTTAATTCAGGAAGGGTGCTTGTGGTAACCTAATCGTTCATGTACTGTGTATGGTGGATCTTAGAGTGGACCATATGTCCCTAATAATATGTACACTTGGGTCAATAACTTGTCTGGGGCCAGTTGTACATGTGTTTATAGACTGCCGCGTTGGCATTTATCCAGGATCTCTACACCCAGACATGTATCTTGGCATGTAATGGAACTAATTTGTAACAAATTGTTGCTTTGAACCTCTGTAAATTGTCTCTAGGTGACATGCTTGCCCACTAGAAATGGTTCACATTTTCTGGTAATAACTTTGATGTGACGGGTATCTTTTTATGCTTTCACACGATATGCTGCACAGATGTAAAACAGTAACTTCACCCCATTTTGCCCCTTGGAGAGTTGAGTGACCAATGTAGCTTTGATTTACATTTTTTTCCAGTTGTGGATGTGTTCTATTGGAAAGTCATTTCACACATCTATATTGTAAATAAACGGTTTTCAGATCCACTGGCTGATGATGTTTCCAGCAACTGTTTCAATTCTTTACTTCCATGATGCATGCATCATATGTGGATGTCTTTTCTTAATGATTGAACTGTTTTTTCTGATCTAACTTCTCTTATCACTGGTACCAATCACCATGCAAACACTCTCAAAGTGCTTGTTTTCTTTATCACTAAATGCAGATTGGCCATTTGTACCCTCTGCTTGCATTGATGTGGTACCAGAACCTCTTTGTCAGAACGTTATCTGGTGCAAATACTGTGTCTTCAATCAATCAATCAATCAAAACAAGCTTTATTCGATTTTGAACATTAAAATCATAAAAGTAGACATATAAAAAGGTATTTTACAAGTAAAATTCATCAATACACATCTTTCAAGAAAAAGTTCTTGTGAATTCACTATTTACATGTAAACATTCTATAATTCCCTAAACAATCTATCTTATACTAGTTAATTTCAGCCCATTACATATCTCACGGTTCAGGTATTTAGACATTTCCTAGTCCTCAATGCGCTCTTTAAAAACCCCACCATAGAACCAATACAGTACCTGTTTCCCAACATCTGTAAATACACAAAAGCAGGGCGACATTGCCTCCATCCTCCCTGTTTTAGTAATGGTGTAATACATCTGCACCATTCGCAGCTACAGAATTTACAGAATAGGGTTACATGTATTGTACTTTGTGATGAAATATTGTCACAGGGGCATAGACAAAGCTCCCTTGACCAATCATTAATGGTTGGAAAGGTAATCAAGTGGTGGAAGGTCCCAAACCTATCTCTTGTCAAAAGATATCTGTCGTACCCACCCATGACATGTAACAAATATGGTTGGATATCGCACATGATGTGAATTAGTTGATGTTTAACCACCATAGGTTTATTCAACTCAAGAGTTAACCTGTTTTCTTCTAGGTGGGTCATGCAAACTTTTTAAAACTCCTTTCTATTAATAGAGTTCATATTATCAGGCGAGGTGAAATATTCTGGGTGTCCAATGTCCTGCATAAAAATGTAAGCCATGAAATTTTGCGGGCATTGTCTAATCTCATCACATCTCTTATTATTTCCCTATTGAGGCCCGTACTAACTGTGGTCCAAATTCCGTGCCATACCAAAACCGGCTGGGCCTTAATTAAATCGGAGATATATGGAGCTCCAAGCTCAGAATGACAATTAAAAACAGGTGCGCTAGTTGGGACGGCTAGAATGAACCGTAAAAAGGTGTTTTCAAAACATTGATATACAGTCTTGAAAACCCCAGATGCCTGCCCCTTACACTGCTATACTCACGCACTTTGCTTGATAGATCTTTAATAATATTTCGGGTGGCCTTTTCCTCAGTTTTTTTGTAAAATTTATTAGAGCTTCATAAAAAGTAAGGACCTAGCCCTAACAGCTGGAGCCCAAGAGCCAATTCTGTCAAAAAGCACACCCAATTAGCTAATGAGGTGATGGATTCCACCGTGCTCCCCCCGTCTGATAGCTTCTATTCTTATTTTTCACTCTCCCACATGACATCACAAAACTTTTCTTGGCGTTCAGTTTTAATCTGAGCCTATCCATAAAGCTAGTGTAGAAGGAGAGAGCCCTTTGTAGACCAATCTGGGTGCGAGCCATAAGCACTGCATCGTCGGCATATAGGAGAGAGGCTATAGGCCGGGCATTTATAAATGGAGGATCCCTAGTGTGTGACACCAACTCCTGTTCCAAAGCATTGGTGTATAGAGAGAACAGGAGTGGTGCCAAAACACAGCCCTGCCTTACGCCCGCTCTACTCTAAATGGGGCGGTGCACTCTCCCTTTATACCATAGTGAACCTTTGCAGTGGCTCCAGAATATAACTGCCTTAAAAACTGGATTAAAACAGGGTCAACTTTTAGTTCATTAAGGACACCCCACAGCTTCTCGTGCAATCAAATGCGGCTGTGAGGTCTACGAAGGCCAAATACAATTTACCTGTTTTGGCCAGCGTGTATTTACCGATTAAAATACTAAGGTTCAAAAGCTGCTTGTTAGTGCCTAGACCGGCTCTAAAGCCGTACTGAATGAGCCCATGCCTGTAATCGATCTAAAACAATCCTGCCCGCTGCCTTCATTAAGGAGTCCAACAAAGATATTGGGCGGGAGCAAGCGGGATTCTCCCGCTCACCCTTTTTAAAAATGGGGATTATGATTGATTCAGACCATGTACTTATAAATCCTTTTTCGCAGCATGCTTGTAAAATCCTAGTTAAAATGGGGCCCCATACCTCCAGATTTGACTTATAAAGATCAATTGGTACCCCATCAGGACCGGCAGCCTTGCTACTCTTGCTTGCCCTAACTGCAGCATTTACATCCTGAAGTGAGATGTGAAATTTGATGGGCGTAAAAACAGGACTGCTCTCTCTGTATCTTGGCTCTGGAGTACTCCCTCGTTAGTCCTCTGTTTCGAATAAACGTTAGAGAAAAAGTCTATCCAGATTTGTTCCTCTATGGCCACCTCAATTGATGGAACATCTATTTTATTATTGAGGAATGGAGCGTTTACTGCCGACCAGAATTTCAAACTATCTTTACTCTCAGCCACATCACTTAGGTTACTCCAAGCCCTAACTATCAACTCAATCATTCTATTTTTCCTGTCTGCGTTATACAACTTTCTGCATGCCCCGATCTCACTGTTGTCTCTCACCACACTGTGTAGGGCGTTCTTTAAATTTGAGTAGCTTTTAGTGCAGTTTTTATCAAACCAGCCCTTCCCGAAGTTACGAGTACTTTTACATTCAGTAGACTGTGTGTTTCTGACCGTCTCGGTAATAATATTAAAAGCTTTTAAAACCTCTTCATGTGTTGGGCTATCGCTTAAACACATTAGAACTGGGTCTAGTGCCTTTACGACTATTTCTTCACTTAACTCCACAGGGTCCCGACTTGCCCACCGGATTGCATAACCATTTTTTCTTCCCAATTCTATGTTCTGTACCCATGCTGTTTTGTTACAGATTTTCACAGGATTTGGGGTGGCTATGTTCACACTGATAGCCAAGTGATTGCTCATGACATTTTGGTGGATGTCATAGGTTTTCACATGGCTAGCATAACGGTTTCGCATAATAATGAAGTCAATAGTTGATTTAGCACCTCTGCCTATAAATGTATAACCAAACTCCACTATAGGCGTGTACAATGGTTCGAAAATACCAGATCATGTTTAAACATAATTTCGTTAAAGAGCTCCCCTTTTACAGTATGTTGGAAGTGAGTCAGCGGATCATCCTTATCTAAAGTTAACCCCACTTCCCTAGTTCAGCAAGTGGGCACAAGCTAGTATTAAAATCTCAACCCCAGATGGTAATAATCTCGGGGTCGCCTTTTGATTCTAGAGTACTGATGTCCCCACTAAGCTTCTCTAATATAGCTCCCAACTGACCTGTTTCTGCATTATTATAAAAGTTAACCAATAGCAATGCACTACTATATTCCGTGTGTATTATGACGGTTTGGTAGTAAATTGCTGAACTAACCATTTCAATTTAATGTGCCCCTAGCAAGTTCGAAATGTAAACGCATAATCCCCCTTTTGGCCTACCACTAGGTGATTGGATTGCAGGAGTATGGTATGTTTTGAACCCATTAATATGGACATTGTCGATGACCCAGGTCTCTTGCAGACATAAAACATCAAAATTGCTGATGAAATTCAACCAGACTGGGTCATTCACCTTGTTCTTTAAGCCTGCAACATTCCAAAAAAGGATTCTACGTAACCCTATCGGGTGGTCGATTAGCTTCGTATCATCGTCCTTGATGACATCAACACTATTTGGATAACTTTCCCCTTCATCCACTCGTATTTCCAGGACTGATCCCTGCGGAATTAGTATATCTTGGTTTTTGACAATAGAGATATTCTTGTGCTTAGGCTGGTCAATGTAAGTTGGATGTCAATCATTCTCATCCTAGGTAGTTAGGGGACCACATCTATTAGACACAGCTAAGTTATAGCAAGGGCCAGCTCGTGTCCATCTATAAGTGCCATAATTTTCTGGGGTATTTATAGTTTGTGGTTGATAAAAGAAACCCAATGGGAGAACTTGAATATTAGTATTAGGTGTATTTAAGTCGTACATTCTCGATAGGATTTCCCTGACCAATGCCGGTGATCCTAACGAGAGAACTACGCTGTCTCCTTCATATAATTTACTGCTATTACCTACACAGTCAATCCTCCTCATCATCTTAAATTCCCTAAAAAGAGCATTTGCTAAGCCTGTCCTGTTTCCCAACCAGTTTATAGTCTTGTTTCTTAGTGCTGGCCAGGTTTCCAATGTTGTTAAGGAATGCTGGGGAACATTGACTAAAATGATAGTGTTCGGAGTAGCTTCTGGCCGGAGGTTAAGTGTTTGTACATTATGTCTCATCCCAGGAGCAATATTGACCGATATACTTGTACTTTCCCCACCCTTTCATTCAGTACTTAATTTATTGTCTTCCCCACCCAAATCTTTGGATCTATGTGCCTTAACATCTTGTGTAGAACTTTTTCCTGTAAGTGCAGGTGCATTTTTGCGAAAGTCCTGATGCCCACTGTGTTCACTTACTTTTAATGATTTCTTAAGTGTCAGTGATGTCATTTTAAAAATTGTCTTATCTGGTTGTGCATCACAACCCAGTGATTTCTGGTTTACTGCACCATTTTTTTGTGTAGTATTTTGGTGGGCCACTAAGAATTTGTCTAAGCCTATTTCTATTTTATCCGATCTTGTTGCAAGGGTGTTAATGGATTGTGACATAAACTCCTTTAGGTCTTTTATGTTATGTTATGTTATGTTATTAAAATATTTGTTAAGCGCACTGTCACCGATTGGTTTCCTGGCGCTGTAATCAGCAGTCGTGTAGCGTGAGTGAGGGTGGAGAGTTATTGAAATGCTTGTCTGAAGAGCCAGGTCTTCAAAGCCTTCCGGAAAGAGAGAAGGTCCTGACAGTTCCGGATCTCCAGAGGAAAGGTGTTCCATAGGCAGGGTCCGAGTGTAGCGAACCTGCGGCCTCCGGCACACTTAAGTTTGAAGGAAGGCGTCTGCAGGAGGCTCTGATGGAGTGATCGTAGGTTTCGGGAAGGAGTGTATCTGGTAATTAGTTGATTAATAAATGTTGGGCTTATACAGTAAAGGGATTTGAAAATTATGCATCCAGTTTTAAAGGCACAGCGCTGAGTAACTGGGAGCCAGTGCAATTTCCTAAGTAGGGGAGTAGCTGCCTATCGCCTCGGTTGATTCAGGATTAGCCTTGCAGCGTGATTCTGTACCATCTGAAGGCGTTTAGATAGGTAGTTGGGAAGACCTAGATAGATGGCATTCGCGTAATCCAGATGGGACAGGACAGTGGAAATCACAACCTGGATGATTGCCTCAGGCGTAAGTAGACGACGAACCTTCCGGATTTTTTTTTACTGGAAAAAGTACTTGGAGACCACCTGGCCTACTTGTGCTTTCATTGAAAGATCACAGTCCACGGTGACTCCAAGTGTTTTAGCTGATAAGGAAGGTGTCGGGGCTTGGCCCAGTTCAGGAGGCCAATAGTGAGGGCCCCAGTATTTAGCACTGTCCCCGGTCAAAACTAACTCAGTTTTTCCTGGGTTCAACTTAAGCTGGTTTTGGTCCATCCATGATTTAATGAATCTCATGGTGGACTGAAAATGCAATATGGAGTTTTCAGTATTGTCGATGGTGAAGAGCAGTTGTAAATCATCGGCATAGTTGAAAACTCTCACCTGTTCGTCTCTAAGAGTCTGGATCAGAGGGAGTATATATAGATTGAATAAGTGGGGTGACAAGGAAGAGCCCTGTGGCACTCCGCAGGTAATGGATTGTTTAGTACCTACTAGATCCCCTAAACGTAATGTTTGAGTGCGATTTTCCAAAAAGGACCTCAGCCAACAAGCCGCCAAGTCCCGGATGCCGGCCTGTTCGACACGGTCGACCAAGATGTTGTGGTCGACCGTGTCAAATGCGGCAGATAAGTCCAGGAGCACCAAGGCCTGTGGGGAATGTCTGTCAGCGCAGTTTTGCAGCGTATCCGAGACTGTGGTAACTACTGCCTCTGTGGAGTGTGCCGGCCGAAAGCCTGCCTGATGGGGGTCGAAGCAGGAGTTTTGGCTGTGAACAAATTTATCGCTTCGCTTGAAGGTTCCATAGGGATTTTGTTTCCCCTGGGGGTGCTCGTAATAGCCATTTCCTTCTATGTTTTATTACTAACACCCAACAATTTCCTCTGTATCTTTTTAGGATAGGTCTTAGGTGGTCTAGGGGTGGGGGTGGGAATCGGATGGATTGTAACTGCATCTCCTACAGTATGGTTGGCTGCTATCGGTTTGGGTAGGTTACAGGGTGTTTTCAAGGGTGGACATTGATCGCTTTCTATTGTCTCGTCTAAAATGTCATCGGGAATTACCTGGACACAACCATTGTTTGATTGCACATGGGTTACATTATCAAGTAGATGTTTCTCTCCCACGTTTACGTTGCTTACATCACATATCGCAGTGCTATCTGTTATTTTGTTGTGATAGGGATGGGGCAATAGTTTTGTTGTTTAATGTTTCCGCTACGGAAATAATCTGCCTTTCTATATCCCCAACATCCCCTGTTAAATAATTCAACAGCGTCATGTTTATCTACCTATACTTGCTCGGTACTTTCGATACGTGGCTAGCGGCCTGCTTCCTTTTCCCCATTTTGAGCTGCCACTTGGTGACCTTCAATGCTATGGGGCTTGTAGAACTATAGCTCAAAGGACCTCGAATAAGTGGGCACCCACCCAGTACACTAGTTAGAAAATAATACGTTCACGTTAAATGCACGTTAGGTGTACAGTACAGGATGCTTAACCGATTAATGGAATATCAAATGCTAAATTGAGGAGTGCAAATATGACTTGTAGGTTTCGATTACCAGCATCCACACTTTACTACAAAGATCTAATTACATCAAGCTATAACAAAACTGTTAAAATTCTTTAAAAAAAAGTTAAAAGAAATCAAGCGTACATGCCAAAAAGTGCAAAATCCGAGTATGTTAGCAGCGATAAGTCTTTTCGAAGTGCAGACTACAATTAGGTTGATCACTTCAATGTATATCAACGTTCCAAGAGTTTAATTGTCTGCAAGTTGGGGGCGCTCAATAAAACACAATACCTTACTCGTTGCTCCCAGATCGATGCAGGGGCTAGAGTTAGAGAGGTGGCCCTGCCTCTTCCTGGCGATGACGGGCAAGGACGTGCCCGCCCTTGGCCCGGGCTTTGCCCGGGTGCGACCCATGCGCGTCCCGCACCGGGAGAACCCTGACGCTGTTTTATGTATCGGGAGGCGCAAAGGCGGTGCACAGCTCCAGCGGCGATTTCGCAGAGCCCCCTGGGGTTTGTGGTACAGCATAGTCCCCGCAAGCGCAGCGGCTGCAGTGGAAAGGCAAGGCAAGTGGCATGACCAATGTGGCAGGCAGCAGAAAGATAGTCGGGCATCCTGCGCCGCGGGAGCCCTGACGGTGTTTTATGCGCCAGGAGAAGCAAAAGCGGTGTGCGGCTCCTGACACGATTTCGGAGAGTCCCCTGGGGCTTGTGGTTCACCAATAGTCCCCACAAATACTGCGGCTGCAGCGGGAAAGGCAAGGCAGTTGGCATGACCAATGTGGCAGGCAGCAGAAAGACAGTCAGGCTTCCCGCGCCACGGGAGCCCTGACGGTGTTTTATGCTCCGGGAGGCGCAAAGGCGGTGCGCGGCACCTGCCGCGATTTCGCAGAGCCCCACGGGGCTTGTGGTTTAGCAATAGTCCCCGGGCGCACTGCGGCTGCAGCGGGAAAGGCAAGGCAAGTGGCGTGACCAATGTGGCAGGCAGCAGAAAGATAGTTGGGCGTCCCGTGCCGGGGGAGCCCTGATGGTGTTTTATGCGCCGGGAGGCGCAAAGGCGGTGTGCGGCTCCTGCCGCGGTTTCGCATTGCCCCCTGGGGCTTGTGTTTCAGGAATAGTCCCCTCGAGCGCTGCGGCTGCAGCGCGAAAGGCAAGGCAAGTGTTGTGACCTATGTGGCAGGCAGCAGAAAGATAGTCGTGTGTGTGTGTCTTAAATATACAAAACTAGAAAATCTACTCCTAATGAGATGATAGTTTTGTGAACAATACTTAGGACACAATATGTAAGCAAGACAACATTTCTGTACATTGTATTCTGACACACAGCCACTTGAACTACCCAGTTTCCATTTTTACTGCTTTCATGTCTCTTCTGGCTTTTATCTCTGCCATGCATAGGATGTTAGGGTGCGGTATTCCTTGCTTACACAGTCCTTAATAGAATGGCATATGACTGAATCATTTCAAGAGGTGCATCCAATCAGTTGTTGAATACGTGGAAGTCACAATATAGCATAAGCTTCTACAGCCATGTAAAGTATGCATACATTGATGTACTTTAAGTTGCCAGGCAGTGTTGAATGCTTTTTGCTGACAGTCAATGTTCAGTTGTGAGTTAATTTGCTCATGCAGACAGTATCAAGGAACGTGTTGGTTTTAGTTTTGTTAGTTAGAAAAATGAGGAACACGTCATATGTTTCACCAGCATCTGATAAATTGCAATCAGCTTCCGCCTTGATCACATTAGTGTGTGTTATGTTTTCTTTAGCAAAAAGAACCACTATTGGACAGAATGCTGAAGAATGCAAACATTCACCCTCAGTCACAAAGATTTGGGTTTAATCCATTGTTTGTTTGCTCACCACACCTCTCCAGTTTGGACCCAACCATATGCAAATCAGTCTTGAACCTGCTCCTCATGGGAACAGCCCAGCCGAAAAGCCAAGCCAGGTCTTTCCTGGACTGTAAACAAGCATCATAGGACTCCTTTCGGGGTATCACCACTCATCAGCCAGGCTAGCTTGAATTCAGTGGTGCAGTGAGCATGGAACCCACTTGCATATGGCTGGGTCCAAACTGGGGCTGTTGGTGAGCTACGAAATTATGGATTGAACCCAGATCTCTGACTGGGGGTGAATGTTTGCATTCTTCAGCATTTCGTCCATCATCTGATCTTTTTGCTGGTTTCTTTTGCAGCATGCCATTAATTGCCAATACTGTTCTCTAATCACTACCCCATTCATCTGGATATCTGATGGGACAAATGGTGGATACTGGAACAATGTATCTCTTTTGTTTTGCATCTGACACATACAAAAACATACACAAACATACTCTCTGCAGATGTGGAGATGAGAGTGTAACATGCTATGTGTTACCATTATTGAGTGTGGGAATGGGCCATGACTAACAAGAAGCGAAGCTTCACATAAGTAATAATGCCCCTCCCTTCCCTCACCAATAGTGATAAATAGCATAACACACTCTGCATATATGGTTTATAGCATGTAATTTTTCTAGCTGTCTTTAGTTTACAATATGATATTTAAGCAAATGGCAGGATGCAAGGGGTTCAATTGTGCAGTATTATAAAATCAAATCAATGATACTAATGAGGCCTATGACTATTAAGATAACTCTTTCATGTCTAAAGTAATTTGGTTAGTCTCCCCCCAGCCGTATTCTGGCCTTGAGGTCCCCATTCCCCATGGCAGTAGTGTCCAGGGTACCTCATCCCCATTGACACTGAATTGTTCCCTGAGTGAGGGATGGGAATATAAACCTAACTCCCTGCCGCAACTCTTCCAGAGAGGAATACTAGCTGGGTAGGAGCAAACTTGGCAGGATGAGTGCTGGCAGAGGAGTCAGGAAGGTAATGGGCCCTGGGTCTCCCCTACATCTCCCAACTTTAAACAAAGTTTTCAGTGTCCTGGGGAGGACCAGGGCATCTATTTCAAAAATAAAAAAAAGAGCGCCCAGCTTATCCATGGTCCAACAAAATGCCAGCAACAAAACAAACTTGTTTCCTCCCCATGCACTGTGTTGTTATTAATGATGTTTTCAGTTGTGATTAAGGATAATTTGTATGCAGTCATTTAACATGTCATGTGTGAGGGTATGTATAACATATTCTAAGTTATTTCACAATGGAGTGCTAGAGAAGATTTAGACACGTGCAAGTATTTTGCTCCCCTACTTCATATAACAAAAACAGAGAAAGGAACCCTGGGGTCTATGTACATAAATAGCCTCGCTGTAGTCAAACCACCAAATAGGATGTTTTCCCTCACCCACCATAGGTGTTATGCTTCATCATTGGGGAACCTCCTTATATCATGATGCCTCGCCATGATACGGGCTACAACCCCCTCACTGAGAGGGTGGAGCTCTGGGATGTCTTTGTGCTATGTGATGTATCTATTAAATACCCAATTGTGGAGTTAGTGGAGGTGAGTGCAAGGAAAGGGAACATTACCTGCCCCACATATTAAAGAGAGGCCTCTAAAGGTCCAACTATGTTCAAATGAGCCTCAAGCCACACAGAGGTCTTGAAACAAAAATAACAAAATATAGAATTTTTTTATTTATTATTATTTTGCAAGACAATGATTTTTATAGTGTTTAAAATAATCAAGAACAATTTCATTATATGTGGTTCACAAATATTAACTACAACAGAACTATAGCAAAAATACGATTTCCAATAAAATTCATTCTATGGCCCTCACTCGAAACTACACAGTCATACTAACATACATACATTTGATGTGGGGTCCCCCTTCTTGGTGGTGTTAGTGGAGATGAGGTCAGCAGAACAAACAAAGTGAAGTGATTAAAACGAACTCCAGGGTTCACAAAAACATTATTCAGGCGACCCTGGGCCAGGGTTAAAAACAGCGTGGCACTGTGGGAATAAATAAATCCACTTTTGAGTCACCAATTTCGGCATGTTTCAGCTTATGACCCAGACGGTGTTGGGGCTTTCTTCCGGACCTAAGAGTGCTGCTGCTCAAAGTGCTCAAAACAGAAAAGCATAAATCGTATTAATATGTGTACAAACCATCCAGCGGTCCCATGGAGCATCAGAAGGAGAAGAATCACTGGCGGTACCCACTGTGGTTGGGTGTCACACCTCAACCAACATTGGCATGGGGCTCAAGGGCGGGAGGGTCTCTGTCCTGTTAAGCATGTACTCGGCCATCGCTCCCCATGCCACGGAATGGAGGAGCCCAGGGTTAATTTTAATTTTAAAAAATTATTTGCTCTGCTGCCTTCAACACCCCTAACTCCACAATTGTCCACAATCTCTAATTTCTTTAAAATCACTGAATTGTGATGCACTCTATCGCCAATTATAAAGAAAAGATGTCAGAATTCAACTATTATAAGTTATCACAGTTGAGTTCTGACATCACATTGCCTGCTAAGGCAAAAACAAAGAGGAGGGTAGAGGGTTTATGAGCTAGATCCGCCCTCCATTGGCATACTGAAAATACAGTTCCGAACAAACTTGATAGGAAATGCCTGCAGGAAAGAAAAATGTATTTCTTGAGTCCTCTTACTCACCAGGGTTTCTCCACGGTGACATGCTTCATCATTGGGGCCATCTCAGCTCTCTACGAACTGAGGCGTGCTGCGACTTGCGAAAATTACGTAGGAGCACTTTAATGGAAGACTATATGTAGTGTAAAAGTGTGGTGGAGTGGGTTAAGGTGAATTAAAAATACCTTCCTAGTGGGCGAGAATACTTTATTGTTGCTCCTAGATTGGTATATCTAAAAACGGGGTAATACCAGTAATCCTAACTATAACGTGCTAGTGATACTGAGTATGCATCAACATGTTTTGAGCGCCCCCCAAGCTCTTTCTCAGGACCACACAGAGACCAGCCCTGGGTTTACCACTCCTAAAATGACCTAAATGTGGTAATATAAACACAAAAAATATAAGTGAATAAACGCTGCAACTAATAAAGCAAGCGTTAGTTACAGACATACGATCAAGACTTGTCACGTAGTATCTGCGTAAATAGACAAATCAACATGGTTAAAGGGCCTCCTCTGTCTGATAGAGTAGGTGGGTATACATTCAGTCGTTAAAGGTACTTCCATTTATGGAAATTTTACTCCTAAAAAATTGTGTGCATTATTCCAGCTCTGTGTGTGGTTTAAGCTGAGTAGGAAAAAACGGCATGCTGAAAGAAGGTGTTGTTCATGAAATGACAAAATAATGACAAACGAAAAACACACTCTGTGACTTTCTGGCAACATACAAACACACATAACACCTAAATTGCTGGTAGATTATCTCCCAGTACATACTTTAAATGAAGCAAGATTGTGCCCCATGCACCGTGGGGGGTAAGGTACTCCGAATCCTATGTCTGGAGAAAGGGGAATAAACGGGATAAATGGTGGGAAGACCCCGTTAGCGTAATATGGAAAGCAAGTCATTTAAGATCCAGGTCTCTCGTGTCTGAAGCGGGAAGTCTGTTGAGGGAAGAAACACTTAATTGTATTGTGAGTGCCTCGCGGGACAATACCTGAAACGTCTCCCCACCGGACCACATATTAGCGTGTGGGTGGAAGGACACTGAATAAGTAGCTTCCGCCTATGCCCAGTTGCGTGGTTAGACAACTAGACCGCAGATGGTGTTCCAAAATGGCCATCACGACTGGCAAGTTCTACCGGCCATTGTGGGGCAAGAAAGAGCGTTCTTCGTAGTTACAGTAATGATGAAGGAGAAGGTCTTTATTTAAAACTGAGTATGCAACACATTTAAGGGAATGTTTAAAAGTGCCGAAATATTGGTTAACCTTAAGGTTTACAAACTATTATGACCATATCCACCTGCCACATATGTCATGTATAACAAATGATCATAGTGGTCACATGACAGACAGACTGTTTTATGAAGAATATATGGTCCATTGTAATGACTGCCGGTGAAGAGCATTTCAAAGGTATTTCCAAAATATTTGTATTCAACATCTCACAATGTGAAAAAATTGGAGCCTGCAGGATAGCTTGAACAGCTTAGTCCTATGTGCAGAGACTCGAAGGCAAGGGTCTTAAATCATGATAGCGTCATTCGATAGACCTTAGTTATTAGTGAACTTAACCTCTCCCGTGCTCATGACGAGCTCAGCTCGTCATGAGGCACGGTTGCACTGTGCTCATGATGAGCTGGGCTCGTCATGACCCGTGCGGCGCTCACACGCGGGGATAATTCCCCTGCTGTGCTGAGCGCTCCACGGAAACAGGTGTGGTCATGACAAGCTCAGCTCGTCAAGAGCACAGCGCCACCTTGCAGCGTGACGAGCTCAGCTCGTTACAAGCACCGTGGCACTGCGCGCGCCCTCCTCCCCACAGCGCCATGGGGGAATTAGCCCCGCAGTGAAGGGGTTAATATAGGAGTATAAAGGCTCAACTCCACTAAAGTTGCTGGCTAGTTTAAAGTGGGGCTTCTCTACAGGTGTTGCTCCCCTGTGTTTGTTAGTCAACATCCGGTGTGTCGAGAGAGGTTTCTATGCAGGTGTCAGAGTTATGCAGAAAAATAGAAGGGTAATAAATAACAGAACGCTAAGAACTAATACGTGGGTGTCAGAATTTAGCAGAACTGTCCCCATGGGATGTCATCATTTAGACCCTGGGTATCTGAGTGTAGTTTAAACACCCAGCGTCAGGTCCGGACTGGGAACCAAAACCGGCCTTGGCAAAGTGCTCGGCCGGACCCCCCTCGGGGGGCCGAGCGCTTTGCCAGGGCCGCTTTTTGGCCGATTTTGTTACAGGGCCGATTTTGCAGCTATGCTGCAAAAACGGCTCTGTAACAAAATCGGCCCCCACCCTTGCGGCCGACCGGGGGATTGCCCGGTGCCCGCAACGGCCAGTCGGGGCCTGCCCAGCCTTGTTCTTTCTCGCATTGCATGCTGTCAGAGTCAGCAGCTAGAACCTTTCAGCATGTTTCTGCACATTCCAAGCTACTGAAGCATATTTTTTGATAAATAAACACTGACTTGCATTGAACTGTTTGCATTAAATATCTAACCGGCTTTTGATGTGTTTAATTTTGCACTAGAGGTTTTATTTTTATTCTTCATGTTTGCAAACATGTTCACTCTTTCATATGAAAGAGCTACACACCAAGGTTTTAAGTGGTTTGTGGGAAAGGTGATGTGTGCCTGCTAAGGTAAGTGTGCAGATAGCTACACACTTTTTACGATGCACACTACGCAATGGTCCCTTGGGGTTCGGTCATTTCAATGATAACGTTTGTCATTTAAACAACATTAAATAATTTGCACCAAATCAATATATATTTTGTATTCATTGTTGGTTCATATTCAAGCATATAAACAATTTTATGCATCGACATTGCTTCATGGCTTCGAAGTTACAAATCTTCAAAACTACACAATTCACACAATGTAGATAATAAAGCGTTACAATACATATGTTTCATTGTGGTGCCTCCAATGCATTTCGGGTAAAGCAAAAACTCTTCTTCAGGGGAACAGTTCATAGAAGAAATGAAACAAATAGCAGCCACCTGCAGGAACAAATACAAAGATTCAATCAGTTACACATTATAAGATGCTTCAATATGCAAAGCATTACAAAGTCGAGGTCCAATAGCCTGCCAACATAGGAGAGCACCAATGAGAACTGATAAGAAAACAAGGAATCAAGCCAAGTTGCACAAATCCAAGTGGTGCTACTATTAGCCAAAACCAAAACTGTATGAGAAATTGAGACATTTTTGAATTATTTTCCACGTTATGCTGAGTGATTTTCAAGGGTACAAGGAATACACAGATATAGTATTCTTCAAGTCTACAAATAATTCTACGAGACATCTATTGCATCATATTTACTAGTTTTACCCATTTGTTCCCCGAGAGTTTGAGTTACTTCTTTTATCCATTTTGATCTGCTTGAGCCAAGCAACCGGGGATAAGCCAAAAGGTGCTTTGGTACTTTCAGAAGTCAGGTTATTTCAATAGGTGAGACTCTTTGGCCCCTTTGATATCTCACTCACAGCTCCAATGAAGAATTGGACCTTTTTCCGCCATAGCTTGGCATTATGATTCAGGTTCTCTAAACAGGAATTTTTGCCTTTACAGATTCCAATCTTTCTAAGGTTGTTCTATTTTTTCATCAGACTAGTCTAATAAATATAGTGGGTGCATTTTTGCGAATACAGAAATGTATCCTTTGAATGATATGGAGGTATTACAGCGGATCAAATACATCTATTAGATGTATGGCTGAGATCGATTTTCAGTTTGCTTTATTTACATTAACAATCAATTCACAGCATACAAAACTTAAACTTACAGAGCAACACATGTTCATTATTCGACTTAGGAAGTGACCGGAGCAAGGCTTTGATTGGCAAATGTTGGCACTAAAGACTGGGGATTTTCAGTATAAGCAAACCTTAGAATCAATGTTGAACTGTGAGAAACATTAGACTTTAAAATAATGATACAATAAGTAGTTGGGTCCAACTAAAATAATTTCTTAACGAACCTAAAATGCATACAGATCGAAATGTCTTTCAGACATTTTAGCTTGAATGTCTTGGGTGTTTTTCCCCTTTAAATGAGCACAAGGGTTTGCTTACAAGCTCCTGTCTCTTTGACAAGGTGCCGATGTTTGTGTATAATCTGTCTGACGTTGTTGCTTGCAGTAGTGTTTCACTAACAAATATAATGCTTTGTTTAGAAACCAAGGCGTGTACAGCAGGGTTAACCCGACCTGCTTTCTGGCTTGTTTAAGTAGCCTCATTGGATAACCTCTGTCTGACAGGAGTTGGATCAGTAAATCTGACTCAGTGAATTAAATCCAAAGGTCCAGAAAAGAGAGGTGTCGAAATCCTGCTCCCACAGACGCCCCTTCTTATTAAAATAAATCATTCTGAAACTGGAAATAGCTGGAGAAGCGACTTGCGGGAGAACTGCTGCTGGTGTTATGCTCGTTTGAGGAGTGAACTCCAGCGCCCAACATCCTTTGCGCTTTGGTGCGCATAAAAGGCGCCGCCGAACCGCGGCGCGTTGTAGCGGGAGAAGCGACTTGCGGGAGAACTACTGCTGGTGTAATGCCTGTTTGAGGAGTGAACTACGGAGCCCAACATCCTTCGCGCTTTGGTGCCCATAAAAGGCGCCACCAACGAATGGGATGAGCGCGGAGACGTGCCCGGGGACGTGAGCCCATCCACGCCCGGAGGAGGCTGGGCCCCCTTCTAAAGACCTTGTCAACAGAAGGTAAAGTACCTAGTTTTGTCATTACCACCCCATCACGGATGTATGACGTTACAACGCATACTTTTACTCCGCATACCATTACAACGCGGTATTTACAACGAATACCGTTACAACGCATAGCGCTTTGGGGTGCTGGATAGTGGTAAGTATAATTTACTATTCTAACTCCAGTCCCCGTGGACCCTAGGGAAGGTGTTGGATAGTAAATTAAACTTACCTCTTATCCTAGAGCGCCCCCCAGCGCAATGCGTTGTAATGTCATGCGTTGTAATGCCCGCGTTGTAATGGTAGTGCGGAGTAAAAGTTGCGTCGTAACGGGTGTATACCCCCCATCACCATTCCAATTTCTTCTCACTGCATGTAGTTCCTGTGTTTTTCACTCACGATGAATAAGCATGAAGGTTTTGAGCGCCCAGCTGGGTGGAAGTATTGTGGGGACACTAGACTCCTGTTTAACCAGGGCGACTTCAGTCCTAGCACATGAGATGGAACTGATGGAATGCCGCCTATCTCTGGATCCTATCCTCCAAAAAAGATCCTCTTTGGGGGGCGCGACATCTCACACAGCCCCAAACCAACCTCTTCAATTTGATAAGGAAGCAGAAACAGAAACATTTAAGGGATCCATACACCAACACCCAGTATCGACCAGCACTATGAGAAGAGCATCTACTAGGGCCGCAGCAGCGAAAAAGCATCGGGAACCGCCCCTGAGCCCGCAGTAAAGAGGAAAAAGGGCTGGGTCCCACAAAGAAAGCAACTAAAATTGGGGGGAGTGATGAAATAGAACAAATACAATGTGGGTTAAGCCTCCTGGAAACACTAGCTTCAAGTGATGAATGAGGCCACGTGGCAGAGACTAGAAACTCTGGTCTCCACCATGCTAAATACAATCTCATTAAAGCTAAGCCAGATTGAAGAGAAATTGGCTGGCTTAGAAGCCCAGGCCAAAAATAACTTTCATACAGTGGAGGAATTATTAGTAAGGACAGGATCAAGTAATAATTCTAACATCCATACTGGCTCAATCCCTGGTACAAATGCTGGCACAATTGGCAAAACTGCCTGCAGTTATCCGGGTCAGTCTAGTGTAGTGGGGGACTTAACAAACCAGCAAAGGGATCGCCCCAACACAGCTTCTACACGCTTGGATGGAGCCTCGCTTGGGGGAGGCAGCCATGCAGAGTACCGGAGTGAAGAGAAATAATTTTTTGCACCATTGATAACTGGCACTCAGACCCTACATTTTCCCCCAGCAGCCGCTCCCCTGGTACTGGTGCTGGTTAACGCATCACCATTGAGGGCCAGATAGAATCAACAACCCAACTGATGTCCAAGGCTCTCCAATGGATAAAGCAAAATTTGATATTGTGGGGGGCAGAGGAAGGTGTCTCCCAAATCAAATGATTATGGCTAGAAGAGTACCCTGGGTAGGCCCGCTGTGAAAGAAATGCCAGGTGACTGTGTGTTTTTGAATTTTAAAAATGTATTTGTTGTCAGATTCCTTTTGGAGCAATTAGGCAATGGCCTTCCCAGAAGTTACCATATAACTGTTTTACCATTGGGATATTTCTATAGACCCCCTTTCCCACTGACATCAGTCGGCAACTTACAGCTTTGGGATGGACAAATATTGGGGTCCTCAGGGGGAAACATCAGGACACCAGACTTGAGACTTGCGAATAGATTCGCACCCCTATCTGATCTAGAAGCATGTGACTGACTATGTTAAGCGAAGAGCCAGCCCATGCCGGTCCCTGTTATGAGGGAGAGTGCCCAGTCACCCAAATTACACCTGGGGGCAAATAAACGGTTCGTAAATAGCCTTGTGGAATGTGGCGGGTATCAACCCCAAATTGGGTTACAATAACTGGATAAAAATATGGCAAGACCGTGATATTGCATGCTTCCAGTAGACCTGGGTGACGGAGTTAGTGTTTATAAATGGATCCCGCTCCTTTCAGACTTTAGCTAAACCCTCCGTCTTGGGCAGGGCAAAGGGGGGGCATCTTAAATTTAATCCAAAATAACCTATCTGTTAAAATAACAAAGTGTGACCTTTCAAATCCAAACTTCCATTACCTCACAATGGAGTTACAACAGGAAGGGACCTGGCTACTAATAAACTTTTATAACAATAGGTTTGGCCCAAACATGCATACTATTGTGGGAGAGGTTTCCAAGGCAATAAATAACATTGCACTTAATAATATTAATGAGAATGACAATGTCATCCGGGTGGGCGTAACTTTAATTTACATCCGTGTAAACACAATTCACTTCCCATTTGTGGTTTAGAGGATACGGGGGAAATCCAATATAACATTTTTCTCACAATGAGTATGGCAACTGTCTAAATAGATTACTAGCCTCCTTAAACATGGAAGTAATTAGCAATACAGATCCACCAATAGGTGATAGAGTAAGAACCCTTCTTCGTAATGGGGTTAACTCTACAATTGATTATATACAACTTACAAACCTCCTTAGTACAAGGGCCACCAAGGTAAACAATTCCTTTTCAGTTTTCAGTGACCACACCATTTTATCTCTAGAGCTAAAGGTATTCATATGTGACCCACCCAACTATCAGTCCATTGGAACCCCAATCATGGCAAGAAAAAATGGTGTCCAACAAAAATGGGCCCATATTGACAAAATAAGGACGATCCACGATATTATGTTAAATACACAGGATAACATATTATTATGCCTCGAACCAGATGCTGAAACGGGGGAAATCGTGTCCGCTTTTGGCGGCATCTTAGAGAAAGTAAAATTGTCCCTCACATGCATAAAAGCGCCAAACAAAGCAAAAGGTAGGGGTTGGTTTGACTCCCCATGCACAAAAGCAAGAAATATACTGATGCAAGCATTAAAAACCAGACCCCGAATTTCAGATAAAATAAAAACATTGTGGGCCTCATATAAACTGGCACGAATATATAGAGAAAAAGGTATTAAGGAGGAGCTATGGGCGGACCTCGATAAGGCAGCTAGAATGGGAAACAGTCTCCTGACTTCTGAAAGCTAGTTAACGCACCACATTTTAGAAATCCTAGGAACCCTACAACAGACACAAATGTAGATGAGGAGGCATGGGTCTCCCATTTTGAGAACATCTTTGCCCCAAGTCCTCACTCCCCAAACCTCTCCTTGTCCTCAAAGACAAACTCCAATGCTCCTCTTTCTTTTTCACTTATTGAAGTTAAAATGTGGTTGGAATCATGTAGTTCGGGAAAGATCCCAGTACCAGAAGGCGTCCCATTGACTTTTTTCAGGATAACTTTCTCACAATGAGTATGGCAACTGTCTAAATAGATTACTAGCCTCCTTAAACATGGAAGTAATTAGCGATACAGATCCACCAATAGGTGATTCAGTAGGAACCTTTCTTCGTAATGGGGTTAACTCTACAATTGATTATATACAACTTACAAACCCCCTTAGTACAAGGGCCACCAAGGTAGACAATTTCTTTTCAGTTTTCAGTGACCACACCCTTTTATCTCTAGAGCTAAAGGTATTCATATGTGACCCACCCAACTATCAGTCCATTGGAACCCCAATCATGGCAAGAAAAAATGGTGTCCTACAAAAATGGGCCCATATTGACAAAATAAGGACGATCCACGATATTATGTTAAATACATGGGATAACATAATATTATGCCTCGAACCAGATGCTGAAACGGGGGAAATCGTGTCCGCTTTTGGCGGCATCTTAGAGAAAGTAAAATTGTCCCTCACACGCATAAAAGCGCCAAACATAGCAAAAGGTAGGGGTTGGTTTGACTCCCCATGCACAAAAGCAAGAAAGATACTGATGCAAGCATTAAAAACCAGACCCCCAAATTCGGATCAAATAAAAACATGGTGGGCTTCATATAAACTGGCATGAATAAATAGAGAAAAAGGTATTAAGGAGGAGCTGTGGGCGGACCTCGATAAGGCAGCTAGAATGGGAAACAGTCCTGACTTCTGGAAGCTAGTTAACGCACCACATTTTAGAAATCCTAGCAACCCTACAACAGACACAAATGTAGATGAGGAGGCATGAGTCTCCCATTTTGAGAACATCTTTGCCCCAAGTCCTCACTCCCCAAACCTCTCCTTGTCCTCAAAGACAAACTCCAATGCCCCTCTTTCTTTTTCACTTATTGAAGTTAAAATATGGTTGGAATCATGTAGTTCAGGAAAAATCCCAGTACCAGAAGGCGTCCCATTGACTTTTTTTCAGGATAACTTAGATTTATGGGTACCTGTCTTAACAAATGTCCTCAATAGTATAGCTCTGGTAGGTCTCCCCCCCTTCATGGTCAACGTGTGTCATTGTCCCAATTTATAAAAAAGGAGACAGGGCTAACCCAAAGAATTATATACCGAATTATGGACATAACATCAAAGCTTATGGGCCGCCTCCTCCTCCTCTCTAAGTTAGAGGGGTGGGCCAAGGAAAAAAATATCTTGATCCAGGCCCAATATGGATTCCAGCAGGGAAGGGGCACTGTGGATCAGTGCATAGAAAAGTACACCAGAATGAAGGATGAAAAGATCTACATGACATTCATGGACCTGTCGGCTGCGTTCGACTGCGTGGATCATGCTAAGCTATGGAACATCAGGGAGGAGATGGTGGTTGACCAAGCTATATTAAACTTTAGCAGACAGCTACACTCAAACGCCGCGGCATTGGTCTGCTATAAAAAAAATGGAGAATGCACGCCTCTCTTCAAAATTGCCAGGGGAGTAAGGCAGGGCTGCGTCCTAGCCCCATTCCTCTCTCCATATACACAAACGGAGTTGAGGAAGCACTCACAGTGGCCACCCGGGACATCCCTACTTTTGATTCCAAACTGCTACCAATACTGGCCTATGCGGACGACGCTTTGCTATTCGCCAGAACAGGGCTTGGTTTGCAACGCCTGATATCCCCATATGTTTCCTCTATGGATTCGATATGTTGAAGGTAAACCAAACTAAGTCCTTTGTAATCATAGCCAGAGCGAGAAAAAGAGACAAAACCCCTTGTCTACATGCGGACACCGAAGGAATAGAGGTGGTGGACTCCTTCCCCTATCTGGGGGTTCTTTTTATCATGGTCAAAGCTGGTGGAAGGAAGGAAGCTGGTAATGGAGAGCAGTACCTCGGCTGTTAAATCTTTCTCACAAAAACTGGGCGCAAGACCTTTACTACCAATAAAAAAACAACTACCAGGCCAAAGTAAGAGCAGCAGTAACGTATGGGGCTGATGTTTGGGGTGTGGTAGCGCCCACCTTATTGCAAACCACCGAGAATAACTTCTTCAAATCCAGAGTGGGCCCCCCTCTCTCTTCTTCAAACTATATCTTACATTTGGAATTGCATTTGCCCTATATTGCAGATTCAATACAATTAGCCCCAATTCTCTTGTGGCATTCAATCTGGCGGAGGGACACAGTGCCATTGACAAAAACAATAATAAAGAAATATTTAAGTATGTACAAATGGGGAAGGTCCTGGTGGCTTAGCTACGTGGAGTCAGTACCGAAGGAGATTGGTGTCCCGGAACTGTTTAAGGACCCACTTGCCTGTAGAAAGGTTTCTAAACAAAAAGTCACCAATATGTTCTTACTGATGGCAGAATATAAGCGAAAGGAATACCACAGAGAAAAACAAGCCGTTTGTATTTATCTTCAAAATCCACCACTGATAGAGGGGGGTACTCCTATTTAGTAGATGTCACCTGATCGCAACATAGATTTATATTACAGAGGTTCTGCATGAATATGATCCCACTGATTTTAGGCTATCCAGAAAAAGCATATAATCACATGGATTTAAGCGCGTGCCCATCTGATAACAATTCACCTCGAACTCAATTGCACTTAGTTTTCTTCTGCAGGCTCTATGAAAGAGAAAGGAACGACTACCTTAAACCAATTTTAAGGAAAGGGAATTTTACTTAGTGCCGAATGGAACTCTATTTTTTTAAATCCATATCTGACCCCCTGGTTATTCTGTAGCTACGTTCTTATGGGCCTGCATGAGAAAGATGAATGCGGGGATGCGGGGATGCCAAGATACCTGAGCCTGCTATGCGGTAACTCTCAACATATGTATTGATCTTGTTGTAATAGTGTCTTCCTTGCGAGCACCTAGGATAGATCATATGAGCACCCACAATATATGGGTGCGATATATTCATATATCCTATAGGTGCATGTATAATTAAGCTAATGCGACCTGCCTGCCCGGCTGACAGGTCATTGTTTTTAATATATCTTTTTACTTTCTAATTCTAGATATAGAATAATCACTAGAACCGTATGTATACAGTGCATGCGCATTAGGTGTGCATGTTTTGTGTCCTTAATACAGGATTCACTAGGAGAGTTACACACAGGGCTGGACCCCATGGAGTCCTGATGAAGAGCTAATAGGGGAACAGCTCGAAACATGTTGACAAAAACATATTACTGAGCTAACCAGACTCATTAAGTTCAGGTTTCTCCTCTGTAACGGCCCTTGATTTTTAACCATACCAACGAGGGGCGGAAATAAAAGAGTGGCCAACTTGTTAGGTATTTTTAGATTCTCTTTCCCTTTCCACTTCACTCCACATCACTGCACTACACATAGTCTTAAAAAAAAAGTGCTACTACTTTTTCGCAAGTTGCAGCACGCGTCAATCCATAGAGGATTGAGAGGAACCGCAATGATGAAGCATGCCACCTAGGGCAACCCTGGTGGGTGAGGGGTCTCTAGAAAAAAAAGGTATTTTTCTAGAAAAGTGATTACAACGGACACTCGTTGTATCCTATCTAATTCGCTTAGGCCAGGTTTTCTTCGAATTACTTGATTGACAAGATAATTTTAGACCTACTCTATTTTTAATATGTGCTTGCTTGGAGATTCTTTTATCCTTTTTAGTAGTAAGTATTAGACACGTGCAGAAATTTTATTATCAACTCTGCCGCCTATCTCGGTGGTCACAGTTTTATTGTTTTTGTTATTAATGCTATCATAACATCATGGACTCCTATAGTGGAAGCTGATATTTATAGTTATAGATTTTGTCATGTGTCATAGAGGCAGGGACTATATCAAATATGATGGAGTTTCTGCCACAAGTCAGGAGAAAAATTGTTTGAGGCACAATTCAAAGAATGTCCACAAAGGAGACTTGTAAGCGCTTGTTTTGGTGGCCAGATTCAAAACTTCAGTAGTTTTTACTGTTTTACTGGTTTGAAGGAGGTGAAGGAAGTCTGCAGTAGGGACTTGAGATATGGGTGAGGACAACTTCTGGGGAGTTGATAATTGTTGTGTGGATTTTGGGAACCATGGCCTCAAAACCCCCTGAGAGGGTATCAGAATGTTAATGGGAAGAACTGAAATCTCTTTTTAGAGTCTCTGGGTTTCTCAGTTTTCTGGTAGATATTAAATAAACTCTTTGTCTGATTTGGTGCGTTTAGCAAGTGTGCATTTTTGGGTCTCTTGATTGAAGGGACATTTAGCTGAAGGACATCTTAGCCTTACCAGAAATGGAGCTGGTGGGAGCCAGGCTCTTTAAACTTTGGGGCATATTTACAATCCACTATCGCCTCAGGAATTACACATTTTATGACGTTCCTGTGGCGATAAACTCTTCCTGCCCATAAATGATCATTTAAAAGAATGACGATTTGCAACTTCTATGTGTGCTGCACAATGGAGCACATATAGAACGTACAATTCGCCATTTTGAATTGTTTATGTGCAGGAAGGAACACCTGGTTGCAGACCTGTGCCGGTATGATGACAGGCAAATGGACAAAGTGATACAATAGACAGGGCAACATAGCCATTTGGCTAGAGATAGTCGGACTGCAACTGATGGGGCAATATAGTCCAGAAGCCAAATTGAGTTTTTAGTGAAATAATTGTTTTTAAGAGGTTATTGTCCATCAAATATTTCACATCCCAATATATTTGTATGCCTAAATAATGGAACATGTGGGATGCTATCTGCAGATTAGTTGGCCCAAACGCTAAGTGGACTCACTATAGTTGCCTGTGAAGGAAAATGCGTAGGATTTATTGTAGCTGATCTGGAGGCCGGACAAGTCTCCAAATGAGGAGAGTAGGGTTCATATTGACAACATGTCTGCATGAAGATTGTGGGCACACAATATCATGTCATCTGCATACATTGATATTGCATGCATCCGTCGACCTTGAGGAATTGCCCGTCCCTCTGCATTCTGGCGAATATGTTGTGCCATAGGCTCCCTGCCTGGGGCCACAGGATATGGATACAGGAAAGAGATATGGGGCCACGTTTTCACCCATGCGGTGCGGTTAGTGTATAGTAATTTAACCCAATTTATGTAGGTAGGATGAATGTTGAAATGTGTGAGGGCCACAAACATGAAATTCCACCCCAACATATCAAAGGTCTGTTGTAGGTATAGTGAGAGACAGGTGGACAATGGACAATAACTGCAGGCGACATTGAGGATCTGATAAAAATGGCATATATTGAGGGAAATGTTATGGCGCAGGACAAAGAAACATTGGCCTTTGTGTATTAAATGTGAAAGTTGTGGGAGTAATATCTCGTGAGCACCTTTCCTAAGATCTTGTATTCGGTATCTTGCATGGAGAAGGGCCTGTCAGAGGACAAATCGTCCTGGTCCCTGCCCGGTTTCGATAATGAAATTACCAGCGTCTGGATTGTGGTAGGGGGTAGTGATCCCTCTGTCAGGGACCTATTATACAGACAGTCTAGCTGGGGCACTAGGCGTGTTACAAATGTGGTGTAAAATCCTATAGGAAGTCCATCCGATCCTGATGTTTTGTTACAAGTGAGATCATTGATGGCCTGCCAGATTTCCCCAGGATTGAATGGGATACCCAGCACGTTCCTGTCAGTGGCCGATATGCTAGGTAACTGTGAACCGTCCAGGAATTAACTAATAGCAGCTGAGCCAGGGTGGTGAGGGGCATGATAAAGACTATCGTAGAAATCCTGAAAAGCCTCATTGATTTCATATTGGGTTATTAAGCTAGTGTGCTGAGGAGTCGACAGTGATGAGATAGGGGTGAGTGACAGCCTCAGGGTAATCATCCGTACCAGCAATGCACTAGATTTGTTAGCATCTGTGTTTGTTTTCAGTGTGTAAGCTGTATAATCAATAACTCACAGTCGCTCAAGTTCATTATAACTAATTTGTTATTCTAACAACTGAGCTGCATGGGCGTCATCTTGTGCTGCAGCCCGTTCTAGTTGGCCTAGGTTTTCTCGATGTGAGTGAGGTCTTGAAGGACAGTTTTACAAGGTCCTACAGTGGTACTGATGAGCACAACCCTCACCACCACCTTAAATGACTCCCGTCCCACCAGTTTCAAAGAGGCTGTACCCATATTTTCAGCAATGTTTGTATCAATCGCAGTAGCCATGGTGTCTTTAAACACTATGTCTTTCAAAATTTGGGGTTGCATGCACCAAGTAGGTATGGGGGCAGGAACCTGACCCCAGGATATGGTGTGTTTGAGATGGTTATGATCAGATAATGTCTTACCCAGATATGTTGCGTGGATGACATTTGTTTGAGGGAGATAGAACAAAATATTCTGTCAATGCAAGTATGTAGTTCATGCGGGTGTGATTAAAAGGGGTACATGCGTATCCTGGTGTTAGTACTGCGCCAAACATCAGAGAGTGACCACCCTATGACCCACTGTTGTAAGGGTTTGTCCACCCGGGTGTCTAACACTGAAAAGGGGACTCCTGCACACAAACCAAATCACTGCACCCCATGCAAAGGCTAGGTAGGATGCATAGAACAATTGTCCACTCCATCTCTTGCGTAATTTTACTACTTCCGTGTCAGAGAGATGCATCTCTTTCAAGTAGACTATGTGTGCTTTACGGCCTCTGAGCTGCGCTAGAATTCTATATAATTTCTGGACTGATCCCATACCCCTGATGTTCCAAGTTATGATGTTATATTTATTTTTAAACCCAGGTACGAGAAGAAGCAACAGTCAGCCTATATCAATGTGCCACCCATTAACAAAAATGTAAACATACCCAGCAGTTAATGATGACAGCAACATTTCAACAGTACCCTATTACAAGGTCCAGTTAATGCACGTATGTAGTTCATGCAGGTGCGATTAAAAGGGGTATATGCCTATCCTGGTGTTTCTACTGCGCCAAACATCAGAGAGTGACCACCCTATGACCCACTGTTGTAAGGGTTTGGCCTGGTGGATTGAGCAAACACTTGGGAGGGGAGGAAAGATCCAGATTGAAATCTAGAAAGGCATTGAAGTCCCCTCACAATACACAGAGCAATCAGACATGAGAGTAGACAAGTGTGCTAAAAAGACATCCTGCTGCACATTAGAGGCATAGACGCTACCGAGCACCATGTGTTTCCCATCCAGTGTGCCCTTGACAAGGACATAACGGCTATTTATGTCCACCCGGGTGTCTAAGACTGCAAAGGGGACTCCTGCACACAAACCAAATCGCTGCACCCCATGCAAAGGCTAAGTAGGATGCATAGAACAATTGTCCACTCATCTCTTGCGTAATTTTACTACTTCTCTTTCAAGTAGACTATGTGTGCTTTACGGCAGCTGAGCTGCGCTAGAATTCTATATAATTTCTGGACTGATCCCATGCCCCTGATGTTCCAAGTTATTATGTTATATTTATTTTTTAACCCACGCACGAGAAGAAGCAACAGTCAGCATATATCAATGTGCCACCATTGACAACAAAAATGTAAACATACCCAGCAGTTAATGATGACAGCAACATTTCAACAGTACCCCATTATAAGGTCCAGTTAGGAATGATCGGTCGACCAAAACTGTGAGAAAGACATTGGAACAAAAGAGCGGTAGGTGCAATCGCTATAGGGGCATGTAGAATAGGACTTACCACTTATTCAGAAGGGGGAGGTCAGCTGAATCAATAGCCCCGGAACCACCAACAGGTTATTTAAACAAAATTAACAGCTGCAATTAGTGAGGAAAATGTGGACAGTGGCGGCAACCATGGACCTTATAAACTACAAATGAGGTCATGTCCCTGTTAGGGGGATACACAGGTGAGCCCAAGGTCAATGTGGAGACAGCATTGCTTCACAATTAATCAATGTCGTTGTGAGGTGCATGACTCTCAAGGGACAAAAGTGCTATAAAAGGGTAGCAACTCTGTCAGAATCAGGGAAGTGTTGCTCCAGCCAATCCCAAGCAGACTTTGGTGTATCGAAGAAGATTGGTTGTGATTGACTTTTAATCTGGCATGGAATATGAGGGAATATGTCAGGCCTTTCTCCTTTAATTGTTTTTTGACTGCCCGATTGGAGGAGCACTAGTCCTGGACCGCCAGTGTGTAGCCCGAGAACAACAACACATTTACATTTTCCACAGTGATGGGGGCATTCTTCCTAGCACTTCAGAGAAGGACATTGTGATCCTTGAAGTTTAGTATGCGTGCCATGATCGGGCACAGCGGTACTCCCGGAGGAAGCCAACGTGCCGGGACTCTGTGTGCTTTTTCAACCATGAACAATTCAAAGAGTCCATTTTGCACCATTGCATTATGCAGCCAAGCTTCCACATACTGTGTGGCATTGGGATACTCCACATTTTCTGGCATGCCAATGATGCAAACATTATTCTGGTATGCACGATCCTCTGCATCTTCTGAGCATTCATGCAGTGCCGTGACTTGTTTACAGAGTTGGTCAATGACTGAAGTCTGCTCTATTTACCAGGGTGTCTGAGAGGATGGGGACGTTTGAGTGGCTTTAACCCTCTCTGCTAGTTTGCGTTGATCATGCTTGAGGAGATTTAAGTCGGGAGTGATCGTTCCAAGCCTTTGTTTGATGGTGGATTCTTCTGCTGCCGTCATGGAGGAAGTGTGTGACAGAGGTAGCAGAGAGTTTGTGAGTTTAAGTGGCAGCATTAGTTTTGGTCTGGTGCGAACCCATTGCGAGCTTCCAATGACAAGTATTTCAATGCCAGACAAGGCTCCAACGCAGTTGGAATTTCTCAATGGCAGCCTCAGAATTGATTGTGCAGTCCTATTCAAGAAATGCAGACTTTAAGGTGGCTGCAGTTTTTCGTGGCTTCAGAGACAGTGCAGGAGGGATCAAAAAGGAGGGACACTGGTCCATGGCCAACTGGTGCACAGGGAGACTTGTTGGAGGGACTAGTTGTGAACTTGCACATGCTATTAGTGCATTGCAGGCCCCCACCACTTGGACAGGCACTTAAAGTTAAAAAGACAGCATCAAATGAGTGCATCAAGAGTCAGTTCTCAGAAACAGTTACTCTGCACATGAAAGGCCCATCCTGAAGCAGTAAGTAGGGGTCATGTGGATGGTGACCACCAGTTACTCATTGTGGTCATCCAGATTCACTCACTCCGCTGGTGGCAGCAGGGGCCCTACATTTTCATAATTGTATCCGGCAAAACACTCTGCTGTGCTGTTTTCATGCAGCACTCACCACTGCCCCGATTGTGATGGGGCTTCTTCTAAACTCACATGATTCATTCGTCTAATACCAGTATCCACCTCGGCCTGGGTTGCACAGCCAGCACAAAGACAGGACCCACACTCCCTGTAGGCCCTGAAGATGCTGTGGAGAAGAGGCTGAGACAGTGATGCAGGGCCACTTTCAAGATGGTGCTGTCCACATCAGTTGCACAACTCTGACCGCGGTTCCTGCATTAACAGTCCCCAGTGGTCAACACTTTACATTGGTGCCTCATGCTGCAGGATTCCCTGATGCAGCGCAGATATCGGGTGATTCCAAGCTCAGGTCAGGAGCTCTAAAAGAGTATGGCTGCCATCTTCTGCCATGCCCCCTATGTCAGCTTCAACTTGCTCAGATTTATGTGGCATGAGTGCTTACAAAAACTGCCACATAATCACGTATGTCACCACAGTACTATGGTCTGTATTCTGTGTTCCCATTCGATCTCAGCTAGTCTTTAAGGCCCTCATAATTTCCCATAAAGTCCTTCTCCTCAGGTCACCATCCTTTCTAGCCAATAAACTTTACCTTCTATCAACCTGCCACGCAAATTCTTGCTTGACATCAGTAGGACCAGAACAGTGGCTTGAGAAGGCCTTGCTTTCTGTTCAACAGTGGCCAAACTGTTGAACTCTCTCCCCTTGAGTTTGTGGGCATAAACAAATGAACTCTGTTTCAGACTCAAGCTGAGAACCATTTGTGTACGAGCACTCGACAAATTAATACCAAGCACCTTATCATCATATCACTTGAGGATATATTGTCATGAGGGAATATACAATGCTGATCAGTTATTTGAAGAGTGGATAGGCAAAGCATGCTGAAGGAGAACAGTAATGTTATGTAAGTATGACTGGTATGACACATGAAATCCTTCCACTCTCCCTCCCACTCTCACACCCACTTTTTACAGCCAGTGCTTTTCTCTGCCTGGATTTATAATGTTGTCTGTCCACCTGTAATCAAGAAAGAGGTGTCAGGCTAAAGTCTCTGTCAATAGCGCTACCTCAACATGTACTGATAGTCGGTGTTCTACCACTGTATCAGGGTTTAGAGATTGACCTGAAATAATGTTGTGTCCGTAGGATCTGCTACAAACATATTGTGAAAGGAAGTGTTTGTGAAGTTAAGAAGAGTACATCTATACTTCCTTGTGCATACTTACCTTAAAAATATGTATTTTCTTTTTATGTGTAAAGACTCCACAGTCATAAAGATACTACTAGTAACATACCTTTGTGAATAGCCAACAATTGTAAACTTACATAAAAGTTTAAGTTTACATTTGTGAATCAGGCCCTCTGGTTTCACTCCTCTCACTTGCTGATGCTCCATTCCTCTATCCCCTTCCTGCTCCTTGTGTTTCAATTGTTTTACATTTATTATGTTATTTTAATTTTTTTTCCAGGTTCCAGCAGCTTCAAAAGGCTACATAGGAATGTGCTGTCATATGGCTTATACTTTCTCAGTAAAAACTATGCGTTTCTTGGACAACATAAATCAGGATATGTTGGCCTTATTCCTGCTAGCTCACAGTGCACCAGATGTACCCCTAGCCAGAAAAGGTGCAGGTGGAATATGCAACCTCAGAACATGACAACCCAGACTCCAAAGGAAATCGTGGTAACAACTCTAGAACCTTTTCATTTGGTAACTCATGCATTCCCAAAGAGATACACTAGAAATACACAACATGGCGTTTCAATATTTATTGAAGCATTATGATTCTTGTGTAAAATATTTATGTTGCGATAATTAATAGAAGGAAACAGAATACTTCCTTCTAGAACAATAAGGCTTTCAGTCTGCTTAAATCAGCAAAGTTCACATTCGAAATCTGTATCGACGGCAAAATGGTCGCATCCCTAACTCTATGGACAGGTGGAAACAGGAATTGTGCACCTCAGAAACAGGACACCAGATATGGCATTCCTGGTCTCATCCCACAGCAGCCTTGACTATTCAACATCAAATAACTCCCATTCAAGAGCAATCTGAATGCCGAACGAATCACAGCAGCCGGAGAACCTTTCAGATAACGACAAGTTAACCTTGTACGTTTTACATGCTATATTGAGAGTAATATCCCTGCAAACTAAAGAATGGCCTAAAGTATTCCCACAGTCTGTGGCCTCATTTGCACCATTCCTACAGCAAAACGTGAAAGGCAGGACCCATGACACATGTACAAACCCTTTTCCTAGCGCTTTGTATCGGTCTTCTTGATGGTGCTGCAAGCAGTGTTGGAAGTGAAATGTTGAAATTGGCAGAGAAACAAATCTGTGTATTATCCTATCTGCACTCAGCACCTCTGCAACACTAAATGGTAACTTTTCAAAATTTTCTATGTATAACATAGTGTATATTGCTTCTTTCCTTGCCATCATGATCTGTTCCTTAGTTAGATTGTATGGAAGAACCAAGCTGTGGCATTTAGATGTTTCTTTGGGATGTGACCAGTATGTAGTGTATGTAAAGTCCAACTTAGTAGCATGATAGCTCTAAGTTTTGATTGCCGATGTTGCAAAGAGGATATGTCACTCTGAATGATGTTACCCAGAGAATATACCTGAGTGGATAAGGTGGTCATACCATTGTCTACTGCGGCTAGAGCCCTTTCCATATTAGCTCTATCAAATTCACACAGTCTCTCAGCAACTTTCCACTGTGAAACTTTCAACACTTCATTGTATATTCTATACAGGAAGCACGTTTGACCGTCTTTTGAGGACCTAACAAAACATCCTGTTATGCCATGCCATCAGAAAGAAGAAACAGAAAGAAGAGACAGGTACTGTTTAGCCTCTTACAACATTGATTGTTTTAGCCAATCTAGACACAACTTCCGAACGCTGTAAGTTGGGACCACTCCTCCTTGTTCTGTCTGCCCGCAATGTGGGTCAGGTCTATTTATCCTAAACCCCTTGGCGTTTTGAAGAAAACATGTCTGACAGCTGATGTAATGGCCACAATAACCATCCCTCCAGATTGGAACGCAAAGATTTGTATGTCCCATTTCTAAGCATGTTGTCAAATGTGTCCTCTGTAATTTGTGAATTGCAGCCAATTCACAAAATGTGCTAATGTGAGAATGTTTGGTTTGTTGAGATCCTTTAACTTTGCTAAGCCAAAACAGGATGTCTGCTGCACAGTTTTATTCAGGAAAATTATTTGATGTGGTGTAAGGCATGCTCAAAATAAAGGCTTGTTCCCCTAAACCTGCTGATCTCCAGTTCCCCATATAGATTTTAAATCGGCATTGTCTTTCCAAAAGTCCAACCCTTGTATCGACAAATGGGAAATTAAAGATGTAGAATAAATCATTTTGGTGTGAGCGAGCATGGTTTTCTTAGCTCGTGTAGGTGTAAGTTTACAGTAATAGGACTCTGGGTCAGCTCTATTGTGACCTGAAATATATGCAAATATTTTTGGACTACCCTGTGGCGCTGTAGGGCAGTGTGCTCATTGTTTGTAATTAAATAGTACATGTGGAGTACTTGCTTTATGGAAATAATGGTGACCGTAATGGTGGAAACAGAACATTTCATCATATTTAGCAGTTACATCAAACATTTCTTCACTATTATAGACTATATAGTGCTCAAATTCAGCAAGCATTTCATGCACAGTGTTAATGTCCTGGACGTCTGAGATAGTACCAGGAGTGATAACATCAATCTATGAAATTCAAAAGATAAATAGTATTTTTAAAGTTTCATTTGGTCCAAATATATCATAGGATACCTCATCCAAAACAAAATATTCACCGGGGAAAGGTCTCTTCACACTTTGTGTGATGAAGAATAGGGTTTCAAAATCTCATTTACCAGTTCGACAACAGAGCATTCTGGTAGATGGTGTCTGTTCGCAAGCAGAAAAAAGACAGTCACAAAACCAATTAGTGAAAGAGGAAAGGTATTGCAATTGCAATCCAAGTGTATATCCATGGAGGGATAGGGTATGTCTATTTGAGCCAGATGTACAAGTCACGTGGTCTCTTTTGTGGAGGTGGGTCAGAGTCTGATGAATCAGGAGAGAAGTCATTAAAGTCGATAAAGTATTAGCAGGATGTTTGCACAAGGTTGAATGGCTCGTAAAGCTGTGTAGAACTAGTAGATGACTCTAATGGTTGTACATCGCAATAGACAATATCCTTGTCTGTTTGCAGTATTGAAATCTGTGTTTCTGTACATGATGATTTTATTGCATTCATTGATGTAACAGGAAGAAGTGATACTACAGTATTATCTGTCACCAGCTAGGGAGAAGAAACCTCATCGTCAGTCAAAGCTTCCAACTGGACCTCTTATATGATAGCAAGAGGAAAAAGGTACCTACTGAGGAGCCCTTTGGCCAATTATGTACAAGTGACCACATGATGTGGTTTAATGAGCTCTATTGACACAAATCTCTTGTTTTTGCTGCCTGCAAAGGGTGATAAAAATAAAGTTCTGGTACTCTCAAATACCAGGACAGGTACAGGCACTCTGTAGGATGGGCCAAATTCCTTTTTGTCCACTATCTTTTTTCAGACCAGATCACCGATCTTTGAAATCCAACCAGGAATTGCTGGTACTTCCTTCACTTGACCAGTGGCAGAACATTTCTGCTGGTTGTTGCTCTGAGCTTCTCAGAAGTTGTTCAGTTCCTGTAAAATATCCAAACATTCAGTGATGTTAAAAGGGGTCTCCGTCACCACTGTACTGGTAAAGTCAAGGTCTGGAACCCACGTTTTAACCCCAAACAGGATCTCAGAGAGAGTCCAACCACCCATGGATCTTTGAGGCAGATTATTGAGGGATCTCTGGATCCTGTACAGATGGTGAACCTAACAGCAACCTAAACCTATCACCCTAGTTGTTAAAGACTGCTTTAACAAACGGTTCTTCCTCTCCACAACCGTGTTTCCCTCAGCATGATAGGGTGAGGAGTACTGCACAGTCACACCCAATTTTCTCATGGTTTCTCTGTAATTCTTGAAGGCAAACGCCAAACCCTGGTCCAAAAGGAATGTAGTTACTGCATATATCCCAATCATGACCAGCAAGTCTTTTAAACGGGTCCAGCGTCAGCCGATTGCTGTGGCTATATAAACAGAAATCGAGAGCAGGAATCCACTGCCACTTGTAGTTGTAAGGTCCATTTGATTGTAAGGGTCCTCAGAGGTCCAATTACACACAAAACAGAGGCTTGTCTGAGATCTAAAGAGGTGTCTGCGGTATGCGGACTGTGGTGGAATTCTTCATCTGCTGGCAGATGTTTGCATTTAAGTACAAAATCCTTGGTCTGTATAAACCTGGCCACCAGTAGTGTTGCTGCAGTAGTGAAATTGTAGCTGCCACCCCTGCATGACCAGATGCTATACCCTCATGTGCTATTAGGATCAATCCTAACCTGTGATCGGAATTAGGTATTAATCTATCTCCCACTCCAGGAATCTGAGCAAATGGAATGATTTGCACACTTAACTGGTAGGAGTATTTAGTTGAACAGCTGTTCGACAAGTGGGTGCCATCATACGCTGCATTGACAGCCGTCATGTGTCTCGATCTATCCATGCACTAGAATGAGTAATTGCAGTGACTGTAGCAGTTTGCACTGCTGCTTTTCCGGCTTCATGAGCCATTCAATTTCCTACAACATGTATTCCTACACACCGATGACTCAATGTTTATCACATGAATCAGTGGCAAACATGCTTTTATTTTTGCCACCTGTCCCAAAACCAGCTTGTGCTTTATCGTGTACCCTTTGGAATCTCTGAATCCAATCTGGCTCCAATAGTACTCATTATAAGACTGAACACAATAATACACATCACACACAATCAGTGTGGGGAATCTGGGACCCGTGTTTCCAAGTGCCAGAATTAGAGATTTTATTTCAGCCAGGTGCGCTGTGCAATCACCAAGTGACGGTGTGAAGGTTTTATGAAGGTGGAATTCTCTATCCTGCCTTTTACTGTTGCACACACTGCAGATAACTGGTGCTTCGTCCCTATGGCAGGCTGAGCAGAACCGTCATTACCGATGATGTAATCATACAGATCTAGAGGCATAACTTTATTGGGCAGAGGATATTCATGTTCTATATCTGTTGCTATTAGTGATTTGGCCCATTCCATCCATTTTGGATGTAAAGCTTTTGCGTTTGGACCACTAACCTTTGTTACAGCCTCTAAGGCTGGGAAGGAAGTCACAACAATTATTTGTTTCCAGTGAGCCAATGATCTTTCTTTCACTACAGCAGTCTGTACTGCCATCAGTATTTCTTCTGTCTGTACAAAATGCACTACCACATGTGTGTATAAATGAGAATCATATGCAAGAGGTACTGTGTCTCGTTCATTGAATTACATATAGGTGCACCCTGATGTATCTACAATTATACGGATCACCATGTTTGTGATGTTCACACATCCATGTAAATGTTTTGAAGACAACCTGTCAGCTTGTACTGAATGTAGAACTTGTGTGAGCTTGAGTGTCCAATGTGAACTTGTAAGGTCTGGACAAAGCAAATTGGAGAACAGCTTTACCCATTCTTCATAATATAGAATGTAAGTTCTGCCAATATTTAGGAAACCCAATATTGATTAGAGTTTTTTCAATTTGTTTGGCAGTTATGAAAGTGCACACTACTCTAGGAAATGTTTTGCAAGGCTAATGCCTTCATTTGACAACTCGTATCGCAAGACAAGGACACTGAGGTATGCAATCTTTGATTTCTTGAAATTAAATTTGTAGTCCATGTGAGCAAATCCCAAAACTAAGTGATCTACTCTAGCCAAGTAGTTGATAGGCTATCACCCATCAAGTATATATCATCGATATAAGACAATGCATGGACATCAAAATCTTGTAAAAGGTCTGTTGCCTTGGCTAAAAAACAGCCTAAGGTATTCTTCTACCTGTAGGCCAATCGACCGCACGCCTTTGGGAACCTAGGGCAATAAAGGCAGTAAAGTACCTGCTTTCAGGTGCTATATTTTGGTATAAAAATCCATTTGGAATGTCTAATGTGGTTTTCAATTTCTTTCGCACTATATTGTTCATTAGTGCTGCGCTGTGCGTGTTTTGTACAACAAATGTGCCTGTCGTGGTGTTCAAGAGTCTGTAATCTAACACTAAATAATATGAATTGACTGGTTTTATTACTGGAAATGAGGGATTATTCATAGTGTAGGTGCAACTTTTCTATTACACCTTGGTGTTCAAGTTGTGTGAGTATTTCTTTAACCCCTTCGATGCTGATGACGGAGCGGTTCCGTCATCAGCATCGGTTGGGCTGTGCTGATGACGGAACCGCTCTGTCATCAGTACAGCCCTCGGGGGGAGCACTGTCGCTCCCCCCCGGGGCTCCGATCGTGTTTGTTTTTGGGGGGTTGGCAGCGGAAGACTTCGCGCTGCTCCCCCCGCCCCCCCCGCACTTCCTGGTGACGTCAGCGTGCTGTCGCGCACGCCGACGTCATCAGGAAGTGCCAGACGCGTCGAGCAGGTAGGTCTGTTTCCTGCTCTCCGGTGGGGTGGGGGGGCCATTACTCGGTGCCTTGAGGCATCAGGGGGGAGGAAACACTGTTTCCTCTCCCCTGATGTCCCAATGCAGGGCATTCCTGGTTCAGGATCGCACACAGCGTCGCGATCCTGCACCAGTAGTGCCCCACTAGACACCAGGGATGGTTTTTTTCAGAAAAGGAAGCGACCCCTTGGGCAAGGGTCGCTTCCTAGGGCCATAATTTTGTTGTTCAGACTTTTCTGCCCCCCCTGGGTCGAGATCGCTCGTTTTAGCGAGCGATCTCGACCCAGGGGGGGCAGAAAAGCCCACTAGACACCAGGGATTATTTTTTTTGATAAAAGGAAGCGACCCCTTGGGAAAGGGTCGCTTCCTGGGGCATTTTTTATTTGTTTTGACTTTTTCTGCCCCCCCTGGGGGCAGATCAACCGTTTTATTCGGGAATCTGGACCCAGGGGGGGGGGGCAGGAAAGCCCACTAGACACCAGGGATTGTGTTTTTATTCGTAAAGGAAGCGACCCCTTGGGCAAGGGTCGCTTTCAGGGCCATCAAAATGTAGTGTAGACTTTTCTGCCCCCCCTGGGGGAAGATCGCCCATGTTAGCGCGTGATCTGGACCCAGGGGGGGGCAGAAAAGCCCACTAGAAACCAGGGAATTATTTATAATTGTAAAGGAAGCGACCCCTTGGGGAAGGGTCGCTTCCTAGTGGCCTATACTTTTTTTTAGACTTGTCTGCCCCCCCTGGGGCCTATACTTTTTTTTAGACTTGTCTGCCCCCCCTGGGGGCAGATCAGCCGTTTTTTGGGCCACATCTGGATCCAGGGGGGTAGAAAAGCCCACTAGACACCAGGGATTTTAGTATATTTATAAAGGAAGCGACCCCTTGGGCAAGGGTCGCTTCCAGGGGGCATTATAAATATTGTAGACTATTCTGCCCCCCCCCCTGGTGGCGGAGTGGCTGGTTTTTTTTACAGTTTCTGGTCCCAGGGGTGGGATAGAAAAGCCCACTATACTCCAGGTTTTTTTTTTTATAGGGAGCGACCCCTTGGCCAAGGGTTGCTTCCTTGGGCCCATTTGTTTTCAGTATGTTCTGACGTGTCTTTATTTGGCCTCTCTGCCCTCCGTAGGGTTGCTTCCAGGGGGCCCACGTTTATAATGATTCATAATCTTCCCCCCTTGGGGACAGACACCCCATTTGTGACATAGCCTGTTGTAATGTGTGTTGTTTTTGTTTCTTCTAATGTGTATTGTTTTTTTCTCTTTAGATTGTTGCAGTGTGCGGTTCTGTTACTGGTGGTTCTGTTGTTCTGCTGTTTCTGTAGTTGCATGTGTTTGGTAAGAGACCTTTTTTTTGTTCAATTGTAATGTAATTGTTTATTTTGCAAAGTGTGTAGTAATATGAGTATGTTTGGTTTCTGTCTGTTGTGATTGTAAAACATGTTTTGCATTTGTTTTTGATGTGTCCTTCTGTAGATGTAAGTTTTTTTTCTTCTTTCTAGTGGGATATCGTTGCCTATTTGCTGTGTCTTTGCAGAGTAGGTGCTGGTGAGTGTAGTTGTGTCTTGTAAGTGGGGGAACGCTGGGTGGGTGGAAATTTGTTGATCCACGCAGATTCCAGAACTTTCCACCACAGAAATGTGAGGAAAATGTGTTTTTTTGGTCAAATTTTTAGGTTTGCAAGGGATTCTGGGAAACAAAACCTGGGGGTAGGCAGACGAGTCACCCCATTCTGAATTCCCCTGGGTGTCTAGTTTTCAAAAATGTATAGGTTTGCTAGGTTTCCCCAGGTGCTGGCAGAGCTACGGCGCAACACAAGGTAGTCTTTTTGTCCAAAACGTGCTAGATTTCACTGGGAAATTGAGGTGCAGCCATGTTGCATATTGCGCTGTTTCATGTCGCAGCCACTATGCCTGCCCACGCAAGTGAGGTACCATTTTTTTCGGGAGACCTGGGGGAACGCTGGGTGGGTGAAAATGTGTTGATCCACGCAGATTCCAGAACTTTCCACCACAGAAATGTGAAGAAAATGTGTTTTTTTGTCAAATTTTTAGGTTTGCAAGGGATTCTGGGTAACAAAACCTGGGGGTAAGCAGACGAGTCACCCCATCCAGAATTCCCCTGGGCGTCTAGTTTTAAAAAATGTATAGGTTTGCTAGGTTTCCCTAGGTGCTGGCAGAGCTACGGCGCAAAAACAAAAGGTAGTCTTTTTGTCCAAAACGTGCTAGATTTCACTGGGAAATTGAGGTGCGACCATGTTGCGTTTTGCGCTGTATCGTGTCGCAGCCACTATGCCTACCCACGGAAGTGAGGTACCGTTTTTATCGGGAGACCTGGGGGAACGATGGGTGGGTGGAAATTTGTTGATCCACACAGATTCCAGAACTTTCCACCACAGAAATGTGAGGAAAATGTGTTTTTTGGTCAAATTTTTAGGTTTGCAAGGAATTCTGGGTAACAAAACCTGGGGGTAGGCAGACGAGTCACCCCATCCAGAATTTCCCTGGGTGTCTAGTTTTTAAAAATGTCTAGGTGTGCTACGTTTCCCTAGGTGCTGGCAGAGCTACGGCGCAAAAACAAAAGGTAGTCTTTTTGTCCAAAACGTGCTAGATTTCACTGGGAAATTGAGGTGCGACCACGTTGCGTTTTGCGCTGTTTCGTGTCGCAGCCACTATGCCTACCCACGGAAGTGAGGTACCGTTTTTATCGGGAGACCTGGGGGAACGATGGGTGGGTGGAAATTTATTGATCCACGCAGATTCCAGAACTTTCCACCACAGAAATGTGAGGAAAATGTGTTTTTTTTGTCAAATTCTTAGCTTTGCAAGGGATTCTGGGTAACAAAACCTGGTGATAGGCAGTCGAGTCACCCCATCCTGAATTTCCCTGCGTGTCTACTTTTCAAAAATATATAGGTTTGCTAGGTTTCCCTAGGTGCCGGCAGAGCTAGGGCTCAAAAACAAAAGGTAGTCTCTTTGTCCAAAGAGCGCAAGATTTCACTGGGAAATTGAGGTGCGACCACGTTGCATTTTGCGCCGTTTCCTGTCGTAGGCACAAGGCCGACCCACACAAGTGAGGTACCGTTTTTATCGGGAGACCTGGGGGAACGCTGGGTGGGTGGAAATTTGTTGATCCACGCAGATTCCAGAACTTTCCACCACAGAAATGTGAGGAAAATGTGTTTTTTTTTGTCAAATTTTTAGGTTTGCAAGGGATTCTGGGTAACAAAACCTGGGGGTAGGCAGACGAGTCACTCCATCCTGAATTCCCCTGGGTGTCTAGTTTTCAAAAATGTATAGGTTTGCTAGGTTTCCCTAGGTGCTGGCAGAGCTACGGCGCAAAAACAAAAGGTAGTTTTTTTGTCCAAAACGTGCTAGATTTCACTGGGAAATTGAGGTGCGACCATGCTGCGTTTTGCGCTGTTTTATGTCGCAGCCACTATGCCTACCCACGCAAGTGAGGTACCATTTTGTTCGGGAGACCTGGGGGAACGCTGGGTGGGTGGAAATTTGTTGATCCACGCAGATTCCAGAACTTTCCACCACAGAAATGTGAGGAAAATGTGTTTTTTTGGTCAAATTTTTAGGTTTGCAAGGGATTCTGGGTAACAAAACCTGGGGGTAAGCAGACGAGTCACCCCATCCAGAATTCCCCCGGGCGTCTAGTTTTAAAAAATGTATAGGTGTGCTACGTTTCCCTAGGTGCTGGCAGAGCTACGGCGCAAAAACAAAAGGTAGTCTTTTTGTCCAAAACGTGCTAGATTTCACTGGGAAATTGAGGTGCGACCATGTTGCGTTTTGCGCTGTATCGTGTCGCAGCCACTATGCCTACCCACGGAAGTGAGGTACCGTTTTTATCGGGAGACCTGGGGGAACGATGGGTGGGTGGAAATTTGTTGATCCACACAGATTCCAGAACTTTCCACCACAGAAATGTGAGGAAAATGTGTTTTTTGGTCAAATTTTTAGGTTTGCAAGGAATTCTGGGTAACAAAACCTGGGGGTAGGCAGACGAGTCACCCCATCCAGAATTTCCCTGGGTGTCTAGTTTTTAAAAATGTCTAGGTGTGCTACGTTTCCCTAGGTGCTGGCAGAGCTACGGCGCAAAAACAAAAGGTAGTCTTTTTGTCCAAAACGTGCTAGATTTCACTGGGAAATTGAGGTGCGACCACGTTGCGTTTTGCGCTGTTTCGTGTCGCAGCCACTATGCCTACCCACGGAAGTGAGGTACCGTTTTTATCGGGAGACCTGGGGGAACGATGGGTGGGTGGAAATTTATTGATCCACGCAGATTCCAGAACTTTCCACCACAGAAATGTGAGGAAAATGTGTTTTTTTTGTCAAATTCTTAGCTTTGCAAGGGATTCTGGGTAACAAAACCTGGTGATAGGCAGTCGAGTCACCCCATCCTGAATTTCCCTGCGTGTCTACTTTTCAAAAATATATAGGTTTGCTAGGTTTCCCTAGGTGCCGGCAGAGCTAGGGCTCAAAAACAAAAGGTAGTCTCTTTGTCCAAAGAGCGCAAGATTTCACTGGGAAATTGAGGTGCGACCACGTTGCATTTTGTGCCGTTTCCTGTCGTAGGCACAAGGCCGACCCACACAAGTGAGGTACCGTTTTTATCGGGAGACCTGGGGGAACGCTGGGTGGGTGGAAATTTGTTGATCCACGCAGATTCCAGAACTTTCCACCACAGAAATGTGAGGAAAATGTGTTTTTTTTGTAAAAATCTTAGCTTTGCAAGGGATTCTGGGTAACAAAACCTGGTGGTAGGCAGTCGAGTCACCCCATCCTGAATTCCCCTGGGTGTCTACTTTTCAAAAATGTGTAGGTTTGCTAGGTTTCCCGAGGTGCCGGCAGAGCTAGGGTGCAAAAACTACAGGTAGGCACTTTGCCAAAAAAGGGTCAATTTGTAACTGCAAAATTTAGGTGTGACCACGTTGCATTTTGCGCCGTTTCCTGTCGCAGGCACAAGGCCGACCCACACAAGTTAGGTACCGTTTTTATCGGGACACTTGGGGTAATTCAGATTTGTAAATCAACTGTTATTACCAATTGAGCTTTCATGCATTTCTCCCTTTCAATGAAAGACATTGTGTAAAGAAAATATCTTTTTGAAAAATGACCAATAATTCTCATGCTAGTATGAGTATTCCCAATTTTTAAAATGTGCAATTATATACTGTTTCTGAACTCTATAATTTGTACCCAATTCAGAAATACATAAGTGTCTTTCATACAGATTGTTCCATGTATACATTTTCCAAGACAAAGTGCTCTATACCCAGTAAAAGAAAAAATACCATTGCAAGTTGCTGCTCAGTTTTTGGATCTTGGTTCGTCGGGTTCTTGGTGAAACTACAAGTCCTATATATCCCCACAACCAGAAAGGTCTAACGGATGTAACGGTATATTGCTTTCCAAGAGCTGTCAAAAGTAGAAAAAGTTATAGGTGAAAACGTTTAGACAAAAGGCTGTTTTTTTCAACAAATTTAAAATTATTCCAATATCTAACTGTTAGTTTCTATAACGAAACCTTCATGGATTTAGACACATGACCCCTTTCTGAATTCAGAATTCTGTCTACTTTTCGAAAATGTAAAGCTTTCCAGGATCCATTATTGCTTTCCAACTCATTTCTACCATTAAATGGAAGGAGGTGGAAAGCTCTAAAAATAGCAAAAATAGGCTATGTCCAAGAAAAATGCCAAAACTGAGTGAAATATTTCGGTTCTCTGACAAAAGACTGTCATTTCCTAAAAGCTGAGAAAATGGAGATTTCAGCCCCACAAACCCTTTTTTGATAACATTTTCAGGGAAAAACCCAGAGGCTTTCATTTGCAGCCCGTTTTTCCCATTTTTCTGAAAAAAACAAACAAATCACTATATTTTGGTTAATTTCTGGGACCTCTCCAAGGGAATCCACAAACCCTGGGCGCCTTTAGAATCCACATGATGTTGGAAGAAAAGGACGCAAATTTGGCGTAGATACCTTATGTGGTCAAAAAGTTACAAGGGCCTAAGCGCGCACTACTCCAAAACGCCAAAAAAGGCCTTAGCACAGGAGGGGAAAAGGCCTAGCAGCGAAGGGGTTAATCTATTTTTTAGCCTCATGTTCAATGGGGTATTGTCTTTGTAGTTGTGGGGTGGACCTCACAGGTATAATGTGTAACAGGATCCATCAATCAAACTCACATGGTTATGATATAACACTGGAGCTTGCACTAAGTCCGAATTCTTGGCTTATGAAGGTTTAACTGCATCTAGGACAAGGTAGAAGAAGGAGGGTAGAATTACCTTTTCCCCTTTGGGGCATTCCTGAACAAACTATGGTAGCCAATCCTTTTCAGCCCAGAGAATGTCATATCTGAATGACAAATTCTCCCAAAAGAGAACATTTATGGTTGTTGTATTTCCCCCCTCATTTGAAGTTGCAATTCATATAATTGACTAGGGACACTCAGACTACTGTCTGGTGTTTCCACATGGATGTAGTCACTCGTTGCTACTGCTGCCAGGTACTGCATTAGATTACGGCAAACTATTTTTACTTCTGCCAAACTGTCCAGCATGGTCAGAGCCCACTCCCCGTTTAGAAGCAGAGTCCTCAATATCAGTGGCATGCTTGACTTTGATGCCAGCCACCTTCTCCTTTTTGAATTGAGGCGTGAACTGTTTATATTTGTCTTCCTTGTTTATTATAAAGTCAGCAGAGTGTTGTGAGTCCTTCTTTGGTTTCACATACTCCTCTGATATGTGCTATGATCATCCTCCTATCTCCGAACATTTTCGGATGACTCCTGAAAGGAATGAGAGAAACATGTATCAGTATCCTAAAAACTATCAGGCGTTTTAATAGCCTCACGGTCACGCAAATTATAGCATTTTTAGGTGGACTCCTATTTAGTCTTTGCTGTATTTTTTAAATTATCACACTTCTTAGAAGGCTCTGGTTCCTGCTTTGAGCTATCCTTCTCAGAATAACCCCAAATTTGTGGTTTGCTAGGGATTGCTCCCAAATGATCTCTACCTATTGATGCTTAGGTTTCCTCAATAATTCTAAGCATTTCAATCTCACATGTGTGAGTCGATAGTGTACAGTAGTATCAGTGTTTCCCTCATAGACCGTAATGCTTTTACCAAATGACAAATTCACATCTTTAACAAATACATTTCAGAAAGTACACCCCTGAACAAATCAGTTTATCTCAAAATATCTTTTTAATTATATCAAAAGTTTGTCATTATATTTGTATAAAAAATATTTTTATCTTTTTCTTTTTTCCAACACATCAATTCATCAAAAATGTAAATGAAGGATTCAATCCTACCATACATATGTTCATTGATACATATATTTCTTTGCAACCATGATTATTATAAAATGTATAAATATGAAAACATTTCTTGCTACACCCCCCTGGATCACCTCACACACAACCACTCATACCAGCTATCATACCACTGCTTTCATTCTCAAAACATCAGTGCGAACTATATCCAAACATGGTACTCAAGAAGTCTCAAAAACAATGTATGAGACTCTGCACTAGATTGGTCTACGCGCGTTTTGGTGGGTTATATGATGTTCGACAACCACCTTCTTCAGGACCTTGTTAGATATACCACATGTAGATTCCAGGGGACATACAAGTCTGAACCATGAACGTCCTATTGGTATGGGTATTTTATAGCCACCAAAGTCCTCCGATCAATACGTAGGGAGATCCTATCCACACTTCCCAAAAGAGCACCAGATGTAGTAAAGGAGTAAAACTTTATCGGAGGTGTCATTGGGAGTCCGACACAGAGGCGAATATTATTCGAAAATAAGGTATTTTATATTCATCGCTATCTTGGACTCAAACAACTTGCTGCGAAAATACCTATACCGTGGGCTTGGCCCATTGTAATTGAGAAGGACGTTACCTTACTTTTTAAGCACAACGTGATATCTGTAAATCTCCCACCACATGTGAATAGGATAGCCGACTAAGTGAACCATGTACATCTGGTGCTCTTTTGGAAAGTGTAGATAGGATCTCCCTACGTATTGATCGGAGGACTTTGGTAGCTATAAAGGTCCTGAAGAAGGTGGTTGTCGAACATCATATAACCCACCGAAACGCGCGTAGACCAATCTAGTGCAGAGTCTCATACATTGTTTTTGAGACTTCTTAAGTACCGTATTTTCTGGCGTATAAGACGACTGGGCGTATAAGACGACCCCCTAGTTTTCCTTTTAAAATAGAGGGTTTGGGCTATATTCGCTTGCTTATTAAATGACACCGGCGTATAAGACGACCCCCAACTTTTCAAAAGATTTTCAAGGGTTAAAAAGTCGTCTTATACACTAGAAAATACGGTACCATGTTTGGATATAGTTCGCACTGATGTTTTGGGAATGAAAGCAGTGGTATGATAGCTGGTATGAGTGGTTGTGTGTGAGGTGATCCAGGGGGGTGTAGCAAGAAATGTTTTCATATTTATACATTTTATAATGATCATGGTTGAAAAGAAACATATGTATCAATGAACATATGTATGGTAGGATTGAATCCTTCATTTAAATTTTTGATGAATTGATGTGTTGAAAAAAAGAAAAAGATAAAAATATTTTTTATACAAATATAATGACAATTTTTTGATATAATTAAAAAGATATTTTGAGATAAACTGATTTGTTCAGGGGTGTACTTTCTGAAATGTATTTGTTAAAGATGTGAATTTGTCATTTGTTAAAAGCATTACGGTCTATGAGTGAAACACTGATACTACTGTATGTTCTTTCTCCTCTTTTCCCTGACCACATTGGTTTTATAGAGGGGGTCCCCAATTTTTGCACTAGTCGATAGTGTACAGCCAACGCTGCTGCTTCCCTTTTAATGTGGCAAAGTTAATCATTAGTTTCATCCAAAATCCAGGGCAGAAGCGGCCCATACTCATTTTGGATCTGTTTAAGCATTTCTGGAAAAACAGCTAATGAGGATGTACTGTGTGTTCTTGTTAGAAATGGGGTTTATGGTTGGCTAGGGTATGCACCTTAGCCAGGCAGAACCCACCACTCTAGTCAGGGTAAGGGAGTTACAACCCCAAGATAACCCCTGCTAACCCCCTTTGGTTGCATGGCAGAGTAGTCAGGCTATTCCCAGAGGCAGAGTGTAATGCATTTGTGCAGCAAACACTCACACACCAGTGACACACTAGGCACACAACAAAAGAGAATACATACAATGTTATATAAAATATCCTTTGTATTATACATAAAACCCATTAGACCCCAATCACAAAAATCACTTTGCCAGCCAGGCAATTGTCATGACATCACATAGGTCGTAAATCATTTTGCCAACCAAACAATTGTCATAACATCACAGTTCGTGCATAAAGTAATTACTTCTAGGTTGCACACATCATAATAATAACACCCTACACTATCACTGTACATTATATATATAAAACGACATATTCCACAGCATCAGGGCATACAATGCAGGTGGGATTAAGAAGAGCCCACATAAATAACACATACAGTCTGCGGTACATAAAACACCTCATCACCAAGATTGATCAGAAACACATAAGTCAAATACCTAACCTCCCAGCCACCTAGGATGCAGTGCATCTGTGTTCCTATCACCATCCCTACGGTAATCAGTACACCATGTAGGGCGCAGAAGCCACTGGGCACCTCCTAAATGAATTACAATAGTCTCCTCAGCTTCACAAACTGCAGCTGATTACCACCATCTTGGGGGCCTCCATCGAGGTTCCAACGTACAATGTCCCCACACAAAACAAGTGCCCCAGGTATGTGTCATGGGGGTTGGGGCCCACACAATGCAGATTTTGGGTGGGGAGACCTATCTTGGTTCCCCTTTGTACATGGGTGCACAAGGCAGCTGCCCATAAATGCATGGTGCAGCCAATGCCACCAATGCAGCCTTGCGAGCTGCAAGCCGCTCTTCTGTGGTAGCGGGTCCAGGACCCTCTGAAGCCTTTCAAACTGCTGTTGCTAAAGCTTAAAAGCAGAGCGGTTCATGTCCTTTAGACCACACAGGGCGGCGTTGTTTCATCTGCACCTCGGGCACCTATGACACGTTGCTGCCATCGTGCTGACTCCCCTGTCTCCACTCAGCCCTCCTGGTTGCTCCCGCAACAGGAGGGCGAGCGGGGAAGCCAAACCAGCAGGGGATGTTGTTGGAGGGCGTGTGCCTCGTCCATGGCAATCAGCAGGGCACTGCGAGCCCGGGCCACAGCAACTAGCACATCCTGCATGCTGTTTCATGTACCACAAAGAATGACACATGCAGCTCAGCCCAGCAAAGACCCGGGTCTCCCCAAGCAAAGTACTTCCACGCATTCTGTCAGGAACCAGGGGGTAGCATGCACCAGTGCTGCTTGAGCAAGTGTAGAATAGCCAGATTCATGAATCCCACAGCAGGGGGCAATATTAGGGCTTCCTTCAGACAGAAACCTCCATGACAACAGTGGAGAGGGAGAGAAAATCCCATAAGCCCCTGGTGACACTGTGGGCACCAAAACAGGAAGGTAGTAAGCAGGCCTGCACACAGGGTCCTTGCAGAGTGGCAGGCAGTCCCTTCTGCAGCCAGTAGGCCATAGGGCAGCACAGCAATACACAGGGTCCAATGGTGGTTCTTCCTGGCAGCACAACAGTTCCTTCTGGCCAGGTGCAGTCTGTAGAGCCAGTGGCATCTGGCTACAAGATCCACGCACTGTCTATAAACATGGGGTCACAGCCCCTGTACTTATACTACCAAAGTATTTGTTCTGGGGGCACTTCAAACAACTTTAGAAGTGCACAATGCCCAAATTCAATCTCCAGCCCTGGCTCCAGAAACTCTACAGGAGGGTGGATACAGCATTGTGAAAGGCAGGAACAGCCCTATTCAGGTGCAGGTGACAACTCCTCCCAACACTCTAAATGCAGACTAGACATATTCAGCCCAACTATGAGTCACCCAGGAAAGGCAGGACACACCTCAACCGCCCTTGCGACTGTCTACAGTGCATTCACAGCCCCAGATTCTGTCAGTCTACTCTAAACCAGATGTTGATTACATAACCAGGCAGGGCACAAAAAGTCATAAGCACACAGAAATGCCCACTTCTAAAAGTGGCATTTCTAAAACAGTAATAAAAATCCGCTTTCACTAATCAGCAGGTTTTATTACCACTATTCCAAAATAGCCACGCTACCTCTTTCATATCAGAAATTACCACTAAAACACATATCAGGGAATGTAACCCATGAATAGAATACCCCTGTCCTAAATGCTTCTTGGGCCTCAACCACGAAGGTCACGTCTCTTCCTGCAAGGAGGAGGCCATGTAGTTGTAACATCTGCGCAACTATGTGTCTGCAGTTCACCAGTATATTAACTGGTGCTGTAGCAGACATCGGAATATGTGGAGTTCAGAGAGGGTACCTCTTTGGAGTGATCCTTTGAAAGGTTCAAGCTTGGACAATATACAGCCAATACATAGAGGTACCCTAATCAGCTGAGGAGGATTTTTCCCTAACACCACAGACGGCTCCGGTTAATAGGTGAGTAGGGGTCTTTGAGTATACAAAAGAAAACATCTCAGGCAATCCATTCAAATATGAGGCCAAGCTAGAATATTGATGGCACCATGTAGTACGGCTTATACTTTCTCAGTAAAAACGGTGTGTTGGTTAGTCAAAATAAACATCAAAACTGTGCAAGACTTATTCTACGTGCACCAAAAGGATATGTTGGCCTTAGTCCTGCTAGCTCAAAGTGCACCAGCTGTAACCCTAAATAGGAAAGGTAATAGGTGGAATATGCAACCTCAGAACCTGACAACCCTGCCTCCCCAAGGAAATCGTGGTAATAGATCTGGAACCTTTTTGTGTGTTAACTCATGCATACCCAAATATATACATAAAAAATATACTACATGGTGTTTCAATATTTATTGAAGTATTATGATTCTTACGTAAAGTATGTGTGCTGCAATAATCAATAGAAGGAAACAGAATAGTGTTATCATCATTACAAGAATGGTGAACAAGATGAATAACAGATACCTGGTCCATTACAGGTCACATCCTCAGCTAACCGGCGGGACGCGAATCTCTATTCGAACCGGACTTGAGTGGCTCACTTTTCTCAGGTATTATACAGCCATTCCTGGCTATATACGATACAACATGGCACCATTTTATTTCGGTCTCGGTTTATCCAACTCCCTCTCTTCTCTGGTTATCGCCAGGGGCATATCTTGAATTAGGATATGACTGCATTTGCATCTATGCGTATGGGGTCCTCTTCTAAATATAACATCATGGACAGCATGTATATTGGGATATCAATCACCCTTACGGGTATAGAACGAATATCATCTTGTCCGGCAATATACAATTGTATTGGACGCCTTGCCCCAGCATGGGGGCTAATCAAGAGCCATAATTACATTGCAACATTTTATTTTCGCCTTAGGAAAACATTGTGATCCACTGTGATCTTTTTCCACATCAGCTTCCATAGAGCATCTTTTTCTAGGACCACCGCATCAACCGGATCGTTACGTATATGGTGAGCCATGTAATAAAACCCATGTAGTCACGGTTTTAAGGTATTTTAAGATCTTTTGGGCCACTGAGGCTGTGGACTTCTCCATCCTCAAAGGGTGTTTTAATGGTTTCTTTCTTTCACGGGTGGCTCGTACTGGTGAATTTTGGACTATGGTCTTCTTGACCACACACTACTTCTATGGACACGCTAATCTTTATGCATATTATAATGATCCAACATCTTCCAGGCGTTTATCTCTCCAACAGCCTGGGTTCCCCTTCCATCAGCTCTAAGTATGATTGCTCGAACTGGTGGTATGGTTGCAATGCACTGGTGAGGGAGCATATGCACCCGTAAGGGGATAAGTAGCTCTGTCATATGGCAGACACTAAATCTGTCCAATATGTCTGGATCTATTGGTTTGTTTTGATTGTATTTTAAATTTTGCTAGTTTGTCTTTTTGTAAGGATCACATCTTCCACTTACTAGCCTGGACATGTTCCATTTTATATGTAATTTTTAGCATAAGATAAACTAAATACTTATGCATGTAAATGTCTTTTTTCAGCCCTGACGAAATTCCCTAGGCACAATTGGGGATGAAACGCGTTGGCTGTGCCGTTTTTATGTGAATGAAAATAAAGAATATATTCAAGAAAACAGAAGATCTGCATATTTAATGGACTTCTTACATTACTAATTTCATTGAGTGCGCCTCTCTGCTCCTTTTTTCTATTGCTATGATATACATCCTTGGCAGCGGATGGTGAGAGTAGCAGCACCACCTAATAACTCTGAAACAGGCAAAGTTGATGTGCGAAACCTTGGTCTGCTGCTGTGTGCTTTGGTTTATTGTTTAAATTCTTAGGAATTGACTGTTTTGCACTCTACTTTATTTGTAACTACTAGCTTTATTAGCATGCCTAAATTTGTTGACGGAAGGGAGGAAATGGCTCTCAACCTGTTTGGCCCCAGTAGATCCAACGAGACATCCAACTTAGCAGAAACTGGAAAACCCAGCCTCAAAACCCTATTCCTCAAATTAGAGCGTTTGAAAAAATTAGAACTCTCACGCTGGTGGGATGGGGCTACCCTCACTCAATACCTATCAAATAAAAAAGTCCCCAGGGGCTTAAGAATCCTATTATTCCCAACATTTGAAGATCTAGGAGAGGATCTACTCAAAGAGTGGGAGGGCAATCTAGAAACTGCGTCAGAGGTCATGATGAGGATATTGATCCGTCATGCCCAAGAAAAAGGCGATAAATTGATGGCCGAAATAGATACATTGATAATGGAAATCAATGGGTTGGAACCAAAAGATCTGATAGAAAAGAACTTTGCCATCCTAAAAAAAGTCATGGATGAACACCAAATTTATTTAAAAGAAAAGAAATTAAAAAAGATAAGGCGAGATGACAGGGACTACAAAGATGGTCGAATCTACACGTTCGCCAAAAAATTTGACCAGGCTCAAGGGACAGAGGAAAGAAAGAGAGTGCGTGAGGAAAGGGAAGCAAGTGAGGAAACGCGATCTGAGAGTGGTGCCTCCAATGCCTCCATGAATAGCGTCAGATCCAATTCAATAACTGAGCTCCCTTTAGGAGAGGGGGCCTCCTCTTTCCAAAAAGAGTTGGCAAAAATACGCACGAGCAATCGTTTACAGCAGAAAAAGGAGCAAGGCAAACCCCCAAGGGCCCCACCAAGACAAGGAGGGGCGGAAGGCGGGCAACGGCCAGGTACAGAGACAGGGGCAATACCCAAAACAGGGATGGGAGCCAAACAGAAATGATACCTCTTTCCATTCCTATCCAAGAACTTTGTGTCTCAGAATGTAATACAGATCTAAAGATTGTTAACCTGTCAAATAAAGTGCTTGATGAAAATGAATTATCTGTCCTGAGTAAAGGTCTCAGCTTTTGTCCATCCCAATATGGCGATTTGACTCATGTACATATTGATCTTTTCAAGTTCATTAGACTCTTGAAATTAAAAGATTTTTTCTCGCATCAGACACCCAGGGTTCCATCACAGAGAGGGGCCCCTTCACCAGTACCACACACAGTGGCAGATATCCGCACTGCCCTATTACTTTACAATCTGGATGAGGAACATGAACGGGACATGACTACTATGTTAAGGGATTTGGAAATAGAACAGGACTATAGCATGGACAGTCAGCTTAAATGCAAGTCTACGTTCACTCCTACTTTTAACTATCATCCAAGTATTGATACCTTTCATGAAAAGGTGTCTGCAGACCTTTACAAACTGGAAGACACTGGAGCACTTTCTACCATTCCTAACCACAACATTACCGCCAAACAGCGACAAGCCCTCGAAAAACTGAAGGCTGACAAAACTATAGTCATTAAAGAGGCGGACAAAGGCGGTAATGTTGTGGTAATGAACCATGGTGACTACATGACCGAAATAAACCGCCAACTCGGCGATAAAAATTGTTACAAACGCATTTCCCATAATCCTACTAATGCAGTGACTGGCATGATAACAACAAAATTGCTAGAATGGAAGGAGACTGGCCTCCTATCAGAGGATGAAGCAAAATATCTCAGGGTAAGTAAGCCAAGATTCCCCTGTATATACATCTTGCCTAAAGTGCATAAGGGGGGGGCCTTTCCACCAGGACGCCCCATTATTTCTGGGATTGGGTCTCCCACTGAGAAAATTTCAGAATTCGTGGATCTCCACTTACAGAAATACGTTGTGGACCTCCCTTCCTATATAAGGGACAGCAAAGACATTCTCGCCAAGTTAAACAACTTTCAATGGGCAGATGAACTCTCATTCGTCACATTTGACGTTGAGAGTTTATATACTTGTATCCACAGAGACATGGGCATGAAGGCTTTACAATCCTTCTTAGACCGAGAACCAGCTGATAAGCATGATTTTAACAACATGATACTAGAGATGACAGATATAATTCTAAACAACAACTACTTTTTACACGACTCTGTCTGGTACCACCAGACCCGTGGTACGGCTATGGGTTCGAAGGCTGCTCCATCGTATGCCTGTATGTTTATGGGCCATTTTGAAAAGATGCATGCTTGGAACAGATGTGCCTCCCCCTGGACTGAACATATTGTATTCTGGGGGAGGTACATAGACGACATCATTGTCCTCTGGTCAGGTTCTGTGGAATCCCTACATCAATTCCACACGTATCTGAATAACAACAATCATAACGTAAAGCTGACCATGACACACAGTAAGGAAACCATCAATTTCTTGGACATTCATTTTTATGTCAAAGAGAATGTGGTACAAAGCAGCCTATACAGGAAGGAAACCTCATGTAACGCAGTATTACATGTGGATAGCGCCCATCCCCGCTCTGTAATCAACAATATACCGTACGGCGAGATGGTAAGAATGCGCAGAAATTGCAGCGAAGATCATGTCTATGCTCAAAATCTCATCAACACAAGAAACAGGTTCCTTAAAAGAGGCTATGACCAAAAAGTGGTGGATGTAGCAATACAGAAGGCAAAGAACTTACACAGGGAAGACACTTTGTTGACGACAACTCACGCCAACTCCACCAAACAGAAGAAGAAGAACCATAGCATAACCTTCACGACCCAATACAATGCTAATAGTAACAAAGTCCATAATGTACTTAGAAAGCACTGGGGGATTTTGCAAAATGCTCCTGGTCTACGGGACTCATTACCTAACAGACCACTCATTTCATACAGAAAGGGTAAATCCCTTAGGGATGACCTATGTCAAAGCTACATAACTACCCCACGTGATTCATGGTTTCCATCCCAACCCTTGGGTTTCTACACATGCGGATCGTGTATAATTTGCAATTCGGGCCTAAATAAAACCACCAATTTTAGGTATAACACACTAAAAAATTACAAAATAAACAGTTTCATTAACTGTAATACCACACATGTAATTTATGTTTTGGGATGTGGGTGTAACATCATTTATGTGGGAAGTACCATCCGCCCACTTAAAATAAGAATCCAAGAACATCGAAGGGCAATCATCTGTAAAGACAAACGTTACCCAGTAAGCTCACACTATGATGAGAAACATCCACATGATACCTCCTTTTGGTTCCACGGCATTGATCATATACCACAGGACAAAAGGGGGGGTGATCGTGAACTAGCTGTTAGGCAGAGGGAAGCAAAGTGGATTTGCCGCTTGCGGGCGACACAAATGGGGCATAACACGGACAAAGAGCTCCATCACTTCTTGACATAGAATATAGAATTATGTAAACACCATCTGAGTCATTTCCCCAGTATGAATGGGAGTATACTGTATTATAATGCAAGAAACTAACCGCAATAATGAATTCCCTCTGGTCAGACTTTGCATTTTTGTAAATGTAACATTGAGTTTCGTAGGATTTCCAAAACATACTCTGTATAATGTGCACATTACATGGTTCCTTCTATAAATGTGATGCTGTCTCTCCTTACACTGTAAATATTCTGTGATATATTGGACCGTTGCTAGATGTTCTCTCTTAGGGGGAATCCATCAACAACATGGTGGAGTATACAGCAGGGGGTTTGGACCCATTAGGGCATGTTTGCCCTTCTAATGCACGGTACCTAACCTGGCTGTTTTTCTTTCTCTTTATCTACTAGATGCACTGTAAGTATGACTTCACTTTTTATTAATTTGTTCACAAGCACTGCAATTGTGTAATGACAGTTTTGGGGGTACACTAATATAGGCCCCCTGATCACTCACCATCACTGCACCCTTGGTCTTTTTCCTTGAATCTGTACCTGATATGCGATGGGTACATAGTCCAGACTAATCCATGATGGCCACCACGATTAGCGGGGATTGCGTTCCGTCCACTTGTATCTTATGAAACTTAACTATACCCCGGAAATCTTATCGGGGCGAGAACGCGCTTTACTCTCGCACATTATATGAATTAGAGTGCATCAAATACTGTTAAAATGTACATGACACATTTTAATTATCGTTTTCAGATAAACATATTATGGGATATATATAGTATCCAGTTCTTAATGTAACCTTTTGTGATATTATTTTATCCATAATGGTTACACTTCCTTGACAAAATATGAGGTCCTGCAATCTCGGACATTGGAACCTTGCCATCGCCCGCTACACTTACAAATGGCCGCCTTGGCGGACACGGGATCCCCTGAAATGAACCGGGTTGGTTCCGGCACCACGTGAGTAATTGAAAGCAACGGCACACCTTGCTTTTAAATATGGCGTGCACTGACCTCTTCTCGCTTCCACTAATCCGGTAGGAGGAGCAGCGGCGAACAGTCACCATATCAGAGGTACGCGAAATGTGCATGCGTCTCTTGTCTGTTGCGTGATCTTGTGCTTTGTCCGTACTGGTGGAAACTTTAATGTGTTCGGCCACCCGCAGGTACTGTTCGCAACTACGCGAAGACCCGGGACCACACATACCAGATTTTGCCCGGAGCCCGCCGATTGACTTTTCAAGCTTGAAGCCCCCACCAGACACCACATGTAAGCGGGGAGAAATTTGAATATTATGGGGGCGGCAGTTCCTTTATCGGCACGCGATTCCCGGCAAGGGGGGGGGTCATGTAGAACTCTTCATACCCCCCACACCAGATGATAGAGGTATCCAGTGCTCATTGTAGCGACCCCTATTCTCATATAATCATTATATAATCATATATTTCACCATCGACTCTTGAGCCTGATCTACTGTATCCATTAGCACTATCAGCTTAGTTGTAACCTGGTCTATACCAACGGACCATCTATTAGATATCACCATGGGCACTTATATCTTAAATTGCAATTTATATCTGCACACGTCCTAATCTCAAGTTTACACCTGATGACTTGCTCGTTTTTTCTTTAAGCCTGCAGTGTAACTACATGCGGCACCTTACCTAATACATATTTTTGATTTTTTCTAGTTACTACACAAAGGGGCCCAGGATTAACAGATACCTGGTCCATTACAGGTCACATCCTCAGCTAACCGGCGGGACGCGAATCTCTATTCGAACCGGACTTGAGTGGCTCACTTTTCTCAGGTATTATACAGCCATTCCTGGCTATATACGATATTTATTTATTTATTTATTTATTTGCTTGTTAAGCGCGTGACTCAATTCCCGAAGGGATATCTCTGCGCTGTTACTTGCTTTTGGCAGATTACTGTAAGAATAGAGCTGGGGATGGGGGATCAGACAGGCTTAATACAGGGTAAAGAGGTATGTCTTCAGTTTTTTCCTGAACAACTCCAAGGTCCTGGTCTGTTTCAGCTCGGTGGGTAAGGAGTTCCACAGGATTGGTCCTGTGTAGGACAGTGCTCGGCCACCCTGTCTGGCTCTTTTTATCTTTGGGACCTGAAGCAACAGATGGTTGCTGGAGCGGAGAGTGCGTCCCGGGATGTAGGGCAGGAATTTTTCTTTCAGGTACCTGGGGCTGGTACCAAACAGGCATCGATAAATGATGTTACAGACTTTAAACTTGATGCGTTGTTTTATAGGTAGCCAGTGAAGTTGATGGAGAAGAGGGCGGGAAGGCGTTCTGGGGGGGGCATTGAGGGCCAGTCTAGCAGCCGTGTTCTGTACCACCTGTAGTTTGTCTAACTGTTCTACATTAGCTGAGAGATATAGGCCGTTGCAGTAATCCAATCTGCTTATGATGAGGGTCTGAATGAGAGTTTTCCTATGGCTTTCGGGTAGGAAAGGAAAAGCACGTCTCAAAAGCCCCACCACATGGAGGCAGGCACCCGCCACTTGCGTGGTGTGCTCCTTAAGCAGGAGTGCCTGATCTAATTTGACGCCGAGATTTTTTGCTGTTTGTTTAGGGTTGGGTACGGGGCCCAACTCCAGAGGCCACCACTGCGGGGACCAAAGAAGGGTCGCCCCTCCAAACAGCATGACCTCGGTTTTTGATACGTTGCACTGAAGAAAGTTTTTTGACATCCAGCGTGCTACTGCCCTCATCCCATCAGCAAATGAAGACTGAATTGCCGGTGTTAGGGTCTGGAAAGGGAAGAGCAGCTGGGTGTCATCGGCGTACGATACAGGGGTAAATCCAAAAGATCTTATCAGATTAGCTAAAGGGGCCACATAAATGTTAAACAGCGTGGGGCTGAGGCACGAGCCCTGTGGCACTCCTTTTGCTAGTTCTCTCGATGGTACAACATGGCACCATTTTATTTCGGTCTCGGTTTATCCAACTCCCTCTCTTCTCTGGTTATCGCCAGGGGCATATCTTGAATTAGGATATGACTGCATTTGCATCTATGCGTATGGGGTCCTCTTCTAAATATAACATCATGGACAGCATGTATATTGGGATATCAATCACCCTTACGGGTATAGAACGAATATCATCTTGTCCGGCAATATACAATTGTATTGGACGCCTTGCCCCAGCATGGGGGCTAATCAAGAGCCATAATTACATTGCAACATTTTATTTTCGCCTTAGGAAAACATTGTGATCCACTGTGATCTTTTTCCACATCAGCTTCCATAGAGCATCTTTTTCTAGGACCACCGCATCAACCGGATCGTTACGTATATTATTTATTTTTATTTATTTTTAGAGTTTTCTATAGCGCGAACTTGAACCGATTAGGTTATCAGAGCGCTTTACATAGCACCAGTTCCGTTACATGTTATCACAGCAGTTTACATAGAATCAGTTACGTTGCACATTTCAGGATCTTGAACCCATTAGGTTATCAAAGCGCTTTACATAAGACAGCATTCGATGACCAGTGCCCTCCTCCGCCGTGTAGCGGGGGACCACTTCCAGCCCTCCGACGTCGTCGAGCTGTTGGGACTAGGCTCCTGGAATTTCAGCTGCCCCTTTACAACTAATTAGTTTGAAGTCATGACAGAAATCTCAATCCCAGCATCTCAATCGGTGCATTACAGGTAAAAACAGGCTATAGGACCACTACGTAAGACCAAATAGGGTAAACTGTGGGCACCCCGGAATATATGAGGAAGCAGTCGGTGCGTTACAGGTAAGAGACAATTTCATAACAGGTTATAGGGCCAGTACATAGAGAAACACATTGTTGTACATTGTAAGCATCCAAGAATATATGTTGTAGCAGTCGGTGCATTATAGGTAAGGACAGTTGCAAAAACAAGTAGATGTAGAAAGGCTGCAATAAAAGGCAGACACTATCACAAGATACAGGCAAGTAAGGAGCGCGGTAGTAGAAACTTAGACTATGTGTCTGGTCTCAGCTCTTGCTCCAATAGTGAGATTGAACTAGTCCATGATGGCCGCCACTGCGAAGAACAGTCTAAGATGGCCGCCAAGAAGGGGAATCATAGTCCTCTGTTTGTTGTTATTGCTTTGGACCCGTGTGGAGAAGATATGCCGAGGAGCCTCGTGGGCCTCTGGAGATACCGGCAGAGATTTATGGTTTCAGTTAGTGACCCCTGCCCTTGTGAACAATGGCGGTTTAAAAATGTGAAATGAGTGGAGTAAATAAAGTACCTTATGATTATTTTCAGCTCAGTGGCGCCTTAGAGCTTAGGATGTAGTATTGCCGATATCACATTTTGCAGGGTCTATTCAGGAGGTGAGGTAGGATGCGGTGAATTACTGGCAGGCTGCGTGCTAGTCCCCATGCCCGATCCTCGGTCCCCGCCAGCACCGCAAGAAATCTGTTGGTCCGCCGGTCTGCTCCGGGGGGGGGCAACCGGGAGTCACGTCCGCCGTCCGCCAGAACTCCTAGGCTGTTCACGCAGCCCGTTGTGGTTGTTAACTTCAGTCCCGGGAAAGTATCTGCAGCAGTTGCTGATCGGGAGTGGGGGAGGGGTCCGGTGTTCGTCTCGCCTTCGTTTTCAATGCCGGCTGCCCTCTATGCCTCTGATGCGTAGCGGGCGGGAGACTTCCCATGCCCCCAACTATCCGCGCAGGTCCCGGTGCTGCAGCCAGTGCCCTCCGCTGCCGATGGGCAAGGGTCCGTTGTCGTTGCCTCGACCCCCGGTCCCGGTGTAGCATCTGCTTTGACTGGGGGTGGGGGGAGGGGTCCGGTGTTCGTCACGTCCTGGTCCCGGAGCCAGTGCACTCCGCTGCAGATGGGCAGGGGTCCGCTGTCGTTGCCTCGACCCCCGGTCCCGGCGCAGCATCTGCTCCGACTGGGGGTGGGGGGAGGGGTCCGGTGTTCGTCTCGCCCTGGTCCCGGTGTCGGCCGTTGATGCCTCGGGGCAGCCACCACCACCGACCCGAGCCTCCCACAGCCCTCCACGCCGATGGGGCTCCTCTGTTGTGATGCGGACCGGACACCGCGCTGATCCGTGATCCGAAGCCCCTCTCCGCTCTCCGACACTGCCGAGACTGCTCCGGGGCTCCCGCTGTGATCCCGGCCGGACACAACGGTGATCACCGGGTGGAAACCAGCACATCCAGTCACTCTTGAACTTCTTGTCCCAGAGACGATCGATGGCTGCTGCCAGCAGGGATATACCCGGCCAAGGGACCCCAGGCACGGAGAGCTCCCCTCAGGCAGCTCCTACCCGGCAGCCATCTTGCGATACTACTGGTGAGCCATGTAATAAAACCCATGTAGTCACGGTTTTAAGGTATTTTAAGATCTTTTGGGCCACTGAGGCTGTGGACTTCTCCATCCTCAAAGGGTGTTTTAATGGTTTCTTTCTTTCACGGGTGGCTCGTACTGGTGAATTTTGGACTATGGTCTTCTTGACCACACACTACTTCTATGGACACGCTAATCTTTATGCATATTATAATGATCCAACATCTTCCAGGCGTTTATCTCTCCAACAGCCTGGGTTCCCCTTCCATCAGCTCTAAGTATGATTGCTCGAACTGGTGGTATGGTTGCAATGCACTGGTGAGGGAGCATATGCACCCGTAAGGGGATAAGTAGCTCTGTCATATGGCAGACACTAAATCTGTCCAATATGTCTGGATCTATTGGTTTGTTTTGATTGTATTTTAAATTTTGCTAGTTTGTCTTTTTGTAAGGATCACATCTTCCACTTACTAGCCTGGACATGTTCCATTTTATATGTAATTTTTAGCATAAGATAAACTAAATACTTATGCATGTAAATGTCTTTTTTCAGCCCTGACGAAATTCCCTAGGCACAATTGGGGATGAAACGCGTTGGCTGTGCCGTTTTTATGTGAATGAAAATAAAGAATATATTCAAGAAAACAGAAGATCTGCATATTTAATGGACTTCTTACATTACTAATTTCATTGAGTGCGCCTCTCTGCTCCTTTTTTCTATTGCTATGATATACATCCTTGGCAGCGGATGGTGAGAGTAGCAGCACCACCTAATAACTCTGAAACAGGCAAAGTTGATGTGCGAAACCTTGGTCTGCTGCTGTGTGCTTTGGTTTATTGTTTAAATTCTTAGGAATTGACTGTTTTGCACTCTACTTTATTTGTAACTACTAGCTTTATTAGCATGCCTAAATTTGTTGACGGAAGGGAGGAAATGGCTCTCAACCTGTTTGGCCCCAGTAGATCCAACGAGACATCCAACTTAGCAGAAACTGGAAAACCCAGCCTCAAAACCCTATTCCTCAAATTAGAGCGTTTGAAAAAATTAGAACTCTCACGCTGGTGGGATGGGGCTACCCTCACTCAATACCTATCAAATAAAAAAGTCCCCAGGGGCTTAAGAATCCTATTATTCCCAACATTTGAAGATCTAGGAGAGGATCTACTCAAAGAGTGGGAGGGCAATCTAGAAACTGCGTCAGAGGTCATGATGAGGATATTGATCCGTCATGCCCAAGAAAAAGGCGATAAATTGATGGCCGAAATAGATACATTGATAATGGAAATCAATGGGTTGGAACCAAAAGATCTGATAGAAAAGAACTTTGCCATCCTAAAAAAAGTCATGGATGAACACCAAATTTATTTAAAAGAAAAGAAATTAAAAAAGATAAGGCGAGATGACAGGGACTACAAAGATGGTCGAATCTACACGTTCGCCAAAAAATTTGACCAGGCTCAAGGGACAGAGGAAAGAAAGAGAGTGCGTGAGGAAAGGGAAGCAAGTGAGGAAACGCGATCTGAGAGTGGTGCCTCCAATGCCTCCATGAATAGCGTCAGATCCAATTCAATAACTGAGCTCCCTTTAGGAGAGGGGGCCTCCTCTTTCCAAAAAGAGTTGGCAAAAATACGCACGAGCAATCGTTTACAGCAGAAAAAGGAGCAAGGCAAACCCCCAAGGGCCCCACCAAGACAAGGAGGGGCGGAAGGCGGGCAACGGCCAGGTACAGAGACAGGGGCAATACCCAAAACAGGGATGGGAGCCAAACAGAAATGATACCTCTTTCCATTCCTATCCAAGAACTTTGTGTCTCAGAATGTAATACAGATCTAAAGATTGTTAACCTGTCAAATAAAGTGCTTGATGAAAATGAATTATCTGTCCTGAGTAAAGGTCTCAGCTTTTGTCCATCCTAATATGGCGATTTGACTCATGTACATATTGATCTTTTCAAGTTCATTAGACTCTTGAAATTAAAAGATTTTTTCTCGCATCAGACACCCAGGGTTCCATCACAGAGAGGGGCCCCTTCACCAGTACCACACACAGTGGCAGATATCCGCACTGCCCTATTACTTTACAATCTGGATGAGGAACATGAACGGGACATGACTACTATGTTAAGGGATTTGGAAATAGAACAGGACTATAGCATGGACAGTCAGCTTAAATGCAAGTCTACGTTCACTCCTACTTTTAACTATCATCCAAGTATTGATACCTTTCATGAAAAGGTGTCTGCAGACCTTTACAAACTGGAAGACACTGGAGCACTTTCTACCATTCCTAACCACAACATTACCGCCAAACAGCGACAAGCCCTCGAAAAACTGAAGGCTGACAAAACTATAGTCATTAAAGAGGCGGACAAAGGCGGTAATGTTGTGGTAATGAACCATGGTGACTACATGACCGAAATAAACCGCCAACTCGGCGATAAAAATTGTTACAAACGCATTTCCCATAATCCTACTAATGCAGTGACTGGCATGATAACAACAAAATTGCTAGAATGGAAGGAGACTGGCCTCCTATCAGAGGATGAAGCAAAATATCTCAGGGTAAGTAAGCCAAGATTCCCCTGTATATACATCTTGCCTAAAGTGCATAAGGGGGGGGCCTTTCCACCAGGACGCCCCATTATTTCTGGGATTGGGTCACCCACTGAGAAAATTTCAGAATTCGTGGATCTCCACTTACAGAAATACGTTGTGGACCTCCCTTCCTATATAAGGGACAGCAAAGACATTCTCGCCAAGTTAAACAACTTTCAATGGGCAGATGAACTCTCATTCGTCACATTTGACGTTGAGAGTTTATATACTTGTATCCACAGAGACATGGGCATGAAGGCTTTACAATCCTTCTTAGACCGAGAACCAGCTGATAAGCATGATTTTAACAACATGATACTAGAGATGACAGATATAATTCTAAACAACAACTACTTTTTACACGACTCTGTCTGGTACCACCAGACCCGTGGTACGGCTATGGGTTCGAAGGCTGCTCCATCGTATGCCTGTATGTTTATGGGCCATTTTGAAAAGATGCATGCTTGGAACAGATGTGCCTCCCCCTGGACTGAACATATTGTATTCTGGGGGAGGTACATAGACGACATCATTGTCCTCTGGTCAGGTTCTGTGGAATCCCTACATCAATTCCACACGTATCTGAATAACAACAATCATAACGTAAAGCTGACCATGACACACAGTAAGGAAACCATCAATTTCTTGGACATTCATTTTTATGTCAAAGAGAATGTGGTACAAAGCAGCCTATACAGGAAGGAAACCTCATGTAACGCAGTATTACATGCGGATAGCGCCCATCCCCGCTCTGTAATCAACAATATACCGTACGGCGAGATGGTAAGAATGCGCAGAAATTGCAGCGAAGATCATGTCTATGCTCAAAATCTCATCAACACAAGAAACAGGTTCCTTAAAAGAGGCTATGACCAAAAAGTGGTGGATGTAGCAATACAGAAGGCAAAGAACTTACACAGGGAAGACACTTTGTTGACGACAACTCACGCCAACTCCACCAAACAGAAGAAGAAGAACCATAGCATAACCTTCACGACCCAATACAATGCTAATAGTAACAAAGTCCATAATGTACTTAGAAAGCACTGGGGGATTTTGCAAAATGCTCCTGGTCTACGGGACTCATTACCTAACAGACCACTCATTTCATACAGAAAGGGTAAATCCCTTAGGGATGACCTATGTCAAAGCTACATAACTACCCCACGTGATTCATGGTTTCCATCCCAACCCTTGGGTTTCTACACATGCGGATCGTGTATAATTTGCAATTCGGGCCTAAATAAAACCACCAATTTTAGGTATAACACACTAAAAAATTACAAAATAAACAGTTTCATTAACTGTAATACCACACATGTAATTTATGTTTTGGGATGTGGGTGTAACATCATTTATGTGGGAAGTACCATCCGCCCACTTAAAATAAGAATTCAAGAACATCGAAGGGCAATCATCTGTAAAGACAAACGTTACCCAGTAAGCTCACACTATGATGAGAAACATCCACATGATACTTCCTTTTGGTTCCACGGCATTGATCATATACCACAGGACAAAAGGGGGGGTGATCGTGAACTAGCTGTTAGGCAGAGGGAAGCAAAGCGGATTTGCCGCTTGCGGGCGACACAAATGGGGCATAACACGGACAAAGAGCTCCATCACTTCTTGACATAGAATATAGAATTATGTAAACACCATCTGAGTCATTTCCCCAGTATGAATGGGAGTATACTGTATTATAATGCAAGAAACTAACCGCAATAATGAATTCCCTCTGGTCAGACTTTGCATTTTTGTAAATGTAACATTGAGTTTCGTAGGATTTCCAAAACATACTCTGTATAATGTGCACATTACATGGTTCCTTCTATAAATGTGATGCTGTCTCTCCTTACACTGTAAATATTCTGTGATATATTGGACCGTTGCTAGATGTTCTCTCTTAGGGGGAATCCATCAACAACATGGTGGAGTATACAGCAGGGGGTTTGGACCCATTAGGGCATGTTTGCCCTTCTAATGCACGGTACCTAACCTGGCTGTTTTTCTTTCTCTTTATCTACTAGATGCACTGTAAGTATGACTTCACTTTTTATTAATTTGTTCACAAGCACTGCAATTGTGTAATGACAGTTTTGGGGGTACACTAATATAGGCCCCCTGATCACTCACCATCACTGCACCCTTGGTCTTTTTCCTTGAATCTGTACCTGATATGCGATGGGTACATAGTCCAGACTAATCCATGATGGCCACCACGATTAGCGGGGATTGCGTTCCGTCCACTTGTATCTTATGAAACTTAACTATACCCCGGAAATCTTATCGGGGCGAGAACGCGCTTTACTCTCGCACATTATATGAATTAGAGTGCATCAAATACTGTTAAAATGTACATGACACATTTTAATTATCGTTTTCAGATAAACATATTATGGGATATATATAGTATCCAGTTCTTAATGTAACCTTTTGTGATATTATTTTATCCATAATGGTTACACTTCCTTGACAAAATATGAGGTCCTGCAATCTCGGACATTGGAACCTTGCCATCGCCCGCTACACTTACAAATGGCCGCCTTGGCGGACACGGGATCCCCTGAAATGAACCGGGTTGGTTCCGGCACCACGTGAGTAATTGAAAGCAACGGCACACCTTGCTTTTAAATATGGCGTGCACTGACCTCTTCTCGCTTCCACTAATCCGCGAGGAGGAGCAGCGGCGAACAGTCACCATATCAGAGGTACGCGAAATGTGCATGCGTCTCTTGTCTGTTGCGTGATCTTGTGCTTTGTCCGTACTGGTGGAAACTTTAATGTGTTCGGCCACCCGCAGGTACTGTTCGCAACTACGCGAAGACCCGGGACCACACATACCGGATTTTGCCCGGAGCCCGCCGATTGACTTTTCAAGCTTGAAGCCCCCACCAGATACCACATGTAAGCGGGGAGAAATTTGAATATTATGGGGGCGGCAGTTCCTTTATCGGCACGCGATTCCCGGCAAGGGGGGGGGGGTCATGTAGAACTCTTCATACCCCCCACACCAGATGATAGAGGTATCCAGTGCTCATTGTAGCGACCCCTATTCTCATATAATCATTATATAATCATATATTTCACCATCGACTCTTGAGCCTGATCTACTGTATCCATTAGCACTATCAGCTTAGTTGTAACCTGGTCTATACCAACGGACCATCTATTAGATATCACCATGGGCACTTATATCTTAAATTGCAATTTATATCTGCACACGTCCTAATCTCAAGTTTACACCTGATGACTTGCTCGTTTTTTCTTTAAGCCTGCAGTGTAAATACATGCGGCACCTTACCTAATACATATTTTTGATTTTTTCTAGTTACTACACAAAGGGGCCCAGGATTAACAGATACCTGGTCCATTACAGGTCACATCCTCAGCTAACCGGCGGGACGCGAATCTCTATTCGAACCGGACTTGAGTGGCTCACTTTTCTCAGGTATTATACAGCCATTCCTGGCTATATACGATACAACATGGCACCATTTTATTTCGGTCTCGGTTTATCCAACTCCCTCTCTTCTCTGGTTATCGCCAGGGGCATATCTTGAATTAGGATATGACTGCATTTGCATCTATGCGTATGGGGTCCTCTTCTAAATATAACGTCATGGACAGCATGTATATTGGGATATCAATCACCCTTACGGGTATAGAACGAATATCATCTTGTCCGGCAATATACAATTGTATTGGACGCCTTGCCCCAGCATGGGGGCTAATCAAGAGCCATAATTACATTGCAACATTTTATTTTCGCCTTAGGAAAACATTGTGATCCACTGTGATCTTTTTCCACATCAGCTTCCATAGAGCATCTTTTTCTAGGACCACCGCATCAACCGGATCGTTACGTATATGGTGAGCCATGTAATAAAACCCATGTAGTCACGGTTTTAAGGTATTTTAAGATCTTTTGGGCCACTGAGGCTGTGGACTTCTCCATCCTCAAAGGGTGTTTTAATGGTTTCTTTCTTTCACGGGTGGCTCGTACTGGTGAATTTTGGACTATGGTCTTCTTGACCACACACTACTTCTATGGACACGCTAATCTTTATGCATATTATAATGATCCAACATCTTCCAGGCGTTTATCTCTCCAACAGCCTGGGTTCCCCTTCCATCAGCTCTAAGTATGATTGCTCGAACTGGTGGTATGGTTGCAATGCACTGGTGAGGGAGCATATGCACCCGTAAGGGGATAAGTAGCTCTGTCATATGGCAGACACTAAATCTGTCCAATATGTCTGGATCTATTGGTTTGTTTTGATTGTATTTTAAATTTTGCTAGTTTGTCTTTTTGTAAGGATCACATCTTCCACTTACTAGCCTGGACATGTTCCATTTTATATGTAATTTTTAGCATAAGATAAACTAAATACTTATGCATGTAAATGTCTTTTTTCAGCCCTGACGAAATTCCCTAGGCACAATTGGGGATGAAACGCGTTGGCTGTGCCGTTTTTATGTGAATGAAAATAAAGAATATATTCAAGAAAACAGAAGATCTGCATATTTAATGGACTTCTTACATTACTAATTTCATTGAGTGCGCCTCTCTGCTCCTTTTTTCTAATTCAATCATTCTGTTTACTGAGAATATATGCAAGAATTTAAACATTTTATATTTTGCTCCTACCTAGCTCTACCTATCCTAGTGTGCCTAAGGTGGGTGGATTTGCCAGAATCCCTGTAGGGGGATCAAACTCCCACATTACCTGTGGGTAAGTGTCATCAGGGAGACCATCTTGGTGAAGAATTTGGCTTCATCCCTTGCCGAATGTAAACAGGAATCAGCTGGGCTGTAATTCTGACATGGGTCGATTTCACAGTGCCAGCAAAATGCTCTTCTAACTAAACAAAGCAGTGATAATGTTTATGTAATAAACATCACCCATGGTGCCATGCTAAAGTCCCAGTCAGGCTGCCATTATTGATTCTTCTCTGACAAAGCTGTCGCCGAGCAAACAATAATACCATTTTGCGCAGTGAACTTTAGCTTTCATACAGAATGTTCAAGGCTTCTTATTATGTGCCTAGGAAGATGTGCAAATGTAAACAATGCTAATTCTTGGAACAATATCCGTACAAGCATGCAAGCAGAAGTGGTCAAATGTCAATATTGAAGAAAAGATGTCAAGTTTAACCGTGAGCATGTAAAATGGTGGTGTTCCTGCCTGGCACCTAAATGTACCACATGGCTTCTTTTATTGCTGTTCACAGGCACTCTTTCATTTTTTTAAACATTTTAATTGACCATTTTAAAATGGAATTTTGCTATGTCAGAATGGTAAATTGAAAATGGTGACCATGCTTCATGACCCATGCACACATGTGAGTCATAGCACAAGTGTGCGCATAGGCGGACATCGCAGAGTATTTTCTTTTCACAGAAAACCCATTTCATGATTGCCAGCTATGCATCACATGTTTGAATACATGCTCACAGGTGCCATTAGCAAAATGTATTGCCAGTTTTACTAAAGCCTGTTCCTATTTTGCTGTTGTTAATCTTTATCTGCATACAATACATGCTTCTATTTGCCATGCTTCTGTGACTTTTCTGTTTATTACATTAATTGGAAATTAGATATTTATTACTCAGAAGGTATGTCCATTGATGTGCTTTTTGCAAAAATTGCATTTTGCTTTTCTTGCATTCCTTATTTGTGAGTGTAGTGAAGTATTGTGCACATCAGTGTTATGTTCAGTCTGCTCGTGCGATGGCCTTTTTACCATTGTATTTGTCTGTTATTGTGTTTATTGTGTAATAGGCTCATCAACATGCTTTCTCAGTATGATAAAAAATATAGGTATTGTTTTAATTTTATTATTCTAAATTCTTTTATCATTTTGCTGGTTATTCCATTGCTTCATTAAACCTCGCATAGAGCCTTTTGCTTTACAAGTCCACTTTGCTTAAATTTATCAGCTGTACCTCAGTCACGCTAATGTCTTTGTTAAGAGCAATTACACATAAATTAATGCAATTTTAATTTTTCCATTTAGCAAATATGAGGTTTGTGCCAACCACCCACAATGAGGTTTGAGTGTTGATCCTGAAGGCACCGTTTTGGATACATTTTCAGACTCCCCGGTCATGTAAATTCAAGGGGTTATTCATAGAGCAATTGGACATCACATGGGATGACTACAGTATGCTTTTGCAGGTTCTCTGTCACAGAAGCTATAGCACTGGAATGCAAGGTGATGTTATAGGTGATAGCCATAGTTTGTGTATCATTGAGGTGTGTTTGACCCTTCCTGCTCTCTGAATGGTTGATAAATAGTGTGAGTGCTGGATGTGATTGACATATTAATGTAAATGAATGCTATGCGAGATATAGCTCACACAAAAGATACACTTCCTAAAGAGAAGATTTGTGTTTGTGTCTTGTTTTCTAGCTTCTTTAATGAGTGGATGACAAAGTCTTACACACTGGGAGAAAATGAATGTAGCCTGTTGTACCATATATTTTAGTATTGGCTGGAAGAAAAGTTAGACTTAAAGGAACACCTAGAAAAAGACACTTGAGATTCAAACTGTTGATGCCCGCATCAGATTGGAGGATAGCTAGTCTTAGTAGAATACAGGGTGTCCTTTCTGGTCTGGTGGACCTGTGATTGGCTGGAGGAACAGTTAGATTTAAAGACACACATGAAAAGACAATGGAGATTCAAAATGTTGATATCGGCATCGGATTGTAGGATAACTAGTCTTAGTAGAAAACAGGGTTTCCTCTCTGGTCTGGCTGTCTGCGATTGGCTGTAAGAAGAGTCAGAGATCATGTGACAGGATATCCTACGTAGAGCTCCGCCTTAAAAAAAAACTTGAGGTTCACATTGTTGATGTCGGCATCGGATTGGAGGATAGCTAGTCCTAGTATAATGCAGTATTTCCTCTCTGGTCCAGCGTGGAAGTGATTGGCCAGAATGAGGGTCTGAGCATAAATATGAGTGGTCGACACTCTTTAATATATGCATGGATTTTGGCTTCAAAGAAACAAGTGATGTGATTGGTACATTCATATAATGGACCAGAGAGGGAACATGTTTCTCAGAAGGTTGTGATTAGTTGAGAAACTGGTATAAATAAGGTGGCTTAGATAACCTGAAAGCTAGGCGTGACCTCATAGGACATTCAAACCAAGAGGCAGAAAGGATGAAGGTCAGTACTGGGAGGGATATTGCCCTGGGTAGATTGCCTAGGCTATTGACTGGAGGATACTTTGGTGGTGTTCTTAAACTCATGGTTTGTTGAAAATGAGTGCTTGGATCTCAACTGTAATGTGGCTACTAGTTGATGCTTACTTATGTAATAGACTATTGGAAATTGATGTTCTTTTTGTTATATTTTTTTTCGGTAATTGAGGGTTGGTTAGAAAAGTATGGGGGTCCTTGAATCAACCTATTTGTTTGATAAAGAGAATTTTGTCATTGAGGGTATTAAATAGAATACTGAACTAAATCCTTTTGTTATAGATAAGATGGGAATGCAACACGCCATCCAGTGGTACAAAATTGTATCTATGGGGATTTATGAGATAACAGGAGCCAACACAGGGGGTATGACAACATTGGGATATTGATCAAGTGAGTGATACAATTTTCGGGCAGGGGATTTTCACCTGGGAAGAAGCAGGACCATATAGATTATGTTTTTCCTTAAAAATACTTTTTTTAACCCCTTCCATGCTCATGACAAGCTCAGCTCGCCATGAGGCACGGTGGCCGTGTTCTCATGACGAGCTGAGCTCGTCATGACACGCGCGGCGCTCACACGCGGGGCTAATTCCCCCGCTGTGCTGAGCGATCTTATAAAAGGGGCGTGGTCATGACGAGTTCAGCTCGTCATGAGCACAGCGCCACTGTACAGCATGACGAGCCAAGCTTGTCACGAGCACGGTGGCTCTGCACGTGCCCCTCCTCCCCCCAGCGCCGCGGGGGAATTAGCCCCGCGGCAAAGGAATTAAACTGTGTGTTACGGAATTGGGAGAGAGGGGTTTGCAAGGATATCATGATATTACCCAATCTCCATACACAGGCCAAATGTCTCCTAATAACGGGGACTTTATGGAATGTAAGGCCACTGTCACCTGATCTCCAGACACAGGCCAAATGTCTTCTAATGATGGGAACTTTGTGGGATGTTAGGCCACTGATGGAATTATCTGATACATTTGTGAATGTAATTATTTTGAGATGTTTACCTGATCTTATTATTGTACAGAGGGCAAATGTCTGTAAAGAATGAATCACTGGGGACGATTAGACCATTGGTACAACTTGGGTGATAAATTTAAGAATTGAATGGTTCTAAGAATGTATTAATTTTGATTGTATATGGACTATGACTCACACTGGGATGGTGGAAACACCCAGTGAATGGTTTATATTAGTATGTATATAGATAGGGTGTCTTGCCGGGGTGTGTTTTAATGTTTTTTGTGGGAAAATGGTTAACGGGTGAATATGTAGTGTAGTACAATTTGTATTTATACAACATCATTAGTGATATGTATGTTTACATTTTAGGCCCTGATGAAGTCCCACAGGGAGGAAAAGCATTGGCTGGGCCAAATGGATTGCTTCTGTCAAATTGGCATTTAAAAAAATAATAAAATTGGAATCAAAGCAACTCGAAAGACTCCTGAATAACTTGTATTCGTCACATAATGGCTACTTGATCTATTGTTCGAGAACAGTTTAACCATCTGTTGATTAACACTCCTTTTCATTTGCTATTTCTTGACCTTGTGTTGAGGTGGCCTTTGGGCAATGGGGTCACAAAAGTAGAGAGTTGGAGGAAGCAGAATTGGTATTAATTACACACAAATGTGCCGTTTGGAGCCCACAGTGCCAGTGTGCTTTTTTCTAGTATTTATTGTTCTGGAAGATATCCACTTCCATTTCTATCCTTCCCTGAAAAGGTTCTGATACCATCATTTTCTATTATGTATGGGTTCTCCCAGATCCATCCTCTGGAAGATGAGTTGCTATTAAATCTGATACTCCTTTTTTGCCATTTCGCCATTATTTAAGAGTAAATTTCCTTAGTGTTTCCAGTAACGATAATCATAGGGGGAGGGGCACATCTCTCTATCATATCTTTCCTAGTTTGACTACCCTCTGGAATGTATTCTCTTCGCCTTCATAGGATCATAACCACTGTCTCTCTTAGCAGCGGAGAGGTACAGGAAGTCCTCCTCTACCCTGGCAATGGGCTTCCTAGGTGAGTCCACATTAGGTCCAGGCTACATAACCATATTTGGTTCATTCAGACATCCAGCACATGATCTGTCCTCCTTAGACCACAGGTGTTCCAAGTAGCTCAGTTCTGTACTAGTTAACATTTCTGCACTGTAATTTTCAGCAAGGGAAGCCATGCACAGTTAAGACCAGCCAAGGGTCGCCTATGGTCAAATGGGGCACTTATTCCAATGGGGCTAATACAAAACAATCCCAAAAGAGCTATGATATGATATAGGAATACTATAAAAAAAATCCTCCGGCATCACAAAGTTATGTAATGTTTACATAAATCACTCTGAATTAGAGTTTGTGTCCATATATATCGATGGTGCAGACTCATAATTCTGGTCACAAACAATTGAAAAGTTAGTGACCTCCAAGTTGGGGAGGTAACTTATTTGCATAATGGAAGTGATTCCCTGTGGACCTTTTCCTCTTTGTGAATTAAAAAAATGTTTCTGGAAAAGTAGGCAATATCCAAGGGGGCCAATGTCAATTGTCAAAGAACCTTTTTGAAAAAGAAACTTTTCCATTTTAAAAGTAGCATCATTTCTTAAAGGAAAACGGGCTGCTTTAAAAACAAAATAACATTTCTTTATTAAAGGACAAACACCAACACAGTTGTCTGCTGAGCCTTGGAGGTCACTGTCCCTGTCATTGCCACCATATAGAGTCACAAGTTCTCAACCTCTTTGGGAATATTAATGTAGTAGTTCGGATTGGAACCCACTCTGCATTGGAATTGTATGAATTGATGTATTAGTACATAGGTTAGTTTGTAAAATTATAAACTGAATGAACGCAAAAATATTGGTGACAATTCTGACCAGTTTTTGCTACTTGTTAAATGATCCATCTGGCGCCCTATATTATTTAATGAACATATGCATTTGGTGTAGCAGGACAAGGAATGGAGGTGCCCATTTATTAGTCTTGGGATAGTGCATTTAGCTGATTGTGGGAACTAACATAAAAGAGGAAGTGATGGTACGCATGTCTTAATATAAGCCACATGGAACATAGGTAACTGGGCCAAATATCAAGTTATACAGTTTACATATATTCCATGTTGGTCGAGTTGGCGTATATTCACCAAACTCACACGTATAACACGTTTGAGCTATGTTTCAATCAATAAAAGTTTACCCTAAAATCTTTATACAAAATTACTAATCACTTAAAAATGCCCTAAAATATGACCAATGTCCATACTCTAACATTAAAAAATATAGACATTAAAGAAATAATGAAAATAATGTACACATTAAAATATAGTTGTAGTGCAAAAATTAAAAATATTCATGAATTTCCATGACGTGGTCTAAGATTCACAAAAGGTACACGTACTATATAAAGACAAAAATGTTATGCGCGAAACTCGCTACCATTTTCATGTTTACTAAAAGTCCATTATTTCCATGGGAATGGTGCAATCATGGGCCTATCCATCTGTGGGGTCAGGTAACTGTATACAAAACTAGCTGACCAATTAAACGATAGCTGGTGGGGTTACGAAAATGGAAAATAATTAACTTCCCAACAGCTTCCGTAAGCTAACAGACGATAAGATATACTTACAAACAGTGTGGCAGACCATATCTGTTTGTAATAGCTGTAAATATAACAGTGCAGGACTGCATTGCTTGATTTTCAACAACCTCAGAAGTGGGACTAACAACTTCTTCCTAATCCTTTTGTATAGCTCATAGAAAAGGAAAAAGTGGACCTGCGATTGAACAGAAACCAAATCTCAGGGACATATAATGAGATCCTGGTCACATCTAGCTGTTGAGGGATAAGCAACCAGTAGATGTGATAATCCAAGGTGGTATCAGCCTAGGTAGTAACGGTGGAAAATAGGGATTGTAAGCAAATATGGCTCCATAAGTCTAGTTGTTATTAACATTCTGTATGCTTTGACTGAGCATTTGCTAAACGCCGACTCCTCTCTCAATCTCGTCGTATAACCCATCCACTCTTTCTTAACCAGGGTTTGTGTGGCCCCAGTAATACTTGTCACGTAGTTAAAAAGATCATACCTCCGTATCATTGTCAGTTGTGTTTTAACATATTTCAACCAATCAATACTGTCTGCCTTGTCTAACGTCAGACAGTCTTTGATTACGGCCTTAGCTAGTGCCGCTTCAGGGAGAGACCAGACTGATATCCATAGCATTAAAGTAGCTAACAAAACAAGGTGTGTTACGTTGTCAAGGCCTAGGTCTCCGTGACAAATGGTTGCTGGTACAGACCTAGGTAAGCATAGAAGATTACGTGCAAATTTATTTTCTGCAACCTGCAGTAGGGAGACCCTATGTATTTTCCAAATTCCTGCTCCATAGATGGCTGCAGAGACACATCTGGCCTGGTATATTTTTGAGCAGCACACCCATTGGGGAACTTCCTAGTTTCTTAATGAACTTGTTAATTGCTCCCACATTTTGTTCAAACTGAGAGCATCTTACTCGGGCCATATGACTCCAATTGCATACCTTATCGAATGGTATCCCTAAATACGTAAATGTATTCACTGTTTCCAATCTAGTGCTCTGGATAAAAAAATGTCTCATCTTCTTATTGGAAGGGCCATAAATCATAGTAAAGGACTTTTTTTGTTGCTTTGTAGCCCGAGGGATCTCATATATGCCACAAATCCCTTCAGCAACCTTAGCTGTTCTTGACATAAGGACACAGTCATCTGCGTACACTAATACGTGGATGGCTCCGATTCCTGCTCTTGGAGGATCTGCCACATTTTCTCCTAGATGTTTCTCCAGATCATTAATATATATGCTGAATAGGAAAGGGGGGGAGGAAATACCCTTGACGTACTCCCTTACTGATTGTAAAAAAGGGGGTGCACTTGACATTAATGCCATACCTAACAGCCCTCAACATCCTCATGTAGCTTGCTTACAAGGTGCACCAGCCCTGCCTCCATGCCCAAGTCCAACAATTCGATCCACAGTTTACCTCTGTCTACATTGTCAAATGCTGAGCTTAGGTCCATGAAGGTGAGGTTTAGCTGTTCTTTCTTAGACCGTACATATTTGCCGTGAATGAGGGCATGGTTAAGGAACTGGTCAATTGTTTCTAGTCCTCAACTGAGCCCAAACTGGACTGGAGTCAGGATCTCGTTATTGGTTGCCCATGTCTCCAGACGCTCCAAGATTACCCGCACAGCACTTTTGCTGAGCTGTCAATATGCGAAATTGAGCTATAACATTTAGGGTCCCTCTGTCATCTTTTTTGAAAATTGGGACTATAATGGCACTAGACCAGGACTTGGGGGGCCCACACAGGATAGAGCTATTTATGTTGTTAACTAAAATAGGTGCCCATAGCTCAATATTGTTTTTAAACAGATCAACTGGCACCTCATCCAGCCCAGGCGCTTTATTAGTTGGGCATCTTGCAAGAGCTAGAGTAACTTAATCCTAGAAGTAACTGATAATTCCTTAACCCCCTATCCTCATTAAGAACGGTCGGCAATTGCACATGATTTTGATTACAAGAGTCATTGAAAACCTTGCTAAAATGAGTCACCCGGTTTGAGCTAAAATTGGTAAATCTGTATTGCAATTGTGATTGTGTGCAAAATATGGGTAATTAACCACTTTCCAGAAGGCCTTTGAATCTTTCTTGACGCAGGCCCTCTCCAACTGCTCCCATACCTCCATCCTTAAGCTCGCTTTCCTAACGGCAAGTATAGACTTATAGGTGCATCTTGATGAACGAATTGTCTCCATGTCCGTAGGTGAGACTTTCAGTACTTCTTTGAGTTGCATATGCACCCTAGTGCAGTGTCCATCGAACCATTTCTTGGCCTTATACGTGCGCTTTGAGGGTTTCATTGTTAGCATCTCCGATATACGCCCACACATTTCTAAATATGCCTTAGTAACTCTTGTTGGGGGAGTATCAAAACCTAGGCAAATATCAATTTCACTCTTACAGCTTCCAGCAACTGTTTTAGGAGCTCCCTTGCGTCTATCTCCACCCACCTGCGCCTAAACTCCTGAATTTTAGAATAATCAGCACTAGGTACAAGCTGTGTAGTGACACAGGATGTTAGGCCCATTTTTAAATAAATTACTTGTGGGTTGTGGTCGCTCATTTTGGTGGGTAGGATGATATAATCTATGATGCTGTCTCTAATCTCTGATGAGAGAGCAATAAAATCGATTAAGCTCCCCGAGCCTCTCCCCGTAAAAGAAACCTGCCTGTCGCTCGGGCCACTCAGCAAATCAACAGTTAACAATAGATTGTGTGTTAACAAAAGAGTATTTAAGGCAGAGCCACATGGACTATGAGTAAAATGTGTGAAGTCAGAAAAATCAGTGTCCCAAAGACCACAAACAAGATTGCGAGTATGTTGTCACAGCCTCAAATTAAAATCGCCCCCCCAAAACATATGACTATATTAAGCGCAGTAGCCATCGAATCTATAATAGTGCAGTTGTTTGCATCAAAGTTGTTGTGATAAAAGTTGATCAAAATGATCGTGGAAATTCAGCCCCAACTTAATACATATAGGGCCCGATAAAGGTAATAGTGAAATACCGAATTCTAAATACCGAATTTTACGATTCGGTATTTAGAAATCGGTATTTCAGATGTAGGTAAGAATTCGGTAAAAAATACTGAATTCTTAATATTCGTTATTACCGAATCGGTAATTGAGATTCGGTAATAACGAATACCTACCCATTCATTCCTATGGGCTTGGAGGCCCATAGGAATGAATGTGAAGACATTTGGTATTACAGATTCGGTATTACCGAATCGGTAATACCGGGAGGTATTTCAAGGGTGCCAGGGTGTCCAAAGGACACCCTTTTGCACCGCTGAAATGTGCATGTGTGCGCATGTGGCACACGTGCATGCCCTAAGGGCATGGATGTGTGCCCCATGGCACATAAAAAAAACAAGAAAGTGCTTTTTTAAAGGAATTCGGTAATCAGAACCAACTTGAAGTTGGTGGTAATTACCGATTCCTTAAGGCTCAAAACCATTCTTTTATGTGCTTTTTACATTGTATTTAATGAATCGGTATTACCGATTCCTTACATGCAAGGCCAGTTAGGAATCGGTATTAAGGAATCGGTATTTACCAATTCCTTAATACCGAATCCTTCCCTACATCCCGAATGCTAAAATACCGGTCGGTAACGGTGAAATTGACAGAATTTCACCGTTACCAATCGGTATTTATGCCACCTACATCGGGCCCATAATCTGAAAAAAGGGTGAGTCGGTAACCGTATCCATTATTAGGCATCGAAGAGTTGTACTCATTAACCCCTTCCATGCGTCGGACGGCCACCCACGGTGGGCGTGTGCAGAGGACGGCCGGGGGCCGTCCGAACCACGCCCACGCCGTAAATCACCCGCACCGCGGTGGAATTTTCGCCGCGGTTAAGGGGTTAAAGTTAGTAAACCTCCACTATAATGGCCATGTGCGACTGGGACTGCAGGAGTTGAAATTGTATGAAAACTGTTCAGAAACATATGCTCGCGATCCCAAGTCTCTTGTAAACAGATAATTTGATGATCGCAAACCATGGCTAGCCATTCAGAGTCTTGCAGTTTTTGTGTAATCCTTGCTATAATCCAAAATAGGGCCTTTAGGTCCCACCCTTTATTTACTGTTTTCGTTGTTAAATTAGTTGTGTACTGGGACTTATGGGCAGTATAAGTATACAAAGCAGGCACTGTAGACGAGGCCTCTTGGGCCCTAGATGTAAGCAGTACATAAGTATATCGAGTTATTAATTTAGTCGCAACGTCACTAACTCCTACTCTTGGAAGTAGCAAGAGCTGATAAGTGGGCTCCTCAAGCGTTGCTTTTATCGAATTAAGGATCTTCGTCTGCAGAATGTTCAGAAATCGGCAGAAGAGTCTGACTTGTATGTCTGTTATTTGTTTTCAAGTCAAATCAATTTGTACAGTCCTTGTGTTTTTGGTAAAATTATTTTGCATAAGTCTAAGAACAATAAACTATTTCCATAACAAATGTAAGGCTTCAGAAACAAGAAATTTCCAACGAAAATGTAATCTAGTTTTCTTCTCTGAATTTGTCCGGGTTAATGTGGTCGCCCTTTACTCCTTCAGTCGCCAAAACAAGATTAAGGATATTAGGTAGCCAGTTATGCTTACTGCAGACATTGTTATTATTATTGAAAGGTTATTAGCACCTAAATTAACCGAACAGATGCTGACGTACGCACAGTGCTCACACGTTCTGAGGGTGGCATCCTATGTTTGTGTAAAAACATTACAAGGTGATTATAAAAATTAACCTGAAAAAAAGGTTACTTGCCGTGTACGAGAATAAAATATCTATATACCAATGATAAACAGAAGTTCATTCTGTTTCGATTTATTTTGTGAAAAGACACAATGACTATTTAATCAAGTCTCCAGTCAAACAGAAGAAGCAATGTTTTGATGTTTGTTTGACAGGTTTTCTACTTGTTTAAATAGTGATCCTGCTTTTGCAGTCCCATAGGCTGACATACACAACTAAACAAACGATATTTCAAACCCAAATAAAGGTGTTTAAAAAGAGAAAAAAAACAAATGGACCTTAGTCTGAAAGGAATGTGTCCGGTTAAAGTTCGTGGCATTAATAAACACTGTGACGTTTAGTTCATGTGTGTGTGGAATATACAAGTGTGAATTGAATATCCAGTTTCTCGAATAGAAATAGCTGCAGCCATAGAATGCAAGCAAACAACTGCCTCGAGCAATAGCGAAATAGGAGCAACTACAGAAACCCGCGCTTTTTTATGCACCAGGATAATTCAATCCCGACTGTGATGCAACATGTTTCGAATTGAGTGCAACAGAGATGATACCTTTCCTTTATCCGGCCGGGAACTTATCCTGAAAAAAAGCAGCACAAGTATGAACATTTACAGGATGTTGAATATCATCCTGAAAATATTTGATTGATAGCACCCAAAAAGAAGATATTGAATAAATCATGACCTAGAATGCCGTGCTTATTATTATTATTAATAACAATAAAATCATCATTATTGTTATTATCAACTTTAGTAGCAACTATTAGCAAGTTTTATAGGGCACTCATTCAGCCCAGAAGGATTATTGGTGCACACCAGACTTAAAAGCTAGCAAATACCCTGTTATTACCCAAACATTATAATTGTAACGGGAAACAACCATTACAACGCAACTTTTACAACGAACTACCATGACAACGAAACTTTTACAACGCAAAAACTTTTACAACGCATACCATTACAACGCAGGATTTTACAACGCAAGTACCTTTACAACGCATACCATTACAACGTAAGTATTGGTAAGTATATAATTATTTTTAAAATATTATATGTTTGGGTTTTTGGGTAAAGGGGTATTTTTAGTGTTCAGGGTCAGTTTTCAGTTTTTGGGTAAAGGGGTATTTTTAGGGTTCAGGGTCAGTTTTCAGTTTTTGGGTAAAGGGGTATTTTTAGGGTTCAGGGTCAGTTTTCAGTTTTTGGGTAAAGGGGTATTTTTAGGGTTCAGGGTCAGTTTTCAGTTTTTGGGTAAAGGGGTATTTTTAGGGTTCAGGGTCAGTTTTTAGTTTTTGGGTAAAGGGGTATTTTTAGGGTTCAGGGTCAGTTTTCAGTTTTTGGGTAAAGGGGTATTTTTAGGGTTCAGGGTCAGTTTTGGGTTTTTGGGTAAAGGGGTATTTTTAGGGTTCAGGGTCAGTTTTCAGTTTTTGGGTAAAGGGGTATTTTTAGGGTTCAGGGTCAGTTTTCAGTTTTTGGGTAAAGGGGTATTTTTAGGGTTCAGGGTCAGTTTTTAGTTTTTGGGTAAAGGGGTATTTTTAGGGTTCAGGGTCAGTTTTCAGTTTTTGGGTAAAGGGGTATTTTTAGGGTTCAGGGTCAGTTTTGGGTTTTTGGGTAAAGGGGTATTTTTAGGGTTCAGGGACAGTTTTGGGTTTTTGGGGTACAAGGTTAATTTGTAAAAATAAAATAAAATTATATTTAAATTAAATTAATTAAATGTAATTAAATAAAAATTAATTATATTTTAATAATTTAAATTAATTTAAATAAAAAAAATTATTTTTAGGGTTCAGGGTCAGTTTTGGGTTTTTGGGGTACAGGGTTAATTTGTAAAAATAAATTAAAATTATATTTAAATTAAATTAATTAAATAAAATTAAAAAAAATGTAATTATATTTTAATAATTTACAATAATTTATATTAAAAAAATATTATATACTTACCAATATTTACGTTGTTATGGTATGCGTTGTAAAGGTACTTGCGTTGTAAAATCCTGCGTTGTAATGGTATGCGTTGTAAAAGTTTTTGCGTTGTAAAAAATTTGTTGTAATGGTAGTCGTTGTAAAAGTATGCGTTGTAACGTCATACATCCATTCGTAACAGTCAGATATAGCTCTGGGAAAGCCATTGAGTTTTACGTTTTAACTCATGGGCTGAAAACAGCATTAACATACTTACTACAGTGAAAAATAAATAATAGGTTTGGACCAGCGTAATTTTAGCTTCACTCTTACACGTCACAGAAACGTATTATACTTGTGTGCATTTGTCATTCATTATGCTCTGTGTGCCCTAATGTTAACAATGAAAATGGAGTATTCGACTGTACTCCTGAAATGCTTCCTTGTAGAGTGCTAGAGATTTATAAAAGTGGGCACATTAATGTTTAGGTTAACACAGAAAACTTTGTTCTCATATGTAGTAACACATATGTTTCGAGTTATGCAACAGTTATTTGAAATTGCATTACATGTGTAGCCCTGCTAGTACGTAAGTGACCTTGATATAATTGCATTGATTGTGTGACTGTTTGTACATATATATCTAAATGTCGGGTACCCATTTTGTTTTACTAAAGTTAGCTTGACAAAAGGCCTTAATCTTTTGAGCTTCAGTGTTTAACCTTCAACGTGAAAGTTTTGCTCGCTTTTCATGTTCTCTCCTCTGCAAGTGCAGTCTCAAGGCATCGCTACTTAGTGAAAGGCATATTGTATGTTGTAGAGATAGTGTGGTATGGGAGGAAACATTTGGCAAGAAGGAGATGCATTAACGAAGTAGGAGGTCGACTGCCACAACTGAAAAGGATGCTCAAGGTTACCCTGATGTTCTAACTGGAAGGTGGGGCCTAAATAGAGGATGTAGCCAATTTCTGCTGTGAGAAGATGGAATTGTACTGGAAACAATGACGTAGATTTTATGTGTTCATTGGTGTTCACATTAGTTAGGCAGTAGATATTCCTTGGACTCTGAGAGGCTCTTGCTACATTCCCCACTGTGTGGCTTTATGCTTCGCACTTCTTTTGATTTGGAAAACTTTCATTGAAATCTCCACTTTGCTGACACCTTTTTTGCTACATTGATTCAAATAGGATTTCCCGGATCCCCATTTAGGATAGAATTAATTAGATGACTTTAGATATCCTCATGTATAGACAGGAGGATCGAAATCTGCAATCTAACCATCAGATTCTCATCCTCATCTTTTGTATCGCCACTACTGAATTTCTTGTAAGCTACTTATTATTGAGGCTTAATTTTATCCAACGATTCGATTTCCAATGGTGATTCTGTTTTTCTACAATATATTTCTGCAACTTAATTATAGCAGTCTGGCTTTGAGTTCATAATAAACCCTTTTGATCCTATTCATCAGATTGGACCCTCATTGTGCGGTTGAATAATTAAACTGTAACTCAAAATTTGATTTGATGTTAAGTCCCTTCTACCACTCAGGCAACTACAACGGTCTATTGACCGGTGAGTTATGGTAAGAACGGCCCAGCACCCTGTCAGGTATATAGTGCATGCTGGAGAAATTAATTAAATGTGCAATGACACAGTGTGCTCTCATGTGTAAAATATATCCTGATGCATTTTGAATTGAGATGGAAGGATACTCTCAAACAGGAAATAAAAAGAAGGCAAGACTACAATGTTTCTGTGGGCTGATGCAAGAAGTGATAAGTAGTGTGATGTCTTAAGGAATGGCTAAGGTTCCTGGGCCAAAGAAGCCAATTCTTAGAAGGTGTTTGTTTGTTATGGTAATTATGTTAATTAAATGTATATGTACTCAAACTCATCCTCAACAGGAATATCCTTGGGCAAACTAGCTAATTATGAGAAAATACAGTGCAAGTTGGTGTCAGCAATATTAGAGCTGGAAGAGCCATGTTTTAAGAGCCTTCCTGAAAAGGAGTAGCTTAGAGAAGGGAAATAAATTAAATGAAAAGCTATTCCCGTTCCTTGATCCGAGGTGGGTAGAGGAACCCCCTACTGCTCTAACTCAATACATTTGGTGTTGCAAAATGAGGCCCTGTTCAATGAACTCAGGATCTTGGCAAGCAGGTAGTAAGTGATTATGTTTCTCAGGTAGCCTTGCCCAGAGAAATAAAAAAATGCTGAATGTGGCAAAATAGGTTGAAGATTTCCATCTTAGCCAATGTAGTGGTTTCAATGGTGTGGATGTCAGTGATCTGTAAGGTAGATTGCAAATCAGCCTAACCGCAAAGTTTTCAATGTTTTGCTGACTGGAAAGCATGAGAAAAACTTGAAGCTGAATCGTTTCCAATTAAAACAAGCGTGGGCAAAATCAGTTTGGTTTGCCTTTAATATATGGGCCCTAGAATATTGGCTTTGCCCATGCTTGTTTGCCGTGGCCTACTGTATACTGTCTACTGTATAGCCACAAGAAGTCAGAGATGGCCATATGTATGTACCTTTGCATGTGTGCAGCTGGACAGGTGGTCATCTTGGGACTTTTGTTGTAAAAGTATATAAAATGTTGCAACGGTTGAGCACACATGCACACACAACACTGGCCACCGTGAAATATTTTTTTTATAGTTTGGCAATAACCATTTCAAGATGGCCATCTGTGTGTCCAAATTCATGAGCATATATGAACACACCCTTTCCATTTGTGTTCCTGTCTACGTCCAGTTCCTATTAAGTGGCCAGTGATTACTTCTTGCTGTCCACTGACAGTGAAGTATTTCACACTTCTTCAAGGCTTAGGGACTGATTTAGATCTTGGTGGATGACATACTCCATAACAACGGAGACGGATATCACATCCGCCGAAATATAAATACCATAGGATAAAATGGGATTTATATTTCGCAGGCGGGTTGTCCGCCACGGTTGTGATGGAATAACCTGCCTGCCAAGATGTAAATCAGGCCCTTAATCACCATCAGGAGGTAGGCCTGGCTAAACTGCTGGAACTTCTCCAAAGGATCAACTAGGTTATAAATTATTAAAAATCATAGAAGAAGACCGCTGATGTGTGTTCACAAGCGCAGTGGGCATTTTGCAATTGTTTTTCGTTATACTTTATTTTTAATTTACAGTTCAATGAAATGAAATGAAATGAAAATTAAACTTATATACCGCGTAACTACCCTGAGGCCTCGCAGCGCTTTAGTTCAATGACAACCAATTGATGTATCTTACCAGTGTATTAAGAAATAAAGGAGGAGGTGCTACAGTCCCTGTCTCCAAGATAGCTGCACTGGTGTAAAGCTCCATGTGCAGGGAATGAACTTCGACTGGATGCCACAAAACATCACCCTGCACGGGATAACCTTTGCAGCAGACTATGCAGCGACTGAACCGAATAGTCTGGGCACTGAGATGTGGATAAAAACTTGGAGTGGCCCTACGCGTGTGGGTGCCCAAAATGGTATCCTTGTCAGCTGTAGAGAGAGAGGACAGACTGAGTGGATGTGGTGCCTCCATAGGCTAACCTTAAGACATGGTAGTAGTATTTTTGCATGTTCTAATTAACCCTGGGTGTAGTTGGCGTAGCAGGACTACGCAGAGGTCCACGGAGTTAGGAACAAACTCCATCTGTCCTGGATGGAGTAAATGTCACCGTTGTTCCAACAGGTCAGGAAGGACCTCAAGACCTGGATTTTCATCCAATAGGAGCAAGCAGCGTGATCCTGCAGCAGGACTCCATAGTGCCTCGAGACCCTCACAGGTGAAGTAGCCATGCTATTCAAATCCTGATTTATTGATCTACTTACAATGGCCAGCAAACTTCAAAACTTCCCTACGTGGTAAAGATCATGCATTTTCCTTAGAATTATGAGAGAACGTTGTTGACTCTCTGGTGATCCACAAGTTTCAAATCACCTAGCATACCCACATGTATCCAGATAAAAATAGCATGGCACTTGTGTGGGAAGGCCTAGCACCCCAAAACACAACTTGGGAAATCTATTTTTCCCACTCAAAACCAATGCCTCTTTGTAGTTCAGGTACTTTGGGCCTGGCATCAGCTCCCACCAGGGAAACCTACCAAACCCTCCTCTTCCTAAGAACTAGACACCCAGAGGAGTCCAGCGAGGCATTTCTTGTGTGGATCTCACATGGTTTTCTTACCCAGAGGTCCTTGCAAATCTCACATTTTGGCTAAAATCACACATTTTCCTTATATCACTTGGAGGAAAAGTAAAGAAATGTGTGAAGAGCCACAAACTTCCTACCACCCAGTATTCCTACATGTCTCCCTATAACAACAGTAGTTCAACTGCCACCCAGAGAAACCTACCAACAACAGGCCTTTTTTAAAACTAGCAGGGTATTCCAGGGCGGTGTGTCTTGTGTGGATAGCACAATGTTGTCTTACCCACAAGCCCTGCAAACCTAAATTTTTGCCTAAAGAACATATTTTCTTACATTTCTGTGATGGGAACTTTTGGAATCTTCAGGGAATAAACACAATTTCTACCGATCAGCGTTAGCCCACTGGTCCCAATAAAAACGTACCCCACTTGTGTGGCTAGGTATAGTGCCTGCAACAGGAACGGATCAGACTAAAGTTACATTGACAGGAACGGATCAAAAAGGATCCCATTTAGGATGGTGTAAGCCTGTTTTCTTCATGTGTAGTCTCAAGTCTATGCAAGTATCGATGACTCCGTCTTTGCGACCTCCCGCAGTCTGACTTCTGCCGCAGCAGGGTATTATTGTCAAATCCTATACAAACTTAAAATGTTACGAATGGCTGAAAACACAAACCCTGCCAACAGCAAATGTATAATGTTTCTATTAATATGTGCTTTGCAGTGCTTATTTCAAGCTGGTGGTTTACAGTGCTTGGCACCAGCACTTAATTGTCAACACCTGCACTTATGACAGTCTATCACGTAGTGGTGCTGTTTGTCTAATTTAGAGATGAGCACAACAACAGTTCTTTAATATTTAAATATACATTAAAAATGACTTCCTGCACAAGCCATTCTTATCACTTTGGGTGCCTGGAATAGACTGACTCATCACACTTGTAGGAGTGTGATAATTAGTGCTTGTGTTGGTGCTGTCATTGGCAGGTCTGGCAAGGCCACTCGGTGGTGCAAGCTGTGGCTGCCTCCTGATGAGGGCCATGGCATTTATTTTTTTAATCATTAAGCACATATTTAGTACATATTTGGCACAGGACAGATTAAATCCAGCATTCATTTCTTCTCTTCTTTTATATTATTTCATGACTGAGCTACAGTTTAATAACTCACTGGGAAATAAAGAATTTGCTGTTTTAGTGAAAGTAAGAGAATGGAGTCATGCATATATAGTTTGTCTTAGAATAGAACCATAAATTGTCCATTCTATTTCAGTTATTCACATTCCTACAAAATTGATATTTGCGTCCCCAAAACAGTGCAATAAATTAGGCACTCAAATCAAATCAAATCAAATATTCTTTATTCGGATTTTGAAATACATAAAACAACATAAAAGTAATATCACAGATAAAAACATTTCACATAATTAAAAATAGATATGTTACAGTTCATTTAAGCACATTATCCATAAGTACCATTGGGGATCCCTCTCCATGCTAGCTAATATATCAACATTCTTACTTTTAAAAATTCGTTAATTTTCAGAGAGATGGGACTTGTCAAAGGTTTACTCTATGTTTAAAAATGCATTTCAGAAATTTGACAGTACATTTACAAGTCCATTCAGTCTCTAGAACCTGCAATCGCAGCATGGCTGGGCGACATCTTCTAAGACCCAATAATTTTAGCAACGGTAGCAGCCAAAGCTTACGATGACCATCATAAAACTTACAAAAGAGAACAGTGTGAATGGTTGTCTGCTCTGAAGTTTCATCACATGGACAGGATGGGAGAGTTCGATCCCAGCTATTTTGCTCTGGAAAAACCACCAATCGGTGAAAGATGTTAAACCTAAATCTTATCAAAAGGAAACGCTCAAATTGCGTCAGATCATATGATAGATATGGCTGAATTGAAAGGGTAGTCTGGACCGCCAGTGAGTGTTGAACGGAAGCTTTCGTTACTTCCTTGGCCATGCGCAGCTCTTCTAAATGGCCCAGGGCCCTTACTTTCAGTTCCTTCCTAGATATTTCACAGATCGTATTAGGAGTGGTGTAACAGTTCCCCAATCCCAGATCAGTCAAAAGATTTTTCACATACCTAAGCCAACTGATTTTAAGTGAGCGATCTAGTGACATACAGTCTGCCAATATTTGCTTAGTAAGTGAGTTTTCCCTTGATGACCAGATTCGGCGCCAAAGTAAAAGTGGTTGAATTTTTGCTAAATCCATCAAATACGGGATCCCCAATTCCGTATGACATGCAAACGTGGAAACACATTTAGGTGCCGCTAATAGAAATCTTAAAAAGGTGTTCTCTGCCACTTGGAGGGGACTAATGTTGGCATACCCCCACACTCCGGCCCCATTCAGGGCTATTGCCTGGTATTTAGCTCTATAGATATGTAGCAATTCTGTGGGTGGCCTTTTTCCCAGCTTCTGAGAAAAGTTTATAAGTGCAGCAATTGCTCGCATTAGATGATGCTTCCTGGCCTCAATTGCAGGTTTCCAATTCATTCTATCATCAATTATAATGCCTAGATAGGGGTATTGGCCAGTACTTTCGAGTTTTTCTTTGCTAAGAAATATATCTTTACCTCCTTTTTTCCCTGTACCTGCTGCCATAACATAAGTCTTTTTTATATTTATGCGTAAATCTAGGCTCCCCATGAAATCAGCATACCTGTCCAGGGCCTTCTGTAATTCGTGTGGGGTGCGAGCCAGTATCACAGCGTCGTCCGTGTAGAGCAGAGCGGGGACCGGGTGATTTCTTACTTGCGGTAGATCTTGGCCCCCCTCAACAGTGCCACCTCCAACCCATTTGTGTAGAGTGAAAAGAGAAAGGGGGCCAAGACGCAACCCTGCCGGACTCCACGCTCTACTCTAAAAGACGCGGACAGCTCGCCTTTTACGGCAAAACGTACCCTCGCAGAGGCATTCGAATATAATTCCCTCATAAAATCAATCAGAGGGACATCGACACCCATTGATAACAAGACGGACCATAATTTCGCATGGGAAACGCAATCAAAAGCAGCGGACAGGTCAACATAAACCATGTATAACCTGCCCTGCTTTGCACAGACGTATTTACCCATCAGCATTGATAAATTCAGGGCTTGCTCGGTCGTCCCAAAACCCTCCCGTAACCCAAATCGGAGGTCAGAGAGGATCCCAACTTCGTCAGCCCACCGCTGTAGGCGCTCAAGCTTTACTCTCCCCACCACCTTGCCTAGCGAATCCAGCAGTGAGATCGGGCGATAGCAGGATACCTCTTGCCGGTCTCTTTTTTTTAAATATCGGGACCCTGATGGATTTAGTCCAGGAGACCAACAGGCCCTTCTCCATTACTGCCCTAAACACGCTAGTCAATATTGGGGCCCACAGGTCCATGTTAAACTTAAATAAATCTACGGTAACTCCGTCTGGGCCCGGGGCTTTCCCATTTTTACTTGCATTTAGCGCTTGAAGTACCTGACTTATAGCAAGTTCTAGCGGAATGGGATATGACACCGTGGAGGGGCTACCACTTGGGGCTGAATAAGTCCCCATTGGTACCGGGCCTGTCTGAAATATTTTCGAGAAGTGTTCCACCCAAACTGATTCCTCAATTTGCTACTTCTGTGGACGGGAGATTTTTACAGTCTGCAAAAAAAGGAGATGTTACCACTCTCCAAAATGCTTCACTATTTTTATCTATGGAGCTTTTGTGCAGTTGGTCTCATAGGGCTTGTTTTAGTTCGCCCTTCCTCTCCTTACGTGCGATGTTATAGTCCTTTCTTAGAATTCCTATTTCTTCTGGGTCTCTGTTTATTTAATGCTATTTTCAGTTTTTTGTATGCTGCCGTACATTTATGGTTAAACCACCCTACTTTCCTGGGACGATCTCTTTGTATCTTTACTGTTAGTAGTTCGTTTATTTTTTCTAAAATTACCACAAAGTTTTGTAAGACTTCCTCCTCCAGGACTCCCAGATCTAAGCATTTAACTATATATGGATAGGCTTCACAAATCACTTTTTTGGTTATTTCCCCGGGGTCTACCTTCTCCCATCTTAGGGAGTACCCATTTATCTTAGCTAAATGCAGAGTATTCTGACTTAAAGCACTCGCTATGGTCTGTGAGAAAGGCTGAGCATGTGTTAGGTAAAGTTCCAGACTAAGGGCACAGTGATCGCTTAGTGTATTAACCAAAAAATCAAAGCTCATGACTCTATTAGCCAGGGCGTTTGATACTAGGATATAATCTATTGTTGTCTCATACCCCCTCCCCAAAAATGTTGGATCTAACCGAAGGGAGTTCGCATTTATATTATTAACTATCGTGAGCCCCAGATCTGAGAGAACTTCATTCAGGTATGACCCCGTGCTAGTATGATTGAAATGCACAATTGGGTCTTCATGTTCGTCCACCAACCCACAGATGTTACTGTTACTACGTGGGCATGGATGCTGGTTAAAATCACCCCCCATATTATGCTTACACTAGCTCTCCCTCCTACCTCCTGTGTCAACTGTGAGAGCTTGTCACGTAGGGAACGCAGAGCCTTCAGAGCCTGTTCTTCCGCTAGATTATTATAAAAATTCACCAGAAGAAAGGTCTCTTTGTTGTTAAACGATAGGCTAAGCAGCTGGTAATTTACATCCGAGTGTTCTACCGTTGTTTTCAGTCCCCGTATTGTGTTGGCTATGAAGATGGTTAAACCACCCTTGGCCCTACCCGAGGCTACTGCTAATGCGGAGGTAAAGTAAGTTTTATATCCTACCAGATGTAGTTCTGTCATGGCCCATGTCTCCTGCAGACAAATTACATTATGATTCTGGAGGAAGTTCAATGCGCTTCCATCTTCAACCTTTGAACGAAGACCCGCAATATTCCAGGAAATGACTTTAAGTGATTGCCTGTCACTCACTGGAATGCTATTTTCCGGGGGGGGGGGGGGGGGTAGAGTAAGCTCCCGACTGCACCTGAGCTATAAACTAATCCGCAGTGTTTTTCCCGCCTATATTTGGGACAACCCCTCCCATGGGATTTCCAGCTTTATTTTGGTCTGCAGTATTATCTACCTTGAGTATAGATTTGGTTGAAGAGAATTTGACCCTAGTAGCCTCTTCCTGGATATCCAAACCTCCTACTATTGGGAGTTCAAACGTTACAGGCTCAGCAGGGATACATGATTTCTCAATGACTGTAGTCTGGAGTCGATCCACACCTTCCAGCCCATACAACATCGAGAAATGGTTAAAAGTTGGAATACTAAAACCATAATGTTCTGTGCTATGCCTCTTTAAGCACTGGTTTCCTAAGGTTAATCTTTGTGGATAATTAAGAGTTGGATGATTGGAACCATAGTATTCTGTACTATGCCTATTTAAAACCTGGTTTCCTAGAGAAAAACCTTGGGGGTGCAGGACCGGCTTCTGCGGCTAAAAGTGACTTAGAAAGTGCGTAGAGATTTCTTCACTGCCTCTCGCATCAAACCAGTCACTAATATGCCTCACTGCTCTGTGGTCCTTAAAATTAATGATGATGGCGTCCCCCTTTCTATCTTTGGGCTGAGTTCCGACCCAATTCACGCGCCTTACATTTAGGATTTCTCCATTTACATGGGCCGGCAAAGGTCTATTATTACACAGCCAAAATATTACTTTATTTTTTAGGGCTCGATGATCCTCCTTTATTCCCTCAGGGAGAACCGGGACTCCCACCATGAATACCACAAAAGGAGCAGATTCCGGTGGTAAATCTATACTTCTGTGAGTAGGTATTTTTTTAATTTGTGAGGCAGTGGGACTATTATCCATTTTTTGGGAAAGTTCTGTTTTATTCCCCGAATCCATTTTATCCCCCTTTTTTTGATTGCTCGTACCTGGTTTTGGTGCTACTTTGGGGGGTGATGTCTTCTGTGATAGGGAAGGTGTTTGGCCCTTTTTGAGGGTTTTAAGTGGTGGCCTCTGACCCACATGATTATCTTTTATGGGGACTGTGAGACACGAAGAACCTTGTTTGCTAAGGAACAGCAAGTTCTTTACCACCTCTTTTTCAATAGAGCCTAGTTGTTCACCTATTCTCTTAACCCTTTCTATTAATGGGAGGATTAATGATTTGAGCAGTTTTTCCATACTAGGCAGTAACTCATTTACGAGTGTTAATGGGAGCTGTTGTGCTGGGCTATTTTTCGAAGCAGATGTTCGTATGCTTCTCGGTTGGGCTCGGGTTACCGTCCCCCGTTTCTTGATCTTATCACCTTGATATTTTCCCACAAGCTTCCTCTTTTTTGACGGTGGGGCTGCGATGCTAATTGTTTTGATCGGTTCCTCACTTACAGTAGGCCCATATTTGGGCGACATGATTACAAGGTCAGAAGATATATTTAAAGAGGAGTCTAATATTGAATCGGTTTCATTTATGTCATGCGTTGATAATTCCAGAAGCGGCGACTGAGAAAGATCATTTACTATTTCATGCATTTGGAAAGGAGTGTCTTCTACATGCTGTCGGTGGGGAGTAACCACTGAACTAATTACACCCAGAGAAGAGCGTTTGTTATTCATTAGCTCTAGGGACAGACGTTTTTCCGTAAGTACTATCTCTTTTTCCAATACGGAAGCAGCTCTGGTGATACATGCATCTAGTGTCCCTCTCACAGTGCCCCCGCCAATGAGTGCCTACCTAGACTACTACGTCGGCTCAACGTTCTCTGATAAAATATCAACGATCAAAGAATGGGCAAGATAATCATATAGTTAATCAGGTGTTTTTCCTCTAGAAGAAATAAAGTAAAAGTAAAAAAGAAGGATTAAAACGCAACAGTCTCTACAAACTATACAGATATAGTATTCACAATAATGCTCCTTACTTCTGCATTAATGTCCCGGGTGAATCGTAAATAAGGTGGCCCAGACCAGCCTTGGCCAGCCCCGGACGGCCACAGACGACCTGCCCTTTGCCCGGTGCACGTCCCGCGCACGTCTCGCGAACGCGGGTATGGGCGGAGCTATATACGAGGAGGAGGGGGCGGGAAGAGGACCAGCTGCGGCAGGTTAGAGCCGCGAGGCAGGCTGGTCCTCGCAGTCCCGCGAGTAGATGGTATTGGCTCCAGTCCAGCCCAAAGTCGGCCGCAATGTCCGCAGGTATTCCCGCTGTCAATATCCTTCCAAATGCGGGCAGAAATGTAACCAGGGATTAGCACGGCAAAGGAATTCAGCATACCAAGTTCGCCTCAAGATCACCTCACGAGCGGCTCCCGTGGAGCGGGGGCCGCAAGAAGTATTTAGCTGCGGGGAGGAGGGGGTAGGAAGAGGACCAGCTGCGGCAGGTTAGAGCCGCGAGGCAGGCTGGTCCTCGTAGTCCCGCGTGTATATGGTATTGGCTCCAGTTCAGCCCAAAGTCAGCCGCAATGTCCGCAGGTATTCCCGCTGTCAATATCCTTCCAAATGCGGGCAGAAATGTAACCAGGGATTAGCACGGCAAAGGAATTCAGCACACCAAGTTCGCCTCAAGATCACCTCACGAGCGGCACCCATAAACCATAAATTGTCCATTCTATTTCAGTTATTCACATTCCTACAACTTGATATTTGCGTCCCCAAAACAGTGCAATAAATTAGGCACTCATGTTGATAAAACAAGAAGCTTGATAACGTGAATGTTTGCGATGGAGCATTGCATAGTTGTGTGCCTGTTTTTAAGACTTTGTGCTGTCTAACCTGAATATTGTAAACACAAGGAGATGATGGACGGAGCACTGAAACTTTTCAGACACTCACCCCCAGTAACAGATCTGGGTTGAAGCCATCATCGTTCTTCAGCTCACTTCGCCACCCCAGTTCAGACCCAGCCATATGCAAATCAGTCTTGACCCTGTGCCTCATGGGAACAGTCCAGCCTGAGCTGCCAAGCCAGGTCTTCCCTGGGCCGGAAACAAGCATCCTGGGACCGGTTTCTCATCATCGTTCTTTTGCTCACTTTGCCACCCGGTTCAGACCCAACCATATGCAAATCAGTCTTGACCATGTTCCTCATGGGGAACAGTCCTGCCCGAACTGCAAAGCCAGGTCTTCCCTGGACCGGAAAGAAGTATCCTGGGACCGGTTTCGTGAATACTGTAACTCTGAGCTTCTCCAGGGACCAGTACATTGCATATAAAAAAAATCAATGTTAGAGCATGTGTTGCTGACAGCAGAACTCGGAAACATTTACTGCCTGAATTCCCGATCTGTTCTGTCTTTAGCCAATACGGCAACTCGAATATGTTTAGGTAATATGCGCTAAAGGTGGAGAAAAAGAAATGCACAGATTCCTCCTGCATCAGCGCAGCACAGAGAATGGTGTCATTCAGCCTCAGGATAGACAGATAATGAGCTGCATGCAGACAGTACACGTTGGAAACAAGGGCCAGTGCAACATGTTTCAGAGATACAAGGTCAACTATGCCTCCATAGGCTGCGTACTGAAATAAAATGGCTATAGGCTATCGCCTTTTCATATTAGCACACGGAAGGACAGACATACCAGCGTAGTTAATAGTGACTGTTGAATTATAATGCATTTCTTTTAGCTATACATTTGACACTTTCTGCACCTGCATCTACTCTGAGCAGCATCTCATCTTCCACACACAGTGGTACATCTATGGTTTCTTTGACAGCTGCACAATCATTTACCACGCCACCTTCACATTTTAAGGTAACTGTGATCAGGCTGACACTGGACGTAACACAACTCTTCCCCTAAGGGTCTTGTAAAGAAATAGGAAAAACGCCCCCATTGTCGGACTTCCTCTCTTAAATCACAATGTTATGGTTCAAAAGGGCTTCTGAGAGTGTGGATTTCACTGCCATTAAACAGAACTGCTGTCAGATAGGTGCTTTCAGTGATTTATGTGTTTCCCCTTTTCAGAAAAAATATATGATCATACCCTCGAGGATATGGTAGACATCAAAACTGCAGGAAAGTCAAGAGACTATAAACATAACCTCACTTGGCACATACACATGTGCAGAACCTGTTGCTAAAGAATGTCAGCGACGATGATGATGTCAGAAGGTCTAGAAGTGTTTGCCTAAGTTTTGAGTAATTAGGCAGCGTTAATTACAGGACTTCAAGGAGATGTTTTTCCGAAGCAGTTTTTTATTTAAAAACAAATATAAAACTAGAGATACATTGATTAACCACATGCTTTTCTCCCCCCCCTGAGCTACTAACCCCCAGCATTACATTATTTGCAACATATGACTGTCAGTTCATTGTTTTGCCAGCTGAGTCAAAGCATGCCATCACTCCCTGTGCTCACCCCAAGCCTCAAATAAGGATGCTGCAAACGACTGATTACCAAATAGTACATCTTAATAAGCTGCACATGAGATAATAAAATAGTAATCCATATGTAGAGGGTGAAACTTTCCTAAATCTTCCAGGCATCATGTAAATGCAATGCGAATTTCTGTGAACTCTTCTTTTCATAGAGAAAGAATGACTCACGAGTAACTTTGCTGTGCCATCAGCTTATGTGAACAGTTAACCAGAAGCGTTAATATTGTGTACTATTTAAATCATGCAAGGAGTCCACGCGCCAAGGTCGGTGGTAGGTAGGTATCTAAATTGAGCTCTCAGATGTTTAATAAGTTAATAACCTCTCTAATGATGCATAGTTATTTCACAGTTGTAGGAACAGATTATCAACTCTTATTGGAATGTGTATATTTAGTTTCTATGGGCAATGGCCTTTTCTAAAAGTTTTAAACCACTTTAGGCCATCACAAGAGTGGTTTTACACATGGGAAATGTTTTAGGGTCCGAATTTGAATTTGGTAGGTAGGTTACTCCATCACAAGCATGAAGGATATTCTGTGCGCTTTATTATAAGTGCATTACACCCTATGGCTGTAGTTCTTCACCTATGGTCAGGGGACCCATGAGGGTTCGTGAAGCCTCCACAGGAGGTCCATGACCGCTTAGAAAAAGAAATATAACAACCAGATTAATGAAGTGTATGTAATTAAAGAAGCAAAATAGAAAATTGAAAAATGTAAGATGTTATGTAAATGTGAAGGAAATTGAAATAGGAGGCTACAAATTATATTACTATTCTCGCATTGATTTGTGGGAGCAGGGTAAGTGCATAATCCAGAATATATTACAGGTGATAAGTGGCCTCAATTTAATTTAGAAAAGCTCCAACCTTTCCCTTAAAATTTAAATTTTGATTTTTTTCCATTTGTTTCTGAATTCTATAAAATATTTCATCATTTGCGTACTTGTTAGAAGAATGCTTGTTTCTGTGTTTTTTTAATGTTCTGTGGTTCAGATAATCAAAAATGCTTAGGGTGGGGTCCCTGCTTCCTTTGGGGGTCCTTGGATTCCAATATTGATTCATTGAGGGTCCCCGCATTCCAGCAATGATTAAGTGGTGATCCACAGAAGTGAAACGGTTAGGAATCACTGCTCTATGACACTTGTAATAAGGAGTACAGGATATCTGTGACATTTTTGACAGAGTAAGCTGTACATCACTCTCTAAATCAGGCCCTACCTCACCTAAAGCTGTTTGTGTGAGTAAATATCTACTCTCAGAAACAGAAACTTAGTTTTCTACATACAAATATCCACAAACTAAAATCTTTGTGGGTATTAATAAAATGGTTTGCAACCCATTTGATCTATAAAATTGGTCAAATATTTACTTCTGTCATGGGCAAGATAAAATTCATTTCAGTAAGGTGGATAGGTTTAATGACCAGTAAGTTACTGCTGTGAAGGACATGAATACATCCCGAAATATTGGGACAAAGGGCAAATACATTCTCTGCAAACAAAGAGATTAAAAAAAAAATAATGTGTCAGAAAATGGGGTTACTAATTTGTGAGAAGGGTACCAATACCATCTGAATAAACATTCTGGTTAGGACAAAACCCAGTTCTCAGACAGTCTCCGATCAACTCCTGGTAGTTATGGCACAAGTAGCCTCAAATAAATCTGTTATGCTCAAGCAATAGGAAAAATGACACTTTTAAATTAAAGAACGCATTACAATAAAATTCCCCAAACCAACATAGCAAACTAGAGATAATTAATGAGCATAAAGACACCAAGACCATAAAAGTAAGCATGATTTCAGACTGGCCGCAATTAAGCTAAGGTTGAATTCACCAAGCTGGTCTTAACTATCAAACATTTTACTTCTGAGTTAGTGCTTTGTTTGGGATTCGAAATGTTCTGGGGGCAAGGCCAAAGTTTGAGGCCCGTGAGGGTCCCTAGAAGTCAAAGACATTTAGGAATTAGTCAAGCTCAATTTTAAGCCATTGGTTACATTGCTAAAGCTCCATGAGGGACATATTTGTATTTCATAGCCGGCAAAGCCATTTTGCTGGATGGTCAGATTAGGAGTGTGTGAAATTCACATAATTTGCTTTCCAGTAATTACACACAATTTTGAGAAAATTGCACAAAATGACTCTAATCAAAATTAAAATCTTGCATTTAGGTCTGCATCTAAGTGCAAAATGTATCATCATGGCCATTTTGGATGAGAGGATTTCACCCTAAATAAATAGAATGAAAAACAGAAGTACAGCAAACCACAACTGCTTGAATTCTGATTGTTTGCATTCCCGTGCTTCCAAGCTATGACTTTTCTGAAAATGTGGAGTAATTACCCAACATGCCATTATTTCAGAAAGGTAATGTACTAAGTGTGTTATGAAATTATGTGAATTAAGCCAACATAATAAAAATGTTGCCAGGGCTTAAGTTAGATTTGCTCACTCACCCCTCTTTGGACTTTGCCACTTTTTGGAAATCCTCCAATCAGGCAAGACTGTGAGCTGTAGCCTTAAATATGGTCTTCCACCACACACTCATCACTAGGCTGCACAACATAGCCATCCAAGATGGATCACCTCTTTTCTCACCAGAAGAACACAAAAACTTGGCCTTTCCCCCTTGGCCTCCGACCCCAAGGAAATCATCGGTGTAGTTCCCCAAGGATCCTCGTTCAGCCCCACCCTCTTCACCACTTATAAGACACCTCTGGGCAGCATCACCAAAACCCATGGAGTTCACATCATATCCTACATTGACAACACAAAACTCATCCTCTCCCTCTTCAAAAACATCAGCAACACCAAGACCAACTTCCACAACTGCATGACAGATGTTGCCAACCAGATGAAGGGCAATTGCCTGAAGTTCTACACAGACAAGGCAAAGGTACTGCTTTTCAGAAACAAAAGATCCCCATGGGATGCATCCTGGTGGCCGTCAGAACTCGGACCTACTCATACCCCTATTGACCATGCTAAGAACCTAAGCATCATTCTGGACAACAAGCTAACCATGATGCTTCCTCATCCTCCATATGTTTCGTAAAATATTCAAATGGCTACACCAAAAGTTCAAGGCACACCTTCCGCCAGGCCCTCATCTCCAGCCGAATAGACTACAGCAATGCTCTCCTCCATCTATAGACCATACAGAACACTGCAGTCAGACACGCCCTGGATCTCCCACGGCAAACCCATATCACCCCCTACCTCAAGGAACTCCACAGGCTTCCTGTACAGAAAATGTGACAGTTCAAGTTCCTGAACAATGCATGCTTTGCCCTACACAACTGTGGACCAGCCTACTTAAACCACCCGAAATTTCAAATCTAGAAACTGGGAAGGCAAGCAGAGTCTCAAAGTATCTTTTAAATTGCAAGAACAAATGACAAAGATCCAAAACTGATGGTCCGGAGTCATTCAATAGAACAGTTTGTTGTACAACATATGTCCAGGCACAGGAACCTTTTAAATAATTTATTCATATCTTCCAATTTCTCCAAACTGTGTTCTGAAACAAATGGCCCAGCCAGCGCGTTTCGTCTCAGCATTGAGACAGGGCAGTGCTTAAAGTCGAAATCTGAAGAGTAGGACAAAACTCCAAAAATTCTGTGGTGTCGGTTCATACTAAAACTCATATGCAAGGTGGATAGCAGCTTCTGCTTGTTTTGCGTTCAATTGCTTTAGTAACACGGCCGTTCTGTGGCTTCAGAGTAACTTCTGGGTGGTAAAAGAATCACAGAATAAGTCACCAACTGAACTTCCATTAGATCACCAGACACCTGCCTCACATTCCTTTCTCTAACCCTCACCCCTAGCATCCGATATAGCAGAAGCGGAGGTCGCTCCTTCTTCTACCTGGCAGAGAAGATATGGAACCTTTTCATCTACGAGCAATTCCAGTCCCTGGATGCCAGCAGGAGTTGGGAGGCCTTAAGTCCTTGTATGTGTTCTTTCTTCCAATTGATGGGGTTTTCTTCTAGCATAGACTACATCTTTAGATGGAGTCTTCTTAGGCCCATTAATCATCTGAGGAGGTGGTGGTGGAGGAGCCAGAAAAATCCTAGAGGTATTCCAGTGAACTGCAACAAATTGTAAGTAAAATGAAATTGACACAATTAGATTTACCATTTTGATTGTAAATCTGGATTGTCTTGCACAAGTCAACTTTCACTTAGTGAATTCAAGTCACCCGGTAGCAACTCACAAGTGACTGAATTACTATGCATGCATGACCTAAACACACTTTAACATTACCCTGTATTTTTCTCAGTTGGCTGTTTGGATAGGTTGCCCATTAACAAAGAGTTAAGTAAGGGTGTGCTCAGATTTCAGGGCCTTACAGCCGTTACCTTCATCAAAAGTAATATTTTTGTTTCTCCAAACAAATGTTCAGGTCACCTAGAATTTACCATTATCATATAAAAAGGGAATATAGATGCCCATAAAGGATGGCCAAAAACAAAAGAAAATTCTAAGCACAGAGCATTAGTAAACGAAAGCAGCAGAAACAGATAATGGAAAAATCGGAATAATGAAGGGGGAGCGACCCTTTACCCCACCAGGTAGGTCGCTCCCCCTCCGCACAGCACCGCCTGTGTCTCCCTGCCCCAGCTGCCGCTGCTGAGGAAGTTCGAGGCCCTCCACCACCCGCAGGCTACCACCTGCGCCTCATCCCTGGTGGCCAGTGGAAGGCTGTAGGTAGGTTTGTTCATCCTCCGCTTTATTGCTTTTATTGTATTGCCTGTATTTTCATTGTTGTGTATGTGACTGCTGCTGTCTGTGTTCCCCCGCTGCCTGTACGTGGTCCTTGCCCCTTTTTCTTCCCTCTGTTCCCCTCACTGTCCCCGTGTTCTCTCTGCCCAATCTTTTCTTCTGTACCCCTCGCGGCCCTTGTGTCTCTGCCCGGTTTTCCATTCTGTTCCCCTCGCTGCCCATGTCTCTGCCCGGTTTTCCCTTCTGTTCCCCTCGCTGCCCCCGTGCCTCTCTGCCCGTTCTGCCTTCTGTTCTTAGCTGCCCCTGTATTTCTGTGTTCTGTATTTTGCCTCTGTGCCACTCGTTTTTCCTGTATTTCTGTGCCCGTTTGCCTTCTGTGACACTCGTTTTTTGTGCCCATCTGCCTTCTGTGCCACTCGTTTTTTCTCTCGTTTTTGTGCCCCTTTTGCCTTCTGTTCCACTCGTTTTTTGTGCCCTTCTGCCCTCTGTTCCACTCGTTTTTTGTGCCCTTCTGCCCTCTTTGCCAATCCATTTTCCCTCGTTTTTGTGCCCCTTTTGCCTTCTGTTCCACTCATTTTTATGCCTTTCTGCCTTCTGTGCCACTCATTTTCCCCTTGTTTTTGTGCCCCTTTTGCCTTCCGTTCCACTAATTTTTTGTGCCCTTCTGCCCTCTGTTCCACTCGTTTTTTGTGTCCTTCTGCCCTCTGTGCCACTCATTTTTCCCTTGTTTTTGGGCCCCTTTTTCCTTCTGTTCCACTAGTTTTTGGTGCCCTTCTGCCCTCTGTGCCACTCATTTTTTTGTGCCCTTCAGGCCTCTGTGCCACTTGTTTTTCCCTCGTTTCTGTGCCCCTTTTGCCTTCTGTTCCACTTGTTTTTGTGCCCTTTTGCCTTCTGTGCCACTCATTTTCCCCTCGATTTTGTGCCCCTTTTTCCTTCTGTTACCTTCGTTGTCCCTCACTGCCCTCGCCGCTGCATCCCCTGTGGCACCGGCCCCCTGACGGCCCACTGCCCATTCGCTGACCCCGCCTCCCGCCTCCCTGCTGCTCCTCCCTACCACCTCCCCATATATGCCGGGCGCTGTGCGGCCGAGCCGCTGGCGCGCCGAAGGCACGCCTAAGGCAAGCCCGTCTGCGCCCGTCCGTGCCTGGACGGCGCCGAGTACCAGAACCCCTGGTCCCCGCACCTGCCACGACGATAGCTGCCACTACGACGCCAGCACTCTGCACGCTATCAACTCCGGACAGAGCCACACCTGCTTCAAGGCTGCCCCGAAACGCACACACGGCCCCTTCACCTGCCGGAACTGCAGCTACTCCAGCCTCAGAATCGATGAACCACCCGCCAAGTGAGACCCCAACCACCTCCGATGCATACTACTGAACACCCGCTTGCCGTCGAGCTCTGGGACCTTCTCGACACAACCTCCCCAGACGCCACCTTCCTGACAGAGACCTGGTTTAACGACTCATCCACACCCAACATCGCCAAAGCAATCCCAGATTGCTACAAGATCACCCGCAGAGACTGCACCAACGGAGTCGGAGGAGGAATCGCCATGTTCCACAAAAACAGCATCAGGGTCTCGATTAGCACCGACGATGCGCTCAGCACTGCCGAACACATGCATTTCCAGCACGCACGCCCTGACCTCCACCGACTCCATCCTCCTCAGAGACCTGAACTTTCACCTTGAGAACAACAACGACAACAACTCCACAACCCTGATCGATAACCTCGCCAACCTCGGACTGAAGCAACTCGTCACAACGCCCACCCAATCCGCCGGTTACACACTCTACCCCGTCTTCTCCTCAAGCCCTCACTGTCAGCCCACCCACCGAACCCTCCAATGCCGACGATGCTACCCACAGCCTCAGACGCTGGATCGAGGACTGCGCCAACACCCTCACCCCGCTGAAGAAACCCCCCCTCAGAGGCACCAGCAAGAGGGCCAGCTGGTTCACCCGAGAACTCCTAGCCTTCAAGCAAGCCTGCCAGAAACTAGAGAAGAAATGGCACAGTGAACAAACTCCAGACAGCCATGCAGCACACCATCCGCAACCACCACCACCTCATCAGGGCGGCCAAGAGTACCTCCTTCATAGAACGCCCCGACAACAACACACACAATAGCAAGGAGCTCTTCAACATCGTGAAGGAACTCTCCAACACCAGCTCCAACCCCTTCGACATCCCGCTGTCGCCAGCCCTGTGCGACTCCCTCGCCACCTTCTTCCACTGCAAGATAGCAGACATCCACGACAGTTTCAACACCCAGACAGCCCCAACAGACAGCAGCACAACAGACCCTCCGCACACCATTGACCACAACCCCCTGCTAGCCTTGGCCAGCGTGAGCATCGATGACACCATCAAGACCATGCACACAATCCACTCCGGCTCTCCGTCAGACCCGTTCCCGTACCACGTCTTCAACAGAGCTAGCAGCTCCATCGCACCCCACCTGCGCAACGTCATCAATCTCTCCCTTGAGACCGCAACCTTCCCAGAGATCTGGAAACACGCCAAGATTAACGCCCTATTCAAAAAACCTAAGGCAGACCCAAGAGACCTCAAGAACTTCCGGCCCATCTCTCAAAGAAAACAGAATCCTGGACCCTTTCCAGTCAGGGTTCCGCAGCAACCACAGCACCGAGACTGCCCTCATCGCCGCCACCGATGACATCAGGACCCTGCTGGACAACAGCGAGACAGCAGCAATCATCCTCCTAGATCTCTTTGCCGCCTTCGACACCATCTGCCACCGCACACTATGCGCAAGCCTCCACGCCGCAGGGATGTGAGACTAGGCTCTAGATTGGACCACCTCCTTCCTCTCTGGCAGAACCCAGAGCGTCCGCCTCCTCCATTCAGTTCCAAAGCCTCCGAGATCATCTGCGGCGTACCCCAGGGATTTTCCCTCAGTCCGACACTGTTCAACATTTACATGGCCCCGCTCGCACACATAGCCCAACAGCACGACCTCAACATAATCTCCTATGCCGACGACACTCAGCTGATCCTCTCCATCACCAAGGACCCCATCACCGCCAAAGCCAAATTCCACGAAGGAATGAAGGCCGTCGCCGGCTGGATGAAGACCAGCCATCTGAAGCTGGACTCGGACAAGACGGAGGTCCTCATCCTCGGCTCCAACCCTTCAGCCTGGGACGACTCCTGGTGGCCAACAGCACTGGGGGCAGCCCCGACACCCACCGACCTCGCACACAACCTGGGAATATTCCTTGACTCAATGCTCTCAATGACCAAGCAAGTCAATGCCGTCTCCTCCTCCTGCTTCAACACCCTCTGCATGCTCCGCAAGATCTACAGATGGATCCTGACAGAGACAAGAAAAACAGTCACCCAGGCCCTCGTCAGCAGCAGATTCGACTACGGAAACGCCCTCTATGCGGGAGCCCCGACCAAGCTCATCAAGCGACTACAATGCATCCAAAATGCCTCGGCACGACTGATCCTCGACGTACCATGCCACAGCCACATCACCTCCCACCTGAGAAACCTGCACTCGCTCCCCGTCAACAAGAAGATATCCTTCAAGCTCCTCACACAAGACACTCCACAAGACCAGCCAAGACTACCTCAACAGACGGCTCTCCTTCTACATCCCCAACCGCCAGCTATGCTCCGCCGACCTCTCACTTGCCACCGTCCCACGCATCCGAAGAACAACCACCGGTGGGAGATCCTTCTCCCACTTCGCCGCCAAGACATGGAACACCCTCCCACTGAGCTTATGACAGACCCAAGACGTGCTGACCTTCAGGAGAATACTCAAAACCTGGCTGTTCGATCAGTAGCGCCACCAGCGCCTTGAGACCCTCGCGGGTATGTAATGCGCTTTATAAATGATTGATTGATTGATTGAATGATTGAAGTCATAGGAGGCACAACTCTATTGGCTTTGTACACATATATATCTCGTCACTGGATAGTTATAGTTATGATCGTGTTTCCATATGAAAATCATTTTTGTTTTTCTTATAACTTTGATGCCATTTAATGAATAGTCACCAAACATCTTCTACCTAAATTCTTTCCTAAAAAGTTTCAGGGTGATCCGTAAATCAGGTGCCAAGAAAAAGGGGCTCCCACAACATGTTTTACCCCATTTATTTCTCCATAGAAAATTTTGACACAGCTAAAGCCCAAACAGAAGAATACATTTACAACACAATTAGTAGAAAGCTAGATCTTAGTGCAGAACGCATGCTTTTGTGATGTGGTGTAAATTCATTCAGTAGTTCTTGAGAAATTATGGTTAAGAAGCTTTGTATATTTCAGTGGATCCACAATCCCAACCATACATTGTGATTGTCTAACCGCTACCTGAAGGAGCAGGTGCAGCCTCCTTCTTAGGTCACGCGGACTCGGTCCCTAGGCCTAAAAAATAACAGAAAACTAATTAAATGGGTAGCAGGGTAGCAGCACCCTAACCCCCTGGGTCTTGTGGGAGGTTGCATAGGGACCAGCAGTGGTGTCACATATAAAAAAATGCTTTTGCGGGTTCTGTAGATCTGTGGATCCACTGAGAGAGCCTATGTTACACCTCTAGTGTTATAGATAGGAAATAGAATTAAAAAAACCTTAAAAATTCACAGAAAAAAACAAAGATTACATGAACGTTATAGTTAGGCTCATTTTCACTCGTACAAAACCAGTGAAATTCATCAGTCATAGTTCCCTGAGCTATATATAACTTACACCCCCCACAATGCAATGAATATGACCTTACATACTACATCACTCATGACTTGTTCAGAGACACTGATGACACGTCAAATGATCTCAATGATGACATCACTGAATAAATCATCCACAGAACCACTCACACACCTACTCACAACCCATACAACCTCTAGTATGGCCACACACCTTCACAACCACTCACATATCCATTCACACACCCATACCCGTATTCACACATGCACTCACTCCTCCATGGAGTCACTTACACACATACTAACTCACTCATACAGCCACTCACACAACCATTCACTCACCCAAACAGTCCCTCATCCAACCACTCACCCATAAAGCCAGTCACATAACTATAAACTCACCTATACAGCTACTCACACACCCATTTATTTACCTAAAAAGTCACCAACACACCCACTCACTCATTCAATCACTCTCAAAACAGTCACTCACACATCCATACACGCTCTTACACTCACTCACACAACCACTTGCATACCCATTCACATATCCATACAAGCACTCACACATCCCCTTACTCGCCCATACAGGCATTCACACTCTCCAATACAGCCACTCACACACCAATTCACTTAAGCAAACACCCACTCAAACAGCCACTCACCCATATAGCTACTCACACACCCTCTTAAACACTCACACAGCCACTTACACACCCATATGCACAAGGATACATGAGTCACTCAGCCACTCACATGATATATATTAAAAGTAGTTTCACACCAGGAAGCGCATTTGCAGAGTGGTAGATTAAGATGGCAGGGCCTCCAAACAGCCCTCAGAAAACCTGCTGTGTGGGACTTACTGGAGGTAACGGGAGGGCGTGTTAGCCCCCATGACTCTCTGGAGCTAAGGGGACTTCATCCCCAACCATCAGTGTGCCAGGAGGCGTGTTTGCAGAGTGGTGGAGAAAGGGGGCATGGCCTCTTTAGTCCTCTCAGCAATCACACTGTGTGGTACTTATTGGAGGTAACAGGAGGGCTTGTTGCCCCCCAAGGACCGTCAGCATCCAAGGGAACTTCATCCCCAAACCAGAAGTGCACCAGGAGTCACGTTTTCAGAGTGGTGGAGAAACGTGGCGTTGCTTCCACAGTCCTCTCAGCAATCTGACTTTGTGGGACTTACTGGAGGTAACAGGAGGGCTTGTTGGCCCTCAAGGACCCTCTACAGCCAAGGGGACTTCATCCCCCAACCAGTTATGCACCACGAGGCACGTTTGCAGAGTGGCAGTGAAAGTGGACGGGCCTCCATCATGTTTCAGGTCTTTTCTCTTTATTATAAAATTTATTTGGGGAGGGGTCTGCATGGCCCCCCTTTCCTGGCCCATGTTTATCCCCGGGGACCCCATCCCCTGGGGCCCAGCCTTTTTGTTGTAATTTTGTTTTATACATTGAAAAGGGATGGGGCCAAGCGATCCCCTTCCTGGACCTTTTTCGGCTTCGAGTACCCCATCCCCACGGGGCCCGGCCATTTTCAATAGGGCCGCATGGCCTCTCCCCCTAGGCTGATTTCACCCCAGGGACCCCATCCCCCAGGCCCCGCTCTTTGTTGTAATTTTTTATACATTAAAGGGAGGGTGTCACAGCATCCCCCCCACCCGGGGCAATTTCAGCCATGAGCACCCCATCCCCCAGGGCAAGGCAGTTTTTCAATGAGAGAGGGTGACCACGTGGCTGAACGGCCCCACTCCAAGGCCAATTTCGGCCCTGGGGACCCCATCCCCCGGGCCTGGCCTTTAAAAAAAAAAAATAATAAAAATGGAAGGGGGGCAGCATGGGCCCCCTCCCGGGCCGATTTCAGCACCGGGGTCCCCATCCCCCTGGCCTGGCCTGTAGCGGGTAGCCCGGGTCTCACCCAGGGTACCCACATTGTACAGTTGGGGACTGTGGAGGAGCCTGAAAACCCCCACAGTCCCTGCCAGCTCCCTGCATCCTGTGGGACACAGCATTGCTTTTAGACAGAGGGAGCTGCTGAACATGCAGCTCCCTCTGTCCAAAAGAAATTCTGCTCAAATTCTAGCAAGTCAGAGCATTTTTAATGCTCTTGCTTGCTAGAAGCGGAGCAGAGTTTTCTTTGGCTTGGTGGAGTGGCAATGCTTCCGACAAGCCATAGCAAACTGCAGGCTTCCTCATACTGGCTGGACAAGCGGAGGCACATGTTCGACTGCAATGGACACCTAGCGTTACCGTGTATGCACTGCTCAACTACACAGGTAAAAAAGAATTGTCAAGACTTTCATTTTCATCCCCGGACAACGTCGGGGCGGGCAGCTAGTATATATATATATATATATAAAGTGTTACCATCATCTTTCTCTAAAAAAATTAAATGTAATCACATGTATATTCAATAATGACTTAAAAAAATTTAATAAAGTTTTATTGAATTACATGTCTGTGATTCTTTCTTTTTACATAGTTTTTATTATTACATATTGGGGTAGAAAATGTGAAAATAAATAGTCTGAGCTACATTATGTTTTCTTTAAAAAAAATAAAACTTAAAACTAATGGGTCTCTGTTTACTTTTTTACAGTTTACACCCCAGAAAATGCAATGGTAGTAATAATCAAAACAAGCATTGGAAATGCAATAGGTCTCGGATTTATTTGAGTTAGAGCTAATGGCATTGTAAATGGCAATGTCTTTTAGCCATGTGTTATGGAGTGTATGCATGTGGTGTGTAGTGGAATTATGTGGGTTGGATTGGAATTGTAGCAATGGTGGCATGCTGCGCTTTAGATGAATATGTTTAAAAGTAAAGTGCACCATACTGCGATTGCTACAATAGTTAATTGTGGATGCGTTAACAATTGATGTGTGCACTGATGGCTGGTGGTGTGTGTGCCTGTAGAAATTGTGCACTGATGGCTGGTGGTGTGTGTGCTTGGTAGAAGAGTGCACTGCCGGCTGGAGGTGTGTATGCCTGGTGGAAGCGTGCACTGATGGCTGGTGGTGTGTGCCTGGTAAAACGTGCACAGACGGCTGGAGGTGTGTGTGCCTGGTGAAAGCGTGTACTGACGTCTGGTGTTGTGTGCCTAGTGGAAGCCTGTACTGACGGCTGGTGGTGTTTGTGCCCGGTGAAAGTGTGCAGTGATGGCTGTTGGTGTGAGTGTATGGTTGGGTGTGTGGTTGGGTGTGTGGTGGTGAGTGTGTGGTGGTGAGTGTGTGGCGGTGAGTGTGGTGGTGAGTGTGTGGTGGTGAGTGTGTGGTGGTGAGTGGGTGGTGGTGAGTGGGTGGTGACAGTGGTGTGTGTGTGTGTGTGTGGTCTTATGTGAATGGTCTTATGTGTGGTGGACTTAGTTCGAGTGTTCGTACCCTGCGCACTCACTCTCACTCTGCAGTCATTCTGCACTCACTCTCACTCTGCATTCACTCTGCAGTCATTCTGCACTCACTCATTCTGCACTCATTCTGCACTCACTCACACTCTGCACTCACTCACACTCTACACTCACACTCACTCTGCACTCACTCTCACTCTGCACTCACTCTCACTCTGCACTCACTCTCACTCTGCACTCACTCTCACTCTGCTCTCACTCTTCACTCACTCTCACTCTGCGCTCACTCTGCACTCACACTCACTATGCACTCACACTCACTCTGCGCTCACACTCACTCTGCGCTCACACTGTGCTCACTCTGCACTCACACTCACTATGCACTCACACTCACTCTGCGCTCACACTCACTCTGCGCTCACACTCACTCTGCACTCACACACACTCTGCACTCACACACACTCTGCAGCACTCACTCACACTCTGCAGCACTCGCTCACACTCTGCAGCACTCACTCACACTCTGCAGCACTCACTCACTCTCACTCTGCACTCACTCTCACTCTGCACTCACTCTGCACTCACTCACACTCTGCAGCACTCACTCACACTCTGCAGCACTCACTCACACAAGTCAAGTCAAGTCAATAAACTTTATTCGGTTGTTCGTTTTGACAACCATAAAAGTATTTACATTACAATTAATAAAAAAACACATTCATTTAGAAGAGAGAATTCAATTGTTATTAAAAATCACAAGATTAAAAGTACTAAGCTATATCAGAAATTGAAGACCGTTTAAAAAATAGAATTCCTTTAACAACAGTTATAAATAACAATTCATATATCAGTATTATTATCCTTCCATACTGTTTCTGAATTTAACTGCCAGCTTTAAAAAACTACATATAAACAAAGTGTATTCACAGTTTAGCAGCTGTAGAAAATGTTGTGCAGGACGAAATTGTACAAAGTTCAATTTTTTCAAACAGGGTTTCAGGTATATCTTCCTTGGTATAGCGTAAAAAGGACAAAAGAACAGAAAGTGTGCCAGGTCTTGCGGAGACTTATCGTCGCAGCCGCAAGCCGGCAACACTTGACCTCGATGAGAGCCCCTAGGAACAGCCAGCAAAAAATGAAACAGGTTATCTGTAGTGCATCCAGTGGAACATATCCCCATATTTCACTGCCATAACAAACTGTGGTAATGCTTTTGGCCTTGTAAAGTTGGAGTAGAGCGGCAACTGGGCTATTTCCCATTTTTCTGGAGAAATCCAATATAGCCGCGTTTACCCTAGTAACATCTCCCTTCTTTTTTTGGATCACGGGTCCCCAATTTAGTTGACTGTCAAAGAGGACCCCGAGGTAGGAGAATGTGTGGGTTACAGGGATTTCTACTCCAGCTACATTTAAGCGATTTGATTTTTTAAAGCCTTGACCAACCTTCATTATGTAGGATTTGGTGTTATTAATACTTAAATCTCTTGTCTTCATAAAAGAGTAAAAGAAATCTAATAAAATTTGGAGTCCATTTGCCGTTCTGGATAAAAGGACTGCGTCGTCCGCATATAATAGAACCGGCAGTCCTTTTCTACCAATGTACGGATAATCTGTGTTGGTGCTTAAAAGGTGCTCTTCCAGGTCATTAATGTATAAATTAAAAAGGAACGGGGCCAGAATGCACCCTTGTCGGACGCCCCGATACACTCCAAAGTCTTTAGTCACTTTTAGGTCCTGGGTGTATCTGACATTCGCTTTAGTATCTGAGTGCATATCTTCTAAAAAATTTACTAGGTTTTTATGCACGCCCATTTTTCCCATGACGCCCCAGAGCCTTTCCCGACTCACGCAATCGAAAGCCGAGGAAAGGTCCATGAAGGCCATGTGAATCGTTCCTCTTTGAGCCTTGGTATACTTCCCAATGATAAGATACAAGTTTAGACATTGAGAGATAGTAGAATGTCCAGGCCTGAAACCATACTGGATTGGAGATATTATGTTATTTTCCTCTGACCAACTGATCAATCTATTTAAGATGACTCCTCCAACAACTTTTGCCACGGAATTTATTAGTGATATTGGTCTGTAGCAGGCCGGGCTGCTACGGTCTCCTTTCTAGAATATAGGTACAATTGTAGATACCCCCCATGATTTTGGGCATCCACATAACACGGCAGCGTTAAGTACTGCTGTTAAGTAGTGCTACACATGATTTAAAGAGGTCAGGCGGAAGTCCATCAGGACCTGGGGCCTTGTTATTTGATAGACCTTTAATTCCTTTAATTATTTCATCATTTGAGAAGCATAGTGAACTCACTCACACTCTGCAGCACTCACTCACACTCTGCACTCACTCACACTCTGCACTCATTCAAACTCTGCAGCTCTCACTCTGCACTCACTCACACTCTGCAGCTCTCACTCACACTCTGCAGCTCTCACTCACACTATGCAGCTCTCACTCTGCACTCACTCTCACTCTGCACTCACTCTCACTCTGCACTCACTCTCACTCTGCACTCACTCTCACTCTGCACTCATGCTGCACTCACACACACTCTGCCCTCACACAACACTCTGCCCTCACACAACACTCTGCCCTCAACATGCTGCCCTCAACACGCTTCCCTCAACATGCTTCCCTCAACACGCTTCCCTCAACACGCTGCCCTCAACACACTGCCCTCAACACGCTGCCCTCAACACGCTGCCCTCACACAACACTCTGCCCTCACACAACACTCTGCCCTCACACAACACTCTGCCCTCACACAACACTCTGCCCTCACACAACACTGCACGCACTCAACACTCTGCCCTCTGCATGCACTCAACACTCTGTACGCACTCAACACTCTGCACGCACTCGACACTCTGCACACACTCAACACTCTGCACGCACTCAACACTCTGCCCTCAACACTCTGCCCTCAACACTCTGCCCTCAACACTCTGCCCTCAACACGCTGCCTTCACACAACACTCTGCCCTCACACAACACTCTGCCCTCACACAACACTCTGCCCTCACACAACACTCTGCCCTCAACGCGCTGCCCTCAACGCGCTGCCCTCAACATGCTGCCCTCAACGTGCTGCCCTCAACGCCCGGCCCCCAATGCGCTGCCCTCAACACGCTGCCCTCAACACGCTGCCCTCAACACGCTGCCCTCACACAACACTCTGCCCTCACACAACACTCTGCCCTCACACAACACTCTGCCCTCACACAACACTCTGCCCTCAACACGCTGCCCTCAACACGCTGCCCTCAACACGCTGCCCTCACTCAACATGCTGCATGCACTCAACACTCTGCACGCACTCAACACTCTGCACGCACTCAACACTCTGCACGCACTCAACACTCTGAACGCACTCAACACTCTGCATGCACTCTGCACGCACTCAACACTCTGCCCTCACACACCACGTTGCCCTCACACACCACGCTGCCCTCACACACAACACGCTGCCCTCACACACCACGCTGCCCTCACACAACACGCTGCCCTCACACAACACGCTGCCCTCACACAACATGCTGCCCTCAACACGCTGCCCTCAACACGCTGCCCTCACACAACACTACGCCCTCACACAACACTCTGCCCTCAACACTCTGCCCTCAGCACTCTGCCCTCAACACGCTGCCCTCAACACGCTGCCCTCAACACGCTGCCCTCAACACTCTGCCCTCACACAACACTCTGCCCTCACACAACACTCTGCCCTCACACAACACTCTGCACGCACTCAACACTCTGCACACACTCAACACTCTGCACGCAGTCAACACTCTGCACGCACTCAACTTTCTGCACGCACTCAACACTCTGCCCTCACACAACACTCTGCCCTCACACAACACTCTGCCCTCACACAACACTCTGCCCTCACACAACACTCTGCCCTCACACAACACTGAGCCCTCACACAACACTGAGCCCTCACACAACACGCTGCCCTCACACAACACGCTGCCCTCACACAACACTCTGCCCTCACACAACACGCTGCCCTCACACAACACGCTACCCTCACACAACACTCTGCCCTCACACAACACTCTGCCCTCACACAACACTCTGCCCTCACACAACACTCTGCCCTCACTCAACACGCTGCCCTCAACACGCTGCCCTCAACACGCTGCCCTCAACACGCTGCCCTCACACAACACTCTGCCCTCACACAACACTCTGCCCTCACACAACACTCTGCCCTCACACAACACTCTGCCCTCACACAACACTCTGCCCTCACACAACACCCTGCCCTCACACAACACTCTTCCCTCAACACGCTGCCCTCAACATTCTGCCCTCAACACGCTGCCCTCAACATGCTGCCCTCAACACGCTGCCCTCAACACTCTCTGCCCTCAACACTCACTGCCCTCAACACTCACTGCCCTCAACACTCTCTGCACTCAACACTCTCTGCACTCAACACACTCTGCACTCAACACACTCTGACCCTGCCCCATCCCAGCGCCCCTCTGTGTCGCAAGAAATGGGAGCAGACTGACCCTGCACAAGCCCAGCATAGACACAGAGAAGAGGCTGACAGGGAGAGCTCCGTGAAATGGGGCACGCGCGCGCGCCACTGTGAGCATATGTCTTCAATTATCTCTGCCATGACAGCGAGATAATTGAAGATATGTGGCCTTCTGGTGCTCGTAACAGACACCAATAGGCCGTAGGCGGAGCTATGCAACCGCCTATGGCCTATTGCGTGTTCTGTTTCTAAAGCACAGGCATGCAAAGGCCAATAGTAATGCACCTAGGAATTAACATGCATGAGCAGTATGGAATCTCTAGGTACATTTTGAGAAGCCCTCACACAAGGACTCTGGGCTACGCCCACTGCTGACGCAGTGGCTAGGCCCGAGACCTAAAAAAGGTTTGTATTTTATGTGATATATCTTTAACACATAAAATTAAAGTGGCCCCTAGGTGGCACTACAACCCCAGCTGTAGAGCAAGAGCTCCAGCTTGGGCAATGCCATAGGAAATATAGTAAATTCCCCTGGGATAACATTTTGATGACCCAGGAGACCTATGTTCTTTTCTAGTATTCCTGGGGGGGCTGCAGATCTCCCTACAGTCCCCCTCCCAACAACAACAACAACAAAAAAAAAAGAATTGGTGAGTTCCCTTATAGGGACATCACCAAAAACAAAATATATGTAAGTAGCCCTCCCAGGGCATTATGGGGCACCCTTTCATTATTCAATTTTGGATTTAAAAAAATGTTTCTAGGTGTCCGGTCCCACTATTTCTTTGCTTTTAAGGGGCCACAGGGGGAACCCCACGGCCACCTCGGTCCTGCCGGATCTGATCAGCGACAGAATCCCGCTGTGGTGGCATCAAATTTGGTTCAATCGATTTTGGTCTCATCCTGACACCAACTGTAGGACATCAAACAAGTATGTCATAAGAAATAATATAAGACACCCCGTCTTAGGTATTTGGACTGCTGTCATTACATTAGTTTTGATTTTTAGAGGCCATTTTTTGCTACATCTCTGTGCATCATTATCAGATTGCGTTTATCCATTGATCTAGGGTCTTCAGACCATATAAGAAAATTTTGTTCTGAAGATAGTCTTATAGATGGTAGTACATGACAAGACCGAAACGTCGACAATACCACCCATTTTTGTGTATAAAGGACCATTCTGGAAATGTTCATTGTTTATTCAATGATGTTCACCTCATTTGAAAATATTTGAAATGGGCTATAACAAAAGTGCCATGCACCAGTTTCCCCTTAAATAAACACCACACCACCCTGGCCTACCCATAGAGGTGGGGATTCTGAAAGGCACAGAAGCCCTCATTTTTTGAGTGGAATTTTGCTGTGGATTAGCGGATCCTCCACCAATTCATGGCAAAATTTTGGCCCCATGTGGGGTCCCTACCCTGCCCCCTTATGTCTTTTGTTTTGTTTTTCTTAAGACTCTGGACCAATTTCTGAGTCCTAAGATGGTTTCACCCACTTCTTGGTTGAGGTGGTGGCAGCATTTCTCCAAAGCTACTGAATGGATTTACATCAATCTTTCTAGACCAAGATCTAGCTTTCTATTAAATTCTTTGTAAATCCTTTCAGCAGTTTGGGCTGTAGCTGTCTCTAAAGTTCCTATGGAACCAGCCCCCTGTTTTGTAACACAAAAAGGCATTTCCTATGGAATCACAATCCTAACTGTAACTACCCAGAGACGACTGCCACTGGGTAATACATACATATATATAAATGCATAGATAGTAAGATAGATAGATAGATAGATAGATAGATAGATAGATAGATAGATAATCAGAGTGTAGCTATAATTAGCTAGGAGTTCCCTTTAATAGTAGTTTTTTTGTGTTTTAACAATTTGACAAATCTGCGCAAAATGTCCCAAAAACAAATAACTCATCCATTTTTGTTTGGCTTTGCAGATTTCATGCAGATCCGTTGAGTGCGAATTAATGGATGTCAGAATAGTGACCTTTCCTATTTTAATTACCAGAGAATCTGTGCTATCCTCTATAAGAATCAGCTGAACAGTACTGCATCAATCTTGGCATAAATGTAGAATTGTCCTCAAGAAAGTGCCTTTGCTTGGTCGGGTGACCATCCATTCAGTATTTTTCAATAAATAGGCATTACAAAAATATATGGGGTGAGTTTGACATCAGTCCTGTAAATTTGCTGATTCAAGGCAGATTTACGAACCCTCAATGGATCCAGTAATCCAATTTAAAAAACAAAGGGCCCCATCAGGATGCCCGGCGGATCGCCCCCGCTGGCCCGGCAGGGGTGATCTGCCCGCCATCCATACCTAAAAGACCCCCCGCCATATTAGGTCGGCTGGGGGGACCGCAGCTGACGGAACGACCGTCTGCCGCTTTTCCTTAGGTCGACTCGTCGACCAGGCGGAAACCATGTATAATATGGTGGTGGTGTCTGCAAGACACCACCATCCATATTATGATGGCGGCAATTGGCCTTTCCATGGTGGCGATGCTGCCATGGAAAGGCATGCAGTCTTCTGTGTTGGGGGCCTGTTGCGGGCCCCCGGGGTGTTGGGGGTGGGGTTAGAGGGGTGGGGGTGCACTTGGTACATGCAATGTAAAATATGCGGGATGCGCCCGCCAGTGTGGCAGGCGCATCATAATAGGCACAGCGGAACCACCCCACCCCTGGCTGGCGGCCCTGCATACAGCGGATGAAGGAGTCTTTTTTTCTCCCATCGAGCATTGTGGATTCGCTAGTCTGGCTATGGATTTGTGAGTCTGCAACACTGATTGGCTGACTTTCCAGAAAATCTTCAGTTGCAGCAACACACACACACCTATATACATAAACCATTTTAATCTGGATTGTCGACTTGGTGTTTAATCCTGACAGATGGAGCACAAGTGTTCTGACACGTGTTGGGAAATATTTGAAAAAAATTCTCGAGGCAAAGAAGACAAGTGCTTTATTTATGCATTACAGCAGATCGACTGCATTCGGCCTATGTGTTGTCCTTGTTCTTTGGTTGTTAGGAGGAGCAGGAGGTATGGACACTGGAAATGAATGAATGTAGAAAGCACATACATTTGTGATTGCAGTATATTGATTAACGTTTTTATTTGGGGTGAAAATGAGGAAAAGTCGGACCTTTGTGGGTTTTGGTAAATGTTAATAACTATAATTTGCACTTCAACATAACTACGAGTACCATCGGTATTGGCACCAGATTTACAACTACAGGTCAAATATGGGCAGAGCAAATCTACATTATTTAGAAAATCTATAGCAGGCAACTCCATACTGCAGCTCATAGCAGTCATCAGTAGTAAGTAGGGATACCACTCATCAAAAAATGCTGGTCGCGAAAGTGACAGGGCTAGTAGCAAAAGGCTGGTCGCAATTTTGACAGCTTTTGACATGTCTGGTCTTAAACTTCTGGTCTCAATTTTGACAGTTTAAGACCAGGACTGTTTAAGGCCAGGGTTTGATCTGGCCTTAAACAGTCTGGTCTTAAACTTCTGGCCTTAAATTTAACAGCTAGGGCAGCAAAAATGGACATGCCAGGGAGTGCTCAGGCCTGGTCTTAAACAGTCCTGGTCTTAAACTGCTGGCCTCAAACAAGTGACAGGTGGCCCGAGTGTTGACAAGGGCAGGCAGGTGTCCCGGAAGGGGGCGTATGAGTCACAGGGGGCGGGTTGTTGTTTTTTGGAGGCAGAGGCGTGGCAAAGCAGCCCTATGGCCATGTGGCCCTGTTGTGGTGTAGAGGTATACGCCTCTTTTAGGGGTGGTGATTTCTTTGAATACATATAAGCCTTTGTCAGGAGCCTGGGGTAGCAAGCAGCCGCTGGACAACGTGAAGGGTCACCATGGCAGAAAGGAAGAGCTACAAACCATTTGAGAGAAAACATTGGTTTGGTGGCTCACAGATCCCCGTCAGTAGCTTTTACAGAACCAGACCTGCGGTAATGTAACAGAATGCTCAACCAGGAGAACCTTCTGGCTGGGGGTTTGTTAACCCCTTCGACGCTCATGACGAGCTGGGCTCGTCATGAGGTAGCCTCCTCGCACGCTCATGACGAGCCCAGCTCGTCATGAAACATGCACTTTACAGATTCCCAGCGTACGGGCGGAATTCCGCCCGCACGCATCAGGTTAAGCAATGGCCGAGCCGGGTGCCCCCGATTAAGCGTGACAGCAGCTCTAGCGAGTGTTCGAGTGATGGTTTGGCGTCTGAGCAAAGCATGCTCTTGGAGTTGGAGGATGAGGAAGAATCCATAGTTCCTCCTAATACACCCGTCTATGAAACCATGGATGTTCACATGACGAGTCCTCAGGAAGTAGGTGTGCAACAGGCTGGTACAAGCGTGGAAGATGAGGGATCACCAATGGATATTAGCGACTCTCAAGATGTCAGAGTAGCCGACGCGGGGTTTGAAAATGTGGAGGTGAGTTAAAATGTTAGGAGCAACCATTTTGCATGAGGATGTATTTTATTTCTTCAACTACCAAACGTTAATCTTACTTTTGGCCCCTCTAGAGAGCACCAGCTCCTAACACACCCATCTATGAAACCACGGATGTTCACATGACGAGTCCTCAGGAAGTAGTTGTGCAACAGCCTGGTACAAGCGTGGAAGATGAAGGGTCCCCAATGGATATTACCGACTCTCAAGATTTCAGAGGCGCTGCAGAGGGTGGTGAAAATGTGGTGGTAAGTAAAAAAAAAATGTTAGGAGTAGACCCTTTACATGAACGTTTGTTGTCTTTCTAGCGCTAACGTGTTGTCAATATTTATCTTTTGAACCTAGGATGAAACACCGAAAAGAACTGAAGCCCAGGGGCAGACTGCAAAAGGTCGCAGCTTGAATCTGTCTTGTATATGCTGTGCAAACCAGACTGGGAGTTCCACAAATCTGGGGACACCTATGTCTAAGGAGTGTGAAGAGTGTTCTAAGAACGACGACTCTGAAAAACCAACGCCAGGGTTCACCAGAGTTGGGTTCACCACTGATGACATATCAAGTGTTAAAGGTTTCGCAGCTGGTTGTGTACACATGCGTCAAAAGGGACTATTACAGCCTGTGTTTCGGCCATCGTATTAGCGACCCGGAACAGGGGGCGCATGAGTGTCTATCCGGATCATACAGACATCGTGTAATCCGGTACATATGTAGTATGCTAGACCCGTACAAGATGTATAAGCTGCTAAGGGTGCTGCACGGCCTGAGCGCTGAAAATAGTTTTGCCCATCCGAATATGCTGAAGATCATGATGGCGACAGTCAAGGAGATACGCTATGCCAACGACCCCTACGCAAAACTAAGAAGCATGCCAGGCACAGGTGTGTGCTGTGACAAAAAGATGGCACAGAGACTTATAGAAAGGCGCATGTGTAATCTGTATCTAAAAAACAGAAAAGTGGTATCCTTGGCACCACAAAGGCTGTTTTATAATAGATAAGGCCTGATGTATTGTGACCTTATAGCTCAAGACACCTTTATGTAAGCCGTACTTGCTATGTAATAATGTAAAATGTCTGTGATATGGTAATACTCATTCTTTTTTAATAAAATGTTCTTACACAAAACAAGCGGCTTTCATTTCCTGTACTGTAATGCCCGCTAACATGTCGGAGGGCCTGTTAAGAAAACTTTATTATGATACAAGAGGGGTTGGCAGCTTTGGAAGCGGCGCAGCTCTATATAGAAGGGCTGTGGCTGAAAAGGAGTCTGTAAGCAGAGAAGCTGTGAAGACATGGTTATCAGGAGAGGAGGCATATTCACTACATAAACCTGCCAGAAGACGTTTTAAGAGGCGACCCACAATCGTTAATGCGTGTATAGATTATCAGTGGCAATCGGACATAATCAGCCTTCAAGATATAGCAAAACATAACGACGGTGTATGTCATAGATGTGTTGTCCAAGTACGCGTATGCAGAGGCGCTGCGTGATAAAAGTGGAGCTAGCGTCACAGCCGCTTTTAAAGCCATCTTCGATAAGGGGCGTATTCCTCAAAAACTACAAACAGACGCAGGAAAAGAATTCTTAAACAAGTCATTTCAGAAATTATTAAAGCAGCATAATGTTCAACATTTTGTAACACACACGGAGGTAAAAGCAGCGGTTGTAGAAAGGTTTAACAGAACTTTAAAGTCTAAGATGTGGCGGTATTTTACGGCCAACAATACATACAGATAGGTGGATGTTCTACAGGCTTTTTTAGCTGTATATAATGCCAGTTATCATAGGACCATCAAAATGGCCCCTGAAGAGGTAACACCTGATAATTCGTTAACTGCCTGGAGAAACGTGTATGGGCCTAACTTTGGTACAAAGGTGAAGAAGTCTGTTTTTAAAAATGGTGATCACGTTAGGATTTCAAAACTGAAAAGAGTCTTCACGAAGGGTTACCAACAGACCTTTAGTGATGAAATATTTATAGTGGAAAGTGTGGAGCTTAAGGAAGGGGTGTATATTTACAGGCTAAAGGACTACGATGGGGAAACGGTGTCGGGATCCTTTTACAAGGAAGAGTTACAAAAGGTGCCCGATGATCCAAACCGCGTGTATAGGGTTGAAAAGGTTCTGAAAAGGAAAGGTACCGGTGCTAAGAGCCAGGCATATGTCAAATGGTGCGGATGGCCTGAGAAATTTAACAGTTGGGTGCTGGCCAGCTCCCTGAAGGGTGTGTGAACTAAAAGCCGCGGCGACGATGGAGACTACACCCTTTTATATAACCTTACCATCCAACGCTTCTAAGGACATGTTCCCCAACAATCAGATTTCTAATTACACCGTCAAATTGGCTAAGTCTGTGGACCTGAAGGGGGACTGGGAGGTTGCCCTAACAGAAATACAATACCCTAGAACATGGAATACATTCACAACGGCTGAAACCAAGTTTCACATCAAGAGGGAACAGGACCCCATGGGCATACACACATCCTTCCCACCAGGCTACTACCCACACGTTACAAGCATTATCGAAGCCATCAACAAATCCATAGCCGGTATAGAACCACATCCGAATATTCATCTGGTGCTAGATAATGTGAGAAGGAAGGTGTTTCTTAAATCCATAAATCGAAACACCCTGTTTAACTGTTCAGGTAAATTAAGAAGGATTTTAGGGACAGTACAACATGTGAAAAGCCCCGTGGAACAAGATCACACGTGCCGCCCCCGATATTAATGGGGGGTTCTACACGCTCTACGTGTACAGCGATATTGTAGAGTCTCAGAGGATAGGTGATAGTTACTCACCGTTGTTAAGGTGGGTGCATGTACAGGGTGATAATAATACCATGGTCAACATACAATTTAACAAACCTGACTACGTCGCAGTTTCTAAAAACCATTTTGACACTATTTCAATTATGATCTACGATGATCAGTCTGAGCCGGTGGCCTTTAAATACGGGAAAGTTATTGTCAAGCTTCATTTAAGGCCTAGACACGACAGAGGGTATTAAGCAGCCATCATGGTGGTTATGAAAACCTACGGAGATCCGTCTATGTACAGAGACTATTACAGAAGTCAAGCCGGTTATGGAGAACCACCGTACTTTCAAGGTTCACCTGTTATGTACGGGGCTGGATTAGGGGCATTCTTTAGGAGTCTGTTTAGAAGAGCTATGCCTTTCCTGAGAAGAGGCTATGAAATTGCAAAGCCTCTTGTTAAGGCGGCTGCCACGAACATTGCCCAGGAGGTGGTGGGGTCTGTTACATCGGCGGTTGCAGAGCGCATGAACAAGCAACCTCAAGAAGGAGCTGGTTTGGTGTATAAGCCACGCGCGAGTGTCAAAAGGAAACAGCGTGTTTCCAGACGCAGGGGTCCCCCAGCCCCCTATAAAAAAAGGAGGACCTCTTCAAAACGCCCTCAGAAAAGAAGAGCTCCAAGACGGAAGAGAGCTGCGAAGAAGCGAACCGGCTCTAAAGTAAATATTTTTTAAAGCCTTGTAAACACAGCCATGGCCTTCGTACATTGTGGATCTGGAGAGTGCCCCAAATCAGAATTAGACTTGTTTAGTCTAAACCCCACGCAGACAAGCATCGAAAACAGCTTCTTCATGGAGGTGTCACCTTTAGCAGCATTGACACCGCTGGCACCTATAGAGTTTTATGTGTCAGGGGCCACGGATATGTATTTGGATCTCAACAACACTCTGCTGCATCTCATGTGTAAAATCGTAAAAGCGGATGGGTCCGACATTGCCAACGACGCTAAAGTGGCACCGATCGCTTACCCTCTAGCTACCATGTTTAATCAAGTGGACATCACCCTGGGCGACCGACTCATCACCCAGAACGATAACATGTACGCCTACAGAGCCTACATTGAGATCATTCTAAATTACAGTAGCGACGCCCTTGACACACAACTTTCAGGTGGTCTCTTTCACAGGGATACACACGGACAGTTTGAAATCACCGCTCTGGATGGTGATAATAAGGGCTTTATAAAAAGAGCGGGGCATGCTGCAGACAGCCGTACCTTTGACCTCCTGGGGTGCATACATTCGGACCTCTTCTTCCAAGATAAACTGCTCATCAACGGCATTGATCTTAAGATCAAGCTCAATCGCAACAAGGACTCATTCTGCCTCATCAACGGGGATGCGGAACAGTACAAGCTGAACATACTGTCTGCGAGCCTGTTTGTAAAGAGAGTGAAAGTGTCCCCGAGCGTCAGGTTAGCGCACGCCGAAGCTTTGCAAATATCCAACGCCAAGTACGCTGTGGAAAGAGTAGCTCTGAAGGTATTCAGCATCCCTGCAGGTACCCGCTTAACACAACAGCAGAATTTATTTCTGGGACAGCTACCAAAACTCATCATCATAGGGTTTGTAGACAATACAGCTTTTAGTGGCACCTATGGCTCAAACCCCTTCAATTTTAAACACTACAACATCAACTACGCAGCGCTGGTCCATGAGGGCAATGTGATTCCTGCAAAACCCTACACCCCCAGTTTTGAAGCAGGGCATTACATCAGGGAATATCAAGGACTGGTTTCGATAACAGGAAAGCATCAAAGGGACTGCGGTGTAGCAGTGTCAAGAGAAGGCTATGGCCGTGGATACACGCTGTTCGCATTCGACCTGACACCGGACATGGAAGATGGCGATCACTACAACCTGGTCAAAAATGGAAATCTAAAAGCTGAAATACGATTCGCAGCTCCACTGCCGACTAATGTGAACATGGTCGTATTCTCTGTATTCGACAGCATCATTCAGATCAACCACGCAAGGCAGATTTTGTTTGACTATCTTTAAAAACATTTGCGAAATGGATACGGTGCAGATACGTGACTTCTTAAGCAGACATAAATACGCTAGGAAATACTTTTTGGGTGTTTTCCCTAGCGATGGGTTACCAGGCGAAATAGGGGCAGAAAGACCCTGCACCCTAGTCTTTAACACAGACCCGCATGACCAGGCTGGGACACATTGGGCGGCCATGTTTATAGATGTTGACAAGGTTATAGTGTTTGACAGTACCGCAGAGTTCCCTGAGCACAGACTCTATACAACGCCTATATTCAAGTTTGTGAAAAATGCTGCAGCTGTGGTGGAGTATAACAAACTAAGGGTGCAGGATTCCATGGCCATCACATGCGGGAACATTGTATTTATTTTATCAGTAAAATGTCACAGGGTCTTTCATTTAGAAATTTCTTAAATCTATATCCGGGGGATCGTGTTAACAATGACCGTATAGTTGCGAAATATGTAAAAGAAAACACCTGGGTGTCGGTCAGACCTGTGAAAACAGAATATGTACCTTGTCAAAACTGTAAGGGTTTATAACAGTTGTATGCTTAATGTTGAACGTTTAAAATAAAAGACATTATATTTTTTAAAAACATGCATTCAGACTCGTTATTTCAATATACATGCAACATAAAATGATTTTTTGAAAGACGACTGAGACGGTTTGTAAAGTTATAACAAGGTGTTTATTACAAATATTTAGTTGACAAAACTTTACTGCAGAAACCTAGGAATAAAAAATCACACACAATTAATCAAAAATCCATGCGATGGGTGGCTGGGTCAATGTCTTCTTTTTTTTTCGAGATGTCGTCGGCTGTGTAGGGGTAGACCAAGTAGGAGATAGTCTAGGGCTTTCAGAACCTGTAGGCGATGGCAGTAGGGGACTCTTCAAATTGTCTAGCAGGCGCCGGTGTTCATTATTACCAACAAGCATGGAGGGTATATTGAGTTCAGCAGCGGCCCTCAGAAACTGCTCCCAGCCTCTCGGTGCATTTTGAGGCGTTAGGATTTTGGCGTGTGTCAGACCTTTGACTAGATCGTACATATGCGACCCTGCAACAGGTTGGCCCTTGTAGAGAAACTCGCCGCGTTCATTCCAAGAGGCTAGGTCTTTAGAAGTGGCTAGTTTACTCATCAGCATCTGCGCAGCCCCTCTGTGCCTTTGACCTATATTTTTTAGGAGGTTTCCAACAAAGGTATCTGAGGCTGTCGCACCATCGGGAGGCGGTTGTAGGGGCTGAGGGTCGGGGGCCTGAGCAGCTGGTTGTTCAGAGTCTGGGGTATATAGAGTCAACTTGTTCTTCTCAGTATTCCACTGGGTGTAGTAATTTAAGAATTTTTTGAGAGTGCTGTTGTAAAGGTTAGCCTTGTCGTAGGGGTTTAGATCAGGCCTGCTCAAAATGTCTTTAATTTCAGTATCCAGGCGTAGAGTCTCATTTCTACGGATATCCCAGGCGTTGTCCGTGGTGGACCCCAGCTGCTCCATTTGCTGCCTAGGAACCAGATACATTTTTGTGGCATGATCCATCACTGACCCGAGAGGAGGCTTGTAATTACAGGTATAGCTATCCCCAGCAAGTTACCTATAAAACCTCCAGACTGTTTTACCAGCTTTTTCTTTGTTATGAGTGAGCCCCTTTTATTACTGAGCTTCTTGATAAGCCCCTTCTTCTTCTTCAGAAACTGTAACTGACGCTTTGATATAGGGACGTTGCCTTTTAGGGTGTTTAGGGCTATTTCTGAAATGGCGGCCACTAAATCGTCAGAAGCGGTGCCCAGGATGGCCTTTCGGTGTTGGGGGCTGGCTGTAACAAGCATTTTCAGGAGAGCTAAATTGCGGCGTAGGTGTGTAGACATGGTCACCACTGAGCGTTATAAGGGCTGGCCTGTAAATGGTTCTAAAAGACTTCACCGCTGCTTTTTATAGGGCCTGGTCTTGGGCTTTGGAGTGTAAACTACAGGTAGCTCTGGGGGAAAAATATCAGCCCTTAGTCTATAGTCTTCTAGAGTTTCGTTTTTTAAGTCTACCAACAGGTACCCGTGGGGTTTTGATGTAGCGTCGTTAAAGGCCTCCATGAAGAAGTGTGTGTTTCCGGGGTACATCTGTTTAGCTATGACAGCTATTTGTTGTTTGTCCCTGGGGTTTTTAAATAAAACAAGGTATGAAGCGTTGAGAGCTATAGACCTACTGTTCTTGCCTTTGTAAAACAAGTTCTGCACAATGTAGCAGATGCTTAGATTGCGATGATGTGAATATTGAGTAAAAGCTCTCTCTAACTCTGGATGATCACCACCTTCACGCATCAGATCTTCAACAATTATCATATTTACAAGGGTTGGTGGCAGTAGCTCATCATCGTTGAGGTTATCCGGTATACCCTCTATAAATTTGATATGGGGGAACTGATGGCCCAAGTCTGTATAAAGAGGCTGCCAGCATGAATAAAGCCACACAATGTTGTTAGGGGTTTGTGATAAAGCAGAGTTGACATTTTCTAAGAGCTTTTTTATAAAGTAGCTTTTACCACAGTTTGAGGGTCCTGCTAGCACGCAGGAGAATGGATGCTGTAACCTGGTGTCCATGCTGTGGCGGCTGTCTCTCTAATGGGCCTAATAACCATAAGGCAGTGTTTTATAGTCGGTGGTCAGGACCCTTTTATCAAAAACAACTCGCAATGTTTTATGTAGAGGCTGGGTTGTGATTTCCCACTTCTTTTTGGATCTGACTATGCAGAGCTGGTTCACGACTACGGTTTTAGCATTCTCAGAATCGTCTGCTGTAGCGTATTCGTGCACCAGATTCTTCAAGCTATCAAAATTGATTTTTAGGGTGTTGCTGACATTTAATGTTATCCCTTTGACCTTCATACACACCTTGTTCTTGTTGGTGCGGTAACTGTATGTTTTAGGCCCTGAGGCAGTATATTCTTTTTTATACTCGTCCTTATCTAGCTCACTGGTTAGATTACCCAGAAAATCTCCTAGAGGAGGGTCTTCATCCCCCGGCTTGCTCAGAAAAATCACAGAATCTGTATCGTGATACAAGCAGCGATCCTGGAGCTTATCCATAACCCAGTAAAGCTCTAGACGAGCGTGGGCTGTCATGAAGCAGGCTATGAAAATGTTTATGTTGTTACTCGATGTGGGGTACTCTTGGGCATATTTCCAACACAAAGCCGCGGTATCGTCATCGATAAACTCGCAGCTGGACACCTCGTAGCATGGGGCAAACAGGTACTTGAACAGTTCATCAGGATCTGATATTAAGGTAGTATTTGAAAGGTTTGTGCGCTGTGCAAATTTTCCCCATAAGGAGTTGAGACAGAGTTTGGCTAACTGTCGGAGTGCAGGATTGACCTCTATCAGATGGGGTCGTAAACGGATACCCTCGTGAGCGTAGTAGTCATCGATGTATTTCTGTTTTGCATCCTGACTACTACACCATTCAGGATACCCTGAGGCCTCCTGCTTGTCTCTGAGAAACAAATTAATGTAGGGGGCAAAGAGTTGTGTTGTAGTGCTCTTAAAATGCCACACTTCGTGTACTCTACCTAGCCTGTACCCTTTCTCTAAGGCAGCTTGTACCTCGATGCTACACCAGGTCCCTGTGAGCATCCTTTGTTCATCAGTGTGTCTGCAGCCGTCAACCTCTTTAAGCATCGCACAGGTTCGGCAGAGGGGGAACATTAGCTTGCCATCGACTCTGCATGGTAACACAGGGAAGTAAAGCTGCTTAGGAGGATATATTTCACATTTGATAAGCCCAAAGTATTTGTCTAGGGGCTTAAAATCTCTATAGATGATGGTGGGATGACCCACCGGGTACAACTTCATCTTGTTTACAAAAGGGTACAGACTGGTGAAATCATAGTAGTGTATTTTCTCACCCTCACCAACGGCCTTGTACAGTTGTATGGCATTTGTACGCCCCCCAAATAAGGCATCTCGGGGCTCCAAAGGTGTGAGTAAATCATGAGTCTTAAGAAAAGAGCAGAGGTCTGTGTCGGTTTTTAACATGTCTAACCACTCGTGCTCCCAAAGAACTCTCATAGCAAAGCCCCGGTTTTCAACATACTGGGCCTTTGTCAGAGTACGTCTGTATAAGTGTTCAAATTTGGCACCCAGCATTTTGTTATACTCGTGGGGCTTGTAACACTTGGGGCAGCCGTGGTAAAAACAGCTGTTGAATTCAAAGGCTGTCGGCACACCCTTAATTACAGAGTACCCGTCCAGGTAATAGGGGCCCAGGCGGAATTCACCAACCTGTAATGCATGTTGAATCTGGATGTCTTCCTTCTCAGAGACGTACATGAGCCACTGGATAGAGGGGGTTGAATAACGTTTCTGTTTACCGTTATAGAGGTCTGGCGGTACTAGAGCGATAGTTTCTGGCCTCAAAAACATGTGTTTGTAGATGGACATACACATGGATGCCAGAGTGACGTTTTGAAATGGGTCTATGTATTCGACCGCTTGCTGCATTTCAGGGGTTTTGGATGTTGAGGCCTTGACTTTCTTAGTCAATGTCTTAGGTTTCAAGGCCTTGACTTCTTTAGTCAAAGACACCACAACATCTCTGAAGAGGTTACAAGCTTGCCGGAGGATCATTACATCAGCCTGACAATAAGCATTCAACTCTGTTTGAAAGTGAAACTCCTTTTCACGGTTTTCAGAGTACCACTCTAGAAAGCTCACTTTCTCATCAGGCATCATGTATTCAACCCCGTAGCTGTCAGGAGGCGGCACGGGTCCCACATAATTCTGGTTAGCCCAGGTGTTAAAAAAGTGTGGAAAATACCCTTTACACCCTGGGAACCCAAAGGCCTTTGGCAGCTTGCTCAATTTCATGGGTAGGAAATTCAGGGTGTCTATGAAGTGTATTTTTAAAGGACATACCGTCATCAGCATCAGTTTAGACCCCTGGGTTATGAGTTCCACCTGTATCTTTTCATGAATCATGTCTCGTAGAATAAAGAAGGAGTCATAGGCTTTCGAGTTGTGGGGGAGCATGGTATATCCTTGGAATTTGGCTTGAATGAAAGTGCTTAGGAAATCACCAACGCACGTTCGTCCCTCAAACTCCCAACTGTCGTCGGAAGTTAGATGGTGTGCGTAAATGTAGTTAGGCTGGTGTACCCCCGTCTCTTGTGTGCACTCTATATCAAACACTATATAGTTTTCGGTCTTGGTCTGAGGTGGACCTTTAACCATATAACACTGATGGTTGGTACCGGCTTTGTAAGACACATGGCAACGGGGACATATCATACCTTTGCACTTGTGATCCATTGCCACATACCGCCCACACTCGCTACAGTCCTTTTTAGGGACGCAGCTGTAAGATTGCTTGTGTATGCTCAAACAGTTTTGAGAGCGACAAAACAACCTACAGGTGCCGCACCTCACCTTTAGGGTAGCGTCTTCTATGCAGCCGTCCCTCTGACACATCTTACAACACATTTCACACTGGTGGTATGTTTTATTGTTGTATATATGATCGCAGTGGGCGCACACATACTTGGCCCCCAGATAACCTTTAAGGTTCAAGATACCGTAAAAATGATTTTCCATGTGGAGGACATATACGGTCTTGTTTCTCACAGGTTCCCCGGTTTTAAAGTACTTCCAGGAACCGCTGTGATAGAGAACTTTCACCGTCACGGCGAAATAGTTCTCAAAAAGACCTATATCACCAAAGCCGACCATTCGGTCAGGAGGTATTTCAAGAACCTCATGGGCTTCAGCAGCTCTAGACATTATGACAGCGTCAGGGGTCTTGCGAGTCATCAACAGACCCACGATGCTGGCCGCCAGACATGTATTGGCAGTGGCGTTGCTAAAGTTGAGCAGCCACCTCTGTTTCTTGCCAATTATTTTACTGTATAGTACGCTCTTTAACGGTCTGGAAACACCCCCCTCACGCCCCCGTACAATGAGGGCTATGACTCTAAACGTGCCATAGGCGACTAGTTCCGCCTTACTCTGTAAAAGCCTTGAGAGGTTTTCTAAAAATTGCACAGCATCAAAAACATTTCGGGTCTTCCGCCTGGTGAACAACGGTGTGTCAAAACCCTGCCCCTGGAAGCGGAGTTGGAAAAAGTCATTAGGCCCCACATCGTGTAACAACCTTTCTATGAGCTCCTGCACAGCCTGATGTATAGCCAGAACACCATGAGTGGTTGATGTTATTTGATGTAGGTTAACAAATCTAAACTCCTCATAGTGTTCTATGGCCCTAAACCTCTCTACATTGCGAGTGTAACTTCTAACACTCTCTAAAAACAAGGGCTCTGGGCCCTCATCAGTAGGAGTGTGATTTGTGGAGGTGTTCTCTGCTGTGTCACTTTGGGCGGTCAGGGTGGGACCTGTCTCAGGGGTCCTTGTAAACCTTCGGGTAGCGCATATTCTCGCCTTCTTCAGCTTATTTATTAAAAGCCGGCGTTGCTTTGTACTATTAAGCCACTTTTGGTTTTTTTTACGGGCCCAGGCTTTTCTAGATACCAAGCCCCAGCCTATCTGAACAGGTAGGTCGCTGTCGTTGGATGTCTTGTTCATGGAGGCCAACGCTACAGTTCCACCCCTAGGTCCTTCTGAATGTTGCGTTGTTTGGAGTTTTAAAGCCATCCCCCCTACCCCCTTCAAATGGCCGACCCTAGGTATGTTAGACCCTGCCCCATGTATTGTCGGCGGTGAAGTGCTGGTTTATATGCTTCAGGCGTTGATCTTGAAGCTGTGGTACCGTGGTTGAAGGGGTCTAGGGAAACAGGGGCGTCTTGTTTGAAGGGTTCTATGGAAACATTGGGGTCTTGTTTGAGGGTTTGTGGGGCACCAGATGGGCTTTGCTTGAGCAGTTTTAGGAAGCGTCCAGACTTTGTCACTAACCTCTGGACCGTACGGCTATATTTTGGGGGTCTCTTATGAGCACCAGTGGTTGTGGGGGTCTTTAGGGGTTGGTACTGACATAGTCATGAATGTGTACCTTGTATGTCGGCCACAGCCGCCTGACACATCTGTATGATCTCTTTTTTACACACCCCAACCCTGGCCACGACCAGATGTTGGGCCTCCCTCTTGTTCATGAGATTGGAATACCCCATATCCATTCTTATGAGTGCGCGGTTCGCCTGCCGTTTTAATTTCCGAACAGCCATCTGTATCTCTCTTACGTGTGTCTTCAATACATCTTCTGTGTTTACAGACCCATCTTGTTCCTGCTTAGGGGGGCATACCTTGCGAGGTCTTATAAATGGAGGCAACCCCCCAGTCCCATCTATACTGCAACCATCGAAGGCGGGGCTGGACACGGGTCTTTACACGGGCATGTCCCATGGGATGGACACGGACCTGTACACGCGGCTGGAAGAGGTGCTGGCCTCGGGTTTGGACACGGTACTGTACACAGGGTTGGCAGAGGTGCTGGCCACGGGGCTGGACATGGGACTGTACACGGGATTGGCAGAGGTGCTGGCCACGGGTTTGGACACGGTACTGTACACAGGGTTGGCAGCAGGGCTGACCACGGGACTGGACACGGGACTGTACACGGGATTGGCAGCTGGGCTGGCCACGGGACTGGACACAGGACTGTACACAGGGTTGGCAGCTGGGATGGCCACGGGACTGTACACGGGGTTGGCAGCGGGGCTGGACACTGGGGTGTACCTGTGGATGGCCGTGGGGCTGGTAGGGTCGTATGCTCCTGGAGGGGTACTCGGGGACAAAGGGTATGAGGATTGTGAGGAGGTGTCATTGTAATCCTGGGGCCTAGTTCAAATGGCGGTGTTAGGGGGTGGTGCCTGGTTACCTGTGTTCTGTAAACCCTCTGTGCTCAAAGACCCCTGGTACACCGCTTCTGGGGTTCTACCTATGTTGTCTACCAACCCCCTCAACACCTCAAGAGAGTTGCTATTCGTGCTAGAAGGACCTTCTAGGGGTTGCACCGTATCACCTGTTGAGACCCTAGGCTGGTCCTGAACACTTACAACCGGTTTTGGGGTCTGCTCAGGGGCGTGCACCTCTACATGTACAGTTATTCTATTTGGCACTGTCTGGGGTTTCAGGACGCTTGGTGGATCCGGCGTTGCATGAGGGTTGCTGAGGGACTCTGCTAACTGTAGCTTAGGGACCCCCGGTTTCAGCTTTAGATGTTTCCTTGAGAGGCGCGATGTTTTAGGGGGTTGTGGTGGCGCCGCCTCTTCTACACCCACAGGTGCAACTACCACCTCCTTGGGGCTCAAGGTTGTATAGGTCTCATTCAAGGGCTTAGCATCCTTTTTTATAGATAAATCTAAGGGGCTAGCTTGGGGCTCAGGGTTGCTAGGGCTTTTCTTCTCAGGGCTTAAGAGCTTTGCCTGGCCCTCTTGGAGCACCGCCGTTGTCTTCTTCTTCAGGTTTAAGGGTTCTGTTTGGGGATCTGTGAATACCTTACAGGCCTTCACACGTTTTAAAGGGTTGGGGAGGTTCTCTGAGTCCCTATGTTTCTTCTTAAGGGAGGTCCGGCTTGTAAGCATGCCGCCAGTGTTGACCCCACCCCTGTGCAGAATAGATTGTTGTAGATGGTTGTTCAGCGTGCTGCTTGGTGTGTAGTAGGTAGAGAGTTTTTCCTGGCGTACACGCCTACTCACGACTTTTGCGCCGCTTCCGTTGTTCTGGACGGATGTTGTTATGTCCCTTAAAGGCTGCGCCAACCTCTCTTCGGTCCTCGGATGCTTGATTCCGTTCTGGGAAGGACATGGCTTTTGTAGTTCGGACTGGACTGTTCCCATGGGGCAACAGGGTCAGAGCTGATTTGCATATCGCCATTGTCTAACCCAGGGTGGTGTGGAGTGCAAAAAAACGATGGATTTGGGCCCAGATCTTTTGACTGGGGGAGTGTGTGACATTGATCCACATTCAGTCCATCACTTGTTGTTTTTGCAATTGCCGCCCTAAGTGCGCTGGGGATGCCCAGACGTGGGTCCCAGGCACTCCACACCACTTGGAGTCAAGCTAGCCGGGCTGAAGAGAGGTGTTACCTCGAAACCGGTCCGGTCCTCGGATGCTTGATTCCGTTCTGGGAAGGACATGGCTTTTGTAGTTCGGACTGGACTGTTCCCATGGGGCAACAGGGTCAGAGCTGATTTGCATATCGCCATTGTCTAACCCAGGGTGGTGTGGAGTGCAAAAAAACGATGGATTTGGGCCCAGATCTTTTGACTGGGGGAGTGTGTGACATTGATCCACATTCAGTCCATCACTTGTTGTTTTTGCAATTGCCGCCCTAAGTGCGATGGGGATGCCCAGACGTGGGTCCCAGGCACTCCACACCACTTGGAGTCAAGCTAGCCGGGCTGAAGAGAGGTGTTACCTCGAAACCGGTCCGGTCCTCGGATGCTTGATTCCGTTCTGGGAAGGACATGGCTTTTGTAGTTCGGACTGGACTGTTCCCATGGGGCAACAGGGTCAGAGCTGATTTGCATATCGCCATTGTCTAACCCAGGGTGGTGTGGAGTGCAAAAAAACGATGGATTTGGGCCCAGATCTTTTGACTGGGGGAGTGTGTGACATTGATCCACATTCAGTCCATCACTTGTTGTTTTTGCAATTGCCGCCCTAAGTGCGCTGGGGATGCCCAGACGTGGGTCCCAGGCACTCCACACCACTTGGAGTCAAGCTAGCCGGGCTGAAGAGAGGTGTTACCTCGAAACCGGTCCGGTCCTCGGATGCTTGATTCCGTTCTGGGAAGGACATGGCTTTTGTAGTTCGGACTGGACTGTTCCCATGGGGCAACAGGGTCAGAGCTGATTTGCATATCGCCATTGTCTAACCCAGGGTGGTGTGGAGTGCAAAAAAACGATGGATTTGGGCCCAGATCTTTTGACTGGGGGAGTGTGTGACATTGATCCACATTCAGTCCATCACTTGTTGTTTTTGCGATTGCCGCCCTAAGTGCGCTGGGGATGCCCAGACGTGGGTCCCAGGCACTCCACACCACTTGGAGTCAAGCTAGCCGGGCTGAAGAGAGGTGTTACCTCGAAACCGGTCCGGTCCTCGGATGCTTGATTCCATTCTGGGAAGGACATGGCTTTTGTAGTTTGGACGGGACTGTTCCCATGGGGCAACAGGGTCAGAGCTGATTTGCATATCGCCATTGTCTAACCCAGGGTGGTGTGGAGTGCAAAAAAACGATGGATTTGGGCCCAGATCTTTTGACTGGGGAGTGTGTGACATTGATCCACATTCAGTCCATCACTTGTTGTTTTTGCAATTGCCGCCCTAAGTGCGCTGGGGATGCCCAGACGTGGGTCCCAGGCACTCCACACCACTTGGAGTCAAGCTAGCCGGGCTGAAGAGAGGTGTTACCTCGAAACCGGTCCGGTCCTCGGATGCTTGATTCCGTTCTGGGAAGGACATGGCTTTTGTAGTTCGGACTGGACTGTTCCCATGGGGCAACAGGGTCAGAGCTGATTTGCATATCGCCATTGTCTAACCCAGGGTGGTGTGGAGTGCAAAAAAACGATGGATTTGGGCCCAGATCTTTTGACTGGGGGAGTGTGTGACATTGATCCACATTCAGTCCATCACTTGTTGTTTTTGCAATTGCCGCCCTAAGTGCGCTGGGGATGCCCAGACGTGGGTCCCAGGCACTCCACACCACTTGGAGTCAAGCTAGCCGGGCTGAAGAGAGGTGTTACCTCAAAACCGGTCCGGTCCTCGGATGCTTGATTCCGTTCTGGGAAGGACATGGCTTTTGTAGTTCGGACTGGACTGTTCCCATGGGGCAACAGGGTCAGAGCTGATTTGCATATCGCCATTGTCTAACCCAGGGTGGTGTGGAGTGTAAAAAAACGATGGATTTGGGCCCAGATCTTTTGACTGGGGGAGTGTGTGACATTGATCCACATTCAGTCCATCACTTGTTGTTTTTGCAATTGCCGCCCTAAGTGCGCTGGGGATGCCCAGACGTGGGTCCCAGGCACTCCACACCACTTGGAGTCAAGCTAGCCGGGCTGAAGAGAGGTGTTACCTCGAAACCGGTCCGGTCCTCGGATGCTTGATTCCGTTCTGGGAAGGACATGGCTTTTGTAGTTCGGACTGGACTGTTCCCATGGGGCAACAGGGTCAGAGCTGATTTACATATCGCCATTGTCTAACCCAGGGTGGTGTGGAGTGCAAGAAAACGATGGATTTGGGCCCAGATCTTTTGACTGGGGGAGTGTGTGACATTGATCCACATTCAGTCCATCACTTGTTGTTTTTGCAATTGCCGCCCTAAGTGCGCTGGGGATGCCCAGACGTGGATCCCAGGCACTCCACACCACTTGGAGTCAAGCTAGCCGGGCTGAAGAGAGGTGTTACCTCGAAACCGGTCCGGTCCTCGGATGCTTGATTCCGTTCTGGGAAGGACATGGCTTTTGTAGTTCGGACTGGACTGTTCCCATGGGGCAACAGGGTCAGAGCTGATTTGCATATCGCCATTGTCTAACCCAGGGTGGTGTGGAGTGCAAAAAAACGATGGATTTGGGCCCAGATCTTTTGACTGGGGGAGTGTGTGACATTGATCCACATTCAGTCCATCACTTGTTGTTTTTGCAATTGCCGCCCTAAGTGCGCTGGGGATGCCCAGACGTGGGTCCCAGGCACTCCACACCACTTGGAGTCAAGCTAGCCGGGCTGAAGAGAGGTGTTACCTCGAAACCGGTCCGGTCCTCGGATGCTTGATTCCGTTCTGGGAAGGACATGGCTTTTGTAGTTCGGACTGGACTGTTCCCATGGGGCAACAGGGTCAGAGCTGATTTGCATATCGCCATTGTCTAACCCAGGGTGGTGTGGAGTGCAAAAAAACGATGGATTTGGGCCCAGATCTTTTGACTGGGGGAGTGTGTGACATTGATCCACATTCAGTCCATCACTTGTTGTTTTTGCAATTGCCGCCCTAAGTGCGCTGGGGATGCCCAGACGTGGGTCCCAGGCACTCCACACCACTTGGAGTCAAGCTAGCCGGGCTGAAGAGAGATGTTACCTCGAAACCGGTCCGGTCCTCGGATGCTTGATTCCGTTCTGGGAAGGACATGGCTTTTGTAGTTCGGACTGGACTGTTCCCATGGGGCAACAGGGTCAGAGCTGATTTGCATATCGCCATTGTCTAACCCAGGGTGGTGTGGAGTGCAAAAAAACGATGGATTTGGGCCCAGATCTTTTGACTGGGGGAGTGTGTGACATTGATCCACATTCAGTCCATCACTTGTTGTTTTTGCAATTGCCGCCCTAGGTGCGCTGGGGATTCCCAGACGTGGGTCCCAGGCACTCCACACCACTTGGAGTCAAGCTAGCCGGGCTGAAGAGAGGTGTTACCTCGAAACCGGTCCGGTCCTCGGATGCTTGATTCCGTTCTGGGAAGGACATGGCTTTTGTAGTTCGGACTGGACTGTTCCCATGGGGCAACAGGGTCAGAGCTGATTTGCATATCGCCATTGTCTAACCCAGGGTGGTGTGGAGTGCAAAAAAATGATGGATTTGGGCCCAGATCTTTTGACTGGGGGAGTGTGTGACATTGATCCACATTCAGTCCATCACTTGTTGTTTTTGCAATTGCCGCCCTAAGTGCGCTGGGGATGCCCAGACGTGGGTCCCAGGCACTCCACACCACTTGGAGTCAAGCTAGCCGGGCTGAAGAGAGGTGTTACCTCGAAACCGGTCCGGTCCTCGGATGCTTGATTCCGTTCTGGGAAGGACATGGCTTTTGTAGTTCGGACTGGACTGTTCCCATGGGGCAACAGGGTCAGAGCTGATTTGCATATCGCCATTGTCTAACCCAGGGTGGTGTGGAGTGCAAAAAAACGATGGATTTGGGCCCAGATCTTTTGACTGGGGGAGTGTGTGACATTGATCCACATTCAGTCCATCACTTGTTGTTTTTGCAATTGCCGCCCTAAGTGCGCTGGGGATGCCCAGACGTGGGTCCCAGGCACTCCACACCACTTGGAGTCAAGCTAGCCGGGCTGAAGAGAGGTGTTACCTCGAAACCGGTCTGGTCCTCGGATGCTTGATTCCGTTCTGGGAAGGACATGGCTTTTGTAGTTCGGACTGGACTGTTCCCATGGGGCAACAGGGTCAGAGCTGATTTGCATATCGCCATTGTCTAACCCAGGGTGGTGTGGAGTGCAAAAAAACGATGGATTTGGGCCCAGATCTTTTGACTGGGGGAGTGTGTGACATTGATCCACATTCAGTCCATCACTTGTTGTTTTTGCAATTGCCGCCCTAAGTGCGCTGGGGATGCCCAGACATGGGTCCCAGGCACTCCACACCACTTGGAGTCAAGCTAGCCGGGCTGAAGAGAGGTGTTACCTCGAAACCGGTCCGGTCCTCGGATGCTTGATTCCGTTCTGGGAAGGACATGGCTTTTGTAGTTCGGACTGGACTGTTCCCATGGGGCAACAGGGTCAGAGCTGATTTGCATATCGCCATTGTCTAACCCAGGGTGGTGTGGAGTGCAAAAAAACGATGGATTTGGGCCCAGATCTTTTGACTGGGGGAGTGTGTGACATTGATCCACATTCAGTCCATCACTTGTTGTTTTTGCAATTGCGGCCCTAAGTGCGCTGGGGATGCCCAGACGTGGGTCCCAGGCACTCCACACCACTTGGAGTCAAGCTAGCCGGGCTGAAGAGAGGTGTTACCTCGAAACCGGTCCGGTCCTCGGATGCTTGATTCCGTTCTGGGAAGGACATGGCTTTTGTAGTTCGGACTGGACTGTTCCCATGGGGCAACAGGGTCAGAGCTGATTTGCATATCGCCATTGTCTAACCCAGGGTGGTGTGGAGTGCAAAAAAACGATGGATTTGGGCCCAGATCTTTTGACTGGGGGAGTGTGTGACATTGATCCACATTCAGTCCATCACTTGTTGTTTTTGCAATTGCCGCCCTAAGTGCGCTGGGGATGCCCAGACGTGGGTCCCAGGCACTCCACACCACTTGGAGTCAAGCTAGCCGGGCTGAAGAGAGGTGTTACCTCGAAACCGGTCCGGTCCTCGGATGCTTGATTCCGTTCTGGGAAGGACATGGCTTTTGTAGTTCGGACTGGACTGTTCCCATGGGGCAACAGGGTCAGAGCTGATTTGCATATCGCCATTGTCTAACCCAGGGTGGTGTGGAGTGCAAAAAAACGATGGATTTGGGCCCAGATCTTTTGACTGGGGGAGTGTGTGACATTGATCCACATTCAGTCCATCACTTGTTGTTTTTGCAATTGCCGCCCTAAGTGCGCTGGGGATGCCCAGACGTGGGTCCCAGGCACTCCACACCACTTGGAGTCAAGCTAGCCGGGCTGAAGAGAGGTGTTACCTCGAAACCGGTCCGGTCCTCGGATGCTTGATTCCGTTCTGGGAAGGACATGGCTTTTGTAGTTCGGACTGGACTGTTCCCATGGGGCAACAGGGTCAGAGCTGATTTGCATATCGCCATTGTCTAACCCAGGGTGGTGTGGAGTGCAAAAAAACGATGGCTTTGGGCCCAGATCTTTTGACTGGGGGAGTGTGTGACATTGATCCACATTCAGTCCATCACTTGTTGTTTTTGCAATTGCCGCCCTAAGTGCGCTGGGGATGCCCAGACGTGGGTCCCAGGCACTCCACACCACTTGGAGTCAAGCTAGCCGGGCTGAAGAGAGGTGTTACCTCGAAACCGGTCCGGTCCTCGGATGCTTGATTCCGTTCTGGGAAGGACATGGCTTTTGTAGTTCGGACTGGACTGTTCCCATGGGGCAGCAGGGTCAGAGCTGATTTACATATCGCCATTGTCTAACCCAGGGTGGTGTGGAGTGCAAAAAAACGATGGATTTGGGCCCAGATCTTTTGACTGGGGGAGTGTGTGACATTGATCCACATTCAGTCCATCACTTGTTGTTTTTGCAATTGCCGCCCTAGGTGCGCTGGGGATGCCCAGACGTGGGTCCCAGGCACTCCACACCACTTGGAGTCAAGCTAGCCGGGCTGAAGAGAGGTGTTACCTCGAAACCGGTCCGGTCCTCGGATGCTTGATTCCGTTCTGGGAAGGACATGGCTTTTGTAGTTCGGACTGGACTGTTCCCATGGGGCAACAGGGTCAGAGCTGATTTGCATATCGCCATTGTCTAACCCAGGGTGGTGTGGAGTGCAAAAAAACGATGGATTTGGGCCCAGATCTTTTGACTGGGGGAGTGTGTGACATTGATCCACATTCAGTCCATCACTTGTTGTTTTTGCAATTGCCGCCCTAAGTGCGCTGGGGATGCCCAGACGTGGGTCCCAGGCACTCCACACCACTTGGAGTCAAGCTAGCCGGGCTGAAGAGAGGTGTTACCTCGAAACCGGTCCGGTCCTCGGATGCTTGATTCCGGTTTGGGAAGGACATGGCTTTTGTAGTTCGGACTGGACTGTTCCCATGGGGCAACAGGGTCAGAGCTGGTTTGCATATCGCCATTGTCTAACCCAGGGTGGTGTGGAGTGCAAAAAAACGATGGATTTGGGCCCAGATCTTTTGACTGGGGGAGTGTGTGACATTGATCCACATTCAGTCCATCACTTGTTGTTTTTGCAATTGCCGCCCTAAGTGCGCTGGGGATGCCCAGACGTGGGTCCCAGGCACTCCACACCACTTGGAGTCAAGCTAGCCGGGCTGAAGAGAGGTGTTACCTCGAAACCGGTCCGGTCCTCGGATGCTTGATTCCGTTCTGGGAAGGACATGGCTTTTGTAGTTCGGACTGGACTGTTCCCATGGGGCAACAGGGTCAGAGCTGATTTGCATATCGCCATTGTCTAACCCAGGGTGGTGTGGAGTGCAAAAAAACGATGGATTTGGGCCCAGATCTTTTGACTGGGGGAGTGTGTGACATTGATCCACATTCAGTCCATCACTTGTTGTTTTTGCAACCTCTCTTCAGCAGCATGTTTCTGAGCCGCTTCTAAAATTTAAACAGAATATATATATATATTAGAGAAAGCATAAAAACAACACGTACAAGCACCACCGGGCTACGTTCTACATAGCCACCTTTTTTTATATAGGCTTTGCTACAACCATCTGTACCCTTCTGCTTGAGAGTCTGTAACACCTCTAGTACTTCTCACACCCTTTTGTAAAAAACGCACCTGAAAGAGGTCTTTTTGCAGCTCCTTTCTTTGACAGTGGTCCCACTTTAGAAGTTGAAGCTTTCCTCTTCAAAGGGATTTCTTTTGAACCTTGTGCCGCCTCTTGGACCTTGACGACGTCCTGGCATAACATAGGGACACCTGTAAAGAAAAAATAATACCAAACATTAGACATCTTTTCTGATGATTACCTCTATACATCCTCAGGGTCAGGACTCTGGCCTACCCCACCAACTCCCCAGTGTCTTAGGCAGTTTAAATAACCGCGGTCTTTTTATTTACCTGTAGGAACTGCAGTGTTTTGCACAGTGTTCAGAGCGTCTTGAGCCTCGATGTACACCATAAGATCGTCAAAAGCTTGTTGTAGGTCAGGGTCATAAGCTGTAAAAGCATACATACATGAGAGCCCATTAGAAAAAAAGAGAACTTCTGAGAGACTGGTGTACAAAACTACGTAGAACTACATAACTCTAAATATATATATATACCTGGCTGCGGGGCTGACAAGTGACCAGCGTTGCTAGTTATTACAGCTGGGGCCAGCGCAGGGGGCACATTGGTGACGGTTGCATTTGCAGGGTCTTGCATCTGTATTAAACATTAAATTAAAAAAGAAAGAAAAACGGTTTTAGTAAACGCCTTTCATAAACAAAAGTATCACAACTTCAAACAATTCAGGTATACATTTAAAACCTGATAAGCGGGGTGCATCAACACACATTTTTAAAAAGCGTTGCATGTGCTGCGCTAAAACATATGTTAAAAACAACTTGCGCCATATCCTTTGCTTATGGGGTAAACCACTTTAGGTACACATGGCCCTTCTGACATTTAACCACTACCCATATATAGCTGGTACTCTTTTGTAACATGTACATGCCACTTTTCTCTTGTAACACAGTGTTTAATACCTCTCACATTTTGCGTGCTTTAGATAGTTGCGCCATTGCCACAATTGCCTACATAACGCTTATTCTTGTGCGTGAGTGTCTGCCTTATATTACAGTATTATAGCTCTAACTGTACTTTGTTTTCTCTTGTAACACACTGTTTGCTACCTCTTGTATTGCTTCCCATTGTCTATGTAATTTTTCTCTTGCGTTTGCGTGTCTACCCTGTATTGCAGTATTTTACCTCTACCTGTAACCTGCACACATTGCACTTTTTTCCTCATGTAATGCCCCGCTTGATAATACCTGTATTTTGTTTGCTCACAAATGTCACTTTTACCCCGTGTAACTTATCGTCTGCTTTTGTAATTTTGTTCACTTGTAATTTTCTATTCCTATTGTAAAGCGCTCTGCCACAGTAAAGTTCACGATATATAAAAAAAAACACACCTCAGAGCTGCAGGGCAGGGTCCGCCCCCTCCAGTGATATCACCAACTCATCACTGGTGACATCAGTGGCGGGGCGGCCCCTGCCCTGCAGCCTCGAAGTTTTATTCTGTTTGTATCTTTTATGTAGCGCATGTAATCGTGAGTCCCTATGTTTTGCCAGAGGTTCATCTGTAAAGCGCTTTGACACATTCCAGCGCTAACTCTCACTAGAAACCACACCGGGGCTGCAGGGTTAGGGCCGCCCCTTCAGTGATGTCACCAGCTCATCACTGGTGGGGGCGGCCCTAACCCTGCAGCCCCGGAGAAGCTCACGCCGCCATGCTGCCGGTGACCATAGGGATCCACGTAGGGAAATGCCCCCAGGACCCTACGGCGGCGAATACTTTCATCGGAGCCCTGCACCAGAGCCCCAGGGCAGCGCCATGCTGAAGTGGGCTCTGGGGTATTTAAAAAAAAAAACGGCAAGACTGTAAACTCTGGGCACGGAGCCCAGAGACACGAGGACCATCACCCCGAGCAGCGCCCGAGGCAAGCGGGCTCGGGGGATTATTTTTTTTAAACGAACGGCTACGGAGGCCCAGAGACACCGGGACCACCACCCCCGAGTAGCGCCCGAGGCAAGCGGGCTCGGGGGATTATTTTTTAAAAAAGAACGGCCACGGAGGCCCAGAGACACCGGGACCACCACCCCCGAGCAGCGCCCGAGGCAAGCGGGCTCGGGGGATTATTTTTTTAAAAAAGAATGGCCACGGAGGCCCAGAGAGACCGGGACCACCACCCCCGAGCAGCGCCCGAGGCAAGCGGGCTCGGGGGATTATTTTTTTAAAAAGAACGGCCACGGAGGCCCAGAGACACCGGGACCACCACCCCTGAGCAGCGCCCGAGGCAAGCGGGCTCGGGGGAATATTTTTTAAAAAAGAACGGCCACGGAGGCCCAGAGAGACCGGGACCACAACCCCCGAGCAGCGCCCGAGGCAAGCGGGCTCGGGGGATTATTTTTTAAAAAAGAACGGCCACGGAGGCCCAGAGACACCGGGACCACCACCCCCGAGCAGCGCCCAAGGCAAGCGGGCTCGGGGGCATTTTATTTTAAAAAATAAGCAGCACTTGTGGCTCGGAGCCCCACAGGGACACCAGGAGACCGGCACCAGAGTCCCCGAGCAGCGCCAGACACAAGGGGCTCGGGGGCATTTTTTTTTTTTTTAAAAGGCGGCAAACTCACCTCTCAGTGGTCCGTTCTTGGCAAACGGCGACCGGGAAACTCAAGAGGAGGGATAGCACACTTGAGAAATAGACGCCGAGACTGGTCGGCTTTCGAAAATACCATAAGGATCCCCTCCCGGTTACTGACTGATACGCACTCGTATCCAGCATACGCCTTTTTATATATCAACACCTTGGAGTTTTGATTTGAATCTAAAGCAAATACACTTGCTTTCTGGCATTAACTTCCTAAAGACCACTCGTTTGATAGAACGAATCCGGTCCACACTTGATGGATGTCCCCGGTAACATCTATCGGTCTAGACCTGTACACATACAGGCCAGCCACAAGCCCTGAAGAGTCGTAGTGAATTACACTCACTCGACGAAACACGTGTCGGCTGATTGTGGCCTTTTTGTGGACTGATTAAACAACACTGCTTGGAACATACACTCAAGAATCTGCATCTGTTCCTTTAGATACTGTTGTGGTGCTTTCAATTCTAATTTTTCGCCTCCTGCGAACCTTAAATGTTTTGTGTGCGAGAGTAATGCTGTTTCTCACCTCTCAGTGGCCCCGGAGCCCCCCAGGACACACAGCCCACGCCCCAACACCCCAAAGGACTCAAGGACCCCGGAGCCCCCCTGGACCCCTCCAACTCTCTACAGAGGTTTGGTGAGTACAACAAGGCATTATTTTTTTTTTAATTATATGCCATGTATATTATTTAAAGCCCCTATGGTACCGTTACAGTGTGGTTAAATATTTCTATGAGCTGTAAAATGCACGTTTCCCCTCTGCATGTACCCTCCTAAGGCCTACAACATTATGCCCCTTAAATACAAACCCTGCAAACTCTACCCTCCGTCACCACCCCATTAACATTAAATACCTACACACATAGCTTTTTAAACTCAATCCTTCAACAAAACCTTTATTCATTTTAAACACCTTTACATTACAATTCAAGTCTTTTTAAAAAAACTTCATTGTCACCATTATTCACATTAAACACAGCACATCGCCTTAAAGATTAACAGTTTACAATCCACACTACATAGTACTATTTTTAAAAAGTGCAACTTTTTTCCAAACTACATGTACACCCTAATACAACATTGCGCCATCCATTATTTACCTTCTTTACATGTTGGCAGGCTGCGTCAATCTGGGAAAAGTTGCTCAGGTCCATTCTTGCCTTATGTTCCAAGGGTTGGCTCTGTGCCTCCAAAACAATCCAGGCCAGTCACTCCCCAAGGTTTTGAAGGGCTTGATGGTGTAGAAATCCACAAAGGTTTTCTGACTTGGTTGTTGATGCAGGAGTCCTCCAGGTACAGCAAAACAATCCACGCCAGTCGCTCCTCAAAGGGGTTTTTTTGAATGGGTGTTTGGCAGTGTTCCATGAGGGGCCTTTTTATACCTGTCCTAGCATGCTAATTAGCAGCCCCCCACACTCCTTTATGACTTGAGGGGTGTTTAGAACAATGTCATGGTGGCCTTTGGATGGGAACCTTTTTTTCTATCCTTGTACAGTATAACCAGTACAACATTTATTACTTTGACACCTGTTACTCAAATTCAAGGCCTATCCTGGGAAGAGTGGGGTTAGACAATGGGGGCCATCGCAAAACTCTTCACACCTACGTGACACCTTCTCCTGGGAAGTAGGGAGCCCGGGAACAGGATCTACCTCCAATCCTACACCCCACCACCTGTCTTTTTTTTAAGGCCAGAGTTTTTTCCTGCTAGGCATGTCAAGCTGGGAGCAGGGTGTCGAATTTGGGGACCAGGGTTTCCTGCCAGCCATATCAAGTTGGGACTAACCTGTCAAAATTGGGACCAGGGGCTTTGTGATGTGTTTATTACATCCTAACAGCTGGCACCCTGTTTCAGGTTCTCATGGGAAGCTTTGCTCTACATGCCACCTGTCTTTTTTCTTATCTCAAAGCTCCTTGGTGGCTGGGGTTTATTTTTCTATAAGGGGTTTGTATTAACCTATTTTTTTTTTTTAGAGAATTACCATAGGTAGGTTTGTGAGGACCCTTTACAGCTTTGACACCTACATGGCACATTCTTCTTCCCAGGCCCTGGGCTGGGGAACTCAGGACTGCCCCAGCAGCTGTTCAACCAGCAGCTGGCTGCAAACCCCCAGTTTTAAAAATGCACAGACATTCCCAGCCTACAACCAGGCAGTTTTTCTATGCACTTTTAAACATATACACAATTACCACATGTTTTGCATCTGAGCTGTTAAATTTAAGGCCAGAAGTTTAAGACCAGACTGTTTAAGACTAGTTCAAACCCTGGCCTTAAACAGTCCTGGTCTTAAACTGTCAAAATTGAGACCAGAAGTTTAAGACCAGACATGTCAAAAGCTGTCAAAATTGCGACCAGCCTTTTGCGACTAGACCTGTCACTTTCGCGACCAGCATTTTTTTATGAGTGGTATCCCTACTTACTACTGTCATCTGACTAACCTAAGTATTTCATTACACATGAGGATCTTTTCCCTTCCTGTAGGAACTATGGCTCAGAGGTGACATTTGGTATTTGTATGAAGGATAGAAGCTAGGTGTTAGTCCTCAAGAGTATTTAGAGAAGGTACATGCAAGGGGAAATGAAGCGATCTGGGCCCGCTACTGTACCAGGAAAGCATTCCAAGAGAAGTACAGAGGTAGGTTTAATAATTATCTTCAGTTGCCAGTCCAACAAGATGAGGGAATTTTGAGAGAGCATTGCTGGGTGCTGCAGTTAGACAAAGTGATAATTCAAGAAAACAGAGACTCCTATGATCACATACACAAAGAGTGGCTCACTAAAAGATAATTTAGTTAGAATCCAGCTACCCAGAGGGGTACCACCTAGGAACTGTTTGAAGAGCAGACATGGAGTCCATACATGCAAACAATGGAAAGCTTGTAGACACAGTCAGGATGAGTCATAGTTCCATACTGCAATAGGAAGAAAGATAAATAAACAAACTAATATTGTAGCCTAGAACCTAAAACATCCCTACACTATAGTGTAAACTTGTAGTGAGTACTTACAACGCAGATTTGGAACATCTGAGGTAGATAATTATGAAAGATGAGAGATACATGGTAGCTAAACATTTCGACGACCTTCACAATTGTAAACGACAGATTGCTAAATTCTTTGAAATTGATGATGACAAGCCGAGGAGAAAAGATGATGAGCGGAGGAGACAGGCTAGCAGCATTGATCCACCTAGGCCCTCTTTATGAGTGACCTCTTCATTCGATTGCACTGGCTGTAGTAGTTAGAAGAGGCATCAGAATGATGCCTTTTTGACTTATAAATGTTTCACCTGCTGAAAACTGATGCAATCTCAGTGTGAAAGCATGGGGAAGCATGAGGAATGAGAAGGTCCCCCTACTGGGAGGGGAACTAACCAGTGCACAGCGAAAGGACCGTAGTCTTATTCCATAAACATCATAATCACAGCAGTCTGTGTGAAAAGTTTCAAAATCCACTGTGGCGGTGCATTTTACCGAATTGAGACATTCTGTGGCTCAACTTAAATTCCTGATTCTGGAACAAGTACCAATAACTTCCAACAATAAGAACACTTTACTTAAGCGTGAAAATTTCTGGATCCGTTTCCTCTCAACGATGGCGCCCAACGGGCTTAACGATCGAATTGAATTTCTTTGTTATCTGTAATATTTCTTGGCTATCTGCACACACCATTTATCACTTCAGTGTACTGTCATTCACCTCTCACATCACACCTTTCCAAAATGGCGATGTTTTCACACTCTGTAGTCCGTTTTTCTTGTTCACTAACACCCTGCACTGCGTCCTTCGTTTACGTTCACTGTCGGTAGTTAACCGCGAGGAGCACTCTCCGTTTTCACAAACACTACCTGGCTGTTATGCCGCTAGGCATCCCGTAGAATCCCAGCATGTGAGTAATTCTTCGACCATTTGCCTGCACTTCTTGGCATGTTTGTTTCCTTGCCGTCTCACTCTTTGGTTTGGTACCGTTGCGGATACTCTTTACTTTGTTTGTTTTACACGCATTCTCGGGTGGTCTGTTTCCCACACCTCAACGTTCTTTGCACAACTTCGGATATGACCGCTAGACTTGGCAACGCTTGGGATATGTCACACAGCATTGTAACTATTGTCACGAGTCATTCCAGTTACTCCAATTAGTTTTTGCATGTTTGCATTCGATCGTTTGTAACTTGTACAGTTTATTGATTCTGTTCATATTTGTATTTCTTTGTAGAGCATTCCCTTGAGAAAGGGCTTTTGCCCGAAATGCATCGGGACTTGTTTATTTAATCACTATGGTTGGATTATCTGACGTGTAACGACACGCTTCTGGCTGAACTTGAATATGCTTGAATATTCTTCACGAATGGATTAAAATCCTTGAAACTTTTCACACAGACTGCTGTGATTATGATGTTTATGGAATAAGACTACGGTCCTTTCGCTGTGCACTGGTTAGTTCCCCTCCCAGTAGGGGGACCTTCTCATTTTCAGCTTTGTGCTCACACTGCTTGGTCAGACAGTGTTTTATCCAGTGGCACGCTACAATTCTTTACAACCCACAAATTTCATTACGCTGTGCGAACTCCCACTTATCTTTGATTTCTACTTACTCTGCCCCAGGATTTCAGCACGCGCTTCAAAATGAATTTTGATACAGTCTCAGGGATGACTGATCAGAAAGCTTCCACCTTCGCCTATACAACTGCTGACGCTGATAAAATATACAGTTTAATTCAGGAAGAAGCTACCGCTGCTGGCAACACCCGCAGCGCTGAAAGTAACCTCAAACAATTGCTCTACTTGCTAAAGAAGGAAACAAATCAGAAATTACATGCGAGTACCCTGATACGGTACCATCGAGTGCAATGGATACCCCGGGGCCTGCGTGTCCCACTTAAACCGCTCTTGTGCAAAAACAATGTCAAATTTGTGGAGCGTTGCTACGCTATATTGAATAAGTGTTCCCTCGACTTGATCCTGTTGATCGTCGAGGAACTCTCCAAATCTCTGGCAGAACTATCTCTGGAAATTACCATTATAAAAGAGGAGCTCACCGAGTCACTCACAGCAGATGACCTGAAGAAAATGTTGGATGACATCAGCATTCAACTTGAGAAACACACCCGAGAGACTCAAGAGAGAAAACTGCGTAAATTCAAAAGGGACACTATAGATTATAAGCTCGGCGAGGTATACACCTGGGCAGAGGTGTATGCCCGCCGACGCTCCAACAAACCCTATAACCCTGCTTCTGCCACTGAAACATCATCGTCAGAAGACGACAACAGATCTAGACCAACCCGTGCAACTCCTAACCCTGAATCACAAACACCCAGCACTTCTACAGATTCCTCGGTTCATTTTTTAGAGTCAGGCCCGGATCAACAGGAAGATCCCGGGGGGGCAAAACCCGCCGGAGTTGCAGAAAAAACGCCTCCGCAAACCAAGAAGAACAGAAAAGCCAGACGGTGAAGGCTCAAGACAACTTGGTAATTAACATATCTTCTACCATTCTATCCAGCGACGAAATCAACACCCTGCAAAAGGGTCAATCCTTTGTGCCCACTACCGTTATCAACACACTTGAACTGGAAGTCAGCGCATTTAAATTGATGCGCAACATTCGCCTTAGGCATTATTTCACCAACATCATTCCAGTAACAATACAAGAAGAAGATATGCTACGAGGACTGAGACCCCATAGCACATTCATGGCACCACAAAGCCACAAGATCATCGACGCCTTTGAGAACCTGATCAAACAAGAAATCTTGAACCTGCCTTTTCAAACAACCGTCAAACAAGGTAACCTTACTCGTAAGGAGAGAAACATCCTCCAGAAACTGGCCAATGACCCGACGATAACTTGTCAGAATGCTGACAAAGGTGGTGCCCTGGTCATCATGGACACCAGCTTTTATGATCAACAAGTAGACTCACATATCAACGATCGAAACACTTATGATTTTCTACCCGAAGATCCGACGAAGGAGTACACACAGGACCTGGTACTCATCATTCAGGCAGCATTTGATCAAGGAACTATCAACGACAAGACTCGCAGATTTTTGACACCATCCAATCCTAGACCTCCTGCATTGTATATGCTACCCAAAATGCATAAGCATCCCACACACCCTCCTTTCCGACCGATTGTGTCGACTCGAGGCAGCCTACACGAAAATGTAGGCAAATTTTTGGACAAATATTTGCAACCTTTCGTTGCGGCTACCAAATCACATGTCAAAGACACTACTGATTTTTTATTGAAAATTGCACCCATCATGAACGAACTCAGGAACAACCAACTTATCATGTGTACGGTGGACGTCTGTTCACTTTACACCTCCATCCCACATGATGGAGGTATTGAATCCATTGATGAAGTGTTATCCTCATCTGATCTGGACGCAGACTTCAAAGTGTTCCTTATGCAATTGACAATATTCACATTATACCACAGCTACTTCTCAGTCAAAGACAAATGGATTTTGCAACTCAATGGCACTGCCATGGGCAATTCGGCAGCTCCTTGCTATGCGAACATTTATATGAAACAATTCGAGGAATCTTACATCTTGAACCAAAGCAGCTGGCATGAACATGGACGACTATACCTACGCTTCATAGATGATATCTTCATACTATGGGAGGGCAATGCAGATACGTTGAACGCCTTTTTGACAACATGGAACCAATTCAACCAAAGAATTCAATTCACATGGGAACATGATGAGAGTACAATACACTACCTGGATGTTGAAATACATAGGAGACAAGGAGAGTGGTCAACCACAGTTTATCGGAAACCCACCGATAGAAACTCCACGCTTCACTACAGTAGTTTTCACCGCTCTGGTTTGAAGAACAATTTACCTTACGCACAACTATTACGGATTAAACGCATAGTTTCAGACAAAGAAGAATGCAAAGTACAAATGTTAAACACACTTGATAGATTGAAATCAAGAGGATACCCCACACCAATATTTGATCTCGCCATGGCAAGAAGTGCCAAAAAAACTAGAACCACCTTACTGCAACCTAAAACAAAAACTGAATCTGAACGTTTAGTAGTAGTTTCGAAATATTCCAAAACATCCAACCGCTTTCAATCGATTATCCGAAAACATTGGTCTATCTTGACCCTGGAACCTGACTTCAATGGTTTGTTTAATCAACCTCCCATTTTTGCATTTACCCGAGGTAGAAACCTCAAAGAAATCCTGAGCAAATCCAATCAAGAAGACGTACACAAGGAATACAAAGGACTGAGACCCTGTTACAACTGCTCTAATTGTAACAACTGCATCACTGGTAACATCATGTGTCATCCCATGAAAGGGCATCCCATCAAGCTCAAAGTAAATGCCACCTGCAACTCGAACAATGTCATTTATCTATTGAAGTGTCCGTGTGGCAAATGTTACGTAGGACACACTGAAAGAAAAATCCGTATCCGGATTTTGGAACATAAAAGTAACATTCGCACCAATAACCCAAAATCCACTGTGGCGGTGCATTTTACCGAATTGAGACATTCTGTGGCTCAACTTAAATTCCTGATTCTGGAACAAGTACCAATAACTTCCAACAATAAGAACACTTTACTTAAGCGTGAAAATTTCTGGATCCGTTTCCTCTCAACGATGGCGCCCAACGGGCTTAACGATCGAATTGAATTTCTTTGTTATCTGTAATATTTCTTGGCTATCTGCACACACCATTTATCACTTCAGTGTACTGTCATTCACCTCTCACATCACACCTTTCCAAAATGGCGATGTTTTCACACTCTGTAGTCCGTTTTTCTTGTTCACTAACACCCTGCACTGCGTCCTTCGTTTACGTTCACTGTCGGTAGTTAACCGCGAGGAGCACTCTCCGTTTTCACAAACACTACCTGGCTGTTATGCCGCTAGGCATCCCGTAGAATCCCAGCATGTGAGTAATTCTTCGACCATTTGCCTGCACTTCTTGGCATGTTTGTTTCCTTGCCGTCTCACTCTTTGGTTTGGTACCGTTGCGGATACTCTTTACTTTGTTTGTTTTACACGCATTCTCGGGTGGTCTGTTTCCCACACCCCAACGTTCTTTGCACAACTTTGGATATGACCGCTAGACTTGGCAACGCTTGGGATATGTCACACAGCATTGTAACTATTGTCACGAGTCATTCCAGTTACTCCAATTAGTTTTTGCATGTTTGCATTCGATCGTTTGTAACTTGTACAGTTTATTGATTCTGTTCATATTTGTATTTCTTTGTAGAGCATTCCCTTGAGAAAGGGCTTTTGCCCGAAATGCATCGGGACTTGTTTATTTAATCACTATGGTTGGATTATCTGACGTGTAACGACACGCTTCTGGCTGAACTTGAATATGCTTGAATATTCTTCACGAATGGATTAAAATCCTTGAAACTTTTCACACAGACTGCTGTGATTATGATGTTTATGGAATAAGACTACGGTCCTTTCGCTGTGCACTGGTTAGTTCCCCTCCCAGTAGGGGGACCTTCTCATTTTCAGCTTTGTGCTCACACTGCTTGGTCAGACAGTGTTTTATCCAGTGGCACACTACAATTCTTTACAACCCACAAATTTCATTACGCTGTGCGAACTCCCACTTATCTTTGAAGCATGAGGAATGACAGGGAGAACCAGACCCGGAATTACCGATTCCACCGGTAATTCTTCATTTCTCAGTGGACCCCCAGGTTCTAACTCATAATGAATGGGACAGATTTCTCCCACTCACGGAGATGCACGTACATCCGGGTTCGGTAACACTGCTGTTTGGGAAAATCCATCCTATTTTCCATGTCACTGGTAATGAGGGCGTAAAACTCAAAGCACATAGTTGACTTAGAAAGCCACCCTTTTGGAGGCTTAGATGAAAATGAATAAGTTATCTGTCGACTTGTAATTTGTACTTTTCCCTTTCTCCTTCTCCTTCTATTTATGCAATATGTTACACTACTTTTGAACATGTTTCGTGTACGTAAAATGTTTTATCCAGGGATAAATTTTAATTGCTTTTTATTGATGGATTTTTTCAGTCCAGTCTCATCAAACTTTAAATGAAAATAGGGATTAGGCAAATAATGATAGAATCACATGAATAGTTGTAGATATCATGGTCAATGAGAAATCTTCATTAGATCGTTAACCATTTATCGATTATTTGTATATCTAAAACTCTCAGATCATAGCATTTGCCCACTTGGGCTTTACTTCAAGAATTTAAGTAATCGCTAAATGTACTCTCAAGCATGCATTAATAGGTTGTGCAAAACACACTTTGACTTTTTGGTCTTTACCCATTATGTTGAATGACTGAATTTTGAATTTATTGAAGAACGCTATGTTCAAAATTATTTTTTGGGGATTGACTTAGATGATTAATACTAGTTCCATTTCTAAGTCTGGACCCTGGTGACTAAATAATCTGATTTAAATGATTGGGATGCAATCGACTGCTTTCATCGTGCAAACAAATACAATAAGTTATCTCTATTTAGAAGTGTTTATGTCTATGAGACTATAATCGGAAAAGCCTGTCCTTTATTGTTTGCGCCATTAAGCACTTGAGAGTTCACTGTTTCTGGTAATGCCTTATGCAAGGCCCTCTGTGAGCTTAAACCTGATGGGTCCTATTCCACTGTGATTATTCAAATCAATACTACTAGCGGCCAATCTCCATTGTGCATTGCCTGGAAGCCTTGAATAACAGGGGTTAGCAGGTAGCCAACCTCGATGTGCACTTGTAATATGCTACATTATTTTTTTCTAATTTTGTTTTGAGAATTCCTGAATCCCTTGACTTATTCACGACTCCTGAGATCTTAGGGTCCAGTATTTGCAAAACTGGGACAGGATTCATAAATTCCATTAAAGAAATATTTTGTGTAAATGTATTTTAATTCTGGGGGGATGGGGGAGGGCTACATGGGCTTGGGAGGTTCAGGTTAGGCTCACCCTGCCATCTTGAACCATTTATATATTTTTTTCCCTCAAAACAGTGCTCAGTAGCATGTGTTTGTTAATTGCGGCTGCAAAAGGAAAGTTTCTGTGATGAGCAGTCAATGAGAGCACAGCAGATTTGTGAATCCGCAGCCAGACCGGCAAATCCCCAAGGCACAACAGAACAATAAGCTTCCACACCCAATATTGTGCCTTTCAGTTTTTGCACTAGATTCAGAAATCCCATGAGGTTTCATGAATCTCTGAAAGATCAAGGAAGTAATAGTCTATATACATGTAATCTTTAACCCTTTCAAACCCCTCCACTCAAATACAATTCATAAGTCCTATTACTACTATAAGGATCTACTACAAACTAAGCCAAGGCCCTTCCTTGAGTTCTTCTTTCAAGCCATTTTTGCTATTTCAGACAGTAAACAATCCTGTAGGAGTTTTTTATTGGGCCCTAGTTGATGTATCTGCGCTAAACTTACCATGCCAAACCAAACTAGAAGGAACTTTTTTATTAGAGGTTTGCGCAGATTCATCAAACAGCACCATAGTAATGAAGACAACAAAACAATGCCCTTTCTTAAAGCAAAAGGAGGTGCACAGAACACAAAACATGTAGTCCGTTGTTGTTTCTTTTAATCTCTTCTTTTATTTCACAAAAGTTCATAAAAACAGCCAACGCGTTTGAATTCCCAAATATAAAACCTTTTGGAACTTCATCAGGGGTGTAACAAATAACATCAAACATATATAAGCAACAAAAAATGACAATAACTGACGGACATAACTTTAGGAATAATGACATTACATATTTTTCAGAGCAAACTATAAATTTGACATACACATGAAATCTGACAGTGACTAACAAACATTATTTAAAAAAAAAAGACATTACATGAATTTCAAATTGAACTTCGATTCAAACAAACACGTCACACTAAATTCACAATTTTTCTCTCTCTCTCTTTTTAAATCTAAATATATAAAAGACATATATGCATTTTTATAAGATACAAACAATCAACGAAACAGAAGACTGACACCTTACTAAAAAAAAATTTTGTTCACACCTGTTGTTTTTTTATGTTCTTTTTCCTGTGCCTTGGTCTGGTATGACACACATCAAAAATATTTACATCTGGTGGTAGATTTCTGTTCCTTGGTCTATATCTAATTCTCTGTGAATTTTAAATCATTTAATCTATATGTGGCCAACATTTATTTTTAGTAAGGTGTTAGTCAACCTCAGACTCAAACAGCTCGTCATGACCCCCACACACACTGCCGGACACACGCTCGACCCCCATCCTCTCCGCCAGCAACCATGTCACCTTCAGCCACACCACCGAGCTCCACTGGACCAACCATCGCTGTGTCCACTTCACCTTCAAGAAACCCACCACGCACCACCACCAGCAAAGGATCCCCTACCGCAGCTGGAACAAGGTCACCGAAGACCAGCTCATCACCGCCCTCACCAGAGCCCCACCAACAGACACCACCGACACAGACACAGCCGCCAGCAACCTCAGACAGTGAACAATCCTGTAAGAGTTCTTTATTGGGCCCTAGTTGATGTATCTGTGCTAAACTTACCATGCCAAACCAAACTAGGATGAACTTTTTTATTAAAGGTTTGCGCAGATTCATCAAACAGCACCATAGTAATGAAGACAACAAAACAATGCCTTTTCTTAAAGCAAAAGGAGATGCACCAAACACAAAACATGTACTCCGTTGTTGTTTCTTTTAATCTCTTCTTTTATTTCACAAAAGTTCATAAAAACAGCCAGCGCGTTTCAATCCCCAAATATAAAACCTTTTGGAACTTCATCAGGGGTGTAGCAAATAACTTCAAACATATATAAGCAACAAAAAATGACAATAACTGATGGACATAACTTTAGGAATAATGACATTACATATTTTTCAGAGCAAACTTAGCCAGCTTATAACCGCCCTCACCTGAGCCCCACCAACAGACACCACCGACACCGACACAGCCGCCAGCAACCTCAGGCAATTAGTCGACGTCTGCGCCAACACTCTCGCCCCATTCAGAAAACCCTCAAACAGACGCACAGACAGGAAGGCCAGCTGGTTCACCACTGACCTCCAGGAATCCAAGCGGACTTGCCGAAGACTCGAGAAAAAGTGGCACCACGAACAGACACAGGACAACCATGCAGCCCTAAAGAACGCCAGCCGCAAGCACCACCAACTCAACCGAGCCACAAAAGGGACCTCCTTCAAGGAACGCATCAACAACAACACACACAACATGATGTAGCTTAGGCTTAGTCAGTCACTGTAGTTGAAACTGAATGCTGATTAATGTCAAATTTGAACAGACGTAAATCCATTATGGAAGCCATATGGACTACTTGACCTGTAACATGTAGCACATGCCATAAATGTTTTTTTCAATGTTTCTGGTAGGCTGAGATCAACATTTAGGAATGAATAAAGGTTCTAGGGGGTGAGTGACAGAGTATGCACTGAGAGGGAAGAGAAAGACACCTTGTTTTCACATCGGTTTGCAGTCGATTGAAAGCTTTGTAATTCTGCACAAGCAGATGCATATTGCATCTTGCACTAGCAACACTGCAGTGTTTGATTGAACCATGCTGCAGTTGGGTGGGGTCATGGCCCATGGATCACGACTCGCAAAGTGCCATGGGCAAGGAGGTCATGGAGGAATGATGATGGGTGGTATCTTCCTCACTTAACAAATACAGTGGGTACACGAGTTATTGTCAATAACCATGCAATGTGACTTAACATTGCCCATCCCTGCCGCCGCAGAGACTTCCCCTTTAGCAGCTGCTGGTGCACTGGTGCTGCTGGCCCCATCCCTGGAGATCTATGCAGCTATTAAAAACATTACACATTTTAGATGCCAGCTACAACGCACCCTTATTATTTTTTAAATAAAATACAATAGCCACGCATGTTCAGTTCACAGTATCTCCTCCCCTATCTAAAGTATCACTTTGGGCATTTTGCTGGTTGACAATGCTAGAAAAACCAGTAGACAAGTCAACCGCAATGGAGGAGCAGAGTAATGATGACTGAGAGTCACTTAAAGGGGTAGAATACATTGGTCAATAAAGGACATATGGTTTTGGTTGGCAAATGCAATAGGACTGTTGTCATAATACGCTCCTGCCATGCTGCACTGTTATTGAAACCACTCGGATACTGAACAATAATACATACAACTCAGCACTGGGTGGGGCCACCATAACCATGCCCACTCTCTTGTCATTTGAACATGAGCAAGAAATAGAAAGCCTTTTCAGCAAACAAGCACAGAAGAGCTTGCTTGGGTTTGCAAACCCTGCAATCTTCACAGTGGACAACAGGCAGGCAGGGATAACAAGAATAAACAAAAAAAGAATGAAGTGCATTTAAAAAATGTCACAGTATAACAGAAAGGAGGAAAAATGTAGCTAAAGGGGAGAGGTAAAAGTTAGAGAAATAAATAATATTAACAAGAACTTACTGGGGCCAGAAGAGCCGTCCACTGCAGTGCTAGTGGTGGAACTTTCACCCACCTCGGCACTGGTGGTGGCACCCTCCTCTGCCCGACCCTCTGGTGCCCTCTTCTTTCCCTTTGGTGCTGATGTAAGAAATAAAGAAGATAACAAAAATAGATTGGTAAGACAGTTAATCACCTAGAAAATATTTTCACAGGCAAAGGCAAATGCAGTTAGATATTGACATTTTACTTTTCTAAGTCAGATTGCCTACATTATCGAGTTGACCTCTTCCTAATTTCCGAATCCTTACCTAAACCCTATTCCTAATTTCATAAACTACATTTGGAAATACTTGAACTTTGCTTCACAAATCGCATTCCCTTGGATGGGTCAACTCAGTCAGTTTCCCTTTTCAATGCATAGATGCATATTTTGCATACTGCATCACTGGAAGATTGCTTGGGACTGTACAAGCTACATAAAATGAAAGACACAGAGAATGCTAACTCACTGATAATATATTACAACTACTACCACCGCAGTACCACTAGTTTAGTGATAGGAGGACAGAGGAGTCTGCAGAACTTCATACATAATCAGCCCAAGCGAGCGCCTACAGTAATGAGTGGAACTAGTAGCATGAGCACCTGCCCTGCTCAAATTGAATTTCATAATATTCGTAACATTACATGAAATTAACTTACCTCTGAGTGTCAGCAACATACTATTTGGAATAAAAATATAGCATTATAGAATAGGACATAACAAATAAGTAATAACTAATTAATAGTACTCACCAAGCCCTGCAACCTGGATGCCCAGCAGGTAGAGCAGGTCCCTCTCCCAGTCCAGGATGTCAGCCCAGCGGTGCATCAATTGCTACTGGGTGTGCCGAACCCCAGTGCATAGGCAAATACAATGGTGCACCCTCCCGAGCAGCAGCCAACGCTCCCACAGGCTGTATCCACTCCCGGACCTGCCTCCTGTTACTAGCATGGAGCGGAGGAGGAGCGTCATAAAATAATTGAGTGTGGCCACCTATTCCTTGCTAAAATGTTAGCGAGTCTGAACCCCCTGACTTATAGCCACCTCTCCCGTTCTCTGCTAAGGTGCTGGGTGAATATGAAAGAAGAACCAAGAGGGAGAGAAGGAATAGACTAGGGATGGAGAAATTAGGAAGTTTGGAGGAAACAAATGAAGGGACAAAAAAATCTGAGAAAATAAAAAAAGAGGCAAAAAATGTAATGTACAGCAACACAAATACACACTCCGGACGACATAAATGTGAAACAGGGGAGGATACGTTGGATAAAGTAAGGATGGCAAAGATATAGTAGGATTGAGAAGTAGTCCCAGCACCATGCACAGAATAGGAAAAATAAAATGGCCATGTGGGTTACCGCAGGGTGACATTTGCACGAACGCGCATTGCCATGGGGAGCATGCTAATTGCACCAATCAGCGCGAATGGGCGGCCAAGCACAACACTATCCATTCACACACAATTAGGCGGAGTTCTCGGGGTTTTCTTCTTACTCTGCGGAATTTCGATTTGCAGGTCTTCACGAACTCCACCCACTCCTGTTGACAGCTGGCGCAGACAGGCTTAACTTAAGGAAAATATGTACAGTATATATCAATACCAAAACAGTTAATAAGTACAAAACACCACATAGTAAAAATTCTACTCCAAATTATAAATATAGAGAACATTTTATTGAGCAAATAGAGACCAAAATGATAATTTAGTGTGGGGAACCAAAGGTATGATTTTTCACAGTTTTAGGTGTTTCTGGCAACAAAAAGCTCTACCTTATGACTTAATCCATTTTCTGAAGAAAAGTCCTTCTTGACAAGGTCATCAGCAGGTTGAGGTTCCAACTGTATCCGAAAAAGGAACTCATGGACAGCAGCTCTCTGAAGGCCTGGGCATCAGTGGGGGCATCAGCTCAGGTGTGAAGTTCAAGACTCCCGACGTAGATGGTGGGAAAACTCTAAGCAACAGAAATCCAGAGCTGGGGCCCAGGAAGGCATTGTCATCCTCAGGTTTCTTCTCTGCATTTGTCCCTGTGAAATCATCTATGTTCGGACTTGAAAACGTCTCTGGAAGTCAGGATAGTTTCAGTGGGGCAAACCAACGAGATGAGTCTCATCAGCAATTCAATGTCTGCAGATGCAGCTCAGTGGCAGTCTGGTGTAGCCTCTGGTTCTTTTGAAGAAAAATTCAGAAAAAGTTTTTGTGTGTACAGTCTTGCAATTTGGTAGAGGGAAAGAGTACACTCTAACAAAAGCCAAGGGTCAAGGACCTTTTGGGCATCACTTGGGGTTTAGGAATCAATCTTCCAGCGGTCACCAGCAGGGTCCAGGGCAAATAAACTGGTCAGGTGGGCTCAGCATGAGTGTGGGCATCTTGCAATGTTTGTGTTCCTGGAGCTGAACAGGAGGCCAGCCAACTAGACCCTGGAGTCCACTCTTGTGTCCTGGGTACAAGTGGAGAGCATGTGCAGCCCTGGGGGTTTCTCTCCTAAGGTTCAACAGCAGGTGCAATCCTTCTTCTGTCTTCTACAGGTTCAGATATGTCAGCCTGCGGAAAAGGGAAACTCCTGGCCACTCCCTTAAAAATGGGGTTAAAGTTTACACGGGTGCCCCTCCCCACCTTTCTAGCACTTCCTGTATGTTTTACTGTACACTCTCCACCTAAAACCAATACGTCAGAAAAATGTTTTTATTGTGCAAAGCTCTGGGCCCTAGGGTAATGAGAAACATCCACTGTAAACCCGTTCTTGAACAGGTTTTTCCCCACTAAGATTGGTGCCACTCTGGCTACTTTGGCAATGGCATGTGCAGGCCTCAGTGGTAGTGCTGACAGAGTATGCCCATTTGAAGCTTGAGCATTTTGTGGGCACATTCCTGGGCCAATCTGTCAGGAGGAGGTCACACCTCCTCCCAGCCAAGTCTCTTGTGTTCCCTTTCCTGGGAGCCACTCACACCCCCAACAAGCTTCTAGGGCCCGGTTGCATATTAACTCTGAAAATGTTACTAGAGGCTTTGGGCAGGAAAATGCCAACATTGTAGAAGGGGATTTTTTTTAATTGTATTTCGAATATGACCTGCTCATTAGATTGAATTTGAAATCACTATTAATTTGAGTTCTTGACACATGGTACTAGACTATCCTCAAACTAAACTTATGCATTGTCAGGTGCTATAATGTTACCCAATGCTTTTATATAGTTCTTGCCACAGTAAAAAAGGCTTTAGAGATTGTTTTACTGCAAGGACATGTAAAACATATATACATATGTTCTACTTTTTAAATACCATGCACCCTATCCTATGGGCTTTTAGGGCCTACCTCAGGGGTGACATATAAGTATTAAAAAGGCAGGTTTAAGCCTGGCAAATGATTATTTTGCCAGGTCTACTTTGCAGCCTGAAAATTGCCCAGCTAGGATGAAGGCCTAGAGTCATGTTTTCACATGTCACTTTATTATTGGCACAATATGTGCTGCTGTCCACTAGTGACATCAACCTAAAGGTCCTCGGTACACAGAGTACCATATACTAGAGATATTGGAGGGGTCAGAGCACATATATTGGATTCTAGATGGCAACGCCACAGTGTTCAGAGTCCATACACCAGCAATAAAATCGGGAGACATAGGCAACTGACTACATTCTCCACTCAGTTTATTTTGTCATGGAATGAAACCTTCTATTACTTCATAGAAGATAGCACTTTTGATCTCAAAACCTCCTCCAAGTCAATTTCCTGAACCACTCTGTAATGCTGCAAAAATGTAGAGGGCGTATTCCATGTTGCAGCCCTACAAATTTCAACTAAAGAGATGCTCCCTGAGCGTCTACAAGGGAAGTAAACATGGCTCTAGTGAATGTACGTTCCACCCCTGCTGGATGCGGAGTTCTAGCCTACCTATATGCCAATGCTATCAGCGATCTGATCCACCTGCTAGGAAGGTTTTGATCCCTTCCTAGCAGACCCAACATTAACAAAAATTGAAGAAGTGATCCTAAAAACAGAAACCCTATCCAAATAAATCAGGATAGCCCACTTAGCATCCAAAGAGTGTAACTCCATCTCCTCTGGGGGAAGAAGGATTAGGTTGAAATACCAGTAAAATAAGCCCCTGCAGCGAAACACTGAATTTACCCAGGACATAAAATGACACTGTCCTCAAATACCCTAGAGAAGGGATGCCATACTGATAAGGAACCAAATTCTCCTGCAACCAGGTAGAAAGATTTCAGGGTAAGTAATCTCAAATCAACCCTCAATAGAAGTTCAAAAGGAGACCTCTGCAAACCATTCAGGACTTAAGAACAATCCCATGATGGGAAGACTGTTCTAGCCGATTCTGAAACCCCTTAAAAAGCCTTTGGATGAGTCCATATGCGTCTTGCAAATTACCCTAAGATGTCCTAAAAGCCCTAATGGCTGCCCACTGGATCTTAAGAGTGAAATTCTATAATCCCAGAGCAAAACCATCCTGCCGGAAATCCAGCACCTTCATCAACTCAACTGACTGCAGCACTAAATGCTTAGCTGTATACCATTTCTGAAAAGTGGCCCAATTTCTGAAATAAGAAGAAAGTGGGGAAGCTCTCCTGGAAGCCACCTTCTCAGAGACCCCGTTACCTTTAATCCTGCCATTTGAGCCTCCAAGTCGTCAGCCTGGGAGTCCTCCATGCTTTCGCCTAAATGCAGGGAAACTCTAGGGGGATGGAACTACTGGAAGAAGAAACCCCTAGCTTATCCTCATGGTCATTATCCGATAGTACCAAGCACCTCAGGGGCATGCTGGAGCTACTAGTGTCAACACAGAATTCACTCATTTCAACCTGATCAAGAACCTCGGAAGACGAGGGATAGGTAGAGAGGCATACAAAATCCCCTTTGGCCAAAGACAAGACACTGCATGCACTTCCCAAGCATATGACTGGGTCTGAACTGGGGTGACATGGTGAGCAAAAGACCAATCGTTTTTAACCCAGATTTCTTGACTGGTGGTGAAAGTGTGATTTATTCAGCATTCTGTCCATCATTTGTTTGCACAGCGCAATAACAAGACACGGCATCCACTGCCCAAGCCCTCGCCCTGCACCTGCATCCAGGCTGTCTCTGTTGGATTGTCCTGCACCATCAATTCGAGCAAATGTGAAATAATCTCATTGATCCTCTTCTCTGTCTGTGAAATCAATCCTACGCTGGTTAGAAACCTTAGCCAATGAAAGTCTGGCCATGTACAGGCATCAGATGAGACTTCTTCTGATTCACCAGAAACCATGATGTTCTACCGAAAGCACTCCTGTGACATGAGCCACTGAGGCTTCCAGGGAGGATGTGAACACCATGCCTATGGAAGGAGTGTGATGCTCTCCTGATGCAGTAACCCCCACCAGTGGAGCCAGGACTTTGGTAACAACACTTGGAGCTGATTTTTTACCTAAGGTCAGCACCTGAAACTGGAAGTGCAGCCCTACTGCAAATCGCAACACTCTTTGGTGACACCTGAAAATGGGGATGTGAAGATAGGCAACATGAAGATCGATATTGGCCAGGAAGTCTCCTTTTGACACTAAAGTAGATCATATTTAAATGGATAGTCTTGACCCATTGATTCATTCCTCTTAGTTCTAGAACTGGCCTATACACTCCATGTGCCTTCTGCACCAAAAACAGTATAGAGTAAACTGGCCCATTTCTGGTGCCAGAACTTCCACAATTGCAGTTTTCTTCAAGAGGGCTAGAGCGCCGGACTACAAAGCCTCTCTCTTCACTGGAACCCTGGGAATCAAGGTAGGCAAAGTTCCTGAATCCAGAGGTTTTTGAACAAACTTGATCAGATAGCCTGTCCGGAGCAGACTGAGCACCCAATGATGTCTGAGGAACTCCTGCCAAATCTTGGCAAATTCCAACAACCTCCCTCAAACTGGACCATCCCACTCCAGAAGGGAAGACTGATCAGGAACGATTTTTGCTTGCTCCTGCCTGTTTACAAGGGTCCTGAGATTTGGAGGATTTCCTAGGCCGAATCCGCCTTTTCCAGAAGAATAACCCTTCATATCCTCCCTAGAAAAATTCTTATAGTCCCTATGATTTGGAGGTTGCCCCTTATAGGGAAAAGTGTGCTTTCTGTCTTTGGAAGACATTGTAATGGCAGCATCCAACTGGTCTCCAAACAGCTTCATCCCTTCTAAGGGGATTTTCAGAGGGAAAGTTTTCTACTTATAATCAGTCATCCAATCCCACATCCATAAATGGTGACATGCCAGGATTGAAACACCAGAAGCCACTGCTGAGGATCTAATAATATCTGAAGAAACATTGGCTTACAGTTTTGCCTCCTGTTCCATTTGCAGCAGCAAATCAGAGCTGTCAAAATTCTTTACTAAATACTGCGCCTTATATGCCACCTAAGTAGACGCCTGCCCTTTATGGACATAGAACTGCCAGGAAAATATTTCTTACTAGGAGTATCAATCTTACAATCCACAGCATCTGCAGCTGGGCAATCCTCTGGGTTAATCGCCGTCTTGCCAATTAAAGGTGCCAGGATTGAATGTTAGGCAAAAATACCTCTTCCCCCTCCATGAGGGTGTACATCTTTTGAAAGAACATCAGAATAATGAATTGATCTACCTCCTTCCATTGCCTGAAGATTCATTCCTTAATTCTCTTATGAAGAGCAAGAGACAAAAGCGAAGGCTTAGTATACTGAGGGAAGAGACCCTCTACTTCTGGCTGAACCGATGGTTCCTTGAAGCCAAAGTTACTTCTAACATACTCCAAAATCTGAACCAGATCCTCCCTGGAAATATACTTTTCATAAGTCGAAGTACTAGGACCCTCCAATGCTGAATCTGACGAAGTATCCTGCATATCTCCCTTCACCCTGGAAGACCTGTCTTCTTTTCCTTTCTTTTCTCTTAGGCTTGGCAGCCAAAGCCTTAGCGACTGCCGCCTTAGTCATTGACTTGACCTGGGCCTCAGTCAAATAAGCAGGACTGGTAGGAGACTGTTCCCTGGGCTTTATAGGTCTCTGAGCCCCAGACAGATTCCCCTCCGAGTCAGAGGAAGAGGAAATAATCTGCTGCTTTTGCGCATACATCCTGCTCTCCATAGTAGTGAACACATAAACACATACACTCCACAGTGGAAGAAAAATCACAAATTGCAGAAACTCTGGTTCCTGAAATACCCCTGTTCTGCACACCATAATGAAAACATTTTTTAAAACATGTCCTCCAAACCAAATTTGTAACAATACAAGCGTAAAAGTCTGCATCCCCATCTGCTTTCCATCATGCTGTGAGCTACTGCAGGTCTTTTTCCACAATATGAAGCTCCAAATCAGGCTGTGATGCCTATTCACCAAGAGGTTGTGCACCTAACATTCATTATGGAAAGATGTGCACTAATCAATAATTTCAATGTTTCTGTTAAAAGCTTATGCCTTGGAAGAAGCACACAAGGTCCTCCCTCATAATATCAAGGTGGATTTTATCCTTACCCGTTTGATAGGCGATACAGCAATACGTCCAAGGGACTCGTCGACACTGGCTAATGTGGTACATAAGAAAGTAGATAGTGGTTTGAAGAAGAATTTTGTAGCTAATGATGTGTTTCTTAAAGCAGCTAGCAATGCTAGCTATTCTTCTCAGTACTTAGTAAGATACTTTGAAATGAGCAGTTGCTATCAAAGAGGGTTCTCACTGTTCTGATCTGCTAATAACAATGGAACACAATTCCTGATAGATATTCCTACAGACATTGTTAAATCTACAGCTATTGCTTCCAGGACAGTGAGTTTAGCAAAAGAAGACCTATGGATGAGGGGCTGAGAGAATGACTTTTCTGAGAAGTCTGCCCTGCCAAAGATATACTTTAACGGCACAAATTGTTTGTTGAAAACATAGATGCCATGATTATCGAGTTGTTCAAAAACAGGAAACACACATTGTTCTTTAAAGAAGGAGAATCTGGAAGATCCTGGAGTGAGGATTACCGAGAATTTTCCAAAAAGGTCTATAAATCATACATCTACCGGTGTAAGAAGTTTCAACCAAAGAAATATTCTAGAGCTCCAGCATCTGTCAACGAGGCAGGGGGTTCAAAGCATGCAAGCATTACAGTGCTATTATGGCTCTCCAGCCATCCCAAAGGTAGTTGGTAGAAGGATTAAGGATTTTTACACAGTTTGTTAAAGAACCATCACCGATCCATGGGTCTTGAATATCATCAAGACAGGTTATCACATAACCTCCTATTCCTTGCCTCAAGACCCTAGAATCATCCCTACTCCTGTTTCCAAAAACTCCATCAAGAAACAAGAGCTTTGGGGGATCATTGCTGGAAAAAAAAGTTGTGGTCACCTTTCCACTAAGTACATAGAAAAGGGTATCTATTTGATACTTCCCACAATACAGAAGTCCTCAGGTTCTTCAGCAGATTGCAGACCAGTGTTTCATCTAATGTGGATCCACTCCTGGATGGGGACAATTCATTTCACAATGATCAAATTACAAAAGACTCTTCCTATGATATTGGATGGGGACTTTCTTTCTACAATAGACTTCCAGGATATATATCTACACATCCCAAATCACATGAATCGTCAAAGATTACTGTGTTTTGCTGTAGGGGGTCACCTTTATCGGTTCAGATTCTTGCCTTTCTGATTAAGATTAGGCTTCACAAGTCTTTACCAAGGCTCTGCCTCCTCTTGTGGCCGAGCTCCATCAAGAGGGAATCTTCATAAATTCATATATTGGCGCCTGGCTGATCCACACTTAATCAAAATCCGTGAAGAACATGCACACAAATAGTGTTTTTTCAGTACTAAGAGAGCACTTTTATAATAAATCTTCAAAAATCTCAGCGAAAGCCTTCACAGGATCAAGTGTTCCTTGAAGCAAGATTTGGAACAATCTAGGAGCGGTGATTCTTCCAAACAAGAGAATTCAGAAAATCCAACATCATGTTTCAAGATCACTTTCTCTGACTTCACCAAAAGCAGTGTATTGGTTGCAAGTGTAGGGGGATCTTGCAGTGAAGATATTCTTCATGCAGTGGGCCGGATTTCATCTCAACAAGGCCATTAAGTGCATTCTACACTATTGGAATCCAGTATCCCGGAACTTTTCATTCCAGCTCCTGAGCTCTAAGGGTTATAGTACAGGACGTTTGCTGGTTTCCCTTAGAATATCAACAAGGGTTTTACTGTTTACTCCACATCCTATTGTTATTACAACAGGCATCAGAACTGTGTGCTGGGTTGCCTGGATGGCTTATTATCTAGTCAAAAGCTATTGGTTACCATAACAGAGACACAGGTCTTCCAATTGGAGACAATCGAAGGCCATTCAACTAACTCTGTCTGTATTTTTATCATCAACAGAAGGGCAAGGTGGTCCTGGTCAGAACAGACAACATGACATAAAATCCTACCTCAAGAGACAGTCTCTGTAGCTAAATTCTCTGGTGAACTGACCAGCAGGGTCATTCCTTCCTCCAAGGAAGGTTTTTCAGGCCTTGGGGGATCTCATGATAAAAAAATTTTAAGCCCCTCAGAACCTTCTTCTGAAGCTTTTTTGCTTAAGGAAAATAGAAAATGGGTCTTGGGAGTGAATGCCCTGTCTGTCCATGGCCTCTGTTATGCCTTTCCACCTTTTCCCTCAAATCTCAAGTTTTTAGTCAAGGCGAGGGAGTGGAAGGCGGCATTGATTCTGATTCCTCCACTTTGTCTGCTCTTGTGATATCCTCTTCTGATATCAATAACGGTTTGTAAGGGGAGTCTGCTGCTGATATTACCATCTCTTTTGCAGTTTCCTCCTTTACCTCACATGTCTTTGAAAAGTCTCAAGTTGAAGGCTTGGAGATTGAAAGAGAGAGGCAGAGGAGGTGTGGTCCCTCAGAGGTACTTGCCTCAACAGGACAATAGGGATGTACGTTGTTACAACGCATGCTTTTACTACGCATGCCTTTACAACGCAGGTTTTTCAACGCAAGTCGTTACAACGACTTGCGTTGGGGGGTTGCTGGATAGTGAATAGTTTAACCCCTTCCATGCTCATGACGGAACGGTTCCGTCATCAGCGTCGGTGCTCCGGTGCTGATGACGGAACATTTCCGTCATGAGTCAATATGATTTATTACCCTTCAGCACTGCAGCGAAATTCGCGCAGCACTGAAGGGGTTAATGTACTATTCCAACTCCAGTCCCCGTGGATAGTAGGGAAGGTGTTGGATAGTAAATTAAACTATTACCTATCCTAGTGTGCCCCCAGCGCAATTCGTGGTAATGACTTGTGTTGAAAAACCTGTGTTGTAAAGGCACTGCGTGGTAAAAGTTGCGTCGTAAAGGATGTTTCCCGGACAATAGTCCAGGAGGACTTCTACCCTGAAATCCTATCGGTGAATTTGGTCCACCTATAGAAGATGGTGTGAATCTATTCTTTCTCTCCTTCAGAATGAATTTTCTTTTAACCTTTAAGTCATGAGATTTCATTTTGGTTTTGAGCCTTTGGAGTCAATAGACATTAACATTTTAACATTAAAAACCTTTTTTCTTATGACAAGTATTTCTGCCAAACATTTAGGGGAGTTGGGCTTCTTACCTTTTAAGGAACGAATCCTCAATGTTTTTGAAGACAACGGGAGATAGCGCTCCCTGAATTTTTTCCTTCAACTAGTGATTCTGACAAGGGACGTCTACATTCCCAGATGCAAAAAGGGCTCTTATGTGTTATTCAAAGAGGGTTTCAGAAGACAGAATTTCTTCTTCCCATTTTAACAATTGAGGTATTGCCAAGAAGATAGCAAAACCTACAATTCAAACTATTAGTAAGTGGATCTAATCATTGATCGCTTTAGCCTATAGGGAAACAGTAATTCTTTTCCCTCCATTTGTCCAGGGTAAGTCAACCAGGTGACTGTCAACTACTTTGGCAGAGGTGAAGGGAGCTACAATAGCAGAAGTATACAGAGCTGCAACTTAGGCAGGAAGTAAGTACGAACCCGTTCCATGCTGAGGAGGGAACGGCTCAGTCCTTAGCCTCGGTGGTCATGTGCTGAAGATGGAACCATTCCGTCCTCGGCACATGACTAGAAAATCCCTCTGCTGTTTACAGCAGAGGGATTTCCTTTTTTATTTTTCAGCCTCGGAGCTGGGGAAGAGCTTCCGCAGCTGCAGAGGCATTTTTCAGTGTAATAACGATTGTCGTGAATGGCAAATGGTACCCACACACAAGTGAGGTATCAGTTTTATCAGTAGACTGAGGGAAACGCTGTGTGGTAGGAAATTTGTGCCGGCACGCTGATCCCACACAGAAATGTGAGAAAAATGTGAATTTTTCGCTACATCTGAGATTTGCAGGGGATTCTGGGTAAGAAAATGTTAGGGGATCCACGCAAGGCACACATCTCTGGAGTCCCATGGGTGTATAGCTTTTAGAAATGTCTTGGTTTGGTAGGTTTCCCTAGATGGCTTACAAGCCTGGGAACAAAAACCCAGGTGCCTCCTATCTATCACAAAACAACTTGTTTTTGCAAAGGGGGCTCCTGCATTTTGGTCCCGGGCTTTGCAGCAGCCATCTAAGGAAACCTAACAAGCTTAGACATTTCTGAAAACTAGACACCGGGGGGAGTACAGGGAGTAGTGGCTTGCATGCATCCCCCAATGCTTTTTTGGCAAGAAACCCCCACAAACCTCAAATTTAGATAAAAACATTACAATTTCCTAAGGTTTGTGTGGGAAAGATGTGGAATCACCTGTCCGGTACACATTTCCTGCAATCCAGCATTCCTCAGGTCTCCTGATAAAAATGCTACCTTACTTGTGTGGGTGGGCCAAGTGCATGCTACAGGGAGGGCCCAAAACATATTGTGGAGGCATCAAAATTATCTTTCACAAAACGACCTGGTTTTGCAAGGGGGTCATCTACATTTTTGGTCCTGGACTCGGCGGCCATCTAGGGAAACCTACCAAACCCAGACCTAGCCATGGACCAAAAGCCTAGGTAACCCCCTTGCAAAACCAGGTCATGTTGTGATAGCTAATTTTGATGTCTCCACAATATGTTTTGAGCCATTTCCAGGGGTGGATTCTCCATTAGGGCTCTGGGGCTGCACCCCCCTGATATTCCTTCACATTCCTGTGCAAATATTAAATAGGTATATTTATTTAGAGATACGATCGTGTCTCCCAAAAAAATCGGTGTATTTAAATCTGGGTTGTGGGTCCCAGGCTGCCTGCCCTGCCTTGCTCTGAAGCAGGAGATGGAAGTCAGGCAGTAATCAACTGTCTGAACTGTGACGCAGGACTTACTGTTCTAAAGCCCTTCATAATGAATCATTACCATTGTAGTCTATGGCAGTATTCTCTATAGGTCTCTGACACTTTCAGAGTCATGGTTTGGGGTGTTGAAGTCTCCGTCCCTATGTGAGAGCAGCCGTTGGGCATTCACAGGCATAGATCCTACCCTTTCCCATTCATCACACGTATGAGTGGATGCACGCTTGTGTGTTTTGTTGCCTTATTCTCAGTAAAGGTAAGTGTTACAATAATGCTAATCTTCTGTTATGAATATTGTGCTGAGACCCCTCACCAGTCACCACACTAACCTCCTCCACTGTGACACCCCAGGCCTTAGCTGCAAAGCGCTGGCCCCATTAGAAGTGGAACTGCAGCATTTGTTCCTCTGTGAAATGGATCAAAAAGATGAGCAGGCCAGGGTTCTTGTTTCCTTGTGATATATGAATATCCGAGTTAAGGGCAAAGCGAGTGATATATGATTACATACCATGGAGATCAGAAGAGGAGTGCGCACTATTCTAAATAAAATCTCTCTCAGTTCTAACCCGGCTGCACCTGCCATGTAAATAAGTCAAAAGAGCCAAAAGGTTTGAAATTCGGAGAGCCCCAGGTAAGCATATTAATAATATGACAAACAAGCAGAAAATATGAAAAGCATTTTAATTTTAGTCGAAGCTTTGGGGACATGAGCAGCTCATTAGCCGAGGCTCGGTTCAGAGGAGAAAATGAGCGATAAAGTAGAGGGGTTCAGGGGTGCACATCCAGTAAGCGGGCTCTGTTAAGAAGCAAGGGTAGCACCTTTAGATCTTAATATACAGTTGTGTGTATCTTAACACAAAAATTGTGATGATTTGTTTTTACTTATAGCTGGCAACTATTCATGTGTTTATGGTTTGAAATGCACCGATTCTTTTTGTAATTACAGCAGCTGATTCTGCTGTTTAACAATTACTTTATAGTAGTGTACATAACCATTTCATTTGGTAGACCCTGCCTCCACCACTTCTGAGTTATGCTGTTGTGTTTGTGCTAATATAGACCATATGAACATTCATTTGCCTGCCTGGTGAATGTGCAGAGAATGTCATTCAGCGAGAAGCCAGACACCCTATTGGGTCAATTGGTGTCACTCGCTTTGCAGTATAGGTGGAAGTTACAAATTACTTTACTCCTCACCACTTTGAAGTGTATGCTCTTCTGTATATAATTCCTCGGAAAGCTTGGAAAACTTTGAGGATCTCTACAGGTCTTTCCACCATCTTTCCATTAACATCTTTTATTGTGGTAATAGCATCTTTTATCTCTTTCCGCCCAATTTGTTTAGCCAGGCATTTGTCAGTTATCATCCCATACTTATAGCACTCTTTTCTAAATGTTTGATATTTACTAGCATTATCTTTAGCCCATTTCTCATTTATCTTCGCTTTGCATCGTGCTATCTTGGTTTGTGCCTGAGAGCTGTCTAGTTTCTCTCTTAGATTGCGTATTAGTATGTACTCTGCTTGCTTGAGATTATTATACAATCCCTGGATGAGCTGCCTCTTTTGTTTTTGAGCATACAATCCGAAGCTGAGTTTCCCCTCTAAGTGCAGTTTTAATGCGTCCCACATAATACATCTGTTGGTTGAGTCCGATTTATAACAAGAAATTCTTTGAACCATTGTCGTATGTGGCTGACAAACTGATCGTCTAACAATAATTTACGATCAAAAGAGAAATTCCCCCTAGTTTGGACCACTCCTGGCATTTTAATTGTTAATAATAATGGATTATGATCCGAAGTGATTCTCGGGAAAACCTGTATCTGCGCTTCCGGTAACAATGTTTTAATGACCAAGAAATAATCAAGTCTTGCTAGTTTCTGATGAGGGCAAGAGAAATAAGTATATCCAGGGTCTGACTGATTTAATCGGGGCCATGCATCCTCCAGCCCATGCTCATATAAGATTTGCTGTAATGCCTTATAGACCTTGGGCTTTCGACCAATATATTTTTCTTCAGAAGAACCCTTAATAACTTCTTCCAGTTGAATATGAAGATCCCCACAGAATATCAGCGGAGATTCTCACAAGGCTAATTCCATATTTAAATATTCCAATATTTGAGCTTCGTCATGATTGGATCCGTATACCGAGCATTCGGTAAACTTTGTACTAGCTATAGCATATTTCACAATTACCCAGTGCCCATATTTATCCACTAGATGTTTCACGACCTTTAAAATATTTTTTTAACCATAATGGCCACCCCTCTGGTTGTAGTGCCTTGCGATGTGCAGGCCAATAGTTTGTACCCAAGTTCTGTAAGTACCTTATATTTAGCCCAGGGGATATAGGTTTCCTGGAGACATATCACGTCTAGAGACACATTTTTGAGTTCCTGTGCTACACTTTGTCGTTTAGACCTCTCATTGAGACCCCGGACATTAAAAGAACATATCGAAAACAAACTCAACATTGACTTTCTTCAATATTAAAGAAACACTGCCCTCTCTCTCAGTGTACCAGGTCATTTCTTCTCATTTGCATAACCTCATTTATTGGCTTTTTTACCCCATTTTTAAACCCCTGTGCCCCCCCTACTGCCCCACCCTTGCCTACTGCTTGGTCTCTTCTGCCAGCAGAGACCCCCCCCCCTTGCCCACCAAACCATGTAGGCTGCAAGACCCAAGTCTTGAGTGATGGAGAACCCTGTCCCAACACTGACAGTTCCACCTTACCCTAAACAAGTCCCCCTACCATTGTGCGAATAGATCATCACTCATCAATATTTACAGAAAGAGAGGGAAAAAAGGGGGAAAAAAGAAGAAAAGGAGAGAAAGGTTGATACAAAAAGACATAGTCCAAAACCCACATCGTGCTGACATTTATATCATACAAACTGGCTGCTAGAGTAGCTTTAAACTTAAACTTTCAAATTTGAGGCAAATTATTCTGAAGATACTCTTTAGCCTTCATGACAGATGTGAAAATCCGTGTGCTATCCTTATATATAACGTTGGGTTTGGCAGGATTCAATAGGACTACCTGGGCACCTTTGACTTGGAAGGATGAAATGAATTGCCGAAGCTGCCATCTCTTTTCCACTGCTTGATGACAGTAATCAGGGCGAACAAAGAACTCAAACCCATCCCCCTGCTTTTCCTGTCTGGCATGGCCAAATCATACAGAGCCTGTCTAGATAGAAAGTTAGATAGGGCAATGAGAATTGCCCTAGGTTGAGTAGATTTGCTAGTCTCATGGTTAGTTTTGTTGAAAGGGGAACCGATGGGCCCGTTGTACCTCGTTATCCCATGTCCAGTGTGTCAGCTCCGGAAACGCTCCTGTGAGGAGCCCTACCACGAATTTCTGAGGTTGGACCCTTCTCTTCCTTCAGGAATTCCTAGAATTCTTAGATCATTTCGCCAAAGTCTGTTTTCCATATCTTCGAGTTTCCAGACCATGTTACAGCACTGTGCTGTTAAATCTTCCGTTATTGCCTTCTTAGAGTTCATTTGATCCTCAAGACTGGAAATCCGATACTCAGCTACCGTTATCCCTTCAGCAAACTCAGAACAAGTCTTAGCCACCCGACAAAGTGAATTTTGCAATTTTCAGCAAGCCCCCTGTGTTTTCTGACTCTCAGCTCGGGTTTCCTCTCTATGCGACATTATTGACTCATAGATGACAGCCAGAGAGCTCTCTTCTGTAGCACCTGCTAAGTTAGACTGGTCTCGTTGCAGCCCCTTCGATAACTCAGGTTGTAAATCATTAGATAAGGACACAAACCCATCCTCCTCTCTGGGTTTTGCTATTGTTTTTTTACGTACTGTGTCTAAGCCAGCTGTCCTAGTCCAGCTCCCTGGGGTCTCTTCTTGATGTAAGCTGCTGGTCTCACTCCATCGCCCACCAGGGGAACTGGGCAGACCATCAGACAGCTGTATGGACTCATCCCCCGGCGAATAAGTGTGGTCAGAAAGTGAAAAAAAAGGTTCCCCCGAGTCCATTTCAGAAGGTTCATGGGGTATGGCTCAGATCTATCTGTTTACTCATATACTGAGCATCTCGGGCTTTTTCAATCATTTCTGAATTGCCACTCATTCTAGCCATGTTTGTGCAATGCGCATCCCCCTCAAAAATAAGATCAACGGTGTTCTCCCTCGGTGTCCCATCATGAGCCGGTGGGGTATGAGTGATAGGGGCGCTATCATTAGCATCAGCATCCCCCTGCCCTCCTTGCTTTTGCCTTTGTTCGTTTATCGTCTGCACATTACCTTCAAGGACCTCTATGCCCCCCTGCTCGCCTCATCCTGATGTGCATCAGCACCTGACTATTTTGTCTCGGTTGTCACTGTCTGTCAGAAATTCCCGGTCTGCTGTGTGGCGCAACGAGGCACGACAGCGCAGGACAGCCGCAGAGCCTGGTATCAGCAGGCGGACCAGGAACTACGAAGACCAGCATGCCTGGCGCGGCCAGCGCGCACACGGAAACGCGTATTTAAGGCGCACAGGAGCAAGGGACGGTGTCAGATATTATGATCCTTGCCGGCCTCCTTGTTTGCTGCAGAAACCTAGTTGTGCATAGAAGCCGGACCCGTGTTGTACTGCGGAAGACCGGGGACCCGCTTTACAGAGACTCAAGATCCGAGACGGAGGTAACGCAGAGCGGCTGCTTGTTTTACCATCGCACCGAAGGAGTCTTGGTTGAGTGTTGATTTCTACACTCCCAGGACGGATATTGGGCAGAGACGCACACCAAGGGAGGTGTTTGCCGTGTCTCTGCTTGGGTATTGTTGGAGGCTTTCTGGAGAGAAACCGTAGGGTGTAGTAGCTGTCCCTAAACACTTGTGCACCGGTGTAGAGCTACCCTTTGTTCGGAAGCCGAAGGTAGAACGGCTGCTCCCTTCAATACAAACAGGACACTACGGTAGAGTGCCCGGCTGGGCATTCCCGAGTGCTGTTTAACTCAGCGCAAAGGTCATTTATACAAGCGCTGCCACGCAGAGGTCAGAACCAGCCCCATTAGCTGTATTCGAACGGCATTGTCGGCCGTCACTCTGCACGGTGCCCTCCGTTGGAGAAATACCGGGACCGGTATTTATGCGGAGGACGGTTGGAACTCAGCCCTGCTAAGGACCAGGGCGACGACTGATGGGTATCATTATACATTGTTGTTTCATTATTATTTAGCTAGATGAAGGTGGGAGTAACCCTCACCATAGCGAGACAGTGAAGCACTTATTCACTATTTTCTTTACCCTTAACACTGTATACATTAAACGGTTGCTGAGTCAGTATACCTTAAACTTTGTTGTTGTGTGGCTATTGTCGTCTCCCCGATCCCGAGATCTTAGGAAGATTACACAATATCCGACCTAATACTGCAAGTCTGCTCCTGGTTGGGGATAGGAAACCATGGCCACCTTGGATGACGTATTGGCTGCCCTGGCCACTGTCCAAGTTGAACTGGCCGCATCCAGGCAAGAAACTGCGGATTTAAAGGCCAGATTCGAGGCTGTACAACGGAATCCCTTTGATGCTGGGGGCCCGGCTGTTACCGCTTCTCCAGCGGTGGTGGTAGAGATGCCCGTCTCCATTTCCTTGGCCACGCCAGAAAGATACAGCGGAGACCCTAATACAGTACAGGTCTTCCTGACGGAGGTGGCGTTGCACCTGTCCTGCAAACCCAAGGCGTTTCCCACTAGCCAAGCGAGGGTAGCCTTTCTCATTTCGTACCTCACGGGGAACGCAGCACAATGGGCTGTTCCATTAGTGAGCAGGGATGACCCGCTTCTATGCGACTAGGGGGCCTTTCGCGAGGAGTTTCTGAAGGTATTCGATAGACGTGCGGCTTCATATACCGCAGACAGAGAGATGCTGGAACTACGTCAGGGCAGCAACGATTTAGTGCAATACCTGAACGCCTTTCGTTGTTTGGTGGCAGAGACCAAATGGGCAGTCTCGAAACAAACAGCGCTTTTTCACCAAGGGCTGAGCGAGGAGCTCAAAGACGTTGTAGCCCAGATCGACCCACAGCCCAAAACCTGTGAAGGCCTCATCAATTTAGTTCTACGCTTAGACCACCGCTTGAACAAACGCAAAGGAGACCACAAGAGCAAAGGGAGGCCTTTGCCTTCCTATGTGACACCTGGAACCCCCGAAAACAACACCACCGCTAAGGCGGAACCCATGGACATCGGAGCCATTCGGGCCAGCCTAACCGCCACCGAAAAAGAAACACGCCGTAAGCAAGGCCTCTGTTTGTACTGCGACAAGAAGGGGCATTACGTACGTGAATGCCCGGCCAAACCAAAGAACAGCCAATTCAGGGCCAACAGAACCGTGACCGCGCAGTTGACGTCCAGGCGGAAAACTAACGGACTCCCAGAACAGCGAAGGGGCTTCTCGGAGTCATTATAGTATCCCTTCTTTGTCACGCCTTGATCATGTAAGACAGCAGCACCTGTACATCACCGTTCGTGTATCCGTGGATGCCAGGTGGATTCCGGTAGAAGCCATGGTTGACTCGGGGGCCACTGGACTTTTCATGGATGAAGAGGTGGCACTGCGGTTGGGCATTGCCCTCATACCCAAAGACATACCGGAGGATGTCTATGCCGTGGATGGGAGAAGGCTGGTCACTGGCCCTATCGGACACCATACAGGCGTTTTGCCCGTGAGATACGGGGAACAGCACGAGGTGGGGATGGACTTCAGTATCATCCAAGCACCACAGTATGGGATTATACTGGGTCTGCCGTGGCTCAAGAAACACAACCCATCCATTGATTGGGTATCTCACACAATCTTGATGACGTCTTCGCACTGTCTCCAACACTGTGAGGTGGAGACGGGGTCTGCCACGGGTCAGAGGTTGGCTCACTCGGTGGCCACAGCGGCGGAGAAAGCGGTTTCCCTGCCCGGGGTATACCACGACTTCGAGGACGTCTTTGACGAAGTGCGGGCCGAGGTCCTTCCTCCGCACAGGGTATACGACTGCCAAATCGACTTGGTTCCAGGCGCCTGTGTACCCAGTGGCAGGCTGTACGCCTTGACGGAGCCGGAGAACGTTCATCTGCGCTCCTACATCGACAAGCTCCTGGGGCTGGGATTCATCAAACCCTCCAAGTCCCCTGCAGCATTGCCACTCTTCTTCATCCCTAAAGCCAATGGAGAGTTGAGAACCTGTGTAGACTTCAGGGCTTTGAACGCTATTACCGTGAAAAACTGGTACCCCTTGCCTCTCATAAGCGTCTTGTTGGAACAAGTGAAGAAAGCCCGGGTCTACACGAAGCTCATCCTCAAAGGGGCATACTATCTTGTACGCATGCGGAACGGCGACGAGTGGAAGACGGCATTTAAGACCAGATTCGGCCTCTTCGAATACCTCGTCATGCCGTTCGGGCTCTGCAACGCCCCTGCAGCCTTTCAGTACTTCCTAAACGAGGTATTCCGCGACATTATGGATGAGTACGTGGTGGTGTACATTGACGATATTCTCGTCTACTCAAACACAGAGGAGGAACACGTACGACACGTATCAACGGTACTCCAGAAACTCAGAGAGAACATGCTGTTCTGTAAACTCAGCAAATGTGACTTCCACGTCACATCCGTGGAGTTTCTTGGGGTAATGTTGAGCCCGGATGGACAAGAGATGGCAGAGCGCAAGGTCAGGGCTGTGGAGGCTTGGCCGACGCCTCAGGGAGTGAAGGACGTGAAATGCTTCATCGGGTTCGCCAATTTTTATCGCCGTTTCATCGATGGGTTTTCCAGGCTGGTGGCCCCGATTACTCAGCTGTTGCAAAAGTCACAGCCCTTCGTGTGGAATGCGGAGGCTCAGACCGCCTTCGAGGCTTTGAAGAAAGCATTTGTTTCGGCACCCATCTTGGCTCATCCCAACCCGGAATTACCATACGTGGTGGAGGCGGATGCCTCGGAAGTCGTGGTGGGGGCCATTCTGTCACAACGGCACCAACACACCGGTGCACTACATCCCGTGGCCATCATGTCCAGGAAGCTGAACGACGCGGAAAGAAACTACCATATAGCGGAGATGGAGCTATTGACCATTAAGGACGCCTTCGCGGAATGGAGACATCTGTTAATGGGAGCCAGGCATGTAGTGACCGTGTTCACGGACCACCGCGACCTGCAATTCATGACGGCGGCCAGACACCTTTCACCTAGGCAGATGCGGTGGATGCTTTTTTTCTCCGGGTTTCACTTCCACATCACGTATCGGCCTGGCACAGAAAACAAGAAAGCGGAAGCACTTTCCCGTCAATCTTCTGTTCTGAAACCAATGCCCGCACTCCATCATTCCTCCGGATGTGGTGCTCGGGCGACACAGCCAGACACGTTCCTCAAAGGTATCCAGAGGGGGATACAAACCTTTGCCTGGCTGAGTTGGCTTACGTGCCACAAAGAATGGCAGGTTAAGGACGGGATGCCGGTGTATGGTCGCCGTTTGCTAGTACCTACTCCACGGCTCAGGAAACAAGCCTATAATTGGTGCCACCTGTCACCCTGTGCAGGCCATCTGGGGTTTGAGAAGACTGTGTCCAGCCTGGGGAGGCATTTCTGGTGGCCGTCCTTAAGAGCGGATGTCCGGAGGTGGGGAGAAGCCTGTTCCATCTGCGCCGCCATGAAAACGGACCACAGACGTCCACAGGGCCTACTTCGACCTCTTCCAACGCCCGGCAGGCCATGGGAGAACATCTCCCTGGATTTCGTCATGGGATTGCCGGTGGACCAGGGCTGTACGGCGATCTTAGTAGTGGTGGACTATCTCATAGCCTGTAAGCAGGTGCCCTCGGCTGGCCAACTGGCCTTGCTCCTTCTGAGGAATGTGGTGCGATTGCACGGACTGCCCAGCTTGATTGTGCCTGACTGGGGATCGCAGTTCACGGCCCAGTTCTGGAGGACGTGGTGTTCAGCGTTGCACGTCACATCGGCTATGTCGACGAGCTATCACCCTCAGACGGACGGCCAGATGGAACGCCTTAACCAGTCCCTCAAGCAGTACCTGCATTGCTTTGTCGATCAGGGAAAAGAGGAGTGGGAGGATCTCCTGTGGCTTGCGGAGATAGCATATAACAATGCCACTCATAGCTCCACCAAAGCATCCCCTTTTTATAGCAACTATGGTCATCACCCCAGGTTTTTGCCATTCCTACACCCCGTCAAGGACCTTAGGGTGCCGGAGACAGCCAGGAGGGTGGCGCACAACAAGGAAACGCTTATACGGTCTAAGACGTTCTTGGAGGCAGCCAAGGCGATGTACAAAACCTCGGCGGACAAAAGACGGCGGCCTGGGCCTGTGTATGCTGTCGGGGATTACGTCTGGGTGTCCACCAGGAACCTGCGGTTTCGCAAACACAGTGTGTTTCATCCCCGGTACATCAGACCCTATCGCATCGCTAAGTGCATCAGCCCTGTGAACGTGCAGGCTATGTCTGCTTGGACACCTGCGGGTACATCCTGTGTTTCAGGTGTCCCTGTTAAAGCCCTCAGCTCCTGGCAGACGAGCGCCGCCCGTGTCGGTGGCAGTGGACGCTGATGTGGAGTATGAGGGGGCCGGAATACGGGATTCCAAGTGGCGGGGTAACAAGCTGTGGTATCTCGTGGCTTGGAAGGGGTATGGCCCGGAGGAACAGTCGTGGGAGCCCGCAGCTGAAGTTCATGCCCCTCGGATGGTGTCTTCTTTCCACAGGAAGCACCCTGCCTGCGCAGGCCCCGTGGGAAGGGGCTGACGGGAGGAGGATGTACTGTCAGGAATTCCCGGTCTGCTGTGTGGCGCAACGAGGCAGGACAGCGCAGGACAGCCGCAGAGCCTGGTATCAGCAGGCGGACCAGGAACTATGAAGACCAGCATGCCTGGCGTGACCAGCGCACACACAGAAATGCGTATTTAAGGCGCACAGGAGCAAGGGACAGTGTCGGATATTATGATCCTTGCCGGCCTCCTTGTTTGCTGCAGAAACCTTGTTGTGCATAGAAGCCGGACCCGTGTTGTACTGCGGAAGACCGGGGACCCGCTTTACAGAGACTCAAGATCCCAGACGGAGGTAAGGCAGAGCGGCTGCTTGTTTTACCATCGCACCGAAGGAGTCTTGGTTGAGTGTTGATTTCTACACTCCCAGGACGGATATTGGGCAGAGACGCACACCAAGGGAGGTGTTTGCCGCGTCTCTGCTTGGGTATTGTTGGAGGCTTTCTGGAGAGAAACCGAAGAGTGTAGTAGCTGTCCCTAAACACGTGTGCACCGGTGTAGAGCTACCCTGTGTTCGGAAGCTGAAGGTAGAGCGGCTGCTCCCTTCAACACAAACAGGACACTACGGTAGAGTGCTCGGCTGGGCATTCCCGAGTGCTCTTTAACTCAGCGCAAAGGTCATCTATACAAGCGCTGCCACGCAGAGGTCAGAACCAGCCCCGTTAGCCGTATTCGAACGGCATTGTCGGCCGTTACTCTGGACGGTGCCCTCTGTTGGAGAAATACCGGGACCGGTATTTATGCGGAGGACGGTTGGAACTCAGCCCTGCTAAGGACCAGGGCGACGGCTGATGGGTATCGTTATACATTGTTGTTTCGTTATTATTTATCTAGATGAGGGTGGGAGTAACCCTCACCATAGCGAGACAGTGAAGCACTTATTCACTATTTCCTTTACCCTTAACACTGTATACATTAAACGGTTGCTGAGTCAGTATACCTTAAACTTTGTTGTTGTGTGGCTATTGTCGTCTCCCCGATCCCGAGATCTTAGGAAGATTACATTGTCATGGTCCCAGTCTCTTCTGATCTGTGACCCTTGCCTATCATGCCAATGAGGAAAATGGCAGGGGTGACTGCCTTTGAAGATCGGGTATTCACTGGTTGCAGGTTACTTCCTGGATCTTGTGTAACCACTCCCTGTCTTTGTTTCTCTTGGGCGTTTTCTAACTGCTGCTGCTTAGCCGATGTTGCGGCGGCATCTCCACCGCGCTCAGCAACGCGGGCACCTTTCGGCGGCATCTCTGCCTCCACAACCCCACGCCTGCCATCCAAAACAGCGCACCAAGCTCCCCTCGACCAGGACCAAAGCCGATGCACAAAAGGAATTCGGAGACCAGAGAGCACCAAATGCCGATACGTAAGGAGACACCAGAGCATCAGGGGATCTTTTGCAGGTATTCCTGTATAATTATGCCTTTCCCCTCTTAGTCAGAATCCATATACCTTTAACCCCAACAAAAACCAGCAAGGTTCAGATGGGATTCAAAAGGAATTCATGGGGGTGTAGGGGACGGTTGGCAACAGGAGTTCATTCGGCCACAGTAGCGGCCGCCATCTTGCCTCGAAATGGAGGTTTTTAATATAAAAAAAATAGCTGTTTTTTCAACTCAATTTCAATATTTTTATTTTTTCAGCTGCTACTTTCTATAGGAAAACTTTGAAGGATCTACGCAAATGACCAATTGCTGGAATCAAAATTTTGGCTACTTTTCAGAAATGGATAACATTCCGGGATCCATTATTGGTTTTAGACCCATTGCTACCACTACCTGGAAGGAAGTTGAAAGCACAAAAAAGTAGGAAAAATAGGCTATGTCCCAGTAACATGCCAAAACTGTGTAGAAAATATTGAATTTCTGACAAAACGTTGCCTGTTCCTGAAAGCTAGGAAGATGGTGATTTTAGCACAACAAACCCTTTGTGGATACCACTTGCAGAGAAAAAACGAGTCCCTTTCTTCTGCAGCACTTCGTTCCCATTTTTCCCTAAAAATCCAAAATGTAATTTATTTTGGCTAACTTCTCCGTCCCTTCCAGGGGAATGGAAATTTGCCTAGCTTAGTTTCAATTCTATTAAGGACACTGAGGCGAGGATTATGCTATTCTCTTTTCGCTTTATTCGTATTACAAACTCCACAGCAGCTTTATTAACATTATAACAGAACCTGTATCCCCAACAGGGAAAAAGCTGTCAAAGGAAACAAAGTTCGAACAGGGCTGATCCAAACTACCAAGCCCATGAGTCCATGCAACAACACCCTTATAGTCCTTTCTCAGTGTCAGTAAGCCATAGAAAGTCTCTCCTTCCTAGCTGTCCCTTCTCTTTCTTCACGCGTACGTCACAGAATCACTGGTCTTGCTTGGAACCATCATGTCCTAAAACAAAAACACATTGTGTAAAGAAACTGATAAAGGCTGCGCATCAAGCGCCACCATGAAATTGCAACAGTACTCAGAAGAATATCAGTAAAAGCCATCAGAGAAAAAAGGTTACTTACCGCCATACGGGCGGGTTCGCACAACCGTGCCGTGGGAGGGATAATCCTCGCCTGCGTGTCCTTAATAGAATTGAAACTTACCGTTACTAAGCTAGGCAAATTTCGATTCTATGTCAGGACCGTAGGCTCCGATTATGCTAGTTTAAAGCTTACTTACCGCCAAATGTGCAATATCCACCACTGGTTTAAAATAAAACCGTTTAAAGGTGGAATCTGAAGACCAATCTGCGGCTCGCATCAAAGCCTCCAAGAGAGCGCCCAGCGAGAATGCTTTCGACGCCATAGCACCTCTGGCTGAGTGTGCACCAAACTGTTTTGTGTCAATACCCGCTTCTTGCATGACCCAAAGCACCCACCTAGCGATGGTGGGGAAAGAGACTGCCTTGTGCAGTTTCCTTAACGCAATAAGGAGTTGTTTTTCGCCCGGAGGGCGCAATTCAATGGTGAGGTCCTCGTAGGCCTTAAGGCACTGCACCACACAAAGTTTTGGCATGTCGACAAAGGTCAGATATGAAACTGACCTGGAAGCAGATTTCGTACGCCGCCCGATCGTGCAAGTCACCCCCTCCGGGGAGAACATACGTGCCGAAATGTCCAGTGCTCTAACATCCGAGACCCTGCGGCAAGAAACTAAACATAACAACATGGGTAACTTTGCCGATAACTCTTTCAAAAAAAGGTATCTGTTAGGCTGCCAAGACAGAAACAGATTGAGAGCCACATTAACGTCCCACAAGACAGAATAACGCGGCTCAGGAGGAAGTGACAGCCGGATGCCCCTCAAAAGTCTGCAAACAAACGGGTACTCCCCCACCGGAGCATTATCGATCGGGGCGTGACCCGCTGAAATAGCCGAACGCATAGCGTTGATGGTCCGGTATGCTAGGCCGTCAGTCGCCAATTCCGCCCAAAAATTCAGGATGGGAACGACTCCTGCGACCACGGGATCCAGATCCCGTCGAAGACACCAACGTAGCCACTTCGTCCAGGCGGACCGATACCTCTTCGAGGTGCTGTTGGCCCAAGCCTTTGATAACAGAGACTCAGCCGATCCCAAAAGACCTGGGAGCGACCAGTGTCGCCCGAAAGGCAGCAGGCCATGAGGAGGAGAGAGCCCTGGGCGACCAGGTGATGCTGCTCTCCGGCCGGATTCTGAAGAATGTGAGGAAATAGGGGGAGTGGGATTGGAGAATCCCAAGAAAGTTGCAGAAGAACTGGAAACCAGACTTGATACCTCCAAAGCGGTTTCACCAGCACCACCTCCACCCTCTGCCGGTGAAGCTGGGCCGCCAACCGCACAATCCTGGAGAATGGAGGGATCGCATAACCCCGTTCCTGACTCCAATCTTGCAGGAACGCATCATTTACCTGCGCCAGAGGGTCCGGCCTCCAGCTGAAGAACCTCGGAAGCTGGTGGTCCAAGCGGGACATGAATAGGTCCACCGAGAAGGGGTCCAAGGTGGTGGACAACCACCGGAAGACCTGGGTCCCCAGCTTCCACTGACTGAAGTCCCGCAAGTGACGGAAGTGCCAATCTGCGACCTGGTTGGACTGGCCTGGTAAGTACTATGCCGTCACCGAAACATGGTGCGCCAAGCAAAAACCCCAGAACTCCTTTGCCAAATTTGCCAGGGCCTGGGAGCGAGAACCTCCTAGGTGGTTGATGTAACGCACCGCGGAGACGTTGTCCATCCTCAGCAGGATACACGAGCGCACTCTGTCCTTGGTCCAGCATTAGACCGCAAACGATCCCGCTAAAAGCTCCAGCCAATTGATATGGAGCTCTTGTTCGTCTAACGACCAAGCGCCTCCAGTAGAAAAATCGCTGCAGCGGGCTCCCCAACCCGTCCTGCTGGCGTCAGATTCTATGACGACATTGGGGGCTGCCCCGAAAATGGCTCTGCCATTCCAGGCGTCCATGTGGGAAAGCCACCAGGACATTTCCTCTTTGACCTCGACGGACAGAGGAACCAGTTGGTCGTATGCCAAACCCCTCCTGAGGTGGTGTGCCTTGAGGCGCTGCAGCGCACGGTAGTGCAGGGGCCCCGGAAAGATTGCCTGGATGGATGACGACAGTAGCCCTACCACCCTGGCAATCTGCCGGAGGGAGACGTGTGTTTTGGAGATGGTCTGGCGCAACAGATGCCGAATCTTGGCCATCTTCCCGGATGGGAGACTCAAGGATGTGTGAATCGAGTCCACGACAAACCCCAAGAACACTATGGTTTGCGTCGGGGTAAGAACGGGGGGACCTGCAAAGGAATTACAATCCGACACAAGCCCCCAAGGCGGAACAGGGTCCCGCAAAAGTGAAAACACGGGCCCCGCCGCCCACAACAATAAAAACGGCAGTAAACCAAAGCCCCCGCTCCCAACACCCCGAGAGTAGGGAAGGAGACTTATCTGGAGGAAGAGGGACAGCTAGGAAAGAGGAAAGAGGAGGGACAGCTAGGAAGGAGAGACTTTCTATGGCTTACTGACACTGAGAAAGGACTATGAGGGTGTTGTTGCATGGACTCATGGGCTCGGTAGTTTGGATCAGCCCTGTTCGAACTTTTTTTCCTTTGACAGCTTTTTCCCTGTTGGGGATAAAGGTTCTGTTATAATGTTAATAAGGCTGCTGTGGAGTTTGTAATATGAATAAAGCGAAGCGAGAATAGCATAATTGGAGCCTCCGGTCCTGACATAGAATCCACAAACCCTAGGTACCTTTAGGATCCACAGGATTTTGGATGAAAAGAACGCAAATTTGGCATGGATTCCAGATGTGGACAAAAAGTTATCGGGGGCCTAACCACGAACTACCCCAAATAAGCAAAAAATGTCCTGCCATGGGGGCAGGGGATGAATGGGAGGTAAGGCCTAGCGGGAGGGGGTGAATGGGAGGTAAGGCCTAGCAGTGAAGGGGTTAATTTTGTTTCTGGATCAAAACATCTTTCTTCTATGAAGTGAAAGGGGAAAAAAATCTGTTCTACTAAATTCTGGGCTACAGATTTAGTTTTTATTTAGTTTTATTTAGCCTCGGTAGATCTCACAAAGCAACGTGTCAAAGAGAGAAGACGGTTAGGTAATGCTTCAATACCTCACTGATAATTGCATTACTGATTCCTTTCTCGCTTTAATACATTACCCCTACCCTCTTTCGTGCCAGGGTAATTGATATGCTGTGTCATGTGGCTACAGAAGGAGGTGAGGGGAAGGGAAGTTTTTTTTTTTATTAACAAGTTATTTAATGGGGTCTGGGAGGTACAGCAGTCTCACAAAGTAAAGAAGCGAAAGTGATAAAGGACTCATTTTTAAATCTGTTTGTTTATATATGTTAATATTGACCCAATACTGTTTACATTTGTGTTCGACTAAACTTAGAAGTCATATATATTATAATAATCTGTGAAAACACTTATAGAGTTTTTCAATCGACCGATTGGAATTATCTTACTCGTTTCGAATACTTGGTATGCATTAAACGAACAATGGTAAAATAACTCGTTAAATGAACACTTGGAGTGTCAAATGTATATCATTTCTACGAATCCACTGAATATTTTCGAGCGAGTGACTTTATTGCAGCTGATGAGTACATTTTGTGAAAAAAGTGACTTGAAAAAAGATGCCACGAAAGGAAAAAAAATACGCTATTCTAAAGCATATCATTGTTGTCATGGTTCTGCCTCAGTTCCACGTTAAATACACGAGTGGATGGCAAGATTATTCTACGTCAGTACTGTGCTTTCTTTCTACAAACCATTGCAATTTGGTTCTTGGTAGAATACGTGGGTCAGTTGAGGAGAACCAAACTACAATTCCCAGAATGCTTTAGGTTGATAAATAAAAACGCAGATAGGGTCATTATGTCCCAAGTGGCATAGGGCCAGCTGGCAACAATCTCCATGTGACGTTTAGAGCTGGCATTTTCAAAAGCTTAACAAGCTGAACATAATCCTCTACCTGCTAAGCACTTGAGCGATGGAATTCATTTCTAAATTTGGAGAAGAGTAATATAATATAAGGTGCGCGTTATTTACGTCAACCTTTAGCAACTGCTTTCGGTGTGAGTGTCAGGAGCAGCGAAGGAGGGGTTAACAAATGGCGCTGTGTGACGCACATCATTGTTTATAACCACAACATTAAGCAAAGACCCCTGACTCTGAGACACGAATTCCTTACCAGATTGGTAATGCTTCACTTGCTCAAAGCAGATTGCCCGGCAGTTAATCCTTCCCCGGGCTGATAAAGGTAAACTTCCTTCTGTATAAATTAAAGTTCAGAGGTATTTTGTTGCCACTCCTTCTTGCTTCTGTGTCCACAAATTAACCCATTAAGTGAGATTTACCTGCTGCTTAATTGACTTTAAATTAGTGCTGCAGTCAGCCCACCTTTGGTGGTCCCTTGATGGCTTGTAAAAAGCGATGCAGGGCCGCCTGACATTGTGCATTCTGCAGACGTGACAAGCAGCCTCGCACTGATGCCTGGACACGCAGTGCAGGAGTGCCCTGGAACTATTGGGACCGAGAGACATTTGAAGAACACCAGACCCCTCGGGGGTGGCAGAGCCTCTTTTAGCTCAGTGGACTGTTATGTTGCTATGGCTATTAGAGGAAAATCCCCATAGATTTGTGCTGGAATGTCCCAAACCCCAGGGTTGCTTTCTTAATTCTTTCTAATTTAAACTCCATTTTTCATGCTTACGAACGAAGAAAATAAAAATATGTATCCCAAAACTGATTCGAAAGGATGGGATTAATTATGTCCCATCATGTGCTTGCTGCTTTTTCGATGTTATATTCTAAAAATCTGTGACAAAGGAATTTGTTTTTATGTTTGTTTGCTATTTTGTAAATGGTATGCACGCAGCGGGTCTTCCAGATCTAAAGAATGAAATATAATTTTTAACTATTTTGTGTTTAGCAATGGCCTTTGTACTCCGATATGGTCTAATGATCCATGCTTATATCCGACTTCACATTCTTAGTGGTCTGTTTAATATGTCTTTGTTAACATGTAAAACACCACCTTGAAAATCAGTTGATGTTTTCAATCATATAGTGAAATTATCAATGGGTATTTTGCCATTAAATACATACACAGGGGAGAAGATGTGGCGGTATTGCCAGAGCTGCCAACTTAACAACTAGGGAACCAGGTTCGAGTTTCAGCTCAACATCCTGTGATTCTGGTTAAGTCACTTAATCTCCGATGCCTACCAAGAATGTATGCCGTCTTGTGTAATATAACTGGCACTCATTTAAAGAGCTCCAATACCTTCTAGTCGAGTTTGTGCTATATAAAGCTGCAACCAAAAATTATATATTCTCATTGGCAAAACCAAAGGTTACAGGGACGTTATAGTTAGGCTCAGATTTCACTTGTACAAAACCACAGAAAATCAGCAGTCATAGTTGTCTGAGCTAACTATAACTTACGTCCCCGTAATGCACTGCTTATGACCTCACATATTACATCACTCATGAGATGGTCAATTACATCACTGACAACATCATCTAATGATTGTGAGTGTTTTCTAAAGTTTTTTGGGTGTTAAACGTATATACTAAAGTATCACAAAAGTTAAATTAGTTTTCTTTGCGTACTACTAAGGAGTGATTCTATTTTAAAACCTAGATTATGTGAGTGTCTGTGTAACTGTGAATCTTTGTGTTGTGTGTGTGTGGCTGTATGGGTGAATAAGTGGGTGTATGAGTAGTTGTATGGATGAGTAATTGGCTGTGTGAGTGTCTGTATGGGTGAGTGAGTGGGTGTGTAAGTAGTGTATGGATAAGTGAATGGGTATGTGAGAGACTGAATAGATGAGTGAGTGGTTGTGTGAGTTTTTGTGTGGGTGAGCGAGTGGCTGTGTCATTGGCTGTTTGAGTATGTGATTGGCTGTGTGAGTTGCTGCATGTGTGAGTGGTTGCAGGGGTGAGTGAGTGGGTGTGTAAGTGGCTGTAAATGGTGAATGAGAGGGTGCTTGAATGGCTGTATGGGTGAGTGAGCGGGTGTTTGAGTGGATGTAAATGATGAATGAGAGAGTGCATGAGTGGCTATATGAGTGAGTGAGGAAGTGCATATGTCTGAGTGTGAGGGTACATGAGTGGCTGAATGGGTGTTTAAGTGGGTGTATGGGTGAGTGAGTGGGTGTGTGAACGGTTGTATGGCTGAGCGAGTGGGTGTGTAAGTGTCTGTATTGTATGGGTGAGTAACTGAGTGTGAGAGAGGCTCTATGGGAAACTATGTGGTTGCCTCCAGGACTGTTTAGGTGACTGAGTACATGTGATAGTATCTGTATGAGTAAGTGAGTGGGTGTGTGAATATCTATATGGGTGAGTGACTGTGTGAGTACCTGTATGAGTGAGTTGATGTGCGAGTATCTGTATGGGGGAATGACTGTGTGAGTGCCTGTATGAGTAAGTGAGAAAATTAGTGGGTTTGTGAGTGGCTTCATGCATGAGTGAGTGGATGCATGAGTATTTGTATGGGTTTGTGAATGGGTATGTGAGTGGTTGTTTGGGGTTATAAGTGGGTGTGTGAGGTGTTGCATGGGGGTGTGAGTGTGTATATATATATCATGATAGACTATGATGACAGTACTATACCATAACTTGCGTCAATTGAGTAAATCGAAAGCTATTTGTTGTTATTGCCTTAAAATGCTCAGATTGTATTTTTGTTTAATTAACAGTACTTTAATTGTATGCCTACATAACCCTGAAAGCCTCATAATGGGCAGGACGGGCTGTTTGCATATAGGTAGAAATTAAGAAAAGACTCACCAAAAGGCCCCAGTACGTGGGTCCAGGTCTGCCCCATGGTACAACGAGGAACTGCGTGCAGCCAAAGCTGTATGTAAAAGTCTGGAACGTTCTTGGCGTAAAGACTATGCTACGGCCCGTAAAGAGCTATACAGGAATAGCTTAAGGAAGTACCATAGTCTGATTATGAAGGTAAAAAGAAAATTCATTAAAGAGAGGATTGAGTCATCTGAGAATTCCTGTAAAGAGCTCTTCTCCATTTATAAGGATCTAACGTCACTCATGAGAACAGTGACCAAGGACCCCTTTTCCACAGAGATATTTGAATCCATTGCTGACCACTTTGTGAATAAAGTGGAGAGGATATATCTGGCTTTTCAGAAGAGTACGGCCGATGATATCCCTGCCCCGGAGACCTGTCCGCGGCACATAAGGAAAATATATCTTAATGAGTTCAAAGTTCCTCCGTAGGCGGAATTGTTAAAAATAGCTCTTGGTATCCAATCAGGCTCCCCTACGGACGTCGCTCCCCCTAAGATTTTAAGGAGTCATCTAGAACTCCTGAGTAACCATATAGGTAATTTGGCCACCTTATCCTTTCAAGAAAGTCATGTGCCAGAGGAATGGAAATTAGCCCAAGTGATTCCTATAAAAAAACAGAACATATCTCAGCTGGACAATCAACGTCCTATCTCTCTCCTTCCTTTTTGTGCAAAAGTGGTGGAGAAATTAGTCAATAGCCAGCTGGTGAAATTTATGGAGGATAACCATCTTCTTCATTTCTCTCAATCTGGCTTTAGAGCGAAGCACTCTACTGAAACGGCCCTTCTCTTCTCCACAAAATTGCTTCGACAAAAAGTGGATGAGGGACAGACAGCTGCCTTGATACTGCTGGACCTGAGTGCGGCTTTCAACACTGTTTCGCACTCTAGGCTTCTCGCACATCTGAGTGAGGCTGGCTTAGTTGGGTCAGCCTATGAATGGATGGGCTCTTTTCTTGCGGATGGAAAATTTCAAGTACATTGCCCCCTTTTAAATCCATGCCCCATTCTCTTAGACAAGGGGTTCCCCAGGGCTCCATACTGCGCCCTACGTTGTTTATTCTGTACATGGGACCCCTTGCCAAGATGGTGGAATCCTATGGGGTGGAAATCGTGTCATATGCCGATGACACCCAATTGGTGGTCACTCTATCCCATAACCCAGTTGAGACAGCAGCTAATTTCTCCACATGCCTTGTGGAACTTGCATGCTGGATGAATTCTAACTGCCTCCGCCTCAATGGGAATAAAACTGAACTTCTAGTGATTGGCCCCTCACCTTCTATTTGGACGTTGGCCTGGTCGCCCTCTGACCTGGGTCCCACACCTACCCCCTCTGCTACGGTGAAGAACTTGGGTGTACTTTTGGACACCAATCTTTCTTATGCTCAACACATTGGAAATGTGGCAGGTAAATGCTATGGCATTCTAAAGGTTCTCCGTAAAATCTTGGATCAACTGCCCATCAAAGCTAGGAAATCATTAGTTCATGCCCTGCTTACCTCCCATCTTGATTATGGGAATTCTCTGTTTTGTGGCCTGAATAAAAAAGGTTTGCCCCAACTTCAATGTTACCAAATGCGGCCGCCAGACTTGGGAAACGTGCTTTACTGACCTTGCAATGGCTCCCTATTCGGGAACGTATTTTATTTAAAACCATGTGCATGGCCCATCGTATTGCACATGGCAAAGGTCCCGTTTACCTTCAAAAGATGCTGACTATGTACCGCCCCAAACGCCTTTTGAGATCCATGGGTAGTATGCAATTTCTGGCACCTCGTATCCATAAAGCGCGGATGGGTGGCCGCTCTTTTAGGTATCTAGCCAGCAAACAATGGAACGAACTTCCTACCGAACTCCGATGGAACCTTCAGAATCTCGGTTCCGGCTCTAACTTAAGACTTACCTATTCCCCAAAGAAAAAATCTGAGGTCCGACCTATGCCCCCCTCTCTGCTTCTTTCATTGTTAGTCTGTTTTTAGCGGTTCTGTTGTACTGCATCCCCAGCGCGGGGACACACTGTTCTTTAGTGTAACCAGGAGCTTTATAAATGTTTTTTATTATTATTTATTATTATAACCTACCATGAGAAAGACTGGCAAGGTCGAAACACGTTGGTGCCATTCTCTTAACACATTAAAGAATTTTGAATAATACAGGTCTCAGAGTGCAGCAAATTTGTTTGTTGATAATACCTTTGGGAAAGATGGTCAGTCCCCACACTGCTCCAGCTGCAGAGCACACCAATTTTCTGCACGACCGCATTGTTGAGATATATATAATGGCACAGACGCATTTTGACCTTGCCGGTCTTTTTCATGGTAGGTTAGTCTTTTCTTAATTTTTACCTATATGCAAACAGCCCGGCCTGCCCATTATGAGGCATTCATTTTTACTAAGTACCATAGAAAGTGTAGTTTTACATATCTCTGCTGCTATGGAAAATAAAACAAGGAAAGAAAGCATACTAAGGAGATTCATTCATAAAGTTTCTGTTCAAAGAATTAGCCCATGAGCATCTGCTAGAGGCATCGTTAGAGGCCCTGTTCTGGTCTTGATTGGTTAAATCTCTCTTCCACTTTTTGAGATTATGCTTATTCGAAAATCTCACAGCCCAATGAACCCTCTCGGTTTCCCATGTCAAAATCTGATTTTTGTTGTTTGCATTACATACTTATTGGTTATTCATTAATTCACCTTATCACCCATCGTTAATGCGAGTTTCAAGCAGCTGCTTCCAGATAGTGGCTACAGGGAGTCTACCTTTTGTTTTTTCTGACAGCATCTGAAACATGAATTTTTCCCAACACGGGGGGCTTCCTACTATTCAGATCTCAAACATCCTTAATGTTTTACTCTGGAAACTGTGCTTGTATAATCTTGGTTTAATCGGGCTGGAAAGTAGAGTGCAGCAAATGACATTTGCAGCTGAGATCATGTATCCTCCTAGTTTGCCCACCAAAAGCGTTTCACAAATAATTGACACAATTTGCATTTCACCTAACACCTTCTTTTAGGGTTGTGTGTTTCCCCTTTATTCCAGGGAAAAGAACCCCAATGTAACATAGTATTATAACCACATCTCTTTTTTTCTTTAGATCAGCGAAATACAAATTCCCATCTAATTTCAAGTAGATTCTAAACCCTCAGATGTTATTCTAATTGCCCCTTGTTTCTACTATACAATGGTACTGTACAACTCCTGCAATCCTCAAATCCTGCACTGAGAGCCAAAGGGTTTAATTTATACCACCGAAAAACTACCGCAAACAAACTTGTTGTGCTGAAGCGTTGCAACTATTCACGTCTCACTGATCTGGATTACTAAAGTAAGACAATGTCCCTAACTAAAATAGCTTAAAACCATAGTCCTGTTGTTACTAAGAATGGAGTGCCCTTCGTTTCCATACTAAAAAGTAATAGCACGCAAAAGAACATCAAACAACATTCTACCTTATTTTTTCGTAGAGACATCACTTTGAGATGTAGATTTAATTATTTGGTTTTCTGCAACTTGCATGTAGAAAACATGAAAGTAAATTATGAATCATCTTTACCAGAAACCTTACTCCCCTGGTGTCTAACGGTGAAGTTTCTAAAGCATTGTTTTTAATTAGGTCTTTATAAAAATGAATCTAACATAAACGGAGAAAAATACTATGATCACAAAAGCTTCCATCCTAATGGCTGTGGAGGTTTGACTATAGCTTCATCTGTCTTACCTGTTTCTGATCTTTATCTGCAATTATAATATTTTCTCTACAGCACTGCATTTATTTTCAACGTTCAACTTATTGTATGTAACTAGATTTCTTTGTATATTGAATCATTTACCACTTACATCGACCAAGCATTGGGAATCTCCGACATAGGTGTCATGAATATGGGACTCTGAAACATCATTTCTGGCACATTGATGCAATCCTGAGACTTATTCCAAAGAAGACCCTTGATATCATTGCATCAGTGTTACATCTGTTCACGTGGCGGATATAATATTGTTGGAGGCTAGACAGTTGTGGGATAGACCTGAGCAAGCGGAAAAGCAGACTTTGCTTAGCTTAGAAGGTTAAGGTGGCGCTGGGAAACCATATTGGCTTGTTTGATACAATGTGCTGTGGCTAGTTAGCAACTGAGTTGCATTCAAAACAAGCGATTGTAAGAATTTCACAGTAAGATAGTAATTTGAAATAGTAGGACAGGTATAATGTTTTCTGTCTGATTCTCTACTATGTCTTCACTGTGGCAGGTGAGGGCATATTGCCTTAGTTCTATGCAGAGTTAGAGTGAGGATTTGGCTGGTTATGGGTTTTGGAGAGAAACATGTAAAAGCAAAGACGAGTTGATGGGGAGAAGGTGTTGGGTGAGGATGTTGCACTGGGGAGAGTCTGGAGGAAAAAGAAAGACCAGACTCAATAGTCCATAGGAGGAACCCGATTGTTGTTGGAAACTTCAGGAACACAGGTGGGTAAACCTCAAGAGCACCACTCTTTGAACAGAAGAGGGGGAGATAATGGCTCTACAAGAGCTTTCACCTGTGTGCAGAAGAGCTTAATACTATTACGAAATGTTGTCATATTAGCATCTTAGCAAAATGTTTGAGGGGCGAAAAGGAAGTAGAATTAGTTTAAGGCGAATTAAGACACAATGGGAAATGAGTAAGCCTAGTTTTGGGTTGTGTGGTTAAGAGAGAATGATGTGCATTACTTTTATCATCAATGTTTGTAAAATGATTTTCAGGTCGATCAAATAGACAAAAAACTGAATTATAAATGGGGGAGGTGCTTTGTTTGGTGCGAGTGAGAAGCGAGGCCAAAATTCATGTACATACCCAGACAAAGTAGCTTTAATCATCAGGAACGGATAGGTAACCAGTAGCCCAGTTATAATGAATTTGGAAAATGTCAAAAACGTGTGGGGCAATGTGTCAGTTTCCTGCACAGAAGTTGTCTGAGGTCAAGGTAGCTATCTATGTTCACCAGTCCAGTGTTCTCTGGAGCATTTTTTTTTGTGTCATGTTCATCTACTTAGTTCTTAATCAATATTGGACTATCTAAGCTCTCTAAGTGATCATGTTATGTGGCTCTTCAGTGTTCACAAGTCGCTTTTGTATTTAAGTATACTGGTACTAGTTAATGTCTCAATTCATTTTTTTCATACATCTAACATCCTGTACAACCTAACAATCCCTTCCAAAGTAACACTCCTCCTTACAAAAAAAATGTCTATACAACATGTAGACTATATAGCGTACTGCACCATTTGTGCGTTAACTTGGCACATCCACGCTAATCTGGCGATCATCCTTAATCCGCTGTAAACTGTGCGGTGCCTCATATTATTCCTTTATAACTTTGTACACTATACAGATAACGCTTACTAATTTTCTGTATTGGTTCAAACTCAGTTGCGGTACCTTTGAGGTAGAGGATCATTTAGAAGCTGACATGTGGCTCCTGGGTCACATGACTCCCTTACCTTGGCCTGCCCAGTGAAATACCACCCTCGTATTAAGACATAGTAGCCTTTTTGTTTGAGATCGGTTTGATTAAAGTGTTTCTTTTGGCAGAAATCCAAAGTCTGCATCAGGAGGACTAAAATATGTTGAAGCAGTCAAGTCATGAACAGTGTGGTGGGTGGACTTCCACAAATACCTGTGTGCGTGTGGAGCCAGCAGCGGCGCCACTGGAGCACGATCAGCAGTTGCTGCGTCTCTTAAAGTGACAGGGGTGCATGAGTTTGGTGGGGCAGAAGCTCCGCCAATTTATATTGGAGTTCCTACTCCCAAACTCTAAATGGGCCCCATAATTGCCAACAGTTCTTATGATGCATTTGACTCCTTCATACAGTACTTCCAGGTTTCCTGTTACAAACATGAGTCTGAACGTCCCATCAAAAAAGTCCATTTAGGTAAAAAGCCAGAACTAGTTAAAGGCGACATATTTGTTAGTGGGTCCATCTGGCAGCTTTGCTTTAAAAAATATCAAACCAACTGCCATCAAGTATAACGAGCATCCTACTGATGATTTTAAGAAAACAGAGATTACTTATTTACATCATTGTTGAGATACTTAAACAAAATAACAACACCTTACACACCTGAATGAGATTTTTAAAATGAGCAATGTGTGCTGAGGTGCAATAAAATACACAGATTAATCCATAGCAATGTTGTGTTAAAAATGGCAAGCCACATATTTCTCTGCATTAATTAGTAGGACCCTAATAGACTACTGGGTAAATATTGGGTGTTGATGCACGACTAGGGTAGCAGAAAAAAAAATCTGAAATAGAGATGCTCAACAGATCTCCCACCGTATGGTGCAGAGCACTAAGAAGTGAGTAATGGCCACAGCTGCAGGACCACCTACTTTGAACGCTCATCAAATTTTCCACTTCCTTTAAGTGTGTTTTAATTTTAGCAATTTGAGATGAAAGCGACTGTGAAACGTAGAAATACCCTGTGTTTGCCTATCCTGTCATGTGGTCTGCTTCACTCGAGCTGAGAATGAAGGTAACATGCCCTAATGCGCTGTGACAGCCCCTGGTCTAATTGAATGGTGTGCGGCAGAGCCTTCTGTGCGGGTTAATCCCTCTCAGTGGCTCTGTGCTGAGGGTTATCAGCCCTTCTTATCAGAGGGCCCTCTTTCAGGTTCAGAGGTAAAAGCCATTTGAGCGTCTTCTCACTGTGACACATGAAAGCTTTGCCCGGTGCACATCCGCAAAGTGTTACGTGGACTCTGACATTTGACTGCGAACTAAGCTCTCCCACATTGTTATTGTGAAGAGCCCTTTCCTTTCTGAGACCCCGCGTCCACAATGGCTGTTATGTTTCAACGCATTTCTTCATAGACACAGAACGGGTAAAAACCTTTGATACCTCAGGCCCTATTGCTCTTTTGCAGAACTCTGTTGTTAGAGTTATCACACACAGAGGCTGTAAAATCTCTACAGATACAGAAGAAGTATCCTTTAAACAGACAAAAGTCAAATCCTATTAAAAATGCAACTACATATATTGTTTCAGGTAGTATATTCGGATATAAAATTAATGTAATATAGCATTAATTAAGAACATATCAAAAAGTGTACAACAATGGAAAATACACTTGTCAAGTTGAAATTAGTCATTATCAATTTCAAAGAGCTTATAAAATGGGAAGGTTGATGGATATGGGCCAATAATGTTCAAAACAAATTCACTTCATAATTTGTTTTAGAAACTGAGAGTACCATGTAATTACATTCCAGTCATGGAACGTACATAACTGTGCACAGGGAAAGTATTACAAGAATTAAAGTACAGTTGTGCAGTTTTCTATGGGCCTCCCAGCGCCCTCTTGTCCTTGAAAGATTCCCAGTACCTGTAAGATACACAGTCCTGCTTTATGGCATACAACTGTGGGTCCCTGCAGTGGGGTCTCTGCTCTGAGCTAGCTTCAGCTCCTTCATGCAAAGGACAGGCAGGCTGCGCGCCTGCGGCTAGGAACCTGACCACCTTAACATGCATGCCCAAGCAGCCATGTAACATGCACTGAGAACCCTCTTACAAGCAGGGTCTAGCAGGGGGAAGGAATGGCAGCCATGTGCAAAAGTGGGTTTTCTACAGGGCCAGTTATGAGAGTCTATTTACAATGATCCAATTAAACAGCAGGTAATGTAAGGACCCTAGCCATTCACATCCTTTCTACAGACTATCCTCAGATTAAAAAAAGAACATCATGCTATCAACATTTTAAGGATAGAGGAATGGAGAATCCTACTATAAGATCCAACACTAAATAATGAGGAGTGAATGGGGGATGTATGAGGTCACCTCAAATGCAGGAGAAGAAAAAGTAAAAGTATATTGCATGTCTGTGTTGCTTCCAAAATGTAACAAATGGATTAGGGCACTCTGAATGTATGTGTTTGGATCCTAGGGATTAATATTAATTCGCAATTCTGTGAAATATTAGCACTTATGTTTTACATCACTGTGTTCATTTAGAGCACCTCTCAGTCATTTAAGCATCTCTCGGTTCTCTTTAAAGCACATCTTCAAAACACTATCCACCCTTTCAGTGCAACTCTCCAATTAAAAGCACTGGCCCCAATTACAAAAGGCCTTTTGCTTAAAGATGTAATCTTTTAAACATGTTTTCCTTCATAGAATTGTCTACTTTATTGTACATCACTTCTTTATAGCACATCTCATCTGTAAAACACCCCTTTCAGGTGAAGCATCTCTCTCTCTCTCTCTCTCTCTCTCTCTCTCTCTCTCTCTCTCTCTCTCTCTCTTCTCTCTCTCTCTCTCTCTCTCTTTCTCTCTCTCTCTCTCTCTCTCTCTCTTTCTCTCTCTCTCTCTCTCTCTCTCTCTCTCTTTGTTATCTGAAGCACCTTTCTGTTGTAAAGAACCTCACTCTTCTAAAATATCTCTATCATGTAAACCACCTCTTTCCTGCAAACACACCTCTAATACCCCTCTTGTCTAAAGCACTTCACTCACTTGAAGCACTCCTTTTCAGGGTCAGACTGGGACAGAAAATATGCCTGGGACCCAAATTAAAAGGGGCCCCTATTAGCAAATAAGATAGCTGAAAAGCTGGGAGCATTTTGGAGTAAACACACGCTGTATGGATATTTTGCAAGGTATGGAAGAATGCATGCATTTGAGCTTGCTGCAGGTAATATTAATGGCAATATCAGGGAAATCAACAGTAGAAACAGGCCCACAAAGAGTCGAAAAAAACACCCACACAGTGACCTGTCAAACCAGCCCTTCTGGCACTGCTGGAAAGCACCCTTCTCTAAAGCAGCTTCTCCTCTTATGGATCACCTCTAGTATAGAAGCAGTGTTCCTGTAAACAAAGCCTGTGAAGACCTTGGTCTTATAACACACTCCTCCGCTGTAAATGCCACTCCTTTGTAATGCATTCCACTCCTATAAAGTACACCTACTGTAAAGCACACAACATGTGAGCCACCTTTTATGTAAATAATATCTTGATTAAAGCATCCCTCTCTGGGAAAACACCACTGGTTGGTAAAGAACCTCTGCTATAAAAAGCAATCAACACTTATAAAGTACCCCTCTCCTGTAATGAGGCCATACAGGATAAAACCACAGAGGTTCCAAGCCACACATGGTTAATAGATGGGAGTTTTGTATGGACTTGTGTTTGTCCCTTCCCGACATTACTGTTTCTTTACTGGTGTTCCAGTCCAAGACAGTGGTCGTTCTCTTACTGAGTAGCATATGTGGCCACACTTGGAAGGCACTAGGCATGCTGAGACACAGATTATTCCATGTTATCTGTAACTCATTTGTGTACCTGTCTCTGACTCGGCTGCACACAGGCAGCGTAGAGATGAGCCTGGGAGACAGCAGCACACACCTACTGGGAGAATCTGTATTGATTGTTATAATATTAAACAGATGCACTTGCCCCTGGTGAAGAACCAGCAGCAGCAGATTTGTAAATGCACCTGCAACAATGCCCTTATGCTTTCTGTGTGCATGGCTTTGCAAGTTAGGTGGGACACAAATTGCTGATTTCTTTCTTATTTTGATTTCATCTCCAATCTTACAGATACAATTTAAAAATGTATTTATTGTATTTCCTTACCTGGTGTTTTCCTGCTGGAGTTTATGTTGCCTTTTATCGTCCATCATGCTCAGACAGTTCCCAGAGAAACTTTTGAGCACAAGACAACCTGTTTGCATAAAAATCAATTTCAGAGCAGGCTTCCCCACCCTATGCTCCCATCAGCTTCCCTGCCCCCTATGTGGGGAAAGAAATAAAGGGCACACGGCCATGTGACCTGAGCAGAAATATTTTGCTGTTTCAGGCTATTAGTGGAAGTGTTTTCATTGCCCTGGTGCTAAATCTAAACAGAGCTGCATAATCCGTTTTGTTCTTTCCTTTTTGATGCGCTGCCCATGTTTCCTCTGAGGTCAATGTAATATTTAGTCTCATCGATCAGTTGCTATACCCTTGGTTTTCAATTTGAGATATTTTATTATCAAACAATGTTTTCCTTCTAGAGGTTACATTCATGATGACCATCATAAATGTTTAGCCCATTATGCAGGTCTAATGAAATTAAAAGAATATTAAAAATACCAAGGCCCTGAGGGGGCACTAGAGAGCCTGACTGCAAGATTGCTGCCATTGAGCGAGGCTCTGCTGGCCTGAGCTGCTTATCTGGAAATAATCCATTTTAGAAGGTGTCATCGGGGTCTGCCAGCAGTCTGCCCGCATTAGTGACACCCTGCTGAAAGCTGCCATGCTAAATTCCCACTGACAAGTGCCTGATGGAACGGCCAGCTGCCATTGCAAACCAGAGGACCTAGGCTGCATGCAAGCCTTGGCCTCATTTGTTTGTGACCCCCAAGTTGCAAAGTCTGTGATGGCATGGGGCATGGGGCGATGGAGCCGCTCCTTTTATAGGGTCTGTGACTGGACTGGGACCCCTGAGGTGTTCATGGGGACGTTGCTGGCTGACCCAGCATTGGACGTGGCCTGTGCGGATTGTCTCTGGCACTGTGAAGCGCTATGGTGCCGTTCTGCCTCCGCGCGACTGTGGAGCCAAGTGAGTGGGAGGTGCAGGTTGTGCCCAGGTTCTTGTGGCCCTTGGGGACAAAGGCTGCCTGCTGTCTGAGGTCGGGGGAGCTACATTGCAGGTCTGCCTGCAGGAGCAGCCTGGCTGCCATCCAACCTGACTCTGGGCCCAGGTAGACTTGCCTCTACCTGCAGTGCCAGATGCAGGCCTGAAGGATTGCTGCACTGGGGGCAGGTGAGGAGCATGGTCTTGACTGTGTGCCGCCCATATGGGCCTAAGGCACCCCATTGTTCACCAGTCTGCAGCCTGTCTGCAGTGGCCTGCTCCCCCGGGGCATTGGCTGCCTGGTTGATCCCCAGGCCCCTGCTGGTCTGTTGAAGTTGCTGCCCTTCACCAGGTGAACCCTGTGGGCCTAAAGTGGGAGTGCGGGCGGGACCTGAGATCTCCCAGGACTGGCCTGCTCATGCCCCCTGGGGACCCTCCCTGGGATGAGGAGGACCCTGCTGGTCCTGTTGGAATCGCTCCTTCATTGTGTTGCACTGCCTTCTTGTTGCTGCTCATCGGGGGCACCCAGCCCAACTACCTGACACGTATCACTGCACTCAGCCCTTCTGCCATTGGAGGGGGCCCATCAGGAGTAGCATGAACTGGAGCTTGACTGCCACAATGAGACTGTTCACCTAAATCCCGTCTGCCATCTTGGGACCACTGCTGGGGCGGGCAGGCAGCTAGCAGCCCTCCATTGTGTGGGCTGGAACAGTGGTACTTTCCCTTTCATTGTGGCATCGGCTCGCACTGGGTGGCGGACCGCTCTGAGTATTACTAGTGGCTTTACCTCTGGTCTGACATTCTCCTGGCCCTGCAGGCTGCTGGTGGTCATTATGCCACAGTAGTACATCATTTGTGAGCTGATGCAGTGCCCACATTTCCCTGACCCGCTGAAGTGTCTGCTGAACGTTGTCTGCTGAGCTGGGTCTGCTCGTGCCCCCTCCACATGAACTATCCTGGGCTGAGACGGGACCCTAGGTCTGTCAGCAGTCGATGGTGAAGAGGGCTGCTGAACGACATTTTACTAACTTGCAATGCTGAGATATTCGGCCACAATGGGGAAGGCTGACACCAAAGAAACAAAGATATCATTTGACCAATGCCACCAGATGTGTGCCGGCCGATACGGACCCCAGAATTGATCAGTCAAGCCACTACAAATGAATAGCCCCACCCAGGAGGCAGATATCTGCTCCATGTTTTTAGACTTAAAGCACAGTCTCACACCCATCGACACCAAGATTGATTTGCTAACCAACAGATTCAACTGCCTAAAGGACAAAGTTGACAAACATGATGAGTGAATTGTTCAGTTAGAGCGCCATACTTCAGATGTAGAGGACAACCACCAAGTGGCTGGTGAGAAGCTTTTACAAATGGAAAAAGTACTTGAAGTGAGCTAGAATAAAAATGAAGACTTAGAGGTGAGATCTAGAAAGAATAACATACGGATCGTAGGAATTCTGGAGTCGAAGGCAATAGGCTAGATGGAAAATTATGATGAATCATTGCTGCAGGACTTATTTGGGGAAGTCCTCTCTGCTGTGCTCATCGTCGAGTGAGCCCATAGATCCCTTGGCCAACAACCACTCCCAGAACAACTCCAAGACCCATAATAGCTTGTCTTTGAAACTATCGTGATTGCAACATGATTTTGTACCTGGCCAGAGAACAACAGTCCCTAAAATACCAGGGCAATGTGATTTTGATTTTCCCGGACTTCACTGTTGTGGTACAGATGGCCTGGAGAGACTTCCTACTGGTGAAGCATTCCCTGATGCAGGCTGATGCCAAATATTTGCTCCTATACCCCACCAATCTCTTTTCTATTCAGGGAAGATCCATTTTTTCACCAACCCAAAGGGGGTTGCAAAATTTGTCAAATCTATACTGAAGGATGCATCACGGTCACCCCTGGCTGCAGAGAACTCTGAGCCTGGATGCCTTAGCGACAATTACTAATCCTGAGATATGACCCTGCCTCCACTGGAGGGACCCACTCCTGAGCACTGCTACACTTGACGACACATCACAATGGTGGCTGTGGACCACATGGGCACCCTGACTAGGTGGGCTCTGGCTGCGCGCACATCCTTGCTCCGGCCACCTGACTACCTTGTGGCTGGGAGGATGTCAGCCCTCTGATGTGCCCCTGGTTTTGCTCTTAAGTGCACCTCACCAAACTGGGAGTGCTGAATGGGAGATTTGGATATATTAGGCCTATTTGGGAGGTCAAAGTGGGAGGGAGGTGGATAGTTGGGGTAATGCTGTTAATCACAATTTTTTTACTTTGTGGTATTCTTTCTTTCCTTCTTTCCCAGACCACTCAGCACAATTAAGTGTATTCCCAAGCTGATTGCCTATACTCTAAATGCCAGTTGACAATGTCATCCCTCCCCTACCCTTATGTGAATGCTTAAATGCTTAGCATAGAACATTTGCAGCCTCAATGATTGATGCAAAGTGCAAATGGTGCTGGCATTCCTGCAATGCCATCAGATAGTCATAGGTTTCTTGTAGGAGCTCAACCTTACTCAACACACTCAGGCACGCTTGTGAACAGGATTAATTGGGGAACAATACGTAGCCTACTTTTCGAATTACAGGAGGGGAGCGGCAATATTGCTTCTCAGCAAACTGCCCTGGTGCAACTGCCTTTCGACCCTGCTGGCCACTATGTATTGCTTGCTGGCGCACTCCAGGGTATCCCATTGAATCGCAGGACTTTGAGGTGTAATGCCGAGACCCGAACCCAGTTCCCCAGCTTCAAGGGCAACCACTCTAGCTGTCAGGCTACATACTCTCCCCAGATCTTGAAGAGGTCAGAAATGCCATTGTAGACTCATTTGAGCTAAATCAGCATTTTGTTTCCTACCCTTCCACGGTCTGGGAGGCTTTTAAGGTCGTAATATGTGGTATCTGCATAACAAAGCACTTTATATCCAGCACGGCTCATCAGGTGTACTGGTGAACATTAGGGAGAAGCTGGCATCCTACGAGGAGACCGCACAAGAGGAAACGCACTATTTGAGGAGGGAGGCGTGAGCCCCAGATTCTGGAAGGGTAGACACGGCAGACATTACTCTGGCCAACCTACTGAGTAGATTTCGGGCCTGCAACCACATAGGTAAAGTACAAGATGACATGAACCACCATTATGTTTGGACAGCGACAGTGCAAAGGGAGATGACTGAAATGTTACTCCTCGCTCTATGCATCCCAACAAACTCAGCCTTCTTCCGACCTTATTAACTATTTAAATTCAGTGCAACTTCTCTGCCAGGAGGGCAGGCACAGGAAAAACCTATTTGAACCGTTCGCTGCGGAGGAGGTCATGCAGGTTAGAAATGCTCTGCCGGGTGAAAAGGCCCCTTTGCTTGAGAGCCTAACTGTGGTCTTTCACAAGGAATGGGCTCCGATCCTCATGCCTTATCTGCTTAAGATGTATGAGGAATCCCTCTGGACTGGTGCCCTGCCTACCTTCCTTCGGGATGCCTTGATTGTATCTATACTAAAGCCAGATAAGGACCGCTTAATGCAAATTTATTTCTCTCCTGTACACCAACTCTGCCACTCGACTCAGTGTCACAGGCATCATAAAATCTCCTTTTCCTGTGACTTGTGGTACCGACCAAGGCTGCCAGTTGCCACCATTACTATTTGTCATCACCATGGAGACCATCACGGCGAGACTGCAGCAACATCACTCCCACAGTGGGCTGAGTTTTATGCAACAGGTAGTCCTGGTTTCCATATACGTGGACAATGTGACATTATATGTCAGAAATCTACATGAAAATTTGGACCCGCTAATCTGTGAGTTCACTCTGTTTGGAGGCATGTCCGGCATTAATATGAAGTGGTCTTAGTCCATACTATTTCACCTAACCTCGGTCACTATGGTGTTCTCCTCAGAACACCCACTACGATGGGCTACCGAGTCAGTCACATATATGAGAATATGGCTCAGTGGGAACCTTCAGGACCTCTGGCAGGACAATTATGGTTGTATTGAAACATGGCTTGAAACATGGCTTGAGGAGAAGGTGGAGGGTTGGTGTAGACTGCCACTGTCTCTTACAAGTAGGCTCGCCATCACCAAAATGATAGTGCTGTCCAAGCGTTTATACCTCTTTACAAATTTGCCGATCCCACTAACAATGGCATTCTGCAGAAGACTGCATTCAATCCTTGTGTCGCTTGTTTGGGCAGGCCGACAACCTCGCATCACTTGGGAGGTGCTTATATTTCCCTTTGAGCAGGGTGGCTGCGGGCACCAGACATGAACTTGTATTACTACTGCCCACAGGTACAATTTGCCCACAAGATTCATGGTGCACACTGCGCCAGAGCAGGACCATGCTGCCCCTTGCCCTCTTTCCTCAGCTCTTTACTTAGAACCTAGATGCCCACGTACCTCTGTTGACACTGCTGCCTGCACCGTGGCAGGGCCAAATTTGATATTCTACATGACCCATAGGTGCCAATAATTGACTACACCTCCCTGCCTTTTTACGTGGGATGCAAGCATCTGCTCTAGGCTGCAGAGCCTCCACTGTGAAGATGGAAATGCTCTATCTGGTGGGTACTTCCATCACCCCACAGCAGGAGCTTCAGGGAACGAACTTCACCCCACTAGACATACTCACAAATTAGCTGTGCGCCGCATTCCAATCACTACATGACTCCTCTCCCGCAGCACCTTCTATGTTTCAAGTCCTTGGAATACACTCACATCCCCTAGCATGCGCAGACTAGTAACCAGACTCTATGCTGAAATGCTAGTGTGTGTTACAGGCACAAGAAGTGAATGGGAAACTGACTTCAACATCACTTTCACCAATAACCTGTAGAGATAGTTCTGTGCTCAGTGCAAGCAGATACAGATCTGGTACATTTCAATTTTATACACAGCATATACTACACTCCTGCACATCTCTATAGAATGGACCTCTTTATGGACCACACTGCTTACGATGCTCGGTGCCAAAGCAGTATTCATACACTTAGGGCCTGATTGCGAGTTTGGTGGACACAAACGTGAAGGGAATATCCTGTCCGCCCTATTACGAGTTCCCTTATGTTCCATTGGATATAAGGGAACTCATAATATGTCAGACAGGATATCCTTTACACTTATGATGGAGTAACTCATCCGTGAAACTTGCAATCAGGCGTGGAGTTGTCTTGATATACAATGCTTTTGGTTGCAGATTTTCCACACCATTGACAACATTGGTCACCACGTCTTGCACTACTAGGATATGTCATGGACATCCAGGCTGGGGTGCGCAAACTAACAGTGATACTGGTATGTCTTGACATCAAATCGCTTTACACTGTGGAGGGCGACCTGCTCCCAAACAGAATGACTGGCTGCGACACGCTAGATATCGCCAGGAGCAACTTTCAGCATATTGGGACCTGATGTCAGTGCACTCTCGGTCCAAAGACATCCAAGCTTCCTTAGATGCATATTTGTGGACGAAGGCAGATAATGCACGATGTTGAGATAGCTGCTCATGCGGGACCTGCGCCAATTGATTTGGCCAGCTGAACGCCCTTCCCTAGGTGTCAGCTCATAATCTAATTGCACTCACATATCAAATGCAACTGCTCATAATCCTTGGGAGCTGCTGAGTGGTTCCCTTCCTTTTTTCCCCTCCCTCGCAATTTTCTACTGTGCCTTCACCCAGTTCTGACAGGTGAGATGCACTAATTATGGACTGCCATAAAAATCCTTCTGTTCTTTCATGATAACTGGCTTGCTGAAAGATGGATCACCTTAATGACTGTTGCTGTTTAAGTAAAACTCAATAAACAAATACAAACTAGACCTCTAGATGGCCGATAACTGATCATGGCGATGGTGCATGGTGTTGAATGCAATAAATAATCTCGCACTCAACTTTGGGTCCGTGTTCGTCTTTCCTGGAGGACTTTGGGAGTTTTTGACGAAGTTTGTTTTATATATATATAAATCCCGTGAACAAGCCTTATGTTAAGGCAAAACGCATTGGGCATGGTGGAATCTTGTGAATAAACCACCTTAATTTCTGTCAACAAGAGAGTGCGTCTCTTTCTTTTTACAGCGAGGTAAAACACCAGTTTGCATATATATATATATATATATATATATATATATATATATATATTACCTACTGGCGGTCGCCAGTAGGTATATATAGTTAGGATTTTTTCTCTATGGGATTTTTGAAAATTCTATGTCTAATAACTTTGGCGTTTGTGGACGGAATTGGCTGAAATTTTCAGGAAAATGGCACATTTTGTTTCTGAGCAGCCCCTGAAAATTGGGGGGGGGTTCGTCCAGGGGGGGTCGAGAAAAAAGGGGGGTCCCAAAACGTGTTTTTAACATTGAGTTTTCCATAGGGCGGTTGGCCTCACTTTTAGCCCGAACGGCTGAATGGATTTGCACGAAACTTGGCAAAATTGTAGGGACTGGTAGCCCGATGTGCCTTTTGTAGGTCTCAATATATGTGCTCCAGTGGATTTTGAGAAATTAACGTTTAAAAAAAGATATATATCTGTAACAGCGGACCGGGCAGCGCTCCGGTTCGCGTACTTTTCGCGCAACGGAGCTTTGTGAAGCGAAGCTGATTGGTTCTCCGGCGTCTGTAAACATTCCAAACAGTCCGTAGCGGCCGCCATCTTGTCTCTCGGTAGGATCGAGAGACAAGAGGAGGCCAAAGCGAAGGGGCAAATGACCATAAGGGGGCATAGTAGATTCTCGCTGACCCCCTAGGTTTGATGTGGAGGTTTTAAAAGGGCCCCGCGGGGCAAAAAAAAAAAAATAATAATAATAATCGAACGGCTGAATGGATTTGCACGAAACTTGGCAAAATTGTAGGGAGTGGTAGCCCGATGTGCCTTTGCTAGGTCTCAATATATGTGCTCCAGTGGATTTTGAGAAATTAACGTTCAAAAAAAGATATATATCTGTAACAGCGCTCCGCTTCGCGTACTTTTTGCGTTACGGAGCTTTGCGAAGCTGATTGGCTCTCCGGCGTCTGCCAACATTCCAAACAGTCCGTAGCGGCCGCCATCTTGTCTCTCGGTAGGATTGAGAGACAAGAGGAGGCCAAAGCGAAGGGGGAAATGACCATAAGGGGGCATAGTAGATCCTTCCTGACCTCTTAGGTTTGATGTACCATTTTGCCAAGTTTGGTGTAATTCCGTTCAGCCATTCAGGCTGTAGACGTATGTAAATGTCCTATGGAAAATTGCATGGGGAAAACACATTTGAAAGTGTTGAAATTTAGAACCAATTAAAATGTTACTTTGGTTTTGTATTTGTGTGTGATGAAAGTTAATTGGTTATGTATATATGTCAAATGAGAGGAAACCACAGCCATTTTGTGATACTACTGTCTGAGGTACATTTGTGAGGATTTTTTGGTGGTGAATTTCTGGTGTTTGATTTACACAGTACTAACACTTCTCCTACTTTTAAAAAGGTGAGTTGTTAATTTGTAAGGGGAACTATGTTGTACACTTGAAGATAATTTGAAAAATGTTTTCTGTTATTTATTTGCAGTCCTTCTGTTATACTAAATACTTGATAAAGTTAGTTTTATATTATGTATTACTAAAAACGATAAATGAAAGTGATTATTTTTTTCTGCAATTTACAGCAAGCAATTTCAAAATAAAATGGCTCACAATGAAGAGACCGTGGCAATTTCTTTTGAATTGTCCACTACATTGATTGAAATTGAGAGCACCAATAATGAAATATTGTCACAAGGAGGAGATGACTTGTATGATTCCATTAGATTGATTGAAATGGACAGCACCAATAATGAAATATTGTCACAAGGAGATGACTTGAATGATTCCACTACATTGATTGAAATTGAGAGCACCAATAATGAAATATTGTCACAAGGAGGAGATGGCTTGTATGATTCCATTAGATTGATTGAAATGGACAGCACCAATAATGAAATATTGTCACAAGGAGGAGATGACTTGAATGATTCCACTACATTGATTGAAATTGAGAGCACCAATAATGAAATATTGTCACGAGGAGATGACTTGAATGATTCCACTACATTGATTGAAATTGACAGCACGAATAATGAAATATTGTCACAAGGAGGAGATGACTTGAATGATTTTTTTGATCAATCTGTTGATGGCGAATTTATCGAATGTTTGGAGACCATAGAGTTACAAGAATCATCATTGCAGACTTTTCATGAGGAAATTGCTGATGAGGACATGTTACTAGTTCTTTCAAATTTAGAAAATTCTGAAGAATAAATTTATATTTAGAAATCAAAAATTGTTTGAGACATTATTCATTTTTATTTTTAATTTATGAGGTTGTAGCGAAGTGATTGTAGTATAAAATGAGACTTATAGTATAGAGTGCAACATTTTTATGTTACATGGTAAGTTTACTCATATTTACTTCCCTTCTGCCACTATATTATCTCCAATGTGTATTTGACATCTCTTCTTCATCTCCGGCCTCCTTTCTCTCACTGTGTGTCTCCGATGCATCTTATCGCTGCTATTTTGTGTAATTACAGAAGAGAGTAAAATAAAATAGTTCGGAACGTGAAAAGGGGGCAAAGTAGAGTACCCCTCACCCCCTAGGCCTTTTTAGGCGGTCCCAAAAGGATCAGTTTCTGCTTTCCTGAGAGATTATGGTATGAGTTCCATATGCCACAATAATTTGCATTACAACATGCAAGATATCTATCTCCTATTACCAACTTTTGGAGATATTCGCGCTAAGCGCGAATATCTCCAAAAAGTAACACCTGCCCTGAGCAGTTCTTAGCCATGTTATCCAATGGGAGGTGGATAACATGGCTAAGAGCATTAGCTCGGTAATGCATGAATATCGCTGACTTTTTAGCGATATTCATGCATTGCGGCCGTTTATTATCGCATTTGCGATAAACCTTGATAATAGCAAGGTTTATCTTCGATAATTTCTGACGATGCTTAGCGGTAAAAAATGTGTTGGTAAGCATCGTTAGCGATAAATATCGCTTAACTTTGGTAATATGCACCAACGTCTGTTAACGTTCGATTCGAAGGAAATGAGGAAGTGTTGAAAAACATTGTCTGCGCCATCTTGCCTTTTTTGAAATGCCACACTTTTGTCGTGCACGGCAGCCATTTTAGATGCCTTGACCAGACCCACTCTCTGCACGCTGTCGATTCGTAGCATGGCTTCCCACCCTCGCAAGCATCTTCCCCAGGCACTGGTCACCCCCGCTCTCTGTCTTATGCATCGGCAATAAACCTCCCCCCATCTGCGCTGCTCTTCCCTGAAAATCACACTCTGTGCCCGCCCGACACCTCCCTTTCGCCCTATTCACTACCGCACCCTCTGACACTCCTCTTCCTCTGTGTCCGATTGTCCAGGCTATCACCTAGCCCTGCAGATGTAGTTTATGGCCCCAGCTGTAAAGAATCACCCCTCTTCAAAGGAGTTATAGTAGATCAAGACCCACACCCGATGAGATCCGTCACACCACACGTGTTCCTACTATCTGAAAACCATCCTGTATTGTGATTGGGGAGGGGACCGAGCCTGAAGCGGAAGATTCCAGGAATGACTCTTTGTACATCAAAGTTTTTACAATTATGTGTCACATTAAAAATATATAGCACTCCAACAAAGTAGTAGGAATATAAAACTTTAATAACATATAAATATATACAACAAAACAAAAACAGTAAAAACATTTAAACAACGAAGAGGCCGTGGCAATTTCTTTTGAATTCCTGATGAGGACATGTTACTAGTTCTTTCAAATTATGAAAATTCAGAAGATGTTGCCTGGGGGTGGGTCGTCAGTAGCAGTCTGTTGTGCGAATAGTTCCAAGGCAGCAGAACGCGCTGAAATCTAGATGGAACGAAAGTGATGTCTAGTAAGTTGCCGCCCAGCAAATAACGGCGTGGGGCGCCGCGGGGGTGAGTGAGTCCAGTAGGCACCACAGCTATTCTTACCGGCATTGCAGAATTACTGCTGGGGACAATGCCTGTGCTGTAGCAGGGTCACAGCAGAAACAAAAAGGATTCTGTTGAAGATGTTGTTGGTTTTCAATTTGAAAACAGTTCTGGTGTCAACTGCTATGCTAATGTAGTGGTTAATGTTTTGTTTTCTCTAGAAAATGTAAAAGAGGGGGAGGCAGTCCAAAGTTCCGTTAAAAGGGCAAAGGAAAGGATCGGTGGTTTGAACTATCAGTCAAAAAGGGGAGGGGGTGCAACAATTTTTCCTACCGGGTCACACTGTGCTTTCACCGGAACTGAGGTCTGCAGGATTCTAGTAATTCAAAGTGAGGCTGGCGCCAGCATGGGAGCGCCGACGTCCCGCGGATACAGTTTCGTCACTCCACGGGCGATCATGGCAGTCATTCCCCATCGGGGGTCGGAGACTCCCGCGGCTCCTCTAGAATCTTCAAGGTCGTGGAGGACTACGGTGGTGGAGTCAACCAGTGACCGGGCCATTTCTTTATGCTGGGCCCGCTCTTGCCAGGTCGACCGCCATTTTGAGAGTTCGGTAGCTACTGGCGATCGCGGGGTCAAATGAGCGGACGGGCTCCACCCTGCCGGGCGAGACGTTGCAGCATGGCCACAGTGGAAGAACCCTTTTCCGGGCGCCTGGAGCGCTGAGGGTGCAGCTGGGAAGCCTCCACCTGGGGAGGCGGGAGAGGCCTGTTCGCACCGTCTCTCCCTCCCAGTGCACCCCACGGCGTCTCGCTTGAGATTTGTTATGGCCGGACCAGGCGATGAGGACGAGGGGGGGGGGGTCGGAGGCATGTGCAAGACATCCCCCCCCAGTGTTGTCGCAGCCATTATTCAAGAAAGAAGAAGTGTCCCGTCTGTCTTCGGGCCGGGCTTCCGGTAGATGTCGGCCGGACGCCCCTGGCTCTGGCCCCATGAACGGGTTTCTTGGTTTATCGGCTGCAGCCGGATCCCGTCGGCCTCGGCCCCCCGACCGTTGGTGGCCGGACCGGAAGAGCATGTGGCGGGACTACCTGCAACTCTCAAGGGCCACCGCGGCCGGACTGGGAGAGAGAGGGGAGGGTCGAGGAGACATTCCCCCCCCCCTGCAACTGTTCAGCGTTGTAAAGGCAATCCCCTGGCCGGGTCCCGCTGGCCTCGGCCTCTCCTCCGGCTACACCCTACGTTAGGATCTCCTGGCCGAGGCGTGGCAGCAGGACCCGCCTTATATGGGCTGCTCCCGGCTGGGCGTAGCCGCAACCCTGCCCCACCTTGGAAGTTTCCAGAGTGGGGGCGGATGTTCTACTGACTTGCATTTTCCCTAGTCTATCGATTTTTTTGGCGTGGCAGGCGGTGGGACAGCGAGGGGTGATTTGGTTTCTCTTACTGTTTTTCTGGTCTCTCACCACTGGCATATTTTAACGTTTTCTTGTTTCTAGGACATTAATAGGTTTTATCATTACGTTATGTTATCGTTTCTTTGTTCGTTGTTTAATAAAAGTTCATGTTCATCAGTGGCCTACTGATTTTCGTTTTCCTATTCTTTTTTTTCCAGGTTGTTTCATGCTAAAGTTTCTGTTAACAGGATACAGTGATCACTTCGTTATTATTGCATATGTCCTTTTCACTAGGGGTGCTCTCTGGTCGGGCCAGATGACGTATCTCTAGTAAATGGTCCGGGTGAAACAGGTGCATCAATCAGTGGGGAGTAGATAGGCATGACAGATTACAACGGGGGAGAAAGGTCCGCATTACGTACCCTTTCACTATTTGCAAAGATTTTCCTACGTATATTTGCAAACAGGGAATACCTCCAAAAAGAACCAATTCCCAAACAGTCAATGTTTGGGGAAACAATCAATCAATGAGGAACGAAATAGGCACGACGTGTTAAAGGTTTGCGTTACCTACCCTTCACTATCTGCAAAGGGAGAGAGAATATTCCTATTCTTCCTCGTTTGCAGGCAGAGAAGATTCTTAAGAGAATCAACTTCGAACAATTCAATGCTCGATTCAAACAATCAACAAGGGGTACTGTGAACACAAATGAACGCCGCTTATGTACATACACATTGGTATTATCAACAGGTTGTTCCTAATGTTTCTATTTTAGGGAGGTCAAAAAGAGATCCCATTAGTGGCCTACTGATTTTGCTCGATTCCTTTTGTTTTTTTACACGATTTTTCGCTATCTGCAAAGACTAAACAGAGTATTGCGACTCTGTGCTTGTTTGTAAATAGAGAATGAACCAAAGAGAACAATCAATCAAATGGAGAGAGAAGCAGGCACAACGGATTACAACGGGGGCAACGGGGGCCAAGGCCTGCGTTAACTACCCTTCACTATCTGCAAAGAGAGAGTACTCCTAATAGAAATGAGGGGTGGGGGGCAGCATTCAAAGCAGATCAGTGTGCATAAACACGAAAATGTTTTTACTTACCACGTACTTGACATTCGACAGCTTATGATATTTGCTATTAAAAAACCATTGAAATTCACTGAAAAAACCATAGGTTATAGACCATATATAGTTAGGAATTAGCATTTAAAAAACCTTATTTTACTCACACAAAACCATTGAAATTCCATATATAGTTAGTTGCACTAACTATATATCGCGCACCCGCAATCCACTGCTGATCATGTCACATATTACATCATTCATGACATGGTCAGTGACATCACTGATGACATCACTGATGACATCTCAAATGACATCACTGATGACATCACTGATGACATCTCATTTGACATCATTCTTGTGCTAATACGATAAACCTCTTCAGACTCTAATATAACCTTAGATACACTCAGTGTATACAGACACTCACACACTGCCACTCATCCATGGAGTTACTCACACACCCAGTCAGTCATGCAAAGAAACAATCTCACCTCCATTTCTTCAACTATACAGTTAAACACACCTTACTTATTGAAACATATACTAACACATATTTACTCTCTTATACAATCCCTGATACAAGTTCACAATGATCGATACAACCACTCACTCATTCAGTGGCTCTCATGCACAGTTATTTATATATGCCAACTCTCACATGTACTGTGTTTAACATATGTACTTACTATGACATGTAGCATTGAGATATCCATTCACTCATCAATACACTCATGCACACAGTCAACTGCCCATGTAGCTGTTTCCACATGCAGTCTTGAACTCATACACCTAGTGAATAAACTGCTCACACATCTATGCATAGAGTCACACACCTTCCAGCCACCCCCACACAAACTCAATCTCCCATAGAAATACTTGGGCAACCAATTAATAACACATATAGCCTCTCGTATAGCTAATGATCAACACATGCAGCAGTTTACATCACAACAGACATAATGATGCACAAATTAAGACAGTTTAGTCACTAACCCATGCATTCAGTGAGACACATTTAATCACTCACTCATACAGTCAGTCACGCACCTACTAAATCCTTCATCCAGACACTTATACATCCACTCATTCTTCAATATGTAAGACATATTTTAACTTTACAGAAACATACTGTCACTGGATGTTGTCATCAGTGATGTCATCAGTGATGTCATCAGTGATGTCACTGACCATGTCATGAATGATGTAATATGTGACATGATCAGCAGTGGATTGCGTGTGCGCGATATATAGTTAGTGCAACTAACTATATATGGAATTTCAATGGTTTTGTGTGAGTAAAATAAGGTTTATTAAATGCTAATTCCTAACTATATATGGTCTATAACCTATGGTTTTTTCAGTGAATATATATATATATATATATATATATATGACTTCGAATCCTTCTGCCTCCTCTCCTTCCAGCAAGAAAGTCACGACATCTCAGCAGGTAGATTTAATTATTTTTTATTGTTTTTACAACACCATGTGCAAGAAGTGCAAATTGCAGAACGGCCCACGCGTTTCGGCTATACCTAGCCTTCAACTGGACCATAGAGTCCCTAGGCGTCTAGAGTGGTTTTAAAGTGCTTACGGGCAAATACCCTTTTCTATTTCTTAAAAAACACTAGACAGGTAACCTCTCTCTAACATTATGGACTGGTTTTACCACCATTTTTCCATTGTTATTTTCTATTTGCATTCTCGTTTCCATTCTCGCTTTGCATGGAAAGTAAAGTACTATTTCAATTGCAAACATTGTTATCACCATTTCATTTCCGTTTCTACATGTAAAGTACATTTAAGTGAAGAAAAAACTATATGGTGAATCAAAAATTATTTCAAAGTTTCTGTACAAGAATATACGCAAAAATACATAGAAATACAAATATAAAGAGGCCAGCAATCTTTTCAAAAGTCAATCTTTTTGGAAAATGCAAGTTTCATTGGATGGTAGTTTGATCATATATTCACCCCACTTTATCTGACAGTCCTATTCCTTATTTTAAATGTAAAGTACATATTCATAAATTGCCGAATGACTACTTCAAAATTTACTAAGACTGTCGGGTTTACTATCCAGAATTCATGTAATCATCTCGATTATTCCCTCCAGTTCTGAACCCACATGTGTAACAATCGGATAGTCATCTGCTATCTGAAATCCACAATCATTTATATTGTGGGGACTATTTCCCAAAACTTTTCTCATTTAAACATAGAGGCTCAGAATCCTTGGGTCTATGACATAAATATACATGAACAACCTGAAGGAAACTTTACTTCTACCAATAGTTCCTAAATATGCATTTCTATTTTCTAAGTTTATGTGTGAAAGTATTGACGGTTCAGGGGAAAGAATCAATTCATATTTACACCCTATTTACAACTATTTATACATAACAAGGAATAGACTTCTAGATATTTACAAATATTGTGCGGTTGTGGACTTTGTACAAATATTTACAAATGTACATACAGTTCTGCATCCAGATTGTGTCCATGTGGGTACTCCGTTCCCATCGCCATGATCATTCTTGATTCCATTTTACGCAACTTCAATGTCCGATCGCCGCCTCTCTGTGCAAGTTTTATGATTTTAATACCAGAGTATCGTAATTTGTTGCAATCGCCCTGATGATATTCATTGAAGTGTTTGGGCATGGGATAATTTGGGTCAATGTTCTTAACCGCACGGAGATGTTGTAGAATTCTTAATCTTAATTTATTGATTGTGCTCCCTATATAATACTTCCCACATAGGCATGTCAGTCTGTAGATTACATATTGGGATTCACAAGTTATGTGATCTATGATTTTTTCAGATCTCCCATTCAGCAGTGTGTATTCAGTGATGTATATATATATACACTAGCTGTACCCGGCCACGAGTTGCTGTGGCTCAGTCTGGTTAAATGAAAGAGAAAGAAAAGAGTAAGCGGACATTTCTAATATGTTAATTTCACAATGCTTGTGGGTACACAATAAGTTTTTGTGACTATTGTCTCTATGCGTCCCTTGTAGTTGTTGTGCAGCAAGCAAAACGATAGGGTCTGTTCGGCCTTTCTATTAAAAACACGCATGTATTGTACACGCGCGTATTCAAATCCACCGTTGTGTATACATAAACACGCGCTAATTTTGCAAAGTGAACCAACTCCTCCCCGCTCCCTCCACCCACTTCCCGGTCTGCCATCCTGACACCATCTGTCCATCCAAATATATGTAGACTATTGTCTCTATGCGTCCTTTCTTGAGGTTACAAAGTGAACCAACACCTCCTCCCTCCCTCCACCCACTTACCGGTCTGCCATCCTGCCATCCTGACACCAACTGTCCATCCTAATATATGTAGACTATTGTCTCTATGCGTCCCTTGTAGTCGTTGCGCAGCAACCAAATCAATAGGGCCTGTTCGGCCTTTCAATTAAAAACACGCGCGTATTGGACACGCGCCTATTCAAATCCAACGTTGTGTAAATATAAACATGGGCTAATGTTGCAAAGTGAGCCAACTCCTCCCCCCTCCCTCCACCCACTTCACGGTATGCTATCCTGACACCAACTGTCCATCCTAATATATGTAGACTATTGTCTCTATGCATCCTTTCTTAATGTTGCAAAGTGAACCAACTCCTCCCCCCTCCCTCCATCCATATGTAGACTATTGTCTCTACGCGTCCCTTATAGTTGTTGTGCAGTAATAAAATCGATAGGGTCTGTTCCGCCTTTCGATCAAAAACACATGCGTATTGGACACGCGCGTATTTGTATTCCAACGTTGTGTGTATATATAAACACGTGCTTAATCGAATCCAACGTTGTGTCAAAATTTCAAAGCAACCGGTGAAGAAATTTCGGAGATTTAAGTTTTTGAACAAACGAAAATTGACAATTTTATGTGTCAGATCAGGCTTTCGATTAAAAACACGCGCGTATTCGACACGCGCGTATTGGAATCCAATGTTGTGTATATAACAACACCCGCGCATTTGAATCAAACGTTGTGTCAAAATTTCAAAGCAATCGGTGAAGAAGTTTCAGAGATTTGCGAAACCAACATTTACATTTTTATATATATATGTGCATGCTGGGACCTGTAGGCGCTGTTCATGAGGCGTCCACATGGAGGTTAAGGCGATTGGATTGGACCATAGGGGGTGGACCAGTTTTTTCAGAAGCAGGGTGGGGCAGGACACTTAACTCTGGGATACTCACCTGCTCTCTGACCGTTACACCCACGGTGCTGAAGAAGGCAAAAGACGCCGAAATGCATTCGCCACAGCGGGTGTTCTGAACTTCATTTGCCATCTGCTCTGGAATAAAGGTGTTTCCAACGTTTCCCCTGTTGTGGCCTTTTTCTTCTTTTTGGAGGAGAGTTGTGGACATATATATATATATATATATATATATATATATATATATTACCTACTGGCGATAGCCAGTAGGTATATATAGTTAGGATTGTTTTCCATAGGGAAATTGCAACATTCTATTGGGAATAACTTTGGCACCGGTTGAGGAATCTTCCTGAAATGTTCCTTAACTTTGCCTCGCGGCGCTCCGCTCCTTCCCTGAAAGTTTGGGGGGGATTCATCAAGCGGGGGCAGAGATAAAAGGGGGGTCCCAAAACGTGTTTTCCCCATGTTAATTTCCATAGGGCGGTTGGACTCACTTTTAGCCCGAACGACTGAATGGTTTTCCACCAAACTTGGCAAAATTGTAGGGACTGTAGCCCGATGTGCCTTTGCTATGTCTCAAGATATGTGCTCCAGTGGTTTTTACAAAAATTAACTTTGAAAAAATATATATTGGGCTACATTGGGCTATATATATGTTAGAGCCCAAATGTAGCCCAATGTAGCCCAATGTAGCCCAAAGATGGCCACCAGAGACAAAAAAAAACAAATGTAGCCCAAATATCAGCCAGATGTAGCCCAACTATAGCCCAATGACAGAATGTCCCAGAGTCTTCTAAAGAACAACTAGAGCGCTAACAGTCTTACTTATGACAAAAGTATGGCACACCTGAAGTCATCTTGATTGGAATAAAGTATTAACACTTAAAACATTTAATTTGCAAAGGAACAAAATGAGGGGGTTCATTTTGCCATAGAATTTATGATTAGTGCTGAAGAAAGAAAAATTAGGGCACATTTTGAGTGACTTCTCAAATCCTCTTATATTTCATTAAAAAAATTCTGATATGCAGTCTCCCAAGATAGCCACCAGAGACAAAAGAGCCCAAATGTAGCCCAAATATCAGCCAGATGTAGCCCAACTATAGCCCAATGACAGAATGTCCCAGAGTGTTCTAAAGAACAACTAGAACGCTAACAGTCTTACTTATGACAAAAGTATGGCACACCTGAAGTCATCTTGATTGGAATAAAGTGGTAACACTTAATACATTTAATTTGAAAAGGAACAAAATGAGGGGTTTCATTTTGCCATAGAAATTTTATATATATATATATATTCACTGAAAAAACCATATGTTACACACCAGTTATAGTTAGGAATTAGCATTTAAAAAACCTTTGAAATTCACTGAAAAAAACATAGGTTTTACACCAGTTATAGTTAGCTGGAAATTTTACTCGCATAAAACCATTGAAATTCCCACGTTATAGTTAGTTGGACTCACTATAACTTGCACGTCTGCAATGCCCTGCTGATGACGTCACATATTACATCACTCATGCATATATTTAAATATTTAAACAGTACTCGCTAATATATGTATTCACTAAGATACACTTAATAAGCCAGTTAACCAATCAATTTTTTTTTTAAACACTGAAAAAAACCATAGGTTTCAGGCCTTATATAGTTAGGAATTAGCATTTAAAAAACCTTTGAAATTCACTGAAAAAACCCATAGGTTTCAGGCCTTATATAGTTAGGAATTAGCATTTAAAAAACCTTTGAAATTCACTGAAAAAACCATAGGTTTCAGGCCTTATATAGTTAGGAATCAGCATTTAAAAAACCTTCGAAATTCACTGAAAAAACCATAGGTTTCAGGCCTTATATAGTTAGGAATTAGCATTTTAAAAAACCTTTGAAATTCACTGAAAAAACCATAGGTTTCAGGAGTTATATAGTTAGGAATTAGTTTTTAAAAAACCTTTGAAATTCACTCAAAAAACTATAAGTTTTAGTGGTGTTATAGTTAGCTGGACATTTTACTTATACAAAACCAATGAAATTGCTCCTATATAGTTAGTTGTACTAACTATATTTCGCGCACCCGCAATCCACTGCTGATGATGTCACATATTAGATCATTCATGACATGGTCAGTGACATCACTGATGACATCTCAAATGACATCACTGATGACATCATCCACGTGACAATCACATACACCTTTTCATACACTATTACAATTTTTCATCACTGTTTGTAAATACAGAGTATCATATTTAAATCCATTGTCACAGCAATACAAGTATCTAAAAATCCACTCAGTGATTCATAGATGTATACACACATCTAATCACTTACCTATGGATTCACTCATACATGCTGTCAATGAACAATAGAACACTATCAAAAATACTTATACATCTATATCGACATTAAACAACAGCACGCATCCTATTCACATATGAAGTCATCCTACTCACTTATGCAAAAAATGGATCATACTTACATATTTACTTAGCAAAACACTTATACAAACACCACTTCTTCTATTCATTTAGATAGTAAGTCATACTTAGTGAATTATAAAACCATTATTACAAGTATACAGTTATCCATACAGTCACTCACACAATCATTGTGTCTTATGTATACTTATTTATATACAACAACTGACACATACACTGCCTTTTATTTTTCTAGTTTGTTGGACCTGTACCTTTGAGAAATATATTTGCTCATCACCACACCCATAAAGAGATTCCCTCACCCAAACTGTTAGAACATGTAGTTTTAACTTCATATATCTACTGAATCAACTATTCACACATCTTTGGACAGTCACACACCCCCCACCGAACCACACACACTTTCACACTCCCATACAAATACTCAGTTAACTAATCAATAACTAATATAGACTTTCACATAGCTAGTAACCCACTGTAGACTCAGTTTACACAACAACTGACAAAGTGATACAGATATTCACACAGTTTAGTCACTATCCACTATATTTAGTGAGACATTATAAATTGGTCAAGTAAACAGTCAATTACACTGCTACTAAATCCTCCATCCAAATATTTATTTATATATATCCACTCATTCTTCAATGTAAATTGCTATATATATAATGCATATTTAAATAACGAAGTAAACCACATTCACTGGATGATGTCATCAGTGATGTCATCATTGATGTCATTTGAGATGTCATCAGTGATGTCACTGACCATGTCATGAATGATGTAATATGTGACATCATCAGCAGTGGATTGCGGGTGCGCAAAATATAGTTAGTACATCTAACTATATAGGAGCAATTTCAATGGTTTTGTATGAGTAAAATGTCCAGCTAACTATAACACCACTAAAACTTATAGTTTTTTGAGTGAATTTCAAAGGTTTTTTAAAAACTAATTCCTAACTATATAACTCCTGAAACCTATGGTTTTTTCAGTGAATATATATATATATATATATATATATATATATTACCTACTGGCGGTCGCCAGTAGGTATATATAGTTAGGATTTTTTCTCTATGGGATTTTTGAAAATTCTATGTCTAATAACTTTGGCGTTTGTAGACGGAATTGGCTGAAATTTTCAGGAAAATGGAACATTTTGTTTCTGGGCAGGCCCTGAAAATTTGGCGGGGGTTCGTCAAGGGGGGGCCGAGAAAAAAGGGGGGTCCCAAAACGCGTTTTTCCCATGTTAATTTCCATAGGGCGGTTGGCCTCACTTTTAGCCCGAACGGCTGAATGGATTTGCACGAAACTTGGCAAAATTGTAGGGACTGTTAGCCCGATGTGCCTTTGCTAGGTCTCAATATATGTGCTCCAGTGGATTTTGAGAAGTTAACGTTCCAAAAAAGATATATATCTGTAAGCGCGCTCCGGGCAGCGCCCCGGTTCGCGTACTTGACGCGTAACGGAACTTCGCGAAGCGAAGCTGATTGGCTCTTCGGTGTCTGTCAACATTCTAAACAGTCCGGAGCGGCCGCCATCTTGTCTCTCGGTAGGATCGAGAGACAAGAGGAGGCCAAAACAAAGGCGAAAATGACCATAAGGGGGCATAGTAGATCCTCCCTGACCCCCTAGGTTTGATGTGGAGGCTTTAAAAGGGCCCCGCGGGGCAACAAAAAAATAAAAAAATAATTGTTTTTTTTGCGTGGATAGCGCCCGGTTCGCGAACCGGGAAGCGGCCCGGGGAGCGTACTATGAGGAAAAAAGAATGATAGACTTTTCAAATACTGTATGTTAATTGATTGTTGGTTTTGTTGATTATTTTTTTTTTTTTAAGCAATTATTTATTGTGTTTCAAAATTTAATAAAATGTCTAACATTTCACTGTCTGAAATGTCGTTATTTTCATTGAACATAGCTTGTAAGGTTTGAGTGTGTAAAATGTCCTCATTTTCAAGGAGGACATCTACTGCTTGCACACATTGCAGTAGTTCTTGGTCCCAAGTTTCATCCATAAATTCTATATAATTTGGATCAATTATTTCTTGGTTGGTCTCTTGCAGGACAATTTCAAATGAAACTTTGTGTTCGCCTTCCATTTTGTCTGAAATTTGGATAAAAAATATATTAGTAGAGATAGGGCACTGTTGGGATTAATTTTAGATAGGCAGTTTTTAACAGTGAATTTATCTTTGGGCAGTGTATAGTATCAGAGTGGAAGTAGGAATATAAAAAAGTGTATGTGATTTAACGTAAGTAAATTCATAATTATACAAGAGAAACCTAACTCCATCCATAACTATAACAGAGAAGTCTATCTAAATCTATAATTACTACAGAGGGATAGTATATAACTATCAGAAAACGTTTACCATATTAACTTATAGTGCACAATATACTTCAGTTTTTAAAATAACAACTTACTTATAGTGCACAATATACTTCAGTTTTTAAAATAACAACTTACCTTTACAAAGAAGTTGAAGTGATTAGTGAAAATCCTATTGAAATGTACACCAGGAAGTATAGTCAAAATGGCTGTGTTTCCTTCTCTTCCTTTATATATATCCAGTTACATAACCAATCAAATGTCAGGTAAAAAAAAAATAGAAAATGAAAGTAACATTTTAATTGGTTGTGAATTCCAACACTTCAGATGTGTTTTGTGAAGTAATTTACCTCAGGGTATTTAGAGAGGTCTACAGGCTAAATGGCTAAATGGAATTTCAACCAAATTTGTGAAAATGGTAGGGATTGGTATGTAGTATGAGCAAATCTATATTTGGTGAAAGTGTCTCAAGGGTTTCTTCTGTAAATTACTTTCCCACCTTTTTTAATGGAGCGCTTCCCGGGGAGCGCCCCGGTACGGGAACTGGCGAGCGCCCCGGTACGCGAACCTTAAGCGTTACGGGAGTCCACCATTTTGTGTTTCGGTCGAATTAAGATACAAGATGGAGGGCACATAATGTTCAGAATGGGTAGAAGGGGACACGGTAGACGTATTTTGACCCCCTAGGTTTTCTGAGGATCGCTGAGGAGGCCCATATGTGCGGAATTTATTTTATTTTTTTTTTAATTTCGCGCGGTTAGCTTCCGGTTCGCGTACCGGGTAGCGCTCCGGGGAGCGTACTTTGTTGAAAATTAGTAAAAAAAGTTAGAGTAAAATAATAATTGTGAGTGATCAGATGTAGGGTAGCTCTGAGAAGAGCTTTTGGGTTTATGGTACATTTAGGTACTTATAAGTAGGTACCAATGCACATTTTTAAATTCAGAATGAAAACTCTGTTCCCTTCATCTGAGAAGTGAACTCCATCTCCTCTGTAGATATCTTGCATGTAGTAACGCAAGTTATTGTTGTACACGGAGCCCATTCCATGGTCTCTCATGTAAGCTGAAACAGATTTGTTTACATGCTTCCTCGACTTCTCAATTTGTGGACAAAATTGGTTCGACCACCTCCATTTCTGTCTTTGGCATATATTTGAATATACCAAGGCAGTTTGAGGAAAAAGTGCCATTAATTGCTCAAAGGTGTCCTTTAAAAGCATTTCCAGACCTACTCCAGTCAAAGTGCCCAAATCATTACCTCCACAGTGCACAATTAACAGGTCAGGTTTTGGCAAATGCATAAAGGTTTTCACCAATGGTATCAATTGGTGACATTTTAATCCTCTGTGGCCAAACCACTTAATTTCCACATCTTGTAAATTGAGGTTAGGTAAATTTCTGTTCTCAGCATACCTCTGAGCCCAATAGATGTAACTATGTCCAACAATCCAGACAGAAAACATGGTGAGAGAAGGTTCTGCTGCAGTCAGATGAAGTGTGGTAATGAAATGGCAGTTGAAAAAATAAGAGTTTAAAATGAAAAAAACTGTGAAGTTTCTGTGTTAATGAAGCAGTAACAGTGATTGGTGGATTTTGATTGCTGAAAACAGAAAGTTCGGGTGCATGGATGAGTTCTTTGAAAGATGTAATTTGAATGGTCAAAAAAAATCATTTAATGAAAGATTGCACTGGATACGCAGGTGCACTGAGAGTTCAGAGTTCAATTGCAACATTGTTGTGTGAACTTGCAAACACCAGAGGTCTTCCAGGAGGTGGTTGCTATGCAAAAAAGGCAGAGAGGGCAGAGGGGGGAAGGGTTTTGATTTGAAAAAAGTGAGGGAAGAGTTTTGATTGGGTGACATGAGAGATATGTGTGAAGAATTACAGCATTTCTGTGCTTTCTATAGCTGCAGCCTCTGGAGTGCATACCCTTTGTTCTGCTGAAGACAAATTGGTGTATTTCTGAGACTGTTTTGAAACTCATAAAGTATTTGCTAAGGTGAGAAAAGATTCATTTAATTTAGATAGAGAATAGTATGGTTTAGGGAGAAAATTATGAAGAAAGTTGTGTATTTAAAATGTTGCTTTGTGTCAAGTGTTTTACAAATAGATTTTGTTTCTTTGAGTTACATAGCCATGTTAAAAGTGACCCTTAAAAAAACGCTTTCATGTGTCTTAGGGCATTGTAAGTCATGTCCCGATGAATGTAGGTATAAAATTGATTTCTATGATGTGTTTAAAATCTTTTTTTGAAAAATATTAGGTTTCTTGAAATGTACTGTTAGAGCTTCAGAGGTTGCTTGGGGCATATTTATAAGGCATTTGAGTCTCTCTGATGTTATTTTTCCCATTTTAACTTAAGACCTTTCCCCGTGGAGCAAGGTCCTTGTAAATATGCCCCCATCTGTGCTTGGCAAATTTAGATTTTAATTCTTTGACTAACATAGCCATGTTAAAAGTGACCCAGAAATGGTGCAAGGGCCTTAAAAAAACGCTTTCATGTGTCTTAGGGCATTGTAAGTCATTTCCCCTTGAATGTAGGTATATCATTGATTTTGTTGCTGTGTTTAAAATCGTTTTTTAAAAAATATTAGGTTTCTTGAAATGTACTGTTAGAGCTTCATAGGTTGCTTGGGGCATATTTATAAGGCATTTGAGTCTCTCTGATGTTATTTTTCCCATTTTAATTTAAGACCTTTCCCCGTGGAGCAAGGTCCTTGTAAATATGCCCCCATCTGTGCTTGGCAAATTTAGATTTTGATTCTTTGACTAACATAGCCATGTTAAAAGTGACCCAGAAATGGTGCAAGGGCCTTAAAAAAACGCTTTCATGTGTCTTAGGCCATTTTAAGCAGCAGTGTAAAAGATGCACCATGTTGCAAGATAGGTTTCAGTTCATCTCCAGCAAGATACCATCAGTTTAAAATGTATATAATTAGCACTGTGTAGGGGGCATGCAGAAGCTGAAGCTTTTGTAAGTGTCAAAGTTGTTGCATGCAGTGCTGCACTTCTGGGTACTGTTTCATATGCTGGACTACATCTGCACAATGAGATACCTAAGCAAAGGAAACACAAGTGATGTGATTGTGAAATGAGCAAAAGAAATTGCACGTTTTTCAATTACATCACCTGTGTTTCCTAAGTTTACGAATGACATTGTGCAGACGAAGTTTAGGTCTGTCCACGGACACAGAAGAGGTCTGGCCTTTGTTCAAGAGTGAAGTGGACATGACTTACTTCATTGGTAGGCTTTCACATGTATTATGTCCTTTGTATTCTTCAACAAGCGTAAATTTGATCTGCAACCCTGAGTAGGCCTCACCTTAAACAAACCTCTGGAGAGGCCACACCTTATCGTCATCCTGAATTAATCATTTAAAATGTTAGGGACAGATTTATGATAGGTGTATGCCTCTTTTGCGCCACTGTGCGTCACTTTTGTGACGCATTGGCGGTGGAAAAGATTTGCTATGAGGCGACAAAATTACAAATTGATGCATCTAGGCAGATGTGTCATGCTGTAAAAAACCCGTGCCACATGAAACCGATGCAGCAGTGATGCAAAAGATGCAGCATGTTGCAAGACAGGCCTCACTTCATCTCCAACAAGATAAGAAGCTGAATCTTCTGTAAATGTCAAAATTGTTGTATAAAGTGCTCAACTTCTGTGTACTCTTTGATATGCTAGACTCCATCTGCACTATGAGATACCTAAGCAAAGGAAACACAGGTGATGTGATTGTGAAATGAGGAAAAGAAACTCCACATTTTTCAATTACATCACCTGTGTTTCCTAAGTTTACGAATGACATTGTGCAGATGAACTTTAGGTCTGTCCACGGACACAGAAGAGGTCTGGCGTTTGTTCAAGAGTGAAGTGGACATGATTTACTTCATTGGTAGACCTTCACATGTATTATGTCCTCTGTTCTCTTCAACAACTCGAAATTTCATTTGGAACCCTGAGTAGGCCTCACCTCAAACAAACCTCTGGATAGGACACATCTTATTGGCATCTTGAAACAATCATTTAAAATGTTAGTGTCTTGCGACACTTTTGTGAGACAACAGCAGTGCAAAAAAAGCACCATGTTCTAAGATAGGCCTCACTTCATCTGCATCAAGATACTGTTAGTTTAAAATGTATATCTTTAGGACTGTGTAGGGGGCCTGGAGAAGCAGAAGCTTCTGTAAGTGTCAAAGTTGTTGAAAAACTGTTTCTCCTTCAATCTTTTCCCTTGTCTTTTCTAATTTTTAAATACATGTTTTAATATTTTTCAAATGTTTGTTCTCTCTTTCACAGATTGAAAGTATAAAAATAAAAAGTGAGTAATTTAACGACAATTATAAGGTAAATGTTTTGTAGTCTTTTCGTTACATTTCTATCACATTCACCTACTATTAGTTCCACAGCTTCATTTCTTTAACCCTCAGTTTCCTGCCTTTGCTACTTCCCTCATTCCTTTCTCTATTACCTACTTACTCTACTCCTTCCACTCCTTTTCTCAGTCCCTTTCTTCTCATAGTTCCTCACTCTTGTTCACTCACTCCGTCTCTATTACTCTTAGTGTCTTTGACTGATCACTCTTTCACTACTTGTTCATTATGCTTTTTCTGTGTAGTTGAAGCACACTAAGGGGCATATTATGAACACAGCCAATAAAATTATTGCTGTTTTTATCGGCAGAAAACTGCTGCAAAAGTGGTTTTAGCGACACATTTCTGCCGATAAAAGCTGCAAAACTTATATTGCCTATGTTGATAATATGGCCCTATGTTATTTACATTTCTTTGCTGTTTCAATTATTCTTTTTCTGTTACTTCTTCTTTTCTGCTTTCTGTTTTTTCTCTCTGTTATTCCACATGTTTTAATCTTATTTTGAACATTCACTCATATTCTCTAAGAAACTCTTCTTTGTTATTGTTCTACTCTCTTTTTTTTCTTTCACTTCCTTATCTATTTTGTTTTTCACAATTATATCCTCTTCCCTCTTTTCTTCGGTAAATAAATCTATTAAACAGTATCTCTGGTTTAGACCCTATAGCTGTCTTTGTTTTAACATTACTCTCTGTTTACTTACCTTATACTTACTCTTCTTTTTTTTTTTTTTTTGGTTCGCTCCCGGTTCGCGTACCGGTGAGCGAACCAGGAAGCGAACCAAAAGAAATACAGCTTGCCAGAGTGCTAACCATTCTAGCAATTTTTTTTGAAAGGGGAGGTAGTTCTGAAAAGAACTTTTTTTTAATGTTTTTGTTGTTTTATATTTTTTTTTATTTTTCTGAACATTTTTTGTTTTTTTTGTATTTTTTGAACAGTTTTATGTTTTTTTGTTTTTTTTTAGGGGAAACAACAAAAAACAGGCATTGGAAAGGGCTCAACAGGAGCAAAAAAAAAATTTACTTTCTGGGGCGTTTAGAGCACTTGTGATTTTCAAATGCTCTGTTGATTAAGTTAATGCTCATATTGGCACATGACAGTAATGTACCGCAATACAAACAGGTAATCTTCATATGGACAAAGTTGTCCTGAATGTTTGGCACGGTTTCCCGTGCCTCTGGTCCTGACAAAGATACCTGTGTTGATGTCGTGGCCACAGGAGTTGGTGGGTTGTCCTGCAGGTGACGCATCTCTGCCCGGCTGTAGTTTAATGGATGCCACCTGTTCATGTGACGGTGCATGTTGTAGTTGCCGAAGCTATACTTTTTTAAGGTGCCTCTAGATAAGTCCTCTTTACATATGAGGCACGTCACATATCTAGCATTAACTTTTTTCTGCCCTTCAGGGATTGAAAAAAACTGCCAAATAAAACTAGTTTTACGATGAGAAACCCGGGGCTCCTCTACTAAAAACTGTGGTCCCTCTGTCTCCTCTTCCTCTTGTTTATCCTCTTCCTCCTCTGTGTTGCTGATGAACTGTGGAGGTGGTCCTCTCTTCCCATGAGGAGGTGGTGGTGGTGGTGGGGGTCCACCAGCTGAAGCTACCAATGAAGCCATTGCTCAAATATCAAAAAAGGTCTTCCTCTCACAAAGATGAAAGTCAGAGTGAGGAAAGAAGGAGGGGTTTTCATCATTTGGGAAAAACAATAGTTCTAAACCAATGAAAAGTGTTATTTTTAGGTCACCTGACCTAGCCTTACATCATTAGGAAACCAAAAGTGAAATGAACCAATGAAAAGTTTTATTAACAAGTCACATGACCTGTTACGCTTATGTTACGCGCTGCGGAACGCGCCCCGGATCGCTTCCGGGTCGCTGCGCTTCGCGCCTCGGTTCGTGCTCCGGAGCACTTACGGGTGCGCTAACGCGGCGCGTCATAAGACGCATTATGCGGCAACGCAATACGTCGCGCTTTCGCGACGCGCCCCGGATCGCTTCCGGGGAGCTGCGCTTCGCGTCTCAGTTCGCGTACCGGAGCACTTCCGGGTGCGCTAACGCGGCGCGTCATAAGATGAATTACGCGACAACGTGATACGTCGCGCTTCCGCGACGCGTCACGATGTTGATTTCTAACGCGGCAGTTGCGCAAACGGAATGTTTACCGGTTCGCGGACCGGGTCGCGGCATCAAATTAAGCTAACGGGAAGCTTCCCGGTTCGCGAACCGGGAGCGAACAAAAAAAAATATAAAAAAAAAAATTATTAATAAAAATATAAAATATATTTTGGGATTTAAAGAAGAATACATTTTACAGCTACAGATATTAGCTTTTAAAAAACCAATGAAATTCACTGAAAAAACCATAGGTTATAGACCATATATAGTTAGGAATTAGCATTTACAAAACCTTGAAAATTCACTGAAAAAACCATAGGTTATAGACCATATATAGTTAGGAATTAGCATTTAAAAAATCTTATTTTACTCACACAAAACCATTGAAATTCCATATATAGTTAGTTGCACTAACTATATATCGCGCACCCGCAATCCACTGCTGATGATGTCACATATTACATCATTCATGACATGGTCAGTGACATCACTGATGACATCACTGATGACATCTCAAATTACATCACTGATGACATCACTGATGACATCTCATTTGACATCATTCTTGTGCTAATACGATAAACCTCTTCAGACTCTAATATAACCTTAGATACACTCAGTGTATACAGACACTCACACACTGTCACTCATCCATGGAGTTACTCACACACCTAGTCAGTCATGCAAAGAAACAATCTCACCTCCATTTCCTCAACTATACAGTTATACACACCTTACTTATTCAAACATATACTAACACATATTTACTCTCTTATACAATCCCTGATACAAGTTCACAATGATCCATACAGCCACTCACACATTCAGTGGCTCTCATGCACAGTTATTTATATATGCCAACTCTCACATGTACTGTGTTTTACATATGTACTTACTATGACATGTAGCATTGAGATATCCATTCACTCATCAATACACTCATGCACACAGTCAACCGCCCATGTAGCTTTTTCCACATGCACTCTTGAACTCATACACCTAGTGAATCAACTGCTCACACTTCTATGCACAGAGTCACACACCTCCCAGCCACCCCCACACAAACTCAATCTCCCATACAAATACTTGGGCAACCAATCAATAACACATATAGCCTCTCGTATAGCTAATGATCAACACATGCAGCAGTTTACATCACAACAGACATACTGATGCACACATTCAGACAGTTTAGTCACTAACCCATGCATTTAGTACGACACATTTATTCACTCACTCATACAGTCAGTCACGCACCTACTAAATCCTTCATCCAGACACTTATACATCCACTCATTCTTCAATATATCAAACATATTAAAACTTTACAGAAACACACAGTCACTGGATGATGTCATCAGTGATGTCATCAGTGATGTCATTTGAAATGTCATCAGTGATGTCATCAGTGATGTCATTTGAGATGTCATCAGTGATGTCATCAGTGATGTCACTGACCATGTCATGAATGATGTAATATGTGACATCATCAGCAGTGGATTGCGGGTGCGCGATATATAGTTAGTGCAACTAACTATATATGGAATTTCAATGGTTTTGTGTGAGTAAAATAAGGTTTTTTAAATGCTAATTATATATATATATATATTACCTACTGGCGGTCGCCAGTAGGTATATAGAGTTAGGACCTAGTTTTCATAGGAAATCCGCAACATTCTATTGGGAATAACTTTGGCGCCGGTTGAGGAATTTGCGTGTAATTTTCCAAAATTTAGGCCAGCTCCGCTCCGCTCCTTCCCTGGAAGTTTCGGGGGGGATTCGTTATGCGGGGGCCGAGAAAAAAGGGGGGTCCCAAAACGTGTTTTCCCCTTGTTATTTTCCATAGGACGAATAGACACGGCTACAGCCCGAACCGCTGAACGGAATTACACCAAACTTGGGAAAATGGTAGGGACTGGTACGCACTGGTGCCTTTTGTTTAAATTATGTAAATCCCTCCAGTAGTTGTTGAGAAAATTGAATTTGAAAACACATATATATCTATATGCGCGCACCGTACGCGTAACCGTACGCGTACGTACGCGTACCTCTCCGTGCATGAGCTGCATGCTGATTGGCTGCCACTGTCTGTCAACACTCCAAAACAGAAATTGTGGGCAGCCATCTTGTGCCTCGGTAGCCTGAGGCACAGGAAAGCAGAAAAACAAACGTGTAGAACTCAAAAAGGGGGCAGGGTAGAAGCACCCTGACCCCCTAGGCCTGCTCAGGGGGTCCCACAAGTACCCCCAAGGCAAAAAAAAAATGGGTCAGGGTGCTTCTACCCTGTCCCCTTTGTGAGTTTTCCACCTTTGTTTCACTGCTTTCTTGTGCCTTGGTTCTACCGATGCACAAGATGGCTGCCAACACTTCCTGGTTTGGAGTGTTGACAGACAGTGCAGCCAATCAGCATGCCTTCCCGAGAAAGCTGCATGTTCATTGGCTGTCAACACTTCTAACCAGGAAGTGTTGGCATCCATCTTGTGCTCGGTAGACTGTGGCACAAGAAAGCAGAAAAACAAACGTGTAAAACACAAAAAGGGGGTAGGGTAGAAACCCCCCGATCCCCTAGGGCTGCTCAGGTGGTCCCACTAGGATATTAATATATTTAAACGTTATCCGCTAACAGAATTAGCATTTAAAAAACCTTGCAAATTCTCTGAAAAACCATAGGTTTCAGGCCTTATATAGTTAGGAATTAGCATTTAAAAAACCTTGCAAATTCACTGAAAAAAAAATAGGTTTCACTCCAGTTATAGTTAGCTGGAAATTTTACTCGCATAAAACCATTGAAATTCCCACGTTATAGTTAGTTAGACTCACTATAACTTGCACGTCTGCAATGCACTGCTGATGACGTCACATATTACATCACTCATGCATATCTTTAAATATTTAAACATTACTCGCTAATATATGTATTCACTAAGATACACTTAATAAGCCAGTTAACCAATCAATTTTTTTTTTAAAACACTGATAAAAACCATAGGTTTCAGGCCTTATATAGTTAGGAATTAGCATTTAAAAAACCTTTGAAATTCACTGAAAAAACCATAGGTTTCAGGCCTTATATAGTTAGGAGTTAGCATTGAAAAAACCTTTGAAATTCACTGAAAAAAACATAGGTTTCAGGCCTTATATAGTTAGGAATCAGCATTTAAAAAACCTTTGAAATTCACTGAAAAAACCATAGGTTTCAGGCCTTATATAGTTAGGAATTAGCATTTTAAAAAACCTTTGAAATTCACAAAAAAAACCATAGGTTTCAGGAGTTATATAGTTAGGAATTCGTTTTTAAAAAACCTTTGAAATTCACTCAAAAACTATAAGTTTTAGTGGTGTTACAGTTAGCTGGACATTTTACTCATAGAAAACAAATGAAATTGCTCCTATATAGTTAGTTGTACTAACTATATTTCGCGCACCCGCAATCCACTGCTGATGATGTCACATATTAGATCATTCATGACATGGTCAGTGACATCACTGATGACATCTCAAATGACATCATTGATGACATCATCCACGTGACAATCACATACACCTTTTCATACACTATTACAATTTTTCATCACTGTTTGTAAATACAGAGTATCATATTTAAATCCATTGTCACAGCAATACAAGTATCTAAAAATCCACTCAGTGATTCATAGATGTATACACACATCTAATCACTTACCTATGGATTCACTCGTACATGCTGTCAATGAACAATAGAACACTATCAAAAATACTTATACATCTATATCGACATTAAACAACAGCACGCATCCTATTCACATATGAAGTCATCCTACTCACTTATGCAAACAATGGATCATACTTACATATTTACTTAGCAAAACACTTATACAAACACAACTTCTTCTATTCATTTAGATAGTAAGTCATACTTAGTGAATTATAAAATCATTATTACAAGTATACCGTTATCCATACAGTCACTCACACAATCATTGTGTCTTATGTATACTTATTTATATACAACAACTGACACATACACTGCCTTTTATTTTTCTAGTTTGTTGGACCTGTACCTTTGAGAAATATATTTGCTCATCACCACACCCATAAAGAGATTCCCTCACCCAAACTGTTAGAACATGTAGTTTTAACTTCATATATCTACTGAATCAACTATTCACACATCTTTGGACAGTCACACTCCCCCCACCGAACCACACACACTTTCACACTCCCATACAAATACTCAGTTAACTAATCAATAACTAATATAGACTTTCACATAGCTAGTAACCCACTGTAGAATCAGTTTACACAACAACTGACAAAGTGATACAGATATTCACACAGTTTAGTCACTATCCACTATATTTAGTGAGACATTATAAATTGGTCAAGTAAACAGTCAATTACACTGCTACTAAATCCTCCATCCAAATATTTATTTATATATATCCACTCATTCTTCAATGTAAATTGCTATATATATAATGCATATTTAAATAACGAAGTAAACCACATTCACTGGATGATGTCAGTGGGGGGGTTTCGTCAAGGGGGGGCCGAGAAAAAAGGGGGGTCCCAAAACGCGTTTTTCCCATGTTAATTTCCATAGGGCGGTTGGCCTCACTTTTAGCCCGAACGGCTGAATGGATTTGCACGAAACTTAGCAAAATTGTAGGGACTGGTAGCCCGATGTGCCTTTGCTAGGTCTCAATATATGTGCTCCAGTGGATTTTGAGAAATTAACGTTCAAAAAAAGATATATATCTGTAACAGCGCTCCGGGCAGCGATCCGGTTCGCGTACTTTTCGCGTTACGGAGCATTGCGATGCGAAGCTGATTGGCTCTCCGGTGTCTGTAAACATTCCAAACAGTCCGTAGCGGCCGCCATCTTGTCTCTCGGTCGGATCGAGAGACAAGAGGAGGCCAAAGCGAAGGGGCAAAAGACAATAAGGGGGCATAGTAGATCCTCCCTGACCCCCTAGGTTTGATGTGGAGGCTTTAAAAGGGCCCCGCGGGGTGCGCCCGGTACGCGTAACGGAAAGCGGACTGGGGAGCGTACTACAAGGAAACAAGAATGATTGACTTTTAACTTATTGTATGTTTATAGACTTTTTTTTTTTTTTTTTGGCTGAGTGACGTCCTGGCCTATCTCCACGGGATGCAGTCCCTACCATCTCGGCGTTTAAGCCCAGGGGGACCGGTAGTGTGGGAGAGATAACGTCTGTTAACGTTCGATTCGAAGGAAATCAGGAAGTGTTGATAAACATTGTCTGCGCCATCTTGCCTTTTTTCAAATGCCACACTTTTGTCGTGCACGGCAGCCATTTTAGATGCCTTGACCAGACCCACTCTCTGCACGCTGTCGATCCTTAGCATGGCTCCCCACCCTCGTAAGCATCTCCCCCAGGCACTGGTCACCCCCGCTCTCTGTCTTATGCATGGGCAATAAACCTCCCCCCATCTGCGCTGCTCTTCCTTGAGAATCACACCCTGTGCCCGCCCGACACCTCCCTTTCGCCCTATTCAGTACCGCACCCTCTGACACTCCTCTTCCTCTGTGTCCGATTGTCCAGGCCGGTCCCAGGCTATCACCTAGCCATGCAGATGTAGTTTATGGCCCCAGCTGTAAAGAATCACCCCTCTTCAAAGGAGTTACAGTAGATCAAGGCCCCCACCCGATGAGATCCGTCACACCACACGCGTTCCTACTATCTGAAAACCATCTTGTATTGTGATTGGGGAGGGGACCGAGCCTGAAGCGGAAGATTCCAGGGATGCCTCTTTGTACATCAAAGTTTTTACAATTATGTGTCACATTAAAAATATATAGCACTCCAACAAAGTTGTAGGATTATAAAACTTTAATAACTTATAAATATATACAACGCAACAAAAACAGTAAATACATTTAAACATTTTTTAGAAAAAAGAAGCAACAATGGTCAGTAGCTGAGTTTTGTGCGAATAGTCCCAAGGCAGCACAACGTGCTGAGTTCTGGACGGCACCCAGGTGATGTTACCTGGGTGCCGCACTGGTTTTTGGTATCCTACAATGCAGCTCCGAAAAACGGCGTGGGGCATCCCGGGGGGAGACCTCGTCAGTAGCGGTCTGTTGTGCGAATAGTCCCAAGGCAGCAGAATGCGCTGAGATGTGGATGGCACCCAGGTGATGTCCAGTAAGTTGCCGCACTGGTTTTGGTATCCTACAATGCTGCTCCGAATAACGGCGTGGGGCGCCCCGGGGGGGGGGAGGCGGCGTGAACGGGCCTCCCCAGGTGGAGGCTCGTCTGCTGTAGTGGGGCGCCCCTTTACTGTTTCAGTTGCCATTCCGTGGTGCGTCCCGGGGGTGCGGGGGGAGGCCTCGTCAGTAGCGGTCTGTTGTGCGAATAGTCCCAAGGCAGCAGAACGCGCTGAGATGTGGATGGCACCCAGGTGATGTCCAGTAAGTTGCCGCACTGGTTTTGGTATACTACAATGCTGCTCCGAATAACGGCGTGGGGCGCCCCGGGGGGGGGGGGTGAGGCGGCGTGAATGGGCCTCCCCAGGTGGAGGCTCGTCTGCTGTAGTGGGGCGCCCCTTTACCGTTTCAGTTGCCATTCCGTCCGCTTTTGGTACACTGTGCCAAAATCCGCCATTCAGCTGAGTTGCGCCCACTCTTGCGGTGCAGCGATAGGCGGCTGCCACAGGACTCTCAAAATGGCGGCAGGCTCTTTCCTTTTTGGGCCTGGTCCACTGAAATGGCCCTGGGACACCTTGGAACTCGGACGCTTGTCTGCTAGGTCTTGGACCCCATTCTCGAAAGCGTCCCCTCAGCCTTGAAGATTCTACAAAAGTCATGGGGGCCACTGACTCCTGCAGGCTTCCGGTGGGGAGCGGCTGCCATGATTGCTCGCGGAATGACCACGACGGAGCTACGAGATGGTGGTGCTTTCATGCTGACGCCAGCCTCAGTCTGAAACATCCAGAAACAAGGTGGGGCTTTCATCGTTTGGGAAAAAAAAATGTTTTAATCCAATGAAAAGTGTATTTTTAGGTCATATGATCAAGCCTTCCATCATTAGGAAACCAAAAGTAAAATGAACCAATGAAAAGTTTTATAAACAAGTCACATGACCTGTTATGCGGCATAGGGCTATAAAAAGCGTAGAAAATCCGTTGGCACGTGAGGCGGCGTCAGTAGTGGACCGATGTGCGAATAGGCCGAAGGCAGCACAACGCGCCAAGATCCGGATGGCACCGAGGTGGTGTCCAGCAAGTTGCCGCACTGGTGTGGCCATCCTACAATGCTGCGCCGAAAGTCGGCGTGGGGCGCCCCGTTGGCCTGTGAGTTCGCGTCAGTCAGTGGGGGCTGTTTGAGGATCTGACTGCATTGGAAAGCAATGTGATGCTGTGCGTCGCCCCCAAGATGAGGCGGCGTCAGTAGCGGACCGATGTGCGAATAGGCCGAAGGCAGCACAACGCGCCAAGATCCGGATGGCACCGAGGTGGTGTCCAGCAAGTTGCCGCACTGGTGTGGCCATCCTACAATGCTGCGCCGAAAGTCGGCGTGGGGCGCCCCGTTGGCCTGTGAGTTCGCGTCAGTCAGTGGGGGCTGTTTGAGGATCTGACTGCATTGGAAAGCAATGTGATGCTGTGCGTCGCCCCCAAGATGAGGCGGCGTCAGTAGCGGACCGATGTGCGAATAGGCCGAAGGCAGCACAACGCGCCAAGATCCGGATGGCACCGAGGTGGTGTCCAGCAAGTTGCCGCACTGGTGTGGCCATCCTACAATGCTGCGCCGAAAGTCGGCGTGGGGCGCCCCGTTGGCCTGTGAGTTCGCGTCAGTCAGTGGGGGCTGTTTGAGGATCTGACTGCATTGGAAAGCAATGTGATGCTGTGCGTCGCCCCCAAGATGGAGGTTCCTCGGCTGCAGTGGGGCGCCCCTTGGTGTTTCACTTGCTATGCAGCTGAGTTGCGTGCGCACTTGCGGCGAATAGGCCGAAGGCAGCACAACGCGCCGAGATCTGGATGGCACCGAGGTGGTGTCCAGCAAGTTGCCGCACTGGTGTGGCCGTCCTACAATGCTGCGCCGAAAGTCGGCGTGGGGTGCCCGAAGGGGGGGGGGAGGCGGCGGAAACGAGCCTCTCCCGCCTCTCAAGGTTGAGGCACTTCATCTGCAGTGGAGCGCCGTCTAGCTGAGTTTCGCCCGCTCTTGCTGCTACAGCGACAGGCGGCTGCAACAGGACTCTCAAAATTGCGGCCTGTTCTTTGGATTTGGGCCTGGTCCACTAAAATGGCCCTGGGACACCTTAGAACTCGGACGCTCGAATTTTTTTTCCTTTCCTCTATGTGCAAAAAAGGTAAATGCCCGGTACGTTACCTGCCTCATCTGCCACGATGTACTCTCCAGAGGAACCGAAAAAAATATAGTTATGGTAATTATACCATGCATCGTCATATGGAGAGGTGGCAACGATTAATTATAGTGCTGCACAAAAGAGAGATTTGGAGGACAACCCCCGACCTGCCAGTACATTCACCAAAGAAATGGCACTGACAGCATCAGAGGCAAGGGAAACGGTCCCAAATATTCAGAAGAACTTTGGAAAGATTAAAATGACATGTTTAGATTGTGGCAAATTAATTTCATGTGGGCAGATGAGTGTTACTCTAATAAATACAGCATATGAACATCATCATAGTCGATGGTTGGTGGAGCCATTTTGACTATATCCTGGACCTGCCCGTCCTCGCCCAAAATGGCGCCGGAATAAATGGGACTCGTAACTCCTTGTTGTGTACTGGTTGCACAACCTTGATATCACGAGATACGTATGCAGTTTTGAAGCACATGGCGGGCGGGGACGAGAATTGATTGAATATTTCGACATCCCTATTGATATTAAGTTCTGATGTGTTATTGATTACTGTACTATTGAAAGTTCGAATTAACGTCACCCATGGTACTTGGCCGCAAATGTATATCTAGATAATTTTATTGTAACTGGCCGTGTCGTTTTTTAATTATAAAATGTACGTCCACTGATTCCGCAACTGTTAGACATCTTAGTTCTTGCAACCTAATGGCCCGCCCGTTACGTTCCTCTACAGTGTAAATGTCTCCTCATCATATACGATTACAGTTTGCTCCGTGGCCGGCCCACGTTGTTATAGGCCCGTATTTGTATACTGACATTTTCACAATAAAGGTTTTTAAAAGAAAACATGGTAGTAGTATTTACATTGGTAACGTTTTTAATAATAGTCACTGTTTTCGAATCAGTAAAAGGCAAGTGAAATAAAGCAGTCCAATTACATGAAGGGTAAAAGGTATAATACGCAGGAATGCAGTAAAGATAAATGGTCAAGGGCTGTTGTGTTTTCTACTCCTGCAACATAAAGTGATCGATAAGAATCTGATATTCAGGCGTATCAGCGACTAAGACAGCAGGCCGAGCCTCTTTTGATCAACCGCTCCGTCATGGGACGAAGAAACGCCCTTTTTTTCGAAAAAGGAATATATTTTACTTGCAGGACAGTTGTAAATTTCTGGGAAAGTACATTAGCCTGGAACATTATAACATATATGTTTAAGAAAAAATAATGTTCGAAAGTAATAAAAAGTGTAATTTTTAGGTCATATGACCAAGCCTTTCATTATTAGAATAAGAAAAGTAAAATGAACCAATGAAAAGTTTTATTAACAAGTCACATGACCTGTTATGCTTACGTTACGCGCTGCGTGCCGCGCCCCGGATCGCTTCCGGGAAGCTGCGCTTCGCGCATCGGAGCACTTCCGGATGCGCTAACGCGGCGCGTCATATGACGCATTACGCGACAACGCAGGTCCAGAATATAGTCAAAATGTCTCCACCAACCAGCGGTCGGAACACAACCCCTTTCAGCAGGCTAAATAGTTCTGTTAAATGACAACAGAAGGGACAGGCAACAAGAACCATCAGTCAAAGAAGGGAGGGCAAGTTCTTCTCTACCGGGTCACGTTGGGGCGCTACCGGAACTGATCGAATTGGTAGTCTACAGTATTTCTGGATGTTTCAGACTGAAGCTGGCGTCAGCATGAGAGCACCACCATCTCGTAGCTCCGTCGTGGCCATTCCACGAGCAATCATGGCAGCCGGTCCCCACCAGAAGCCTGCGGAAGTCGGGGACCCCCAAGACTTTTGTAGAATCTTCAAGGCTGAGGGGACGCTTTCGAGAATGGAGCCCAAGCCCTAGCAGACAAGCCTCCGAGTTCCAAGGTGTCGCAGGGCCATTTTAGTGGACCACGCCCCAAATCTGAAGAGCCGGCCGCCATTTTGAGAGTCCTGTGGCAGCCGCCTATCGCTGCACCGCAGGAGCGGGAGCAACTCAACTACATAGTGAGCGAAACGTTGTAGTCGCAAGAGCGGGCGGTAAACAGCTGAATAGCGGAAGAGGCACAGTGTAGGAAAAGCGGGCGGAATGCCAACTGAAACAGTAAAGGGGCGCCCCACTACAGCGTGTCTTTAGGTGAAACGGATTGTGGGACAAGGTCAAGAATGGAAGAGTCACCAAAAGGCAAAAAGTTCCGCTTGACCCCGGGAGCCGGCCACCTATGTCGGGGGCGATCTCAGGCCACACCAGGGCAACACGACTTGCGGAGGGGGCCGGAGCCAAGCGCCCCCTCCGAGTCCGCGCCATGACACCGTCCCTCGGGGGCCTCCGTCAAGCGGTTCAGGGTGGCACCGCATCACATTGTTTTCAAATGCAGTCACGTCCTCAAACAGCCCCCACTTACATTGAGAATAGTGAAGCTGTAGCAAGTGCAAATAGGCTTCAGACAGTGTTACAAGCACTCCTCAAAACTTTGAATTATCAGAGTGCATGAGTTTCATGCTCGATCGATTGAGCTAGCCGGATCGGGCAACAAAAAGTATAAAATAGTTATGTAAATAGTTATTTAATAAAATGTTTTACCCTGTTACTTTGCTGGTGTGTTGTATATATTTGTAATATTTGCATAGAGTTTATCGTTATTTTGGGCGGGGTGGGTGGCGGAGCCGAGCTGTCTTGCAGCCATCATGGTGTGGAGTTCAGTTCATCTCACTAGTTTCGTATTTCTCATGAGGGGTTGTTCCTAATGTTTCTATTTTAGCGAGGTCAAAAAGAGATCCCATTAGTGGCCTACTGATTTTGCTCGATCCCTTTTGTTTTTTTACACGTTTTTTCACTATCTGCAAAGACTAAACAGAGTATTGCGACTCTGTGCTTGTTTGTAAATAGAGAATGAACCAAAGAGAACCAATTCTAAAACAGTAAATGCTTGGATAACAATCAATCAAATGGAGAGGGAAGCAGGCACGACGGATTACAACGGGGGCAAAGGCCTGCGTTAACTACCCTTCACTATCTGCAAAGAGAGAGTACTCCTAATAGAAATGAGGGGGGGCAGCATTCAAAGCACATCAGTGTGCATAAACACGAAAATGTTTTTACTTACCACGTACTTGACATTCGACAGCTTATGATATTTGCTATTAAAAAACCATTGAAATTCACTGAAAAAAACCATAGGTTAGAGACCATATATAGTTAGGAATTAGCATTTAAAAAACCTTGAAAATTCACGGAAAAAAACATAGGTTATACACCATATATAGTTAGGAATTAGCATTTAAAAAACCTTATTTTACTCACACAAAACCATTGAAATTCCATATATAGTTAGTTGCACTAACTATATATCACGCACCCGCAATCCACTGCTGATGATGTCACATATTACATCATTCATGACATGGTCAGTGACATCACTGATGACATCACTGATGACATCTCAAATGACATCACTGATGACATCACTGATGACATCTCATTTGACATCATTCTTGTGCTAATACGATAAACCTCTTCAGACTCTAATATAACCTTAGATACACTCAGTGTATACAGACACTCACACACTGTCACTCATCCATGGAGTTACTCACACACCTAGTCAGTCATGCAAAGAAACAATCTCACCTCCATTTCCTCAACTATACAGTTATACACACCTTACTTATTCAAACATATACTAACACATATTTACTCTCTTATACAATCCCTGATACAAGTTCACAATGATCCATACAGCCACTCACACATTCACTAGCTCTCATGCACAGTTATTTATATATGCCAACTCTCACATGTACTTTGTTTTACATATGTACTTACTTTGACATGTAGCACTGAGATATCCATTCACTCACCAATACACTCATGCACACAGTCAACCGCCCATACAGGTGTTTCCACATGCACTCTTGAACTCATACACCTAGTGAATCAACTGCTCACACATCTATGCACAGAGTCACACACCTCCCAGCCACCCCCACACAAACTCAATCTCCCATACAAATACTTGGGCAATCAATCAATAACACATATAGCCTCTCGTATAGCTAATGATCAACACATGCAGCAGTTTACATCACAACAGACATACTGATGCACACATTCAGACAGTTTAGTCACTAACCCATGCATTTAGTACGACACATTTATTCACTCACTCATACAGTCAGTCACGCACCTACTAAATCCTTCATCCAGACACTTATACATCCACTCATTCTTCAATATATCAAACATATTTAAACTTTACAGAAACACACTGTCACTGGATGATGTTATCAGTGATGTCATTTGAGATGTCAAATGAGATGTCATCAGTGATGTCATCAGTGATGTCATTTGAGATGTCATCAGTGATGTCATCAGTGATGTCACTGACCATGTCATGAATTATGTAATATGTGACATCATCAGCAGTGGATTGCGGGTGCGCGATATATAGTTAGTGCAACTAACTATATATGGAATTTCAATGGTTTTGTGTGAGTAAAATAAGGTTTTTTAAATGCTAATTCCTAACTATATATGGTGTATAACCTATGGTTTTTTCAGTGAATATATATATATATATATATATATATATATATATATATATATATATATATTACCTACTGGCGGTCGCCAGTAGGTATATAGAGTTAGGACCTAGTTTTCATAGGAAATCCGCAACATTCTATTGGGAATAACTTTGGCGCCGGTTGAGGAATTTGCGTGTAATTTTCCAAAATTTAGGCCAGCTCCGCCCCGCTCCTTCCCTGGAAGTTTCGGGGGGGATTCGTTATGCGGGGGCCGAGAAAAAAGGGGGGTCCCAAAACGTGTTTTCCCCTTGTTATTTTCCATAGGACGAATAGACACGGCTACAGCCCGAACCGCTGAACGGAATTACACCAAACTTGGGAAAATGGTAGGGACTGGTACGCACTGGTGCCTTTTGTTTAAATTATGTAAATCCCTCCAGTAGTTGTGGAGAAAATTGAATTTGAAAACACATATATATCTATATGCGCGCACAGTACCCGCGTAACCGTACGCGTACGTACGCGTACGTACGCGTACCTCTCCATGCATGAGCTGCATGCTGATTGGCTGCCACTGTCTGTCAACACTCCAAAACAGAAATTGTGGGCAGCCATCTTGTGCCTCGGTAGACTGAGGCACAGGAAAGCAGAAAAACAAACGTGTAGAACTCAAAAAGGGGGCAGGGTAGAAGCACCCTGACCCCCTAGGCCTGCTCAGGGGGTCCCACAAGTACCCCCAAGGCAAAAAAAAAAAATGTGTCAGGGTGCTTCTACCCTGTCCCCTTTGTGAGTTTTCCACCTTTGTTTCACTGCTTTCTTGTGCCTTGGTTCTACCGACGCACAAGATGGCTGCCAACACTTCCTGGTTTGGAGTGTTGACAGACAGTGGCAGCCAATCAGCATGCCTTCCCGAGAAAGCTGCATGCTCATTGGCTGTCAACACTTCTAACCAGGAAGTGTTGGCATCCATCTTGTGCTAGTGTTGACAGACAGTGGCAGCGAATCAGCATGCCTTCCGGAGAAAGCTGCATGCTCATTGGCTGTCAACACTTCTAACCAGGAAGTGTTGGCATCCATCTTGTGCTCGGTAGACTGAGGCACAAGAAAGCAGAAAAACAAACGTGTAAAACACAAAAAGGGGGTAGGGTAGAAACCCCCCGATCCCCTAGGGCTGCTCAGGTGGTCCCACTAGGATATTAATATATTTAAACGTTATCCGCTAATAGAATTAGCATTTAAAAAACCTTGCAAATTCACTGAAAAACCATAGGTTTCAGGCCTTATATAGTTAGGAATTAGCATTTAAAAAACCTTTGAAATTCAATGAAAAAACCATAGGTTTCTGGCCTTATATAGTTAGGAATTAGCATTTAAAAAACCTTGCAAATTCACTGAAAAAACCATAGGTTTCAGGCCTAATATAGTTAGGAATTAGCATTTAAAAAACCTTTGAAATTCACTCAAAAAACTATAAGTTTTAGGGGTGTTATAGTTAGATGGACATTTCACTCATACAAAACCATTGAAATTGCTCCTATATAGTTAGTTGTACTAACCTATATTTCGCGCACCCGCAATCCACTGCTGATGATGTCACATATTACATCATTCATGACATGGTCAGTGACATCACTGATGACATCTCAAATGACATCACTGATGACATCACTGATGACATCATCCACATGACAATCACATACAACGTTTCCTTCTCTAGTAAAATCTTTCATCACTCTTTGTAAAATACAGAGTATCATATTTGAATCCATTGACACAGCAATACAAGTATCTAAAAACCCACTCAGTGATTCCTAGATGTATACACACATCTAATCACTTACCTGTAGATTCACTCATACATGCTGTCAATGAACAATAGAACACTATCAAAAATACTTATACACCTATATTGACATTACATACCAGCACACAACCTGTTCACATATGAAGTTATCCTACTCACTTATGCAAACAATGGATCATACTTACATACTTACTTAGCTACACACTTATACAAACACCACTTTATAGTAAGTCATACTTAGTGTATTATAAAATCATAATTACAAGTATACAGTCACTCACACAATCATTGAGTCTTATGTATACTTATACTGTCACATACACTGCCTTTTATTTTTCTAGTTTGTCGGACATGTACCATTGAGAAATATATTTGGTCATCACCACACCCATAAAGATATATATTCACTCACCCAAACAACTGTTAGAATATGTAGTTTTAACTTAATATATCTACTGAATCAACTATTCACACATCTTTGGGCAGTCACACACCCCCTACCGAACCACACACACATTCACTCTCCCATACAAATACTCAGTTAACTAATTAATAACTAAAATACACTTTCACATAGCTAGTAAGCAACTGGAGAACCAGTTTACACAACAACTGATAAAGTGATACAGATATTCACACAGTTTAGTCACTATCCACTATATTTAGTGAGACACTATACATTGTTAAAGTAAACAGTCAATTGCACTGCTACTAAATCCTCCATCCAAATATTTATTTTTATATATCCACTCATTCCTCAATGCAAATTGCTATATATAATGCATATTTAAATAACGAAGCAAACCACATTCACTGGATGATGTCATCAGTGATGTCATCATTGATGTCATTTGAGATGTCATCAGTGATGTCACTGACCATGTCATGAATGATGTAATATGTGCCATCATCAGCAGTGGATTGCGGGTGCGCGAAATATAGTTAGTACAACTAACTATATAGGAGCAATTTCAATGGTTTTGTATGAGTGAAATGTCCAGCTAACTAGAACACCCCTAAAACCTATATTTTTATGAGTGAATTTCAAAGGTTTTTTAAATGCTAATTCCTAACTATATAAGGCCTGAAACCTATGTTTTTTTCAGTGACCAAGGCGGTTGTACCGCCGAAACGCGTTAGCCATCATCGTTGGGTGAATAAAAATTCCTCCATGACAGAATCCCACGGAGTCAGCGCCTTTTTTGTATTTCCGAAACAAAGGTTTGGATGATATATATATATATGTATATTCACTGAAAAAACCATAGGTTATAGACCATATATAGTTAGGAATTTGCATTTACAAAACCTTGAAAATTCACTGAAAAAACCATAGGTTAGGGACCATATATAGTTAGCTGGACATTTTATTGACATAAAACCAATGAAATTCCATATATAGTTAGTTGCACTAACTATATATCGCGCACCCGCAATCCACTGCTGATGATGTCACATATTACATCATTCATGACATGGTCAGTGACATCACTGATGACATCACTGATGACATCTCAAATGACATCACTGATGACATCACTGATGACATCTCAAATGACATCACTGATGACATCATCTAGTGTCTGTGTGTTTTTGTAAAGTTTAAATATGTTTTACATATTGAAGAATGAGTGGATGTATGGAAGACTGAGTGTGTGTGTGGCTGGCTGGGAGGTGTGTGACTCTGTGCATATCAATGTGTACTTGTATCAGTGATTGTATAAGAGAGTAAGTATGTGTTAGTATATGTGTGAAAAGTATGGTGTTCTGTGTTTAACTGTATAGATGAGGAAATCGAAGTGTGATTGATTCTTCACAGGACTGACTAGGTGTATGAGTGCATATGATAGTGTTGTAATAATGAGTGACTGTATGTATGAGTGATTGTATGGGTGAATGAGTGAATGTGTGTGTAGACGTAGGAATCAGTGAGTGCGTATGTAGTAACTGGTATTGGTGTGTCATGATGTCATCAGTGATGTCATTTGAGATGTCATCAGTTATGTCATTTGAGATGTCATCAGTGATGTCATCAGTGATGTCACTGAAGTATGGTGTTCTGTGTTTAACTGTATAGATGAGGAAATGGAAGTGTGATTGATTCTTTACAGGACTGACTAGGTGTGTGAGTAACTCCATGGATGAGTGGCAGTGTGTGAGTGTCTGCATAGGTGTATGAGTGCATATGATAGTGTTGTAATAATGAGTGACTGTATGTATGAGTGATTGTATGGGTGAATGAGTGAATGTGTGTGTAGACGTAGGAATCAGTGAGTGCGTATGTAGTAACTGGTATTGGTGTGTCATGATGTCATCAGTGATGTCATTTGAGATGTCATTTGAGATGTCATCAGTGATGTCATCAGTGATGTCACTGACCATGTCATGAATGATGTAATATGTGACATCATCAGCAGTGGATTGGGGGTGCGCGATATATAGTTAGTGCAACTAACTATATATGGAATTTCATTGGTTTTATGTCAATAAAATGTCCAGCTAACTATATATGGTCTCTAACCTATGGTTTTTTCAGTGAATTTTCAAGGTTTTGTAAATGCAAATTCCTAACTATATATGGTCTATAACCTATGATTTTTTCAGTGAATTTCATTGGTTTTTTAAAAGCTAATATCTATAGCTGTAAAATATATTCTTTATTACGTGACGTATCACGTAGCCACGTGAGACGCCTCATGACGCGTCGCATAACCGTGACGTATCGGCTCTGCAGCGCAAACAAAACCCGTAACGTAAGCGTGCCGGAGCACGCTTACAGATATATATATTTTTTTTAACCTTAATTAGACAAAATCCACACGTGCACATATCTTGAGGCCTTGCAAAGGCACATCAAACAAACAGTCCCTACAATTTTGCCAAGTTTGCTGGAAATCTATTCCCTTAATTTTTTTTTTACTGTTTCTCTTGGTTTTCCCCTTGTTACACTTACCGGGACGCTACCCGGTACGCGAACCGGACGCTCCAAAAACACAAGATGGCGGACTCCCGCTACGCTGCCGGTTAGCTGCCCGGTTCGCGTACCGGGAAGCGCCTCTAGCGCGAAAAATCGCGGGGGACTTTAATATCCCCCTCATCAATCCTAGGGGGTCAGGAGGGGTTTACCTTGCCCCCTTTCCTTCATTTCCCCCTTCTTTTTTCACCACATCTTGTCTCAGGAACCTACCGAGAGACAAGATGGCGGCCGCTCCGGACTGTTTACAATGTTGACAGCTACGCTGCCGGTTAGCTGCCCGGTTAGCTGCCCGGTGAGCTGCCCGGTTCGCGTACCGGGACGCGCCTCTACGGCGTAAAATCGAAAAAAAAAAAAATATATTATTTTTTGCCCCGCGGGGCACTTTAATATCCCCCTCATCAATCCTAGGGGGTCAGGAGTGGTCTACCTTGCCCCCTTTCCTTCATTTCCCCCTTCGTTTTTCACCACATCTTGTCTCTCGATCCTACCGAGAGACAAGATGGCGGCCGCTCTGGACTGTTTAGAATGTTGACAGACACCGGAGAGCCAATCAGCTTCGCTTCGCGAAGTTCCGTTACGCGTCAGGTACGCGAACCGGGGCGCTAACCGGAGCGCTGTCACAGATATATATATTTTTTTAAACGTTAATTTCTCAAAATCCACTGGAGCACATATATTGAGACATAGCAAAGGCACGTCGGGCAAACCATATCTACAATTTTGCCAAGTTTCATGTAAATCTATTCAGCCGTTCGAGCTAAAAGTGAGTCCAACCGCCCTATGGAAAAATGAATGGGAAAAACGCGTTTTGGGACCCCCCTTTTTTTTCGGCCCCCCCTTGACGAAACCCCCCCACATTTTCAGGGGTTGCTCAGAAACAAAATGTGCCATTTTCCTGAACATTTCAGCCAATTCCGTCCACAAACGCCAAAGTTATTAGACATAGAATTTTCAGAAATCCCATAGAGAAAAAATCCTAACTATATATACCCACTGGCTATCGCCAGTAGGTAATATACATATATAAACATATATAATCTGCATATCTATATAAATATAAATGCATGCATACATATACATATATGCATACATATGCATGTTATTTACATGAAAGTTTTAAAAACACTAATAAAAGCAAAGCTAAAAAGCCACCTCATTACAAACAGAATGGCTTTAACTTAAACGAGGGCGAGATCTATTGCATTTTCAATGCTTGTTTACTTTGGTTCTATCAAGAAGGCATTCAGATGTGTCACACATTTGCCATAAATTCTAAATGTTAGCACTCTAGTTGCTCATTAGATCACTGTAGTAAAGCTAGTGCTCACCAGGGAAGTCTGCTGCTAATCATGGTTTGCAGCCATTTTCCCGCATTTTTTATCCCGCAGACTTTCAGTCCGCATAACCATTATCCCGCAAGGTCATTGACCTCGCATACCATTATCCCGCATTTTTTCAAAACGCATGTGCATTTATCGCGCATGCCTTTACAAAGAATTACGTTTTAAAGGCATGTATGGTAAATGCATTTGCGTTGTGAAAACCACGATGACGAGAGAGGTAAGTGGGTTTGTGTTAATTTTTTCGTGGGTTAGTGATTGTGTAGTGTAGTGTAGTGTTGTGTAGTGTAGTGTTGTGTTAGTGTAGTGTAGAGTTGTGGTGGTTGTTTAGTGTAGGGTCATGCTGGGGGTAGTGTTTTAGGGTTTAGGGTTGTGTTGTAGTGTTTGCGTAGTGTAGGGTCATGCTGGGGGTAGTGTTTTAGGGTTTAGGGTAGTGTTGTAGTGTTTGCGTAGTGTAGGGTCATGCTGGGGGTAGTGTTTTAGGGTTTCGGGTTGTGTTGTAGTGTTTGCGTAGTGTAGGGTCATGCTGGGGCTAGTGTTTTAGGGTTTAGGGTAGTGTTGTAGTGTTTGCGTAGGGAAGGGTCATGCTGGGCGTAGTGTTTTAGGGTTTAGGATAGTGTTGTAGTGTTTGTGTAGTGTAGGGTCATGCTGGGGGTAGTGTTTTAGGGTTTTGGGTAGTGTTGTAGTGTTTGCGTAGTGTAGGGTCATGCTGGGGTGTAGTATTTTAGGGTTTAGGGTAGTGTTGTAGTGTTTGCGTAGTGTAGGGTCATGCTGGGGGTAGTGTTTTAGGGTTTTGGGTAGTGTTGTAGTGTTTGCATAGTGTAGGGTCATGCTGGGGGTAGTGTTTTAGGGTTTTGGGTAGTGTTGTAGTGTTTGCGTAGTGTAGGGTCATGCTGGGGTGTAGTGTTTTAGGGTTTTGGGTAGTGTTGTAGTGTTTGCGTAGTGTAGGGTCATGCTGGGGGTAGTGTTTTAGGGTTTTGGGTAGTGTTGTAGTGTTTGCGTAGTGTAGGGTCATGCTGGGGGTAGTGTTTTAGGGTTTTGGGTAGTGTTGTAGTGTTTGCGTAGTGAAGGGTCATGCTGGGGGGTAGTGTTTTAGGGTTTTGGGTAGTGTTGTAGTGTTTGCGTAGTGTAGGGTCATGCTGGGGGTAGTGTTTTAGGGTTTAGGGTAGTGTTGTAGTGTTTGCGTAGTGTAGGGTCATGCTGGGGTGTAGTGTTTTAGGGTTTTGGGTAGTGTTGTAGTGTTTGCGTAGTGTAGGGTCATGCTGGGGGTAGTGTTTTAGGGTTTAGGGTAGTGTTGTAGTGTTTGCGTAGTGTAGGGTCATGCTGGGGTGTAGTGTTTTAGGGTTTTGGGTAGTGTTGTAGTGTTTGCGTAGTGTAGGGTCATGCTGGGGGTAGTGTTTTAGGGTTTAGGGTTGTGTTGTAGTGTTTGCGTAGTGTAGGGTCATGCTGGGGGTAGTGTTTTAGGGTTTAGGGTTGTGTTGTAGTGTTTGTGTAGTGTAGGGTCATGCTGGGGGTAGTGTTTTAGGGTTTAGGGTAGTGTTGTAGTGTTTGCGTAGTGTATGGTCATGCTGGGGTGTAGTGTTTTAGGGTTTTGGGTAGTGTTGTAGTGTTTGCGTAGTGTAGGGTCATGCTGGGGGTAGTGTTTTAGGGTTTAGGGTAGTGTTGTAGTGTTTGTGTAGTGTAGGGTCATGCTGGGGGTAGTGTTTTAGGGTTTAGGGTAGTGTTGTACTGTTTGTGTAGTGTAGGGTCATGCTGGGGGTAGTGTTTTAGGGTTTAGGGTAGTTTAGTTGTTTAGTGTATGCTAAAGGCATATTCGTTCTAAAAGTTTTCGTTATTTTAATTTGCGGCCTAATAGTACATGCAGGATTTTTTTTGCGGACTGATGGTATGCGGGATTTCGTCATATATTCGCTAATCATACTTTCTATGGCAAAATGAACCCCCTCATTTTGTTCCTTTTTAAATTAAATGTTTTAAGAGTTACCACTTTATTCCAATCAAGATGGCTTCAGGTGTGCCATACCTTTGTAATAAGTAGGACTGTTAGCACTCTAGTTGTTCTTTAGAACACTCTGGGACATTCTGTCATTGGGCTATAGTTGGGCTACATCTGGCTGATATTTGGGCTACATTTGTTTTTTTTGTCTCTGGTGGCCATCTTTGGGCTACATTGGGCTATATTGGGCTACATTGGGCTACATTTGGGCTCCAACATATATATAGCCCAATGTAGCCCAATATATATTTTTCAAAGTTAATTTTCGTAAAAACCACTGGAGCCTATATCTTGAGACATAGCAAAGGCACATTGGGCTACCAGTCCCTACAATTTTGCCAAGTTTGGTGTAAATCCATTCAGCCGTTCAGGCTAAAAGTGAGGCCAACCGCCCTATGGAAAATTGCATGGGAAAAACATGTTTTGGGACCCCCCTTTTTTCTCGGCCCCCCCTTGACGAAACCCCCCCAAATTTTCAGGGGCTGCTCAGAAAAAAAATGTTCCATTTTCCTGAAAATTTCAGCCAATTCTGTCCTCAAACGCCAAAGTTATTCGACATAGAATTTTCAAAAATCCCATAGGAAAAAAATCCTAACTATATATACCTACTGGCTATCGCCAGTAGGTAATATATATATATATATATATATATACACTGAAAAAACCATAGGTTTCACACCAGTTATAGTTAGCTGGAAATTTTAGTGGCATAAAACCATTGAAATTCCCACGTTATAGTTAGTTAGACTCACTATAACTTGCGCGTGCAATGCACTGCTGATGACGTCACATATTACATCACTCATGACATGGTCAGTGACATCACTCATGACATCACTGATGACACCATCCAGTGAATGTGTGTCCGTCTGAAAAATAAATATGTTTTATATGTGTATATGTAAAAGTTGATGGAAGAATAAATGTTTAAATAAGTGTTTACATGGATGTTTTAAAAAAAAATTTGATTGGTTAACTTGCTTATTAAGTGTATCTTAGTGAATACATATATTAGTGAGTAATGTTTAAATATTTAAATATATGGATTAGTGTTTCACTTTGTGTATAAGTGGCTGCATGGGTTGGTGAGTAGCTACATGTGTAGGTATATGGGTTATTAGATGTTTGTTTTAATATCAGTATCGGTGTCTATATGGTTTGGTGGGGGTATTACTTAGCACATATATGCATGAATAACTGACTCTCTGTTTGTATGTGTTTTGAAGACAGCATTTGTGCAGGACTGTATGGGTGGATGAGTGTGTATATGTGTATGTTAGTGAGTGAATGACTGTCTCACTAGTGTCTTTATCAGTAACTACATATGTTTTAATCTAGTATATGTGAATATTGATGTATATAAGTGAGTATATGTGAGAGTAAGAGATTGTAAGAGTTCCTGTTTAAATAAGTATGTGTTTCTTTAAGTGATTGTTTAAGAGAATAAATATGTGTAAATTTCCTTAGAAGTAAGGTGGTAGTGTGTGTATAGCTCTATATGCAAATAAATGGATGTTCAATAGTTTATTTTATATTGTATAATTATGTAATAGTATTTTTTTATGTTTTTTTTTTTTTAATTATTTTTTTGCCCCGGAGCGCTCCCGGGGCGCGTACCGATGCGCTCACAGGTAAGCGCAGTGCTACGGCGCGCCCTGGGGCGCGTACCGGTGAGCATTCCGTTAGCGCTATTCCCACGAACGAAAACAACATCGTGACGTATCGCGTAGCCGCGTGATGCGTCATATGACGCACTGTGTAAGCGCACCGAAAGCACCTGAGCGCATACGATCACGCAACGTAAGCGCCTCCGGGCGTGCCCCGAGGCGCGACTACGGGCGCGCCCCCGGGCACGCACCGGGGCACGTAGCGTAAGCGCGTCGGGTCATGTGATCTGAAAATAACACTTTTCATTGGTTCAGATCAGTTTTGGTTTCCAAATGATGAAAGCCCGGGTCATGTGACCTGAAAATAACACTTTTCATTGGTCCAGGACAGTTTTTTTTTCCAAATGATGAAAGCCCCCACCTTTTTTCCTTATTATGACCTGTTTGGAGATCTGTCACTAATCTTTTGTACTTTAAAATGGCTACAGTAGCAGCAGCAGCTGGAGCATCTGCACCACCACCACCACCACCACCACCAAGAGGACCACCACAACATCACATTGGTGGTCAAGAAGAAGAAGAGGAGGAGGAGGAGGAGGAGGGAAGAAGGACATTCCTGCCAGAAGACAATACCCCATATAGGCCAAAGGAGCACATTGTATGGGAGTTTTTTTCCATCCCAGAGGGCAAGAAGAAAGTGAATGCGCCAAAGGTGACTTGCCGAATCTGTGGCATGGAACTTTCAAGGGGGAACCCTAATAAGAAATATTCATTTGGCAATTACACCATGATTCGGCATATGCAGTGCAAGCATCCCAACAACTATGCTGCTGCAGAGGTGAGAGAACTGGCCAGTAACCCTCCCCAATCTTCACCCAGCACCTCCAAAAGAAAGCAACCCACTCCATCAGGACCAGAGACAAGGGAGATGATGCCAATCATACAACCACGGTTTGGTGAATTCAGGGTCACATGTATTTTTTGTGGTAAGACCATCAGCTATGGTGAGCAGAGCGTAAAGCTCATCGTCCTTGCTGGTGACAACCACAATTGCCCCAAAAAACCCTAATTTGTTCCTGATTTTTTTTTGCTCCAGTTGAGCCGTTTACAATTCCTTGTTTTTTGTTTCTCCCCATAAAAAATACAAAAAAAATATAAAACTGTTCAGAAAACCTCAAAAAAGTAAAAAATGTTCAAAAAAACAATAAAAAAATAAAACAAAAAGAATAAAAAAACTGTTCTTTTTAGAACTACCTCCAATTTATAAAAAAATGCTAATTTTTTTTAAAACTCTGTCATTCTTTTTTTCTCCATGGTACGCTCCCTGGTACGCTCCCCTGTGCGCGTACCGGGCGCTCCCCCCGCGAAAATCGAAAAAAATAATTTTTTTTTTTTTTGCCCCGCGGGGCCCTTATATGGCCCCCACATCAAACCTAGGGGGTCAGGGGGGGTCTACCCTGGCCCCTTTTGGTCATTCCCCCTTTGTTTTTGCCACCTCTTGTGTCTCGATCCTACTGAGACACAAGATAGCGGCCGCTCCGGACTGTTTGGAATGTTGACAGACACCCGAGAGCCAATCAGCTTTCCGCTCGCGAACTCGCGTAGCGCGCTGGTACGCGCCCCGGTGCTCGTACCGGGGCGCGCTTATAGATATATATATTTTTTTAACCTAAATTACTCAAAATCCACTGGAGCACATATCTTGAGACATAGCAAAGGCACATCGGGCTACCAGTCCCTACAATTTTGCCAAGTTTGGTGGAAATCCATTCAGCCGTTCGGGCTAAAAGTGAGTCCAACCGCCCTATGGAAATTAACATGGGGAAAGCACGTTTTGGGACCCCCTTTTATCTCGGCCCCCGCTTGACAAATCCCCCCCAATCTTTCAGGGAAGGAGCGGAGCGGGCCATCTTCTTTGAGAAATTCGCGAAGATTCGTCCACCGGCGCCAAAGTTATTCCCAATAGAATGTTGCGGAATTCCTATGGAAAACCATCCTAACTATAACTACCTACTGGCAACCGCCAGTAGGTAATATATATATATATATATTCACTGAAAAAACCATAGGTTATAGACCATATATAGTTAGGAATTAGCATTTAAAAAACCTTATTTTACTCACACAAAACCATTGAAATTCCATATATAGTTAGTTGCACTAACTATATATCGCGCACCCGCAATCCACTGCTGATCATGTCACATATTACATCATTCATGACATGGTCAGTGACATCACTGATGACATCTCAAATGACATCACTGATGAGATCACTGATGACATCTCATTTGAAATCAATGACCACATCACTGATGATATCATTCATGTGACAATACAATGCATCTCCTCACATTTTAATATAACCTCTGTTTCACCCAGTGTTAAATACAGAGTATAATTTTTGAAACCATTGACACACCAATACTAGTTACTACATACGTACTCACTGATTCCTACGTCTACACACACATTCACTCATTCACCCATACAATCATTCATACATACAATCACTCATCTTTACAACACTATCATATGCACTCATACACCTATACAGACACTCACACTCTGCCACTCATCCATGGAGTTACTCACACACCTAGTCAGTCCTGTAAAGAATCAATCACACTTCCATTTTCTTGTCTATACAGTTAAACATAGAGCACCTTACATTTTCAAACATATACTAACACATACTTACTTTCTTATACAATCATTGATACAAGTACACATTGATCTGCACAGAGTCACACACCTCCCAGCCAGCCACACACACACTCAGTCTCCCATACAAATACTTGGACAATCAATCAATAACCCATATAGTTAATCATATAGCTACTGATCAACACATGCAGCAGTTTACAGAACAACAGACATAATGATGCACAAATTAAGACAGTTTAGTCACTAACCCATGCACTCAGTGAGACACATTTAATCACTCACTCATACATTCAGTCATGCACCTACTAAATCCTTCGTCCAGACACTTATACATCTACTCATTCTTCAATATGTAAAACATATTTAAACTTTACAGAAACACACAGTCACTGGATGATGTCATCAGTGATCTCATCAGTGATGTCATTTGAGATGTCATCAGTGATGTCATCAGTGATGTCACTGACCATGTCATGAATGATGTAATATGTGACATGATCAGCAGTGGATTGCGGGTGCGCGATATATAGTTAGTGCAACTAACTATATATGGAATTTCAATGGTTTTGTGTGAGTAAAATAAGGTTTTTTAAATGCTAATTCCTAACTATATATGGTCTATAACCTATGGTTTTTTCAGTGAATTTTCAAGGTTTTGTAAATGCTAATTCCTAACTATATATGGTCTATAACCTATGGTTTTTTCAGTGAATTTCAATGGTTTTTTAATAGCAAATATCATAAGCTGTCGAATGTCAAGTACGTGGTAAGTGAAAACATTTTCGTGTTTATGCACACTGATCTGCTTTGAATGGTGCCCCCCCCCCTCATTTCTATTAGGAGTACTCTCTCTTTGCACATAGTGAAGGGTAGTTAACGCAGGCCTTTGCCCCCGTTGTAATACGTCGTGCCTGCTTCTCTCTCCATTTGATTGATTGTTATCCAAGTATTTACTGTTTTAGAATTGGTTCTCTTTGGTTCATTCTCTATTTACAAACAAACACAGAGTCGCAATACTCTGTTTAGTCTTTGCAGATAACGAAAAATCGTGTAAAAAAAAAGAAAAGGAATCGAGCAAAATCAGTAGGCCACTAATGGGATCTCTTTTTGACCTCGCTAAAATAGAAACATTAGGAACAACCCCTCATGACAAATACAAAACTAGTGAGATGAACTGAACTCCACACAATGATGGCTGCAAAACAGCTTGGTTCCGCCACCCACCCCGCCCAAAATAACTATAAAGAGCGGCTGCCATGATTGGTTGCGGAATGGCCACGACGGAGCTACGAAATGGTGCTGCTCTCATGCTAACCCCAGCTTCAGTCTGAATATCCAGAAACACTGTAGACTACCAATTCGATCAGTTCCGGTAGCGCCCCAATGTAACCCGGTAGAGAAGAACTAGCCCTCCCCTCTTTGACTGATGGTTCTTGTTGCCTGTCCCTTCTGTTGTCATTTAACAGAACTATTTAGCCTGCTGAAAGGGGTTGTGTTCCAACCGCTGGTTGGTGGAGACATTTTGACTATATTCTGGACCTGCGTTGTCACGTAATGCGTCATATGACGCGCCGCGTTAGCGCATCCGGAAGTCATCCGGGGCGCGCAGCGCGTAACGTAAGCATAACAAGTCATGTGACTTGTTAATAAAACTTTTCATTGGTTCATTTTACTTTTCTTATTCTAATGATGAAAGGCTTGGTCATATGACCTAAAAATTACGCTTTTTATTACTTCCGAACATTATTTTTTCTTAAATATATGTTATAATGTTCCAGGCTAATGTACTTTCCCGGAAAATTTACAACTGTCCTGCAAGTAAAATATATTCTTTTTTCGAGAAAAAGAGCGTTTCTTCGTCCCATGACGGAGCCGTTGAGCAAAAGAGGGTCGACCTGCTGTCTTAGTCGCCGATACGCCTGAATATGAGATTCTTATCGATCACTTTATGTTGCAGGAGTAGAAAACACAACAGCCCTTGACCATTTATCTTTACTGCGTTCCTTCGAATTATACCTTTTACCCTTCATGTAATTGGTCTGCTTTATTTCACTTGCCTTTTACTGATTCTAAAACAGTGACTATTATTAAAAACTTTACCAATGTATATACTACTACCATGTTTTCTTTTAAAAACCTTTATTGTGAAAATTTCATTATACAAATACGAGCCTATAACCACGTGGGCCGGCCACGGAGCAAACTGTAATCGTATATGATGAGTAGACATTTACACTGTAGAGGAACGTAACGGGCGGGCCATTAGGTTGCAAGAACTAAGGTGTCTAACAGTTACGGAATCGGTGGACGTACATTTTATAATTAAAATACGACAGGGCCAGTTACAATAAAATTATCTAGATATACATTTGCGGGCAAGTACCATGGGTGACGTTAATTCGAACTTTCAATAGTACAGTAATCAATAACACATCAGAACTTAATATCAATAGGGATGTCGAAATATTCAATCAATTCTCGTCCCCGCCCGCCATGTGCTTCAAAACTGCATACGTATCTCGTGATTTCAAGGTTCTGCAACCAGTACACAACAAGGAGTTACGAGTCCCATTTATTCCGGCGCCATTTTGGGCGAGGACGGGCAGGTCCAGGATATAGTCAAAATGTCTCTACCAACCATCGACTATGATGATGTTCATATGCTGTATTTATTAGAGTAACACTCATCTGTCCACATGAAATTAATTTGCCACAATCTAAACATGTCATTTTAATCTTTCCAAAGTTCTTCTAAATATTTGGGACCGTTTCCCTTGCCTCTGATGCTGTCAGTGCCACTTCTTTGATGAATGTACTAGCAGGTCAGGGGTTCTCCTCCAAATCTCTCTTTTATGCAGCACTATAATTAATTGGTGCCACCTCTCCATATGACGATGCATGGTATAGTTACCATAACTATATTTTTTTTCGGTTCCTCTGGAGAGTTCATCGTGGCAGATGAAGCGTGTAACGTACCGGGCATTTACCTTTTTTTGCATGTACAGGAAAGGAAAAAAAAATCGAGCGTCCGAGTTCTAAGGTGTCCCAGGGCCATTTTAGTGGACCAGGCCCAAATCCAAAGAACAGGCCGCCATTTTGAGAGTCCTGTTGCAGCCGCCTGTCGCTGTAGCATCAAGAGCAGCCGAAACTCAGCTGAATGGCAACTGAAACGGTAAAAGGGCGCCCCACTACAGCAGACGAGCCTCCACCTAGGAAGGCCCGTTCACGCCGCCCCCCCCCCCTTCGGGCACCCCACGCCGTTATTCGGAGCAGTATTGTAGGATGGCCACACCAGTGCGGCAACTTGCTAGACATCACCTCGGTGGTAACCGAATCTCAACGCCTTGTGGTGTCTTCTATTCAGAAAACATTGTTATGCTGCCTTCGACCTATTCGCCGCAAGTGCGCACACAACTCAACTGCATAGCTTGCTAGACACCACCTCGGTGCCATCCGGATCTTGGAATCTCAGCGCCTTTTGGTGTCTTCTCTTCAGAAAATATTGTTGCGCTGCCTTTGGCCCCATTCGCACATCGGTCCGCTACTGACGCCATCTCACAGGCTAATGGGGCGCCCCACGCCGACTTTCAGCATTGTAGGATGACCACACCAGTACAGCAACTTGCTAGACATCACCTCGGTGCCATCCGGATCTCGGCGCCCCACTGCAGATGAAGTGCCTCTCAACTATGAAACCCCCACGGTGACATCCGGATCTTGGCGCGTTGTGCTGCCTTCGGCCTATTCGCACATCGGTCCGCTACTGACGCCATCTCACAGGCTAATGGGGCGCCCCACGCCGACTTTCAGCATTGTAGGATGACCACACCAGTACAGCAACTTGCTAGACATCACCTCGGTGCCATCCGGATCTTGGCATCTCAACGCCTAGTGGTATCTTCCATACAGAAAATATTGTTGCGCTGCCTTTGACCCCATTCGCACATCGGTCCGCAACTTAGACATCACCTCGGTGCCATCCGGATCTTGGCATCTCAGCGCCTTGTGGTGTCAGTCAGAAAATATTGTTGCGCTGCCTTTGGCCCCATTCGCACATCAGTCCGCTACTGACACCATCTCACAGGCCAACAGGGCGCCCCACGCCGACTTTTACCATTGTAGGATGGCCACACCAGTGCCACAACTTGCTAGACACCACCTCGGTGCCATCCGGATCTTGGCATCTCAGCGCCTTGTGGTGTCTTCTATTCCGAAAATATTGTTGCGCTGCCTTTGGCCCCATGCGCACATCGGTCCGCTACTGCCGCCATCTCACAGGCCAACGGGGCACCCCACGCCGACTTTCAACATTGTAGGATGGCCACACCAGTGCGGCAACTTACTAGACACCACCTCGGTGCCATCCGGATCTTGGCGCGTTGTGCTGCCTTCGGCCTATTCGCACATCGGTCCGCTACTGACGCAAACTCACAGGCCAACGGGGCGCCCCACGCCGACTTTCAGCATTGTAGGATGGCCACACCAGTGCTGCAACTTGCTGGACACCACCTCGGTGCCATCCGGATCTTGGCGCGTTGTATTGCCTTCGGCCTATTCGCACATCGGTCCGCTACTGACGCCGCCTCACGTGCCAACGTATTTTCTCCGCATTTTATACCCTATGCCGCATAACAGGTCATGTGACTTGTTTATAAAACTTTTCATTGGTTCATTTTACTTTTGGTTTCCTAATGATGGAAGGCTTGATCATATGACCTAAAAACAACACTTTTCATTGGATGAAAACTTTTTTTTTTTCCCAAACGATGAAAGCCCCACCTTGTTTCTGGATGTTTCAGACTGAAGCTGGCTTCAGCATGAGAGCACCACCATCTCGTAGCTCCGTTGTGGTCATTCCGCGAGCAATCATGGCAACCGCTCCCCACCAGAAGCCTACAGGAGTCGGGGGCCCCCAAAACTTTTGATAAATCCTCAAGGCGGAGGGGACGCTTTCGAGAATGGGGTCCAAGACCTAGCAGACAAGCGTCCGATTTCCAAGGTGTCCCAGGGCCATTTCAGTGGACCAGGCCCAAAAAGGAAAGAGCCTGCCGCCATTTTGAGAGTCCTGTGACAGCCGCCTATCGCTGCACCGCAAGAGTGGGCGCAACTCAGCTGAATTGCGGCTTTTGACACAGTGGACCAAAAACGGACGGAATGGCAACTGAAACGGTAAAGGGGCGCCCCACTACAACAGATGACACTCCACCTGGAGAGGCCCGTTCACGCCGCCTCCCCCGGGGCGCCCCACGCCGTTATTCGGAGCAGCATTGTAGGATACCAAAACCAGTGCGGCAACTTACTGGACATCACCTTGGTGCCATCGTTCTGCTGCCTTGGAACTATTCGCACAACAGTTTGCTACTGATGACCCACCCCCCGCGACGCCCCACGCCAGAAATCTGGACGTTGTGCTGCGTTGGGACTATTCGCACAGCCGACCGCTACTTCGTTGTTTTTCCCTAAAAATGTTTATATGTTATTACTGTTTTTGTTTTCTTGTATACATTTATAAGTTATTAAAGTTTTATAATCTTACTACTTTGTTGGAGTGCTATATATTTTTAATGTGACACATAATTGTAAAAACTTTGATGTACAAAGAGTCATCCCTGGAATCTTCCGCTTCAGGCTCGGTCCCCTCCCCAATCACAATACAGGATGGTTTTCAGATAATAGGAACGCGTCTGCTGTGACGGATCTCATCGAGTGTGGGCCTTGATCTACTATAACTCCTTTGAAGAGGGGTGATTCTTTACAGCTGGGGCCATAAACTACATCTGCAGGGCTAGCTGATACCCTAGGACCGGCCTGGACAATCGGACACAGAGGAAAAGGAGTGTCAGAGGGTGCGGTAGTGAATAGGGCGAAAGGGAGGTGTCGGGCGGGCACAGGGTGTGATTCTCAGGGAAGAGCAGCGCAGATGGGGGGTGGTTTATTACCCATGCATAAGACAGAGAGCGGGGGTGACCACTGCCTGGGGGAGATGCTTGCGAGGGTGGGGAGTCATGCTAAGGATCGACAGCGTGCACAGAGTGGGTCTGGTCAAGGCATCTAAAATGACTGCCGTGCACGACAAAAGTGTGGCATTTGAAAAAAGGCAAGATGGCGCAGACAATGTTTTTCAACACTTCCTGATTTCCTTCGAATCGAACGTTAACAGACGTTGGGGCATATTACCAAAGTTAAGCGATATTTATCCCTAACGATGCTTAGCAACGATTTTTTTACCGCTAAGCATCGTCAGAAATTATCGCAGATAAACCTTGCTATTATCAAGGTTTATCGCAAATACGATAAAAAACGACCGCAATGCATTAATATCGCTGAAAACTCAGCGATATTCATGCATTACCGAGCTAATGCTCTTAGCCATGTTATCCACCTCCCATTGGATAACATGCCTTAGAACTGCTCAGGGCAGGTGCTAGCTTTTGGAGATATTCGCGCTTATCGCGAATATTTCCAAAAGTTGATAATAGGAGATAGCGATGTTAGCGACTGTTTCCAGTCGCTAACATCTTGGCATGCCCACTTTGCATGTCATTAGTGATAAATATCACTCACATGCAAAGTGGGGCCCAAGATGGTCGCTATCTCCTACTAGCCGTCGCTAACTGGTGTTAGCAACAGCTAGGTAATACAGATATAATTTTATCTCCGCGAAGCGGAGCGCTGTTACAGATATATATCTTTTTTTGAACGTTAATTTCTCAAAATCCACTGGAGCACATATATTGAGACCTAGCAAAGGCACATCGGACTACCAGTCCCTACAATTTTGCCAAGTTTCGTGCAAATCCATTCAGCCGTTCGATTATTATTATTATTTTTTTTTTTGCCTCGCGGGGCCCTTTTAAAACCTCCACATCAAACCTAAGAGGTCAAGGAGGATCTACTATGCCCCCTTATGGTCATTTGCCCCTTCGCTTTGGCCTCCTCTTGTCTCTCGATCCTACCGAGAGACAAGATGGCGGCCGCTACGGACTGTTTGCAATGTTTACAGACGCCGGAGAACCAATCAGCTTCGCAAACCTCCGTTACGCGAAGCGGAGCGCTGTTACAGATATATATCTTTTTTTGAACGTTAATTTCTCAAAATCCACTGGAGCACATATATTGAGACCTAGCAAAGGCACATCGGGCTACCAGTCCCTAATATTTTACCAAGTTTCGTGCAAATCCATTCAGCCGTTCGATTATTATTATTATTTATTTTTTTTGCCCCGCGGGGCCCTTTTAAAACCTCCACATCAAACCTAGGGGGTCAGCGAGGATCTACTATGCCCCCTTATGGTCATTTGCCCCTTCGCTTTGGCCTCCTCTTGTCTCTCGATCCTACCGAGAGACAAGATGGCTGCCGCTACGGACTGTTTGGAATGTTTACAGACGCCGGAGAACCAATCAGCTTCGCTTCACAAAGCTCCGTTGCGCGAAAAGTACGCGAACTGGAGCGCTGCCCGGTCCGCTGTTACAGATATATATCTTTTTTTGAACGTTAATTTCTCAAAATCCACTGAAGCACATATATTGAGACCTACAAAAGGCACATCGGGCTACCAGTCCCTACAATTTTGCCAAGTTTCGTGCAAATCCATTCAGCCGTTCGGGCTAAAAGTGAGGCCAACCGCCCTATGGAAAACTCAATGTTAAAAACATGTTTTGGGACCCCCCTGTTTTCTCGGCCCCCCCTTGACGAACCCCCCCCAAATTTTCAAGGGCTGCTCAGAAACGAAATGTGCCATTTTCCTGAAAATGTCAGCCAATTCCGTCCACAAACGCCAAAGTTATCAGACATAGAATTTTCAGAAATCCCATAGGGAAAAAATCCTAACTATATATACCTACTGGCGACCGCCAGTAGGTAATATATATATATATATATATATATATATATATATATATTACCTACTGGCGGTCGCCAGTAGGTATATATAGTTAGGATTTTTTCTCTATGGGATATATATATATATTACCTACTGGCGGTCGCCAGTAGGTATATATAGTTAGGATTTTTTCTCTATGGGATTTTTGAAAATTCTATGTCTAATAACTTTGGCGTTTGTGGACGGAATTGGCTGAAATTTTCAGGAAAATGGCACATTTCGTTTCTGAGCAGCCCTTGAAAATTTGAGGGGGGGTTCGTCAAGGGGGGGCCGAGAAAAAAGGGGGGTCCCAAAACGTGTTTTTAACATTGAGTTTTCCATAGGGCGGTTGGCCTCACTTTTAGCCCGAACGGCTGAATGGATTTGCACGAAACTTGGCAAAATTGTAGGGACTGGTAGCCCGATGTGCCTTTTGTAGGTCTCAATATATGTGCTCCAGTGGATTTTGAGAAATTAACGTTTAAAAAAAGATATATATCTGTAACAGCGGACCTGGCAGCGTCCCAGGACGCGTACTTTACGCGCAACGGAGCTTTGTGAAGCGAAGCTGATTGGTTCTCCGGCGTCTGTCAACATTCCAAAAAGTCCGTAGCGGCCGCCATCTTGTCTCTCGGTAGGATCGAGAGACAAGAGGAGGTCAAAACAAAGGGGGAAATAACTATAAGGGGGCATAGTAGATCCTCGCTGACCCCCTAGGTTTGATGTGGAGGTTTTAAAAGGGCCCCGCGGGGCAAAAAAAAATAATAATAATAATAATCGAACGGCTGAATGGATTTGCACGAAACTTGGCAAAATATTAGGGACTGGTAGCCCGATGTGCCTTTGCTAGGTCTCAATATATGTGCTCCAGTGGATTTTGAGAAATTAACGTTCAAAAAAAGATATATATCTGTAACAGCGCTCCGCTTCGCGTAACGGAGGTTTGCGAAGCTGATTGGTCATTCTGTCACTGGGCTATAGTTGGGCTACATCTGGCTGATATTTGGGCTACATTTGTTTTTTTGTGTGTCTGGCGGCCATCTTTGGGCTACATTGGGCTACATTGGGCTTCATTGGGCTACATTGGGCTACATTTGGGCTCCAACATATATATAGGCCAATGTAGCCCAATATATATTTTTCAAAGTTAATTTTCGTAAAAACCACTGGAGCATATATCTTGAGACATAGCAAAGGCACATCGGGCTACCAGTCCCTACAATTTTGCCAAGTTTCGTGGAAATCCATTCAGCCGTTCGAGCTAAAAGTGAGTCCAACCGCCCTATGGAAATGAAGGAAATGAATGGGTAATTTGTAATTAGGAAATAGCTAATCGCAAACTAGGAATGGTAAAGAATCGCTATTTATTCCTTAAAGTTCGCTATTTAGGAAATGCAAAAAACTTTGATGATACATATGGCGGTTCATCTCTAACAAGATAAGAAGCATAGGGATACATTTATGATGACTGGCGCATCACCAGGGATGTGTTAGTCATTCTGTGCCGCTGTTCCGTCACCTATGGTGTGCTGCATTTACAATGCGGCGCATCATGGGGCAAAAACAGCACAGATGCGTGATGTATCTGTGCCGTAAAGGTGGCGCATTGCTGGAGTTGTATCGCAAGTGTGATGAAGCTCCAGCAAGGGTCGGGGGTGCCCCTGTCGCAGGGTTTCTGTTCTCACACAGAACTGTGGACAGAGGATTGGAACCTCGGCGAATTAGGGTGTCCCAAAACTCACGTTAGTAATCAAAAACTCCTTAGCAAGCTAGGTACAGTGTCACATTGGATATAACAAACTCTCAATGTTTAGACAGTCCAGAATATGAACTTATAGTACCTCAGGATACGTGGAACTCATGAACAGTCGGTCGTTATATATTTCTTAGAAACCAGAACATGGAGTTAAGAAGAACACATGTGTATTTGAAATGTTTATTTACTAATGCCGTCTTCTCAGGCGTAGTATCTTAGATAATACAAGTACACATATTATCAGTAGCAAAATTACCAGCATAGTTACTAGTACATAAAAAGCGAATGGTGATAGTATGTTAACATGCTGTAAATGAATAAGAGTTAGCAACACTTATAAGCAGCCGCGGGCCGTGGAGGGAGTTACGGTGAGGCAGGGAGGCGGGGAGGGGGAGAAGCAGGGTGGAGAATACAAGTACACATATTATCAGTAGCAAAATTACCAGCATAGTTACTAGTACATAAAAAGCGAATGGTGACAGTATGTTAACATGCTGTAAATGAATAAGAGTTAGCAACACTTATAAGCAGCCGCGGGCCGTGGAGGGAGTTACGGTGGGGCAGGGAGGCGGGGAGGGGGAGGGGCAAGGTAGAGAGGGCTCCACCCTGCTTCTCCCCCTCCCCGCCTCCCTGCCTCACCGTAACTCCCTCCACGGCCCGCGGCTGCTTATATCTCACCCTCCCTAATACACATATTATATTATTTGCTAAGAAGGTCTCTTTGTGTTGGTTTAGGGCGTGCCCATACTTTAGTGTCTTAGATTTGAAGGAATCACATCAGCATACACCAGCTCTCTCTTCATGTGAACCGCATCAACTGTTGTGTATGTGTGTTCGGCAAAGCAATATAAAACCCGCCTCATGCCCAGAATTGGCAGAAGTTGCACTTATGTTAAGAGTATGAAGTCGTGGAGATCAGACCTCATAACAATTCTGTATCGTGTTGTTCTTGAAACTTTAGCACTCGCTGTACAGATATAGTTTAACAAGCAAAGCAGATAGTAGAGCAATAACATATTATTCTCATGTAAACCACGATGAACTACTAGGTGGAAAGCTAAAGCAACAACTAAGTGTTGTGTGCAGAAGTTGCAAAAAAGGAAAAATGGCGTTTAAACCGGTAATGAGACCATGCTAACTTAACACGATGTAAAGATATCCAGGACCTAGATGACACCTCCCCATGATCCGGAAACGAACTGAATAAGATAATAGAAGTGCCATCTCATGAGAGCAGATTGCAAGTTTATATGTGGACGGTCCGCAAGGTAAAGCATTAAAAACTAGGAAAATTTAATGCTAAAGAAAAATAAAACAGCCAAGTACTTTATCGAGTCTTAAGCCAATAGGCAAGGTAAATAATAAAAACTTGACAAATAAGTCAATGAATTGTCAATGAAATGCTAGTACTCAGCATATCAAACATGAAAAAGGTCTATGACATAACTGTGTATGCAAAATAAGCTGCAACAGCCTCCAATAGGAAGTCACCGTCTTCATCCGAAAACAGTTCAGCCATCCAATTTAAAAGCGGAAAAGAACATACGTGCTCTCCCAGCACCGGATCCTCTATCACCATCAGAGGACAGCTCGGTGGGTTTTCAAGAAAGCTCTGTTCCAAGAAAGACTGTGCTGCCGCCAGTAAATTCCAGGGACCAAGTAGTCCATGCATCAATGCCACAGCCATAATCCTTTCGCCAGGACAAACCAACTCGTGAGTAATGATAGGAGTCATCAGCTGATTAAAGTCGACGTCAGGAGAAACCGGTCCGCAGAGACACAAATCAATGGCCCAATCGAAATCACAGGTCAGGCAGTGAAATACAGGCTGGACACAGGTGAAGTAGGAGAATCGAAAAGATAATCCATATGCCGTGCTTAATATCGCCAACGGCATTGTGCCATAATATTCTAGCATGCGATTGCGGAACAGTGTCAGCAGCTGCAGGGTGGGAGGTTGCATAGGAGGGACATCCATATTTAAAAATGTAAAAAAGCACAAGAGCGTCCGCTGGTAATGCAAGTAAAAATGCCAATCCACGAACCAGAGTGGAGAAAATAGAATGAAAGGAAGCAGGGATGACTCCAAAGATTTTCTCAAATGAAGTCACGAGACCACTGGTAACAACTTTAAAAAAGTGCGCCAGGGTCTTTGTGGAGGATGCGTTAAAGATAGTCGGAACCATCTTGCTGAAATTGAAAGGCAAATCTGAATTGAAAAGGGTCTGCACCTCTGTACGGGTGTTCGCTATGTGAAGCACGAAAGTTTCACGGGCCGAACTCAAGGCCACCTCTCTCTGAGACAAAAGAGCTCTTATTCTTGCCATGCCGTTGAAATCTGTCCCAAGGTTGGTATTTGTGGCCAGATTGAAAACTCCCTATGTTCATGTGTGGGAGGAAATAGAACATTTCTGCAGCAAATAACCCGTTCACTTACTGTTACGATAAAAGGAATACTTTTAATTAACTCAGAACAATCTTCATTATTGAGCATCAAATAACTACCATTTTCCAACAACTTGAACGTGGGGATGATAGCAGGAACTGGCGTGCCTTGCAACACGCAAGCCATATTTGGTCGGTGTTTGTTGCATGAACCGTGTAACTGTATGTGCCTACACATTAGTGAATGATCTGGCGTCTCAGTGCATTCCTCTCCATTCAGATAAACTTCTTGATCATCTTTGAAACATCTGTATGTGTATGGAAGCGACCAGACCTCATGAAGAAAAGCACTACCTAAAGGTTCATAACGACCTATTGGTATATATTTCATACAATTTGAAAACTTATATAAAGCAAAAGGCAGCGTTATTAAACCGTGGATAAGGCACGTTGCCAAAAAACCCGCAATCCTCTGCTGATGATGTCACTGAGCATGTCATGAATGATGTAATATGTGACATCATCAGCAGTGGATTACAGGTAATAGTATCTCTAGTTTACTCCCCTATAGCTGTCTTTCTTTTAACATAAGTGTCTGTTTCCTTCCCTTATACTTACTGTTTTTGGTTCGCTTCTGGTTCGCGTACCGGCGAGCGAACTGGGAAGCGAACTAAGAGAAATAGAGGTTGGCACAGTTCCAAATATTGTACCAATTTTTTAATAACGGGGAGGTAGTTCTGAAAAGAACTTTTTTTTTTATTGTTTTTGTTGTTTTATATTTTTTTTATTATTTTTCTGAACATTTTTTTACTTTTTTTGAATTTTTCTGAACAGTTTTATGTTTTTTTGGGGTTTTCTTGGAGGGGGCAATGAAAACGATTCATTGTAAAGGGCTCAACAGGAGCAACAAAACAAAAAAAGAAGTATTTATTATTTTGGGCGTTTCGTACAAACTTGCATATGATAGTCAATAGCTCTGTTGATCAGAGTGATGCTTTTTTCTCCGTAGGAAATGAATCCATCGCAAAATACGCAGATGTGTTTTACTTCACCAAATTTCATTTGTATATTTGGCACCATCTCCCTGCCCTCTGGTCCCGTTACTTCCGGTACAACAGATCTTCTGGCCATAATAGGGAGATTATCTAGGTCGTTCCGAAACTGTGCAGCACTGTAGTTGTTAGGATGCCACCTAGTCATATGGCGATGCATTGTGTAGTTTCCGAAACTGTATTTTTTCTCGGTTCCTCTGGACAGTCTATCTTGACATATAAGGCAAGTTACGTATCTTGCATTTACTTTTTTCTGACCTTTGGGAATTTTAAAAAATTGCCAAATGAAGTTTTCTTTCCGGTGAGACGTCCTGGGCTGCTCAGGCAAAAACTGCCTCTCTTCGTGCTCGTCGTCCTGTTCCTCTTCTTCTTCTTCTTCTTGAATTATAACTTGAGCAGGTGGTCCACTCTTCCTTGGATGTGGTGGAGGTGGTGGGGAAGCACCAGCTGAAGCTACTAAAGAAGCCATTGCTCAGTGATCACAAAGGGTCTTTCTCTCACAATGATGAAAGTCAGAGTGAGGAAAGAAGGAGGGATTTTCATCATTTGGGAAAAACAAGAGTTCTCAACCAATCAAAAGTGTTCATTTTAGATTATATGACCTAGTCTTACATCATTAGGAAACCAAAAGTGAAATGAACCAATGAAAAGTGTTATTACCAAGTCACATGACTTGCTGTGTTTACGTTAAGCGCTTTGCAGGGCCTCCCGGTTTGCTTCCAGAAACCTGCGCTTTGCGACTCGCTTCGCGTACCAGTTCGCTAACGTAGCACGTCATATGACGTATCACGCGACAACGTGAAACGTCATGCGGACGGGAGGCGTCACGATGTTGTTTTCTAACGCGGCACTTGCGGTAAAGAAACGTTTACCGGCTCGCGGTCTATTTCGCGGCATCAAGGTCAGCTAACGGGAAGCTTCCCGATTCGCGAAGCGGGAACGAAGAAAAAAAAATATTTAAAAAAAAAATTATTCATAAACATATAAAATATCTTTTTGGATTTAAAGAAGAATACATTTTACAGCTACAGATATTAGCTGTTAAAAAACCAATGAAATTCACAGAAAAAACCATAGGTTATAGACCATATATAGTTAGGAATTAGCATTTACAAAACCTTGAAAATTCACTGAAAAAACCATAGGTTATAGACCATATATAGTTAGGAATTAGCATTTAGAAAACCTTATTTTACTCACACAAAACCATTGAAATTCCATATATAGTTAGTTGCACTAACTATATATCGCGCACCCGCAATCCACTGCTGATGATGTCACATATTACATCATTCATGACATGGTCAGTGACATCACTGATGACATCACTGATGACATCTCAAATGACATCACTGATGACATCACTGATGACATCTCATTTGACATCAATGACCACATCACTGATGATATCATTCATGTGACAATACAATGCATCTCCTCACATTTTAATATAACCTCTGTTTCACCCAGTGTTAAAAAGAGAGTATAATTTTTGAAACCATTGACACACCAATACTAGTTACTACATACGCACTCACTGATTGCTACGTCTACACACACCTTCACTCATTCACCCATACAATCATTCATACATACAATCACTCATCTTTACAACACTATCATATGCACTCATACACCTATACAGACACTCACAGTCTGCCACTCATCCATGGAGTTACTCACACACCTAGTCAGTCCTGTAAAGAATCAATGACACTTCCATTTTCTTGTCTATACAGTTAAACATAGAGCACCTTACATTTTCAAACATATACTAACACATACTTACCTTCTTATACAATCATTGATACAAGTACAGATTGATCTGCACAGAGTCACACACCTCCCAGCTAGCCACACACGCACTCAGTCTCCCATACAAATACTTGGGCAATCAATCAATAGCCCATATAGTTACTCATATAGCTACTGATCAACACATGCAGCAGTTTACAGAACAACAGACATAATGATGCACAAATTAAGACAGTTTAGTCACTAACCCATGCAGTCAGTGAGACACATTTAATCACTCACTCATACAGTCAGTCATGCACCTACTAAATCCTTCGTCCAGACACTTACACATCCACTCATTCTTCAATATGTAAGACATATTTAAACTTTATAGAAACAAAAAATCACTGGATGTTGTTATCAGTGATGTCATCAGTGATGTCATTTGAGATGTCATCAGTGATGTCATCAGTGATGTCACTGACCATGTCATGAATGATGTAATATGTGACATCATCAGCAGTGGATTGCGGGTGCGCGATATATAGTTAGTGCAACTAACTATATATGGAATTTCAATGGTTTTGTGTGAGTAAAATAAGGTTTTCTAAATGCTAATTCCTAACTATATATGGTCTATAACCTATGGTTTTTTCAGTGAATTTTCAAGGTTTTGTAAATGCTAATTCCTAACTATATATGGTCTATAACCTATGGTTTTTTCTGTGAATATATATATATATATATATATATATATATATATATATATATATATATATATATATATATATATATATATGTATATCCGCAAAGTGCCCTGAAGCATTGGGAGAGAACACGACCATGCTCCGCCCTCTGGCTCTCTCATGCAGCCTGCTTGTTACCTCCGTGTTGCTTGTCAGTGCCGACGCGTTTCAGGGCTCACACCCCTTCTTCTTGGGCAAACAAAAATCACGCCTGAGACCTTCATCAATCGTTCTCCAACTTTATTAAGTACCATTCCCGCCTCCCGTGGGCGTGTTTTCATTGCACTGTCCCTCTGTTTAATAAAGTTGGAGAACGATTGATGAAGGTCTCAGGCGTGATTTTTGTTTGCCCAAGAAGAAGATGCTTCAGGCAACTTTGTGGACATATATATATACTGCAGAGTCCTACCGCACGAAGGGAGTCGGCACCATCCGAACCAGGAGAACGGACGGTTTACCGGTAGCCCAGTGAAGGTAGGAGATGTCGGATTGTCCGGTGGGGAGTGTGCCTAGACTGGAACGCGACAAATCAAAACCCCTTTGAGAACAGCGTTTTTTCAAGTCTATCATCCATGCAGTGCTTACACAATATTTGCTACAGCACTGAAATGTCCGTAGATGTGTTGCGGAGCAGAGAGGAGGCAGCCGGCCTCATTTTTGTAAATCCCCCGGCTGGGGGATCAGATATAACACGACAGACTACCAATGCGATTACGAACCTCACTACAAGGGATTTACTCAGAAAGTTGGAAAAACTTATGTTGAAAGAACAATCAAAATGGTGGAAAAATAAATCACTAACCATGTATTTACAGGTGGGCAGAGTACCTAGGGGTCTGCGGTCAAGTTTAGCCCCAAGCTATGAGACGCCTGATCCGGAGATGCTCACAGAATGGGCGGAAACCAATTTAGAATATTCAGCCAAATTAATGACCATCCTTGTTAAATATGCTGAATCAGACCGCTGCAAACTTCAGGCACAAATTGAAGAGCTGGAGGCGGAAATAACTAACATGGGATCGAGTGAACCTATAGACAAAATGAGGGTGGATATGATGTTCAGGCTGAAAAAGGAGGAAGAAGTAATAAAGAAACGCAAAGCATTTAAATTCGAGCGGGATCGCTTGGATTATTTAAATGGACAAATATTCACCTATGCCAAGCGATATGAAAATGTTAAGGAGCGGGCTAGAAAGACGCCGGTTGTATAAGCTGGCAACACTCCAGCCACTCCGTCCTCATCAGATGCTAGCTCAATAGCGAGCGAGTCAGACAACGAGGGAGCAAAAAATACAGCGGTGGGGTTTACAAAGTTTTTCCTGGCCCAGGAAGTAAGCTGCATGTGCCAGGACCGCCGGGACACTTTAAGACCAAGAACACAAGCTGGCGGACAAAACAACAAAGGGCAAACAGGAGGCGCAGTGAAAGGCGCAAATGCCACACTTGGAAAAACAAGCAGCGAGAAAAAAACACAAAAAGGCTGTTGGAACAAACAGTCTGTGAAAACACAGGGGCCAGCTCCCCCTCAATAATAAACCTTACATCGCTTCAACTAACTGACAAAGACAAAAAGATTCTCAGCCTAGGTTTAACATACTGCCCACCGTGTAATTTCAATTACGCGGATACAAGAATGGACGCTTTTAGGTTCATTAGGAAGCTGAAATTAACGAAACATTTTAAGCTTCAACCAGTGAAAAAGAAAAACGTAGGAGTACTAAGCAGTCCCACTCTGCTGGACGCTGGTGACCGCATAGGATTTGAGGAAATTTGGGCCTTGCAAGAAGAAGGATGTCCATCTAGTCCAATCCCACTCGTAACATCAAGGGTTGATCAAGCTACTTGCAGTACCCCCTTTAAACCTAAATCCGTCTTCCTACCAACAATGACACATGACAATTGAGATGTGTACCAAGAACTTATAACCAAAGACCTTAAGAAATTGTACATTACTACGAATAAAAGACATTTTGCGGTCAACAAATTGAATCAAAGCTACAATAATCTAATAAAAAAACTGGAGTCAAACAAAAACATTGTTGTCCGTCAAGCAGACAAAGGTGGAAATGTAGTTTTGTGGCCGCGCCAAATGTACATTGAAGAGGCAGAGTTTCAACTAAACGACCAATCCTGCTACAAAAAGAGCAACTTGGCAGCAATCAGATTGGCATGGCAGGACCAAAACTCTAAATTGGTTGCGTGGAGAAGTGGTAACCTGATTACTAAAGAGGAATTTGGATTTCTAAGAAAGGAATATTCAGTTATACCATTGTTTTATTTGCTTCCTAAAGTCCACAAACAAATGGACAAACCACCAGGGTGTCCTATAATATCCGCTATTAACAGCTCAACGGAAAATATTTCAACTTACATTGACTATTTTTTGCAGGACAGTGTTAAAAATCTAAAGTCTTAGGTACAGGACTCATCTGATTTTGTGCGTAAATTGAATGACATATCATGGAATACAGAATGTCTGCTCATCACGTTAGACGTAGCCTCACTATATACGTCAATAAGACACAGTGATGGGATCAGAGCAGTTAGTCATTATTTAAATCGACGTGCCATTAATTGTTCTGCCCACAACAACATGCTAATCTCTATGATCAAGATCTGTCTGGAACAGAATTATTTTCTTTTTAACAATCAAGTGTACCAGCAGACCAGAGGAGTGGCCATGGGGGCCTGTTTCTCACCCAGCCTAGCGTGCTTGCACATGAGTTGGTGGGAGGAACAGGTACTCATGGGACTACATCGGGCCACTATGCAGAGTCATGTCCCACTGTATCTAAGGTACATTGATGATCTCTTCCTAATCGGGCAGGGATCATTACAGGAGGCACAGACATTTGTGGAGCAACTAAATAATAATGACTTAAATCTGAAATTTACATCCACAATCAATGCATCAAAAGTATGCTTTCCTGACTTGGAAGTATATGTAGAGTCCGGGGGGGTTAGCTACCAGGTTACACAGGAAGCCGACAGCGGGAAATACTATCCTGCACGCTGTTAGCCAGCACACCCATCATTTGATACGTTTCCATGGTTATAACCTATGAAAGTTGTGGGCGATAATAAACAGTCCGCCCTTTATGTCTACTATATATACCTCACTAGTGGTAAGGCATTCACATCATGTGATCAAGACTGTGGAAACAGTCGAAACGCGTCATGGCGGGCATGCTGAGCATTAAAAGGCACGAATAAAGGCACCTTTGTTTTGGCACCAGAACTGGGTTCTACTCTTCGTCATTTATCCAATTAGGAAACGAATTGGTGGTGCTGCTGGCGTCTGGCGAGTTCCTGTTCATATATATATATATATAGATATATATATATATATATATTTTGATGGCGGCAGTTCACAACAAAAAAAGAAACTTACACCTACTTCTGGTCCGTGTCTGCGTTGCTGCGGTGGGGACAGGATATATATATATATATATATATATATATATATGTATATATATATATATATATATATATATATATATATATATATATATATATATTCCAAGGCAGATTACAAATTCTGAGCTAAATTCTGATCGTTCTGCAAACAAAAATTTGCATTGCAATCAGAATTACAAATTGTGTGATATTTATTTTTTCTAATTTTTTTAATTATAATTTTAGCCATATACTTTGCCCTCGATAGACCCCAGCAGATTAAATCTACTAAAGTCTATTGGGGGAATTCGATATGTTTTTTAAAATTATTTATTTTATGCCTCATTACAGAAGGGGCTGCAGACGCTTGTGCGTTTATGCCGTTCTGTGAACAGAACGGCATAAACGCCGCCTCAACACTCATTGTCATTGGGTTAACACCCTTACTGACGAAACACGTGTCGGCTGGTTTCTGTTTTTGTTGGATCTCCTCTGAATAGGAGTAACATTTATACAACTAATAAAAAAACAAGAATGAAAATTGGACACTATTGTGTGATCTTATCCATTCAGAACATGTAACTTGATTACTTATATCATTGGATTTGTTGTGTGCGCTTGACTTGACAGATGCTGAAAAGATGCTGAAAAGTATTTTCCTGCAGCTTCTTATCTCCTTTAGAAATACTGTCCAAGTGCTATATGCCAGTCAGAAGCCTGATTGGCACTTATATAGGATTAATAGCGCCCCTAGAAGCTTTTGTGCCTGCTCATTCACACCCACTTAACATCGGCAGGTTCAACATTGTTTTTACACTTACTAGGTCATCCAGTTAAAATGCTAACTTTTTGAGGGGGTAGAGAGGTCACAATTCTGAGTTGTGTTTCAGCCAGCGGAAGAGTATGTCTTTAATGAGATTTACAAATATTGTTTGCTAATAACTGGAGTTAAAGTCCAGACAAAACCATATTTTACAGCAGTTAGACCAGGGTCCAATGAAAAGCCTAAGATTCTCTGTTTGTATTTGACCTGTTAGGCTTAAGATGGTCTTCTCCAAACCATTTGCCCACTCCCCTCAAATTTTTCTGAATTTGTTTTTGTTGGCCTTAGGACTCTGTGCACTTTCTCACTGATAAACAGTGCTAAAGTGCTTGTGCTCATTCTCTAAAACATGGTAAAGTTGGCTTACACTTGATTGGAATATTTAATTTACTTATAAGTCGCTAGTAAAATGGGATACCATTAGGCCTGGGCAGTAAGTTCTGTTCCTCTCACGGAATTCGTGGAATTTGGATAATTTCGCGTTCCGTGGAGAACACAGAATTGCTAAAAGTTACAGGATCCGCAGCTTCGCGGAATTATTTGCTTGTTCGCGCCTTCAAAATGCGTGTTTGCGAGATTTTTCTCTCCAAGCACGCAAACACCATTCGTTAACAGGAAAAAAGCATCGCGAACAGGTGGAACAAGCAATTCAGTGTCTTCTCTGAACGTTTGCGTGCTTGTGGAGATTTTTACCGCTTTGCAGAGCTTTGTGTAGCGTGACAATGCAAATTGCGCCCACCCCTAGATACCATATACTCAGGGCTGATAAATTGAATTCCTCTAATGTGTGGCAGCATACTTAAATAGCTTCTAATAGATCTCTCAAGCCTGTCATTTGAAGCCTGTATGCAGTTTTAAACTGTCGATTCAATTTGGCAAATACACTCCTTGTTAGGCCTAGAACTCCCTATTGTGTTTCATATTTGTCAATCTGTAAGTATGGCCTATGCAGCCCACAGAGCAGGTTACATTGCATTTAAAATGTTGGACATGTGCTTTTAAGTTGTACATGTTCTTGTGGTGAAAAACTCCCAAAGCAGTTTTTCACTACTGTTAGGCCTACCGCTCCTATAGGATAGCATTGGGTTACCTTATTTTATTCATTAATGTTTGTTTGGGAGCAGATGGAAATGTCATGTTTGGTGTCCTTTTTAATGGTAAAGTCAGATTTTAAGTCACAGTTCTGAAAATGCCACATTTAGAAGTTGGCCTTTTCTTGTCCTTCCCATTTGGTTCCTGCAGCCTATATCCTTCATCAAGTGAGCTGGCAGTTGGCCTTTGTGTAGATTTCCAGGCAGCCACACTATAGAGGGACTCTGTGTTGGTATGATAGGCCACCCAAAGTAGGATGGGGTGCAGGACTATGCACAGCCCTACTAGTACTTCGGAGACCCTGCCTCAGCACACACACACTAGCCTGTTGTGAATGCAGACAGACTAGTGCCAAGGCAGGGAAGAGGAAAATTCTGGTCACTTCTGTGATGGAAAGACTCCAGATGTTTCTTCCAGTTTAAAACTAGCATCATGTATAAAAACAGGACCCCCAGTCACAATCTTCAGTTTACCTCTGGACCCACAGAAAGGCTCTCAGAGGACTGCCAAGTTGCGTTCAGCTTGCTGTGTACTTCAGAGGATTGCCTGCTGTATCATGAGGACCGCCCTGCTTACTGAAGCATGCCCTGGGCCCTCAGAGGACTGTCCTGCTACTTGAGACCTGTTTTTCTGCTTGAACCCAGGACTTCTCGAGTGACTCCAAGGGCTAGTTGGTTGACCTCCTAATCAGAGCCTGCGTGACAGTAAAGGCTCCAACCATCCTGAAACCACACCTGGACACAGCCTGATTGCATTCTGGCCCTCCGAGTGGTGACCCTCCAGATCTGGACTCTTAGAGGTGGTGCTTAGGGTGCCAGATAGCCCAAATCCAAAACTTGGCACTTAGAACACTTCCTGCCAAAAAGTGCTCTGAGAACTGAGAGGAGAGCCTGAGCTACCTGCTCCCAGATCCACAAGAGGTGCATCGCCGGTAGACCTAACTTTGTAGTAGCTCCCACTACATTGTTCTCTGAAGCAGCAAATCTTATTCAGCGCCTCCTCACAGATGGTTATCTGGTCTTATGAAGCCATTGTGTAGCCCTCGTTGTCTACAGCCTATAGCTTCTTCTCGCTGGAGATTTTAGACTTCCAAAAAAGAGACTAAGCTTGAACAGAGAAGTCTTCACAGTGACTTCGCCCAGTGGCTCTCCAACGATGACACTTCTTCCTCGGACACCGCCGGCTGCCTTGCCTCACTGAACTTTACCTTCTAAGACATGTTTCTCTTAAAATTCTTCCAACCCTGAAGGTAAGTGGAGACCAGGCCCAAAATACTTTGTGGACCTGAACCATGCTTACTCGTGGTCGGACATAACTTCAAACTTTGCCTCGGTCTCACACGACTGTATGTCCACAGTTAGCATTTTGATCTTTGTGGTGCTATTTTCACTTAACTTTAATAATTCATAACTCCACTTCTACTGATTGGATTTTTGTCATTTTTATGTCAAATAGTTTATTAAAATGTACTTGTTTTCCAAATTAGTGTGGGATTTTCCTCATGTTGTGTTTTGACTTTTATTACTGTTTAAGTACTAAATAAATACTTTACAGATTGCCACTAAGTTAAGCCTTACTGCGTCTGTGCTAGGCTACCAGAGGGTTCATCCTGACAAGGATTGTGGCTGTTACTTGAGTACCTCCTCATCCAGCAACCCAATTTTTCCCAGTTTGCTAGGCAGGCTTCAAGATATGGGTCTTTTTTTTTTCAAATGTATTTTTATTAAGTTTAAGAGCAAAGAAGACAGGCAATGCAATGCAGTATATATGCAATAGGCGTATATGGCGAGCGAGACAGACAAACATGTCTTCTCTATGAATCGACAAAGAAGCAGATAAACCATGCCCATATCGAGATGCGGTGCCTGCAGTTCGGTAAAGGTGCCAGTAAGAGTGGCAATCGAACAAAACAGTAAGAAAAGCCCAACCCCTCCCCCAATACCCAAGGCCAACCCCCTCCCTCCTCCCCGACCAGTATGCCAGTTGTCCAGAGTCTCCATCATAGCACGTACAGGTTGGTGTGTATCAAGGTGTACAGGTTCGTATTTCGGGCACGTGATTTAATGAAATTCTCTGGACAGGAGTGATAGGAGCGGTTGCCAGGTTTTCTGGAATGAGTCAGCAGTGTGTGAAAGCGTGGCCTGGATACGTTCCATGCCTAATGTGAACCACAATTTGTGTAGCCATCCAGTGTGGGTGGGTAAGGTGGCTGATCCCCATAGTGACAGGACGTGTTGTGACGCCGCTTGCATGGCGATGCCCATCTGTTTGCCATGAGGTGATCTCAAGGGAAACGTGAGCGTGTTGGGCAGCCCTAGGATTGTGTATGCTGGGAAGCGCGGGATATCAGTTACAAATGTGGAGTCCATATCATCTAAAACTGCTTTCCAGTACCCCTGCAGAGCGCGGCATTCCCATAGGAGATGGTTTTTTTGGTTTTAAATATGGGTTTTAAACCGCTTGAAGCATGGTGAATTGCTAGTAGAGGTTGGGATTAAGAAGGTTTTCAAGGTCATTGGTCATTTGTGAAGAACAGATCCTGTGCACACGCTGAAATATCAATGCGAGGGAGAAAACACCCGTGCACCAGTATAGGAAGGCCTAAACCGAAATAGGAGAAGAACAGATCCTGTGCACATGCTGAAATGTCAATGGTCCTAAAGTCAGGACGCAAAATGGCAAGAAATGGAAAGATTTGTCAAAGGTTCAAAAGATTACACGCAAAAGTTCATGTGGGTGAAGATGTCTTTTATAGGAGAACGTACCGGGTCCGCACGTACATGAGACGAGGTCCGGGTAATGGCTCCATTACCCGGACCTCGTCTCGTGTACGTACGGACCCGGTACGTTCTCCTTCATTGATCTCCCTAGGTCACCTCGATAAGTCCGTGGACGTAACCACCCACCACTTTCACTCACCCCTTTGAGGAACGGGGTACCTAGGCTTTACCATTCGATCCTCACCACGTGGCCGACTACTGATAGGCAGTCCCCACCACGACCCTGCTTACACCTTTAACATACAGCCCTGATGAGTCACATCTGCTTCACGGTGTGACGAAACACGTGTCGGCTGGCTATTATTTTCTGTACTGACCAACAATTGATTTATAAAAGACATCTTCACCCACATGAACTTTTGCGTGTAATCTTTTGAACCTTTGACAAAACTTTCCATTTCTTGCCATTTTGCGTCCTGACTTTAGGACCATTGATATTTCAGCGTGTGCACAGGATCTGTTCTTCTCCTATTTCGGTTTAGGCCTTCCTATACCGGTGCAGGGGTGTTTTCTTCCTCTGGGTTTGTGTTCCCCTGTCCTGCTTTGCACCGCGTGCCTACCGCACGCATAGCTCCGTCAAGAGATCATACCGCTAAGAGCGCCACTTCTTCCTGTCTCTTTCAACTCAAACCCAGTCTCTTTCAAAAAAATCATTGGTCCTTTGTGTCTAGGATTCTTTCACGACTCCCCCATGTATCAACCTCAAATAAAGCACCATCCCTTCACCCAGTTCTTGTGAGGGAGGAATCTTCGAGAAGCAGCCTGTTTTGCTCAATTTTATCAGCATCTTGAAAATAGCTGAAGAATTTATCCCCTTCACCCTTTTAATCTATTTCCATGGCATATAATGCTCACATATTACGTTATTAGTTATTTGCCCAGACATATGCCCTTTGCATCAAGCTTTCTACAGCTCTGTGTCATCTCTCATATTTATGATTTAAACAAATGCTTTCCATGTCTTATATTATTGGCCTCTCTGTGGAAGGATGCATAGGCAGCAGAGTAGTAAGGCAGGTGCTCAGTGCTTCATGCAAGACTTCAAAGTAGTTCTTGATGGACCTGGCCTTCTCCTGTAAAAAAATCATTAACCATCCATTTAGGTGGAAGGGAGCTACATTAACAAGTGTAAAGTAATTAATACAAGGTCATCTTCAAGCCTGTTTTTTCATAGATTATCTACAACATGTCATATAAAGTTGATGATGTTGATCATGAAAGAACTAGGAGGTTATGGTATGTTAAGGAGAAGATAACCAGGTAAGAGGGCACCACCCACTCAAGATCCTAACCTGTAAGATGCAAGGGTACTTATTCCATTTTGGAGAGTGAACACAGTTAAGGGCATCTTTTAAAGGCATCTTAAGACTAGTATCAGACTTATAAAACTAGGGATACATCAATGCAACCCTTTGAAGCATAAACAGACTTCTAACAATCAAGGGGTGAATATAAAAATGCTTTGCATTACTTTCAGGGCATACTTGTCTTGAGACCCAAAATATGTAACTACACTGTAAAAAATTGGGTTTCTGGTTGAGTGGGGATTCAACCACAATTTTTCTTAGAGTGAAGTCAGAAGCAAACCCTAAATTAACCTATGATCAACATTCGGGAAGCTTGGTACAGAGACAATGTGTAAAGCATTTGTGCAACACTTCAAACAGGAACACAGTGAAAACACACCACAAATGGAGCCCACACAGACCTAGTCAGATAGAGTAATTTTTCATGAATAAAACAAGGCCAAAATTACAAAACTCTAATCAATATGCTAGGAGATTTTCAATTTAAATATTTTTGTAAAGATAGCGCTAAAAGGCACAAAACTACAACAGCGTATATCTGGTTGGTCCGGACCGGGACTAGCAGCCAGATTCATGAAGGTACCATTCTGCGATTGGCAAATTGCGAAAATTTGCGATTCGCAGTTTGATAATCGCAGAATGCAATTCATGTACAAATGCGATCAAAAAATGCGATTCGCAATTGCCGATTGCAATCTTGCCGCAATCGCAAAATAATCGCAGAATCGGTAATTTTTGATGTTGAAATTGCGATATCGCTATTTGCGATCTCACTAACTGCGAGATCGCAAAAACGGGAAGTCGCATTTCGAGCCCACTGATGACATCACAACCAGGAAGTAGGCTCACCCCACCCACAAACAGAACACAGAGCAAGGGAGTGGCAGCAGGAAACTGAGGAGCACCAAAACCAACACTGTGCAGCACCCCAGCCAGAAAAAAAGTTTGCCAAGATGTCCCAGGATGCAGCAGGGAACAGTGGGCAGGAGAGAAAGAGGAAAATTAAGTTTTCCGAATTAGAACTGGAGCACCTAATTGAGGGGGTCTGCAAGGATTATGCCCGGCTCTTTGGAAAAGACTCCCGGAGGTTGCCAGAGGCAGAGAAGCGCAGGATCTGGCAGCGCATCCGTGCGAAGGTCAATTCTGTTGGTGTGACCCAGCGCACAATTGACAAACTAAAAAAGCGCTGGTACGACCTGAGAGGTCGTTCTAAGGAGCGGATCGCTGAGAGGCTTGGGGAGCGACTGGCCACCGGTGGAGGGGATCCTGTAGCCACACCGAACACCCCATTGGAGGACCTGATTGAGGACACCATTGTGCCTGAAACCTGCGTGGGGGTCCTTCAGCTGGACTCATCTCGACCCAGCCAACAACCTGAAGGTAAGTGCCATGCGACTGCGACCCAGTCCCCCAACAATTCCCTTAAGTCCTGAGATAGCAACATGCTCACCAAAAACGCCCCATTGCATTGTGGAAGTTGTAGTGTAATCATGTACCCGCAGTTAGCCCAACACTGCCAGAGCAGTCAATGCAAAGTAAATCCAAAAGCCAGTCAAGGAAAGCAAGGCTGCATGCATGTATCAACATTGCATGCGCAAGATACATGACTTTAATCATGCACCCTTCCACATTACAGGTGCAGGTGAGCAAGCCAGCACAGACAGCGAGGCGCTGCGCATCGCCGAGAGCCAGGAGGACACTGAGGGTGAGGGCCAGTCCTCCCAACTACCTGGCCCATCACAGCCAGCAGCAGTGCTCCCATCACCACCACCACCACCCCGTGCGGACAGGGCCACCCCTGCAGCCACAGCCGTGCAGCCAAGACCCCAGCAAACAGCCACAGCAGTGGTACAGGCTCCACCACCACCACCCCCAGGGCAGACGAGGCGCACAGCTGGTGCCAGGTCACACACCAGCGCACTGAGGCGCCAGCAGCGCTAGGGCCCAGCAGGCACTGACAGGGCACTTGAAACACCAGATCCAGGCCTGGCCATCGAACGCCGCATGCTGGCGGTGCATTGCACACAGGCGCGTCACATGGCAGCAATGCTCACACAGATGCAGGCGAACGGCCAACACATAGCCCAGATGACCGCTGCAGTCCGTGAAAACAACCAGCTGCTTGTAGCCCAGCAGGACATGACCCGCCGACGCCACCGCCAACTACTGTCCCGCCTATCGGCCTACACTAGGTCCAATCATGTAGTAGGTAATGCTACATCACAGCTGGAACGAAGGTCACTCGCCATGCAGGCCCAGATGGTGCAGTGTTGCCAGGATGTGGCGAGGTCACTAGACCTACTCACCGCAGCAGTGCTCGGCCGCCAGGCCACTGCCCATGAAGAAGCAGAGGGGGCTGACGACGCAAGTGAGGCTGCGTCAACCAACAGCAGTGCATCCTTGCCAACGATGCCTGCACATCGCCGCAGCAGCAGGGCAACATCAGCAACTGGGCCTAACACCGTCCCTCAGGATGCAGAGAGACGACTTCGGGCGTCTCGTCGTCACCGACCGTAGGGACTCACACACTCTGAGGGAGGCCATGCAGTCAACCCCTGCTAACCCCCTACCCCAGCATGGGGAGGTATGGAGCAATACTCTCTCCATCAGACAGTTCAATGATTAAAGACCAATTTATTGTGCATAAACAATAAAGAATAATGGTCAAAGATGATTCACACTCATGTAATTATTACATTAGTCATGCATGGGTGAAGTGTTGTGATAGCGGAATGGGTGCACTAGAAACAGTTAATAGTGATGTGGTTGCGGCACCTGTGTCCCTCAGCAGGATCTTCTCCGCGTGCATGACGTACATGTGGAGGCGGCCGGTTGTCACCTTCAGACTCACTGCCAGATATCTCCACTGGTATCCTGCGCTTGGTAGCAATGTTGTGGAGTATTGCACACACGGCCACGATGCGGCAGCAGACCTCAGGTGTGTATTTGATGGCCCCACCAGTCTGTGGGAACGGCTCTTCAATAGGACAGATGTCCTCTCTATGCAATTTCTTGTCCGTATGTGTGCAGCATTGTAACGCCGTTGCTGTGGTGTGGCAGGGTTGAGGTATGGGGTGAGGAGATACTCACGTAGACCGTAGGCGCTGTCACCTGCGGGTAATGAGCAGAGGGTGAGTGCCTATTCTGCACAGATACATGCTCAAAGTGTAGTATTTGGGGACATGTGTACTTACCCAGTAGGTGTCATTCGCCAAAGTCTCCCCTTGCCAGTCGTGTGTGAATGCCGCAGTGCCGGAAGATGAAGGAGTCATGTGTGCTGCCCGGATATTGTGCCACTGTGTCCGTGATGTAATTCTTTGCGTTGCACACCATCTGGATATTGAGGGAGTGGTAGGACTTGCGGTTGCGGTACATGTATTCCGTTTGTGCTGGTGGGCAGATGTGGATATGGGTACAGTCAATGCATCCAATAACATGCGGAAAATGTGCAATGTTGTAGAATTTGAGCTTGGTGTCATTTAGGTCCTGTTGGGTGATGGGGAATGAAATGTAGTGGTGTAGCCGGGTCAGCATTGCATCCAGGAAACTCCTTAGGCAGCGGGACATGGTGGGCTGGGATATACCCCCAGCGACAGCAACTATCCCCTGGAAGCTTCCGGAGGCCAGTAGGTGCAGGCTGCACAATACCTGTACATGGGTGGGAACGGCATTGGTTCTCCTTGTTGGATGCTGCAGCAGGGGGTCTAGGTCCTGGATCAGCTTGATGATCATTGGGCCACTTAGGTGGTACTTGGCATAGATTTGCTCCCTGGTTTGGCCCAGAAGGGTGACCCGCTGCCGGAATTTCTGCTCCTGGATCCTACGCCTGTTCTGTGCTGCTCGCTGCAGCCTACGCCACCTGACCACCATGTAGAGTCCTGGCATTGTGAGAGTCTTCAGTCTCCAGCTGCATGTCCTTTAGTGTGTTTTCTCAGGCCAGCACCTGTATGCAGTTAACAATAATCAACTTTTTTTTCTTTTCTTTGCTGGTTACCACCTGGTTTGGGTTCTCCTTAAATTGCGCGTCGCTATTTGCGATTTTCGTGTTTTTCGCAATCTGCGATTTTTCATGAATGGCAATAGCGAATATTTAGCGATTTCGCTAATGATTTCGCAGAATCCTTGGATTCTCGCTATTTCTTGTTCGCAAATGGGCAGGTTTCAGAATTCTGCGAATTTATTAGCGAATTCGCTATTTTAGTTTAGCGCTTCCGCACTTTTGCGACTTTCAATTTCATGAATTGCTTTTACTCAATTTGCGGTCGCAATTGCTAATTCGCAGCAATTGCGATCGCAAATTAGCTTCATGAATCTATCTGAAAGTCACAAGTTCAGACCGATCCTGATGGAGTGCGCGGCGGCCACAGGTGTTTGCTGAACAAAGTACATTCAATCCTGGTTTGCGGAGCATTATGGGGATCCACGTTGAAGGTAAAATAATGCATCAGTTCCGAGATGCAGCCAGGTCCAAGGTCCTGTTGCATTGTCTTTGAAGATCCCATTGACAAGTGCTTCCGAGGCAAAGTCCTGATCGGGGATCTGTTGTGCAGTCGGGGCGATGCATTAGTTCTGAGGGGCTAAAAGACTGCGATGCGGAGTCTGGCATCATCATCGAGGCTGCTGTTGCTGAGAAATATGAGGGCCTGTGCTGAGGATGCATCAGGCAGTGGCAGTTTTCACCCAGGCAGGAGGGCAGCAGGCAGCAGACCAGAACTGCAAAGCAGGAACACAGCAAGGCAGTAGACCAGCAGAGTGCAGTCTAGCAGAGTGTCAGCCTTCAGCAGCACAGTGGTCCATCTTCCAGGCAAGTCCAGAATTATACTGAAGTGGTGGTGTCTGAGATCCAGTATCTATACCCAATTGGACCTTTGAAGTGGAAATAGGCTTCTAGAGTTTTCCCTTTGAGATCCCCAGGCTCCTGCTTTCCCAGTCCTGGCTCCAGTCTAACTACAATGGGTATGCAGCCCTTTGTGTGGAGGCAGGACACAGCCTATTCAGATGTAAGTGGGACAATGCCCAGATCCCCCCTCCCATCCTGCAGTGATGGCACATCCAGACACACCTAAGCTCCCTATTGTGTGTGGCTAACAAGAGCACTAACCAAAGCCCAACTGTCAGCTGCACCCAGTCATGTGACCAGAGACAGGCTACAGGCACTTAGGGGCTGATTACGATGGAGGGCGGACTTCGATCTGTCCACCATCGTTTAGTATTTGGGACTGTACCACGTACCATATTACAATGCGACCGCCACTACGGCGGTCGCGTTTCCTATATTTTGCATTGAAGTGGGGATGTGGCCAGCAGCCTCATCCACAATACAAAACATAGGGTATTGACATATCCCTACACAATGTGGCACTGGGATATGTAGGGGGCACTTATGGGCCATGGCCCAGGCTCAGGGGGAAAGGAGGCCCCCTTTAGACCCCCAAATCCGTTTCCACCAGCCGATTTGTGGCTGGTTCACCACCGCAGAACGACCGGAGGAAAGGGATATTGTAATTCTTAAAGCTTAAGGCAGGAAAATGCCAGCTTTTTAAAGATTAATGGAATAGGGTGTTGGTCCCTGTAAAACACAGCCAGAATGGCCCCCTTCAAAATGATTATATAACAAAGAGATCCAACTGCGACAGTTAGAAGTGACCTATTTTGCAAAAAACATGCCTCAATGATATCAGCCAGGGGACACATATATAGATTGAAGAAGTTAGGGCTCAATGAAGAGCCCTGAGGCACTTCCTGCTGCAATGGAAAAACCTGGAATTGGAAAAAAATGTATAAGTCCTGAAAGGGGTGCTGTTGAAGAAAGGAGGCAGGTCTTGTAACCGTCACTGCAGCACCACAATCACTCAAGTAGGAGGTTGTGGGATGTGGTGTTGAAGGCTGCTCTCAGGTCCTACATCAGTAGAGCAGCAGTGTCCCCTCTGTCATTTGGTCACATTCAGGCCCGTGTAGGTACACCACCATGTTACATGCTGATGTTTTTAAATTGCCATCTTTTCTTAAATGCTGAAACTTGGCATACATTTGATTGCATGTCTATGCAGGATAATATTCTCTGAAATGACTTTTCTTAGAATTTACACTTGTTCATAGGCATATTATCAAGTTCCTTGAACATTCTGTACAATGGCTAAGTTCACTACGCAAAATGTTGTTGTTTGTTGTTGTCTGCTCAGCGACTGTTTTATCACAAAAGAATCAACAATGGCAGCCTGACTGGGGCTCTGGCATTATTGCATGAGTGCAGTTTATTATAGAAACAGCATCACTCTTTTGTTAAGGCAGAGGAGCATTTTGCTGACACTGATGAGGGTGCCCACCTGCCAGAATTCCATCCCTTCTAATTCCTGCTAACCTCATGCAAGGAATCATGCCCTGCCATCTGAAAACATTTGCCCACAGGTTATGGGGAAGTTAGATCACCCTACAGGTATTCTGGCAGAGTATTCTGGATAAGTAGCGCTAGATAGGAGTTCAAAATATAATAGTACTTATAAGTGAGCATATATTCTCTGTAACAGCACACTGGTTGAATTATTTATCTTCTTCACCATTCTAGTATTGCTGATCACATTATTCTGTTTTCTTATATTGATTATTGCAGCACACATATTTTACCCTAGAATCATAATGCTTCAAGAAATATTCAAACGCCATGTTGTGTATTTCTGGTGTATCTCTCTGGGTATGCACAAGTTATCAAACGAAAGGGCTCTAGATCTGTTTCCATGGTTTACTTGGGGAGTCAGGGTTGTCAAGTTTTGTGGTTGCACACTCCACCTGTTACCTTGCCAGGTTAGGTGTACAGAGGGTGCACTGTGTGCTAGCAGGACTAAGGCCAATATATCTAGGTGGTGTGCATATAATCAGTCTTGCACAGTTTTGATGTTTATGTTGTCAAACAGACCCACAGTTTTACCGAGAAATTATGAACCATACAACAGATCACCACCACGTTCTAGCATGGGTTCGTATTTAATGGATCGCCAGAATAGTTGTCTTTAGTGTACCCAAAGACCCCTATTCACCTACTAATGAGAGACATTTGTGGTGTTAGGGGAAAATCCTTCTCAGCTGAGTAGGGAATCCATATGTATTAACTGTAAGTTTTTCAAGCTTTGGCCTTTAAAAAGGATCACCCACAATGGTACCATCTCTGAATTCCACATATTAAAAAGGCTAACCCAGCACCAGTTAAAGTACCAGTGAAATGCGGACATGTAGTCATGCAGATGTTAAAACAACATGGGGTCCCCCTTACAGAAAAAGACGTGACCTTTGTGGTTGAGTCCTATGAAGCATACAGGATAGAGGTATTCTACTCATAGGTTACATTCCCAGTAGTGAATGCACAATCAAGAAATTTCCATTCCTCAACCATTAACATTTCAAGATAAGCAAGATTGGTATGAAGGCACCCTATCACACATAACAAATGATGTTAGACAAGGTCCACTCAGCAATGAGGGAGCAATAGGGCCAGTCTGAGCCGGTTCCACACCATACCCTGATATAGCAATTCTGACATCAGTAGAGTTACATACACTGTACACAGGTCTAGTCAGAATATACAGATGTTTGTCACAATACATCATGCAAACAATGACAATAAATCCCTCAAGGGCTGCTCAAGCTGCACAGCCGCAATATCTATGCCTGGAATTAGTCAGTGACCATGAATGCAGTCATGGGTAAGATTCCAAACAGACAAAAAGAGATTATACTCTGGATAGCATAAAAAAAATCAGCTTGAAGCAGTGTTTCTCCATACGGGTCCACAAGAAAAACATAGAATTCTCACAAGATGCTTGCCAATGGGGATGGCTCCCCCAGTGGAAGACTGCGCCACCTGAGGCACAGTCTTTGTGCAGTATATACCATAACACATGGTACATCCTCATTAGCTGTTTTGCCATAGGTGCTTAAACAAATCCAAAATGAGTATGGGGCAGCTCCTGCTTCATTTAGGGATGAAACTGATGGGCAATTTTGCTGCACTATCCATAATAATGCTGAGCAATATAAAAGGGGAGGCAGCAATGTTGGGTCTATGCGAGCAACTCACACAGGTTTTTCCGGGAGACCAGGAGTGCAAATTTCCTAAAATTATTGAGGAAACCTATGCATCAAAAGGTAGAGATAATTTGGTAGCCAGACCTAACAAACCACAGATAATCCTGAATCCTGAAAAGGATAACTCAAAGCAAGTACCTCAGTCTTCGAAAAAGAGGTGGGATAATAAGAGAAATAAAGTGAAGATTAAAACACGGAGTGGAGTCCTCGGACAAGCGCTACAATCTTCACAATGGTGATACAAATAAAATGCCTGTAGGTATCAGGATACTGATACACGTCCCTCTTGCTCCTTTCAGGATTCATCCAAATAATGGTCAGAGAGAGGAGGATGGTCAGAGCACAGATCAGAAGAGTATATGAAACTGAAGAAGGACTCACAAAGCACTACTGACTTCATAATAAAAAAGGAAGATTAACCTACACAGCCAAAGCCTCTCTTCAGAAAGAAAAAGGTAGCTGGACTTAAAGTCAAGCATGCAACGGATATTGAAGACGCTACTTCTGAACGGGGAGTGGGCTCTGACCATGCTGGACAGTGCAGCAGAAGCCATGATAGTTTGCCGGAATCTTATGGAGAGTCTGGTGTGGAGACTGAGTGTACCTAGTCATTTATATGAATTGCAGCTCCAGGTGGAGAAGGATATACCACATACTATAAATGTTCTCTTTTGGTAGAACTTGTAATTAGTACAAGTTCCAGTATTATACCGTAAGCATGTGGGATGGGATGACGGATCCCATTATCACATCGTACCTCTGAGGTCCACCACACAACTTAGAAAACAGTACCCCATTAAAAAGGATGATAAAAAATATGCTAGCCAAATAATAACAGAACTTAAATACCAAGGTGTAATAGAAAGTTGCACCTCCCCTATGAATAATCCTTTGTTTCCAGTAACGAAACCAGGCCATTAATTTTGTCTAGTCTTAGATAACAGACATTTGAACACTACTACATGCATATTTATGGTACAGAACAATCATAGCTTGGCACTAATGAATAACATAGTGCATAAAAATACAAAACCAACTTATACATATCAAATTTATTTTTCTGCCAAAATATTGTGCCTGAAAGCAGGTACATGACCGCATTCAGCATTCTAGGTCCTCAAAAACAGTTCTGTCGAATGCCACAAGGGTATAAGAATAGCCCAGGGATGTTATCAACCTGTGTGATGGAACCGTTAAAAGATTTCGATGACCAGGCATTGTCCTATGTCAGTGACATATATTTAAACGATGATGACCTGTCAATTCACTAGGCTAGAGTAGATCGCATAATTTTGGGATTTGCTCACATGGGCTACAAATTTGATATAAAAAAAATCTAAAATTGCCTACCTCAGTATCCTGTTCTCGGGAAACGGGCTGTCAAGGGAAGGCAGAAGCCTTGCAACACATTTCCTAAAGATGTGTGAGCTTTTACAACCACCAAACACAGTGAAGAAACTGTAATAAATATTGGGTTTCCTACATTTTGGCAGAACTTACAGTCCAGAATATGAAGAATGGGTAAAACCATTCTATGACTTGATTCGTCCAGACTTTTCAAGTTCACATTGATCAGCTGAAAACACACCTATTCTTCATTCATTAGCTTCAAAACATTTACACACACTGGATAACACCACATACCTGGAAAGGAAGCCAAATGGATCTTTTCAGAACGAGCAGATCAGGATGGGCTTAATGATTCATTAGAGTGGAATAAGGTTAGCAAGCGGTAAGAAACCTATGCCCCGATATGTACATAGTGTGAGGAAAGACCCAGCATCAGAAATGTTGCCATTATGATTTTTTATGAAATCAAAGCATGTACTAACTTTTAGATTCCGATTCCAAGATGGCATTAGCAGTGTGTACCACCTTTTTGCTCCCGATCTTCTACGTTATTATCTGACTCGAGAGCAAGGGGAGCATCTGGCATGCGAGACTGAGCAGCCACGAATTGTGAATTGTATAACTTTATTCAGCTAAAGAATTGCGTCCCTAGATGGCCACCGCTGAAAGTAATACGCAGGAGCAATGCTTGGTGCCACTTCCCGCGAGTTTTAGAGGCCGCTTGATAATTTTGGGTGTGGATATTTATGCAGAGATTACTTGAGAGGATATTGTTTATGGAAAAACCTTGAAAACACCTTGTTTTTTGAAAATGCTGGCGCACGCAATCTTTCCCGACCTTGGATGGCTGCCACGCTTGATGACGAGCTCATGTACGCGCCAGATTGAAGCCGTGAGGCGTGTTTAGCATGGGTGTTTAAACCGAGTGGCGGTGAGAGCAGATTGTCGGAGCTCTACACGCGCCGGAGGGACTCGGCACCGGTAAGCCCTTGAGTATGCTGGTTTTTATGAGAGTAGCGTGGAGCCCGCATCCATTGTTAGTGAATATTGTCGCGGGGTGTGCTGGTTTTTATGAGAGTAGCGTGGAGCCCGCACCCACTGTTAGTGAATAGTGTGGCGGGGTGTGAATCAATGGAGCCCAGAAGTGAACCCATGGGTCTGGGGCACTGTACGCTAACAATCCCAAAAACAAGAATAAACATCAGGCACCTCGTGAATAGTCAAAGAGAGATAGTGGCACACCGAGGCATTGTAGGAGTTTTGAACATGGGGTGTGCACTACAGTATTTGTTCATACTGGCTGGGGCGTGATAATTCTTGTCTTATGCCTTTTTGTAGGGTGCTTGACATTGAGGGGCCACTCGGCGGACATGTGATCTTTCGACACGGGGTCCATTTATGAATGATAGTTGTAGGTATGCAGTGAGTAGGCAACCATCAGGTATGGTGAGACAATTGATATGAAAATCATATTCATTGAACCTCCTGGGTTCTTAGAATGACTGTGGCTCGATATATAACCTTCGGGTGATCTAACGTTGGTTCTTTTTTAATGTTATCAGCGGTCTTGGGAACTATCAAGAGTGAAGAATAAGAGTATAGAACCTCCAAAAGCCCAGACGAAGTTGCGTAAACTCTTGGCAACGAAACATGTTGGCGAAAACTATGGTGTATTAGTAACCATTTTTAAGTGGGAATGCTTTCAGCCAGGAATAAAATTGGATGGCCAGTAAGCATCACCCGGTTTTAATAAGTGAGAATTCTAAAAACTTTCTTTTTTTGGGTTTTCACTGGGGTTCTGAGAGCACATTAGTGGTCAGTGGAGTTGGCACACTTTACGGTGTCCGCTTTTTCTTCACTATATGAGTTTTGTTAAAAGGGAGCTCATTAGTTCTTTTTGTATATCTTTTCCCGCACACAAAAAAAGAGAGAGTGGCCAATGATGAGAAGTGGGTAGACTGGCAATTATTGGTCAGTAAAGCCCTCGGGGGTTGCTACCATGAGGTACTCTCTCTTTACACAACACATTTCTTCACGAGTTAGTATAGACCTGTGATGACAGTTTTTTAAGTGTTGAAAGGGCACCCCGACGAAGCATAGTAGTGGAAATCAACACACTAAGAGGACAAGGCGAAAATACTATTGTCAGATCCTACGTATGAGTCTAAATAGGTGCAATTCAGGAGGGGCCTTCTATTGTTGGAATCTGTTTGAGTGGGGGGCGGCCTCCCCTGTATATTTTTCCTCCCCTTTACCTCCTTTTTGATTGTCTCCAGTATCCTCTTCCAACCTGTCTTCACAGATCACAAATAGAGATTGCTTGGCCACTCCACTTGAAGAGGATATGGTCCAAAGCATACATCGTTGCCTCCTCATTATTGACAGAAGTATGTCACTCGTACTCTACCTATCTTCCTTTCTGGAAGCTACAAACATTCCTGTGTTTGCCTTGCTTTCTCTATCGACCTGCCAACAGACAGTTTTCCCCTGGTTGTTGTTAAAAGACCTATTGAAAACTATATCAATATATACAGCTGGCTGTGATCAGCACATTGCATATAAAATGGTTTGCTTTCTTGTCAATCCTTTCAAAATGTCCTTGCATCTTATTCAATTGCTCATCTTCTTGTGCTTGTCCCTGCATTGGACAATAGCTTCTTTAACATCCTTTTGATTCTCACCCATCGCCCCTTTCTTGCTCCATGCTGACTGTTGCAATTGACTCTGTCCAAGCTGGATGGTTTTGTAATACACCCGTGTGGCAAAGCCATTCGCAGTGACTGGCATGCTGAAATTATAGACATCAGTACTTTCTATACTCATTAGGGCTGCCACGTCAGGTGGCGCAATGTGATAACACAATGTGGCTACTGCCTGGAAGGTACTACCCATGATTCCTATACTTTTGCATTCAGAGTGACTATCATGTTGAGACGGATGGAATGTATCACATTGCGTGATACAATGTGGTGGCCATCTTGAGAACATAAAAAGTGTCAAAATGAATGTTAATGTTTTCTTTACTTTCCAGGCAGCCACCTTGTTGCGTCATCCTATTGCATACTAATTGTTTCTATACTTTAAATGGAACTGGTCACCACTATTGGCTATGCCAATGCTGCTGCTTTATAAAGGCAACCGTTACAGGAAAAGCTAGAATTTCTTGAACAGAAATTATATTTATAGTGTAACTATTTAGGCTAATGTGTGCACACACATTATGTTAGAAATCCTATCTCATTGTCTCAGTTGAAGGAATACTTTTGTCACCTCTAAACTTAGCATCTTTGTCTTACCAAGTTTTTTCTATGATTATTAAAGCCTCTCTTCATGCATGGTTCATATTGCCGTATGTAACAGGACTTACACAAACTTAAACCTTGGCTTGCAAGTAACAAAATAGAACTGTAGGCTTCATTTTCATAGCTCAGTCTCGAAAAATATCTCAATTTATTATGCTTCTATGACTATTGCACTCAATTTAGTAATTTATCCTTAACCATTATTACAATTTTGCTTACAAATACTGAATGTTTTAATGGATTCATTTTCCAACTACTGATTCAACATAGATAAAAGCCTGCTTCCTATTCCAAAGGACTGCCAGCTTCTAGGGTCCAAATTCGCACAGGTAAATGTACACTTTTGTGTAAATTTATGATTGGTTGTTAATCACAAATGTATTTTACAAGTAGCATCCTTACGACTGCGCAGTCTTCACACAAAAGATAGGACAGTTATATCTTTTTATGTGCGCAGTCTACACATTCGCAAATTTCACACCAAGGATTATCTGCGGTTCAGACAGATCTCAAGATGGGATCTGATTGGCTGCTACCACATCAACAATGATGTGGTAGCTGCCATTTTAGGACCCTCATAAGGGGGCAGGGTAGGGATACCATCCCCTCTCCCCCCTAGGCTGCATGGGGGTCTCCCAGAGGGTACCACAGGACCAGAAACTATTTCAGAATAAGAAATTACTGTGAATTCGCTGTGGATCCACGAATCAGCTGTAAATTTGTTTTACAAAGCTCAGGCTCCTGTGCTTCAACTAAATAAACCCACGACCGGGAAGGCGGAACAAACACTTTAATATTGTAGGGGAGAGTGGCTCCCCTTCCTGATCCTCCAAAGCCCCAGGGACTCAAACCTCTAGATTAGAAATTCCATAAAAAAGGAGGGGGATGTGCACCCCCATCCCGAGCTTTCCGAGGGCCTAGGCACCCCATCCTTCAGGCCTAATATTTTAAGATGGAATTGCAGTCTCTTGTCCTCTCAAAACTGGATTATGGAAACCCCATTCTCAAAGGAATTCTGAAAACCCACCTTGCCCCCTTACAACAGTTCTCAACATGGATGCAGGGCTACTAACAGGTGTTAAACGTCTTGAGCACATTTCTCCGGCCCTCAAGATCCTCAATTGGATTCCCATTGAAGGAAGGTGTATATTCAAGACAGCTTGCATCACCCACAAAGCCCTTCACACCCAGAACGCAAACTACATAGGTTCCAAACTTTCCGAAGCAGGAAGAGCTAGAGCTCTGAGAAGCTCCAATTCACTTCTTCTCATCCCTCCCAAACTGAAAAAGAAATCCTCTCACACTCGCTCATTCCCTAGAAATGCTCCTAGGATCTGGAATGCACTCCTTAGAGATCTCCGATGTACCCCATCCTTGACATGCTTCCAACAGGACCTTAAATACCTTCTGATCAACAAATACTTTAATACTCAAACAAACTAAACAATGCTCATAATGAGTAACACAACCCATTTAGACCCTTAGGAGGGCATTTGATTTGAGTGTCTAAGCTTCCTCCTTGTCACGCACGCCTTAATCTTGTTCTGTTACAATGTCCTGTTCCTACCTTGACTGCTTATTGATCTCCTAGATATGTTTATCTAGATGCACCTCTATGTTTGATCTGTATACTTATATGTACTTCTATGGAACGACCCTGCATTACATGTAAAGCGCTCTGATACCTTCAGGTATAGCTAGCACTATATAATACCTATATAGATAAAAAAAAAAAATTAATTGAACCCTCACATATTAAAAAAAGAAATTGCTGGCTCCGACTGGCTCCCAACAAAGTTAAAGATCTCGGTGTCCAATGTGGGCATTGGGACACCCAAAATATACATTTTAAAACAAATAATGAATGATTGCCAGGAGCCACTCATTTATTATTATTCACTGCTCCTTGTTATTAGTGTTTCTTAATGCCCTGAAAGGTCTTTTTAAACATATTTTTCAGCCTACTGGTGTCCCTAGAAGGGGCAGGGCAACAGCAGGAATTCTTTTTTAATGTTGTCAAATAAAAGACAGTAGGTCTCCTGGGTTATTAAATCCATGGCCCCAGAAGAACTTACCATATTGTTTTAAAAAACTCCTGGCTGGAGCTCTATGCTCTTCACCTGCAGTGCAGATCCCCTTGTGTTTGGTTCTATGGCTGCACTTTGTAGTTGGAAAAATGTTGAAAAATAAGAAAAAGACTCAAAGATTCACAAGACGTCTTGATGTTTTTTAATAAAGACTTATTAGATTTTTTAATTAGAATCCCTGTGTGATTTAATGAACTATACATTTCAATATAGTTATTGGTAATTTTTGACAAAGAAAATACACGTGCTTTATATATGTTGATATTCTGACCCTTTCATAAAGCCAATAAGCCCACGCCTTATATTTTGGTGTTCTGAGCCTTTTTTATTTTCAGAATTTTATGTAGCACAAACTCAACCTGAAGGTATCAGAGCACCTTCCATGAGTCCCAATTGCGTTACAAGCAGACACATTAATTTTGTTAGGCACGGGGCAATGAAGTGATTTGCCCTGATTCACAGGATGTTGAGCATCAATGCCGAATCTCAAACATGGTTCCCTAACTTCGAGGTAAACCATTCTACACGTTTGCCCACTTCCTCAAAAGACAGTGACTCTGCCTTACTTCAAAGTACACCTAAAAGCCAAGCAGGTGTGCTTGGCTTTTATTAAGCCAAGCACACCTACAGGAGTTTGGGCACCAGGCCTGTTCCCAAGTCCCCCCTCTGTTCATAGCTTGTGCGCAGTGGGGGAACGGGTTCGGCCAAGGCTGTGTGTAGGATGGGGTTGACTGCCTGTGAAGGGTTGGACGCAGGGTGTGCGTGCAGGCTAGGCCCGGCGGCGAACCCCTCATCACACATGGACAAAGGCTGTGCGTGGCATGGAATGGTGTTACATTTGGTAATAAAATATTGCTCTACGTTAATAAAAAAAATTAAACCTTCACTGAATAAATAAAAGGTTAAAGTGATGTTCTAGTTTGATATGGTAATAACATCTTACTTTGTATTTAAAAGGGAATCATTAGACCAGACTAGGTGGCAGGCAGGGCTACTCTCATGAGAAAAGTGTGACACAAGGTGTAACCTCCCAGTGACTTCCTATGGGGCCACTAACATCCCTCTAATTATACCCAAACAAAATTGCAAGTTCTAAATTAGGCAGGTTGTACCAAGAAGGATTGGAATACGTTTTAAATACCCAAAGAAATGTGCAAACCATAAATTAGGTGGCTGGTACCAAGAGTTGCGATACCCAAAGAAAACTGCAAGACCTAAAATTAGACAGGTTATACAAAGAGCAGCGGTATTAGTATATAGTATAAATGAGTGCATGTTAAGAGTGTTTCACACCATTCTTCAACCACATGAATCTAGGCAGTGTATTCCACTTCGCACTACGCGTGCTACGCGAACTGTGTAGTGCACTGTGCAAAATGCTGTTCGCACTGATTGCACAGTGCTGTGTGCTTGTCCGCACTGTGCAATCAGTGCAAACGGCATCTTGCACAGTGAAAGCGGTCGTTTTCTGCCGCTCAAGTAGATTTCTACTGGTAGTTTCTCATTGCGAGCAGTCGAGAGCATATGCGACCACTCGCAATGAGAAACCTGACCTCCCTGCATTAAGAATCTTGCTGGGAGGTTTATTTTTCACGCTCGCAATCGGCAACTTGATGTTGCTGATCACGAACGAGGAAAAAGTCTTGCCGGGATGTCATGATGTTGAGGACTGCGAGAAAGCAAAAAATGACTGCTACGCTTGTTTGAACTGTGCTACATGCAATTTGCATAGTGTGAAGTAGCGCAAACTTTGCAAACTACGCAAGCGTAGTGTAGTACTTCGCCCAGGGTTAGTGGGGAAGCTGTTATGCTCTCCATATACATGAAAATCCTTATATTAATTGGTGTGAAGGGTACTCTTTAATATAAAGTTAACATTTCTAAACAAGCAAACTTAGGCATTTTTTAAATTCCCCTTTTTTCAGTACCTTTGACTGAATCTGTAGGTAACAAGAAAGAGCTCGCTCCACAAGAAGGGTTGAGCTCACCGGGTTCTCTAAAAATAAATGTACTGGGTGAGGACTTGATTATGAAGCATGCCACATAGGAATATGTAGCTCAGTCTGTTAACAAACAGGGATCCTGGCCTCCAGATAGTGATTGTATAAAGCACAGGAGCAAAATCCCATCAACCACGTTGGGATTGGGTATCCCAACTGGTATTATTGGCGGACAATTAGAAAGGATATGCCGTAGACATATCCTTATGGGTAGCTGTCGCGCTCTACAAGCTTAAATAATAAACAAATAATAAATAAAACATTATCAGGAAAGAAATAAGGAGACTCTATAGTAGTTTCAAATATGCTCATAGCAGTGCTGAACAAGAATTAGATTCTCGGTGGAACTGGCGAGAGGCAAGGTCGTAGGTCTAACTTGGCCGGGCCTGAGAGTCGGTGTTCGATGTCGGGATATGGAGGGCCCGGGCCTGTACGATCTGGCAATCGATCCGGAGCATGATCGGTTGGGGAGGAGTGAATCTCACAAGATGAATCAGCGAGTCTAACTCCGAGTTAATCCGATTGACTCTCAGGCCTGGCCAAGTTAGACCAACGACCTTGCCTCTCGCCATTTCCACCGAGAATCCAATTCTCGTTCAGCACTGTTGGCTCTTCAACCCAGTCCTGATGAAGATCCCGATTAATGAGTATCGAAATTCCGTCGCCCACTCAGCGCAACTATAGGCGCAGCACACAATGTGGTTCTTTCAAACTACAGTCAAACCAAAGTAGAACCAATCTTCACAATTAAACTGGAACCATATTGCCTTATTGACTCACTGTATATATTTATGCCCTAGTCACCTTGCGCCGAATTTGCTGATCACGTTGTCACTTGCGTCGCCATCCTGCACATCACTTGCACATCTTGAGCACCAAGTACAATTATGGGTTGTATTATTTGTTTATTTACAGTGCTGATACAACTGTAACTTGCCAATTCCTGTTTTTGTATAAATTTGATGCTATGAGCATATTTAAAACTACTATAGAGTCTCCTTATTTCTTTCCTGATAATGTCTACGGCATATCCTTTCTAATTGTCCGCCAATAATACCAGTTGGGATATTTCATGTTTCTCCAGATAGTGAGTAATTTTTTTGTGTAGATTGCCTCTCTTTGATATTGAAGTGACCCTGTGGGGGAATCAAGGTAACTCCCCATTTTTCCCTCTCTCCTTATGGGGATTTGTTGGTAGAAAGACATCTGGACTGTCCCAAAAGCCATTTGGGTCAATAAACAGGGACACAACATGGCCTACCCATTTAACCTTAAGGGCTACCAATGGATACATAGGGGCCAATTACAATGCAGCCAGAAAAGACTCTGACCGTCGGTCAGCATCTTTCCGACCGCATTGTAATATGTCGGTCGAATTCCTTTCTGACCGCCTCATTATGATGGAAGAGGTCAGTAAGGAATCCAAACAGTCAGCCCGACTGGCTTCCGACGAGCTCGGAGAGTCCGTCCACCAGTCGGAATGCAGCCAGTAATCCCAAGGGTGGCTCTTTCCGTCCTAGGGATTACGATGTCGGGCCTGATGATCCCTGCACCCCATGGCAGGCACCTTGAGGTGCCTGCAACAGGGTGCAGAGATGAACTGCACCTTTTATTGTACAATCAGAGCATGCATTCCGACTGGTTTATGGACGGAATACATGCTCTCATTGTAAAGTATAGGAATGTGACCGAACAGTGTTCGGTCGCATCCTAATTAGTCGGGCAGGACCACCGACCGGGTGTCGGTGGGTCCAATGACCGAGACAATGTCGGGCGGAGGAAACTCCACCTGACATCGTAATCAGCCCAATAATCTCCATGTTCTGCCCCAGGTCTCGATACGAACACCGAATGGCACTTTTTAGTTATTCATTAAGGCCTTGGCAAAAGTTTGAATATGCAAGTATTTGCAGCCCTGTCACAGCATACCATCATGTTTTCATTTTGGGGGAAATGAAGCTTAAAAGAAAATGTTTCCTGTGAGAATATTATTTACACTGTAATCACTCATACCACCATTGCAGAGAAGTGCCTTTTATGACTTCCATATGATGTGTTTTATGTGGTGTCATTAAAGCAATGAATAGTTTTTCACCATGAATCTCATTCTAAGTCCAGCGCTTGTTGGCAGTATTTCATTTGGAAGAAAGGAGTATAAAACCCACACAGAAATAAATATTTAAAGTCCATAATGAACAATGGATACACTGATTGGTTAATAAGGTAAACATCATCAGTGAATAGAGCATCACTCTTAACACTTCAGCCTTTTTCACAGGGACCACAAAGCTATCTACAGCAACGTCCTTCTTCCTCCACCTCTCTCTGAAAAGATTGCTACCAGTCTCTTGAGGGTTGATGTATAAATGAGTTTTGTCCATTCTGTGACTATAGAAAAATTTGTTAGGACATATGGGTCTTAGTAGACCCATATTCCTGCTAATTTATACATTTTACCTATGAATGGTCCATAAATATGTTTCACCATTGTGGAGGAGGAGGGCTATATCCAGCAGGTTTTTAGCTAAACAGACTGTAAATAACCAGGGCCAGACTGGCCGTAGCGGGCACCTGGGTTTCCCCAGTTGGCCACCAAGGTGCGGGCTGGTTTTGGACCCCTAGGGGGCAGCAGTGAGACAGGAGCAGTGATTCCAACCAACACCAACCCCACGGGGGCCGGTTGAACAATTTGACAGGGCCGGTTTAGGTTCCCAGTACAGCCATGTAAATAACCACAGCAGTGAAAACTATCCTTGGCCATCTCTGGTCCTGCTTCAAAGATGAGCACGCCCCTTGATATATAATAAATATCTGATGTCCTGTTAGACCTCTTAACTCTATAACAACCCCTTTGAGAATCCTGCAAAATCCTGACATTGTGAAAACACATGGAAATGTCCGCATTAAGGCTGTGACCCCGGGGACATGTCAAAACCTTCCTACATGCCCACTTGTGTAGGTTACCTGTCTTAAAATGTATATAGCAAAAATGCACACATCTCTTTAATCCTCAGTTCGGTCTAACTCCTAGTCATTCTCTTCAATTAAGTAACAGAGCCCAGGTTCATAAATCTATGAGCCTGATGTGCAAAAAATGATAATGAGAAATATTTAAACAAAATCAGTTGTCTGGATGTCTACTACTAAACTCATTAAGGGGCGCTTTTATATTATAACTGTCCTGTATAGTTTGGATTGATTTGTGCCAGAGTTTACTTCCAGGATCTTGAAAAATGTAATGTATGGAGGAATTGTACCATCGAGGCATAACAGTAATGTATTTAGGGATGTTAAATGTCATTCAAAGCCATAGAGAGCAAAACAGTATCTTAAAATGCACCTGTATGAAATAGTTTTGTTCAGTATAACATAATACATATCAATGCGCCCTCTTTTCCAACACGAGGTTAAAAAATATACTGACCCTGTGCTTCTGCCAACAGAAATCCTCATTTTTGCTCCAGTGCTGGGCCCTAGTAGAATTGAAAATCTGTGAGCACCCATTCTCCATTTGCAAGAAATAATTTAAAAGACCGATTTTTTTCAAACCCAAGTGTTGATTATTAGCTATAGACATCTAGACATTTGAAAAATGTTGGACAAACCTTAAAGAGAATTGCCTTAAGGACCATCTTAATAACCACATTGAATCTTCAGATAATGGGGAGTTTATCCTGCTTCATAGTTTAATTCAATCATGCTACCAGTCTTACTGGCCATCTTAACCCTCAGTTATTCGACAAGAGCTGACATTTTTATGATCATCCAGTGTTGCTGTAGGTGTGTTCAAATGCAGAAGATACCTAGATATTAAACCGAACAGGTCAGCCCCTATTTTAATTGCTATAACTACCAACTCGATGTCCATGGAGAATAAATCCACTTTAGCAGCATAGGTAAAAATCTTGGGGCCCTATTCATGAAGGTAACTTACATATAGTAAAATTACGAGTGCGGAGAGTGTGCACTCAGGGTGTAATTTTCGTACTCAGGGTGGAAATTTCCACTTTACTACACATAATTGCCTCTTGGAATTGGGCCCTTTATGTCCTGGCCATTGAGAAAAACAGGTGCAATGCTCCCCAGGCTCATAATGTGCCTCTGATATGACTCTAGACATAATGTTTTAAAGGATGGGGATAGCGGCCAACTCTGTCTTGTGCATCTTGGGATCTTTAGTTTCGTAAATTCAAACACCATGCTCATCACACAAACAGTGGGATTTTCATGGAGTGCCTGTGCAGAGATAGGTCTAAATCTCATCTTACTCATTGTGAGCCATAGAAAAGCCAAGGAGGAAAGCCTTTCAAAAGCTGTTTGAACATGTATTATGATCACCATACCTTGATATCGACAGATGTTTCTTTTTGACAGATGTCAGTACCATGTTACTATGAAATATTATTTCCCTATTTGCTGTAATGCAACACTCAATGGAAGAAGAGATATTGATGATGACTTTGCAACTGTGTATGTCCACAATGTTTCCATGGACCTTTGCATCCAAAGTTATCAATGAGATGGATCTATATAACCAACTAAGGGTGTGGTTCCTTGTATTTCTTCTAGATAATCACTATGTTAATTTCATGTACTGAGAACACCAGCACTGTAAATGAGCCACTGGAGAGCCTGATATTCTGAGCTGTCCAGATTGTACCACCCTGTGTTGAATCTTTCTATTGCGAGGTTCAAAGTTACACTGAAATAATGGCTCGTTGACAAGATTGATGAAAAAGGGTTCAGGCAGATCAGGTCGTTTTACCCCTTTTCTAGGTTTGCCCGGCGTTAGCCGCTTCTCACCCATCTCACGATTACCAAATAAAGAGGCAGGCGCTGGAGACTGGAAGGCAGGAAACAGGAGTTTATTTCCGACGGAACAGAACACGTCAAATCAGACAACAGGGTATCTTCTCGAGGTGCTCTAACAAGTTTCTCTACGGCTCCGTCTTTTATACACAGTTTTATGATGTACAAACATTCCTTATTGTAATAAAGACACTTTGAAGTACGAAAAGGCATGTTTGGAATCCCAGCTTCAGGCCTATTCCCATACCGGTCGCTCTGATGTTGTTTTCCCCTCCCAAATGTAACATGTGATTGTAATCTGCAGCCGGACGTCCCGACAGGACACGAGGGCAAGAGGGGGTGGTCAGATCTAAGGTTGGGCAGGCAATAAGATCACGTTTCGCTATGCGGGGCCGGAGGGGGTACATCCACGAGACCTAGTTTTATGACATGGGACTGGGTCAAGAGGCCAGGTGTAGCCGGGGGGGGGTCATCAGAAGAGAGGAAGGGTGTTCCTGGGAGGAATGCAGGGGTGTTGGTCAGATCTAGGGGTGTGAAGGCCTTGATTAATCACCGCTCCTCTGATGTGAGGCGAGGTCCTACTGTAGGGAGCAATAAACTGCATCTGTTGGACTAGGTGATGGCCTGGGATCAGGCCGGGCAATCGGGCAGGGAGGAAGAGGTTACCAAAAGGGCCTGTTCTATGGGTAGGATGAAAGAGCGAGGGGGCAGGGGTTCAGCACGGAGACAGGGTTGTGTTTAGTGGTGCGTTTATGGCCCGAACAGGAGAGACCGGGGGCTGTCGGGGCACGGGGGGAATACTTGCGAAGCTGGGGGGAGATAGAGAGAGAGAGAGATGCAGGCTATTGGCAGTGGGCAGATAGGTCATGACACACAAAATGGCTACTATCTATGTTCGTGATGGGGCCTAAAAAGGGGGCAAGATGGCGGGGCCACTGTGCCGCGACTTTCGCTTTACCTTCAACAGTGGCGAGGGTGAACACAAATGAACGCCGCTTATGTACACATACATTGTCATTTTCCACAAGATCCTCTAATTAGTTGGATGATAGCCTGTCTGACTTCATTGTGTGTGTGTCACATGCCACTTATGAGTTTTACCGAATATTAATCTTTTTGTTAGAGAGATAATTAATCACACAAACCCAGAAATAGATATGATTTCAGAGTTGAGTGACCCTAGTTTTTCTTTTAAAGTCTTGCACTTTGGAGCCTCATTTGTGACCTTTATATTCTAAAAGTACCAACATGTGGCCATAATGTGATCCATAATCTTTACAGTTTACAAGTGCCAAGGTAAGTATACCATTCTTCATTGCTACATACATGAATAACAGTTTTCTTCTTTTCTGACCCCATCCACATCTCACTCACACTTATCCTCACAAATTCCAGTCTAAAACAGCCTCCTCCACCAGGGGAAAATCACCCATATCCTGTACGTTCAACTAACAGACTCAAGCAGGATTATCCTCTCCCATCCCTCCACACCCCATCACAAAATACTATGAAAAATATAAACCAGTTTATTAAGAATCCGTTAATACTCCAACCAAGAAACTCATGTAAAAAAGAGAGACAAAAGACTTCAGAAAATGGCCAAAACAAAAGAACTCAAATTACAGCCATCCTTACTCCTCGTCTTACCATTCCACATCGGAAGCTCTTCTCCCAACCATTTATCTCCAAACACTTGAGCTTTTACTTCAGGTTGCAGATATATGTGCATGCTTTGTAAATAATTTTCAGTTACTTGGGCTCCTCTAAAAATACATGTCAGCCTCTAACGGATCAATCATTTGTTGCAAATAATAAAAGGAACTGGAGATATGTGTTTTAAAGCTTTTACTGAAAATAGCATCTAAATGCACTAAATGGCAATGACTGAATATGGTTGATGTAGACTGGGACGTAGGTGTTTTTTGAGGCTGACTGTGATGGATTCTTAGGCTAAATTGACAGAATATTGTCACAGTAGACCAGGGAAACATCCTTTACAACGCAACTTTTACCATGCAGTGCTTTTACATCGCAACTTTTACAAAGCAAACCATTACAACGCATTGCGCTGGGGGGCGCTATAGGATAGGGAATATATTTAATTTACTATCCAACACCTTCCCTACTATCCACGGGGACTGGAGTTGGAATAGTAAATTAAACTATTCACTATCCAGCACCCCAAAGCGCTATGCGTTGTAATGGTATGCGTTGTAAAAACTGCGATGTAAAAGCATGCGTGGTAAATGCATGCGTTGTAATGTCATACATCCCAGTAGACCAGGACTCAGGTATACTCTGAAGCCAACCACGACAGATCACGAGGTCGAATAAACCAAGCGAGGCGGCCTTCTCAAGGATTTTACATTTTGGATTTAGTCTGCAAACTGGAAGTCAGAATGTTTTAGCAGAGCAAGTCTGTATTCAGCTGTATCTGGGAGGTTTCCCTGAAGTTGGATAGGAATTGAGCAGGGTCTCACTGAAGGAGCTGATTTTGGTAGAAAAAGTTGAAAGATTAAAATGTCATGTACTGGGGCCATCGGCATGTCAGTCGGACATATTTTGTAATCATTATCGGGCCAAGATTTGTACCCTGAGACTTGGAGCCTGATGTAGATCTTGTTGGATGGGTTACTCCATCACAACGCTGACGAATATCTCGTCCATCATAATAAAAATCCAATTATATCCTATTGGATTTATATTTCGGCGGACGGGATATCTGTCACCTTTGTGATGGAGTAACCCGTCTGTCAAGATCTAAATCAGGCCATTTGTCATTAAAATTGAGCTTGGATTTCTCCAATGACACAGCAGGGTCTGTCTGAAGCGGACTTCAAGGGGCCAGCTACCTTCTTGCTGAGGGCTCGCTGAAATGGATTTGCTGCTGCAGGGTAAACTTCAAGTGGAATGAGCCTATTGCCTCGGCCCAGTGAAGTCACGCCTTCACCGGATCAGCTCTTGTCCGGTCCTGGTCTTTGTCAGCTGGAAGTCAGAGTTTTTCTGAGTCCCAAAACTTTGCAGTGGTAAGCCGCTTTTCCACATCGGGTGGCCTTTTTTCCTAAGGCCACCCGGTTTCATGGCACTCCTATGACTTCAGGGCTTGGTTTAGAAATGGCTCTGTCTAGGCTCCAGTGCAGGTCCAATTGTGACCGGGCAACTAGACACTGAGGGGAAAGTGGCTCTTTAGGTGTGGTGTACATGTAGCCACATGGGCCAGCCCACAGACCGTTGGAGTCTGCTTCTTTCTTCTATGGGGAGTGTATTTGGGGATATAGTGGCTTCTGTGAAATGTATGCCACATATTCTTCTATGCCTTGGGTAAGTGCAAAACAACTCTTGGATTGCACTCTTGGGATTTACCTGACATTAATGAATTTTTAAATAATTAATTCTTATTACCCAAAGATCTCCGCTATCCCTAGGGTTTTGTAAGTATCATTTAGAGCTTGCCACCATTTGGACACCTGGGAAATCAATGTTTTAGGACACTGCTTGGTAGATCATTTATGACATCACTCTTGACATCATTAATGACATCATCCAATGAGTGCGTTAGTTCGATTTATAGTTTACATAATGGTGTGTAAGTACCATAGTAATTTGTTGCTGATTTTGTACAGCCTATGTCCAGCTAATGGGTGTAAGGGTTTACAAAATGCATGTGCTCGTAATACATCATAGATGTGTACATGTATTGAACACGTTATAAATGTTTGCATTGAAGAGTAACACTGTGTGCAGGTGACAATTGACAACTTGCGTTCAGCATTATCCACACAACCTTTTCGGATCTGTAAACAAAGTTTGCAACAGGGCAAAGATTCTACAACAAACATACTATGCATAGTAAGCAGCCTACAGCTATTAGGCAGAATCTCTCAGCATGACACTTTCTATGTAACATAGAAGACTGTGTGCACCAAATATTAAGCTATGTACATGTGCTTGTTTTGCTTCAGAAGATGGTTTATCTATTAAGATTATCCCCATAGTATGAAGGCTTCAGGTGGTGTAATCTGTAGCACCTTCACACATTGCTAATTTTAAGAGAATAGTTTATTTTTTGTCCAGGCTTGCAAAAAGCATACACACTGTACACTGAAAGGTGGGTGCCCTGCTACATTCATTGGGGGCTGCAAGAGCAGTGCAGGCAGGGAAACAGATCAAAAGTGTGTGCCAAGACGGCGAGAGCATTATTACTACCATCTGCGTGCAGACTTTGGCCCCTTCCCTTTATTATTTATATCATCCCCAGGAGATGGGGTCCTCGGGCCTCTGGAGGTTCAGAGAGGGGCCCTTGTCCCTTTTTTCAGATTTGGGCCATGGGGGTGGCTCCTCTGCCCTATAATAAATTAATTTGGCCCTGGCTGCAATTTTTGGGGGATCCTGCTGGACTCCTGTGGGATCACAGCAATTCTTGCCAATGTTGTCTTTTTATTGTCCCCGTGTGGGGGGGGGTCTCTTTGCATACGCCCCCTTTGGCCTAAGGGGTAGGGTATCCCTTCCCTGTCCTCGTCTTTCTTATTTTTTTTTAAATGTTCAGGACAAGGGACTAATTCCCTGAGTCCTGTAATGGCTACCAGCAACATTTTAGTCATGTTGCTGGCAGCCAGTCAGAGTGCATGCTCCCGAGGGAGCAAATTGGCCCAAATGAAAAAAAGCTCTCTGGGCCAATCAGAACACTCCGGGGCATATGTACAAGCCCCTATCGCCACGGGAACGTGACTTTTTGTGACGTTCCTGTGGTCATAGGGGCCTTGCCTTGTGTGAACCACAGTTAGCACTTAACTACCAAGTCCTTGGTGCATTTGCTACTCAATATATCAGGGACTTGTAGGAAAGTTAAATACTTCAATCAGAGGTATGCCAATTTACCCATGTTTAACGAAGGAGCACAGGCACTTTACTCCTGTTTAGAGCTCCAGCAAAAGCTAGGTCCAGAAAAAGGTAAATAAATTTGGGGAGACTACAGAAAAGACAGATTTACCACAATTATCAACGTAGCATGAGCACTCTGATTCTATAAGTAATATCCCAGTCATTAAGATCAGAAATGTCCTGTTGAAAAAAGTGGACCATATATTGTTGAGGACCTTAGCTCTCAACTCTCTTCATGTACTCCCATTGCACTTAGTGTGTTTGATCATTGATGACTTTCCATATCCTCCGGCTACACGAGATGTCTACATTCTGTACCCTGATCTGGAACTAGGAATGTTTACAGGCTACAGTTTTCTTACTGGCTGTTGTTCTCTCTTTCATCTCTCATGTGTGGGCACAGATACCCCCAAACATTTGTACATATACTCGTGCATCTTCTTCACAGCAGCTTCAGTCTACATTACTTGTTAGTACTGCCAAGCAATCACTACAAGTTACACAGTGATCTGACTGTAGAGCGGGTTCTTGTGGCTCCTGAATTGGTTTCAAATCATCCATAGGTATCAACTGCATATTCAGTGACTGGCTGTACTTAGCCTTTTCCTTGCTCTCAATGGTTTTGTAAATAGTCCCACCTCAGTGTATATTCTTTCTTTTCAGTATCTTCATCTACAAATGAATGTATCTTTAGCCATACTATCCCCCAAGAGATGCATGCACCACCTCCTCATACTCAACAGAGGATTCTGTATCTATATCAAGTTTTGGCATGTGAGACAACAGAAAGAGTAAATAATAGTGTGTACCTTTTGCACACAACTAAACCTATTCACCCTGCTTCTGTGGGCATAGAGCCTTATTGCAAGCCTCCTTACCCACATCTTCTACACTTTCTTTTAATACCATGGCACCTTTCATCTTATTAAACCCTTTAATCTGCCAGTCTAAAGTATGTTTGGGTTAAATATCCAACCATTCATCAACTGCTTTGTTCTTGCTACAAAGCCTGTCAAGCCATAGGAGGGTAGCACAAAAAGGGGCATGGCAGCGGAATGACGAGGGGCCTGTACGTATATTTGTTTGTAATGAGAAGAAGAGCCAACTAGCCAAGCAGCTGATTTTGACACTGGGAGAAGGCAGTCTAATGCAGCTTGAGCCCTTTTCTTGTAGTTCACATTCAACACACTACTCAGGCTTTGAAGTTATTTGCTCTCTTCTCTTAACACAGTGTTTCCAAAGGGTGACAGAGTTAAAGGGGGTATTTTCCACCTCCTCTTTGTATCTTTCTCCAGCGTCTCTAACAGTAGCATGCATTTCCCATCCTCCCATCCTTGTTGCTGGAGTTCCCCATTTCTTCCTGGTACAGGAATGTCTAGTTATTTAACAATGTTTAACAATGATAGCTCTTCTTGGAGGTCTTATAACAAAGCAAAAGTGTTCACGCTGCTCAAGAGGAGAAGTGCTACTCTTGTGAGCTTTTTCTAGATCAGGCGCGCAACACCCATTGGAATCAATGGGCTTCAGCCCCCCCGTCGTGTGTGGCAGCCCGGGCTCAGACAGCTCACGGACACACACACAGCCGCACCCGAGCACTTCACAGGTCTTTAAAAGACCATCTGCATGTTAAAGGGGCTTTGTTGATGTTTCACCCCTTCTAAGAGCCTCTGCAGCACCACTCTACCTACTGCTTAAAGTTTCAGCCCCCCCCGAAATTTTTTCTTAGCCCGCCCCCCGAAATGAGGCTCTCGTTGCCCCTCTGATATAGATAATGGTGAATGTGATAGGAAAGCAAATATAATGTCATGGCCCAGTGTTGTAGGTAGTTATCTGGAATTTTTTTTCAATTCTGATGACTCCTAGTTGTCAGCCAACACTGATGTGGAGACTATAATGTGAGTCCTGGCCCTTTCCTTGCAGGAGATCCACAGCACAGACCTGGGTGTCATCTTGGTTTGCTGCCATATTGTGTTCCTGCAAAGAATGCTCTACACTTAGCAACCACCAATGTGCAAACTCTTTAGCTTGTGACCTCTTCTGAATAATGGCTCTGCACTATTTGGTGTGCTCATCTGCTTGGGAGCCAGAGGTATTTTATCCAGTCCAAGGCAAAGTTACCTAAGTACGGTTTTGGCTGCTTATGTTTCAGTTTTTCTGTTCCATCTGAGAATCCAGCAGGAGCCATTTTAGGACATTTAGCATACTGCTCCTAAATATGGCCACTGTCTGTCTCTACTAGCTGCCCAAGCACCTCGATGGCAGGGTGCAGCGTATGTTAAAGGGAGGACATGTACTGGTGTGTGTGACATGTCCTGATAGTGAAATACTGCCAATTTCGGTTTTCGCTATTGAAAGGCTATCTGTCCTATAGGATAGAATGGGAAATCCTTTGTAACCTCTTACAAGTATAACTTCTAAACTCAGAATTTAATAACACATCTTTTAAGGTGTGCCTGGGCCTTCCTGGATCACTCAGAGCTAAGCTGCATACGTCTTGGCTGCATTTAGTCGAGTGGGAGGAGACTTTTCTTGCACCTGAATAGGGCCTGTCTCCCTTGCACAATGCTGTCTCCGCCCCCTGTTGTCATACTGCACCAGTGAGGACAGAACTGGTTTGGACTGGGCTCAGAGACCCTTGCACAAAGAGAACAAAGACATTTTGGGGTATAAGTATTAGACCTAAAACCCCAGAATGCTAGATGCTTTCTCAGAGGAACCTTTGAGAAGGAGAAGGGCTGAAGAGCTGTGAGGAGAAGTACTGCCTCTTTGCCGTGTGCTGTGTGGGGTTGGTCTGCAGTTTGAGGTTCCATGAATTCTGAACCCGTTTCATAAAGGTCATGGTTTCGTTACGAATTTGATATTAGCGAACCGTAACTAGTTAGTGTGGCAAGTATGAGTGTTTTCATCATGTTAGATCGATGGATTCACTACGTATTTAGGGATTTCGTTCTGATGCCTTGGGTTCCATTTTGTGTATGGCAGCCATTTTGTGGTTGCCCTCACATAGGCCGATGACTGTGGCTGAACTAGTCTTTTTAAGGACATGTACACCTTAGCTCGAGTTAGTGCTGACTCTTGTTTGACCTGAGTGAACTGACCCTGTTGCCTGAAGCTGACCTTGTTAAACCAGTTCCTGCCCTTTAGCTGATCAAGATTAAGGATCAGAGCACAGGACATCATAAAGTTTTACTGCACACAAATATGCCTTATCCTACTCGCACCTGCTTCTGCTCCTTTCTTTATGGTCTATTTATGATTGGGTTGTGCCCTTTTTTATTATGGGTTAGTTTGACCTGTCTAAAGAAGAATGTTGGGTTTGACCGATGATTGATCATGGGCTGGGCAACTGAAAAGTGGGTTTTACTGCCATGCGATACCTCTGGTGTAGATACATGTGATTGGACAGTTTGTAAATGTTAGGTATTTGTCTGGAATGTGATTTTTGGCATAAAAAGGGATGACTTGCTTTGTAAAATTGAGCAGTCTCCTGAGAACTCATACCGTGATGATTTCTAGGACTTCTGTTACTGGCTGCAGCCAATAAATTTGATCTTTGACGCCACTCAGAAGTATCCAGTGTCTCTGTATTCTAAGACAGGTGAACCCGAAGACTTTGGGCGTGCCCCTGGGTCTTAAATAACCCGGTTCTTCAAGTTGCTGTTTCTGCCAAGGAGAGGACAAAGACTGGAACTTTGCTTTGCACCTGCTTGAAGAAGATCTCCAAGGGCCTGTGTGTACTGGCCTCCAATTTTGAAGTCTCATGGACACAGAGATTTAACCTCCAGCTCCCCTGAACTCTGCTGCTGAGCGTTCTTACCTGCCAGGGGGTGCCTGTTCCTGCTGTTGGGAGCTGGAAGATAGTTAAAGATCTGAAAAAATCGACGCACCTCTCTTCTTGCAGCTTTTTTTCCGACACAGCACCGCTGGGCGAGAAGAATCTCCATGCATCTTCGTGCTGCTGTCGAACCAACGCAGCGCCTATTGCTGCTGCAAGAACTGACGCATTGAGGCTGAAGAAACTGACGCAGCACGGCTCAATGCTGCCGCATCGATCGTTGATCAACTAGGATTTCTACGGATCGTACTTGCGCAGCAAGTTTTCCCACCGCAGGACCAAAATCGGCTTGGAGTCGACACAGCACTTCCCCTACAGACCGGATTCGACGCATAACTTCTCCTGTGAGCAGCAGAACTGTAGCATCGCCTCCCCATGGTCTCAGGAACTGACGCACCTCTTTGTTTCTCGACGCTTCCCAAATCTGTAGCTGTTTACCTTGTGAATTTTGATTGGTCTACAGGTACTTTGTGAGAAATCATGCATCTATAGTTTTCTATGGACCAAGTTGCTTGAAACCTTTCAAAGTCATATTCTTATTACATACATGTTGGATTTTTGTCGCTTTCATCTTGTTGATTTTCGATAAATATACTTTGTTTTTCCTAAGCTGGTGTGGTGTCCGTTTCTGATGTTAACACTGTATTACTGTGTGTTTTGAGTACAAATACTTTACACATTGCCTTTGAGATAGGCCTGTCTGCTGGTGCCAGGCTACACAGGGGATGAGTAAGGGTTATCTAAAGTGTCTATCCCCCTTTACCCGGACTAGATTCAAGGGTCCCTATTTGGACATAGGTACTTACCTCTGCCACTTAGAGACCCCCATTTGTAACAGAAGACAAAGCAGATTTCTTCTACTTAATAATTCACTTTTTCATATCCCCCTCTACAATGTTTTTCTTAGGCGCAGCTGCTGACTCTATCGGAGTTGCTAAATACTACAATTGTCTGGATTTTGATTCCACATTATGCCTCTTTCTTCTACCCTACATCTCCTGCATCTTTTATCCCTTCTTACCTTTGCCACTACGGACATAACATACTCTTCCTTCTTACACTCTTTTCTTCCTTTCTATGTCCTCCTCTCGGTCAAGGTTGGATAATGAAAAATATATTGTTAAGATGAGTGAGGGGTTCCCACCACCTGCCTGCACAAATAAAGTTCTGCTTATCACCAATAAACTCATGAGTGGTTTAGTCTGATCGATTTGTTTACAATTGATCGATTGAACAATTGATTTAGCTATTGTCCCTGGACCATGCTGCCAATGATAGTCCATTGGACCAATTGCCAAGTATGCAATCCAACTGTTCCCTGCACCCATACTACAGCAGTCTTAAGCACCCTACGAAAATAATTCCAAAAGCGATTTCCCGTCCCTCAGGCTCATTTGGGACGTTCCTTTTAAATCCCCTTATTTTCTTTGGACTATAATGTGCTTAGTCTATTTGTTCCCGATGCAGAAATGATCTGTCAAGCAAGCAGAGGCATTCATGAATCTCCAGAGGAGAGGGGCTGCATTGGTGAACTGGTTTAATTAAATGCAAGTGTAATTTGTACCAATGCATGGTCACACCCTTACTTGGTAAAGAATTATAATCATTGTGTGTATTGAAGATTGCTTATGTGATTAGTACATTCACGTGCACAGGCCATTTGAAATATTTTTTGTAAGAGCCATTTGCACTGAAATGTAAAGTGCAAGGCCGCTTATTATAAAAAGGGAAACACATGGAAGACGGGTCAGCTGTAATGAAGAGATTTAAATAATTACGTTGTGCGAAATTTTGATAAAAATGTTACCTGTTCTAATTTCCAGAATTTAGATTTACGATTGTTACACGAAATTCCTGAGATTAGACCATTATGCCAGGTTGCATAATTAAGGCTTTTCAGGTACACATCCTATTGCTCCTATTGCAGGAGCAGGGTACTATTCGAGGGTACACACAGGTAGACAGCATCTACCCACTGTTTTCACAGAGTGGACGTCTTCCACCATGCCAAGTTGGGTCCCGTAGAAATATGCTGAACTCGTACTGGTATCATTTTCAGAAACCGGGATCCGTTCTGCAGCACCTAGATGGTGTCTGCTTTCAATCCTAGCAGCAACATGCAGGCTAGGGGATGTCCTTATTTTAAATTCAAGCTGAGCCCAAAACAAAGGCTCAAATGAAGGGGCCATCAGGCCACCTTTTCAATGAGTGTCCAGCTGGGAGCTATCTGGAACCTCACACCTAGCAACAAAAACAATGGAGGGAAAACAAAGGCCCACAGCTTGTTATTACTTCAAAAGAGCCATGCTTTTGACTTTGTTCAGTCCCTGTATATAAGACATATGCATGCACTGCAACAATGCCAGATGTTGGTCTGTCCCAGTATTTACATGAAAAACTATTTAAATAACACTATTTTGTTTTCTTTTTTTTTATAGCCCTACTTATCCCAATCCAGGGTGTTGGAGCACTTTCCATCACATGTAGACATTATGCAGTGTCAAAAAATCATATGTGTGTAAATTAAAGTACATGCTGTGCTACTTAACCCCTTCCATGCTCATGACGGAACGGTTCCGTCATGAGCTACGGTTGAGCTGTGCTCATGACGGAACCGTTCCGTCATGACCACGCCTGTTTTTATTACGGCCCAGCACCGGAGGGGGAATCGCAGTCGCGCTGAAGAGGTTAAGACAGGGAGGGCTAGAAGGTGTAGGAGTCACATGTTCTTCATAGCTTACTGTGTTATATTAGAAGGATTACAATTTATGAACTGCAAATAACCAAAGGATCTCTGTATTAAAAGCATTAACCCACTTACCCATCTATATAAAATAAAAAGTTGTCATCTGCGTGTCACATGATGTGCTTTTGCAAGAGACATATTAAACCGTTATTCTACTTTGAATCAAAACCGAGACAAGACAAAACACAGATCTCTCCAGCAAGTGCATTAACCTCCAGAGTTATCTCACAATTATTATTATTCCCTGAGATTTATTGGGCACACAAAGATCTATGCAGCAGGTGCCTTAACCCCATAAAATATTTTAAAATGCAGACTTTGCAACCAATTAAGCAGATCAGATTTACTGCAACATTTCTCCTTGTTGCCAATTTCTTTGTGACATTGTTTTAAAAGATAAAGGTATAAGTTGAAGCCTAGATTTTGTGTCAGGGTAGCATCACGTTTTTGCCACAACTCTAAAACAAAATCTTGTTTATTAAATATTGTGATGTACTCATGATAGATACCGGAATCATGGAGAGGTATATTAATATCGCCTATATACAAAAGGGGCTACTGGGCACAGCCAGCCAATTATTGACTAATCACATTACAAGACACAGATGCCAAACTCTTTGCAGGAGTCCTATTGTAAGAGCTGTCTAAATGGGCAACTGAGAAGCAGATAATCCTGCCTAATCAATCAGGTTTTATGCAAGGGTTGGGAACAGCGACAAACATACTAGTCCTCTCAATACTAATAGACAAATACACAGCAAAGAAGCAACCACTATATTTTTGTTTCGTGGATTTTAAATCCGCCTTCATCTGTGTGCACTGTCAAATTCTCTGGGAAAAGTTGAAGAAAACAAGGAATACCCTCCTCCCTTCTAAAAGCAATTCAATTATTATATTCTAACACCTGAGTTAGAGTCCGAATCGGTGATGGCTCATGCTCATCAAGAAAAAGTGCAAACTCCCTGGGCCTAGAACAAGGCGGCTTTCTTGCCCCATGCATTTTTTTAATTGTTTTTATCAGACCTAACACAAGCCATGGACGAGGTGAATGCTTACCCTCTTAAATTAGCTGGAAGACACATATCACATTTATTATATACGGATGTTGTTATCCTCTTAAGGCAAACAAAGATAAGGTTACAACATTTGAAAAATAGTACATCAAATTGTCCCTTGGCAAACGGCATGTTAATAAACGACACCAAGACCAAAGTGATAAAAGTTAAGAATAAGATATTGAAGAAAGTACAAGCATAAATGGTATCTCCAAAATTGTAAACTAGAGCATGTAAAAACACACAAGTGCCTGGGTGTGCTTTTCGATGATAAGGGATCGTTTCAACCTCAGAAGATAGATCTGCCAAGGAGAAGTAATATCTTATTGACTGCATTTCGATCCTTGCAGAATTTTCTTGGGAGACCTAGCTATCTCCCATTTTTAAAAGTGATAAAAGCAAATGTATTGCCAAGCATAACATACAGTAGTGAAACACTGTGCAGAAAGGACCCTACAACCATAAACAATGATTTCACTAAAACCTTCAAGTTACTCTTCCAGCTTCCAAATAATGCTTTGCCCACCAAAATTAGGCTAGAATTCAGGTTACCAAACCAGCTCATTGCTAGGAAAGGCTAAGTCATAAAGGTGTGGAAAAGAATCAAAACAAGCACCACAAACCACATGTGTCAATTGTTATGGTAAGAAATACAAATAAATCTGAACCCCCAATTTTGGAAGTATTTAGAAGCTGCTTTAGATGAGTACTCAGCACATGCTATTTGTGATACGTCTATAACAACAGAATCTTTTAAAAACTCTATCAATAACATACAAAAACAACTGTTGATGCAGAAAGACAAAGAATCTCTTGCAAAAAGATTGTATGCATGGATAATCATGAACAAGTATAACATTTCTAAGCCACAAACCTATTTAGAAACTCCTTGGTCCACAAAATTAAAAAACACTTTTTTAAAAGCACAATTTGGCCTTCTCCCAAGATCATCTCATGCAATGTCATGGATGTGCACATAGAACCACTGCCTCGTCGATTATGCAAAATAGGAGAAGTAAACATTATTCATTTACTTTGTATATGCCCAGAGTTGATGGAAGAAAGAAGAGCGTCACTAGAGGCATTTTAACATTCGCGGAATTCGGTCTTGTAGTCTAGATAAGCCCTGATAAAATGTCTTTAATCAACTGATATAGTTTTAAACTCTGCTTTTACAAAATGTATATTAATGGCACAAAAAAAGTGGACTCCGGTGATTCGACGTTAGCAATACTGAAGTCAAACTCGCAGAACTAGTATTAAAGAATACAAATGGGACATGTATAATAATGAAATTGCATAATAGGATATGCACTTTCCAGGTATTGGTAAAAGGGGAATTGTAGTTTATAAGTGGAATTATTTCAGAGATATGACGATGTGTTACTTTTTTTAAGTGTGAAATCTCCAACCTAAATAAGGATTAACACGTTTTATGCCTAAATGCACTTTTTATATGGTCTTATGTCGCTTTCATAAGTATGTATTTTCTGATTTTAAATAATCAAGCAATAAAAAATAAATTGTTGTTTGTACTCATGATAGACCTGCTAAACATTTGTGAGATCTTCAGGTCAGATGTCCCGTCTTGTGATGTCACTTCCGGTGAGGTCATGGGATGTAATACAAATTCCTCTGAGCCACATGCAATGTCACACTCCATGATGTCATGCACCATGATGCTACTTGCGTGCTCCCTAACTTTGGTTATTCCCCCCACTTCTGTTTTTTAGGACTTGTGCCCCATGCAGGACCATGGGAAGAACACACGAGTCTAAAGTGAGCAGCTGTTCAAGTCAGAGGTGATTTTACGCACTTTTTTAAGCGCGAAATATTTTGTCACAACAAAACTGGTCGCAAGGACACATTTCACGCTTAAAAATAATGCGAAATGCCTAAACTGGTATCTTGCTTCATTCTTCAAAACGTTATGTCATTTTTTGGGTCATTTCATGTGATTTACTTTGCGGAAATTATCTGAATTTCGCCTAGGCCTTATTAATTATCCAGAATATTCAGAAACATTTAATCAGGTGCGTGTGTGATATAATATATTGTATGTAGATCGAGATCTCAGCATTGCACATGGCAACTATGATATGAATGCTTTTGTTTGATATCAGTAGAAGGCAATAGAAGCAAAACTTGAAGAGTCACAGTACCCGCTTATTTCTTGATACTTAATGGCACGTGCTTAATGCACATGATCATGTGAAATGTATCTTTCACATAAGACAAATGAAAAAAGCATCCTACGTTTAATCTTGCTACATATTTATTTAACTTGCATTTTCTTTCAGTCCACAAAACTGGCTTCCTCTGCACTTGGAGAGGAGGGAAAGCTCCTAATTAGCAAATGTTTAAGGAAGAGCAGTGCCTTAATGGGTTTCATGGTTGGGCTGATTCACATCCTGATTCAGATGCCTTTTGAGATAAGATGAAATTAGGTCTGATGAGGTTCATGTACTCCTTGGCGAAAAGAGGCAGCATGGACAGTGCAGTGGAAGGAGCTGTCCAAAGGGCTTGAAGCTGGAAAACAGAAGACAGATGTGCTAAGGAACTACTGCCAGATGTCAAAGTGCACAATGACAGAGCCAATGCGGAAATGCCTCCTACGGTACCTTTCATTAGGAGAGCACCAACATATTTTTTATGTTTGGTCAGGAAGAGTGCATTCAGAACGCTTATCATGCCCTGAACCAGAAAATGTGGAGAGGCAGTGCATAGAAGAAACCATACAATCCCCTGATTAGAACAAACAGCTTGGAATTAAATATACATTTTTATTTAGCAATACAACTTTTTGCGCACTCTACTGTACATTGAATGGAGTCAGTTGATGGATAGAAAATAAGATGCTGGGATGGAAAAAAACACTACGGCCCAGGCTACCTTGGGGCACATTAGATTAATGCTAGCTTCAGTTAAAACGTAGAATTGATCCTTAAAGAGCACTTAATGCAGAGTAAAAATGTACCTCTGTGGTCCACAGCTTGCTGAAAACGGATGTATGATGTTACAACGCATGCTTTTACAATGCATGCCTTTACAACGCAGTTTTTACAACGCATACTTTTACAACGCATAATACTTTTAGGCGCTGGATAGTGAATAGTTTAATTTACTATTCCAACTCCAGTCCCCGTGGATAGTAGGGAAGGTTATTGGATAGTAAATTAACCTATTCCCTATCCTAGAGCGCCCCCCAGAGCAATGCGTTGTAATAGTTTGCATTGTAAAAGTTGCGTTGTAAAGGTATGTCGTTGTAAAAGTTTCATTGTAAAGGCTGTATACCGCTGAAAACACAAAGGATTGATATATGCAAACCCTTAGAGGAGGAAATGTGAGCCAACATGTTTCACGCCAAACCTAGCCTGATGTGATGTCTACAATAGCCCTACAAAAGTAATGTGTGTCGACTGAGCAACTGCAAAAAGACAAATTAGACATCCTAACTGTACCCGTCATTCTGCGTGTTTTCAGTATCCCTTTTGCTTGCTTATATGGTTTAGTCGAGTGGAAGCTGCCCACAGCTTTGCCAGAGCATTGGCAGTTGTACTACTTACTGCCTCTGTGAAAGAGGTAACCTACAATAGAAGTCTGGAACCCTGAAGGAGCTCTGTAATATATACATTTATTGCAGAGTACCTTGGTTTGGTTAAGGGATAGTATGGCTCTTTTCACAGAGACAGAAATATATATCGGAATGTGTGTGTTTGTGTGTACATACGGATGCTCCATAGGCAAGAATTTTTTTGCCTAATAACGTTGGCACCGTTTGATGAATCTGAAAGAAACTATACAAAACAAAAGTTCATCCACTTTGACTCCTTCTTGTAAAGTTTTAGGCTAATCCTTGTAGACGAGGCCAAGAAAAGGGGAGATCCAAAAGTGTGAATTGCAGTTTTAAATCTCTTAAAAATGTTTGCTCACTAATACTGAAAAATGGGTTAACTAAAGTTCACCAAGTTGGGCACAAAATGTGAACTTTACTCAAAGTGTGCTTTTTTTATCCAGTGTAAATCTGTCAATTAGTTTTTGAGAAATTAATGTTTAAAAGGATGCCCAAGTTGGTCAGAAAGAGGTTAAAACTTTGAGACGTCTATACTGCAGGATCTCTGCAAACCCATAATTAAAAAACCTCAAATATGATTGGCCGTGGGAGCTTTTGCTCTCAGTGACCATTTCGGTCCTGTGAATCTAGAAATGGATCCACAAGATATAGAAATTATGTGAATTGCTGGACATGACATTGATTGAACATGCTACACCCACCAGTGGTGTCACTAGGCGGGTGCGGGGGGTGCGGACCGCACCGGGTGACACCCTCCCGTGGGGTGACACCATCTGAATACGCTGTGTATGTAACACAGCTCTGCAGCCTCGCCTCTGCTGTGTGTATTTTTAAACGTATCCTCAGTGTCGTGCGCACGTTTCAAAACACATTTCATGTGTTTATTTGACTCTCTCATACACGCATATTCACAACACAATATAGTCTTGCTTGTGAACTCTAATTGTATAAACCGACAAGAAGGAAGAGTGTGCGGCGGCGGCCGTTTCCGGTGATATGGATGGAAGAAGTCACTTTTTCAAGTGAAGGCCAGTAAGAGTCAGCCTTTTGTTTTTTTCATATCGGTAAGTTATGTAACCTGTCATTAAGAATTACAGCACTTGGAAACGGTAGAAAAAGTTTCATTTTTTTTTGCGAAAAAAGAGATGGTATATGCCATATACTGTAAAGAAAGCATCATATAATAATAGTGTCTAACCGTACTGTTATGCTCACTAAGAAAGTTGAACATTGCAGAGAAGTTTTGCTTTTCTTAGTTTTTAATTTTATTTTCAGGAAGAATCGAAATACATTAAGGCGACTCTATTTCAGTGACTTTGAGAAAAGCCGAGAACTGTGAGGGAGAAACCAGAGATGGAGAGGTTGCAGGCAGAGGGGATATGGTGCAGGCGGAGGGGAGATGGTGCAGGCGGAGGGGAGATGGTGCAGGTGGAGGGGAGATGGTGCAGGCGGAGGGGAGATGGTGCAGGCGGAGGGGAGATGGTGCAGGCAGAGATGGAGATGGTGCAGGCAGAGATGGAGATGGTGCAGGCAGAGGGGAGATGGTGCAGGCAGTGGTGCAGGCAGAGGGGAGATGGTGCAGGCAGCGGGGAGATGGTGCAGGCAGAGGGGAGATGGTGCAGGCAGAGATGGAGATGTGCAGGCAGAGGGGAGATGGTGCAGGCAGAGGGGAGATGGTGCAGGCAGAGGGTAGATGGTGCAGGCGGAGGGGAGATGGTGCAGGCAGAGGGGAGATGGTGCAGGCAGAGGGGAGATGGTGCAGGCGGAGGGGAGATGGTGCAGGCGGAGGGGAGATGGTGCAGGCAGAGGGAGAGATGGTGCAGGCAGAGGGGAGATGGTGCAGGCAGAGGGAGAGATGGTGCAGACAGAGGGAGAGATGGTGCAGGCAGAGGGGGAGATGGTGCAGGCAGAGGGGAGATGGTGCAGGCAGAGGGGAGATGGTGCAGGCAGAGGGAGAGATGGTGCAGGCAGAGGGAGAGATGGTGCAGGTGTAGGGGAGATGGTGCAGGCGTAGGGGAGATGGTGCAGGCAGAGGGAGAGATGGTGCAGGCAGAGGGAGAGATGGTGCAGGCAGAGGAGAGATGGTGCAGGCAGAGGAGAGATGGTGCAGGCAGAGGAGAGATGGTGCAGGCGGAGGGGAGATGGTGCAGGCGGAGGGGAGATGGTGCAGGCGGAGGGGAGATGGTGCAGGCAGAGGGAGAGATGGTGCAGGCAGAGGGAGAGATGGTGCAGGCAGAGGGGGAGATGGTGCAGGCAGAGGGGAGATGGTGCAGGCAGAGGGTGAGATGGTGTAGGCTGAGGGAAAGATGGTGCAGGCAGGGGGTGAAATGATGCAGGCAGAGGGGACATGGTGCAGGAAGAGGGTGAGTTGGTCCATCCGGTAAATTGTGAGGGGGTGACACCATGAGGTACCCGCACCGGGTGACACCATCCCTAGTGACGCCACTGACACCCACCATTACCGGACTCCGTTACATAGTGCCCGAGTACAAAAAAACCAATTTGAAAGGGCACAAAAGATGACACAGTGATCAAACAACATGTCATTTACCATGTCATGGGTTATATATGTGAGAATTTAACCAGTGCATGACTAGGGCGTGAGCTATATTAATTTCAGTGAAGTATAACAGGTGAATTTCAGTGGGTAGTTGGTTTCAAACTATCACATCACTTTAACCTATGTTTCGTTTCAGTGATTTTCTTGTTTTTTATTTGCCACTGGGCAGTTATAGTTAGAATTGCGTTTCTGTAGGAAATGCATTTTTTGTGTTTGTAATAACTTTGGTGCTGTTTACTAATCTTCATGAAACAATCCTTAAAAAGTACTACTTTTTGACTCCATTGCGCATTGAAAGTTTAGGGGTGATCTGTCAACCAAGGGCCAAGAAAAACTGGGGGCCCAAAACACATTTCCCCATTAATATTTCAATAAGAACTTTAGACACAGCTAAAGCCTAAACCTCCGAACGAATTTACAATAAATGTGGCAGAAAGCTAAATCTTGGTCCAGAAAGACCACTTTTTGTGTTTTGATGTAAATCCATTCAGTACTTTTTCAGCAATTAATACTCAAAAACGTTCTATATTTAGGGACTCGGAGCCTCTGCTGATCTGATAGATCTAATGACTGCCACCACATCAACAAGAAAGTGTTGGCAGCCATCTTAGGACTGAGGACACAGTCCCAATTCCTACATTTCGTTTTAAAAAAAACATAAGGGGGCAGGGTAGAAATACCCTGACCCCCTAGTCCTGTTAGTGGGGTCCCAGAGAGCAACAATTATTGGAGGATCTGCATATCCGCTGCAAAAAATAAAAAAAATGCTTGGTTTAAAAAAAAAACTGTATTGGGCCAGGACCTGAGGGGGACAAGCTGTTTAATTTTTAGAGGAGAGGGACGTGCGTGGACCCCACCCAGACTGATTTTGGACATAGTTGTTTTCCTGCCCAAACTAACGTGGGCAGGGAAACCTGTGTTTGCTCTCACTTGGCAGGGAGTATTTCTGAGTCACCCGCTAAGGGAGAGCAAACACTTTGAGCAGAATAGTAATCCCTTCTATGACGACGGAGCCATTCTCTGCTCTTCTGTCGGGATTGCAATGTTGGTTTCCGACATCCTTTCCCTGTCAGCCTTTCCGACATAGAAAGGCTGTCAGAAAGTAACATTGGGGACCCCTAACTGGTTCCTTTTATCCCTTGGCCCTTCTCTTAGCAGCCTGCTTGGCACCTATAGTGCCCCCGTGAAAATCCCTGTACCGTGTGTAGGGAAAAGTGAGCTTGTGCTGCGGGCAGTTTCCGCCCGCCACACTAGCTCTCATAGAGAAATGGGGTTTGCGACTACACCATGTGTTGTCACATCGTAATGAGGAGTGGGCTAAAACTGACCTGTGGTCATGTGGCTCACACACCAAAACAGTTTTGGTCAGAGGCAACTCCAACCGATATCAAAATTAGGTCCAAAATCTGCTTCCAGCAGGCAGGAGTTTTATAAAATGCTCCTGCTTGCTGGAAGCAGACTTTGAACTGCAGCATTAGTACCTGGCTCCTGCTGCATGCTTAAAACCGGCTGGGGCCTTAGGGACCTTGGGGTGGTGGGCACCAGGGCACATACTTTAAGTAATGAGCAGTCCAGTGGATGGGTTCCCCCAGGACCAATAATGGCTTGATGAAGTAGATGATGTGGTGCGGGCAGAGGTCTGAGGGGGCTCTGGAGTGGATGCTCTTTATGGTTTTGAGAGTGTCATCTGTGGTAGGCGGGTTCAGTTGGGCAGGATCTGTTGGAGGCGGTGTTGTTGGGTGCATAGGTGGTGGGGGGGTCTTGGGTGTCGAAGCTATTGTACATCTGCTTAATCTTGTGGTGGAAAAGGGTACCAAGTTTGTTGCAGAGGTCTTGAGAGGGTGGGACGTCTGTGGTTTCGCTGTTGGGTTTGGCAAACTCCTTGATGATGGTGTAGAGTTCTTAGCTGTTCGGTGCGTCAGCATTGATTATGTCTTGGAGGGCCATTTTCTTTGTCGTTTTGAGGAGGAGTTGGTGTGCCTTGATGGCGGCTTTGAAAGCTGCATCGGCTTCTGGGGTTTGTTGTTCCTCTATCTCTTCTCAAGCTGTCTACAGGTGAGCCTAGATTCCTGTAGGTCGGGAGTGAACCAGCTGGATTTCTTGGAGTGTTGCTTGCCGGCGACTTTCTTGAGGGGCTCTAGAGTGTTGTAGCATTTGGAGATCTATTGGTGGAGGTTGGGTGCTGAGTGTTGGCATCTACGGATGTCGGCATTGGGGTTGTGTGAGGTGGGTTTGGTGAAAGCAAAATGAACGCAGTGGTGGTCGGTCCAGAGGAGTTCGGAGGTGTTGCTGAAGGTGATGTTTTCACTTGCAGAAAAAATGAGGTTGAGCGTGTGTCCTGCTGAGTGCTTTGGAGAGGTGACTAGCTACTTGAGTCCTATGATGGTGAGGTTCTCTGGAAGGGATGCGTGTTCTGGTCATTGGGGTTGTCCAAGTGAAAATTTAGGTCGCCGAGTAGGATGTAGTTGGTGGATGCGAGAGCCTGGGGTGCAATGAAGTTGATGATGGCATCGGTGAAAGATGGGCAGGGGCCAGGAGGTCTGGAGACAATATGTAATCAGTGGTGTCATAACTGATTTCATAGAATATGTGATATGTAATATTTGAGGTCATAAGCAGTGCCCAGCGGGCACAAGGTATAGTTAGCTCTGCTAACTCTGATGAATTTCTGTGCATTTGTTGTTCAAAACGTTCATCACTGACATATTCGCCTAACTATAACGTACTTTAACCCTTGTTTTTCTCAGTGAATATTTTAATTGCCATATGTACAGCCAACCCTGCTTCCATGGCCTGCAGCAAACCCCCCTACAGACAGCCAACCCTACTTTGCACACAGCCTTTCATTGCACGCAGCACATGGTTGGCCACAGGGTCAGGCTTGTGGGAACCCTATCCCCGAGGGCCTATTTTTAAATGAGAGGGGACTGCACAACCTCTTTTCCTGAGCCGTTAAAAGGCCCATTGGATCCATCCCTCAGGTGCACTAATAAAGTTAAAGGGGGGGAGAACACATAGCCCCCTCCTTAACTCCTTGGATGCTCATGACGAGCTCAGCTCGTCATGAGCGACGGCGCTCCGGTGCTCATGACGAGCTGAGCTCGTCATGACCGCGCCCGTTCCGTGAAACGCTCGCACGCTGGGCTGATTCCCCTGCTGTGCTGAACGTTCCATTGGAACGGGCGTCGTCATGACGAGCTCAGCTCATCATGAGCACCGGAGCGCCGTGGCTAATGACGAGCTGACCTCGTCATGAGCATGGGGGCGCTGTACGTGCCCCCCGCCCCCCAGCACAGCGGGGAAATACCACGAGCGGCGAAGGGGTTAAAAAGGCCCAGGGGACCCCATACCTAGGACTGTGAATTTTTCAAAAGGGGTCTGCACAGGCCCCCTCCCCAGGCCTTTTTTGCCCCTGGAGACCCCATCCCCTGGGGCCTGCCTTAAATATGGGTTGGTGCCCTGCCGCCCACAGAGAGCACTCTTTGGGTCCCCGAGGTAAAAACGGTCTGGGCAGCGGGCCACGTGCACCCCTCCCCATATGGTATGGGGTTCATTGGTTAGGCCCCCTAGGGCCTATAATGGCTAGGGGAGGGGGCCCTGTGCCCATCTCCCATTAAATAAACTATGCACCCGGAGGGGTGGGCTCACCTGGTCCTAACATTGAAGGATGGGGCCCTGCTGCCATTTTGCTTTTTGTTTTTGTTTTCAATCACACTGGATCACAACAAAGAGTGCTGATTCTTTTTGTAGTTTGGGTCGGAGGGGGTCACTCTGGGTACCCTCTATGGGGCCTTATAGGGGTAGGTTATACTACCCTGCCACCCTACATTACTTTTCTTTTACTTCAGGACAGGAGACTAAGCCCTCGAGTCCTGTAATGGTGGCCAACAACATTTTTCTGATGCTGCTGGCAGCCAATCAGAAAGCTCACTCCTGTGGAAGCAAATTGGCCCAAGGGAAAAAAGCTCCCTGGGCCAATCAGAATGCCCCATTTTTAAACTGACACTCCGTGGGAATCTCTGGAGGCGCTGCGGACTCAACCAAAAACTACTGAACAGATTTACATCAAATCATGAAAAGCTCAATCTGCTGACCAAGATCTAGCTTCCTGCCAAATCTGGTGTAATTCCATTAAGCAGTTTTTGCTGTAGCCCTCCCTAACGAAGTCAATGGAAAATGCAGCAGGATTTTGCATTTTGGGACCCCCTTTTTTCTCGGTCCATGCTTGACGGATCCCTCCAAAACTTACCATGTACAAACTAGGCAAAAAACTGAACTGAACTGAACCAGAACTGTTTCCACACTATGTATCCTGGAATTCCAAGTGCAGTTGTGAATCAATCCCAAACCAGTATATGTAATACTTTGAAGAATTTCTCGGTGGGGTAATTTTAGCCAAAATCCCATTTATTATTTTTATGGATTTATGAATTGGGTAATGTAATCTGCAATGAAGGGAAAGGTGTGGCGCCGCGGCTAGGGCGACTGCCTCCGGAATCAGGGGATCACGGTTCGATCTCTGGCACCGGCGGCAGATTAGCCCAGCACCATGTGACTCTGGGCAATAGCTTGCTTAATATTCCCGACGGCCCCCAGCGCCTAGAGACCCTTACGGGTGATTCTGCACTTTACAAATGTGGATGATTATTATTATTATTATTATGAACTATTTTATCTCCAGAACATGTACTTTATGACTTCAAGTGTTATCATATGGGATGTTTTACTTTCTTAAATGTTTCTTTACCTTCATTATTGAGTTTTTTTTACAGCACAGAAACTTTGACATTAGCACTCAATACCTTGATGCAGATCTTTGGAGGTGCTATTTGGTTATTTAGATACTTTTTTTTCTGGGGTTCCAGTGCTAATATGTAAGTAAGTGCACCCTATATATTGATCTATAGCACACTCTTGTTCTACCTAGGGATGAATGTTTTTTGTTGTTTTTAGTTTTATATAGTTCAAACTAGACCCGAAGATATCGAATATCAGAGTGCTTTACATAGCACAAGTTTCATCACACAAGGACACATTCATTTTTGCTAGGCACGGGGAGATTTCGTAATCTGCCCTGAATCACTGGATGTTGAGTGTAGTTGCCGAGACTCGAACCCGGTTCCCCAGCTTCGACGTCAACCGCTCTAGCCGTAAGGTTAAAGCCTCTCCAATGTGATTGATATAGTGTATCCTGTATTTCAGTGGTGTGTGTAGGGATATACAGCCAGATTCATCAAGGGAAATTGCGCTTGCAAAGGGCCAGATTCTCAGAATCTGGTCCTTTGCTAGCGCAATTTTTGCATTTGGGATTCATCATCCCAAATGCAAAAATCACTAATATAGAATTCGCAATTTTGCGAGTAATTGCATTTAAGGAATCTCTATTTGAGATTCCTTAAATGCAATTCATGAAACATTTAAAAATTGCGAAATCACAATATTGGCCCGCTATTTACCACAAAGTCAACCCTCCTGGTAAATAGCGGAAACTTAGAAAAATGCACTTAAGTGCATTTTTCTAAGTTGTATGTCACACACACACATGTCCTTCGGACATGTGTGTGCGTAACACCAGCATCCACTATCATTTCAGGGGTGCAACAGGGTGTCCTTTGGACACCCCTGCACCCTTGAAATCGCAAACTCAAAATGCAAATCGCTAATAGCGATTCGCACATTCATATGTGTTCCCATTCATTCCTATGGCCCTTTAGGCCCATAAGAATGCATGGGGAGTTATTCCTTATTTGCGATTAGCAATTAGCTAATCGCAAATAAGGAAGCTGTAGGAATCGCATTAAATATTGCGTTTTCTACTTGAATCCCGTTTTGCGAGTCTGTAATAGCGATTCCTTAATAATCGCTATTACAGACTCGCAAAACATGCCGATGATGAATCTAGGTGATAGAGAACATGCTTGATATAGGGATGTTTTTGATGAATTTGATTTGCTATTAATGGTTTACATTTTTAGCACTGGCACTTTAAATATGTGTATATAGGTGTAGGGATCTGGATATGTAAACCTTAAAATACAGATGTCCTTTGACACTTAGGAATGTAGGGCATATTATCAATCGTTCACACAATGCAATGCAGCAAGACAACCTGCTGTGCTTAGCAAAAGGGACAGGGCAGGAATGTGCCATATTTACCAATATATGGTACATTCCTGCTCTCTGCCTGCACTGGCACACAATCTGCTGCCTAGAGCCAATGCCGGTACCCTTGTGCCATGGAGCAGGGGTGCCTTCATTGCAGGCAGGATTGCTTTTGTGCGGGAAGAGTCAACCTTCTGAACAAAACAATCATCTGAGGCATTTTCTTCTTTCTAGGTGTGATGCAGAATGCAGTATTTACTTCATTCTAGGACCGAACACAGGATCTCAATGCGTTCTCAATGGGCCAGAACTGACTTATTTTCCATGAGGATATGAGTACACCATCTGCCCAATGCACAGGACCTCCCTCCTCATTAGCATCTGCCTTTCTGCCCCCTTTTCCTTTTGACATGCACACTCCATTAACAAGTCGGGGAACAGGAGCAAAGTGCAGTTGACGTCCTCTCCCCTCCTCTATGACTGCAGAAGGACAGCTGTTATGACTGTGCCATACAGCCTATGATAGCTCTCTCATAGACTCCTGCAGTGATACTTAGCCTATTTCCCACCAGGATGGACCCCATCTATACCACCTCCCTCTGGTGTGGCACACTCCCGCTCGGTCCTTGTCACTCACTGCTGCAAGCCCTCCATTGCATACAACTGGGTGCTTCACCTACGGGCAGAAATGAGTATTAATCATCACCACTGGGAACCAAGTCCACCATTTTGAGCCTCGTCTGATAATTGTCAATGTTGGATCAATTTTTGCAGTCCTCAATTCTCCAAAGTTGATTAATGCAATTGAGGGCCCCTCATACATCGACGTTTGCACTCAGTAAGGATTTATATCACTCCTATGGCCAGCATGGAAGGCATTAAGGTGGAAAGCAGGAAACTCCAGAAAACATGTCTCATTCTACGGGCTGTCAACCTTGCCCCCATACCTACCCCCATTTGGGACTTCAAGTTAATCTTTGTGCAGGAATTCCAGGTTTTATGCAGGATTGACATTGGGAAAAAGTTAAGGGCGGGAGCAAACATCTTTCATTTGTTGATAACTTAAGAACAAATCTGCATGCATTCCTGCAAATATTTACATGTCTAGTTTTCTATTGCCTGCAAATTTCCGGACAGATTCTTGATGGAGATAAAATTAAAGGAGTGGCATAAGAAAATGGCTTATTAGGCGGTGACTACCAATCTTGAGTACTAATCACAATTCATGTCAGGGTGAACCATCAATATCACTAATTTAGCTTGAGAGCAAATGCCTTGGTAGGTATGGCACAATGCGGACAGGCTTAACTTGGTGCAAGGTGTAAAGTATTTATGTGGTGCCAAAATAGTGATGAAGCCAAAACACAACACAACAAAAATCTCAAACAAAATTAGAACAAATAGAGTAACTGCTAATACATAAAATGACTAAACTCCAATTAGGGGAACCAGACAAATGCACTTTTAAAGTTTTTAATTAAAATAACATCAAAAAGTATTAAGTGCCAAGTGCAGTCAGCTGATCATAGTAGACTGGGCCGTAGGTGCAATATGAGGCCGACTGTGATGTAGGATGGTTTATCTTGGGACTTAGTCTCAAAAATGGAACTCCATAATCTTCAGCGGACCAACGCAGCAGGTTGTAGCCAAGGAGGGTTCCACGTGGTTGGATTGCAGTTGGCCACAGACCCGGTGAAGTTGTTGGTTGTTGGTGAGAATGCTCAGAAATTTGAATTTGGTGCCCAGAGAAGGATCCTCACCAGCCAGATACCTTTGGGGACTGCATCTGGTCAAAATTTCTACATTGACACTTAGTGACGTTCTCAGAGTTTTGAATCCTTCAGCACGGCAAGGCTGCAGGCTGTAGCCAAAAAAGGACTGCACAAGGTGGGATACCTTCTCTGTGAGGTCCTGTAGAATCGATTGGCTGATGCAAGGAAGCTCAGAGTAGGGGTTACATGAATCTTTAGTCCAACAATAAGGCAGGTGTGTCCCAGTTCTCCAGAGGTCCTGAAGTTTAAACATTTTCCCAGGTTCTCAGTGGTGGCCAAAGTCTAGCCAGATACAGCTAATGGTTCCAAGACCTCAGGAACAGCATTTGTGGCCAGGACTCACACTAACAGAGGCCAACAGCAGGTTCCATGGCAGGTCCAATTGAAGCTGGTTATCTGAGCAATTGCAGCAAAGGCCTCTTGAAGCTTATTGTTCTCTTATAGCTTTACCAGGAGGACTTTGGATAGCACTTTTTTGTCCTGTGTTGAAGAGGAAGCAGGTTCAGTTCTAGAGGGTTCCTCTAAGGTCACAGACAGTAGGTCTAGTCATCTTCGTTTCTTCCTCAAATCCAGAAAGTGTTCTCAAGAGGGTACCAGGGGATGCCACATTTAAGTCTGGTACCAACTTGTAGGTGTGTTAATGTTTGGATGCTTACCTGTAAACCAGTCCACGTCTTCCTATGTACTGGTGACTGTTTTTGTAAGCCACCCACTGGAATATATGATAGGCAATTGCCCTCAATAAGCTGCTGCCTTCTCAAGATGAGAAAGCCGAAGCTGGAAAAAAGCCTCCTTGCTGTATTTAGACTTCAGGGGTTACAGAAAATCAGGAGGTTGGAATCCAATACTGTAATTCTTCAGGGATAAGGAGTAAGGATCAGCAAGTGCAACGAGCAAGAACAGTGAAGAAACACAGCTTTGTTTCGACACACCCCTACATAGTAAAAAAAAAAGTAAAAAGGAAATTACATCAAATATCACATGACAAAAAACACAACGTGTTGTGAAAACCAGAAATGAATCAAGGAAGAAACAGCCATAATGGAAAATGAAAGCAACCAAAAACCTGAAATGGAGTAGATGCAAACCATCAGACAGGTGACTGTCATTTTGGAGCGGGAGGAGTTGGCAGTATCAGCTAGGAGAGAGCTTGAGAGAAGGCCTAAAGGGAATAAAACTCAAAGCCTGAACCTGGTGGCTTCATGCAGCATCTTCTGATCCCTGGGAACCACTGGATCACTCAAGATACCGTAGTTCTCAGGCATATGGGCGGCAGAGAGACCACAATTGCAAAAGTGTGGGAGTGACTCCTGTTCCTTCCTTAACCAATGAGGTAAACATTCCCAGGGGTAAACCTACTCACCTTTGCAGGAGTTCCTATCTGCCCTGCTACAAAATATTCCCACAGTGTCCTTCACACATAAAATCCCAAATGGTGAAACCCTCCGTCCCTTGTGCATAGCCTCTGTGCCCACCCAGAGGGATGGCCAAAGAAAAGAGCAGATCTTCCTCTAGGGTCTCTCCAAACCAGTTCTTGGGGAGCTACCCTCCCACTGGGCTGGATGAGTGCCTGCTTGACTAGGGAAACAAAGTAATGGGCCTGTCTGGGTGTCATCTGACAACTTCCTGTGACATGGGAGTCCTATTTGAAGTAAATCAACTTCCTGAGGATAAGCCAAATGGTCATCCTGCTAGAACAATAAAAACCCCTCCCCACAACCAGGCCTTTGCCTCTGCTCAGGGAACAGTTTTCATACCTCATTCAGGGCCATTTTCTAACTGGGTAATAGTTTGAAGGCTTGTGCAAATTAGCCTTTAGGAGTTACATGCATGGATAAGATAACTTACTACAACTTACTTTTCCTTAATATTTAACAAATATCCAACTCCACCATTAAATTGGGTGTTTGATAAATATTAAAAAGATTTGTTGAATCATATTGCTAACTGGTCCCTACACTGAGATAACAGAATTAATATTGATATTGCTTCCCGGTGCTTCTCTATGGGCCAGTCAGTCTTCCTACAATGAAAATAGCTTTTGGGTGCTCATCACTACAAGGATGTTAGCATTAAATAGGGCTGACTTATTAATATTAAAAAAGAATGTTTAAACCTGTCAAAGGCGTTTATTTTGACATGCCGAAGTGCAGGTTTACAGTGCAACAGCCAGGTTACATTGGTAGGCCAAGTTTGCACCGCCACTGTAGTGGATGGATCAATAGGTGCTTCAGTCCTCTAGTAAAATGTAAGTAACAGGCCCTGCATACACTTAATACTATTTACTAGGAACATGTAGGTAAGTTATTTAGGCCAATTAAGTTTATTCCAGTTCCATCATGCTTAGAATCAGAGCACAAGCTCTTTGCTACTGGCTAGCAGGTTTAAAGTATGCAGAGTTTCACAGCCAGGAAAACCACATAGGGCAAACTCGAGGGGTCCACCACAGAAAAAAGGGTAATTTCCTACCACAGGGCAAAAAAGTTAACATTCACTAAATACTTCGATGACCCTGCATGAAACCTGCCAGAAAATAGTACGTTAAACCTGAGCAGGGATCTCAAGAGCCATCCAGAGCTGACAAAAGGGGTGCAAAGTTAAAGTGGATGTCAATAAGGCTTTGATTTACTAACAACTTTGGCTGCAATTATCAAATCCACATGGATGCCAGTTGGCCACATAGGAGGTTGTATTTTCTAAAGGGAAATCCTGCAGAACACTTCCAAATATTAAGTGCAGCATGGATTAGTGACAAAGTGGGTTTGCGATGCCATCAATCATGTCAACTGTGGCCCCAAACAGTGTATGCAGGAGTGAGTTACGGTGCACCTAGTTTAACCTAACAGGTGAAATTCAGGGATTTTAGGTTTTGTAATGGAACCATATATAATTTTAACTGTCTTTTTTACAGTGACATTAGATAAAGATGGAGCTATAGAAAAACATATACTTATAGAAATCAAATTAGCGACTGGGATATATAAACATGCAGATGCTACATATTCTCAGAAAATGAAAGCTCAACATGAGTTTGATAAGAGTGTAAGAGTTGTTACAACTCAAAACTACAGAGCCGTGTAATTCAGTAGTTACGATAATGTCACAACCTCATTTCCTACCACCAACATCTTCAGATGACCTAAATGCTCACCCCACAACAACTTGGATACAGTGGTTTTTCTGCCCCTTCCTGCTTTTTCCCTGTGGAGACAAAAAGCCCACTAGGCTGTAGTGAAAAATAGGGCCAAAAAAGAGGGGATGGGGCAGCTCACCCAGGCATCATGCCGTACCCCCACCACAAAATGGGTGTGCATGGGTTCACCAGTCTTTCTGTCCCCCTGAAGGTAAATTGGCTGGAGCAAAAATGCCCCACATACACAAAAAAACAATATGGAAATGACTCATCCAGGCATTGCACTATGCCCCCATCCCAGAATATTTGCATCAGTACTTCTGCCACACTGGGTGTGGTTTTGGGGTGTTTACCTACAATGGGTCACCGGGGGCGAGAAAGGCCACAAGATACCATGGAACAAATAGGCCCAACCAACAAAAGCGGGTTGCTGAAACATTGATTGCACCTTGCCACTAAACCAAAATTAGCTTTCTGCCCCCAGGCACAGATTGGGGCGTTTATCCACAATCTGCCACTGGGGGACAGAAAGCTCACTGAATACTAGAGAAAAAATAAACCAAACGAAAAAAGATAGGGGGTTGCTCCCCCAGGGCAACGTGCCATGTCCCACTCCAGAATGGGTGCAGTAGTTTTTATGCTCCCTATTCATAGTTTGCTTTCCCTGGGGACAGAAATCCCACTAGACACCAGGGATAAAAAGGCCCCCCAAAAGGGGGGGAGGGAGCGAGATGACTCACCCAGACATTAGGTTATGCCCAACTCCAGAACAGGTGCATCCGTTTTTCTGTCCCCCTGGTGGTAGATTGGGAATGTTTAACCAAGTGGGGAAAGGTTGGGTGGTAGGAAATGTGTGGATCCTCTTGGATTCTGGAACTTTCCCTCACAGAAATCTGAGGAAAATGTGTGTTTTTAGCCAACATTTGAGGTTTCCAAGGGCTGATGGGTAAATAATTATTTGGGATCCATGCAAGTCACTCCACCCTGGACTCCCCTGGGCATCTATTTTCAGAAATGTCTGACTTTTGTGAATTTCCCTGGGTGGTGACAAAGCCCGTACCCAAGATCCACAGCTAAACGCAACATAAAAAGGATGGTTTTGAGAGGAAAAGTGATCTGCCCATGTTGCATTTTGGGGCTTTCCTGTTACAGGCTTCTGGCCCACCCACACAGGGAGGGTAGTGTTTTTTATCAAGAGATGTGAGGGAATGCTGGATGGTAGGACTTTTGTGGATCCCACAGTTTCTTGAATGTTTCCTCAGAGAAATATGAGGATAATGTGTATTTTTAACCAAAGTTTGAGGCTTGCAAGGAATCCCGGGTAAATAAGCCTAGTGAGATCCATGCAAGTCACATTGCACTGCATTGCCTTCGGTGTCTAGTTTTGAAAAAGGTCTGGGTTTGGTAGGCTTCCCTTGGTGATGTCCAAGCCCACACATAAAATCCACAGCTTGCTACCAATATTGCAAAAAGGTTGGATTTGAATGGAAAAATTTTACCTCTCCATGTTGCATTTTGGGCCCTTTCCTTTCCCAGTAGCTAGGCCCACTCACACAAGGGGGATACCAATTTTATCGAAAGACCGCTTAGAACACAGATTAATAGAACATTTGTTATTACCAATTGGATTTCTCTGCATTTGTGGCTTTCAAATTTATGCTAGTGTGCAAGTAAGAAGACATTTTGCAAAACACCCTCTGTATGACGTGGCAGTATGAGAAATCACAAATTCAGAGGTGTACAAAAAATCTCTGTTCATAACCCCAGTATCCTGTGTACATTTCAGAAATACAGAGATTTCCTTCTCCCCTATTTCTCATTCTTTATATTTTGCCATAAGAAACTCGATGCTATTCCAGTCTCACCAAAGGACTGGGAAATATATCTACACGATTTATATAAATCCAACCCACCTAACCTTTCAGGGCAGGATTCTGATTGTATTTCTGAATGGAACAATACTAAAATCATTAAGACCACGTCAAACTCAATAGCAACTCACATCAGAAAAGCGAGAAGCACGGCTGCTTCTGGACCCGACCAAATTCCAATCAAAGCCATCCAAATTGACCCCAAGGAATGGAGCCTGCTGTTTTCTCCCCTTTTTAATTATATTTTCGAAACCGGAGAAATACCGAAATCCTGGCTGGGTAGTATAATTATCCCAATACATAAAAAAGGGAACAAAAATACAGCCAGTAATTATCGGCAAATAGCTCTGATGGATGCGTCTGGGAAATTTTTTGCCGCAGAAGTACTAGATCGTCTAAAATCTTGGGCATTCTCGCAGGGTCTCATACCAATGTTCCAAGCAGGATTTAGACCCAACCACTCTGTTATTGACAACATAGCAACTCTTCAGTCTATATTAGACAAATATACAGTAGGTAGATCACAACCAATATACGCAGCCTTCATCGATTACTCAACAGCTTTTGACCGGGTGGACAGACCAACTCTGTGGAAGAAATTGAGGCGGTTGGGTATCCCCGAACAACTGCTAAGGGTTGTTGTTAATCTCCACAACAAATCATGGTGCCAAGTCCAGATGGGGAGAGAAAAAGGTTTGACCAACACAATCAGTACGTTCAATGGCCTTAAACAAGGATGCCTTTTAGCACCGATTTTATTTTCCCTGTATCTTAGTGACCTTCCATCTTATTTGCAACAAGGCTCCAGCTTGCCCCCAAAGATCGCTACACAAAGCATACATGCTTTACTATACGCCGATGACATAGTCATGTTGGATTTAACACCCTTTGGATTACAAAGCCTTCTTGACAGCTTACACAAATACTCGAAAGACAACTTTTTAATTCCCAATCTAAATAAAACAAAAGTGGTCGCATTTACCGCTAAGAAAAAGAAAGTAAAGTACCGTTGGAAATTGGTTGAAGAATACATAGAAGAGGTCGAAGAATATACATACTTAGGTAGGATCTTTTCAAAGAATCTGAAAAACCTCAAACAAATCAATCATCTAAAAATCAAATCTGACCTACACGCCGGGGCTCTATCGAGACTGTATTCCACTACAGGGAATAGACATTTTTCCACATTACTAAAGGTGTACAGAGTAAAGATACCTCCGGTTTTATCGTACACCACTGAACATATTGCCATCAAACAGTGGTCCTATATGGATCTAAAAGAAGGAAAAATATTAAAGAAAATTTTGAAAGTCTCAACAGCAACACCGGTGCAAGCGCTAAGACTTGAATTTTCGATCACTAGCGCATATGCAACAGCGGTAGCTAATATAATTAGGTGGGCCTATAACATCCTCCATGCCAAAGAAGGTACACTACGATTCATACTAAAGATTGAGTCTTTTGATGAAAATGCTTCGTATTCTATATTCCGAAGTAACATGACAGCGGCATTCCATTTAGCCAATATTACCTCTGATGTTCTGTTGTCTTGGACACCATCACAACTTAAGCTTTTCGTAAAATGTTTTACCCCCAAACTGAGTTTTGACCTGGATTTTTCCCACTGCAGTAAATTACCACTGTACAAACCTTTCACTGAATTATTGGAATACAAGCAAGAACATCCATATTTAGGGTATTCCCTCACACATGGCGCCAGGAGAACAATTGCAATGATGCGCCTGGGTATCTTGCCAGTGTTAAGTTTCACCTGCAGATGGCTTCCGGGTAGATCCCCGTTATGTCCCCTATGCCACGGGGGAAACCAGACCATAGAGCATCTTTTATTCATATGCCCCTCTGCAAATGTAGTAACTGCAAGGTCAAGATATCTTGACCCCATATATCGTAATTGTAAAATAGTTACTGCAAAAGATTTTGTAACCGCATGCAAACACCCTCCTAATGAATTTGTCTGTTACATTTTTTATAAATTTTTAAAACCCTTCTTATCATTATATTGAATTGTATTGAAAATTTTTGTTTTATAAATTGTGGTCCTCAGTTGAGTACCAAATCAATAAAAACTTTTTGACTTGACTTTGACTATTTTGCCATATGAATTGCTATATTCTCGGTAGACTGTGAAAAATCATTGTAAGCTGTAGCTCCGTTATTGGCAGTGGGTATTACTTTTTTTGAGAACCTACACACCCTAAATATGCCAGTGACCAGAAAGGTCCATCAGATAAGTTGATGTACTGCTTTTGAATATCATCCACGTGACAGCAATTTACAGATGGAAGATTTGTCACAAATTGCTGTTTTTTTTTTTAAACACATTTTTATTGTCATATACGGAACACAGCACAGGGCCCTGACATCCAGGGGGCCTGTCACAGTAAGCAGTACATCATTATCAGTGAATGAAATTTTTCTGCAATATAAACATACAAAGTAGCGGGGCAATCAAGATTCTCCGCCACCCCCCAACTCAACTACCCCCCACCCTCTCCCCCTTCCCAACTCCCAAACTCCCCAGCCCAACCTCCCCTCCCCCCCAGCCCACCCCCCACCCGTCGCACAGCTCTCACAAGGCCCAGAACCGTACAAATAATATATGACCTCCATGACCATGTATTCTGCCACACTTTCAGGCGGGCGCTACTCAGCCACTGGAAACGTTCACTCCCCCCGCCAGACACCCTAGCATAGCCCCCCTCACACATCCTGAGGCAAGTCATCCTGCTCCATAGGCGGCTCCAGCCACACTCCCCTGTACTCTGCCCAGCGTTTCCAAATTTGAAAATGTTTCCGCGGGCAGCCCCTAGCAATAAAGATCGGACGTTCCAGCCCCATACAAAAATCCAATCCCCGTTTCCAGATCGTCAATTTAGGCGGACGGGGGTCTTTCCAACCTTTGGCTATGTCTCTCTTGGCACAAATTGCTGTTTTTGCCTACTTATTTTCATAGTTCTTTTTTAAAATTTCAACTATAAGTTTGTTTGGAATAACCTTGTGAGAGCCAAACAAATGACCCGTAAGAATTTCGTCAAGTTTTCAGAAATGCAAACCTTTCCAGGATCACCCAAAGGTCATTTTAAATAACAAATGGGAAGTAGGTTAGAGATACAAAAATTAGGAAAATAGACTACCTCTTAGAAAAAGGCAAAAAACTGTGGTGAAGATTTGGTTTTTTTTATACACAGGGCTTCTTCCTGAGATCTGGCACCAAGGTGATCCCAGCACAGAAAACCTTTAAATGATGGCATTTTAAGGAAAAAACATGGGGGCATATTACCAAGGGTGGCGATAGACAATTATCGCCGGTTTAGCGGCCGTTTTCGGCCGCTAAGCGGCGATAATTCTATCGCTCTATTAGCAAGCTGTCGCTAACTGATGTTAGCGACAGCTTTTAGGCGATAGCCAGCGGTTTGGGGCCCGCTTTGCATGTCAGTGATATTTATCGCTAATGACATGCAAAGTGGGCGTACCCAACCTGTTAGCAACTGAGAGCAGTCGCTAACGTCGCTATCCCCTATTAGCAAGGCAGGCGTAGCGGTGGAATTATTCCCGCTATCGCCAAAAACCAACGCCTGCTCAGACCAGTTCTTAGCCATGTTATCCAATGGGAGGTGGATAACATGGCTGAGAGCATGTAGTCGCTAATGCGTGAATATCGCTGTATTCTCAGCGATATTCACGCATTTCGCCTGATTTTTATCGCTTTTGAGATAAACCTTGCTAATAGCAAGTTATCTCAGCGATAAAAACTGGTGATGCGCGGCTATAAAAATATTGCCGCTAACCCTACTTAGCGATAAATATCGCTATTTGTTGGTAATATGCCCCATGATTCCTTGTGCAGCACGCTTTCCCCCCCAAAAACCCAAAAGTTTGCTATGTTTTGGCTATTTTCTCAGTTCCTGCCATGAGTAACTTTAGAATTCCCTAGATGTTGGTAACAAATGTCTTCATGACGCCATGAGTACGAAGAGGTGTGAATGTCGAAAAAGGGCTTAGCATTCTAGGGGGAAAAGACTAAGCATACAAATGGCTAACTGCCTACCTTAGCCAAGAGAGGACATTCTATGTTTTTACTACTTCTACCTTGAACAAGGACAGGGGTAGTATCTGCACCTTTGTCCACACCCCCGCATAGGCAGTTCCTTTCCTTTGCTTTGCAATGAATGGGGGTACATTAGTGTATATGACTTTAAAGAATACCACCTTCTTGCCCTCTCTGCGTGACTGTCTATTCCTCATTAGGAAGTACAATGCTGCTAGTTACAATGGAGTTTTTTCAGCTGCCCGCACCCTTTTTAAAATTTTAAATGGGGTGTATGTGTGGCTATGAACTGACATGCAGCCCAATATCCCACAACGTCTCATCTGCTACCTGGAGCAGAGTGTGGCAAATGCATCTGCACCCTGTTTGAAGTTGCAAATAGGCCACTGGCTTCTACATAGCATGTAAAATGACAAACACCATGAAGGAGTGGCAACCATGCCCTTTGTTCAAAATTGTGAATTGTGCAGGGGCAGCAGTTTGCTTCCTCATTCTGCGGCCATACAGAACTGAGGTTGCTGCCATTTGCTTTCTTAAAATTGCAACAAATGTTAAGATGGCACAGAAGCAGATGTTTGTCACCATTTACTTAAAGAAATATCACTTGCCTTTAGGCATTTCAAAAGAGATTGTCAGGTGAAAGACGCTGTGCCAGCGGGCACCCATCATAGTGTTGTGTATTGGCTTTGGGTGAGGGTAACTGAAAGAGCCCTGTTACACTCAACATAGTAGCAATATACATTTTGGAAAGGGGCCCAGGTGTACTTAATTACATCCATCTAAATGCCATGGGGTTTCTATTGGAAGCTAGTGTCAATAAGAGGAAGGTTCCTGCCATGAGGGATACCAGTGCTTACATGATTATGGTTCAGATGAAGCATCTAAAATCCAAAGTGATTGATCTTGGTGCCAATGGCACAGACTTGGTAGCCAGTGGGGATGACAAGCAGTACTCAATTTGCTGATCTGAGGTATAAATCAACGACAAGTGTGCTATGGTAGGGATGGGAGAGAAACAAGTTGTTGGATTTCTCTTGGGCAGACATTTGAGTGCCCTTGCTTAGTACGAGGAGCCTACATGACTTATTCCATGTCAGCTGTGTTGACCAGAGCACATGCTGCACTGCAGTCTCAAAAAGAGACTTAGATCATCCCATATCTGCAAGGACCAGAGAAATTAAATGAGTGGATTAGGGTGGTGTCTGAGAAGTTCTAGGAAGTGGCATCTTCCAGAGGGAGAGGTGGATGACACACCTAAAGTGGACCATGTGTTGGAGTCTTGGTCACTGTCAGAGCTGCAGGATGTGTTACCTGCTGTGGGATTATACAGGAGGAATTCCACCAGGCACTAGGCGGACTTTGCTTTACTGTGATCTTGTGAATCTAGCAAGAGCCTAGTGATTTCCATAGTGCACATGAATTGCCTATCTTCATTTCTTCCGGGAGATGTCCTTAGCAGGACACTTGGGCATACATAAAAGACCCTGGAAACATTTGACTCTTGGTACTAGTATCTATGGGATTGCAGAGACACAGAAAGGATTTTTTGGACTGGTCCTACTTGCCATTGAGGGGTAAGTCTGCAGGTAACTCCTAGGTACTGTTTGTGCCACTGCCAGTGGTAGGTGTTCCATTCGAGCAGTAGGGTATTGGCATTGTTGGTCAGTTTGACTCCATACTCAGGATCAAGCAGCATGTATATCTTGGTTTTGGTAGGATAAACCTCCAGGTACACAGAGGTGGTATCTCTGGAGAGCACAACACTGAAGGTTGTAGCAGCTTGGAAGGTGGTATTGCAAGGGATCTTTTCTAGGGTTGGATGTCCTGCGAGGAATGTTTGAGCAAGCTCATCTGACCCACAATTTCTCCACTGCATGCCACCCACAAACAAATGGGTTGGTGGAAAATTGTAAACATGGCGTTATCAGCATAATGGAAACTCTGACATGTCTCTTTTTCGCCTATAGAGAAATTCCAGATAAGGGGCTAGTGATCTGTACTGTTGCGCTTCTGTTTGTGCACCTACAACAGTGAGCGAACTCATCATCTTAGTCAGAGAAGGGTGGGTAGGAATTTTAAAATCACCTCAGAAGAATGTGTTGAACTATGTGATTGGCCTCAAAAAGCTGAAAGCACAGTACATAATTCAGGCAAAAAAAGATCTTCAGGCAAACTAAGAGTTTATAAAGGAATGCTAAGACGAGATGGCAACATTGACTGTATGCCAGGAGGGTCCGGAGGTATTGGTGTTGGGCCATACAAGGTAGTACAGAAGGTGAGACAAACAACTTGACTGATGCAGGTGCCTCAATTGTGTCCAAGAGGGTGTTCCTTGTAAACTGGATTACGTTTTACATATCATGGCAATGACAGAGACGGTTGAAGAAGATAGTGGACCCCTTCCTCACTTGCTGCATCTTGGTGTAAAAGATGGTTTTGTGGATGGGGTACAATTTGTGTCCGAAGTGACTCCTCAGCCGCAAAGAGGATGTAAAGTGGTAGTGGGACAATTTTCCAACCTCTTTTCACTGATGCCATAGTGACTTTAGAATTTCTCCCTGCATATTGTAGTGAACAATGTTCTCTGGGGGCTGGAACTGTTCTGTGTGGCATACCTGCAGAACATTTCCATTTATGCAATTCATGGGAGGGACAACTGAGGCACCTAGAAAATATGATCCTCAAGATACTAGGACCAAAACTGATTCTCAAGGCAACCATGTGCCAGGTATGAAAGTCCTTTTTAAGTATACCTGTGGCACCATTATGTGATAATAGTTTCCCCATAGAATCTCTGATAACAAAGAAGCAGCCTAAGCAAGGGATCTCTACTGCAGAGTGTCAGAAGACATTTGATGACCTGCAAACAGCACTATGCAACTCACTTGTATTGAAGGAAACTGATTACGGTCAGCCATCCTTTCTCTCAGGCATCCATCTATACAATGGAGTTAGAGAGGTGCTGGATCAGCTGAATGGCAAGGTAGAGACCATCCAGTATCCTGCATCAGCTGTAGATTGCTTTGTAGGGAATATAACTGAGATGTCATGGAACAAGAAAGCTTTGCGAAAGTGTGGTCTTTGAGAAGATTCCAACCTTACACGTTTGGTAGACCCTTTGTGGTCAATACAACTCAAAAACTACTCAAGTGGTTGATGATTATGAAGGATAAGGATCCCAATGTTAGAACTGGGGGTCTCTAATCGGCAGTGGTATGCACCTTTGTCCAAGTAGGGACCCTTGCTTCTAGTCAGGGTAAGGGGGATACACACTCTAGATAACCCCTTGCTCATCACCTTGGTATCTTGGCACGAGCAGACAGGCTTGTCCTAAAGGTAATGTGCATAGTATTTGTACTCAAAACACACAGTAGCACAGTGGTATCACCGTAAATGGACACCACACCAGTTTAGAAAAAAAGTATCTTTATCTAAACTCAATAAGACTACAACGAAAAAAAAACAACATACATGTAATTAAATAGCACTTTAAAAGTTATTTAGAAAATAAAGCGTGTAAAAAACAAATGTTCCACCTGGGGCTATTACGACATTGTGACAGCATTAAATCCAAAGTATGGCACTGACCGCAAGGTGTGCTGTGTCGGACACTGAGGTACAGGGACCCCCAAACAGACAGTACCTTGGAAAACGAGGTCTATGATGATGCATGGCATTGTGGAGGTGAGGCATCGGTGCTGAGGTCGAAGCCGGTTCCCCGGCTGCCACGGGGGGAGGCGAGGCATCGTGTCCGTGAGGAGGATACGTGTTGAACCCAATACAGGGGAAATCGGTTGCGTCTGCGGTGAGGCGTCAGTTCCGGTCAGGTGATACGAAGTTAGCAAGTTCGTGGAGTCACCCTCGGTGGTTATCGGCACAGAGATAACTGGATGCAGGCGCTGGTGGTGACGATGTTGGTACGAGCGCTGGCATCAGGAAGGCCAATAACTGCAGGCGTCGAGGGCAACGGAGCTGCGGTGCAGGCTGAGTGGTGCATTGTGCACATCACGAGTGGTGCCTCTGGCCTCGGTGCAGGTCACAGCGTAATAGCGGTGTCACTGACTGTGTTGGAGATTGTTTATCTTGCTTCTCTTAGGTTTCTTCCAGCTCTCAACAGCAGGAACAACCTCCAGAGTCCCAAAACTGGAACAGACACCACCTGGCAGATCAGAACTTTCAGCAGTAGAGTTAAGAGGAGCTGGGGGTGAAGTATTTGTGTCCCTGAGACTTCAGAACCGAAGGCCAGCACACACAAACCCTTAGAGATTCTTTTTCAAGCAGGTTTCTCAGCAAAGTTCCAGTTGTTGTCCTTTCCTTGGCTGAAGCAGCAACTGCAGGCCACCCCACACAGCACACAGCAAAGGGGCAGTACTCCTCCTCACAGCTCTCCATCTCTGCTCCTTGGCAAAGGTTCCTCTTGAGTCTAGAAATGATCTAAAGTTCTGGGGTTTAAGGTCCACTACTTATAGCCCATTTTGTCTTTGTCCTTCTTTGTGCAAGAGTCCCTGAGCCCAGTCCAAACCAGTTCTGTCCTCACTGGTCCAGTATGACCAGAGGGATGGAGACAGCATTGTGCAAGGAAGACAGGCCCTATTCAGGTGCAAGGAAATTTCCTCCCACTACTCGAATGCAGCCACGGTCAAATCAGTTCAGCTCTCAATCATCCAGGAAGGGCCAGGCACACCGCAGCCCCCGTGGCTGTCTACAGTGAATGCATATCCCCAGCCCCTGTCACTCCAAAATCAGACAGTCAATCCACAACCAGATAGAGGCACACAAAATGGTGAAACAAGAAAATGCCTACTTTCTTAAAAGTGGCATTTTCAAACACATAAGCTAAAAACCATATTTACTTAAAGACGTATGATTAAATTCTGAGTCCCGGAAGCCTAAACTTTATTCTTCTGTCTTTTCCCAATGGGAAGTTATACTTATAAGATGTTACAAAGTATCTCCCATGCTATGCAATGGGACAGATAGCCTTTCAATAGTGAACAACTAAATTGGCAGTATTTCACTATCAGGACATGTCACACACCAGTGCATGTCCTACCTTTCACATACGCTGCACCTTGCTCATGGGGGTGCCCTGGACCTACCTGAGGTGTGTCTTACATTAAAAAAAAAGGGAAGGTTAGGGGCCAGGATGACATGGCAGTTTAAAACTGTGCACAGACATACTGCAGTGGCAGATCTGAGATACCTTTTCAGGACTACTCATGTGGGCGGCACAATCAGTGCTGAAGGCTCACTAGTAGAATTTGATTAACAGGCTCTGGCACACTCAGTGTACTTTACTAGGGAATTACCAGTAAATCAAGTATGCCAATCAGGGACAACCAATAAGAATAACAATTTATACAGGGAGCACTTGCACTTTGACACTGACCAGCAGTGGCAAAGTGCTTAAAGCATTTAAGCCAGCAAAAATGAAATCCAGCACAGCATCAAAAATACAGGAGGTAGAAGCAAAAAGTCTGGGGAAACCACGCCAAAGATGCCAAATCTAACACCCAACTTACTGAGATAAACTTTCTCATTACAAAGTCCAGATTTCATAGTGGAGCCCAAAACCAAAATGAATCATGGGAATGCAGATTTACTTTCCTCCTGGTTTTGCAGCTTCGTCAACGAATAGGACATCTGTTCGGACTGGAATATTCCCTTTATGGCGAACTGGGGTGTTACTTTGCCCTATTTGCCTGACTGCATGTCAAACTGGTACCCACACTTTTATTTTGGCTCTGGTGTTAAGCAAATTTAGCATGTGCATAGAAAACTAAGCCTGTCGAGAACAATGCAAGGTCTATGACATGTCATGTGATCCGGAGGGGCATTAAATAAGCCTGACATACAGACAGGGGACTACTGTCCCTGTTCTGGGTCTATCACATGAGGCGTGGCTGATAGCATGCAGTGTTTTATGTTTCATAGTTTTACTAGACCTTTTTCATTTGTGTCAGTTAAAGGGTGTTCTACTGGCCTCTCTCATGTAAAGCTTTGCTTTTTTGTGAAATCCAGAACGTTGCAGTGACATCCTGTGTGCTTCTAGCTTGTGGTGCAAGTGTGTGTGTGCAGTCACAGAAGTAGGAATGTTTATGTCTGAGCAGTGAAACCAGTGGGATCCACCTTGGATGCCGCTGGTTTGGCATCGCACAAGTTGGACTATGAGGAGAACTTACCCAGACAGTGGAAGTGTATTGTCTGCCTTCCTGTGGCTTGAGGGTGGAGATTGGGACAATAAAGTTAGGAGGATGGAGACGGGGCTACCTTTAGAAATTCCATGAAGACTTTTCAAGGGGCTACTGACTAGTTCTTCCCCAGTACTTTTATTTAGTTGGTGGTAGGGTGAGGGGTGGGACTGCGGTTCTGTTGTTCAATGCAATGAAGTTTCAAGGTCAGGTCCACCTTTTTGTCTGTTCCAGAATGCTGCTTGAAGAAGGTTGATGATAGCCAGGCGTACCCTGCACACACTTCATTGGATCTGTGTTCTGTGCTATTTTGCTTGGATGCAGACTCATTGCTGCCTGCTGTGGGAAGCATTACTGTACATGAAGCCTGTGTCTGGAGAGCAGAGTGGAAGCGACATTTGAAAAGGCACCAACCCATATTTAATGTGCAGCATAAGACAATGGATCTACATCCTCTGCCTGGAAAACGTGTTAATAAGTGGAATTGAAACCACCGCACTTTATTCCATTTCTTCACGACCAATTAATGGAGAGCTCCACAAAGTAATTGAAGGACTGCTGTGTGACCAGTTTTTGTGTCTGCCTGTCTCCCAGGGTTGGTGTGGATATCACCTGAAACCTGCACTTTCTGCTAGAGGAGTGAAAATCTGCCTTGTGCCTTGAAGACAACCTGTCTGCTGGGAGAGGGAAGAAGTCAGCCTGCTGCAGTAGTAGGCACTATTTTTTTTTACAACATAATTTTATTGTTGACAGCCAGGGCAAAAAGAATTCCTCAAACGGCACCCACAGTATGCATACAGGATATCAAAAATCCAGATCAACATTTTCAGTATGAACATGACAGTGGCCACACAAAGAATAAATCACAAAGAAAGATACTAACAGAAAAACAAAGAACTGTGCCACATTGCTTCTGCCTGATAGCGGGAAATGTCACATAGATACGGAGAGTCTGTGCCACCTGCAATCACATCTTAAGTGTATACCACAAATAGGCCAATTGGCTAAGTTCACTCCAATGAGTCTGTGATATCAGGATATAAACCCATATAGTCGGCCCACCTCTTCCAGATCTTATCATGTTTCCGAGGGCACACCCTTGCTTCAAAGACCGGGAGTTCCAGGCTCATACAGAAGTCCAGGCCTTTTTTCCATATCCCAATCAACGGCGTGGATTCCTCCTTCCAGGCTCGGGCGATGTTCTCCTTTGCCAATGTCAAGCCTAAGAAAAGAAGGTGAAGGTTGTACCTGTTGCCACCGAGGTCCCCAGTAATATGTAGCATTGCCAGCCTCTGGGAAGAGGGAACATCCCAACCCAATACTTCAGACAGACATGTAAACACTCCCCTCCAGAACCTCGACAGGGTAGGGCAAGACCACAGAGTATGCAGGAATGTACCCTCCATTGAGTCAAAGTGCGAACAATGTGGAGAAGCAATTAACCCAGTGCGCCACAATCTGTGCCGTGTATAATAAGCTCTATGAAGATATTTAAACTGGATAAGACACAGGCGGGCCGGGATTACTGCGCTGCGCGGGGGCTCCAGGGCTTCCACCCAGTCATCCTCCTCTAAGGGACCCAAATCTTGATGCCACGCCTCCCTAGTTTTATGTATGGTGGTAGATGTATTATTGATTATCGTGCGGTATATTTTGGTTATCTTATGTTCTCCCACCTCCCCCATTAAGACTTTAGCCTCAACGGAGTTAAACTCGGGTATCTTTGTGAGGCGGGAAATATAGGGGGTAAATGCATGCCTAAATTGTAGGTAACAATAAAATTGCATGAGGGGCAAATCATAATCTCGCCAAATGTTTGGATGATGCGAAGGAGACATGGACTGGTCCGGTCAAGATTTGTGAGAAAGAATAGAACACCATCCGCATACAGTGCTATGCAATCGGAAAGTTCCAGTGCCCATTCAAAGCCATGCATTTGGGCACCTACCCGCCAGTGGCGAGCGCGAAAAGATATGGGGAGAGTGGACAGCCCTGGCACCTCCCCCGTCCAATAAGAAAATGTCTGGAAGCAGAGTTGGCTACTCTGACCGATGCGGTTATATCCATATATAGTAGGCGAATGAGCTTCAGTAATCAGGGGTCAATGTTTAGATGGCTAAGCAGGGCAAAAAGATAGGTCCAGGTAAGGGAGTCGAAGGCTTTATTCATTTCTGCCAGGAGGAGCGCGGCAGGGCACTCAAGTCTGTCAACCCCGGCAATAGCATTATGTGCATGTCTGATATTATGCTGCGTGGCACGGATGGACCAACGCCATGATGTGTGGGACCAAGTGATTGACGATTACCTTGGCCAAGAGTTTGGTCTCCACATTAAGTAAAGAGATTGGGTGGTAGGGCGAGAATTGTTCTGGGGGGTGACCCGGCTGCAAGAGCACAACGATTTCGGCATGCTGCCAATCCGGTGGGAGACCATCACTCTCTGCGGAAGCCTCAAGAGTCGCTAAGTACGGTTTTAGGAGTTGCGGATGGTATTTCTGGATTAACTCGCAGGGAAAGCCTTTCGGGCCCGGTGCTTTACCTGCTCGCATACTGAGTAGCACAGTCAGCAGTTCTTCTGTGGACAGAGGAGCATCTAACGAGTCTCCACCTAATCTGATAATGCCGGAGGCAGAAATTTGTCAAGACATTTCTGTCCGAGTGACGCGGGTAAAACCTCATGAGGAGCGTACAAATTTGTAAAATATGAAGCAAAACGGTCAGCAATGGCGTACAAGTCTGTAAGAGCGATGTAGTTGGGGCCATGTATACATGGAAGCGTCTGTTGACAGAGACGATGCAATAGGGCACTAGATTTGTCCCCCCACTGTTATATCCGGCTGCGAGTGGTGAGCCAGTACAGGCGGAAGTACTCTGGCAGACATCTGCTGTATAGTCCCCAATTGCCTGAAGGTAGGTTTCAAAGCCTCCCATAAAATAACTGGAGAATCCACCAAGCTTGTGTTTAGTGAAAGGTAGTTTGTGTGGGATTTATATATATGTGCTCTATACTCATTGTCTCGTAGCAGCCACGGTGACAAGTGCCACCAAAACTGGGAGCGCTTGGGATCCAGAGACAGGAGAAGGGAAATCGGTGAGTGATCCCATAAATTCAGAGGGATAATGTCGGCCGCGAGCAATCTATGAGTATGTGCTCCTGAGAGAAAGAGGTAGTCCAGCCGTGAGAAGGACTCGTGGGTGCCGAAGAAAAATTTGTATGTTCATGCAGTGGGGTGCAGGGTCCACCATGAGTCAATCCATCCCAATCCCTGAACCAGGTTAACCAATTTAGAAACCTGGGTCCCCGTCATACGTGCCGTGGCATGCCACCTATCTAGCATTGGAGACAGAACATCATTCCGCCAACCAGGGTTAACCCTGCCTGGAGTTCAGCCCACAGTGTCGTTAACATTTCAACAAAGGACTACGAGAGGGGGGCATAAACCCTGCCTAGAACAATGGACTCCCCATACAGAGTCCCATATATCACCACAAACAACCCTGGGGGACCGGCCATCTCCTGTTGTGAACAAAGGAGGACACAACGATGAATAAGAATTGCAACCCCCGGGAGCCTCTATCAATCAATCAATCAAAGACATTTATAGAGCGCACTACTTACCCGGAGGGTCTCAAGGCGCTTGGGGGGGGGGGGGGTGCTGCTACTGCTCGAACAGCCAGGTCTTGAGCTTCTTCCTGAAGGAGAGGTGGTCTTGGGTCAGGCGCAGGTCGGACGGGAGGGAGTTCCAGGTCTTGGCGGCCAGGTAGGAGAAGGACCTTCCTCCTGTTGTCGTTCTTCGGATGCGGGGGACGGCGGCGAGGGCGTGACTGGCTGATCGTAGATGGCGTTTGGGAGCGTAGAAGTTGATGCGGTTGTTGAGGTAGCTCGGGCCTTGATCGTGTAGGGCTTTGTGTGCGTGGGTGAGGAGGCGGAAGGTGATTCTTTTGTTGACGGGGAGCCAATGCAGGTCTCTCAGATGTCCGGAGATGTGGCTGTGTCGTGGGATGTCGAGGATGAGTCTGGCTGAGGTGTTCTGGATCCGCTGGAGTCTCTTCTGGAGCTTGGCGGTGGTTCCGGCGTAGAGGGCGTTGCCGTAGTCCAGTCGGCTGGTGACGAGGACCTGGGTGACCGTCTTCCTGGTCTCGGTGGGGATCCACCGAAAGATCTTCCGTAGCATGCGCAGGATGTTGAAGCATGACGAGGAGACGGCGTTGACTTGTCTGGTCATGGAGAGGGAGGAGTCCAGGATGAAGCCCAGGTTGCGTGCGTGGTCTGTCGGTTTGGGTGCGGTGCCCAGGGCGGGGGGCCACCAGGAGTCGTCCCAGGCGGAGGGTGAGGCGCCCAGGATGAGGACTTCCGTCTTGTCTGAGTTCAGTTTCAGGCGGCTGGTTGTCATCCACTCGGCTACGTCTTTCATCCCTTCGTGAAGGTTGGCTCTGGCGGCGGCGTGGTCGTTGGTCAGGGAAAGGATCAGCTGGGTGTCGTCAGCGTAGGAGATGATGTTGAGGTTGTGTTGGTGTGCGATGGCCGCGAGGGGGCTCATGTAGACGTTGAAGAGGGTGGGGCTCAGCGAGGATCCTTGAGGGACGCCGCAGATGACTTCGGTGGCCTCTGACTTGTACGGTGGTAGACGGACTCTCTGTGTTCTTCCGTCGAGGAAGGAGATGATCCATTTCAGTGCCTTCTCCTGGATTCCGACGTTGCTGAGGCGCTGCACTAGGGTGCGGTGGCAGACAGTGTCGAATGCCGCGGAGAGGTCTAGAAGGATGAGGGCCGCTGTTTCTCCGTTGTCCATCAGGGCTCGGATGTCATCGGTGGCAGCGATGAGGGCGGTCTCGGTGCTGTGGTTGGCTCGGAAGCCAGACTGTGAAGGGTCGAGGGATCCATTTGTCTCGAGGAAGGCGGCCAGCTGTTTGTTGACGGTCTTCTCGATGACTTTGGCTGGAAACGGGAGGAGCGAGATGGGGCGGTAATTCTTGAGTTCGGTGGGGTCCGCTGTTGGTTTCTTTAGTAGGGCGCTGAGTTCGGCGTGCTTCCAGCTCTCCGGGAAGGTGGCGGTGTCGAAGGAGGTGTTGATGATGTCCCGCAGGTGGGGTGCGATGACAGCGTCGGCCTTGTTGAAGACGTGGTGAGGGCAGGGGTCGGTCGGAGATCCGGAGTGGATGGAGTTCATCATGCGGACGGTGTCTTCGGTGCTGATCGGAGTCCAGGCGCGGAGGGTGGTGGTGGGGGGCGGTGGTTCGGTCGTGGCGTGCGTCGGTTGAGGGCTGAAGCTGTTGTGTATGTCCGCGATCTTGTTGTGGAAGTAGGAGGCGAGGGAGTTGCAGAGGTCTTGCGATGGGGTGATGTCGTTGTTTTCGGCGTTGGGGTTGGAGAGCTCTTTCACGATGTTGAAGAGTTCCTCTAGTGAACCCCGAGTGAAAAGCATGTGCAAAGCCAAACTTATCCAAACAGGGTGTTTTGGTTCCCGCTAGATGGGTCCCCTGTAGGAAGAGAATGCCCGCCCTATGGCACTTAGCTTGGCACAGCACCGGTTGATCTTATTGAGTAGGCCTTTCCTATTCCAACTAAGGACTCGGAGCTCCCTACTCCCGACCCCATCTACCTCTGGTGACATGACTGTCATTGGTGTAAGAGCACGGAAATAGTGAGTTGCGTGGCAATCACAACTCCAGAGTCGCACATGGCAGAGAGCGCTGTGGCATTAACAGAAAGCAACAACCAATCCCGCAAGAAATACCCAACCACCCCCCCACCCCAATACCTCATAAACACAGAAGTATCTGTCACGGCGTGGTCCAGGCCAGAACCCCAACAGGGGGTAACGGCGAGGAGCAGCCAATGGATCCCCCGTATGAGTCTCTTGCCCATGAAGAAAAAAAACAACAGAGGGTCAGAGACTTGTGAGACAATGGAAACCTGCAATAAAAATATCTGATAAGTGACATATGGCGTTTATAGTTACAGTTCACGGATCCACATCATTCAGGACGCTGAGAGTTCTGGTTGATCTTGAGGGAGTCTCTTATTGGACTTGCTACGAGTCTTGGATCTCTTCCTCGAGTGCGATCAACGCCGCTTTCTTCCATTGTTTCCCAGGGAACCATGCTGGGGTCCACTAGAGGAAGAGTCAGACTCAATCCTGGGTGGAGTGTGAGGCTTAAGCCAGACCTTCTCGTCAAGCCACTGAAAAACCCGCTCCGAATACTCAAAGAAGTGGGTGCGTTAGTTGTAGATCACCCGTAGGCGAGCGGGATATAGTAAGGAGTACGGAAGCTTAAGACCCCGAAGGTGAGCCTTAGCCCCCCAGAAAGGACTGCCGGCGCTGTTGTACGAGTCTGGTATAGTCCGGGAATATGAGAATGGGTAGCAAGTCATAGAGAAGAGAGTCTTGTGCTCTAACCTGTTGAAGGATGACATCTCTGTCCCTGTAATTAAGGAGACGGGCGATGATAGGGTGAGTGCGGGCGCCCGAGGCATTTTTTGCAACAGTGCACAGTGAATGCGCTCCAGGACGAAGCATGGGAGAGTGATGTGGGTGCGAGCCAACTCCTGAGCAACGTGGTGAGGAACTCCACTGCATCCTTTCCTTCGCAGCCCTCTGGAAATCCAATAAAACGAAGGTTATTGCGATGAGCACGTCCCCCCGCATCCTCGACCCGCTGATGAGTTCAGACCCCAGCAAGGCCCAAAGGTACCGAAAGGGTTCGCCCTTCTGTGTACAAAGTCCTTAGACTTACAAATGAAGTTGGCAAGGAAACTGGAAATACAAAAACATAGTTTAATAAACCTTTAAAGGTGGTGATACAACCTCTACAACACTTCTACAGCATTGTACAGAGTAGCACACTGAATACAAGCACATGGCCCCTTTTATACACAGTGGAAGGGGTTCAGTTTACAGTTTAGACAGAAGTTACAACCACGTAAGGACATTTCTAAACATGTCAGTGGGTGGAGCTAACAGTATTTCTAGAACATGGGAGGGCTATACTAATAAGGAACAGCTGTTACTTCTGCTGAGCATGCGCTACACTCTCAAGAAGGACTAATAATAACTGGTGCTAGGTAGAATCCACAGTGTAACTGTCAGAGAGGTAGGACAATCAGAACATTGAGCACATGGCAATGCAGGACATGAAAATGGCAGACTCGAAATACAAAATGGAATCCGTATACTAGATATTTGGACTAATGCATTATGGCTTCGGCTAATGCTTAATAATACCGCTGTTTTATTTACAACAGACGACCCTTTCAGCATTAGCTGAAGCCATTCCATTTCATAGGGTAGTCATCATACTCATCTTGAATGTCAATGCTCATAATGTTAGAAATTTCTTTAGTTAAACTTTTTTGATAAGCAGCTTCGGAAACAGCTTTCTTATTGGGTATACAAGAGGTAATACAAAGAGAACATATCATAGGACCACATTGAATACACATACAGCAAGTGAAGAGAATTGCTACTATTATACAAAGGCCAGTGAGAATCTTCCAACCCCATGTAGTAAATAAGGTCCAAAACCAACTAGAGAAGGTCCATGTACCATTATCTACATGTATGTCGGCAGCTATTTTATGCAGTTTATTTATGGCACTATAAACAGAAGGCGAGTGGTCTGGGATGAAGACACAACAGCTACTTCCAATAATTCTACAAGCTCCTCCCTTTTCTGCTAATATGACATCTAACACCATTCTGTTCTGCAGGGCAACAATTCTAGTAATTTGCAACTCTTCAGTTATGTTTCCTATGGCTGCAGCAGTTTGGCTGGTCACTGCCTCTACAACTCTAGTTAATCTTCTTATCTTTCTACTGTTTAGGGCAGCTCCAACAAAGAAAAATAAACCTAGGTTAAAATCTACATATTGCTGCAAACTAGTATCGGTTTGGTCCACATCATCGATAGATAAAGTACGTTTGTATCTATTCACAGTGGCATTATTCAACAATCTCAAGCCTTATGATATGTGGCAGGTGCTAAAAACACTGGTGGTAATAAAAACGATACATAACATACTCCTGACCAGCCAGCTGGTAATCGGTAATATCCTCTATTACCGCATACAAAATATGTATTATGGGATGCTAAAAATGTGCTATTATTCAGGCCATCTATATTTAAGACTTTAATACAATCACTAACACCTACAGGGATGTACCCAACACTTTGCACACATAAGTCCGCTTGTGCTTGTGCAACTGAGATCACAAATTTTTCACTTTCGACAGTGTCTCTAGTGTTCCTAAAAATGTAGGGAGTACACTCATTGTCTGGTCGATATTCTTTCCACTCCCATATAGTTCCATTGGCTTGTGGATACCCTTCTTTATTCTGGTGACATTCTTTGTTTAGTCTAAAAAGTAACCTTCCAACAGCAGGCTTTCTTGTGGCACGACAAGAACCATTATGAGAGAAAGGGAGAGGTATGAACGGTGTTCCCCCCTTCTTCTGGTGCGCTGGCATCATACCACATATCCAGCAATTTGTTTCATTTGTAGCAGTGTGGGTATGATGTAGCATTTGAATGAAGGTGTTATTTACAAAGGACAAGCGGTGTTTTGATTCCTGATAGGGGAGCGTATAAAAGAAATGCTCCTCTGGCACCGGTGTAGAAACCACATATAAATCACGGGCAGGAATTACATCCTCAACAAACCACGTGATAATGGCAACAACTGCCACAATAGCAATGAATCCAAAAGCGCAGATCACTTTCTTTCTCTCCATGTTGAACAAATGTCTCGCAAATCTTCCTGAAACTAAAAAAAAGGTTGTCTGAACTCTTCCCCGAAGGCGGCCGTTGTTTTCTTCACCAGCGGGCCAAGACGGGTGTCACTACTCTAATGCAAGGTTGATCCCCCCCCTTGCCTCATCGGCTCTCCGTTACACCAACCGAGGGGCCGTTTTGACAACAGTCTAAACAGCAGCGAATTTCTTCCTGGGTCGAAGGTTGTATTTTCTTACTCCAGAAGTCGTCGGGTCCGGGAAGAACTCCTCTTGCTCATCAGGTACCACAGCAGGGCCTTTCTCTGTAGTCAGGATTTCTCGATGGTCAGTCAACGCGGCAGGTTCCACCAATCCGGGTTGCACTCTGCGACAGTGAAGGGAGTGAATCCAGTTTTTCCGGTTGGTCACTCTGACAGCCGTTCTTGTTGCGAGCAGAACCTGCTCGGGACCGCACCATCGGGGCTCCAGGCCACTCGTCCTCTCGAACGCCTTGATGAGGACGAAGTCACCGGGTCGGAGACTATGACCCTCGCCTGTGGACCGGTCAGGGAGTGCTTCTCGAACCTGTTGATGAATAGAAACCAAGTTATCAGTTAATTGTGCCAGATAGTCATTCATCAATACACAAGGTACATCATATACGGAACTTGGTTTAGGCACTCCCCAAATATTCATGGGACGACCAAACACCACTTCATACGGTGTAAGGCCGGTCTGGGAGTGTGATACTGATCTTATTGACAACAATGCCAAAGGCAAAGCGTCTGGCCAAGTCAGAGAAGAGGAAGCCTGGATCTTTGCTAGTTTGAGCTTCAATGTTCCATTGTACCGTTCCACCAAGCCAGCCGACTGTGGATGGAACACTGCATGGAACTTTTGTTTTATCCCCAGACCTTTCAGAACATACTTGATAACGTCTGCTATAAAATGAGGCCCTTTATCACTCCATAGCAGTCTACAAGCACCATACCTAGGGAAGAACTCCTTCAGTAGCACCTTTGCTGTAGTCATTGCAGTATTGTCCTTAGTAGGGTAGGCTTCAATCCATTTACTGAAAGCACACACCACCACCAAGACATACTTTAAATTATTACAGCGTTCAAGTTTGATATAGTCCATTTGCAGGACTTCAAAAGGTGCAGTAGGTATTTCAAATCCTCCTGCTGGAGTCCGTGTTCCTTTCCCTGGGTTGTATTTAAGACAGATCATACAGGTCTGTACCACTCTCTTGGCCGTGCTAGCAATCTCTGGATGCTCCCAAACTTGCGCAAGCAATTTCACAATCGCTGAAGCTCCAACATGTGCTAGCCCATGTGCCATTTGAACCATAGGTTGGACAAAAGCTGTGGGCAACTTCCACCTATCCATTTGTTTGTTGCAACCTTCATCATCCAGTTCTCCATTTTCAGACCATTGCTCTCGTTCTTTATCAGAAGCAACTCTCTGTATTTCCATCACTTCTTTCCTAGCATCATGCCATCGTTCTGCTTGTGACTTCACAACATACATTGAAGTGGAGTCAGGTCTCATTGCAGTTTCTCGTGCTACTTGGTCAACAAAAGCATTTCCTTGCCCTATTTTGTCGGTAACCTTCTTATGTGCACTGCATTTCACTATAGCTATCTTTTTAGGAAATGTCAAGGCAGTCAAAAGATTGTACAGCAATTCTCCATACATAATTTGTGCTCCGTGTGATGTCAGAAAACCTCTTTCTTTCCAGAGCTGGCCAAAGTCGTGCGCTACTCCGAAAGCATAGCGGCTATCTGTATAAATATTCACACACAACTCTGTACTAAGTTCACATGCTCGTGTCAATGCTATCAGCTCCGCTGCCTGGGCTGATTTCTGTGGTATGCGTGCTGTTTCCACGATAGTATACAAAGTAGTGATGGCATATGCTGCCGAAGTCGTACCATCCGGTAGCTTCAGGCAGGAGCCATCCACCCATAATTCGCCATCTACATCTGAGAAAGGAGTATCCTGGAGATCGATAAGACCCTTTGTCTGTTCCTCAGTCACAAAAATACAATCATGTGCTTCCTGTGCCTCAGGCTGAGTCGTCGGAAATGGTAACAGTGTTGCTGGATTTAACGTAGCACATCTCCTCAATGTGATATGGGGAGCCAGCAACGTTAGTTCATATCCGGTCAGACGGGCACTTGTTAAATGCTGCGTCTTTGTTTGATTCAAAAGAGCGTCAACAGCATGGGGAACCAACACTAACAGCTTGTGAGATAACACTATTCCCTCACTCTGACGTATTGACACAGCTGTCGCTGCGACCGAACGAAAACACCCCGGCAATGCCCGAGCAACAGGATCGAGCAATGCCGAGAAGTATGCACACGGACGCTGCCTGTCCCCGTGCATCTGTACTAACACAGATGACGCACATCCATCTCTCTCATGTACATATAATGTGAAAGGTTTCGTGTAATCAGGAGTGCCCAACACTGGTGCTGAACAAAGGGCCTGACGTAACTGTTGGAAAGCGTTTTCACATTCATCTGTCCAAGGAAGGGGAATTGGAGTGTCTTTTGTCAATAGCGCTAACAGTGGTTTGACTATGTGTGAAAACCCCAGTATCCACTGCCTACAAAAGGACGTAAGACCCAAAAATGCTCGAACATCTTTCTGTGTAGAAGGTGTTGGTGTGTCCAGGATGGCTTGGATAGGATCTGATGTAAGTGCACGCCCCTCCTTAGACAAAAGGTGGCCTAGGTAGGTCACCTTAGGTCTACAGAATTGCAATTTCTTCTTAGATATCTTATGATTGTGGGAAGCCAAAAAGGAAAGCAAGGACAACGTACAAGTCTCACATTGCTCAGGGGTGTCAGCAGCCAACAAAATGTCATCGACATATTGAATAAGCACTACCCCCTCAAGCAAGACAAAGGAATCCAATTGTCTTTTCAATGCCTGACTGTAGATACTAGGGCTCTCAGTATAGCCCTGTGGAATTCTACAAAATCTATACGATCGATTATTCAAAGTGAAGCCGAAAAGATAACGGCTATCAGGGTGAATAGGGATCGAAAAGAAGGCATTCTTCAGGTCGACAACCGAGAACGTTGTCGCTGTTGGTGGGACCAAAGTAAGGAGTGTCGTAATGTCAGAAACAACAGGATATTGGGGCACCACTATCTTGTTCACCTCCCTCAAATCAATAATGAACCGATATACCCTAGTATCAGTGTCTTTCTTCAAGATTGGTAGAATAGGACAGTTACAAACATTGTATGGGACTTCTTCCACCACCCCCACTTGGATGAGATCCTGCACAATCTGTATGAGCGCCTCCTCACCTTCCTGTGAAATCCTATATTGAGGCAGGCGTGGCAACACAGCTCCCTCCTTTACACTAATGTGAACCGGAGGAATGATCATCTGTCCCACATCAGTATCTGAAGTAGCCCACAACGTGTGAGGTAAAGAGGCTAATGCAGTACTTTCAGCGACCATACACACTCTCTCTTTTGCAGGGTAATTGTCATTTAAAATCACGCGTACTCCTTCAGGGGAGCAGCGGATTGTGGCTCGAAAATGTTTCAACATATCTAGTCCCACAATGTTGTCAGGCGTATTTGAGGAAAGCAAGAATGGACATGGTGCTGTAAATTTATCAACATGAAATGCAAGGGGTTGGGATAATGGGCTAAGAGAAGGTGTTCCATCGAACCCTACAGATGTAATCGTTAAGCCAGACAGGGGAGCCCTCTGAACCAATTGTTTAGACAAAGCGCTACGAGTAGCCCCTGTATAAACCAGAAACTGATCAGTAGAACCCAAAACATGTGCTGTAACATAAGGACCCCTCTGATCTACTGGCACTTCAACTGATTCCACCCCCATCCTACGCAATCCTATGCATATTGGGAATCATGACTTTCGGGGTGTACATAGTCAGACAGCTGGTACTGATTTCGTCTATCAAAGATATTAGACCCTCCTTGTCGTTGCTCCTTGGATTCAAATCTAGCCCTGTCATTTAGGTTACCTCGTGGTCCAGAGAAACCCCCACGAGTTCTCCCAAAACCTCTACCCCGTCCCATAGCCCTGTGTTCTCGCGCTAAAGGACACTCATTGGCCCAGTGGCCTCGTTGTTTACAATATGCACATTGATCTTTAGCCAAATCTGTGCGGTTATATGTAGGATCATAAAAACCCCGACCCCCTCTATCATTTCCTCTCTGGGGTGATCCATACACTTGTGCTAGCATAACTTTTGTTTTCAAATCTTTAGATTTCTTATCTTCATTACTTTTTGCTTCTAATTCCTGACGCTCGTAATACTGAGCCATTGTCAGGAGAGATGCCGGAGTCGAAGTCGTCCAGGAGCTTTCACTCGCTTTCAACCGAGCTGCTACTCCCGGTAATAAATTCGAGACATATTTGTCTACAAACAGATGTCAACCCGTGTCATCCGTCAGAGACTGACCACTGAAATCATGAAAAGTTTCTTCAAATCGCGTAAAGAAGTCAGAAACTGATTCATCTGTCTTTTGCTTGCAAGATGCTAACATAGTCCAGTCAATCTTTTTAGGGGGGATAATCGTCTTCAATTTAGTCAAAATGGCAGCAGGGAGGTCTAGAATGAGCTGGGGTGGTTTCTGCGCAGGTTTCCTAGCTCTGTCCTCCTCCTCAATGTCTTCCCATTTAGCTTTAAACGTCACTAAATCGTCAATTTTCCGTACTGATCTCCACATGTCAGGGGGTAATATAAGACCAAAGAATAAATCAATGTCAGCTAATGTCATAGTACAAGAATTCAAAGCCCCCTCAACTTCCTCATAAAAGGCAGCAGGATTTTTCCGTGGGTCAGGTAACTCTTTCTTTAAGGCCATAACATCCGCTCTATTCCAAGGAGTATATACCCAATTATAGATAAAATACCCTCGGGCATCAGCTGAATTTTTATCTGAACTAGTACCCGCTCCTTTAGGAGGAACATACAAAGGCGCTGCCTCTCGCATAGGTTTAACATGCACAATCTCGACCTTATCTGAAGAAGAGATAGGTGATTGTTTCCCGTCGCCACTCAAACCCGTCTCTTTGTCGTCCGCCGTCTCTTGTCGTTTCTCGTAACCGAGACGTCTCGTCCCGCAATGCGAATAACCGTCGAACTGCATCAGCTGCCTGAGAAGGAGAAAAGAGACCTTTACGCAATTCTTTCTTATCTTGTACTATGTCATCAGGTTCAAGAACAGGAGAATATTTTCGAAAAGCCCCGACTACTTCATCAGAAAAGGTTTCAAGAAAATAAATTTTTTCCCTGTCCGGCCATTGTGCAAGAGACAACAATATTTCAGCAAGAGGAGTTTTACCCTTAAGAATACGATAAGAAATTTGTCGGAGCTCCGCCATACGATCAGATGTTAACTTAGACCGCGTGTCTACCTTATCTTTAAGTGATCCAGAATCCTCATCTTCCCCTTTTGGAGCAGACGGGCCAGCATACGGAGGCGGAGAACGATCTAGTAATAAAAAGTCATCATCAGAATTATTAAGGACAGGATAAAGAGGCCGTCGAATAGGATATTGGCCAGATATCTGCAATCTACGTTCTTTTTCCCGTTTCTCTTCCGCTTCTTTTTCTTCACGTTGTCTCATTTCTGGCGCCTTCACATGCACATTCTTCCTCTGCTCTTTCTCAATCAGCGCATGTTCACGTTTCTCACGCTCACGTACTTCTTTCACCCACATTCGCACACTCTCAAACATGTCTTGTCTCGCTCGGCGCTTACACAGGCATTGTTCCACATACTCAATTTTGCGCAAATCAAACGAACCATACAAAGGCCATCTCAACTCAGGATCCTTCTTGGTATACTTCCTCCATAATGTGCTGTACATTATAGGAGAAAGACCAAACCTAATGTACATATCCCTATTCGGCATCCCTTCTGGGGGAGCCGGCTGCGATTCTTCAAGACTTAACCGGTTTCCACAGCAGCACCACTTACGTAGTGCGCTAAAAGAAGGCATGCTAGAAATAGTGCGATAAACGCAATATTATACAGAAAAAAAAAATAGCGCTTAATCGTTGCGCCGCTCACAACCATATGTTGGAGAAAAATCTCCACATTACCTACCTATATGTGTTGCAACGCATATATACCCATTTTCATAATCATAATATGATCGATCATCCAAACATCCCCATATCCATATCCATATCCATATCCATAAGCCACAGCAAGCGTATCCTAAAACTGCCTTGCTAATCACTGGCTACCATAAACACTCACATTAATTACCATACAATGGTCCTTACCAAGCACGAGCGTCCAGATTCCACCTGCCAAGTTCCACAATTTGCTCAAACAGCTTATCCTCAGCAAACCGACAGAAGAGGTCTCAGTCGAGGACCGGCGCCACCCAGATGGTCAGATCGGAAGGAAGGAAGAAATACCTCAGGATGCCAGGACTAAAGATGCCGCTGGCAGTGATCACTTCCCCGGCAGAGTTCCTTTCCTTCATCACGACCAGTCCTTCGAGCCTCCGAGTCGCCGATGAGCCCCACGTGACGGGCGCCAATTGATGAGTTCAGACACCAGCAAGGCCCAAAGGTACCGAAAGGGTTCGCCCTTCTGTGTACAAAGTCCTTAGACTTACAAATGAAGTTGGCAAGGAAACTGGAAATACAAAAACATAGTTTAATAAACCTTTAAAGGTGGTGATACAACCTCTACAACACTTCTACAGCATTGTACAGAGTAGCACACTGAATACAAGCACGTGGCCCCTTTTATACACAGTGGAAGGGGTTCAGTTTACAGTTTAGACAGAAGTTACAACCACGTAAGGACATTTCTAAACATATCAGTGGGTGGAGCTAACAGTATTTCTAGAACATGGGAGGGCTATGCTAATAAGGAACAGCTGTTACTTCTGCTGAGCATGTGCTACACTCTCAAGAAGGACTAATAATAACTGTTGCTAGGTAGAATCCACAGTGTAACTGGCAGAGAGGTAGGACAATCAGAACATTGAGCACATGGCAATGCAGGACATGAAAATGGCAGACTTGAAATACAAAATGGAATCCGTATACTAGATATTTGGACTAATGCATTATGGCTTCGGCTAATGCTTAATAATACCGCTGTTTTATTTACAACACCGCGCTGCCAGACCCCTCGTAAGGGATTCAAGAGTAGATACCTTCGTCGTCAGTGTGCCCACCGTGTCTTCCACATCGGATAAGTGGGATTCCACCTCCATAATACGCTGCACAGCATTGCGGAGATCCTGGCGAAGCAGCATGACGTCTGCACCCACCCACCTAACTTAGATTCCAATGTTTCCCACAACTGTGTAATCGCCGGGCATTTGGGTCTCCGGGCCTCCCAGTGATGGACCCATCACCGCGGCATCCGCAAACTTGCCCATAGTTCACTGTTCGTGGGGCCAGAGTGGGCAGTCCAGCCATCCAGGTGTCACGATCTCAACAATGTGCGCCAAGGGTCACCGGTGCCATGAGGTAGGTATATCAGCCATGATGGGGGGAAAGGAGGGCCAGAACTGGCGGAGCACCCATAACCACAATCCACACCAAGCCTATGTTTGGCCGCTTCTGCGAGCAAGGCAACCCAGCCTCCCCTGAAGGGTGTGCAGGCACACCTCTTAATCCATGCTGCTACTGGTGTTTGACCCGTAGGCCAATGTCCCACAGTCACCAAGGGCCACCACAGTACTCAGGGGTAGGGCAGGGCAGCAAAGCAGCTCGCAGGTCGCTAAGGAGAAGCACCAGGGAGAACAGCATCCGTAATTGGCATCATCAGCCGGGTAAGTCCACAAAAAGGCACTAAATGTAGTTAGCAACAGCGGGCTGTTCAGTGGGCAACAGTACCAGAAACCCAGGCAGGCCCGGGCTCCAGCAAGTGGCCACAGTGTCACAGACGCTGAGGTGAGTAGTATGTCTGTCAGGGCGTACACCAAGAAAAGCCCCCAGTGCCGACACTCCCAAATCTGGAGCCGGGTCCAGTCCGAATGGCAGGACTTGCAATGGAGGCCCCCGACACAATGCAGTGCCTCAGCAATCTGGGTAGAACGGGCTCGAAAAAGACACCGCAGCTGTAAAATGCGCTCATAAACCACATGCAGGCTTCGAGATATGAGGATGGTCACTTGGAGGTAGGATAATTAAGGGATTAGTGACAGGAGTGCCGGAGATGTGCTAAAGCACGTCAGCCATGTTAGACGGCTAAGTAGGAGGCACTATTAAGAAAGAGAAGCCTAGTGTCTTTCTGGCATGAGGAACACCCAGAAAAGCAAAGAACTTGAGAGAGCGAGTATGCGAGCAACTCATGCTGTGAATGAGCCTCTAGGTCTCTTTTTGTGGTTCCTGGGGAGAACTACACTCAAAGATTGAGCAAATTTAACTATCATGTTCACGTTCCAACCACTGCCAACTGCGATCTGCTCCTGCCGTCTGCGATGGATGAAGAAGCTGCACCGCCACAAGCATAGAGCCAGTAAGCCAGAGAATGCTACAAGAGCCAGGGACATATCCATGCTTAATATTTGACCCAGAGGAAGCTGCAACTACCTTTCCATAGGACTCCGCTGCATTCAGCCAGTTGAGTGCCAAGGCTGCCAATGATGCTGTGACTACTGCAAAAGGACAGGAAGTGCTGCTTTCATCTGGCAAACCCTTTTTCAAAGGGATCCCGTTGCATCCTACTAGAGGGGCCTAATCTCCCCACACAACTCCTCAAGAACTAAGAATCGGGTAATGCGTCCCTCCATCTGCAGTCAGAACTGAGACTCTAACACCGTCTAAAGACTCGAGTGCAAGGACTTGAGACTTTCCTGCCCTTATCAATAATGAGGACATGAATGGACAAACTCTTTACACATCTGATCCTAGTGGGTCAGCATAACGTCACCTGTCCATGTGACCTGGGTCTCTTGCTCACTTTGCAACAGCATTCAAGCTAGCCTGGCTGATGAGGGGTGTAACCCCGAAACCGATCCCAGGATGCTTGTTTCTGGTCCAGGGAAGACCTGGCTTGGCAGTTCAGGCTGGACTGTTTCCATCAGTAACAGGATCAAGACTGATGCATATGGCTAGGTCTGAATTGGGTTGGCGCAGTGAGCTAAAGAATGATGATGGATTCAACCCGAATCTGTGACTGAGTGTCTGAAAAGTTTCAGCACTCCGTCCATCATCTCTTTGTGTTTAATTAAAACCTCTGCCACAATTGAGTTGGGCCATAATTTAAAAGGCGAAATTGCCGGAATTTCAAATTTTTTTTTTTTTTTTGCAGAGTTTTATATAGCGCGACCTAGACCCAAACCGAATCGGGTATCAGAGCGATTTACATAGCACCAGTTACATTACATGAGGACAGACATTCATTTTAGTTAGGCACGGGGAGATTAAGTGATTTGCCCAGAATCACAGGATGTTTGGCGTCGTTACCGAGACTCGAACCCGGTTCCTCCAGGTCCGAGGTCGAGCGCCCTAGCCGTTAGGCCAAATCCTCTCTCCTAGCGCCCTAGCCGTTAGGCCAACTCCTCTCCCCTAGAATTTCACATTACCCATGTTGCCCGAATTTCTCTAATTTAGGCCATTATGTCACTTTGCGGAATTACGTGCCATTAGCAGTAAAAATTTGCCACGAAACGTGCCATTCTGCATAAAAATTTACTGCGAAAGCCCTAAAACAACCCAATACAAGTGGCTGTTGTTTGTGGTACTTTTGTGTAAATGCATTCTCGTGCCAAGAAATTGCCAGGAGAATGCATTTCTCACTCGTAATGTTGCCAAAATTGTATGTAATTACGTGAAAAAAATACACAAATTTCACACACCCCTAACCATAACCTGGGGTTCCACCCTAGATTCGCTAACTAAATAGTATTTTATTCTACTGTGTGATAAATAGAAATTTCTATCACAAAGGCCATTCGCAGTGGGGCTTTTCTGTAAATAGGAGGTTAGACGTAATACGCATAGTAAATTAGCTGAGGAAAACAAATGTTAAAAAGTTAGCTTTGATTATAAGTCATTAAGGGATAATTGAAACAAAACCTCAACCTCTGAAATTCAATGAAGAAAAACAGTGCATTCATTCTTACAAAACAAAATCTAAAATTCACTGAAATTCACATAGTTACGGTTAGGTAGACTAACCACAACTGATGCCCCTGTCCTGCATTGCCTATGACATTACATATGACATCACTCACTACATGTTATATGACAACTTTGGTAATATCACAGACGATATCTGAAATGATATCTCTCACTCACACACATATATAAGGGGATTAGAGGATTTACGCACCATTGGAAAATAATAACTAATAATAACAGAATATATCAGGTGTTTGGTTAACACTAGAATAACATCTATGATATTATGGTTGAATGTCATTTTAACTGGGAACTGAACATGCATGAGATTATATATAGAAAATATAGACACTAAAGAAAAACCTGTTTAATAAATTAAAAACAAAATGTAGGGACAATAACTGTATAGGCATTTACCGCGTTAAAATAATGGTAATCCAAAATAATTGATCTGAAGTTATGACATCCGACATTATAAAAGTTTTACTTGTAAAATACAACCCCTTTAGGGATATTAGCCAATGTATTCGCTTAGTCAATGGACCCTTCTCTCAGGTCAGGTCTCGGGGGTAGATCGAGCTTATGGGCAACCAGGCAATCCTTGTGATGGGCATTGGTGATGTTCGTAAAACCGCAGAAAGGAGATCATACTGCAAGTTCAATGTATTATCAATCACCTCCTTTTTCGGCAATACCTTCCAAGAGGTAGCAAAGTCAAACTGTTAAGGCTTACTCTTAAATGGCGCTGTCGTAGTAGTTTTGCTTATCACGTGGGCACTAGTAGTGCTGGCTGTGGCACCTTCGTCTTTGCGCCATCATGGGCGGGGGGGAGGCTGTATTCACGGTGTTGATGTGGGAGGCTCTCAAGCTCTTGAGCATGTTCCTCTGGGTTCAGAGTGGCACCGGACACAGAGTGAGTGGCTTATAGGAAGGTTCCATCTCAGAGAGTGCACCAGGGAGCTGGAATGGAGGCTCATGGGTTCCTCCGGCACCTCTTGGAATAACTAAAGGAAGAATGGTGCGGCACAGCGGCATGGCAGAGGGTCCTGCATTGTGGCATCAAAATCAGAACAGAAAGAACAGTGGGGCACAGCGCCATGGCACAGTATCCCAAGGCATCAGGCTTTATACTGGGACACTTAAATGGGGAAGAGAGAGGGGCCAACACCAATATGGCGTTTTCTTTCCAGTTTGCCCCCAACGTTTCTTCACTATATCTACTTGTCCCATGGCTCAGCTGATGTAATGATTTTGTTGGGCAAGGCATCAGTTGCAAGCCTCTGGCCTCCTATACTTCATGAGTTTGCAGTAGACAAAATGTTTTTTCTTCAGTCATGCAGTTTGTTGTCTAGGCCTTCAGGAGGACAGCCAAACTTTCTGCGCCTCTTGTCGTGTACCAAGCTCTACCAAGTAAAAGGGTGAACTCGGATTCGGCCAAAGGAGTACGCTTCTATTCAGAAATATTGGCAGTTGTGCTTGGATTTAAATGAATCCGAAACTTTTGAAGGGATTAATTTTTAAGAAGTCCTTAGATGAAATCAAATCTCATTTTGATTCGTTTTTTTGATGTTTAGTTAGACTATCTGAAACAAAAATATCGTGGGACACAATATTGTGTCAAGAATATCGAGGACAAAACTAGACAGTAGGTTGCTATAAGTAAGCAAAGTTTTACTATATAAAACTCCACATATATGAACTTGACAATATATTATCTTCAAGGCATGTAGATGTGGAGTTAGGAATAGTAAATCTTCACCTACCTATTAGCAATTACTTTCTCTGTATTTTGGTCGGCGATATTTTTGACATGATATTCTGTCTACACAATATTTTAGTTTCAAATATTTTTTTTAGATTGCAACTAGATGACCTCTGACCAATCACGGGCTGCTCCTGGGTCTAACTTCCCAGCCCTTGTTGTGAGTGGCACTTGAAAATCACTGTTATTTCCCTGCCCTACAATCATCATGAGTGGTGGTCCCTGGAATTCCATAGGAAGGGAGTAATGGGGGTTGCAGGTTTTTGATGACTGACTTGCAGGAATTTATATTTCCTGCATTTTTCCTGCATTTGAAATCTCTGTGTGAAACACACACAACTCCTAATTCTGACAGGCATGGTAACTACAGTTTCCAGGCCCTGTGGAATCTATAGGCCACTCACAACAAAGGTATACGTCCGAGGAGGACAAAAGATACAGTGGATGGTCAGAAGCCCATTTATTTACATAGGTGTGCAGCTTTGTGCTTGTTCTTGGCCTTTGTCTTATGTTAAGAATGTTGCACCTCATAGGTCTGGGCGAAATTCACATAATTTTCTTCGCAGACATTCAGCGAAATGCCCTAAAAATGATGTGAAATTATTCCTTATTACACAAAATGTTATCATTGGCATTTTACACTAATCTTTAGTGCAAAATGCTTCCTCAAGTCCGTTTTTGGCTCAAGGACAAGCAGTGGGGGACAGACAAGGGAAGAGAAGACAGCAGGTCTGATAGCTAGCAAAACGTTATGCCGCTCCCTACCTGATTAGTTGCTCCATACATGCAGAGAGACACCAGCCCTCATACTAAAGGAACGAAAACACACATGCACGTACTCACAGATACGTTCCATTAATGGGGACTACGTGGGTCCAGTCATGATAGACTACAAGATTTCCGAAGAGAGAGCTGAAAAGCAGTTTCCACACGTGTCTAAATGCCACGACAAATAATCCGCTGCCATAAACGATTAGTTATGTTATTTCCTTATTGGGACAATAATCACTGGTGCGAAAAGGAGCTCCACAGAGTGTAGTTCTCTAGTGTTATGCTATGGAGCAGTGGTTCTTCACCTTTTGACTTATGTGGACCCCCACTGAATCATTATTAGAATCCGGAGACCCCCACTGAATCATTACCAGAAGTTGGGGATCCCTGGCTAAGCATTTTCAATGATTTGAACCACAAAACAATACAGAAAAAATACAAAAATAAGTATTCATCGAACAAATACACAAATAGTGAAATATTTGATTTAATTCACAAACAAATATAAACAAAAAAATCCAATTTTAATAAGAAGGTTGAGGCTTTTCTAAATTCAACTGAAGCCACTCATCATCCAGTGAAGCTCTTGGAGTTTTTCTAAATTCAATTGAAGCCACTCATCATTCATACTATATTCAGTTTGATGCACTTGCACAGCACCTACAAATTAATCGGAGGATACTAGTCTAATTTAGCCTCCAGTTTCAAATTCCTTCACATTCACAGAACAATAAAAAAAGTTCTATTGTAAATTTAGCTTTTTTTACTTATATACAATTGTTATATCTGTAAATATTATTACATTTTCTAAGCAGTCGTGGACCCCCTGAGTAGGCTTCTTAGACCCCTATGGGTCACCGAACAACAGGTTAAATTCCACTGCTGTAGAGCAATAGCCAAATTGTGTACAGCACATGATAGGGGATTTATGATACAGGTCTCCTGCACATGGACCGTGTGAGGTCAGTGAGAAAAAAAGAATGGGAAGCAGCAAGTCTGTGCCTGTTGTTCACACCTACACACTCTCTGTTTATTCTTCTTCCATGTTTATCCTTTTACTCTTGTTTACGGTCATTGAAAGTGCCTTTAGCAGGCATTCAAACTCAATATCAAAGACAGCAAATAAGGTAATGATCTAATTACATTATTATATATTTCACTAACAAATGGAATTTATTTAGGGGCTTTTGGAAACAGGATAAAAAAGTATAGATGTCATGACGTCTTGGTGACTGTTCTACCGGACAGAAAGTGCAAAGTAGATGAAATGTTACTGCTCACTATTTGGTAAGCAGGTTTTCCATTTGTACAGGAGTGGCACGGCACACTAAATTCAAATCGGGAGTAGGGACCCACAGCGGACTCGTGTCCCATAAGTGGGCAGTGGTGTGAGAATGGTGCTGGGTGGAAATACTGACTCAACATGTGTTGCAATAATGTCTACAAAATAATATTGTAGAAATGTTGCCAATGAAACAAAATTTACGTACAAAAATATTTACATGTTACAATAATTCCAGGAACAATTGACGCTTAATGGAGGGCTGGGGTAAATTCTGATTTTAACTCCAAACTAATTGGTTCCAAGTAGATATTTTTACGGGTATGTAATATTGAGTAGTTAATAGAATTGGCATCAATATTTTAGTTGATATCATTGTAGTAGAACTCGCTAGTACATAAACAAATTGACAATTTTCACTTCTTGTCTGGTCATAACATCAGATTTCACGTTCTAATCTATTACTACTAGTTTATCTGCTTGACATTAACGGGACTTGACCTAATCATGGGCACTCCAATCAAAGCACCATGTTCCTATTCTCTATCATTTCTTTATTGAAACGAAATAAAAACAGCAATATCCAAAACGTGCATTTGCCATCTGTAACATTTACGAAACAGGATAATTTCAACATCACAAACAGAGCATAGGACATGTGGCACCCACGTCCTGTACTCTGTTCTTAAAATCACCAAATAAAATGAGATGAATTCGAATTGTTGCTAAACAACTACATATTTGGAGTTTACAACGCGAAACTATTGTTTATTAGGCTACCCCCAATTCAACACAAATGTGCTCTGGTCTGTGTGACTTAAATAGCGTTTGGACTCCCACTGCTTTTTGTAGGGGGACACACTTCAGCTGCTTCACAGAGATCTGAGCATTTACTTTGAACTAGGAAGACAAGATGGAAACAATAAGGTACTAACAAGCAAGGACAAGTTTCAACAAAACGTAGGTTTGCATTGGCACTTTTATAAGCACAGTTCAGAAAAGCGAAACTCCTACAAAATGTCTGACAACTAACTGACAGTGTTCACATGTAAAATACACACAAGGAAAATACAAAGCAGTGGGGAAATCAGTGTAGATTTCTATCAAGAGATATTGGACGTTGCTTCATATAAGAGGACGTTATTTGCAGGAAAGAAAAAAAAGCTGGGCCCATGTGCATTGTGCTGCTGAATTGGAAGAAATGTGCAGTCATTTTATTACAGCAGATTTCTGCTATTGTGCTAATATGAAGACATGTGGTGTCACTTAGCCACTGTAGTACAGAAATACCCTGGTATATCACAGACGTACTATAGCACTTTCCTACCTGCAAAAGTTTGGTGGTGACTGCATATATAAATCTAAATTTAAAGTTGCAGTGAACTTAGAACTGCAAGCTATTCCTCATTTAAAGGCCATTAGCATTGGTTTCATACTGATGAGGCAAGATAGCATTTTTAAAAGCCATGCAATAAAGAAAGACAAAGTCTTAGAATGTCAATAATGGTCAATATCCTGTTGTGGCAACAAGCATGCTTGTTTTCTGTTACAGAGGGGGTGGATTTGGGTTGCAGGGTGGAATGGGAAACCTTTAAAACAAGAATTACTTAAACAACGTCCACAAAGGAATTCTTTCACTCTGCATCTTTGTTCAATATTCCACCCACACAATCTTGCTTAGTTAGGGTAGAAATCTTATCCCAGAAAGTGACTCTTTAGTCAGGGTGCTCACTGAATCCCCTACGGTCACATTTCTAGTAATAGAAAGAGTTACAGGATGCACAAATGTTATGATACAATCTATATCAGAAGTTTAACTATCCCACTTTTCTTGAGATGTCTCCCAGGCCAAGAGTTTCACTGCTGACACCAATCCACACCTGAAAACATGCTTCTCAACTGCAGATCAGCTGTGAAACATGCGGCAGACAGCACTGACCTCATCCTAGCACAGGAACTTGACCGCCTAATCCTTACAGAAACTTGGCTAAATGATGCCTCGGGACCTGCCCTGAACACCCTCGTCCCACCGAGCCACAACATCATTAGATTAGACAGAGCTAACAGACCTGGTGGTGGCATCGCCTGTTTACTCCATAATAGTCTCATAGTGAAACAGGCACATACAACAGTTCTGTCCTCCTGAAAATATTTATACATAGACATCATAAGTAACAACAGGCCATTATGCAAAGTGCACATAAATTGCCATCTGCCAGGAGACAACCTCTCATTCATAAAGCAAATTATGGAAACCATCTCATCCACCATGGGACAATATTGTTCCCAGATCTTCAATCTCCACTGTAACTACCTGAATGACCCTGCAGTGAACAGCCTCAAAACCTTTCTAGTAGACCTCAACCAAATCAAAATCTGTGACAGCCCCACTCACAACTTGGGTGCGATCCTGAACTTAATCATTTGTAAGGCCAATTCCATTTAACTGGAATTGATCGTCCCGTTTGACCGGACTGATCATCGCTGCATCACCTTCCGCATTATCGAATCTTGGTTGCAAAATGAACTCAACTAAAGAAACCCAGCAACTTGAAAAGATCCATGGGAAATGCAAGCCTGAACAAAATCCTATCCCTTAGCAATAACAACCTGCTCCATCTTATTGACATGTCCGATGTCCATGACCTCACTGAAAATTACAGCAATTCCATGTTGAAAATTCTAGATGCAATTGCCCCCTTAGAACTAAAAACAATGTCCAGCAAAGACTCCAAACCATGGTTCAAAGGTAGTTTAAATACATGTAAATGCGATCTAAGAATAGCGGAATGATCTTGGAGATAGATGCTCACCGTCCCCTCGGACACCTTAAGATTCTGAGATCGAGGAGAAACATTTACAATAAACGCATCAGATGTGTAAAATCAAATTTCTTCAGAGTCCAACTAGATAAAGCCAGAAATTGCCCAAAAAAAACCAGTTTGAATTAATCAAACTACAATCCAATAATCATCCTAGCCTTTCTCCAACTGTGTCCAGTCCACTGCTAAATTGTGAGGCGTTGCCTCCTTCTTCCTTGAAAAGACTAAAAAGATTGAAACTGATATTCATACAGAAATGAGCCAACTTACCATCTTACTCCTTATCAGCTCCCCTTTCCCATGAGCCCTAAGCCTCTTTATCTCCCAGGACACCCCCTAAAAACAGCGCCTCCTAAAGCCAATTCAAAACCTTTGATTAAATCAATATTCTTACAGCACTGAAACCCTCAAGCCACTTCAGTGATCTTCTACCTTCAAATTTCTTCAATGAGATGAAGATGCCTATACTCCCACTTTGAACCAAGATACTAAATGCCTCCCTACTGCAAGGTGTGATTTTGGATTGCCTAAAGTCGGGGTAGGTTACCTTTAGTCTGGAAAAACCCACAGCACACAGCACAGCACCCACGAGTACCTACATAACTTCCATCCAATCACTAACATTCCAACTCTGGTGGAGCTTCTCGAAAAATGTGTCCATTGATCTATGTGTAACCACATAGATCAATTCCATATCCTAGACCAATTCCTATCTGGTTCCCTTCATGGCCACAGCACTGAAACGGCCCTTATACACATAGTTGATGACGCGTTAAAAATGCTGGATCCGAATGAGTCTTGCCTTTTAATCCTCCTCAAACTCTTGTCAGGCTTTGATACTGTTAAACATGACAACCTCCTAGACCAACTGGAATGCAGAATGGGACTATCTGGTTTAGTGTTAAACTGGTATGCCTCATTTCTCCACAACAGTATGCAAAGAATCAAGGTCAATCTGTCCCTGTCCAATTCCAGTCCAATCCCAGTAGGGGTTCCACAGGGGTCCTCTCTCTCACCCACTCTCTACAACCTGTTCATGGAGCCTTTAAATTAAATTCTCAAATCATCTAACATCCACTATTACATGTGTGCTGACAACACTCGATTGAATCTAAAAATCTCTTCCCATGATGATATCCGGTCTCTCAACACAATTCTACACAAAACCCAAAATTGGCTGATCTCCAACCACCTCAAACTAAACTCTCGCAAAATTGTAATCCTCCTAATCTTCCCACCCAAGCAATCTCCCGTTATTGAAGAATACATGAAACAACTAACAGCCCTCACCTGCATACCACACATCATAGACCCCATGAGATCACTCTGAATGATACTAGATATGAACTTAAAAATGCAGGAGCATATCAGTTTAGCCAGCAAAGGAGTGAACTTTCAAATGAGCATTCTTTTTTTTTTTAAGTTTGATTTATTGAAGAATAGGAAAAGGGGAGAATGAGGGAAGGGGGGTGAAAGGGAAGAGTTACAGTAATCGGATGGAAGAAATAAACAGTATAATAAAAATTTCATAAAAAGTAAGCATTACAAGCATGAAAAATTATGAACATATCAGAAATACACATACAATGAGCAAAACACAGTATATACAGATACAATAAGTATAGCAATCAAATATATAGAGAAATAACAGGTAATAAGAATATCACGGGGGTTTGCGAACTTCAACTGTTTCAGGAGTAGGAGAGGGATGAACTGGAGCAGAGGGAGAAAGGTATGTTACCAAAGGAAGCCAAAGCAGGTCACGTTTGATAGCTAGGGAGATGGGAGATACATAATTGGTGTTTAAACGATGGTTAAAACAGATTGCATTCCACCAAGACTGATAGGAAATATTTGCAGCCTGTTTCCAGTTAGAAGTGACAATATGAAAAGCTACAGCAAGGAAAAGGTCAAGTAAAGGGTAGTGATTGGGGGAATGAGGAAGTTCCGACGAGAGGGAGCCAAGAAAAACTAGTGAGGGTGAAAAGGGGATCTGAAACTGGAAAATCTTTTGTATTTGCTTCCAAACCAACTGCCAGAACTGGGAAGTAGGAGGGCACTCAAACAACATATGTTTAAGATCAGCAGAGGGGCAAGGTCAGGACCAACAGGAAGAGGGAGTGTCTGGTGAAAAACGGGATAAGGCAAGTGGAGTAAATAAAGTTCTGTGATAAATGAAAAATAAAGTTTGGGTAGTGTTAGCAGCTCTAGAGGTCTTGTGGATTTTAGTCCAAATTTTATCCCAAAAAAGTACAGGCCAGTTCTGAGAAAAATCCAGCTCCCATGCAAGTTCAATGCGAGATTTCAATCTATCAGTAGTAGAACGGAAAGAATCATAAAGAGCGGAAGCAGAAGGGGAAGTTTCCAATAAAAGGGAAGTGGGTCTGCGATCTACAGGAGTATCGTTGGAGGATGGAAGTGCTTGAAGATAGGAGAGCAGGACTGGATAAAGGGTATTGTATTGTGCTCGGGCAGAAGTGGGCAAAGAGAAAAGAGATTGAAGATCCTGGAAGGAGAGAGGTGTACCCTGAGAAAGTAATTGAGAAATCCAAAATATTCCTCGAGAGTGCCAAGTTTTCCAATATATGGTACGATTACGAATTTTGAGAAGAGAATTATTCCAAATCGGTTGTTCATGAATGGAGAGGAGGGATGGATAAGGTGAAGTTAAGTAGGGAGAAAGGAGATTACGAGAATGCGAAAGAATAGGCGAGCAAAGACGAGTTAAAGAGGACGTAAAGGACAAGAATTCACAGAAGGTAAAAGGAGAAATGAAAGAAGATTCCATACCTAGCCAGACAGGGGGATGATGAGGCAAATTAGATGAAAACCAGCGAGCCGATTGTTTCAGGGAAAAAGCACGGTGATATTGTTTGAAACCAGGAAAGTGGACTCCAGATTTATTTATTTATTTTATTTATTTATTTGATTTGTAAAGCGCGACAGATACCCAAAAAGGGCTTCCCGGCGCTGGGCAGAATAATGTACTCGAGGGTAGGAGTTGGTTGAGAATGGGAGGACGAATGAGGTCACTGATTAAAGAGCCAGGTCTTGATGGCTTTGCGAAAGTACGAATACCTGCTTTCAAGACGGAGCGGTTGGGGAAGGGAGTTCCAGAGTTTTGGGCCGAGGAGGGAGAAAGATCTACCTCCCATCCTTGCCCGACGTGTCTTAGGGACGCAGAAGAGACCGTGGGTGGCAGATCTCAGGCAGCGGGTTGGCATACAGGTGTGCACCAGGGTCTGGAGGTATTTGGGAGCCTTGCCCCACTTTATCCTGTGCATGATGCTGAGTGTCTTAAATTTGACCCTGTTTTCAATTTTGAGCCAGTGAAGTGCCTTAAGGTGGCTAGACATACGGCCTCTCCTATTGCATTTGCAGAGCAGTCTAGCTGCCGCATTCTGTACCAGTTGGATGCGTTTTGTAATTGCCTGAGGTGCCCCTAAGTAAAGGACATTCCCGTAGTCCAAGCGGGAGGTAATTAATGCATTTATCACCGTCTTTTGAGTGTCATCAGGGAGCATCCATATGATCTTTCTGAGCCATCTTAGGATTGTGAAACAGGTGGCTGAGAGGATGTTCACCTGGGGCTCCATGGTCAGTTCTCTATCAATGATAAAGCCCAAGTTGCGGACCTGTTGTGAAGGTATTGGCAGCGGGCCCATTTCAAATGGCCAATGTCTGGAATTCCAGAGGTTCTGGTCGGGGCCTACTATTAGAACCTCGGTTTTGCTGCCGTTGAGTTTGAGCATATTTTTGTTCATCCAAGATGAGATGTCCCTAAGGCCTGCCTGAAGGCGTGAGGGGGTATCTTGGTTGTCATTTGACAGAGAGAAGACTATTTGGGAGTCGTCAGCATATGTATACATAGTGAGACCTGCGCTTTCAGCAATCTGGGCCAACGGGGCTGCGTAGAGGTTAAAAAGCAGGGGGCTTAATATAGATCCTTGAGGAACCCCGTGTGGGGAAGAGTGGACCTTAGATGTCGCATTACTGGAGGAGATTTGGAATGTTCTAAGCGTCAGAAAGGATGCTATCCAATCTAGTGCCTTACCTCTTATGCCTATCTTGGAAAGGGACGCGAGCAGTGTTTGATGGGAGATGGTGTCAAACGCCGCGCTGAGATCTAAAAGGATCAGCGCGGCAGTGTTGCCCGAGTCGACCAGATGTCGGAGGTTTTCTACAACTCCAAGTAGTGTGGTTTCCGTCGAGAATCCCGTACGGAAACCAGATTGGGAGGGGTGCAAGATGTTGTTTGACTCAGTAAACTTGGAGAGATGTTCATGGACATGCTTTTCCAGAATTTTAGAGAGTGCAGGCAGGAGGGATATTGGACGGAAATTAGCCAAGATCTTGGGGTCAGCCGTTGGTTTCTTAAGGAGGGGGGAGACCATGGCGTGTTTCCAAGATGACGGGACTGTGGCCGTGGTGAGGGATAAGTTTAAGGTTTGGCTTAGCACGGCAAGGAGAGGAGTGTCGAAGAGTCTGAGAATGGAGATCGGAAGAGGGTCGACTGGCGACCCGGATTTGACCTTTCCTAAGATGTCCCGTAGGCCATGGACGTCAATCTCGGGCCATGAATTGAGAGGCAAGTGAGACAGATGAGGTTGGGTGGGGATAACTTCTGTATTGGGTGTGAGGTTTTGCGTGCTTGTAGACTGGGCTTGCTGTTGTATAGTTATGTCTTGATGAATGGTCTCGATCTTGGAAGTGAAGTATTTGGCCAGTTCCTCACATTTCAGGCTGTCAAGGGGAAGAGGTTTGGAAGAAGTGTTAGCGCCTGCAAGCTCTTTTACAAGATTAAAAAGAGTTTTTGATTTATTAGTAGCTTCAGTTATGGATTTAGTAACGTAGATGGATCTAGCATTCTTGCAGGCTTTGTGGTAGAGCTTGAGCTCACTTTTATAGAGTAGATTGGCGGCTGGGGAGTACTCCTTCCTCCACAGGCGTTCTAAACGTTTGCATTTGGATTTAAAGGCTTTTAGCTGCTCATTGTACCATGGGGCAGGTGGTTTGTGAGGAGTGTTTTTTTTGTGGGCTAGGGGTAGGCAGGTGTCTAAGGCATCTATGAGCCATTTATTGACGTTGGAGGCTGCCAATTCGATGTCGCCAGTGTTTAAGATTTCCTCTGGAGTAGTCAGGCTTAGAGTGGACATAAGGCGTTTGATGTCCAGATTTTTCCAGTTTCTTTTAATGGACTTAGTAGTCCCATTGGTGGGGCTGACGGCTAGGTGGTTGCCCAGATGAAATTTTATTAGGAAATGGTCTGACCAATCTAAGGGGGGGGCCTGCTGGCACTGTACCTGGGGGAGACTGGAAAAAATGGGGTCCAGAAGGTGCCCCTTATTGTGGGTAGGACCAGAGTTCCATAGTAAGAGATTCATAGCGGCGAGATCTGAAATTAAGTTAGTGCCAGGTTTGTTGGAAGAATCATCGAAATGGATGTTTAGATCTCCGAGAACGGATAGATGGTTGTAGTTTACCCTTACCGAGGCAATCCAGTCCGCAAGTTGTGTGGCCCAAGGTAGAGTGGGGCCAGGCGGGCGGTAAATCAGAAGGCCAGTAAAAGTAAAGGTCGGAGGAAGATTGAGCTTTTTCCTTACGCAAAGAAGCAAAAGCTATTCGAGGACGTTTACCATTCCATAGGAATTTCAGTAATAAAGATTCAATCTTCTTAAAGAAAGAAAGGGGGATGTGTACAGGAAGCATGGAAATAGTATAGAGAAGCAAGGGGGAGAGCATCATCTTTATAGAGTTGAGTCGACCCCACCAGGACAAAAAGAGTGGATGCCAACGAGTGATAGCCGTATCCATTTTCTTATAAACATAATCAAAGTTTAGTTTGAGAGTGTCAGATAACAAGGGAGCAAACCAGACCCCTAGGTATTTGATTTTGGATGGTTGCCATGAGAAACCTGTACAAGAAAAGAGATGTTTCTGACAAAGAGGATTTAAAGGCAGAATTTCACACTTGTCAGCGTTCAAACGATATCCGGAAACTGCAGAGAAAGAAGAGACTTGCTGAAGAAAAGAGGGAATGGAAGTGGCAGGGTCGGAGCAATAGAAAAGAATGTCATCGGCATAAACCGAAAGTTTGATTTGATGGGAACCAAAATGAAAACCAGAGATAGTGCCATCTAAGCGAATTTTAGTAAGGAAGGGTTCTAAGGCTAAAATAAAATGTAAGGGAGATAATGGGCAGCCTTGTCGAACCCCTCTATGTACAGAAAAGTAATCCGAAGACATCCCATTAACAAAAATAGAGGCTTGAGGATTAGAGTAAAGTAAAGAAATAATAGAAATAAATTTAGGAGGAATACCAATCCAATGTAAAGCCTGAAACATGAAGTCCCATCCAATCCTATCAAAAGCCTTCTCCGCATCTAGGGAGATAGCTGCGAAAGGAAGAGTGAGAGAAGAAGATTTGCTAAGAATGTTGAGAAAAACCCGGGAATTATCAGAGGAGAGACGTCCCTTGACAAAACCAGATTGTTCTGAACCAATGATATCCGGTAAAAGGGGATCCATGCGTAATGCTAATATCTTCGCTAGAATTTTGTAATCAGTGTTAACCAAAGATATTGGTCTATAATTCTTGCATAAGGAGTGATCTTTATCCTCCTTTGGAATTAAGCAAATTAAGGCTTGTTGAAAGGAACCGCTAGAAGAACCAGCATCAGAGAAAGAGTGAAATAAAAGTAGGAGTTTAGGAAGAAGGAGAGAGGCAAAGTGGCTGTAAAATTCAATTGTGAAACCGTCAGGGCCCGGAGATTTACCATGGTGAAGTTTAGATACAGCATGGGATATTTCAGAAAGTGAAATGTCCTGTTCCAAAGTGTGAAAATCAACATGTGAAATCGGGGGAGATGGGAGAGATTGAAAGTAAGCAAGAAGATCGTCAGATGTAGGAACCTGTTCTGGAGTATAAAGTGTATCGTAGAATTTGGCAAATTCCGTAAGAATATCTTTATCTTTAAATGTGGATTCACCTAAAGAAGTTTTAATAGATTGGATTTTTGTGCGTTCCTTACGGATCTTTAAGTAGTTGGCCAAAAGCTTCCCCATTTTATTCTTACCCCCATAGTATCTAGAATTACATTTTAGCAGGATATTAGAAGCGGCATCTGTTGTGAATTTATTAAAAGAGATTTTTGCTTCAATAAGAGCCTTAAGGGAGGAGTCAGATTTAGAGGCGTAATAAGCATGTTCTAAAGTTTTGATGTCAGCCAAAATTTTCTCCGACTTGGCCTCTCGTAATTTTTTCCGCCGAGACACAAAGTTAATAATAAAACCCCTAGAGGCTGCTTTGAATGAGTCCCAAACCATAAGAAAGGGGGAATCAGGGGTTTGATTTAAAAGAAAAAATTCCTTGGCAAAAGCAGTAAATTCGGAACAAAAGGTGGGGTCCAAAAGTAAAGCATTATTAAATCGCCATCTGCCAGAATGTGGAGAGAATGGGAGTAGGTCCAGGTCTACAAAAACTGGGGCATGGTCGGAAAGTAAAATGGAGCCAATCTCAGAGCGAATAGCGTGTTGGGATAAGGGTTTACTGAGAAAGATATGGTCAATACGGGATTGGGATTGATGAGGAGGTGAGAAAAAACTATATTCTCGAACATCAGGATTGCACAGTCTCCAAATATCTACTAAAGCATTATTTTGAAAGGAGTTTACAAATTGCGTGTGCATTCTAGAGGGTACAAAAGTGACTTTTGAATGTCGGTCAAGGAAGGGATCCACAATCTGATTACAGTCTCCAGCAAGAAGTATGTAATCTCCAGAAAGGGAAGACAACTTGGAAGAGATAGCAGGCCAAAAGGATCTATCGATTGCAGTAGGAGTGTACACATTAAAGAAAGTGAGTGGGATGTTATCCATGAGTAAATTAACAATAAGCCAACGGCCATCAACATCACATTCATGAGTAATCGAGGAAACATTTAACTTTTTATGTAACAAAAGTACAACACCATTCTTCCTAGATGTCGTAGGAGAACAAAGAACATGACCCACCCAAGAGCGTTTAAGTTTCAAAGCCTCCGGTTCAGCAAGATGCGTCTCTTGAAGGAGGGCAACATCAGTTTTAAGTCTTGCTAAATGTGAGAGAACCCTCTGTCTTTTAATGGGATTATTTAATCCCTTAACGTTCCATGTCGTTACACGGAACGAAACAATTTAGAAAAACAGCTAAAAGCAACATGCTCAATAATGCATAAGAAGTACAATGGAGAGAAAATGAGAAAAATAGAAGAGAAGAGTGAAAAGATAGAGGAGTCAAGGATGAGAACAATGGTAAATCCAGAAAAGAAGAGATAAGAGCAGGGAAGAAGAAAAGAAGAAAAAGAGAAGATGAAGAAAAGAAAAGTTGAGAAGAGTCCATGATAGGAGAGGTAGGAAAGAGGACAGCAACAATAGCGAAGAAAGAGACAGTACATGTCCAAAAACGAACGACTGAAAGACTTACTTATGAAAATGAGAAAACCAAACCAGAAATGGGGGATGGTGGTGGCAGGAGACGACGACGACAACATCCAGAGCGAACACCAAAACCTCAATTACTATGACATCAAAAAGGCGGCACGAGGAAATAGTAGGGTAAAACAGGGTGATGGAGTGAAGGGGAATACCTGTTGAGAGAAGAGAGACATTAGGATAAATACATGAGTTTTAAAATAAACAAGAAGAGAAATGGGTTGGACAAGAGGTGTAAAAATAAGATAAAACATATAAGAACAACAATGGGTGTTTCATAACATCAACAGTGCGAACGATGAAAAGATCAGAACCACATTATAATGCAATGAAAAAAGAAAGTTAACAGGGCCAGTCAACCGGGATTGGACATATCCATGACATCAGGACCATGCCGACGAAGAAAAGCCTGTAGGGCCGCAGGATCCTCGTAGGTGGTTGTTTTGTCTTTATAAGTAACCTTGAAGAGACAAGGGTGCAAAAGACCGTATCTAGCATTAACGGTTCTGAGTTGCGGCCTCATGTCCAAGAACTTCTTCCTGCGTTCCGCGGTGGCCCTGGAGACATCCTGCGATATGTAGAGACGATGACCTTCCCAAGTGATCTGTTTCTTGAGTTTGGCGGCTGAGATGACCTGAAGAAGGTTGGTATATTGGAGGAAAAGCATGATAACACCTCTAGGCTTGGTAGCAACTCTAGGAGCAAGACGGTGAGCTCATTGAATATTGATGGACGATAGAGCTGGTGCATCTAAGATCTTGGCAAGGAAGGACTGGAAGAAGGCGGTAGGGTTAGACCCTTCTGAAAGTTCCGGAAGGCCGTATAGGCGTAGGTTGTTCCTGCGATTCCTGTTCTCCAAGTCTTCTGTCTGTCGTTTAAGTAGTAGGATCTCCGCCTCCATGGACGGAATACGAGAACAAGAGGATTGCAAGGAATCTGTGGATTGTTCCAAGGTGAGAACACGCGCACCCAGAGGCGACCACTTCTCCTGCATTGCCTGCATATTTTTGGTGGTGGCTTCCATAAAAGGCCTGAAAGCACGTAGTTCCTCTAATATGAGATCCATAGAGGAAGGGGAAGAAGAACTCCCAGGAGAAGGTGGATCTTTTTTGAGACGTTTAGGAGAAACCAAAGAGAATGCCGCCTTACCCACGTTGGAAGCCTTCGGAATGGCTCCATGTGCTGAGTCAGGTTTTGATGACCGACCTTCCTCCATGTCTTGAATAGGTGAGTCAGAGTCTGAACCGACCGGAACTTTAGAAGTAGAGACGAGCTTCAAGTTGCGAAGCTTCACCATGAAAGCTTGGACAAGCAATTGAGAGGAAGCAATGAGTCAAATACGCAGGTGTCCAGGCACAGCAAAAAGAGAGCAAAATGCAGGCACTTTAGTAGCATATAAAGAAAGGTTCAGCAAAAGGCCATGAATGTCTGAGAGAAAAGCAGGGTCCGCAATGTCATGTAAAAATCATAAATGGCATCGTCACAACCGGAAGGAAAAAGCTTAATGAGTCATATCAAAAAAGAAAAAGTTCGCGCGAGTGCCTTTGCGTGAATAAAAAGGAGCGCCATGCAGGTAGTAGAACAATGATGAGGGGTTACGAAAATGGCAGAAAAACAAACTGCAATACTCCAATAGACCTCGTGGAGAGGAGAGAGAGTCCACAAAATGGCGGATGAATCCAGAAATATCAATTTACAGCAAGCACAAATGAAGCAAATATCAGGAGCCACAGCAGGCTGAAAACTAGGGCTCCCCTCTGATGTAGGTCGTAATTCAGGTGGTATGTTTAACAATGCATTGGTTCAGGAGTCTCACATAGAACCCCTCCGCCGGCCGCCGTGTGGGAATTGAAGAAGACCTTGTGAAAAATTGTGGGAATCCACAAAATGGCGGGTGAATCAAGAAAAGTCAGGTCGCTTCAAGCGGAAATGAAAGAAGTGTGAGGAGGCACAGCAGACTGTAAAACGAGGGCTCACCTCTGAAGAAAGCCGAATTTCATGATGCTTGATGGACAATGCGGCATATTAGGAGCCTCACAGGAACCTTCCCGCCGGCCGCCGTGTGGAAGCGCGGCCGGCAAACAAAATGGCGGCCGCGATTGTCGGCATCGGCACCTCCGCAGAAAACAGCTGAGAAACAATGCGGAACCGGGAAATGAAGAGGGCGAGCCACGCGCCTCACGCTCTGGTCCGCAATTCCGCCTTACAGCATGCAAAGGGTCCCTTCAGTGCCACGAAGGAGAAAGAAGCGCCGAGGCTTGATGCGGAGCTCCGGAGTCACGCCGCCATCTTGGTCGGCGCTCAAGCCACGCCCCCAAATGAGCATTCTTAAGAAAAATAAAACCCTTACTCCCCACAGTGACTTCAAGTCCACTGTTCAAGCCCTAGTCATTTCTAGGTTGGTCTATGGTAGTGCAACCCTTTGTGGTCTACCTAGATACAAGTTGGCTCCTATAAAGGCCTCTCTTAACTCGTGTGCAAGACTCATCACAGGATCAAAAAATAACAACCACATCTCTCCTGGTTTGAAACCTTTAAATTAACTTCCATATGAGGCTAGGATTCAATTAAAAATTGCCTGCAAGACCCACAAAGCCCTACATTTCAACACTCCACTGTACCTCACACACAAACTGGAACATTTTGGTGGCTGCAGATCCTCCAGAAGCTCCAGCACATTATTGCTGAAACCACAAACATTTCATAGAAAGAAAACTCACAATCGTGTCTTCCCAGGTATTGCCCTGAGAATCTGGAACTCCCCACCTCCTGAAGTGAGACTGAATCCCTCAACTGCGTCTTTCAAAAAGAAGTTAGTGGCCTACTGATGAATACTTTTCTGAACTAGAATTCACAAACTCCTCCCTATGGTTTACGTTATGATGCATCCTCTTCAGCTAAGTTTGTTCCTTCCCATCTATGCTCCTATATATTGACTTATCAGCCTTGATCTGTTTAGATCTGACTCCCCCAGTTTGGCATTTTGACATCCTGTCTCACTCTTTAACATGCCAGTTGTATTGCCTCACCCATGTTTTTTACTTCCTATCTGTGCTCTTGTATATTGACTTATCAGCCTTCCTCTCTATGGGTCTACCTCCCTCAGATTGGCATTGCCACATCCTGTATCGCTCTTGAACATGTTTCTGTATTGTTCTACCTGTTTCCTCTCCCTCTCCATTTGTAAAGCACTCTAATACCCTCTTGGGTCATGTTCAAGCTTTATAAAACTCTATAAATAAATAAATAGGAACAGGCACTCCACAACTCATTTCATCCCCATCTACACTATGCTTCAGTCAAATATTACAAATGTACTGCAAACATGGAGCCTTCACCACAGAAAACTAAAACACGTGCTAAGTGCTGTGTTTCTGGATCAGGACATTGAGTATACTAACTCTCAATGTCATAGGAGAGACCATCTATGAAAGATGGCTTTGTAGCTGTCTATCTAATTCGTCCAGTCTGCTGCATCTTCTTGAAAACGAATATCTTCAGGATATTTGGCTACAAAATTTAAGAACAATACTGTGCAACAATGTATGTATATGTGACCCATAGATCCTGATCCTAGACAATAATCAAAGATGTTGGTACATAAAAGGGACGGAGGCTACACAACCGAATGTGATAACAAGAAAAAGGGGAATACATAAGAGAAATTGAAGGACATTGGAGTAGTGAGGGAGTGGTCAGTGGAGATTTGTTAGGATGAATTAAGATGCTCCTTTGAGAGAAGTGCATCATGTGCCTGATGAAGTTTAGGAGGTTGGGTTCTGGGGTCTTGTTCTAAAATGTTAGGAAATGGCAGAAGCCTTCCTAATTTTCTTCTTCCATCTCTTGGTTTTCAATATAACAATGTTTCAGCTGTGAGACCTGGAGGTGCTACCAGAGTCTCTAATCTTGGAGGTCAGGTGAGGAGGGGATTTCACATTGAGTACTTTGTAAATTATGCAGCATTTCTTGAATTTAATGTGGGCTGACATTGGAAGATAGATATATTCTCTGAGGGAGTGTGTGATCCTTTCAAACTACCAGAATTAGGGTTCCAGAGGTTGGCTGCAGGTAGGACACTTTTCAAAGTGGTGAGGTTCAGGCACACCTTCATCAAGGTGCATTAGTATTGGAGCTTCCACAACAGTTCTAAAGTCTGGATTAAAAATGAAGACATTTACCTTTCAATTGAACGATAGTTGCTGCTGTTTATTATTATCTTCTGAATATTATTGCTTGTTAAGCTAAGGGAGGTATCACTATTGAAGCCAAGTGATGTGTCACTATTATTACCCAAAGGTGCAAAACCATTTGCATTCATTGATAAGACCCATACTTGATTTGTTGAGGTTTTGTCTCAGGAGCAATGACAACAGTTTTGGATTGCCTTGTGTTGAGTTTATGGTAAGCTTTAGACAAGAGGCCTGGAAGAGGATAAGGCTGCCCTTTAGATGGTAAACACTATATATGAATTAAGATTTCCAGAAAGGTTTGGTGGTCATCTATACATTGTTGTATATTGTTGTCCTTGTCAGCTAGAAGGTCTCTGGTGCTGAGGGGGTGATGATGATGGGGTGAAGTCTTCAAAACACTGTAAGACTGATACAGTTCACCAAAGAAAAGTGAAGGTACAAGAATTTGTTGACGACATGGTTGGTATTAATTCGCAGGTGACAAAGCAGTTGTCACATGGAAAGTTTGTAAAGTGAGTGAATGATTCAGAGAATCTCCATGTTTGTACACTGCATATAGAGTCTTGAAACTTATGAACAAGAATGCTGTGCTCAGGATTTTTACTGTGCTCGTATAAGGCCACTTTTTACTGCAGCGTAAGCACAATAAATGTTCAAAACATTGCCATACCTTGAATAAAATATTAAAATTGGAATTATATTTTTAGCAACTGGCATGGGTCATCCGTATGAAAATATCTACTGCCCAATGGGGTTCTCACCGCTATGCAAGTTCTCTCGATATGACTAGAAATCTAAAAGAGTGGGCCTTCCGTCTTTGCGGGCTCCCTTGGCAACCAGAAGTGTAGCATGAAAAATACGGAATGGTGAGAATATAGGTGGATATTCATCTTCAAACACCTACTTTTATGAAGCACCAGAATATTTGTTTACTAGCCACTAACAACTGCTTAGTTAATGTCATGGATGCGATGTCCTAAAAATGTGCACACACAGTAAGTAGGACTGGCGTGCATGCTTCAGCTGTATTGTCTCTTTCTTTCATTTCTTCTCTATTTCCTTTAGCGCTGCCACACCCTCGAGTATATGCGCTCTTTATGAAATTATTTTCATTCATTCATTCAGAGCATAGCAGATTATCCAGGGTGAAACCCTGAATCCCAAATCAGTGACAGAGGACATAAAGTTGGCAAAGAATGATGACGGGTTGACGGGTGAACTGTGGTGGAAGACGCTGGTGACAAGTGACTGTCAAGCACATTTTATGGGGTTTGTTCACACATGTGGCCACACGCATGCTACTGTGGCATTTATCTGGCTTTGTCGATAGTTGAGAAACCTGAAGAAATGGCCTCTCTAAATGTGTAATAAGCACGTATCCAACATGTGATAGTGTGTGACCCCTAGCTTTCACTGCACTACCACATGCTGCACCACACACTGCTCTCATGTTCCTTTCAAAATATACTTTGGCCTGCTTTTTCAAATTGTTGATAATCCGCTTTAAGTACACACCTTTACCTTTGCTTCTAGGAGTTGCCGAGGGGACACCTCAATGGGCCAAGATCATTAATTTCTCTTTATTGTGTCTGAGCATTCATGCTTTACTTTGAACAATTTTCAGCTCTCCATGGTGTGTTTGTTTTTTCTTTAACCAGCAAGCATGTCACACGTACGTTGTTGTTACAACCATGTTCCCCCTCAATTTAAACTTTTCGGATTCATCATTCTGCTCCTTTTGAAATGGCAAGATACATGTGTCTCCTTGTTTCTTTTTGTTGCAGTTTTCTATAGCGCGAACTCGACCGTAGGAGCGCTTTATATGACCACCAGTTACATTACACAAGGACACATTCATTTCTTGGTAGGCACGGGGAGATTAAGGGCCATATGTATGAACACATTTTCCCATAGACACAGAGGGGCAGATTTACAATAACTCGCACATCCCCATTTACAATGCGGCGCACCATGGGGCAAAAACGGCACAGATGCGTGACGCATCTGTGCCGTAAAGGCGGCGCATTGCTGGAGTTGCGTCGCAAGCTCCAGCAAGGCTCGGGGTGCCCTATCTGTTCAATGCTGCGTCAAGCCTTACGCCTGCTTCAAGCAGGCGCAGGGTTTTGACGCAGCATTGGCCTAAAAGAGACTAAGTGAAATTTTGTAGATTTCACTCAGCCACTTTTAGGAGGCGTTCCTGCGCAGGAACGCCCCCCCCCCTTCGCCGGAACGCCTCCTAATGGCGCAGGGCTTTTCAACGTGACGCATCTCCCAGATGCGTCACGTTGTAAATACCCCGCACCATGGCGCATCTTTTGAGCCGCCGCTGCGTCACAAAAGTGACACAACGGCAGCGTAAAAGAGGCGCAAGGGGCTTGTAAATCTGCCCCAGAATGGGTAAAACTCTTAGAAACATCTGGCCCAAAGTCATTTGCCCAGAATCACAGGAAGCTGAGGCTCGACCCTGGATCTCTAGATCAAAAGTCGTCAGCTCTGGCCGTAAGGCTACAACTTCTCGTCTTGTGCATTGTGGCCATGTTACAGCCATACCTCCCAACACCCTTATGGCTTTCTTTCTCAGCTGACATCAATGGGAAGGGCCTGCGGCTCTGTGAGACGGCCATCTTTACGATGCATTGCTATATGTGGATACTGGTGAGTATAGACCTGATCAGTGTACGATTCCTTCCCGTGAGCTCCCACAACTAGCCCTGTTTCACTGGCAGTGGACAACTCGCGGCTGATCCACTTCTTCTGTGAGGCAATTGACAATTATCCTCCCTGCCACGACACACACTTTTACTTTTGTGGATAATTGCCACCACCGCCATGCACAGTTGACTACCGTGTGTGCACTTAAGTCATCTTTTCTCAAGATTTAACGAGAATGCACAGTACATGGGCCTTTCGAATACACAATAAAGGCCAGTCAATAAGATGTATAACCTTTGTGCATTGTTGTGCACTTAGTGCTGTCATGCAGATTGTGGAACGTTTAATATGACAATATGAAACATCAGATCGGGTAGATACATGTGAAAGAATATGAACGGACATGCACACCACGCTCTGATGTGTCTTATCATATGTTGGAATCTTCCACATGTGAGGTTCATACAAATAAACATGGATGAGATGTACCTGTCATGCCCATTATGTAGGGCCAAAGGCATTGACACGCAGTTTCCATATTTGTAATCAATTAGGAACTTTTGCAAGTTCTATGAGTGCCTTAATCCCATTCAGCTTGCTGAATTTTGTTGTGTGGTGGGTACAGGCTGCAACTAAATAGCAGCAGGGCCTGCAAGAATACTCCAGTGACACACAGGTAAGGTGCTTCAACTGCACTCCCCGGACCAGCGCGGGCCTATTTATTAAGTATAGACGTCACTTCCAGGCAGGACCAATGTTACCTCGGTGACATGGTGTGCTCAAACAACCACTCCTCTCACAGTGGCCCATTCCCTTCACTCTGGGAACGTGCCACAACATTACACATTTCTCCTCTTGAACATTATATCACCCCAGGTCCCCTCATTCAGGGGTGGGTAAATAATGAGGGATAAGTCTCTTCGTTAAAGCAGACAGACAGTCCCCTATTCTGTGGCGCACTCTGAATAGTAACCCATCCCTTAAGAACAGGATTGACGCGAGAGGGCCCTTCAGAACGGAAGTCACACATGTATGTTCCCAGGATGTTTTAATTAGTTCACATCTGTTTGAAATGCACATGCTCTGTTATGCTGAGCCCTAAAAATGAATGGCAGACACATGGTGCCTGAAAACATTTCCACTGCGAGTGCAGCTGCACTGAATCATTTGTTTCCCGAAACACGCCTGTATAACTGGAAGGGTTGCATGCGCAGGGAGTCATCTGGAGTCATGCTATGTGTCAGTACATGATTCAGAAATATTTCTCAGTATTTTTCTGAATATCTGCCTTTTCAACCTCCCCCACATCTCTGAGACAGTCACAAACAACAGCCCTTGATGTATAATTGTGCATTTCCTTCTGTCCCATACACTATACTGCAAATATTGTATGTTTCATATCCATCGACCCTCCTCTGCCCCATACCTTCACTGGCTTACACTATGCAAGCACACGTACATATGTATGGCTTTATGTGCAGCCAGTGAGCCAGCAGCTTCCATATTCCCAGATACGGATACATTTATCTTAATGCACACAGGTAAAATTCACGAGTGGAACCTAGCAACCAATGTAAATGGATTTTTTTTCATAGGGATGGGTATGTGAACAGAGGCATGTCACCTATGTAGATACATGTAATTTACGGTTATATATTTTGTATATCACTCTGTAAAACTCTTATGCCTGTAAGCACAACAGATAAGAAGAAAACCCTGTAACTCAACATTTAGAAATGGATAAAGTGGGGGGCGTGGCTAAGCGCCCGTGACGGATGGCAGCAGCGGGGTGAGGCTCCGTCCGCATCGGAGAGATTCGGCGGTTCCAGCCCCTATAAACCGCAATGCTTACCCGCAAACGGCAGCGGACCCCTTCTGGCGTCTGAATATCCACACGCTGTGCACCAGCTCCTTCTTCCTGCACGGCGGGCTCCGTTTTGCTTCGGTCGCGGCTCCACCACTGCCGCGACCGCCATCTTGACGCCTAAGCCGGCGCTTGCCTCAGGAGCGCGCCTGACACGTCGTCATCGTTAAACCGTGCACAGCTCACGGCAACATCCCATAATTGCAGGAAATGACGGCGCTTCATGAATATCTGGCCAGGTGACTTTCTTTTTTTTCTGGAACCATTTTTCTTGCATTTTTAATCGAATTCCAGCATTCTCCTCAGCTTTGGTGGCCATCTTGCACTTTTTGATGCTTTGTTCACATGTCACCTCTACTATTTACTTCATGTTGATCGGAATGCGACCGTTTCTTCTCAATTGCTCCTGACTCATCCCATAATTGCAGGAAATGACGGCGCTTCATGAATTTATGGCCAGGTGACTTTTTTTTTTTTTTTTTTCTCTCTTCTGGAATCATTTTATTTCATTTTTATTCGAATTCCAGCACTCTCCTCAGCTTTGGTGGTTATCTTGCATTTTCTATTGCTTTGTCACATGCCACCTCGGCTCTTCACTGCATGTTGATCGGAATGTGACCATTTTTTCTCAATTACTCCTGACTTGTGTAGGATTTCACCTCATCCATTCCTGTCATTGACTCTGCTGGGTTTTCCTCATTCTTGCGTTGCACAGTTGCTCTATCCACTCTTGGAGGTTTCTTTTTATTGTCGCTTCCATGGCGGAGGGTCCGGGCAAAACCCCTAAACGCAACTTCGTCAAAAACTCAAAGCTATTCACTGCGTTGGCTCAATTAGAAGCCCCTGCAAGCTCCTCCAGTTGCGACTCTTCTCTCAACATGGACGCCCTCCCCCAGCCTGGAGCGAAAATCACTCCTAAGAGGGTGAAACATAATCCTCCGTCGCCCCCAAAATCACCAACAGCTATTTCCATGGAACTCCTTCTTGAGGAAATACGAGCACTGCGCCCATTTATGGAGGAGACCAACTCAAAGCTGCAAGTTCTAACTGACAATTGGTCGTTAATGGATACCAGAGTTTCTCAGGTGGAAAAGACTGTATCCTCTCTCCAGGAAGCCGCTACCAAATCGGTACATATGGATGTGAGGCTCTCCACTCTCCAGAAGCAGGTGGAAGACCTTGAAAATAGGAATAGGCGCAATAACCTGCGTCTTTACGGCCTGAAAGAAGGTTGCGAGGGGAATGACGCCATTGCCTTCTTCAAATCCTTCTTGCCCAAGCTCCTCCATCTTCCTGAAGGTACTTCTCTTAACATTCAACGCGCACATAGGCTTGGTAGAGCTCCTTCCACTGCTTCTCCTGCGACAAAGCCAAGAGGTGTCATAATGTACTTTCTTGAGTATACCGATTTGCTGAAGGTTCTTTTTGCGGCTAAAGCAATGCCTCACTTGAAATGGTCGGACTCCACCTTGTATATTGCTCAAGATTACGCCAAAGCTACTGCCTCTCGTCGCAAAGAATTTCTCGACATGAGACCAGAACTGCGATCCATTGGCGCCAAATATGGACTTTTTCATCCTTGTTTATTCAAAGTTACTTATAATAATAAGACTATGACTTTCGAAGATCCTCTCCGACTACGCAGCTTCCTCAATTCCTGCGGTCCGGCTGATATGGAATTCTCTGGCCCTTCTTCTTCCTTCCCGCCATGACTTTGTTGCTAACATTTCCGGTCTTTCCTGCTGTTTATGATATTTTGTTGTTCCTCTAACGTTATGATATTTCTTCCACAGGTTCCTCAGTTATTACATGACCTTGTCGGTCTCAGTTTGTGCTGGCTATTTTTGTTCTCCAGTTGTTTAATCTACCGTTTTTCTTCTGTTATTTAGTCGTTTGCTTGTTTTAATTTCACTGTTTTCTTTTTCTCACAGATCATCTCCTTGTGTGCCGTCGTGTCTCTCCGATGGGATGTCCCGTGGCCCCGTTTGCTTGTCCTCCGTTGGTTGGCCTTTCCCCCCTCCTCACGTCTCTCGTCTCCACTCCTTCCCTTCTGTTTTCCTGTTCTTGAACATCCATCCCCCATCACTTATTGTAAGTACTACCCCATGTTTTTCTTATCGCAGTTTTTCCTCTCATGCTCCACCCTTTTAGTACTTCTCTGCCTGTTTTCTTCTGTATACTTTCCTACCTTCATTCCTTTTTTCACTCTTTTCCTTTTCGCATTTTTTGAGGCTTACCTTCACTTTTGCTCTGCACTTTCCCCTTTCATATTTTCTTAATGTCAGTTTGTATTGTCTCTTGGAACGTTAAAGGTTTACATTCGCCCATTAAGAGGCAAAAGATACTTTCACACTTAGCTAAACTTAATGTTGACATTGCCTTTTTACAGGAAACCCACTTAACTGACAGTGAGGCTGCTAAACTCCAAAGAGGTTGGGTGGGTACGGTTTTTTCTGCCCCTGGTGATGGCAAGAGAAATGGTGTTGTTTTGTTAATTCGTAAATCTTTTACTGATTCAGTGTTACAATCTGCCTTTGACCCTGAAGGCCGGTGGTTATTTGTCAAATTATCCTCTAAAGGTGTCCCTTTCTCCTTGCTTAATGTATATGCCCCCACAGGTGGTGATCCTATTTTTTGGAAAGCGTTTGCTTCCCGTATCACCGACTGCATAGATGACAATTTCATCCTCGCAGGTGATTGTAACCTACCATTGGACCCCTTTTTGGATAGACGCTCCAAATCTTCCTTTGTTCTTAATAAATCCCATAAACTTTTTAACCACGCTATTTCCCAACACAAATTAATTGATGCGTGGCGACTCTGCCATCCAACCGACGAAGAGTTTACATTTTATTCCCCGGTTCATCACTCCCAATCCCGTATTGATTATATATTTCTTTCCCACCATCTCTCCCAATCCCTTACCCAAGCGGAGATAGGTCCCATAGTTTTTTCTGATCACGCTCCTGTTCTGGTCAACATTGATTTTTTACCGAAATCCAATGGACCTAAAAGATGGCGCTTTAACAATACCCTACTCACTGATCCCAAATTTACCACCTCCTTTATTGAATTCACCAATGAATTTTTTGTTATTAATGATACCCCATCCATGCCTGCTCACACTGTCTGGGACGCCTTCAAGGCAGCTGCCAGGGATTTCATCCTCAGACATGTTGCAGCAAAACGTAAAATTGCTCGTCAGCGCACTAAAGACCTGCTGTCTCAGATTAAACTCCTAGAGCATTCCTACTATACTTCTCACTCTCCAGAGACTCTGACAGCTCTCGTCACTGCAAAAATGAATTATAACAAACAATCCACAGATGATGCTTCCCTGTACCTACTGAAATCCAGTTCAAAATTTTATGGTGGGAAAAATAAGGCGGGGAAAATTCTCGCCAATTATTTGAAAATCAAACAAAACAAGTTTAATGTGGAGTCTGTTTTTGATATTAATTCTGTACTGCAACATAAAGATGCTGACATCCTGGAGGTCTTTTCTCATTTCTACTCTGCACTTTATTCTTCTGGCACTCAACCCTCTACTCACTCTATTTCCACTTTCTTATCCAGCATTCGTCCTCCTTCCACCTTTCCTATTGATCTGACCTCCCTTGAAGCTCCCCTTACCATTCCCGAACTCCGCACTGCACTTCATTCACTTAAAAAGGATAAAGCTCCCGGCCCAGACGGCTTCACCGTCGAATTTTACCAACACTTTGCTAACCTTCTTCTACCCAAACTATTCCACCTTCTTAGCTCCTTCAAGACTAGCGATGCCTCCTCAGGTACTTTTTCGGATGCTTACATATGCATCATACCAAAGGAAGGCAAGGATCATCAACATTGCAAGAACTATAGACCGATTTCCCTTGTCAACATTGATTATAAAATTTATGCTAAATCTTTGGCCATCAGACTTGATCCTTTTCTCCCAGATCTCCTTGGTCCTGAACAATCGGGCTTTGTTAAGGGTCGTTTTATCTCCGACAATACCAGGCTCCTTTTTAATGTTTTATCTAAATCCCCACGCTTCAATGGTTCCTTAGCTGCTGTTGCTCTGGACGCCGAGAAGGCGTTCGATAGAGTAGAATGGTCCTTTCTTTTCTCCGTGTTAAAATGGTTTGGATTTGGCCCCAACTTCATTTCCCTTATTTCCCTCCTTTATGCGAACCCTAGAGCAGCGGTATGTGCTAATGGTCTCATCTCTTCCTTTTTCCGTCTCGGTAGAGGAGTTCGTCAAGGGTGTCCTCTCTCCCCATTTCTTTTTAACCTTGCCCTGGAACCTTTCTTATCCAGAATTCGTCAAAATCCGAACATTCATGGCTTCCCTCTTGCCCAATCGCAAGTTAAACTTGCTGCCTATGCGGATGACATTCTGCTTTTTCTTTCGAATCCGTCGGCTTCCATCCCCGCTTTCCTCGCTGAAGTTCATACTTATTCCCATCTATCCGGTTATAAGCTTAACAGTGACAAGTGCGAAATCCTCCCTCTCACCAAATTCACTTTTAAACCCGACTTTGCGGCGTCCACTTTTACTTGGAGTCCGGCTCATATCAAATATCTCGGTTTGTACATTACTCCTTCGGTCCCAGATACTGTTTCATTATGCCTTACTAAATGCTCTCAAAAATTATCTGACCTCACTTCTAGATGGCACCCCCTATACCTTTCTTGGTGGGGCCGACTCGACACTATTAAAATGATGCTGTCCCCAATTATACTCTACACCATTTCTAATTTACCGATTTCCATTCCTGCCAAATTTTTCACTAAAATAAATTCTATACTCTCTGTATTTTTATGGTCTGGTAAGAAACCGCGTATGTCCTTATCGCGTCTCCGCCTCCCCAAATCGGAGGGTGGGGTTAATTTCCCAAACTTTCCTGCTTATCATAAAGCCTTCCTCTTGAAACAGGCAGCCGTTTGGCTTACAGCCCCTGATGACCCTCTTCCTCTGTGGGCTGAACTAGAACGCCTTTCTCTTTCCCCCTTTACCTTTGCTGAGTACTTATCCTTCTCGCGCAAGCCCCGATTCCTGTCCAGTCCAATTCATAAACATACAGCGAAACTACTTTTAGCCAAGACTCCGGCCCCTCCCTCCTCTATTACAGAACTTCTAGCCACCACTATCTGGTATAATAATAGCATTCTTATCAAATTGAAACCCTTTTACTGGAAAACTTGGCGGCAGCGTGGTTTAATCTGGGTTTCCCAACTTTTCACTGGATCTACCTTCATCCCTTTTCCAACTCTTCGTCAACTCTTCTCTCTCCCTGCCTCCTTTGTTCATAAGTACACCCTACTCAAAAGTGCAGTTATGTCTGCCTATGACTCTCTCTCTACCTCTACTTCGACTACACCCCCTATCACTCCCGTCTCTTCTCTACACACTCAATTACGCTCTCACCCATCAGCATCTTCCATATACCATTCCTTTTACAATCCTCCTTCCCCTAGACCTAAATCCAAAGTTGAGGAGCAATGGGAATCTGATCTCGGTGTCTCGTGGCCCACTTCCATGTGGGACAAAATATGGACCAAGCTACGCAAATCTTCCAGAGCAGCCTCTCTCACGCAAACCCTTTTTTTCCTCTACAACCGACTTCTTTACACGCCATCCCTCCTCCACAAACGTTTCCCCCTGACCCCCGACGTCTGCTGGTCTTGCTCTAACCCCAATGCCTCACTCTTTCATATACTTTTCACTTGTCCTCCCACGCATGCTTTCTGGACTAAAGTCTGGAATCAAATTAACTCTATCTTTCATACCTCCATCCCCTTTTCTATCGTTGACATTTTCCTTGGTTCACTTTCCTCTTCTTGGATTGATGTTGATGCAAATGTTCATATTGTTGATTTATTATTGGCTGTTGCGTTCCAGCAAATTACTGTTAATTGGAAAGACTCCAAGGGCATTACTTTTAAAGCTTGGTGGTTTAATGTATGTTACAACCATAGACTGGACACTGCATTTGTTCACCCCATCTCCCTGGCTCCGAAAAGACTTGCATTATGGCTCCCAGTTACCCTTTACCTAGATGCATGTGCCCAACGCTCCATTCATATATCCCCAGTTCAACAAGAAGTTTCGAAACCCCCTTGAGCTCCCTTGAATAACCTTTTGTTCCTTCTTATTCATTACTGATTATTTATTTGCATATTTGTGCATTGCCTCTAATGTTATATAAATTCAATGATTATACTTTTAAAGTTTTAGCCTCATGGTTATCTCTCTGTATTTTTCTCCCTTCTCTCCTCCCTTTGCTTTTTGTCCCTCCCCTCATTTTATTTCCTCACACTTCTTATAATGCTCTCAGTTAATATTCATGCTATTCTTATAGTTTTTTCTTTGTATATTATGTTGTATATTATGTTGCCATTATTCAATTATTTTAATAAACTTTTCTTTGAACTAAAAAAGAAATGGATAAAGTATGTGAGTCCTCACGGCAGCAATAAATGGCAGAAGAGAAAGTGCATTATGGGTAAGGTCTGGTAGAGGATTGTGCTAAAATGTGGGACACCATGATTAAAAAGCATCTTTCGTCCAACCCTGCAAACATGGAGCTGCTCATCACCAGCTATGGTGGCTGAGTCCATGGATGGCTTTACCACCAGTGCTTTAATTGGGCCGGGTCCTCCCGGTGTTAAGAACTGTCAGATCTAAAAAAACAGGTGCTGAGACCGGGGTGGTGGGGGGAATATCCGCAGTGGGGCTGGAGGGGTAAAGGGCAGAGCACAGGTACAGGGTCTAAAATGAACAGGTCTCAAGTGATAAAGCAGCTGCATGGGTAGCTACTGACAAGAATTGCCATCTTCTAGATATTTTCTCAGCCCTACAATAAATAAATGTAAGTATTTAACAAATAGATGTATTTGACGTTTGTAATGGGATGGTATAGTTATTTCACAGTGTCATAATTACAGAACTGAAGCATTTTCACTATTATATGCCACAAAGTCATTCTTGTCACTAATTCGTCTTTTGCTGATAACAAACATTGATAAAGCCAATACACTAGGCTAGTTTTAAGTGCATGCCAGTTGTTCTATTATATATCTGGATGCAATAACAGAAAGAGACAGCATAATACCAGCCAGACAGCGAGATTGTTATCTTATATGTTTGAGATACTCTCTTTATTACATCGGCTATTCCCCTTTGAGAGACCTCCCAGCTTTTTCAAACACGCAAACCCCAGTTTAACCTGTGCTCAACACTTAGTGAGTTGGCTTTGGAGATGTAGGAGAAGGTGCAAGGGTGAATTATACACCACATGCCGGGCAGCAGATTTGTGTTTCCCAAATGACTGCTTCGAAGAATGAGGCTACTTGGGAAGAGGAACTAATAAGGAATCCTCTCAAGAGACCCACTGACTTCCAAAGCTCACACACCTCACCCAGCGTATTTGTGCCAGACATACCATTAGAGATCAGTGAAGCAAGCTAGGCATTCTTCTATTAAGCTTGAGACCTGATAAATCAACAAGGACAGGCACTTATTGATTGATAGTCACTTACAATCGTTTGCAGCTAGACTGATGACATGAAACACGCCTAGCTGAAGCACAGAGAAGGCTGAACCTCTAGAGCAGTAAGTGACCTCTAAATAGGCGGGTAACTGGAGCTCCCCATCTGCGTCTATTATTGGCAAATGTTTCTTTTCACTTTCTACTACATAGGCTCTTGCTTGAAAATAATACTTAAACAGCCAACAAGAACACAAAGCCACTGTGGTGGATCACCATTAGCGCAATAAAATATGTATTGAAAGAGGCACAATCTGGCTCTGGGGTTCATACTTTCTTTTAGCATGTACACCATTCACACTCAAATATTGACCATGTATTCACATATGTTGTGTATCCTACCTGGAAAAGGGCTAAGTCAGTACCTCAGTGGCTGAATCTAATATTTCTTTAGCACCAAAGCAAAGCACTGAAGTAGAGGACTGGTCTTTTTACACTTATGATGCTTTATTGAACAATGATGTTTGCAATAGTAGAATTAGTGGTGCATTTTGAAGTGGACCCAGAGCAGTCCAGTGTGAGCTAAAATAAGCAAATGATCAAAATATTGGTAGATATACCCATTTCCTTGAAGAAGTGAAAGAGAAAGAGATTGCAGTGGTATTGATAAAATTGGGCATAGAAAAACTATTCTGCTTTCCGGCTCCTGTAGTTATAGAGAAATCCTTAACTGGAAACATTTTAAAATTATGTTAATATAATTTGAAGAGGATAACAGCGAATGTACTACCTCATATCAACAAGAAAAATATTGCTCGACAATAACATCGATAGTCAAACTATAGACACCTATAATACTGACACCCCTATAAAACAACAAAAATATTGAATCCAAAATATCGTCCTACAAAATATATAATGTTGAAAACTATCTAAAGCAATGATCTAGATTACATTATATTGCTTTTTAAATGAACAATTAAAATAGCAAAAATATTGAATATCAAAATATAGTGTAAAAATATAGAATATATATTTTGAAGAAACGAAATGTATTAAGGTTGATTTTGAATGTACAAATGTTGGAATATATTTTACAAATATATGTTGTATTGTAATAATTTATCATTTAAGTAACTTTAACAAATATTGATTAGGTGTACCTTTAAAATGGTTATAAATTCTAAATCAAAAAATATTTAAATTATAAAACATAAATCAACAAATTAAAATAATTTTTTGAAACACCGATTTATCTTAAAATAAAATTTAAATGTAATATCTACTGAAAAAAATATTTTCTAAATGCTAAAAATGTCAAACCTTTACAGCCACTCATTTTACTTTCACTGCATCATTTCTCGGGGGCATATGACAGCCCCCTGAGCACTAATTGTGATGGTTTCTGCCCAGTGGATCCCTAGGAGAGTGACCCCCAAGCAGGGACACACTAGCCAGGCACCGGTTATTTTGTGGAAGTGGACCCTTAGGCAAAGGCTTGTGCTCCTCCTGACTGCCTCGAAAGTTCAGTCTATCTACCACCTCTGTGAGGCATATTGGAGGTTTGCCCCAATCTGCCTCATCCGGGGGGGGCAGAAAGCCCACAAGTCTCCAGAGGATTCAAAATGGCACCAAAACAAACAAAAAGAGTGGGTAGCTTACCTTTTGGCATCGAGCCATGACCCCGCCCCAGAAGGGGCAATTCTTTCTTTCTGCTATGCTGGGGCCAGATAAGAAATTTGTCCCAATCGGAGAAGTTTCCCAAATATGCTCATGGGGGTAGAAAGCCCTCTAGACACCGGGGATTTTACATTTGGGGAAAATGAAAGGGGTCCATGCATTGCACTCTGGAATTGGCCATACCCACCCCAAAAGGGACAAGCCAGTCTTTCTGTCCCCCTCAGGGGCAGAGAGGAGGTTTGCCCCCGATTTGGCCATGGGGGCATATAGTCCATTGTATGGCAGGAATATTTTTTTAAATAAAATAATGACATCGTGCACCACCCTCGCCGCTAAAGCCTCAATAGACTTTGATTCTTTTGGGTGTTGTTTTTACATATGGACCAGGAGAGTGGTGCTAAATCCTACTATATTCCCTCTTGCTCTGCTGAATGGCTGTGCTTTTGGGTGTAGGGTATGCCACCACCCATGAAAACGCCACCCTCGAATACCCTTGGTGTCTAGTTTCCAAAAATGTCTGTGGTTGGTAGGTTTCCATGGGTGGTGGCTGATCACTGCTCCTCAATACCGCAGCTGCCCACATTGCTGATCTCTCCACGTAGCGCTTAAGGGCTTTAGGTGTTGCAGTCTCTTGCCCCACCCACACAAGTGGGGTACCACTTTTATCGAGAGACATGTGGGTTCTCTGGGTGGTACAAAACTTTCCCACACAGAAATGTGAGGAAGATGTATCTTTTTAGTCAAAGTTTGAGGTTTGCCAGGCATTCATCGTAAGACAACCTGGTGAAAGTCATGCAAGTGTCCCCACCCCGGATTCCTCCTTGATGTCCGGTTCTCACAAATGTACAGGTTTGTTAGGTTTCCCTAGCTGCCGGTGGGGCTATGGTCCATTTCACAGCCACCCAGTATGATACAGCATACCATGTGGCTGGGAATCTCCAGATGGCCTCCACAAAACTTCCATCAGAAATTAAAGACGTACCAGACACACAGGCGAATGCAGCTGAGACAGACAATCCTCCCCAGAAGGGGTGGATGATGACCCATTCGGAGGTGGAGACGGCAAGTGCGTGAGGAGCGCAGCAAAAATGAGAAGTGGAAACAAAGACTGCTGAGGAGAGAAATCCTACCAACGATGGTGGCACTAACCAAAGGAGGGAAGCAGGAGGAAGATCGAGAAGAGGGAACCAAAGAAGACACAGAGACACCACCTAGAGGCAATGCTTGTGTATCCCAGGAGGGAGAGAATGCTGCAATACCCCTTGCTGCGGTCCAGGAGGGCCGCGGCCTCAGGCAAGTTCCACTCCTTTGTTTCTTCTGGACATTGTCGGGGAGTCAGGAAAAAGTTACTCACACAAACACCTGATTAAAAAGGGCACTTTTCCCCCCTCTGTTCTTTTCACAACTGGTGACGGCATGGTGACAGGTATTTAAGCTACTGGCTATTAGGGGCGGCTCCCCCGCTATGGCAAAGGAGCGTCGCCCCACTGCTTTCTCATAGTGCAAGAAGCAGAAACATAAAATGGTAATACATTTTAGTTATTACCATTTTATATTTGCATTGTGGGTGTGCGGATGGGCAGGTGAGCGGGGCCACTCTGCTATCCGAGCAGGGCAGGGAAACAGTGCTGTGCCCACTCCTGAGTGCACATAGACTGTTTAGTCAGCCCTCTCGGGCCGGCCAAACCAGTCATGCACACACTGCCCTTCTCCATGCAACTGCAATGCAGCCTGCATGGAGAACATGCCTACCCTACAAGTCTTTGGCTACGCGCCATCCCCACCAATCACAGCGCTGCATGCAGTGCTGTGATTGGCTTAGGGGAGGGAGCCTGGCTGCATGCTTCCTGTTCCTGTTGGAGATAGGAGAGCTGGAGAACAGGAGCCGAGAAGACGTGGGACCCGACCTGAAGGTAAGTTTATTTTTTTTAATTTATATTAAACCCCCTTCCACATGCCCTTCCTGAACTACCAGCCCCCGCTTGCCCGCCCCTCCACCCGCAAGCCATGCCGACCATGACTGCCGGCTATACATGCCTGAGGACTGACCTATTTTTTTCCTTTTTTATTGTGTTTATTTGGTTGTTTTATTTACTCTGAGGGACGGACACATCCTAGAGGAGACATGGATTCAGACTAGGGACCAGGCAAGAGTACCTCCATGATTGGAAGTGAAATTGATTGATCAGAATGACATATATATTTTTTTTTTGTTGGTTGTTTGTAAAGTTTGCGAAGAACCCCCTCTAGGTAAACACTAAGAAATAAAACAGTGGAGAAGCTAATAAAGGTTTGGCAATTCTTAGAGACCCTTGACTTTACATACTAGTAGAGATAGTTATTTCCCTTTATAGGTCAAAGGAACGATCAGATCCACATTAGAAAAAAGGGTCAGTTGTCATTGGTAAATGCTATGTGTCCACGTTGTGCTTTGGTACCTTTCCTATCACAAGCACTATGCCTACCCACACAAGTGAGGTACCATTTTTATCAGAAGGCTTGGAGAAATGCTGGGCGGTATGAATTTTGTGACTCCCCACAGAATCAAAGAAGATTTTCTCACAGAAATGTTTGGAAGGGCTTCTTGGTAGGAAAACATGGTCAAAGTCAAGCATGTCACCCCAGCCTGGATTCTCTGGGTGTCTAGCTTTCAAAATTGTGAAGTTTGCTAGGTGTCCCTGGGTGCTGCCTGAGCCATGGCCCAAAATCCCTAGCGTCCTGCATTGCAAAAAATGATAAATATTCAGTGGAATCATGTGATATGTCCATGCTGTATTTTTAGCCCTTTCTTGTCATGGACATTAGGCCTACCCACACAAGTGAGGTGCTATTTTTATAGGGGGTCTTGGGGGACTACTGGGTGGAAGGACCAGAAGTTTTCCTCACAGAAATGTGAGGACAATGTGTAATTTTGTCAAAGTTTGAGATTTGCAAGGGCTTCTGGGTAGGAAAACCTGGCGAAAGTCACCCAAATTCCCCCACTCTGGGTTAAACTGGATGTTTAGTTTTAAATGTGCAGGTTTGTTAGGTTTCCTGAGGTGCTGACTGAGCTAAGGTCCAAAATTCACAGCTACCCACATTTAAACAAAGTGGCAGTTTTCAGTGGAAAATGTGGTGTCCATGTTTTGTTTTGGGCCCTTTCCTTTCACAAGTAATAGGCATACCCACACAGGTGAGGTACCATTTTTTTGGGGAGACATGTGGTAACACAGAATGAATGAACGAAGAGCCATTTATAAAGTGTGCAGCTGCTTCACATGGAAGCATCCCGGCGCTCTTAGCCAGAGGAGATCGGATAGACATAAAATTATGAGTAGGCTGCCCTAAAAAGATGGGCTTTCAGCTGTGTTTTAGAAACTTGTTCCAAATCAAGAAGTTTTAGCCAGAGAATTCCACAAATTTGCTGCCAAAAAGGAATAGGATCTACCACCAAATCTAACTTTGTACATTCTTAGAATGCAGACCAATCCTTGATTTGAAGAACGAAGAGGCCTCATTGAGGTGTATGTCTTGAATCTTCTCTCTATATACCAGTAACCTTTGTGGTGCAATGCTCTGGAAAGAATTAGCATGGCCTAAAAGATTATACTTTGCCTAATTGAAAACCAATGCAGCTTCCTAACTTTCTTCAATGTGGATTGATTTGTAGGGCAATTCAAAACCAGTGTGGCAGCAGCATTTTGCACTAACTGAAGTTAATTGAGCAATCAGTTTGGTAATCCTAACTAGAGCGTGTTTGCAGAGTCCGGCATAGAAGTAACCACGTGTGTGAGCTCAGGGAGTAAAATCAGTGTCTTTTTTAAAGCTATGAGCATTGCAAAACAGGGTACAGTAATGGTCCTAATTTGGGGGTTTAAACAAAATATCTTTATCAGAGTGTTTCCCCAGATTTCTTGCTTCTGGTTTACGATTTGGTGGGATGCAACAATGTTTAGACCATAATGTTTTAAAATCAAGGAGAGTTGCAACTCTAAACACCAAACATCAAGGTCCACCTTGCGAGCTCAGCATGGCATAGTTACTCTGGAGTAACGTAAAACAGCACAAGTTTCTGCCCTGGGTCACTCAGCCCTGGGAGGGCGTTCCATGGGTGGAGCGTGGGTGTTCCCACATATCCACCCATGGTTTTTTATGCATTCCCAGATTTACTAACATAAATAAACATGGGAATAGTACACCTTCCCAGGGTAGGTGTAACAAGGAGAAATATGATTATTATTAAGAATGGCGTTAAAGACCTGGCTATACACTTTATTGGCTGTTTGTCTTCCTTGTCTCCTATCTGTTGATTGACCCCTCGATTGGGTGGACTACTGTGCTTTGACTATAGTGCCTTGATGCCTTTGGGCATTTGTTGTGCTGTATACATTTTAAACCAAATCATTTCCCCTTGTTTGTTCCTCATTCTACATGTGCTGAGTTCTGAAGCATACATAGAAAGAGGAGAAAGCCTCAGAGGATTGTTTTTGTGCAGGAAAGTGCACATTCTTACACTAAAACAATCATGCCTGCTACACAGGCTGTGTTGTTGCTTGGCAGCCACTAGTGTGCCAGTGCAGGGAGAGACCAGGAATGTGCCATATCTTAGTAGATATGATGCATTCCTTCCCTCTCTATTTGACGTAGGGCGGCCCAGCAAATGTTAGTAAATCTGTGCCCAAAATTTCAGATTTATCTAAATAAAGTTTTAGAAAACTGAGCTTCATCCAACTGTCTACTACAGTAATCTAGTCTGGGTGTCATCTGCCAATTGAGGGCCCATTTTTTCACTGCTCTCCCCATCAGGGCCAAATTAATTTTCAAAAATACCCTCTGAATCACATGCGAATATGACTAACTATAATTCAGAGACGTACAAGTAACCACTAATCCTAAACTCTGTATCTGGTGTACATTTCAGAAATACATAGATTTTCTTAATACCCATTTTTCGCTCTTTATATTTTACCATATGAATTGCTCGTTACTCGGTACACAATGAAAAATCCTTGTAAGGTGCAGCTCAGTTATTGGCTCTGGGTAGCTCGGGTTCTTGAAGATCCTACAAACCCTATATAGCCTCTCTACCAGAAGAGTCTTGCAGACATATTGGTGTACTGCTTTTGTGAATCGACCTTCAGCCATTATGACAGGAAGTTACAGATTAAAACTTTGACACAAATGGCTGTTTTTTTCTTCCTAATTTTCAAAGAATTCTAATTTCAACTTTTAGTTTTTTGGGGAAAATGTGAGGGATCTACAGAAATTACACCTTGCTGAATTCAGAATGTTGTCTACTTTTCAGAAATCTATAGCTTACCTGGATCACCCATGGGTTTCACACCGGTTTTCATCACAAACTGGAAGACAGTTGAAAGTAAAAGAATTCAGAAAAATTATCTACTTCTTAGAAAAATGCCAAACCTGTGGTAATTTTTTTTCCAGATACCGCTATACAGCTCTGCATGTTCTTGAAAACTGGGAAGATGGTGACTTTAGCACAGCAAACCTTTTGTTGAAGGCATTTTTAGACCAAAAACAGACACTTTATTGTGGAGTACTTTTTGCTATTTTCCCTAAAAGACTCACAATTTAGGTATATTTTGCCTATTTTGTCAGTTTCCTACAGGGGAATACAAAAACCCTGGGTACCGTTAGAAATCCCACAATGTAGAGGAAAAAAGAGCACTCATTTAGGGTGGATACCTTATGTGGAAAAAAGTTATGGAGGCTTATGCAAAAACTACCCCAAAGAGTCAAAAAATGGCTCAGCACTAGGGTGTAAAAGCCTGAGCACTTAAGGGGGTTAAAGGGATGAAATGGAAAACATGTATGCAAATAAATATTAATGGAAGAGACAAATACCAGAAATGTTTTACTTATTAAAGTTAACAAAATAACAAATACTATTATTCAAAAAGCAAATCCTACAAATGTAATATATAAATATAATAAAATGAATACATGTAATAATATCTGGCAGATGAATTCACAATAACACTAGATTTTAATTCACAAAATTCAGTTTTTAATTAAAAACGATTATTTGTTTCCTTAAGAAAAAGTTTTAAAAAATGAAGATCAATTTTCTTAAACAAAACAAAGTCATGTTAATTTTTTTTAGCCAAAAGAATTTACTGAAATATTATTTAAAATTTAATTTTGTACACTACTCATCCAAATGATCTATAAAATGAACAACCTGAAGAACATTAAAATAATAAAGGTAATTAAAATGAAAAAATATTACCATAAAAAATAAAATAAAAACACAAAATGAAACAATTCAAAACTTTTTTTTAAAACGAATATTATAAATGATACAGTATTAACAAAGAGAAAAGGAAATTGATACTAAAACACAACATTTTTAAAGTAATAAATATTTAATATATCAATTTTATTTTAACAAAAGTAAAACAATAATCTTGCAATTCATTTTTAAAACTCCAATGTTATGATACCCGCTATATTTTGACTTTGATATTAAGTACCATTGATATTCTGCAATTGATGTTAAGCAACCCTACCATAAGAGCTTACAGGCTTCACAGCAAAAGACTCCAATAGTTATATAGAAACAATAATGATAGCATCATTGCATGTCAATTAAAGAATGAATCACAGTGGATTTTTGCAGCTACAGTGACTAGAGGTGGAGCGATCTTATTTGCTCTCATGAAAACAAGCAATGTGTTTGAATTGTGTATAACCATGGTACAATTTTTGTACAGTTATATCACCTAGGGAGATGTGCTTTGGATCCTGACAAAACATGTCAAGGGGACTGTGAGATGATCTAAGTAGTAGTGAGATCATTCGGCCAATAAAGTTGTTATAGAGAAACAAAGTCCCTCATCCACAGGGATACAATGCATTTCATAAATAAAGCCCAATATACTGAGCTGACATTATCGAAAATTTCACAGAAACTCTCCAGGCAGGCATGTTACCAAAAACTTCTAGCAAACAGTAAATGACTTGTTTGGAAAACACGTAAAAATGATAGAGGCCTTCTCCACCTCATTATGCACATTCATGGCTGGAAGCACGCCAAAATCAACGCCCTCCTCAAGAAGCCCAAGGCGGACCCCAAGGAGCTCAAGAACTTCCGGCCCATCTCCCTGCTCCAATTTGCCCGCCACCTCGAAGACAACAGCATCTTGGACTCGTCCCAGTCCGGATTCAGACGAAACCACAGCACCGAGACAGCCCTCATCGCCGCCACAGACAACATCAGGTGCCAACTAGACAACGGCGAAACATCAGCCCTCATCCTCCTGGACCTGTCAGCCGCCTTCGACACGGTCTGCCATCGCAATCTAAAGACACGCCTCCAAGAAGCCGGAATCCAAGAAAAGGCCATTGACTGGACCACGTCCTTCCTCTCCGGCAGAACCCAGAGCATCCGCCTCTCACCCTTCCGATTCGAAGCCACCGACATCATCTGCAGCGTCCCCCAGGGCTCATCCCTCAGCCCGACGCTGTTCAATGTCTACGAGGCCCCCCTCACACAAGTGGCCCACCATCACGACCTCAACATCATCTCCTATGCTAACGACACACAGCTCATCCTCTCCTTCACCAAGGACCCACACACCACCAAAAGAAACCTCCACGAGGGAATGAAGGCCGTCGCCGACTGGATGAGGAGCAGCCGTCTGAAACTGATCTCGGACAAGACGGAGATCCTCATCCTCGGACACATCCCCTCAGCCTGGGACGACTCCTGGTGGCCGACCACATTGGGAACAGCACCGACACCCATCAACCATGCACGCAATCTAGGATTCATCCTCAGCTCTTCCATCTCCATGTCTAAGCAGGTTAACGCCATCTCCTCCTCCTGCTACAACACCCTCCGCACGCTCTGCAGGATCTACAAGTGGATCCCGACTGAAACAAGAAGAACGGTGACACAGGCCCTCGTCAGAAGCAGACTGGACTATGGCAACACACTCTATGCAGGAATCCCAGCCAAACACCTACGACGAATCCAACGCATCCAAAACGCCTCCGCCCGACTGATCATCAACGTCCCCCGCCACAGCCACATCACCCCGAACCTGAGAGACCTACACTGGCTCACCGTCGACAAGAGGATCACCTTCAAGCTCCTCACCCACGCACACAAAGCACTCCACAACGCCGGGCCAGCCTACCTGAACAGCAGACTCAGCTTCTACACCCCCACCCGCCAGCTCCGCTCCACCAGCCTCGGCCTCGCCTCTGTCCCCCGCATCCAACGAACGACCTCTGGCGGCAGATCCTTCTCCTACCTCGCCGCCAAGACCTTGAACACCCTCCCTACCCACCTACGGCAGACCCCAGTACTCGCCTTCAGAAGACTCCTCAAGACCTGGCTCCTCGAGCAGTAGCGGCACCCCCCTCCCCTCAGTGCCTTGAGACCTTCACGGGTAAGTAGCACGCTTTACAAGTACTCTGATTGATTGATAGATGGAACTAATGGGATAATGTTAATATATGCTCTGTCCATTCAGGGTAATGTCTATCCTTTGTTATAGTTGAGAAGTATAATTTTTAAGTACTTTAATCAGGGTGAATCAGGGTGAATTCATTAACAGATCTAACATTTGCAGTTTATGGGAAAGGTAAAATAGATTTTTTCAGGTCATATGTATTAATTATAAGAGAAACAGCACTCTTTGTATACACTGGTGTTTATATTATTCATGATGTATGCTGTAGTGAGGGTTTTAGAAGAATCAGATTTGTAAATGTGAAATAATTAGGAGAACGCTACATTGCAGGTAAGGAGATTGAGATTATGGGTATTGAAGTATAGCTATTGATGCAATACGGACACTAATCCAGCTTCGATTTACCTTGAGTGGAGTCCAGCACACCCTCCCCAGGGTTGTTACATGGGAAAGAAGTTATTTATTGCTTAAAATTACAAGGTAAGCCAGCGTTGTCAGTGGTTTTTCAGATGCTTGTGCAGCTTGTACCGAGACATTCACCCAGTTGGGAGAAACAAAGCCTAAGCTGCTTTTTATTCTATTACTCTATTGTATTATGTCAGACTGTATCCCCAGAAACTGAGCACTTTAACCTGCAGTGGCTTCAAAGGGTATATGGCTGGACATTGATGTTACTGGGTGTTCCTAATCCCTATCACTTCTTAGAGTAAGCCTTTACTGATGGTCCTAGCTACCTTGAGAAATTCAAGTGCCCAAAGCGAGTGACTTTCTTACCCAATCGAATTGCAACAGTAGTGTGGACCTGGAACAACACAGGTAAAGGACAATACTGCCTGGTAAACTCTTGACTGCTCTCAGATCACAAAAGGTCTGCTGTTAGACCTGGCATCTTTTGGCGTTCTTCCCCAGGCTTTTTGCTTTCTTACCTCCCAGTTTTGACTCTGTTTTTGCTGGTTTTCTGTCTCTGCTCACTTTTGCATTGCTGTTCACTGATAAAGTGCAAGTGCTCCTGTTGTAAATTATGTTATGGATTGGTGTTTCCATGATTGGCATATTTGGTTTACTAGTAAGTCCCTAGTAAAGTGCACTGAGAGTGCCAGGGCCTGTAAATCAAATGCTGCTAGTAAGCCTGCATCACTGATTGTGCCACCCACCCAAGCAGACCTGAAAAGGGGTCTCAGACCTACCACGCAGTGTCCACATGCAGTTTGTAACTGCCATGTCGACCTGGCAAGTGCACCCACTTGCCAGGCCCTAATCTTCCCTTTTTCTTACATGTAAGTGACCTCTAAGGTTGGCCCAATGTGCCCCTGTGGGCAAGGTGCTGTGTATGTAAAAGGCAGGACACGTACTGGTGTGTGTGACATATCCTGGTGGTGAATTACATTCTATCTTGTTTTTCACCACTGCAAGGTTATCTGTCTTATAGGATAGTATGGGAGGTTGTTTATAACATCTTATAAGCATATCTTCTTATTGGGACAAGATAAGGAAATGGAGTTTGATATGCCTGGACTCAGAAGGTAAAAATGCATCTTTTAGTAACAGGGATGTTTATGTACTGTGTTTGAAAATATCACTTTTAGAAAGTATGTATTTTTTTTGCTTAGCCATCCTGTGTGCCTCTGCTAGTTTTGTGGATTTACTTTCTGGCATTGGAGTGGCAGGGGCTAGGGATGTGCATTCACTGTAGACAGCCACTCTGGGTTGAGGTGTGTCCTACCTTCCCTGAATGAGTCATGGCTGGGCTGAATAGACCTGGGCTGCACTTAGAGTAGTGGGAGGAAATTTCCTTGCACCTAAATGGGCCTGGTCTGCCTTACACAATGCTGTCTCCACCACCTGCTGGGAAGCTGGGCCATAGAGGACGGAACTGGTTTGGACTGAGCCCAGAGTCTCTCTGTCTGAGAGAACAAAGAGAAACTGAGTATAAATATGTGGGCCCAAACCCCAGAACTTTAGAACTCACTGGAATCAAGGAACCTGCCAAGAAGAAGAGCTGGAACAGTTACCAGGAGGAGTACTGCCCTTTTGCTGTGTTGTTGCTTTGTTGGGGTTGACCTGCAGTTGCTGCTTCTGCCTCGGACAGTGAAAGGACTGGAATGAACTGTCTTTACTTCTGCTGAGTATCTCCAAGGGCTTGAAGTAGACCTTGCCTCCTGTTCTGAAGTTTCAGTGACTGCAAAGACTTCACCAACCTGTGGGAACTGCTTCTGGAACTGTTGTTTCAGTTGCTACAGAGGAGTGAAAAGCAGCAGGCTCCGTCGCTGGTTCCGTGTCCTGAAGGCAATGCAGAGGGCACTGCCGCATCTCACACCACAACCCTGGTCTCACCGGTGACGATGACTGAGGCCACTGAGCCACTGCTTGCACAGTGGCCTATGGGCACCTCACTCTGCACCGCCTCACTTCACTTCGCCACCCTGCTCTCACCGACACCATCGCTGCCTGCTGACTTCGACACCCGTGACTGGATCGTGGCTGGGGGAACCGCTTGTAAGTTTCACGATGCACTGCCTCGTCCCACAGAGCACTCTGGTCCAACCGACTCCAGCACCCACAAACCGATTCTGTCACTTGCACTGTGACCTGTCAGCACCACAACGAATGAGCACTGCCTTATTCCGCTTCATAGCATTGGTCTCACCGATGCAGCTGGACGACTGTCACAGAGCTGCTGCCTGCACCATGCCGTGAGGGTACCGCCTGCTGTACTGCTTCACTTCCCATTGCAACTGCGGCGGTTGCCATGACCGGCTCACCCCAACGTTTCGGATGCAAAGCAAAAGGTACTGTTTATGAGTCTGCCGAAACCCCAACCAACACAGTCAGACGGAACTATTGGATTCTGTTATTTTCAGTTTCGCTGTAGCCCCAGACAGAGCTACCGACTCGTAAGAACTGTGTTTTTGAGATAATTCTGAAAAGTATATATTTTTAAGTACTGTATGTTAGACATTTATAATTTTGGTATTGTTTTAGATATATACAAATATTTGATATTTTTCTAAACTGGTGCGGTGTACTGTTTGTAGTGTTTTCACTGTATTACTGTTGGTTATGTGAAAATGCTTTACACACTGCCTCGGAGATAAATCTTCATTGTGCCAAGCTACCAAGAGGGTGAGCAGGGGTTATTTTAGGAGTGTAACACTGACTAGGAAGAAGGGTCCCTACTTGGCCAAAGGTGCAAACCATTGCCAACTAGAGACCCCCATTTCAAACATCTGCCTTCATATTTCCATTACCTGCTCACACGACCCTTCATAAAGCATGCCATTCATGAGTTCCTGCTGAGATGCATCAATAAATGTGGTTACTTTAATTCAGCACATTGCTGTCAATGACTTGTTTCATGTTCGCTGTGTGCCAATTTTGCTAGTAATAAAAAGACAGTGCTATTGTACTGTCAAGTGCGAATAGGCATCTTATGTGATGCATACTTTATTAAGGATTAGTAGAAGCTCAGATTTCATACAGTTGTTTTGTCTCTTTGTCAATCGGTTGTTGAGCATCATCTTCTTTCAGTCTAGGCAGTGGCATCACTAGGGGGGTGCGGGGGGTGCGGACCGTACCGGGTGTCACCCCATCTGGGGGTGACACCAATCTTGTTAGTTAGCTGCTGCCTGGCCACTGCACTGACTACACTGGCTTCCTGCTTTAGACAGCGCGCCACGCACGCACCGCACCGCGATCATGTATGCGTGATGATCATCACTGGTGTCTGGTGGTGCGATGCGGATGCGCGCGGCGTACCCACTGGACAAGCTGGCACTGGCAGTCACTCTGGCAGAACTGAATTGCACGCGTCGCCGACTACCGCTATTCGAATCAGTACTACGATTGGGTCCCAGGGCCGTCAATCTTAGCGCTACTACCAATGACGGCTCTGGGACAGCCCCCGCGGTTGTGCGCACTTAGCCTCTGACGCGTCACGGCGGTTACGCGCCCGCCAGGGAGAGTGCGTGCGCGGTGGTGCGTCGTAAGAATAAAGAAGAAATTAATACCGACGCGACGACAACGACCCCACCGGTCCGGCACTATCTTTTGTGTCTCCCCTTCAAATTGGAACGGTGAGAGAGACTAGAGAGAAATATTACTGATAATTTTATAATATATATGAATACTGCATACATGTCCATGAAGTAAGTAAGTAAAAAATGTGGCAGTGCAGTGGCACACAAATAAACTGATGATCAGATTCAGTACAGTACATGCTTTCAGTTTTTTAATGTTCAATGTGCACGCTGGATGTGGAATCACTATATACTAACATCCCCCAATATGAATCCCTTCGTGTGATTGAAGGGGTGTTAGAGACACGGACACGCCCACATAATGTCCCATCTAACTTTATCCTCCAGTTACTGGAAATTTGCCTGACGAAGAACTTTTTCCTTTTCGAAGGACAGTTTTATGGCCAGGTTAGGGGTACCTCCATGGGCGCAATTTTTGCCCCTAACCTGGCTATTCTGTACATGGACTACTTGGAGACCAACAACATTCTGAATGCGTCCAATCCTTTCCACAATGGCATCACAATGTGGAAACGCTACATTGACGACATTTTTTTACTATGGACTGAATCACTTGATAACCTCACATCTTTCCAACACTGGCTTAACAACAATAGTGGAGGCCTCAAATATACCTTATCGACTAGTAAGGATTCTATCCCATTCTTAGACCTAGAAATAAGACACACTGAAGGTCGGCTCACCACCACCCTACACCGAAAACCCACTGAACGCAACACTCTCTTAGAGTACACTAGCCATCACCCGAGAGCCTTGCGTGATTCCCTGCCTTTCTCCCAGTTTCTACGCATTAGGCGCAACTGCTATTTCAAAGAGGATTATTTCACTGAAGCAAAAACTCTCAGCCGCAAACTCAGAAATAGAGGCTACCCTCGCAAGTTAGTGCGCCGCTCTCTGAAAAGGGCCTGGTATTGCCCAAGGGAAACCCTTTTGGAACCAAAGGAGAAAAAAGATCAAAATAAACTCATATGTGTCACCACATTTTCCCCAGCTTCCAATGCAATCAGAAAGAGTGTGCTCAAACATTGGCCAGTTCTTAACGCAGGGCAATTGATAATAGAACGTCCAATGTTTGCTTTTAAACGAGCCAAGAACATTAAAGACCACTTAGTAAGAGCATCTCTGCCTATACAACCCCTAAAAACTACTATAAATGATGCATGGGGTCTCCCACCGTTAACAGGCCATTCAAAATGTGGGAATTGCATTTATTGTGACTCTACCATTGAAGGAAAGTCTTTTGAATATGGCACTATTAAATTTGACCGCAGATACTTTTCCAACTGTAACTCTGCGAATTTGGTATATGCAATTCTCTGTCCCTGCATGCTTATCTATATAGGGCAGACGAGTCCAAAAGTAAAACTAAGAATCGGCCAACATCGAAGCAGGATCCGGTGTAACACAGCCAATGCACCACTTGTGGAACATTTCTATGAAAAAGGCCACAGCGAGGAAGAATTACTTTGGACAGTTGTTTCTATCATCAAACCACCTCCCAGAGGAGCGGACCTTTCCCAATTGCTCAATAAAGAGGAACTGCATTGGATTTTAAAAACTGACAGTATCAGAAAAGGCCTCAACCGCCTTGAAGACTGGACCTCCTTATTGTAATCTTTGTTATATGTCATTATGTTAATGAAAACGGTTTTTAGAAAGTCACCTGTTGCCCTTAGTGCATGCTGCACTATTAGTCTCACACAATCACAATGATCTTTTCACCACTCCAAAATGGCCGCCTCACTGCTGCACATTCTCCACCAGATACCAAGTCACAGTAAGTCCCTCATCGGTTTCCACGGACCATGTGGCTTGAAAAGCCTGTTCCTCTGGCTGACCGGAAGATCGATCCCATCGGACTGCCGTATTCGCCATAGCGCTCCGGCCATCACAAGTAAGTGACTCTCGCCCTTTGGTAATTAAGCAAGGAGCACTCTGATACACTGCATTGCAGGTATCTAACTCTCCTACCCCGCTCCGTTTGTTTAGATTGAGCCATCACGCTCCTTTCTTGGCAAATCCATACAAACCTGATGGAAGCCCTGGACTTGATGTGAAAGGTAAATATGTCCTACCCCCTCACTCCGGCACTCCGCCTAAGACAGACGACTGGAATCACTAACCCCACACCTTTTTTTTCCTCAGAAAGCACATCTATCAGCGTTTACTCATCAGTATTCCTGAACCTACGAGGAAACCAACATGTAGGTTACTCGGTTCTTTCTCCTGCCACCTCCCGCGATTATTGTCACATCCAGAGACCTAGTCACATTATTTCTTCACGTCATTCACGACCCAGCCATGCAATTGCCTTAGACGTATTTCCATTCGATCACCAGAACGACCGCTTAGCCAGCAATCAATATTGATTAAATTATTTCTACCTCACATCCCATTGATCTTAATAGAGACATTGAACTCGTGTTTATATCACTATCCCCTTCACTCGCCGATTACCCGCTCCGTCCAAACACACGCATGCCTGAACACCTCCTAGGTCACAATCTTCAGCTCTTCACTCGCCGCAATTCTCAAGTCACTCGTTTTTTAAAAAAAACTGTCTCCAACATGCCTAAACTGATATATATTGTTTTTCCTTCCCCCTTGCCTCCCATTTCCTTCATGTAAAGTAATGCGATAATAGGCATTGTGTTAATAACTCTTGTACAAAACAATAATGTTGATAATTCTTGTCCTGATGATGATGTCACAAATGTAAAAAGGCATCGAAACGTCGTCGACTAAAAAACCCCATATGCAATATGACAATGCTATATTATTTGATGCAATGGTATGATTATGTTTAAGAGATTGAGTCTGCAGCACTGACCACAAGTATACAGACAGATTTTCGCTTTGCCCTTTTGGCCATTTCTTTGTTGTTTTGTCTTGATTGTTGTGGGTCACGGCTGTGCCCACTTGTTATCTTTTTTGGTTCTTAAAATTCACTTTATCAACCAGAACATTTAAAATAAATGTTCTTGTCCGGCTGGACAAAAGACATACTACTTATCAGGTGTATGATTCTTGTCCACATGTAGGGACCACTGTTTTTTGTAAATTCAGTTTTTTAATGGCACGAAACGAAAACACGGCCCCTGAGGACCCTCTTCGGGCGGGTGCACCGCCAGGCTAAAGCTGTCTTTCTTCCTATGCCCCACACATGCCCTTTTTGAGGCAGCCCATCCCCCACCCTCCAGCGCTTCCAGTGCCACTCCCAGGAGATAGGTAACATGATAACATCTCCACAGGATCTGTATTCTCTCCAGGTCTGAAGGAAACTTTCTTGGTCCTATGAGTGACGACACTGGCCGCGTGCCGCTGCGGGGATATTGTTGCTGTGAAATGGGGCATGCATTACCTCTCTCCTCTGGCAAAGACCGGGTATTTGATGTTTCTGATCCCTCACTCCTGGAGATACCACTACCACCCACTTACGTTTACCTTCTTGAGGAAGCCCTTCACTTACACGTATGGGGACCGACACAAAACATCCGACACCGACAACACGGGAGAGGTTGTGGCTTAACGGCTACAGCGGCCGACCTTGAAGCTGGGGAACCAGGTCCAAGTCTGACGAGGCTCAAACATCCTGGGCATGTCACTTTATCTCCCCATGCATATAAATTAATGTGTCCCTCTTTAATATAACTGGTGCTCTTTTAAAGCGCATTGATTCCTCCGGGTCGAGTTCGTGCTATATAAAACTGCACAAAAAAAAGAACCCCCACAAATCATTGGCGTTGTAGAGCACAGTTGCCTCAATCCCGGAATTTAATTGTCAGCTATATTCACTTTTTCTGGATATCCCTTATTCATAGTATGTAGAGGCTGTTTATGAGGAGGTTCACCCTGCACAAAGACACTTGAAGAAGCAAAATACGAATCCCAGAGGCCTGGATTTGCTCAGTGAATGGCGCCAACGTACACTAGAGATGGATATCAGAACAGGTCCTCTAGACACCTAGGCTGCTGTGCCTACTGCCTCTTTCATGAACAGAACTAGGTTTAAACTTCCAGTTCAAGAAGTTCACTTATTGTGCCTTTATTGCCAATGCCAAAGATTGCATTATCAGAAAGCGTGGGCCGGTTTTGAGGATTTCTAACCCAAGGCAGGGATGGGTTTTTATGAGCTGCTGCGTGCCTATAAGCTATCGGGAAAGGTTGCTTTGTTATCTTCATTGAAGCGGACTCACTCTATTGCAGGCGTGTTAATAGACACAAAGATTCAATCTGTGAATATTATTTGGCAGGCACTGTTGTGCAGGCCTCGAGTGGGAACATTTCATGCCTTTGGATATACCAAGAACTCTGCCTAGAACCGAGCGTGACGCCGCCCGCAGCTGCTGTCACATGCGGTCAATGACAGCCTGCTGCCTGATCACGCCGACACCGGCAGTGACGCACGCCATAATTCTATTAGGCATTTATTAAAAGGCTCGTCCCTCCATTTCAAAAACACGGATCCCTGTGCGTCCTGAGTCCAACCCCTGTACTGAGTCGAGAACAAAGGAGCAAGGTGACAGACCTCCATAGGAAAATACCCCTTGTTCAGCCCTCAGTGCGTGAAATGGAAATATTGAATTGCAGGCACTCACTAATCAGAGTACCTGCTTGCTCCTGAGAAGTGCCGGTGCTCTCCCATTAAATATGTTGCAGCAGTGCTGAGAGGTGCAGATACTCTACCCTTCACATTCAGGAAGTGCAGGCACGCAGTACCGGGCAGTATCTTCCCACTTTAAGCACTTCCCTTTTCTCTAAGCACTTCACCGAGCCCTTAGAGAAGACTCCACCCCCGCCTTCTATTTATTCCCTGCGTAGCATGCCCCCAGAAACAAACATTTACAGAACAAAATTTACAAACGTTACTAAGGATTCTGTATGGTCCCGTTATTTGCCATCTGTGTCCACTGGCGGACTCGGAACGGAGGAGGTTCATGCGGTAAGTCGTGAGGGGGTGACACCATGAGTTACCTGCACCGGGTGACAGCAACCCTAGTGACGCCACTGAGTCTAGGGTAACACCAGTAGCGTACGAAGTTGTAATTTTGCAAGCAAAGTTTGTCAAGGAGGCATTGATCCTATTATATTTAGCACTGGCCCGCAACTACGTGAATTGCATGAAATTGCAGTGTGTCATTTTTTCAATGCTTTGCCCGAGGTAGAATTTACTGCAAAAACTGTGAAGGCAGGGTATTTTTCCACCAAAGGTCTTTTGTATGTGGGAAAATTCATCCAGAAATAAAGTGCCGTTTTTGTTCTTTGAGAAATCTGTTTTTGGTGGATTTTCACATGCTGTTTTTAAAAATATGTTGGAAAACTTTGTGAGGCTGTCGATGATTTGAAAGCCTTTGAATTTCTTACTGAGCTTTGCCCCTAAGTCCACCATGTGCCTGATGTCCTAACGCCTTATGTGGGTACAAATTCCAGATAAATGTGGTATTTGCACAATGTTATGGGTAGAAAACAAGGACCCCCTGAGCAAGTGGATACTGCAAGTCCTAGGTCAGGGATAAATAGCGTGTGAAATAACAACCATGGCACTTGAATTAAGAGTTCTTTCCAATCAGTTAAATAAATTAAAGAAGAAGTAGTAAGTCTGTACTCAAAATTTATTATTGACTTTGTTAAAATTAACAATCACAAAACATACATACTAACCATCAAATTAGACATTATCAAAATAATCATAGGTTCAACAATACATAATCAGTATACATTAAAAAACTTAACAAATCACAATTTAAAAAGTGGCATAACAGATAGTTCTCTACGCGCGTTTCGGCGACCAGCGCCTTCTTCTGGAGTAGCCACGTATAGCCTAAAATAGGTAAAAACAAAAATAAAAAAAATTCAAATCAATACATAATATAATCCCTATATTAAAAATAAAAAGTTAATAACACAGATAGAATCTAATATAGTCAACCTACAACAATATAACTACATCTTCTTTTTGGAGGAACAGAAAAGAGTTTTGAGTAACTCTACAGTGCCCTGACTGCGGGCTTTCATTTCTTTGTGCATTTCAATCCCAAACCAGGATTCAACAACTAGTGTTTGAATTGGGGGGAAAAAAAGGAACATAAACGATGAAAGGGGGGGGGGGGGGGAACCTTAGGTATAATATCCCAGATTGGTAAAACACCTAATATTGCTGATTGTGGATATGGGGCGAATACACCATTATTTTCAGGGAAATATGTTTTCCTATGTTGAGAATTAACAACGTTTCTTCAAAACACAAGAGGAAGTGGAGAGGTACTGATAGAATCACCCTCCTAATAGGTATGCATAAACAAGTGGATTCTATCAATGTGAAGTGGCAAAAAAATATATTTTTAATTTTTTAATTTCTGTGAGTTGTGGGAAGATTTACTCTCTCTTAGGGTGGTAAAGATGAGAGCACAATGTGCTTGTTAAAATACCCCTCACACACTAAAAAAATCCAATAGTGTCATGCTTCATCATTGGGGTCTTCCCGTCCCTCTACGGGGCGGGGCGTGCTACGACCTGGCGAACTACGCGGGAGCACTGAAGATGTGACAAGGCTATGTGATGGTGCAGGGTGAGGTGTGTCAGTGAAGTGTAGGGACCTAATGCTATGTGTAAAAAACAAAAAGTTAAAAATCCTCTGGCTAGTGGAAAAAAACAATTTATTCACTTCCCTAGCTGGGGACGTTAAGAAGGGGGTTTTGGGGTAGAGCAAATAGCCACTACCTGGTCTACATGTTTCGTAAGCAGTCCCCTACTGCTTACTCATCAGGACCTTCTAATGGCCCCTACAGAAAAATAGCTCAGTTGCTAAATACAGTAAGCCTGTCGTCCTAAAAACTAACAGTAAAAATAAACTGATAGTTTTATGCTTTAGGGCATGAGCTGGCCCAGTGAAGCTAAGTTTCTCAAAAAGAACCTAAATAGGTCTCTGCAAGAAAAGGAGAAGAAAACAAAAAGGACAAATCTTTACCATTATAGTTGTCATTCAATTCTAGACACGACATATATTTAGCGCCATGATGCCCACGGGTCATTCAAGTTATGCCCAACTCATAAAGGTTATAATTAAAGCTTTATGGACAGAGTGATGGTACAATCTGCCATCCCCTGTGTATCCGTTTACATAACGAACATATTGTTACCCCACATAATTGAGGGCGGATTCATATTACCACACACATTCATTCATAACTCGATGCCCACGCGGCCTCACACACAAGGTAAAAAAGAGGAATTCATTTTTCAATTGGTCACTGGCGAAGTTATCTACCGTGTTGGTATCATGACCAACATGTATTAAAAACCATGACACTCACACCAAATGTCAATACAGAAATTCATACATACTGCTGAGGCGGAGTGAATATGCCTCATGAGCTGGCAGTCGATAGGTATCTCAATGCGGTAATCTGTAAGGAAAAAAGCCGCGCCCATAATGTCAGAGCACGCATCCTTACTGCAATGTTACCGGTAATCAAAGACCAGGGTTTTAACGACGTCTGGCAGCGTCTTTTACTTACAGTAGCCGCACAAGGTTAATACCTTACTTCTATCCGTCCTGCCGCCCTGAAGAGTGCTCGCGTAGGAAGCCCGGTTCTGCTTATGACTTCCCTGGGCGCCGGAAGGATGTGGAAAGACAGGGGCGGCCATCTTAGGTGAGCGCTCTTAGGTGCGGCTACTGTAAGTAAAAGACGCTGCCAGACGTCGTTAAAACCCTGGTCTTTGATTACCGGTAACATTGCAGTAAGGATGCGTGCTCTGACATTATGGGCGCGGCTTTTTTCCTTACAGATTACCGCATTGAGATACCTATCGACTGCCAGCTCATGAGGCATATTCACTCCGCCTCAGCAGTATGTATGAATTTCTGTATTGACATTTGGTGTGAGTGTCATGGTTTTTAATACATGTTGGTCATGATACCAACACGGTAGATAACTTCGCCAGTGACCAATTGAAAAATGAATTCCTCTTTTTTACCTTGTGTGTGAGGCCGTGTGGGCATCGAGTTATGAATGAATGTGTGTGGTAATATGAATCCGCCCTCAATTATGTGGGGTAACAATATGTTCGTTATGTAAACGGATACACAGGGGATGGCAGATTGTACCATCACTCTGTCCATAAAGCTTTAATTATAACCTTTATGAGTTGGGCATAACTTGAATGACCCGTGGGCATCATGGCGCTAAATATATGTCGTGTCTAGAATTGAATGACAACTATAATGGTAAAGATTTGTCCTTTTTGTTTTCTTCTCCTTTTCTTGCAGAGACCTATTTAGGTTCTTTTTGAGAAACTTAGCTTCACTGGGCCAGCTCATGCCCTAAAGCATAAAACTATCAGTTTATTTTTACTGTTAGTTTTTAGGACGACAGGCTTACTGTATTTAGCAACTGAGCTATTTTTCTGTAGGGGCCATTAGAAGGTCCTGATGAGTAAGCAGTAGGGGACTGCTTACGAAACATGTAGACCAGGTAGTGGCTATTTGCTCTACCCCAAAACCCCCTTCTTAACGTCCCCAGCTAGGGAAGTGAATAAATTGTTTTTTTCCACTAGCCAGAGGATTTTTAACTTTTTGTTTTTTACACATAGCATTAGGTCCCTACACTTCACTGACACACCTCACCCTGCACCATCACATAGCCTTGTCACATCTTCAGTGCTCCCGCGTAGTTCGCCAGGTCGTAGCACGCCCCGCCCCGTAGAGGGACGGGAAGACCCCAATGATGAAGCATGACACTATTGGATTTTTTTAGTGTGTGAGGGGTATTTTAACAAGCACATTGTGCTCTCATCTTTACCACCCTAAGAGAGAGTAAATCTTCCCACAACTCACAGAAATTAAAAAATTAAAAATATATTTTTTTGCCACTTCACATTGATAGAATCCACTTGTTTATGCATACCGAGAATTAACAACGGCCTACTTACTCAATTCAGGTAGTAGACGGCAACCTGATCTCATACAGCCTCAGCAACCTAAACATTCAGGTCTTCAAAGAGGTAACGAATATTAAAAGTAAGTAGTTTGCTATTATATAGAGCTGTTTTTTAGTGCATAGATGACACACAATACTCACTTGTATTTGCACAAACTTAGTTGCAAAATAACCCTCAGCATGAACTGTTATCTGATAGTGCTGAGTGGGTGGAACCGGATAAGCTGAAACAAAAGGCATGTTTTAATTATGTCACCCTTATTTCTTAACGTGAAGTTAAAGGAATGCGATAATCTAATGGAAATCATTTCGAATTATCTAATCTTAATTTAAAATCATATCGACTACACTGATGATGGCGGTAAGGTTCATAAATCGATGATGTTGTACCATATATTATAAGTGCTGCCACACGATCATTATCGTTTAAGGATTAAGGTCGACATAATTCTGATGCGGAAAACCCCCCACAAATCGCACTCGACTTCCAATGTACCGAAGTATGAGGCTTATGGGTGGTTGATAACAATCTATTCGAAAGAAATTATGTAAGCCAACATCACAGAATATTTTCTAGATAGTTATTTTACGCATGCAAGGCACAAGAGCCAGTGTTACCTGAATTAGTTTCGTCAAAACAGCTTCTTGTTTTTTATGTTGCTAAAAATATCTAATCTTGACAATCATTCCAGTTCTATGAATAAAGTACACATGGTGTCAACGTAAAATAAAATAAAGTGAAATCAGTGATATAATTACGTAATAATCAAAAGAAAAATACAGACGATTCTATAAGTACCTGATCTAAAATGTTAAACATCCCGCCTCGCTTCCCAGTTTGTGTAGTTGATTGCGTGTTTGAATACTGCAAACAACAAAACAAGATATATACGCTCATAAGTCATTACTCAAACATACCCCAATCTAAAATGATTTTGCAGTTATGATATTAGATTAACACGTACCTCAAATGGTAAAAATGCTGCACGAATTGCAACAAAGAAGTCTTCCTGATATGAAGAACCTTCTTTCATTTCGTCAAATATAGAGAGGGAATGCCAGGGAAATTACATACAAATAAAAAAGAGAATATTTTTTATATGAAACGTGGCATGAATATGATTATCGTACTTTTAAACGATAATTTCAGTCAGAACCAAAAACTGCCAAAGGATCATGACAGCAATAAAACACTCACCAAAATAACCGTGGTCTGAAATCGATAAAGACTGGGGGCGAGGCACGGGATTCAAGGCTTCTGGTAAAATAGCACCGTTTGTCGAAAAGACCCGTTATTTAAACTCTGTGTTCCGGAAACAGAGAACACAGAATGGTTTCAGGTGTGTAGCTCCAGCACTAGACCGAAGCATACACTCCCCTCCTAAGGGCAAGGAAAGCGCCGATGGACTAGCAAGATCTTCTATAAAGGTAAACAAGGGACTCCATGTATTGTCTGATCGTCAATACAACCCAAAGGGAATTCAAACGGGCTGCTTCTACAGTATTATGACACATTTATAGATGAACATGAATTCTGTATAATTAGAAAGATAAAAAACCGAACTAAAACAAACAAATGTGAGATAGGCGGCTGGGGGATGAAACAAAAATTATCTAAAATATAAAACAAACTAAATCATCAACATGAAAAGATGGCCTTATTAACAAACACCTAAAAGAAGGACTCTTATGTTTATAAATTTTCAGTAATTGACCGATATTTTAGAATGAAATGCAATCATATATGTTCTCATCTGGTCTAATATAGCTAATTACTAGATGGCAATACATCATTATATGCCCATATTTTGAAAAAAATATATATTTATGTTTATTAATTTTCAATAATTGACCGATATTTAAGAATAAAATGCAGTCATATATTTACTCATTTGACCTAATATAGCTAATTCCTAGATGGCAATACATCATTATATGCCCATATTTTGAAAAAAATATATATGAATACAACTCAACATAGAACTAACATAGAGCATTTTCCCAGGGAATTTCGCTATTCAAGCCGCGCCAAAAGGTGTCAAAGACAAAAATCCAATAAACCTCTCTCTTTTTTCTTATCGCAGCTCCACCTTTAGAGTCTGGTATATGGATTCTTTCTAATACGCGCCATTGAAAATCACCCGGACCATGGTTCAGATCAACAAAATGCTTTACCATGGGTGCAAGTATTTTCTTAGTTCTGATAGCAGAACGATGTTCAGTAAGGCGTGAAGTTTCTCCTATATACCCTAGATGACACGGGCATTGTATGAAATAGACAACATTTGTAGTTTTGCAATTCCACATTTCTCTCGCTTTAGTGGTATGCCCATTATGGATAAATTCTTCACCTGCAATAATACTTCTGCAGGATATGCAAGTCGAGCAGGGTAATGTTCCTCTAATGGGGTTATTGGTCAAAATTGACCTCTGTGTGAATTTCTGGTTGTCAGCCCGGTTTGAAAAACGCGAATGTACGATAAAATCTTTGATGTTCTTATTCCGTCTATGGGCAAATAACGGCTTATCTAGTTTTGTCTCCACTGTGCAATTACTGTTGAGAATATGCCAGTTAGAGCTTATGACTTGTTTTACCTTCACATTACCCATTGAATGCCTGGTGATGCAGACCACTTGTTTATTTTCTTTAGAAGGTTTATTTCTCAACAGACAATCTCGATCATAATATCGAGCTCTCTTATATGAGTTTCTCACCAGCCGGTGAGGATAACCCCTGTCTATGAATTTTGATCTCATAATCAGAGCCTGTTTGTCAAAGTCGGCAAGGTCAGTACAATTCCGTCTAACCCTCAAGAACTGCGAGAAAGGGATACTATCTTTTTGCGTTCTGGGGTGGAAGCTTGTGTAATGCAGAAGTGTTTTCCTTGCAGTGGGTTTTACATGCAGGTCGACTTTGAGTTCACCCTGATCTGATATTATTGCAATGTCTAGAAATTCGACTCTTTCTGAACTCACATGGGTGGTGAAACGTAAGTTAGGATCTGCTTCGTTAATCCAGGCAGTAAATTCCATTAGAGTTTCCCTCCCATCGGTCCAGATAAAGAATATATCATCGATATACCTGGACCAATGGGAGATAGACTCAAAAAAAGGGGCAACTTCATTTTCGATGTATCTTCTTTCGAAAGCCGCCATATAGATATTTGCGATTGACGGGGCCACGGAAGCCCCCATACTCACTCCTTTAATTTGGCGATAAACATGGGGCCCAAACCCAAAGATGTTCTCAGTCAGTACGATCCTCAAACATGCAAGTAGAAAGATAGATGGACATTGAATTCCATGTTCTTTAATAAACCATTCAGTAGTTACCATGGCTTCAGCAATAGGTATATTGCTGTATAGGGATTCTACGTCCATTGTTACTAATAAGTCATGTATTGGATTAAACTTTAGGCCTTCAACTCTAGAGATCATATGCCCTGTATCTCGTACATATGACTTAATCTTAGGAATATGTGGACGTAAAAAATTGTCCACATATTTAGACAAGGGTTCCGTTATTGTACCTATAGTGGAAACTATAGGACGATAGGGAGGATTGCTCTGATTTTTGTGTATTTTAGGCAATCCATACACACATGCCATTTTTCCTTGATTATGATTTAGAAAGTCATATTCCTTGTACGTGATATCGCCATTTTCAAGAGCTCGGTTTGTTAGAAGTCGTATCTCTTTGGAGATGTTAAGAGTAGAGTATGATTTCACTGGACTATAGAACAAGGGATCTTGCAGCATTGCTAGCATGCTTTTCTCATATTGGGTTGAATCAATAATCACAATACCACCTCCTTTATCACATCCTTTAATAATCAAATTATTATTGGAGGACAAGGAGTGTAAGGCCTGGTATTCTTCCTTACTCAAATTATATAATGGTTTAGGTATGTGACGTAGTGCTAGATCTAATTTTTTGAGGACCACTAATTCAAAAGTGGCCACTTCCGGGCCAAGCTGCTCCAAGGAGGGGCTAAAGGTAGATGGAAGACAAAGATGACTTGCACTATCATTTCCATTTTCAAGTGCAGGACAAGAAGCAAAATATTTTTTCAAGCGGATCTTTCTGAAAAAAGAGATTATGTCACGGTAGAGTTCAAAAATATTAACTGTTGCATGGGGAACATATGAAAGGCCTTTTGACAGTAACCTGATACTGGGGTCATCTAATTCTGTTGCAGTTAGATTAAAAATGGGAATTAAATTCCCTGCTTCCAGTACTGTCTGTTCCTTGTCTCGCGGACAAATTGAGGTTCCTCCTCTTGATGGTAATGCTGGGGCTTGTAATTCCCGCTGGTCTGTCCTTGAAAACGGACCCTCGGGCGTCCTCGACCCGTCCCGCGGTTCCCTAAAAAAGGTTGCCTTTGGTTACGTCTACCTTTTTTAGAATTATAATTTGCCTCAGGTTCATAGTAAGCCTCATGACTATCATTATCAGAGTCTGTAGTATCAGAGAAAGTTTTTACTCTCTGTTGTTGGCCTCTATTTTCTTCTACATAGTGATTATTTTGGTAAAAGTTGACTCTCAAATAAGGATAGGTATTCTCTATTGTTCCAAATCTTTTGTCCTTTAACAATTTATCATTGTTCCGCTTCTTCAGATAACTGGAGAAAGACTCAAGCTCCCTGTTACATTCCTCGATTCTCTTCATCGCTTCGTCTATACTTCCCATCTTTTTTATTCTGTCTTCTAATTCATCTATTTCTGTTCTTACTTCCACTGCGAGTTCCTTTGCAGTTTCAATGATCAAAATCATTAAGTCACGTGAGCACCTACTGGCAATCATACTCCATCTTTCTAAGAAGGTTTTATAATGCACAAATAGGCCAGGGATGTTTCGAACACGAAGACCCATAGGAATAATCCCAAGGCGCAGATAGGCTAACATAAATTCTCCATGGGCTTCAATACGTTTTAATTTCTTTTTAAGCTCAAGAAGTTTTTTACTGTCATCATTATGACGACTTGATTCATTGGAGGAATTGCCAGAAGGAGTCTATGTACCTATAAGTGTAGAAAAATATTCATCTGAGAAGCAGTTATAATATATGGTCGAACATCATATCTGAGCAGCACTTATAATATATGTTACAACATCATCGATTTATGAACCTTACCGCCGTCATCAGTGTAGTCGATATGATTTTAAATTAAGATTAGATCATTCGAAATGATTTCCATTAAATTATTGCATTCCTTTAACTTCACGTTAAGAAATAAGGGTCACATAATTAAAACATGCCTTTCGTTTCAGCGTATCCGGTTCCACCCACTCAGCACTATCAGATAACAGTTCATGCTGAGGGTTATTTTGCAACTAAGTTTGTGCAAATACAAGTGAGTATTGTGTGTCATCTATGCACTAAAAAACAGCTCTATATAATAGCAAACTACTTACTTTTATTATTCGTTACCTCTTAGAATACCTGAATGTTTAGGTTGCTGAGGCTGTATGAGATCAGGTTGCCGTCTACTACCTGAATTGAGTAAGTAGGCCGTTGTTAATTCTCAACATAGGAAAACATATTTCCCTGAAAATAATGGTGTATTCGCCCCATATCCACAATCAGCAATATTAGGTGTTTTACCAATCTGGGATATTATACCTAAGGTTCCCCCCCCCCCTTTCATCGTTTATGTTCCTTTTTTTTCCCCCAATTCAAACACTAGTTGTTGAATCCTGGTTTGGGATTGAAATGCACAAAGAAATGAAAGCCCGCAGTCAGGACACTGTAGAGTTACTCAAAACTCTTTTCTGTTCCTCCAAAAAGAAGATGTAGTTATATTGTTGTAGGTTGACTATATTAGATTCTATCTGTGTTATTAACTTTTTATTTTTAATATAGGGATTATATTATGTATTGATTTGAATTTTTTTCCCTTTTTTTATTTTTGTTTTTACCTATTTTAGGCTATACGTGGCTACTCCAGAAGAAGGCGCTGGTCGCCGAAACGCGCGTGGAGAACTATCTGTTATGCCACTTTTTAAATTGTGATTTGTTAATTTTTAATGTATACTGATTATGTATTGTTGAACTTATGATTATTTTGATAATGTCTAATTTGATGGTTAGTATGTATGTTTTGTGATTGTTAATTTTAACAAAGTCAATAATAAATTTTGAGTACAGACTTACTACTTCTTCTTTAATTTATTTAACTGATTGGAAAGAACTCTTAATTCAAGTGCCATGGTTGTTATTTCACACGGTATTTGCACAATGTGCCATTTACTCTATATGAGGGATATTAGACTGAATTGGGTACCCTGGAGCACACAGTGGGTCCTCAGCCAAGGAGGTTAAGTCCATTTTCTCTTGATGCCCCGAGTGCCGAGCCCACAGTTGACACTGATAACTGAACCTCGAGTGAACTCCTTTAGTAATGGGGGTATTGTGGAGTTCCTTGCGGATCTGCACAATGAAACAAGAGCCAACGTGAGGTATTCTTCGACTGGGGAAACCACGGGTTGTTTTCCAATCAATAAAGGCGTACGTCAGGGGTGCATTATGGCCCCTTATCTTTTTAATTTTTATATAAATGACCTGGAGGCTGAATTACAGGAGATAAAATCTGATTGTCCAAGGGCGGGTGCGAGGGGTATTCCTTTGCTTTTATATGCCGACGATGCGGTCTTAATCTCACGAACAGAACTAGGTCTTCAGGCACTTTTGAATGGTTTTAACAAATTTATGTCTGATAGGGACCTTACGGTCAACAATACAAAATCTTTCATAATGCATGTTGGCCGTCAACCAAAGAAGAAGTTCAATTTTAAATTGAATGATGTCCCGATACCCATCACCCAGTCGTTTTCCTACCTGGGGGTCTTATTTGATACGAAGATGTGTTGGGCCCCACACTTGGCCAAGAAAAAGGGGGAAATGTCTAGGGTAAATGCTTCTATCTTCAATCTTGCTTCTAAACTGGGCAAAAAGCCAAATGTGGCCATGATGAAATTATATAACGCTAAATCCATAGCCACTGCAGTATACGGAAGTGAGATATGGGGCTACACAAACTATGAACAACTTCAAATAGTTGAAAATAAATTTTTAAAGCGTCTGCTGTGTGTCCCTGGGAGCACACCGAATTTAGCTGCTCATGAAGAACTTGGCTGTTTGCATTTATCTGACATAGTTGGACTAAAACCGTTGCTGTGCTGGGTAAAATTATGGTTAAGTGATGCAATCCCTTTGACCCACTTGATAGTGGAGGATCTTTTATCGCTTGACCACGCAATGCGAGTGCCCTGGCTCAAATATTTGAAGTCTCAATTCTTGAAGCTTGGCCGAGTAAACTTGTTTGATAACCCGGGGGACATAGTTAAGGGTGATGTTGCTGCAATTAAGAGTGCTTTTTACCTGAACCGTAATGCTGTAAGAGATGAAGTTGAGCTCTTGAAACCTAATGTTAGAACGTACATTATGCTGAGTACCTGTAATTCAATGGAACTGTATCTAACATGCTCCTTCACCACCCATGAAAAATTTTTGCTGACCCGTTTCAGGTTTAACATCTTTCATCAGCTTTTAATTAGACCCAAGTCGGACATTTTTAAGAAACCAGCAGCTCCCTGTGGCTGCGACGGGAAGTCTCCACAGGATATGCTGCATTTTATATTTTTATGTACGTTTTATGAATATCCCCGTAAGCGGTTTCTGGTTACCCTTTTAAAGAAATTAAATTTTAACCAAATTAGACCCGCCCTTGTGTACTTACAGTTGTTGCATCCTGATAGTGTTCTTCAGGTGTTAGAATTTTTAAAAATGACTATGAGACTAAGAAATTGTCTGGATGAGTAAATGTGCATTAACTGCAGTTTATGGCACTATCGCACTTTATTTTGTGTATTCTGTATTGGACATTACTTGCACTTTTTATTCTGATTCTGTCAATGCACTCGTTTTTATGATATATTTGAGTGTATGTAATTTAAGATTGACTTTGTGACTACTGTGATGTTTTTATTATGTTTTATCTATTGTGTACTTTTATGGATTGCAATATATCCGAAATAAAGTCAATTTGATTTGATTTGAACTCCTTTAGTGATTGGCTCCCAGGATAGTAAGGCGAGAAGTCTAAGGCTTGTTCAGGATGATGGTGTGAGGTTAGATGCTCAGAACTCTACAACAATAATAATATTATAATAATTCCAATTTGTTAAGCACAAACATATCACCCCCTTAATGGTTTGAAAGTGCTGGGGGGTGTCGGGGAGATTAAGGGAGCTATTGCCCAGAGTCGCATGATGCTGAGCTGAGCTGCCACCGGTGATCAGCGTGAACCCCACGCTCCGGAGTCACCTGCCCTGGCTGCTGCACCACACATATCTCCAATCAACACATGATAACTTAATAATGTGGGATTAGACATTCAGAACTCAACACTCCACATGCTATGACTCAATCAGGGCATAACTTTAAAAAACAGAAAGTACTTTATAATACCATAATCAACAGACACATGGCACATAGGTTTTAAAGGCAGGCAATCCTAAACTACTAACTGGAAAAACTGGACACGTGCAGGTTCCCAGTGTGAAGAGTTAACAGCTTTCTGTTTCTTGGACCGGTAGGTCAGTCCTCAGTACATGTGTTCTGATTTAGTGGCTTTCTCAGGTGAAGGGTAATGTTTGCAACTTCATTCAGGCTAAAGGGAGGTCAGACCTGCAGGTTTTCCTAGTACACAGTAGTTACACCTGTTTGTGAGGTATTTTTGTTGCGTTAAAGTCCATGTCTAGACTGACTTTTGTCTAAGCATGAGAAACTGTTCAAAACAGGCATTAGTCATGCAGATGAGTGGTTGCCCGAAACCGGTCCCAGGATGCTTGTTTCCGGTCCAGGGAAGACATGGCTTGGCAGTTCAGGATGGACTGTTCCCATGAGGCACATGGTCAAGACTGATTTGCATATAGTTGTGTCTGAACTGGGGTGGCAAAGTGAGCTAAAGAATGATGATGGACTCAACCCAGATCTGTGACTGGGGGTGAGTGTTTGAAAAGTTTCAGCACTCTGTCCATCATCTCCTTGTGTTTGCCTTATTCGCCCTCAGTTGGCAGGGTATGCCCAGACATGGGTCCCTTGCTCTCTTTGCCACTGGATTCAAGCTAGCCTGGCTGAAGAGGGCTGTTTGCCCGAAACCGATCCCAGGATGCTTGTTTCAGGTCCAGGGAAGACATGGCTTGGCAGTTCAGGCTGGATTTTTCCCATGAGGCACACTGTCAAGACTGATTTGCTTATAGCTGTGTCTGAACTGGGGTGGCAAAGTGAGCTAAAGAATGATAATGGATTCAACCCAGATCTGTAACTGGGGGTGAGTGTTTGAAAAGTTTCAGCACTCTGTCCATCATCTCCTTGTGTTTGCTTTGTTCGCCCTCAGTTGGCAGTGTATGCCCAGACGTGGGTCCCTTGCTCACTCTGCCACTGGATTCAAGCTAGCCTGGCTCAAGAGGGCTGTTAGCTCGAAACCGGTCCCAGGATGCTTGTTTCCGTTCTAGGGTAGATATGGCTTGGCAGTTCGGCCTGGACTCTTCGAATGAGGCACAGGGTCAAGACTGATTTGCATATAGCTGTGTCTGAACTGGGTTGGCAAAGTGAGCTAAAGAATGATGATGGGTTCAATCCAGATATGTGACTGGGGGTGAGTGTTTGAAAAGTTTCAGCACTCTGTCCATCATCTCCTTGTGTTTGCTTTGTTCGCCCTTAGTTAGCAGGGTATGCCCAGACGTGGGTCCCTTGCTTACTTTGCCACTGGATTCAAGCTAGCCTTGCTGGAGAGGGCTGTTAGTCCAAAACCGGTCCCAGGATGCTTGTTTCTGGTCCAGGGAATACATGGCTTGGCAGTTCGGGCTGGACTATTCCCATGAGGCACAGGGTCAAGACTGATTTGCTTGTAGCTGTGTCTGAACTGGGGTGGCAAAGTGAGCTAAAGAATGATGATGGATTCAACTCAGATCTGAGTGAGTGTGTGAAAGGTTTCAGCACTCCGTCCATCATCTCCTTGTGTTTGCTTTGTCAAAGACAGCATTCCTGTCTATTGGGAGATTCTCCAATTACCAGTGATGTTTCAGCCGCACTGGTCAGTGAGAAGTCTAGGAACACTGACTTGTAATTTTATACTCCTTCCTCAGACATGGTTTGTGCTTTTCGCATTTTATTGCAGATCATTTTATTTGTACATACTTTATCTTCCAGAGCAAGTAGACTCATTGTCTTCAAGTATTAGAGGGTATCAGGAGGTGACAGCAGGAGTTTCCAATGGGATACACCTACAACACAAACGTAAATAAGAGAGAAGCCTTCACACTTGTTACCATTCGACTGTTGGATCAGAACACCTAGGGAAATACGGTTGACAGGCTCTAACAGAGACTAACCCTGCACCAAGCAGGGGTTGAAGTATCCAGGCTCACTGCATCTTCCAACTAAACTAATGAGACTACTCCATGACAGAACAAAAGGCATGATGCAGAAAACAGTAACTGCTACACATCTACAAGCAGCACTGTTTCCATTCTGCACATTTTAGAGTCTGATGCACTACAAAAACCTCACTAATACGAACAATAAGCAATGCTACTTTAGAAGGCCACCACCACCCATCTTGTACAGCACGATTAAAGTGGTAAACCAAGAAGCTCACACACTGAATGTGCACAGTATCATCTACCTACCTATACATCATACATGTGCTATGCAGGCATACAGGATGTAGTAAGAGACTGGTAGGACACTATCTCAGTGCAGAGAATAGGGCGAAGGCCTGCTCTGCTCCTATGGTATAACACACATGTTGCCACCACTGCTAAGCTGATCCTAGCACACAAAGTGACATTAGTATGGAAGTTGTTCAGTATACATCCATCCAGACCACAGATTCTGATGGCTTCACGCTCGGAAAAATAAAAAACTCAGTTGTCATTTAGGCCAGGAGGCACATTGGCAAAACCATATAGGGGACATGCCTATTTCAACAGAGACCCATCCTTCAAGACTGTTCACTTTCTTACTTGGTGCTAAATTCGTTAAATAAAAAAGCGCTGATGCCCACAGTTTTTCTCAGAAGCCCGCAGCCTGAGCTGGTACTTGCCTGGATTGCTGAGTTCCAAAGGTTTCATAATCTTTATTCCATCTCATACCATTTTCTTCCACCACCCTACACTTCCTTTCTCTTTATTTCATTCTTGTAAGTTCTTTTTCATACCCCTTTACACCATTTGGTCTTGTTTCCATTAATGTTTTTCTCTCCCTTGCTCTGGGTTAAAGTCTGATGAAAAAAGGAATAGGTGGTCCCCAAAAATGAGTGCCGCGGCCCCACCTGCAGCAACCGGCTCACATTAAGCACTGTTGTATTCTGTGCCAATTCTCTAAGCAGTCACCTGCATCTGAGCTTAGTGTTTTCATGGTAGAAAACGTTTTGCAATACCATCCCACATGTCTTTTTATTGTTACATTTGTAGAGTCTGAGCCTCTTCGAAAAAATGCTCAGTGTTTTGAGACAAATGCATTTGTAGGGATGAGCAAACTGTTTTGGTGCCAATAATATTGCAGAATGTCTTTGTATATAAACTGTATCACAAACACGTCCGTGGTAAGCAGGGCCAAGAAAGTTTCAAATACCCAAGTAGAGTTTACGAGTACACATACACTGACAAGTTATGCCTTCAGTAAGCACACACTTCTGATGACCTCTTCAGTGTCGAAATCTTCTACATATTGGTTACATTATAATTTAACAAAAATATGCAAAATATTACTGTGTCAGCTCATGTGTCTATTGCACAATTGGTAATTGTTCTAGCAGTGGTATTAACTACAACGAGAAAGAAACGCTCCAGTAGAAAATAGGCCGATCCCGAAAGTTGAGATATTTCTTCAAACGAAAGTTGTCATCAGATGTTCACGAGTTCGAAACCCGAGAGGACGAACTTTGCGTCAGTCCTTCTCATGTCAGAAAAATAAGTAACATCAATTAGGGAATAGTACCGCTCTTTTAAATGGCAGGAGTGCTGTTTTTAGTGCTTTAAAATGCGATTTTTACAGGAAAGTACCGTTTGGCAAATGCCCTATCTATGTGATATTGAAGACCTTTGGGGGGGGGGGGGCGTTTCTCACTTGGTTAACTGACACCGAAAAGGGGCATGGTATTTGTGTGAAACCTTGAAAATGATATTAAAACTCCGTCATCGTCCACTTGAGCTCATTGTGCTTGATGACACAGAGCGGTTCAATAACCCCCGCATTCTTGCTTCGCACAGACATGCTTGAGTAAACGAAATGGCTGTTTGCAAGCTCTGTAACCTTATTTTGAGCTCTCCGTGAGTCGCCTTTCCCACACGTCGCATTTTAGAAGCCCTTTTTTCAGGCCACGCTGACCTTGGTTTAGTTTAAACAGTCAAGGCCTGTCTAACCCAAGAATGCCAGAATAAACATAATGTTCTCAAAGCTACTAATACCCCTGGCTTCAGAAAGAAAGCATTTCTGGAATGATTAGGAAAACACATTTTTATATTTGGAAAAATGTCTTTGTCATTATTTAAATATTTGGCCGTTGTTTTCAGTTGATTTCAGAGAGACACTGTCATTGTGTTCGTATATTTTAAATGAAGGTCCCCAATGACAGCATTAACGAATATGCACATGGGGTTGCCATTTTGTCGACAGCATGTACAGCTTTGACTTTAAAATGAAGAGAAGTCACAGAGTACCTCCTTCTATCGTTGTTCTCTTCCTGTACCTGTACTTATACTGCATATTTGACTTTCTTCAGTTCCAAGCGTTCATTGATCTGCTTGCAACATACAACCATGTGGCAAGCATAAGTAATGATTGTATCTTTGAAATCCACAATTTCTTCTTCAGTAATTGTTTCTGTTCCTTTTTTTAGGTTGAGCATTAGTTGTATTCGCTATCTGCATGACTTGGTGTAATCACACTACGGAGTGTAATTGCACCTCTTGCTTCCCATTAATCCCATCCCTCTAATTTCCTCACCGCTTATTGGCCGGTGCTCCAGATACATCCCTTCCGTTTTAAGTCAGGAGCTTTGGCCAACTACAGTTTCCTTACACAGTAGTCCTGTATCATTTTCTTTGGGACTACAATTTTTTTTTTACAAGCACCCCGTTCCGCGCTTTCATGTAATGGTGGCTGCGCCACTTTCTTTAGACGCAGGTCATCGAAAGAAAGATGCGTGGCTGCAATTAAAATGAAAGCGCGGAATGAGGCGCTTGTAAAAAATAAATATATATATATATATATATTTAAATACATATTTTTTTTTATTTTCTACTCGGTCTGCACATGCGCAACAAACTCTGACACCTCTAGGGGGTCCTGCTCTCTGCTGGAGCATGAACCTTCCAGCGCTTTGTAGCGCTGTGGAATGTGAGCCCTTTTCAGAATGTGTATATTCTCCTTAGCCTGAGGCTCATACGTATGTAAATGCATCCCACGCAGAGGAAGGCACTTCAGCTCTAGAAGCGAAAGTTGGCACAGGTACACATAGACCAGTAGGGCCGAGGCAGAGTCAGTTGCATGTCGGTGCTTCTGCAAGAACCACAGGGCTGAGAAATGCGCATGTCATGACCTTGGCTGGTCGGTCAGATAGTCACATGTCATTGCAGGTTGGTGCCTCTTTGAAGCTGGCAGGGCTGGGGCGTCCAGTGTCAGGAAAGCACCTGGTCGGAGAGTCAGTCCCATGTAATGTCATGTCGGGCCTCTATAAGGCTCGCATGCCTTGTATGTCAGACAATGAATCAGCTGCCAAGCCTGTACATGTCTGGAAAGGGGGCTGTGAAGATCTGGTAGGGCCGGGAGAGAGTCAATCACAAGTCACGTCATGTTGGGACCTCTGTGAGGTGTGCATTTCCGGATATGTCAGTCGCAGGGGAGTGCCTCTTAAAGAAAACCTGGGTTCAAAAACTGACTCAGCTACCAGACCAGTAACATGTCCAGAAATGGAAGCTGTGTAGATCTAGTAGGGCTGGGAGAGTGTTTGTCTCATGCCGGGCCTCTTTAAGGCTTGTATGTTCAGAGAAGTCAATCATATGTTGGTGACAGCGAGTCAGCTTCCAGGCAAGTAACATGTCAGGAAGAGAGGTGTGAAGATCTGATAGGGCTGGGAGAGAGTCAGGCTGTGACAGGTCAGTATGGCTAGGGTAAATTCATTAACTTGACCTGTCTCCTGCCTGATAACACCTGAAAGGGCTGGCAGACAGTGACATGTTGAGTTGTGGGACTGTGACAGGTCAGTAGGGCTGGGGAAGAATAAGGCACTTGACCTACCTCCTGTTTGATCAGATCTGTGAGAGTGATGGGCGCAGGTGATGTGTACGGTACTGGTGAGAGACCTTTCAGCATTACTGGAAATGAATATCTGCCTGCTGGACCCACCGCCCGACTTTAGAGACAATAATCTGGCCTTAAACAGTGCGCCCTCCCTCGCTTCTCAGATGTCATGCCTGTATGCAGGACTCTGCCCCAGATCTAATGACTGTTCACAGTGTGACCTCCCTCTGTTACAAGACTGTGTGGAAGGTCACTGTAGAGAGGAAGGCTTCAAGGCGCATTTTCATATTCCACTGCTGAAGGTTGACAAGTCTACTACAGTAATAGTAAATTATATTTCATGGATTTCCTTGTTTTATATTACACCTGTAATCGCCTTACGACAGCCTCGTAGTGCCCTGGAGCTTGGCACGGTGGAGGCTGAAAGCCACATGCCTGGTTTGATAGGCCGGGAGAATCCTCAGTTGCCTTAAGAGATCGGTGGTATGTAATGGGATCTGGACACGGTCACTGGCAGAGAGGAAAGGTCACTGCTAAACTACAGGGGCAGATGGTTTGCAAAGGGTTTCTGAAGCTGTGGCCCAGGCGTTTGGTTGCTCCACGCTCATGTTGTGCCAGCAGGCTGTGTGCACAGTGCAGTGAATTTCCAGCGTGATCAGAGACAGTGTGTGTCTTTCCGTGTGTGCCCTGCCAGTGTGTGTAGTTTCTGCATGTGCCATTTTGTTCCAGCACAGTGTGTGCACGGTGCAGTGCACTTGTAGTTTCTGCATGTCCCCTCTTGTTCCAGCATGCTGTGTGCACGGTGCAGTGCACTTGTAGTTTCTGCATGTGCCCTCTTGTTCCAGGATGCTGTGTGCACGGTGCAGTGCACTTGAAGTTTCTGCATGAGCCCTGTTGTTTAGCACACTGTGTGCATGGTGCAGTGCACTTGTAGTTTCTGCATGTGCCCTCTATTTTCAGCACACTGTGTGCACGGTGCAGTGCACTTGTAGTTTTTGCATGTGCCCTCTTGTTACAGCACACTGTGTGTGCAGTGCAGTGCACTTGTAGTTTCTGCAAGTGCCCTCTTGTTCCAGCATGCTGTGTGCACGGTGCAGTGCACTTGAAGTTTCTGCATGTGCCCTCTTGTTCCAGCACACTGTGTGCCCGGTGCAGGGCGCTTGTAGTTTCCCCAGGAACCCTCTTGTTCCAGCACACTGTGTGCACGGTGCAGTGCACTTGTAGTTTCTGCATGTGCCCTCTTGTTCCAGCACACTGTGTGCCCGGTGCAGGGCGCTTGTAGTTTCCCCAGATCCCCTCTTGTTCCAGCACACTGTGTGCACGGTGCAGTATATTTGTAGTTTCTGCATGTCCCCTCTTGTTCCAGCACACTGTGTGCGCGGTGCAGTACACTTGTAGTTTCTGCATGTGCCCTCGTCTTTCCAGCATGCTGTGTGCACGGTGCAGTGCACTTGTAGTTTATGCATGCTGTGTGCAGGGTGCAGTGCATTTCCAGTGTGCATCTTCCTGCATGTGTCCTTCAGTTTGCCTGTGTAGTGCTGGGGGAATGCTCGTGTTCCAGCACGCAGTGTGCACTGTGCAGTGCACTTCCAGCGTACGTCTTTCTGCATGTAAACTACAGTGTGCATGTGTAGTGTTTGCAGAAATCCTCGAGTTCCAGGACGCAGTGTGCACTGTGCAGAGTAATTTCTGAATCTGCTCCTGGCTGCACCGGTAACCAGTGCACTACCTTTCACGTTACACTCACAGACCTTTGTATAACACTTTATGGATACTAGTAGTTGCGTTACTTACGCCCTGGGCTCGAGGCTGTTGCTGGAATCTTTCGTTGTGTGAGTGATTTGGGTTATTTTCCTGTGTGTCAGTGGAGGTCTTTATCAGTTCGGTCCCTGCCATCTGTGAGAACTGATAGATAAGTTGCCAGCTTGAGATGGGTGTAGGAGGAAATCAAACTCATTCCCTCTTGTCGGTGTCCAAGGTGCCCCTTCTAACATAATGTGCTGTGGACTATTCAGAAGTGCTTGTCTCGGTTGGTTTAGGTAACACTGTGCTTGCGCTCTTGTTTTATCAAGAGTGGAGTTCTGCCATCAGCTTGCTGAGGTCCAACTATGTGGTGTGATTTTGATTACGGATGGTGCTACGAGTTGGTATCCCTGATAGTAAGTTAGTGTTCTAGTAATTGGTTTTCCTAGAATCACAACTGCCTTTTTACTTAAATCTACATATGTACTGTTTAGATCTTGGGAGACTGTCACTGATACAGTGGGCTAGTCGACTCTTTTTTTAACATCTTGTACTGACATGAGTGGGCCCAAGGCCTTTTCGCCTGTGTATATTGAGGAACCTATAGATACATCTAGTACCTAAGCTTCATCATAGAGATTATTTATAATGTGTCTCTCCGTATGTTAGTTTCATGTTAATGTGTTTAAAACATGATAGGCCTTAGAAAGCGATCTTAACCATTGTTCTTTGTATTGCTCGTGTATTATCATGAATGTATATGATAGAAGATTGTTCTATTCTAATGGTGTATGTGTATATATATATTCATTATAGGGAAAATCAACTAACCCCCCTATTGCGACAGAAACACAGAAAGTCTTGATAAAGGTGGTCTCTATCACTTTAAACCCACCGAAACGCGTCGACGCCAACCCTGGTACAATTCAAGACTCCGGCATCGATGTTGATTCACAAATATTGCAGTAACATAAGATCGTTGTAACCACAATGGAGTCCGAATGTACAACCTGTATTTAACAATTTTTTTAATTTTTGATGTTTTACATTTCTGTCCTTTATTTCAGTTGTGCAGGTCATAATTGATTGTCATGTACCCATGTTTTTTATTAGTTTATTAGATTAGCTAGTATAGCTATATTGTTTTTAATCTCCTGTATCCATAATAAATGATTTTTTAATTGTTATTTGCTTGTGTTACATATGTGTGCACCCCCTACATAGAAAAGCATGCCATTGAATCCTTGTTTGTAATTCATCTCAAGGGAAACGTTTGATTCTTTTGATCCCTGATATGGTGCCATTAATTCAGATGTCAGGGTCGCCCATCTTTCAATTTTAGGTCGAGCCTGGGCAGCGCCTGCGCTGCTCTCTGAGGCATGCTGTGTTCAGGTATTGGACTTGAAGCTCTCCTCCCACTCTCCCCCACATATTTATTATTGGCTTGTGTCATTGTCAACTGTAAACTGTGGCTTTTCATTTTGTAATGAATTTTATTTCGAAGAGACAATCTTTTCTCTTTCTCAAAGTCTTGCCTCTACATTTTTAGATCCGTTTGGAGAAAGCTTACCTGTCTTGCGGTGCTAATACGATATAAACACTGATCAGGACGAAAGTAGGGTTTGCAACTAAATTATTCGAGATTACACGGAACTACGCGAAGGCCATAACAGTGCAATTAGCACCATTTTTTTTAGCGCAAAATGCACCCTTGGGTCCTAAATAAACCGAAGGATGGATTTTAGCCAAGGAAATAATGCTAAATTCAACAGAAAAGGAACAGTAGCAGTCGCACGCAGTCTGTGCCTGTGCTCTTGGATAGTTATTGTAACAGCACATTATGTGACTGGGCATAATCGCCTAAATTCGGTAATTTTGTCTCACTAACGTAACACAAAATTACTGACGTTTCTCCGAATACTCCGGCATAATAATATTTTTGCCCATGCCTGGACAAAAGGTAAGACCCCTCAGTTAATTCGTTTTATGTACATGTTCTTCACATACTGATAAATCCATATCCATGAGTTATAGGTTCATTGCTTTAGAAATCTGTGATGAATACAAATGATGATTAATGATAACAACATATAGATTATTGTCAGTGCTCCTGCATGTGCTCATTTCATTGATGAATAAGTGGGATGATCCCAGAGAGAGAGAATCTTTTTTCCCCTACACAAGCAGTGGGGAAAGGTGCTCAACATTGTACTCACTACTGGGTGTGTGGGCCGCCAGCTGGTCCTGGCTCATTCCACTAAATCACACAGGATACCAATCAAGCCTGGTTTGCTTGCACAAGAAAGCACTCCACAGTGAAGCAGAGCCATTCTAATGCTAGCAGTGCACTATAAAAATACAAAATAATTCAACACAGAATCATTTTCATAAAAGTAAACTATGAATGTTGGGTTGCCAAATAACTGATACATTGAGAAACAGGGAACTCTTCCATTAATACGTGGTTTGGACAATGCACCCCCCCCCCCCAGGTCTATGTAATCACTTCAGAAGTTCTCCAAGGTATCTAGATAGATCAATTCATGACCTTACTGTGAAAACGGTAAAAATATACAAGGCATTCAAGAAAATAAAAAAACATATCACTTTAATAAAGAATAAAATATTAATTTTAATTACATTTAATATTAGAGCAATTACATAAATATAAATAAGACAATGCAAAACAACGGAAGATAACATATAAACACCATACATCTACTGTCATTGTGTGACTCTTTTTATTCTTTCTTAGCCTTTATGGATCCTAACTCGACATTTGATCTTGTGAACTGCTCCACACTCGGGAATATTATGCATGGAATTGGGGTGGAGTCCAGCATTGTCACTTTTCTCAGAGAACTCCACTAAGGCAATTGCCTGTATTAGATACGGTCATGACGATGAAGCCACACTGGCGTTCAAATTAACCAGAGGAGTGCGTCAGGAGTGTGTACTTGTACCATTCCTATTCAGCCTTTATATAACAGGTCTAGAGAAGCACTTGAATAGTCAAAGCATCGACTTACTGTGTGTTCATGTGCATCCAGTACCAGCTTTACTTTACAATTATGATGCAGTACTTCTTGCCAGGACTCATATAGCTCTACAGTGATTGCACAATCAATTTGTTACCTTTTAGGCCAATCTAGACTTGACAGTAAACCAGACTATGATGCACATTATGTTTTTTGGACCATATAAAAACAAACTCATAACATTTACTATTAACAACAAAAAATAGTACTGTTTCCTCATTTCCATATTTGGAAGTATTATTTGAAGTCACGCATAGATTGAGTTTATTGGGGTAGGTTAAATCTGTAGCCTTTGCTGGTATTGTTGAGGCCATATTCAGCTTTGCCTCTAAACAACTTGGCTTTAATCTTCTTAACCCCTTCGACGCTGATGACGAGCTGGGCTCGTCATGAGGTAGCCTCCTTGCACGCTCATGACGAGCCCAGCTCGTCACGTAAAGTGCGCTTTTGAAAAAGTCAGCGTACGAGCGGAATTCCGCCCGCACGCATGCGGTTAAAGAATTGGTTGTGGTGCACAACTCAAGTGACGGTCAATTGCCACCTATGGGTCTGATTTATGGGGAGTGTGAAGGGACTAGCCAGCAATACAGAGGATTGAGAATGGGTGTATTAAGAGCCTGTTGGCCGGCCCCTGAGCACACATACTTACGTTTGTCGCTCAGAGATGAGGCTTGGCTATATTAGTAATTGGATCAATCTCCAGCCACTTTTACTTTTAATGTTGGACAAGTTACAAGCAAAAGCATACAAAAAAGTTTTAAATTTACCTCAGAATGCATACCCATCTCAGGTGGGACTGGAATTTGGTCTTACTCAACAAGAGATCGGGAGAAGCTGTGCTACTATTAAAATCTGGTGTAATTGAGCGAATGACTTACATGATGCCTTGTGGCAGGCCCAGGAAGAAGATCCGAATTCAAGTTATGGCAAATTTTTGAAAATAGCCCTGGAGGAAACAATTGCAAAAGATCTCTGGGCACAGTCTCCCTCCTTTTCAGTTTTTCGTAGGGGGATAAACAAAATGGCAAAATTACAATCATTACTAGAGGACAAAAATACATTTATGAAGCGATATCATGCCTGGATGGTCCGGCAGTTCTATACAACAACACGACCGGCAAATAGAACATGCTCATACTACCTGAAACGGAAACTCATGGCCACCAGGTTTGGGCTTTTACCAAGTTAGCGGATCAGCCTATATGGAAGTACAATGGTTCCACGATATGCAACCTATGTGGTGCACCAAAGCAAGATTTCATTAATCTTATCTGCGTATGTCTCTTTTTAAAAGCAACTCGGGTGTGATTATTGAAAAAGGCTTTTAATGTTAGAGGGATTCGGTCTTGTAGAGCTGCTATGATTAAAGGCCTGGATCCAACAGATCCCTATCTGAACTGTAAGGTGATGACATTTCTGATGCATTATGAACAGTTAATAATGAAAAAGGACAAACAAACCTCTGTTTCATTGACCGAATAGTGATTATCAGTACTGGAATTCTAAGACCCTCTTTTGTATAAGTAAGAAGATGTAGTAGGAGTTAAAAAAGTAATCAATATGATGGGTTATTTAATTGCATTAACGGACTTTATATTGGGTTTGAAAAACATAGTAATCGAAGTTTGTTTTTTTATTATGGTAATAGAAATTGGATCATTTAGCTCATTTTTAATATGTCAGGTATGATAAATGATCCACAGATTAGTTTTAAATGGACTTAATGTATTGTATTTTATATTGAAATTAGAAACAATAGTAACGCCATAGATTTTGTTTTGAAATTCAAATTTAATAATTTTATGATGTGGAAATAATTGTCATTTAGGAGATTGTTATAGTTTTTATTAACTGAAACAATAAAGTACTTCTTATCTCTTGTATCTCTTGGGTGAATGTTTGAATAAAGGAGGAAACTACTTTCAGTCGCTTAGTTCTAACAGACTGCATTAAACTCGACAAAGTGTCAAAAAGTTTGTGGCTAGCATACATAAAAGAAATTAGTCACACTTTGCAACTGCCAGATTTGTTTGACAATAGACAGACCCTCTCTGTAGGCAGCAAAACAGCCTGAAAAGGCCTCCTTTTTTTGCCCATTGTAATGACTTGAGTGTGTGCTCCGAATCTGGGAGGTATTCAATTCTAAGGGCCCGATTACGACTTTTGGCAGTACAAGGCAGGCAGTATGCCACCACCATGCCCCATACTGCCAAGAGTCACTGCTGTGAGGTGCATGGTCTGGTCATGCAGGAAGATGACCGTCTGATCGGAGAGCTCTGCTGCGGGACAAACTCCTGTCAGGAGCGTCACATCTGTTCGCGCTTATGTGACCGCGAGGGGAGAGGATTCGAAACCCAAGCAGCAGCGGCTTCAATTGGTCTGTTTTCTGGGGCTAAACGGGTAATTCTAAGGCTTCATTTTCCTCACAAGGTACCTCACTAAAAACTTGAACATTGGCCTACACGATACAGTGAGGCACCGGTCATTGCATTATCGCAACGCCGCCTCTACCACTCGCGCGCGCGAGCCCTGATAGCGTGCCTTGGAGCTCTGAGGAGAAAATTTGTTTTATTCTGTTTCTCTATGCGGCGTTTTCTGACAAACACAAAAAGCAGCTTTTCCTAATATATTAAGGCGCCGTCTATTCTGTGAATAATTCACACCTGGCACCGGCTTATGACTTTTGTGTGGTAGTGGAATGTTGATTTTACCACAATTGAAACGCCACTTCTGGTACATATCTTCGTGTGCTTAGACACAGCGTCCCTAAGTTTTATGCAGACAAATGCACTGTTATGCTTCTGTGGTGAGATATTGCTGAGTATGCTGCCACTTTTTTCATTGGCTATGTGAACAGTCAGAGAGATATCTTTACAATTTACATCATGATGCTTCAGCCTTCTAGCCTACATTATTGATGTCTTAGTTGCTATGTGCTGACATCTTTTATGATATATGCTTACCGACCAGATGATTTATACATTCTGTCAGGACTTTACTTCATCTCTCTCATGATGTTCTAATTTTCTGCGCGAGTCCTGCTTACCATATATCACTAAAGCCTATTATTTGTTCTACTTTGACAAGTTGTTTTATCTGACAGTTCTTTCATTGTGACGTGTCTCATATATTTTCCACCTTCAACGTCTTAATAAGTCTGTCGGCATTGCACCGATTGAATAAGCAAGTTTTCGCGCTGTCAACTCAGTTACAATGTCTTCATACAAAACTGGCAAACGGACTTCTAAACCAGCCGCTTTTGCAGAAACGGTCAAGCAACCACGTAATGTATCTGTGAAAGGTCCAGTCTCACCACCTTCTAGTCCATCCCTACCAGCCTCAACTGACCCTCAAAAACACTTTAAACCGTATCTTACAAGAGGTTTCATCAATAAGTAATCGTCTAACGGGCATAGACGCTAACATCCTTTCACTTACGTCAGAGACCAAATCTATGAGGGCAGAAATTACGCAATTTCATTCTAAAGTCGAGGATATAAACCAAAGACTAATGGTGGTTGAGACAAGTCTTGAATCGGTGCATTGTAAGGAACAAGACTTAATATTTCTTCTCAGTAAGCTTATAGACTTGGAAGACCGCAATAGGAGAAATAATATCCGATTTCTCAGTTTTCCAGAACAAATTGAAGGACATAATGCTCGATTATTTTTATGTAATGTTCTTCCAAAACTCCTTGGCATTACCTTTGAACCATTGCTGGAAATACAAAGGGCCCATAGAATCGGTCCACTACGTCAAGGATAAGGAACCCGTCCTATAATTGCATGTTTCCTACGACATGATCAAGTACGGCAAATTTTAATTGAGACACACAAGCAGGGCCCCTACATCTGTGCGGTCACGAAATACACATGGCTGCTGACTTTTCAAAAGAAACCAATGAAAGGAGAAAGGCATTTTTATCCATGAGGCCAAGAATTAGAGAGATGGCCATAAAATATGGCCTATTTAATCCCTCCTGTTTTCGTGTAACCAAAAATGGAGAATCAAGGAATTTTTACAACCCTGAAGATTTACAACACTTTCTGGAGACTATATCACTTAAAGATATATATGTACAACATACTCCTGATGATCACCATGCTTCCTCATCTACATCTTCTCAACGCCATTCAGATGATTCACATCACAGCTCCAGTGAATCTCGTCGTAGAGGGAGAGACTTTACAAGATGGAGCCGCACATCTGATACTACAGCCTCAGCTTTGCAGAAGTTATCAACACCACGCAAGAACATCATAGAGACAACCCCGATCTCCTCTAAAATCTGCCTTAGATGGAGAATAGGTTTGAGTCAGTTTAGTATTTCTCAGGGGGTTTTCTTAAACTTTTTCTCATCGTTATATAATTTTATTGTGCCTGGAACTTTCTATCAATCCATGATGTGTTATGTCCGCTGATTTCAATCTGTTAGTGTAACTCTATATCACTTCTAGTGCCATTTTCATATTGTTGTACATTGTTATAATACTTTCATCTGTCTTTTAGAATTATATATTCTTATTGTTTTATCTTTTAGATTGCTAATGTATTTGATATTTATTTAAGATTTCCTTTTTTTTTAAGGATTCTTTATTGATCAGTTCATAGCATGTTTATACTTCCAAACCAATATTTAAATCATCGATGCAGACATAATTTATACAACAAAAAAACCACATAAAAATATTATATAAATATCTAGGAGGTTTGATGTTATTCACAGCGATTTGTCCATATGATGCAACATAGGCCCCCAAATTTGGTCCCCCAATTTTTTTTCCTCCTCGATTTAATGCTATAGAGCCTATATTCTAAGTTAAATACATTATAAAACTTTGCGCGCCATATTTCAAACGATGGTGCTTCAGGCTGAAGCCAAACAATAGCAGTACATAGTCCCCCCCGTTCTAATGGTAACATCATGTATTTCGAAGCCTGGCGAGTTTTTTTTTTACGCCAAATAAACTTGTCAGCGAGGGTTTGCAACTGTAGCAATTGAGAGCGTATTAACTCTTGTGAAACCGTCCTAAAGTAATACATTGCCTTTGGAAGTTTGTACATTTTAAGTACATTGCACCTCCCTACCATTGACAAATGTAAACACTCAACCCATTCCAATTGTTGCCATGCCACAGATACTATATCTCCCCAATTAAGATCCACAACCTCTTGAAGCGTCATCCTGATCTTAATGCCCAAATATCGAGCTTCTTGCAAAACCCGTGCTTCTCCTGGACACAGACCTTCAGTACAGACTATCTGGGTTTTAGATACATTCAATTTGTACCCAGCAACTTCACCATATCTCTGAGTAAGATTCTCAATTTCCCTTACAGCTTGCTCTGGATCAGACGTCACTATTGCAATATCATCAGTGTAAGCAAGGACACGCACATGGTGTTGCCCAAGTGTCATTGACTGTATTCCATTAGTTGTTTCCAACAGAGTTAACAGTGGGTTAATATAGGTGGCAAAAAGGAGGGGCGAACACGGACACCCCTGCCTTGTTCCCCAAGTGATATTTACATAAGATGATTCTCTGCCCCTAGTGCATATTTTAGCCTGAGGTCTTTTATACATTGTTTGAATGGATGTTATATAACGGGGTCCAAACCCCATGTTTAACCCCTTCAGCGCTGATGACAAAGCCAGCTCGTCATGGGCGTTACCTGCGCTACGCGGAAGACGAGCTGGCTTTGTCACGTTACGCGCGATTTTCAAATTTCAGCGCACAGCGGGAAAACCCGCTAGCGCGGTAGAGGTTAACATAACGGCCCAAAGGAACAGCCATGAACACGATCAAACGCTTTTTCAGTGTCTAATAAGATTATACCCATGGGCTTTTGCTGTGCACTTGCATAGTCTATAGTTGCAATCACCCTTTGTATATGATTGACCATGCTTTGTCCTGGTATAAAACCAGGTTGATACTTAGATACTAACGGAGTTATAACTTGGGCCATTCCAGTTGCTAAAATCTTTGAGTACAACTTGCCGTCTGCATTTATTAATGATATGGGTCTATATGACCCAGGGAGCCTCGCCGACTTATCTTTCCTTTTAAAAACCGCAATATTGGGTCATCTCAAGAATGTGGTGGATTTCCTACCTGAGCCTCTAAAAAAGTAGCCAGCATATCATCTTTAATAATAGGGAAAAGTATCCGGTAGATCTCCAACGAAAGTTTGTCTGGTCCAGCCGCTTTCACTAAAGCCAATACACCCAGTGCTTCCTCCAACTCTGACAACGTTATTGGGGTTTCCAGCGCCTCTCGTTCTTCCTGTGCGAGCCCAGTCAACTCCAATGCCTACAGAAACTGTTCTATATTAGCCTGCTGCACTACGTCTTGTGTGTGGAGCTCTTTATAAAAAGAATGGAACACCTCCAATATCCCTTCCATAGTCTCTACAATTCCCCCTTTCCCATCTTCTAACATAGAAATTCTCTGGGCAGCTTGCTTCCCCCGCAGCCTTTGAGCTAGACAACGACCAGCCGTCTCCCCATATTCATACCTTTCCTCTTTATAGGTTTTATATTGAGCCGCTATTTCCTGACACCATATCCCATTGATCCGAGCCTTACAACATGCCACCTTGGGATCTACCTTGTCTCTAACTGTTTGTATAAGTTCTCGTTCTGCTACCCTTAACTCTTTTGAAAAGCCCCACATTTGCTTCTTCTGAAGCCTTTGCTTGGTCCATCCATAGCTAAATGTCTCTCCCCTTAGCCCAGCTTTCAATGCATTCCAGACCATTGGTTGAATGGCTGAGCCTCTGTTACTCTCCAGAAACGATTTTGCCCAAGTTTTAATATGATTGATATAATCGGAGTGGCATAGAAGCTTCTTATTAACAGTAAAGGATCTACGTTCCTTTGCAAGACTAAGGCCGATAAGGTCAACTAGCACTGGTCCATGATCGGATGTGATTTGTGGCCATACTTGCATCTTTGCGCCGACCGTAAGTGACCGGGGCAAAAACACATAATCTAGTCGAACAAATTTATTATATGGGTGTGAGTAAAACGTATACCCTGGGTCCCTCTGGTTCACAACTGCCCACCCATCTACTATACCATGATTCTGCAACAGTTGTAAAGCCCTATACACTTTTGGTTTGCGCCCAATATACCTCCAATGTTCAGGGTCCCACATCTGGCTTTCCCCATGTATATTAAAATCCCCAGTCAATACTAATGGTGTTCCCCATAGCGCCAATTCAACATTCAAAAATTCGAAGGTCTCTGCCTCATCTAAATTCGAACCGTAGACTGTACAAAAAACAATCTTAATATCCCCTATAAGGCATTCCGTAATGGCCCACCTCGCCAGATCCTCAACCTTTTCCTTACCCGTGACGGAGAATCCTCGTCACGCTAAAATCGCTACTCCCCTATTCATAATAGACTGTTTATTTAAGATTTCCACTTAGCTTACTTACAGGTTTTTCATAATATTATGAGATATCGAATATTTATGCTTATATATGTATTATTTTCATATGCTTATGATTAGAGTTCATTTCTATCTATTCTTGCATTGATTCCTGATAGATAAACATTTATACTATAACTTATATTTTACCATATATTACATTTTAGACATTTCTCTACATTTAAATGTTTCACTAATCCATATAAATATGCAACCATATCTATTATGTTAATTTGTATATCTTTGATACATTTTATGGTATAGAGCTTATGTCTATATATTTATAGATTTACCCTCATTCATTTATTATCAACTCTTGAGTATATACACCAATGTATATATGTTTCTGTTTTCATTCTAATGCCACTTTTATACCCTTGGGTCTTTGAAAACATCTATTTTTCATTTTCTTCTAACCTCTCTTTTCTGTGGTCATAATTATTTTCTTCTTGGCGGGGTTCTTACCCGTGGCTGAACTCCAGTGCGCCCAGACACGCGGTTGACAGTCAGAGTTATTTTGCGTATATTATACAGCTTATAAATCATTAACCTTTGCTTTCAATACTCACCCTTTCTATTCATACAATCTTTCTCATGTATTACTTTTCATTTGTGCGTATCAGCCAGAGTACCCTTCCCCCCTCTTTGTTCCCCTCTTTCCCATTTTCTCCTTTTCCCTTTTATTGTATCTTTCCTCATATCGTATTCTCCTATCTATTATTGTTACTTTCCTATTAACCTCTTAATCTATTTTGTTCTATTTTGGCATGGCTCATATTCATTCTTTATATACCATTACATGGAATGTTCATGGCCTTACTCATTATATGAAAAGGGAAAAAGTACTTTCATATTTACAGTCCAAACATGTTATCGCTTTACTACTAGAAACGCATCTCGATGAAATAGAATCTGACAAACTTTGCAGAGATTGGGTAGGGAAAGTTATTCATAGCAGTCTCCACAAAAATGATTCTGAGGATGGGGCTCTGTTTTGTAAGTGTGGGGTGGCAATTCTCATTCGTAGATCGCTCTCAGTAACGATCTCCAAGTCTCGGTCAGATCCCGATGGCAGATATATCTTTGCTAAATCGCGTATTGGAAACTCTTCTGTTTGCTTAAGATCCATTTATGCCCACTTGGTGCTAAAAAATATTTTTTCTTGCAATTGATTTGTCTCCTTACAGAGATTAATGCCTTGCAATATCTTATTGGCGGGGATTGGAATTTGGTACGTGATCCCATTCTCAACAAAACAGGCCAACTTGATAAAGTAAACGCAGCAGACAGAGCTATTTGATGATATAATTGCTGATCATGGTCTGACTGACCATTGGCGTCTCAGCCCTCCACAAGACAAAGAATATACGTTATCTTCTTCATTACATGGCACATTTTCCCGTTTGGACTATTTTCTACTCTCACACAAAGCAGTACAACTAGTTACAGATTCTACTATTCTAGAAGCTGCTTTGTCTGATCATTCTCCTGTTCTTCTCTCTTTAGACCTAGGCTTATCTAGGCCAGGGCGTAAACCATGGCAAATGAGTATTCAACGTCACAGGACACCCAAAGGTAAACTTCAATTACAGTCCCATTTACAGGATAACCTTTCTTTCAATAAAGATTTGGTTAATTCCAACATAAGTGTATGGGCGGCAGCTTAAGCCACTCTCAGGGTTAATTAATGCGTGATGCAGCACTTGCAAATAAGAGAAACGCTACAAAACAAGTAGAATTAGAACAAGATATACAATCCTATTCCCGACTGTACACATCAAATCCTTCGCTGCACAATCGCAAGCTTTTGAAAAAAGCACGAATGTCTCTTAATAATCTTTTTACATCCAAAGCTGAATATGCCCTGCAAAAAAATGAAAGGGAGGCATTATGAGCAAGGAGGGAAGGCAGGACGATTATTGACTGCACAACTGCGCCAAAGAGAAGCTGCTATGGCTATTCCTTCCATTCGCCTTGCTCAAGGTGACTTACTTACAAAGCCTCAAGAGATAGTTAACGAAATTGCCTCATTCTATCAATCCTTGTATACTCCAGGAGAATTGATAAATTTAAGATGTCTTCCTTCCTAGCGAAGGCTGACCTACCCTGTCTTTCTGATAATGGTAGATCATTACTTGAAGGAGATATAACAAAAGATGAGATTTCTAAAGCTATTGCTGCTCTGCCTTATCATAAAGCCCCTGGGGAGGATGGTTTCCCTGCTGAAGTTTACAGATGGGCAGGCTACTCTGTTGTTGACTCTTTACATGCTGCATTTCTTGAGGCTACTAGGGAATTATCATTGGGATCTATTTCTAACAAGGCAGTTATAGCGGTGCTGCCCAAACCTGGCAAAGATCCTCTGCTCTGTGGGAGTTATCGTCCCATATCTCTATTAAACTGTGCTATTAAAATTTTAGCCAGCATTTTAGCATCTCGATTACGTAAAGTATTACCTTCTTTAATACATCATACTCAGGTGGGTTTTGTTCCAGGACGTTCCTCTCGGAATCACCTACGTACATTGGCCATCCATTGTGGTCTGCTAAACATCTTTCGGATGATGCGTTAGCTCTTTCACTTGATGCTGAAATAGCATTTGAACGCATTGAATGGGATTATCTTTTTACTGTTCTGCAAAGATTTGGGTTGGGTGAGGATTTTATCTGTAAAGTACGTTTGTTATATGATAATTCCTCAGCTCAGGTAAATTGTGGTGGCTTTTTGTCCAGCGCATTTCCAATCCGAAGAGGAATGCGCCACGGTTGCCCATTATCCCCTCTTCTTTTTCTTTTAGTGATGGAACCCTTTGCTGCTACAATCCATCAATCAGAAGATATAGTTAGTGTCCCCTCCCAATTGAACATTCTAAAATGTACCTATATGCAGATGACATTCTTTTTACTCTTACTAATCTTCTTTGATCCCTTCCGTCTCGCCTTCAAACTATTAATGATTTCTCCTCTTTCTCAGGTTATAAAATAAACTGGGACAAAAGCGAAGCATTACCTATCTCAGATGGCGCTACAAAGGCAGCGATTCATGGATTTCCTTTTCATTGGCAGTCTTCCCACCTCAAATATTTAGAAATTCTGGTTAATAAAGGTCTGCACAATATGGTTACTGACAATTTAGCTCCCCTATTTTCCCAAATGCAGAGAGATTTTGATAAATGGAAACCTATAGGATTATCCCTTTGGGGTAGAGTACAAGCTATCAAGATGGTTACTCTTCCGCGTTTTCTCTATATATTAGGCATGCTTCCCCTTCAAATTCCTTTAGCTACTCTTAGATCAATAGATTCTAAAACAAAGGCCTTTATCTGGGGTTCAATGAGACCTCGTCTTGCTGTAACAAAACTAAAGGCTCATCAACTGTATGGGGGTATGGGTCTTCCGTCTGTTGAACATTATTCCCTTGCTTTACACATATCCCAATTCTCTTATTTTCTACCAGACACTACAGATATTCCGCAGTGGGTTTCCATTGAGCGTCATCTTTTATCTGAGGCTTCTAGCCTTTCTCTTTTATATGGTAATGGAACTAGTTCTTCTGATTGCAAAAACCCGATTTTATCAGCTATGCATAAATCTTGGCAACGAGGGCATCGTTTACTAACATCAAATGCTCGCATTCATGTTAAATCTCCATTTTGGAATAATTCAGCTATTAGAGTTAGTGGTCGTACTATTTCTAGGCTTCTATGGCATGCGGCTGGTATTCATTCTTTAGATCAACTTTTTCATGATGGGACATTTAAAACTTTTGCTCAACTTTGTGAAGAATTTAATATTCCTACACACTAGGCTTCCAAATATGTACAGCTTCAACAATGTTTGACAAAATATTTAGGTTTCCTCCCTCGCTACCCCAGATTTCTCCATACTATCCTAATTGACTTTATGGGGGAGATCTAAGGGTGTGACCTCAGTTCTTTATAAAACCTTTATATCGCCTCTATTTTCACAGCCTCTATCTGATGCCCTTCTTACTAAATGGCAATCCCGTCTTTCTGTGTTTTACACTACACCTGAATGGGATCAGATATTAGAGGGGTTACATAAAGGTGTTCGTGAAGCGAGACTTACATTTTGTATTTTCAAAATTCTTCATGATTGGCATTGGTCACCGATTAAATTACATAAAGCTAGATTACTTCCCCACTCTAATTGTTGGAGATGTTCTATTCCTGGTTGTTATATTGCCCATTTAATTTGTGAATGTCCAGAAACTAAATCTTATTGGACCCATATAGGAAAAACTTTACAAGCTACCATGCCCTTATCCCTACCACTTACTTCTGCCACCATTCTTCTACATGACTTTCGTCCTTTTCCTAAACTCTCCAAGTCATAAATGTGCCTTTTGCATACAGCATTAGCTACAGCCAAAATTTGTATTTTACGTCATTGGAAATCCTCTTCTACCCCTTCCCAAGAAGAATGGTTGGTGGCAATGATGCAGAAGGCTTTACATGAACGTACAATTTATAATCTTCAGGATCAAGTTGATGTTTTTCTCAAAGTTTGGTCTCCCTTTTTAAAAACTGACCCTGATGAACCTGCTGCTTCCACCTCTACTCTTCATTCCAGTACCTGAATCCATTGCTTTCTTTTATATAATCCTTTCATATTACCTTTCTTCCTTCACTTATCTTCACGTTTCCCCCTTCTCACTCTGGCTCTCGTTCTCTTTTTCTTTTTCTTTTCACTTCAATTTCTGTTTCTTTTGTTCCTTCTATTTTAACATTGTTGCTATAAATACATTTCATATAGCTATTGTTCTCTATTTATATTTAGTCTTGTACATATATTCATTACTTACTCTATTTATTTTTAGTCCATGGTAGTTTTTCTATTTATTTCATAATTTATTTATTCGCTTTATATTCCTATGTATAGAAGCCTTTATCATTTAAGCGCCTTGAGACCCTCATGGGTGAGTAGCGCGCTTTACAAATTGATTGATTGATTGATTGATTGACTGCAATGGAAAAGCCACACAAAGTTCCTGAATGGCATGGACTGTAACGTCTATGCTGTGCAGGAACCGGTGTTCATGCACACAGGGGGGCATATGTTGTGCCCCCATGTATGCATCCACATAGCTTGAGGCACCAGGAGACCCTGTAGGTCCCCCTTTGTTTCCCCTCTGCCACGGTTTTCATGGTGTCAGAACCGCCATGAAAACTGTGGCAGAGAGGAAACTCATACTATGCTTGGCAAGACCACGACGGTCCCACCAAGCATGTTGAGGCCTCAGGACTGCTGTGCCACCTCCAGGGAATGTGGTACCCTGGCAGTGTAGGCGGTGCCCTGGACCGCCACTGCAGCACACCGCCACCATGAGTCTGTTGGTCCTCGGACCGCCAGACTCATAATTGGGATCATAATCAGAGGCAGATAAGTATTTCAGCTGGTATGGAATCTTGTCTTGCCTGGCTCACATGTACCCAAAATAAATATTTACTAACTAGACTGAGGCTGAATATCCTACGCTGTTCAGATGTTTTTCCCAGACATGGTTCATTTTTTAACAAATTGCCTGTGTGCCCCTGTGACTCCCTTTGCCCTCAGTTCACTTTGCATATCTTGCTGTTTTGTAAATTCTATACTGCATTAGGGAAACATATTGTATTTCCTGCTTTAAGACAAGCTAACTATAGGTAGTGCAGATGGGTGATTCTTTTTATACACTCACAATCCACTCACAATCCTCGCTCCACGTCTGCTATGTGGTGGCAACCTACACAAAAAATGTCATACGTCAGGGAAAATGATGTTAGCAGTTTTTTAAGATTTATTTTTAATTAACTTATGTTTTATAACAACTATGGGCCCTATTAGGATGGCGGACGGACCTGTGTCCATCCGCCACCCCAGAGGTGGAGGGACCGTCCGCAGGGGCTGCGCCGGTCCCTCCGTGCAAATTAGGATGTGACCGCCACCCCGGCGGTCACATTCTGTATGTTTAACATTGCGGCGGATGCTGCTTGAAGCAGCACCCGCCGCAAGGTTAAACAGTGCATGTTGATCTTTGCATGCACAAAGCGGCAGGCACCGCGTGGTGCCTGCCGCTTTGTGCACGCAAAGGCAGGGGGGTACCATAGGTACCCCCCATGTGTAACCCCCACCCCCCCTTCACCCATGGGGGCCCGCAACGGGCCCCCAAAGAAAAGACGGTATGCCTTCCCACGGCGGGAATGCCGCCGTGGAAAGGCATAGGACCGCCGCCATCCTAATATACCTGGCGGGTTTGATAGACACCGCCATCCATGTTAGAACTTTTCCACCGCGGTCGGAAGGCGACCGCGGCGGAAAAGCTGCGGACGGAAAAAAGATCCCCCAGCCATCCTAATCTGACGGGGGGTCTTTTTCCTGTCCGCAGCGGATAATCCGCATCCTCCGGGCCGGCGGTGGCTTCCGCCGGCCCGGAGGATGCGGATTATCCGCGATCATAATCGGCCCCTATGTTAGGTCGCATGTTGTCCAACTGTATGAATTGAGCATTATTTGGACCTCACTCTGCACTTTTGCATGATATAGAGCTATTTGTTTTATTCCTATTGGACTCAATTACTCGCTGAATTCATTTTATTTGCTTTTAACTTTTGTATCTTGTGGGTTAGTACACACATAACCTTATGAGCTGAGTATTGTCAGTATCCCACTTAACACTCTTTATGAGTATTGGTGCGTGCTGACTTGTTTGGTCTTATATGGTAAAAGGGTTATGTGTATATCTTTACTTCAGTTAGTTTAATGGATTTTATTTGTTGTTAACCTACATTGCTTATAAGGGTTGTAATATTGTTTTCCTTGGATGTGCTGTAACTTTTATGGTCACTTTGATAAGGATTAATTGATGATAATGACTGAGGACTCTTTCTTATTGCTCCTAATTCAGTGTTGAGTATATATCAGTCATTTATTTCAACACCATTAACATGAAACAAGAAATTAATCCAGAATGTCTCTTTGACACGTGTTGATAAATAACCATGATTAAAGTCACCCTCTTTAGGACACACATAGATATCTTCTACACACAATTCATACGTTCTCTGAATGTAAAACCATCCAACTGGCATAAATACATACATTGATTTCCCTGAAAATCTTTTTAGCTCTTTTTGAGTACAGCTCGCATCCATACCCAGCACTGTGAGAGACTGCTTAAAGTTATTTAGTAGGGGTTTATAAATTAAGTTTGTCCTGTAAGAGTTGGGATAATTTATGAAAGGCCCCTGAATGTGGCTGGGTTAGCTTTTGATACTTGAATGGGATGTGGTCCAGATAGATAATGGATTGATTAAAGATGTGTATGTACCTAATAAAGTAAATGAGAAAGATCACATAATGTTTCTCTGGGTCCAGTCTGGCACGTTGATGTCATTGACTAAAAGGTTTTTCATGTGTGTAGTGTGTGTACATGTGTGTATATGTTTTCATTCATTGTTTATGTCCTATTAACATTTATTTTTTTAATGAGAAAAAATGAATACGTTATTTTATTCTTGAATAAAGTGAAGTATTTTGTATTTTGTGTATATCATGTATTTTTGCACAGTTTTCACGGTATCTCCATGAACTGATTTATGTAGGTACTTTGGGGAGCTTCCGTTTTTGTCACATAGACTCTATCCTCATGTTATAGAGGGGTTACTCTATTATTCTTGTGTAATAATTGCTAATTGTTCCCATTCATCTATCCGCTAAGCTATCAAATGACCCCTTTATCTATTAATGCACTCTCTCCTTCACCACTTCATTCACTCAATTGCCATACTTTGATGCATTCACCCATCAATACTGCCAACAATTGATACATTTATTAACCCTTTTACCTGTCAATGCACTTATACAGTTATCAATTCATGCACACACCAATCCTTCAGTGCACAAATGTACTCATCCATCCATTAATCCATCCATGCACCTAGTCACTCTCAAATTCACCCACCAGTTCATACATGTAGCCACTCATTTATTCAGCTAGTCATTAAACGATTGTCTCATTATCATATTCACCCACTCATCCAGCAGCACAACCACACATTCAAACTTACAAATCAAAGATGAAAAGTTACCACATGTAAAAAATCAAAAGACCGACCTATTGGTTTTGTCCATGCTTGTGACATTCTTCCCTGCTGCATGTACCTGTAATCAATATATGCAAGGATGAAAACAGACCACGCTGGAACGGGTATTTATCATGGCGCTAAGGTTACTATGCATGGGTCTGAATGATATTATGTTTAGTTAACCAATTAGGGACCGGTGCTTGAGGCTCAGTTGTCTTATGGAGCAAGGGAGCACAACAACTCACCAGGTGTCTACTGCGCCCTTCCTACCTCAATGATTTCCTTTCCCCTGTCCTCTCTTCTGAAATCATGTTTTTAATCAATAACAATAGAGTCCAAAATGAATTACTGTTGTTTAAACAGTCTCTGTATCCTGTCTGCTTAGTCTCACATATGCACAGCTTCACCTATTTCTTATAAAGTGTAATTATTGCCAATCCCAAAAGATCTAATAGTAAAGGCATTATAAAGGGAAATAATCCTACATCCTGACAACACTAAATTCAATAATACATTAGGTCTAACACTAAGCAGGCAAGTTGTTGCAGCAGCGGAGAAAAGGCATTTCTTGGTGGACAGAAACTCCCCATCTCCAAAATACTGATTCTGTGCCTCTCTCACTACCCCAGTCAACTATGAAGCATAGATCCAGTGTCATTTCAGTGAATGCATAATATAGATGTACTCAATCACTGAGATCTACATTTTAACTGATGATTAAGCTAAACAAAAAATATTGAGAGAAGAAAAATACCTATAACTATAACATGTAAGGCAATAGATGAAAACAATTGATTAATATATACATAAATATGAATATTGCAGTTAGCCAGCCACACCAATTTCATAGTCCTTGTACGTCACCTTAACAGAATAGAATGCAGGGGTTTGATTTGTTTTTGATTGTTTTAGAGACCACTGACACCAATGGATTCATGGTGCTGGGAATTAAAGACTAGAGTACTATAGCTAGTAGACTAGCATAGTAGATGAGTCTTGTGTGCCTATATAAAGACTGGAAATTGTGATTAAGCTCCTAAAATGTGGAGGAATGGCCTCCACTTCTACTTGTTGTCATGGCCTTTCAATAAGACACAAGCATTTGAACTGAATTCTCGGGCCCATAGGCATGCAAACTAGTTGTCTCCCTGTATTGGACATGTGGTCCCATTTCATGATGTGGCAGAACTGTAAAACTGGTGCATTCTGTCTCTTTTTGTAGTTTCCACCAATGTTCTGAAATCACACCCTAGTAAAACTATTCTTATAGTCTAATTTAGGAAACAATTAGGTGGGAACAATCTCAGGCCAATTCTAACAAGAGCTGCACACTGCATTGATATAAGAAATCATCCCTATCTAGCTTTCACTGCATGAGAAAAGTGGCTACCATCTCCTTTAGGTCTTTCTTCTTGCCAAAAATTATTGTTTTTTTTGTTGGGTTGAGCTTTAAAAACCACGTGGTGTGGGACTCCCAGTAGGCAATTATGGAGCTTAAGTAATGAGGATTTAAATTAAACGACTAAATTAGCAATTACTTAAATATCATCTGTATATGAAAAAACTTACACCAAGAAGAAAGTTTAATTAAAAGAGAATCATAGTTATTGAAAAGCTGGAAGCTAAAGAAGAACCATGAACTATACCAGAGGATACTCACATGTAGTCATTGAAATTGACTACTTTGACCATTTGTGTTATTCCATCTAAAAATTAATTCCAATGTCATCCCATAGATTATCAGGAGTTGGTGGGTGGCTCTATCAAATGCTGTGGTCAGATCTTAAACTGTTGCAGATTAGCCTTCACCTAAGAGAGTGTTCAGCTCTTCTGTGGACACTGCCTTGGTGCTTCTATTTGGTTCAAAAGGCAAATTGACCTTGGTCCAAGGTGTCATTTTCTTCATGATGATCTGAAAGTTGTCTGGATTTTAATTTTTCTAACATATTTTTCACTGCTGGAAGAACAGTAATCGGGTCATAATTGCCCATGTCTCATGTAATATTTGCTATTCTTTCATGGAAGAGAAAAAATACACTTCTTCAAGGCTCCTCAAAACTGCACTGTTCTAATCCTTTCTTTTTCTTTGGCCTTCTGCAGCTCCTCCACAGCATGGAGATACCCCTTCAGGGGTGATTCAGGTGCTTTATAAATTAAATAAGGGAAGTGGGTTTTAATGCAACTAAGAGAGCTTCAATTGTCTGTGTATCCAATACTGTTAAATCTGTCGAAAAGAGCAGAGTAACAAACTCTGATCTTGTAGAGGCTCAAGCAATATTGAGAGGCTACTACATCTGCACAGATCGTTAAAAATTGAAAGGTCACTCAACTAATTGCAAACATCTTGTGGCAAGGAAGATGAACGAAAGGAACATATGGGGTTAATTAAAGCATTCAAAGCTTTAAATAGATTTGTAGGAGCACTTTCTATGAAGGCAATCTGTTTTTTTTAAATCCAGTTTTGCCTTCATTATTGATGTTTTCTAGGCTTATAGTTGAAATTTGTAGAGCAAAAATTGACCTCAGTTAAGTTTTCACCAATATCACCCCGCTTGCTCAGTTTTACATTGATTAAGATTAAGTTGTTAATTATGCCATGTATTTTTTTGAGAACATCAGATTTTGTCTATGTATCAACTAAACATTAGATAGAGAGTATCATATATTAGTGTGCTAAGTTTATTGGGTTTTTTTTAGAACCAGATTTTATTCGGTTATAACAAATCAAGTAGAAGAAATACAATGAGATTTTAGAACTTCCATTATACTATTAGTAACATTTATCAATAGTCATATTTGCTGGTTGCACATTGCCAGTTACGGATTCGCGCCACGTATGGCCCTCTTACAAGAGGGTAATAGTATTCAACGGTCCAATCAGAGTCCTCAGGCGAGCCGTGCTCTATAACCCTGTGCCGAGAGATCAACATCTCAATTGTCCATTCCTATACTCACTCATAACAATCTCAGCAAACAATAAATTAACAAAACTCTCACTTCCCCTCTCACCCCTCCCCTACTTAGCTCCTACCTATCCCCCCCAGACATGTCGCTCAATCATCTATATCTCTGTGGAGAATAGTATCTAGTCATGCAGGGCATATGGCTCAATAATTCAAGTCGGAAGATATCCACAGAGGGGGAACCGCTATATAATACATGCTTGCAATCCCCCAAGTTACCTGCCCAGGTAGAGCAATATTTCAATCCCCACACACAGTTCTCCTCATTCAAGGGATGGTTCATTATCATCAGTCAGTTGCTTGAGCAAGTCTACTAGCGCCACCCATGCTCTCGCTGTGTCTAGCATTTTTTCATTACCTGTTCTCTGGGTCATTTGCAATCGAAAAATCCCTTCACAGTCAGCCCACTTTGTGAATTCTCGCAGCCACCTTGAGACGCTAGGTGCACTGGTCGCCTTCCAGTGACTGGTAATTTCTCGTTTAGCCAGGACTAACCCCAGGTCTATGAATTTGCTGGTAACTTTCTTGCGGGCAGTATGAGGGAACCAGTGCAGTAGGCAATATACTGGAGTCAGTGTGCTGTCTCTTTCCGTTATGTCTCCTAGCTTAGTTGATATGCCTCTCCAGAACCCCTCCGCTGGACACTGCTACTGACCCCAGTCCTACTCCATGCCGCCTTGTCTCACCTTCCTCTGCCTCCTTCTCTTCTCCTAGTGCCGGTTTTGAGACCAATTTGCCTGCTACCAAGCCCTCCCTTGATGCGGTGCAGCTCCCTTCTGCATCAAATCTGACTCCACCTCTTGCGGGTAATCCACCACTGGCTGACGACAAAACCACACTCAAGTGGAAATCTGATCCTAACAATTTCCGACCGATCACCTACATCATGACACTAGCCAAACTCCTCGAGAAATGCATCCACAAGCAGCTATGCAATCATATAGAGACATTTTAACTACTTGACCTTTATTAATCCGGTTTCAGAGCAAGGCATAGTACCGAAACTGCTCTTACTCACATTGCGGATGATGCTTTGAAATCCCTAGATCAAAATGTCCCTTGTCTTCTAATCCTTCTGGACCTGTCTTCTGCATTCGATACCATCAAACATGAAAACTTGATTAATCTTCTTCAACTTAGGATGGGTCTCTCGGGGCCGATCCTAGAGTGGTTTGCCTCTTTCTTACATAACCGCACTCAAAGGATTAAACTCAACCAATCCCTCGCATCTAGTACTGCGGTCAGGAGTTCTGCAAGGGTCTGCACTCTCGCCCACGCTCTTTAACCTCTATATGATGCCTCTCACCGTCATTCTGAACAATTCTCAAATTCATTATCACATGTACATGGACGGCACGCAACTGTACCTGAACATCTCCTCTCTGGAGGACATTAAAAACTTAAATGAGGCTTTCTCGCAAACTCAACAATGGTTTGCCCAGAACCATCTTTTGTTGAATAACCTCAAAACGTAGGGGCATATTATCAAGCACGGTGTTAACATTATCGCCGCTTTAGCGGCAGAAAACTGCAGCTAAAACGGAGATAATGGGCTTGATAATACGGCGTAGAGAATTCCAATAGAAACCCATGTTCACACCAGAACATGGGCTTCTATGGGAATTCACAAGGGCATATTATCAAGCCCATTATCGCTGCTTTAGCAGCAGTTTTCTGCCACTAAAGTGGTGATAATGTTAACGCCGTTTCTTGATGATATGCCCCTAAATTCCTGCTGATTGCCCCACACAACCACTCTGCACCGATCCGCGAATGGCTAAAACAACTCACAGCCCTTAACTGCACCCCTTACGTGGTTGATTCCTCTAAATCATTGGGCATTACCTTGGACAAATACCTTAATATGCAAACTCACACCAGCACCACCATTAAGGGTGCCAACTTTCATCTTAACACAATTAAGAAACTCAAGCCTTTTTTTCCGCCAGAAGACTTACAGCGTGCAGTACAATCCCTGGTGATATCACGACTGGAATATGACCTGGTGACCCTTGCAGGACGTACTAAAGCGAGTTTGGCACCTCTCAGAGCCACTCTCAACAGCCGCGGTCCGTGGAGGGAGTTCGGTGGGGCAGGGAGGCGGTGCGGGGGAAGGGGCAAGGTGGACAGTGGTAAACACCGGAATATGGATAATTGCAGGTAAGTAAACAATTTAATAAATAAAACGAGTTTCGTCATGCACCATGCATCGCAAAATGCAATGCAGCGCGCGCTACGAAATTCGTTTTATTTCTTAAAACTGCCTATATTGACAGCTCTGGGGAACCTTTGAATCAAATTTGGGGCAATACGGGAGGGAAATTAACTAAGCTTTCTCTCTGAGCACCACAGGTAAACTTTTCCCAGCCACTGTCGTCAACGCGTTTCCAACCCCATCACCATTAGGGAGTTTTCATCAGGACATTGGACGTGTTGGTGTTTCTTAACACGGCTGCAAAATCCTTGGTGTTGTTCAGAAATTACTGGCACTGGGAAAGTATTTTAAGGCCTGAATTACATGTAGTTTTTGAATTGCTGGTAGAAACAGACGTTCGCTGTGACAATTTCTGTGGATCAATTTTGGTAACTTGTTGAAACACTATTCCGTTCCGGACGTGTGAGCGCGGTTGTGTAGACTGAAGGTTGAGCCTGTGTAGTGTAGTTCCTATTATCCCAATAGGCTCTGCGCATTGGAATAATACCTTCAATAGTAAAGGCCTAGACCAGACGTTAACTAGGTCTACTACTGTCGATATTAGACTTAAAGTTTTGGGTTTGCCAGCTAGCTCAGAGTTCACTAGAAACTTTCTCGAATGTTCAGGAAGGAATTAACTTCCCTGATTAGACAAGAAGGGATTTAGTTTCTGACAACCATAGAACATGACAACTTTGCTCTCCCCTAATCAAGAGTGTATCTCGAGAGTCGTGTGAACAAAAGGCAATTTATTTTACTCAGTCAGTACGTGCATTCTTAGTCTCATCAGAATGTAGAGAAAAGGAAGAGACGGGCGTGTTCAATAAAAAGGTGTTATTTATTGATCAGTCTCTTTTCTCATACAAGAGAAATGGGTCGATATTATTGCAATACTTATAGCTAAGTAAAGTGCATACATTAAAAGCAATAGTATGAAATAATACTGTAAACACATTGATATGGTTTCTAAGCCATAAGATGTTTTAAAATGAATAAAATATATTACATACACATATACATTTGACTAAACGTACTCAACTGGTGTTTCTAAATACGCCTACCCCGTGTACCTGACCTAAGCCTAATACGTGGGCGGGAATAGAAAGTTACAGTTTAAGTTAAGTTTGTTTTTGCCAAGTGAATAACTAAAGAATTCTCTGCGAGGGGTTATTCAGTTCTGTACCTGGAATCTAGGTTGAATGAGGGATGGTATCTCTCTCTCTGGTCTCGATATTCCAGGCTGCCTGCGAGGGCTACCCGGAAGCGCCGGTGCTGGATTTCTCGGCAGGAGAAAGCAGCGCGTCTCGTTCTCAGCGCGTCAGGAAGGCGGGGCTGCGCCAGCGGGGTCTGCTCTGCTCTTCGCTTCGGCAAGTATGGCTGCTCCGTCTCGTCACCACCGCGTGTGTTTGCATAGGGCAATATCGGTAATATTTATACCTTTAAGGTGCCGAGATTGACGTAAGGATGGACATAGATACTTCAATAAGGATGTCATACGACTTGCTCGTTAGCACATTCTTTTTGCTGAAGTTCTCGGTGAAATCAAAACAATGGCCGCAGGGTTTTGCCCAGGTTGTCATAGGTTTGATTTGTTATGAGAACTCCGTATGCCTTATCAGGGGCTGGAGGAATATCGCTTGTCTAATTAGATCGCAAGCGTTATGACCTAATCAGATAACACGTTCCTGTGCCGTAGTGTGACTGCGTCAGATAACGGTATCTGCATCATGGGGGTTTTCTGCCTCATGGGCTGACTGCTAGTTAACTTGTTGGTTTGTTTAACCAGAATAGGGTCAGGAATAGGGGGATCGATTCAGAACCTATAGGAATACATCACACCCACTCCACGCTAACTATGGACATATTTACTAATCTATGCATAGTAAAACATACTATAGAGTATAGTGTATACCTTACCACCCCAAAATACATAAATGCATTTTGAAATTTTTCAAATATACGGAAGAATTGCAATCATATGTATTGTATGCACTCAAGCTGTAGAATAATGCCAAAGTAATCACGCATTTGTATACATTATTGCTATTTGGTATATGAGAATTTACACATGAAATGGCTCTTAATACAGAAAAAAAGTTCGAGACCATTCCATCACAGAATAAAATATTTATGAACATACCAGCGGGCAGCTAATGTCTATAAGCTATCTAAACTTTAGAAACCTTAGTTCTCTAAGAATAGTTCTTACTTTAAGCAGAAGATAGTGTCCCGAAAAATATGCAAAAATATTTTGGGGCTGCTGAAAAATTGCTGTCCGTGAACTGGAGGTAAAATTGTTCATGTGACTTTATTTTTAAAGTTGAAGGCCGAATTCAGGGAACGCCGTGTGCGAGCTTGCTCAAAAGTCTCTATTTCTGCTCTGGTGAGAACATCATATCATTTAGGCTTTCGAAAAAGCTGTCAACAGCTTCCTGGGAAAGTTCTACTAACTCGGAAAAAGGTGTAACCATGCATTCGTGCGCATGATTGTCTCCATTGACATTCTGATTCGCATTGCTGACAGAAGGTCGTACCTGTTCGATGCTGCTTTCATCTTGAACTTCACTACCCCTCAATCGTAGTGGTGAAGCTTCCACGAATGCCGTCATCAGGATTGGTAGCCTTTGAGGGCAGCACAAAGCGTGAACCTTGATCGGGCTCAACAATGTTTCTGCATCCATTGGCGCATCCGATTGTAGCGTCAGACAGGTGTCTAACACGCATTCTTCTCCGCATAGCAGACACCTTAATACAGGTAAAACACATCTTTGCCACATTGGTCGAAATGATAGAAACCAAGTCATGTTCAGGTCTCTAAGCCGGGAGAGTCCCAGGATTTTTGATATCCGGTCCCGGTATCCAATGGCTAGGATTGTTTCTTCCCTTGTCGCAAGAGTTTTGTCTGTGACATGGGTTGCCATAACGAAAAATAAGGACTAAGAATAGGATTCCTGCAATTAGTCCCAAGATCAGGGGAAGTCCGCCAAAAATCGAATGGACGAAATCTGGAAAAATACCCAGTATGGCTTTGAATGGTGTTAATGCCATCGAAAATACTGTCTTAACCACTTGGATGCTAAGCCTATTTGCTCTTCTTCATGTAATTTCCATTGAAATCAATGGAAACTCCATGACGAGTTACCCTTGTCATTAGCACTGAAGGGGTTAAATACCTTTGAGACCCCATTGGTATCAGAAATATTTAAGATTTCATTCAGGATTTCTGCGAAATGTATGGGGGAATTAGTTGATAACAATGAATGTATCTCTGCAGTCGTCCTTGCGACTTGTAGATCATACGTTTCTTTTGATGACGTGAGCCTTGTAGGCGTCTGTAGAAGCACTGTTTTCATTCTGCTTAAAGTATCTATTCGAATAGAAGTAATTTTCAAATTGGGCCATGCCCTTGCCTCCCTGTCCGGAAAGGAGCTGGGGAACAATGAGCGTCCACAGCACTTGACCTTCGCAGTCGTAGTTACGAGATAAGGAGTCCCGGGCATAAGACTACAACATCTGCGATCTACAATAAGAATGTAACTCCCATTATAGAGTCTTTGAAGGAATGGTTCTATCTCTGTTGCAGGTGCGCCTTGCTGGTGACATGAAAGGTTGTATGAATTCCCTTCACAGGCTCCATGCAAACTAATTCCGTTACACAGAAGCGTGCCGCTTAGTGACATCGCACAATTATTGCCACTAAGAAACACTTTCTGTCCTTTATTACTGACACATGTATGTGAATAGGGCAGGTTCCATGTTGTTTTAATGTACCCCTTTCCCAATTTCTCGTACATGCCAGCCTGTATATATTTTTGGCAGTATTGAAACCTGAAGGTTGAGATTGGAATATTTATTATCCCATGTATTATCCATTCACTGACAGGTCGTTCTGACATTGTCACTGGTAATCTTTCGAGTTTTTCAATGCTCAAGATTGTATAATCAGCACCCTTTTGTGCCATACTGACTTGTCTATCAGTAAGGTTAAAGATTTGGAATAGTGTTGATTAAACGCCAAGGCACATAGCCTGAACGTAGATTTTGTAACGTCCAGCCAAGCTGTACAATAGAACGCAATTGAGACTGACCGTGTTGTAGCAACAGTAAGTCTTGCGATAATATGTCGATTGCTGAAGACACAATGCTGTTCAAAGAAAAAATTCTGGAGGACAGAGTCATTAACCCATTGTCCACTACAGAAAGTGATTTTTCCAAATTAATACGGTCAATTTCCCGTATTCTCTCTGCTGTTTCAATTTGAGTAACCTTCCAGGCCTCATTGTATGCTGCATATACAGAGGCTGCTATGAAACGTTTTTGACGCTGTTTGCGTGGTCCCATAATAAAATCACGCAAGTCAGCACCATCAGTAAGTAAAGTTAGGTGTTGCTTAATTTCTGCCAGTGTGGAAGTTTGTAGCCATTGAAGGCATAATTTGCCCACACTGTAGGTGGTTATTATCCCTGGGTGATGTCTTTGAGGATATCTAGGGTCTGGCCTGGTCAATTTGAACCCCTGTTTTTTGTTCAGGAATCTGTCTTGACAGTTATTAGTATCCGTGGGCCAGATCAACCACTGTTTCCAATCTGGATGTGTTCTGTTTTGGTTTAATACATAATTTACGTCTATCTCTTCATCTATAGAGCTATTGCTGCTCATTGTTGGCTTTGGAATAGACGGTTTATTTAAGTCTTTGATTTTGGCTAGGCCAAGACAGGTAGTTTGTTGAACAGTGTCATTTAAAAATATAATTTGTTCTGGGATCATGCAGGCTCTAAACAAAGATTCTATACCCTGTACTTGCCATTCTTTTGTACCCCAAACACTTTTCAATTCAACATTTTTGTCCCAGTAATCAAAACCAAAAGTATTCATTTTTTCAAAGAATGAGTCTGAATATATCAATTTTGTGTTTGTTATCATGGTCTTAGTTCCTGTCTTGTTTGACAATTTGAAATAAAATGCTTCAGCATTACTTGTGTTAAAAGTATGAATATTTGTCATAGAAGGTTCTTGAGCTTCCTTTTGGAGGGGTTGCACAATGTTCCCATTGATTATAATTTAAAACATGTCTAGGTTGTGCAGATCTATGTAAAAAATGGTTACCATAGTGGTTATAACAGTACATACTATCATAATTTGTAGAACCCTGCAAATAATCATGTTTGGTAAATTTAGCAGACATTACTAAGTCAGACATCATATTATTAATGCTTTCGAAGTCCCAATCATCAGCAAATGAGCTTGGTTTTGCAAAGTCACTCAATGAGATCTTAATTTGGTGTGGATATTTCAGGATTTCGACCGGACCATAAATTTCATAGTCAGTGTTGTCCCAGGCTACCCCACCCGGTATCGGATTGGCTGTGAAGTTGACTGAAGAAAGTTCTCTTTTCTCGACGTGTGAAGATGTGTGTGGTTTGAGGATCAAGTTGATTTTCTGACTTGCTGTGTCCATTTTAGCATATTTTCCCTCAATGAAGCGTCCCAAAGTAAGTACCATGATGAGCCAAAGTATGAGGATAAATGCACCAAAACCCACCCAAAATTCGATCCATGGAGAAATCAGATATGTTTCTTTTAGTTGATTCAAAAGTTCTTTTGCTTTATCTTTAAAGGTTTTTGATGATGGCTGTGTCTTTGATTCACTGAAGCCTTCAGAGGAATCATCGAAGTTTATGAAGTAGCCGGATGCAGTTCTGTCAATTGTTCCAATTGTTTCTGGATTACTGTTTCTTGCATTTTCGCTTGGTACTTCATTATAGATTGGTGTGTCTCTGCTAAATGTTTTTATTTGGGTTTTCAGAGGTCTGAGTTCTATTGCATTGTTGCATAGTCCTTGTTGTTTCGAATGTGATGAGCCTCTTCGTTAGGACCTCTGTACTGGTAGCAAACCTTGGTGTTCGGCTACTTATTGGGAGTCCACTTGGCCTACTGTTTGTTATCGGCCGCATGATTGTGGTTTTACCAGGTCGATGGATACAACTCGGTTCTCCTTTTTACCAGCAAGTGGCGGTAGTACAACTGATCTTGTCCCGTTGATAGACAAGACAGGAACTGCTTTTCTGTAAGAAGGCCCAAATTCCTTCTTTACCGCGATCTTTTCCCTGACTAGATCCCCGACTTTTGGAATCCAGACAGGTCTTGCTGGGACAGGTGGTGGTTCTTCAGTGGTTGTTGGCTGTTGTTTCAACTTTTTGTTGCTCAGGTCTTTTCTTGTTTTGTTTAAGTCCTGCAAAATAGCCAAACGGTCTTTGATATCAAAGCTTTTTTCTTTCACCACTGAAGTCTGACTATCAATGTCAGAGATCAACATCCTAGTTCCAAATAATAATTCGTACGCACTGAATCCCTTCAGAGAATTTCTTGGCAAGTTATTTAGACTACGTTGGACACTTATTAGATGTTTGACCTACCCAGCTCCCGGACCTAATATCCTTTCCGTTATAGATTGCTTTATGCCTTGGTTTTTTCTTTACACCATCCCGTATCCCTCAGGAAGGAAGTGAGAAGATTCCCGCTGTGCTATGCTCATTTGACCATGTTTCCCCTCAGGCTGGAGGGCTAGAGTGAAAACAATGGTCAAACGTAGCATGCTCTTAGCGTATATGCCATTTAGACTCGCAAATCTTTGTATAACAGTCCAGACGTCAGCCGAGTGCTGTGATCTACATTATAAGTGGAAACTAGCCTGTATATGTTAATCGCAAGCCTTCCTTTTTACTCTTGATTTTTTCTGGAGTAAAACGACGAGGTATTGAACTGTTTCTCTCCCCACTGCGATCTCTGTTGCAGTTTGGGCAGTTTTTTACAAACATGGTGTGACGCAGGCTCATGCCTGGCCACCAGTACCGTGATTGTAATTCTTCCAGAGAATCTTTTAGTTTGAGGTGTCTGAGACCCTCGCCCATATGTGCGTCTGCGATTAACAAGTTTCTCCTGTCCATGTTTGGAATCACTCTATCCCCCACTCCAGGGATTCGAGCAAAAGGGACGGAGTTTGCATCGATTATGTATGTATAATTGAGTGGATAGTTGATCGGTAGCGCTGAGCAGTCGCCTTTTGATGACGTTTTCACCGCCAGCACTGTTTCACCGTCAATGTATTTTAATGTACGCTTTTTTCGAACTACGGGAGCCGATTTAGTGGCTGCCGCTGTGGCTGTCTCAGCCAATGAATTCCCTGCAACGTGAACGCCATCACGCTGATGACTCAGTGAGTGTGTCACGTGAGTCTTTGGTAGCTCTTTTTGTAAAAGAGCTATTTGTTCCCAGAGCAGTTTCTGCTTTATTGGTGCATCTGTGTCATCTTTGTAACCGTTTTGAATCCATGTCTGCAAATCCTTGTTATATGATTTGACGCAGTAATATGAATCTGACACTATAAGTGTCGGGAATTCGCGATCCGCATTATCTAGCGCCATTTTCAATGCTAGTATTTCAGTTTGTTGTTCTGAATTAGTTTCTACTGAGTGTGTTTTTGTTAATAGAGGTTTTAGTTTACCTCCGCGCCACACTTCTTTTGTAATCCCACATGTGGGGTTGTATGCCTGTTCTCCCCAAACGGGGGGTTGAGCATGTCCGTCTGTATAAATTACACAGGCGTAATGTCGTAAAGGCAGAATGTCGATTGGCAGAGGATATGTTTCTTCATATTCTAGATTTTTTAATTCTTCTAGTTCTGGATCAAAGTAGTAGTATACTTTGTCCGTTGTAATTGAATTCACCCATTGTATCCATTTCGGATTCAATGTTGTTGTTGGTAAATTACACGGTGTTGTTAGTGCCTCAAAGGCTGATTCTGCTGTTCTGACTGTGACATGTCTACCGTCAGCTTGATCTTTTTCTCTAGCTATTGCGGTTTGAACAGCATGAACAATTTTTTCTTTAATGCTGAACTTCTTTTCAGCTTCTGTGTACAAGTGTGATTTGAATGCAATTGGTACCTTTTCTCCCTCATTAGAGGTCAGGTATGTGAATCCGCATCTCCCTGGGATGACTCGAATCACAAGATTGCGTGTGTTATCACGTGTTTCTAACTTTGTTTTAATTAGCATGTCTGTTTGTAAGGATCTCAAAATCTCTGTGTGTTTTTGAGTCCAATTGGATCTTTTAAAATCTGGTTTTATCAGATCATAAAGGGGTTTGACCCTTTCTGCGTAATTTGCAATGTATGTTCTTCCGAAATTTAGGAAGCCTAGAATCGACTGTAGGTTTTTTAGTGTTCCTAGGTGCTTGGATTACGGCACATTTCTCTAGGAAATTGTCAGCCAGGCTTCTGCCTTCACTTGATAATTCATATCCTAAGAACAGGACTGTCAGATGGGCAATTCTGGATTTTTTAAAGTTGAATTTGTAACCCTCTGCTGCGAACCCAAGTATTATGGTGTTCACTCTCTTCAAGTGAGTCTCCAAGTCATCATCTGTTAAGTAAATGTCGTCGACATAAGATAATGCTTCATCATCATATATTTGTAGTAATTCTGTTACACTCGCTGAGAATACTCCCGGGCTGTTCTTGTACCCCTGGGCTAACCGACAGAATTGTTTTTGAGTGCCATTTATTGAGAACGCAGACAAATATCTGCTCTCTGGTGCTATGTTTTGACAAAAGAATCCATTAGAGATGTCTAAGGTTGTTTTGTATTTTTTGCGCACTATGTTATTCATTAGTGCAGCACTATGCGAATTTTGCACTGCAAAAGTTTTGCAACATGTGTTAAGGTGTCGGTAATCCAAAACTAGACGATATGAATTGTCTGGTTTGGAGACCGGAAACAAAGGGTTGTTCATTTGTGAGGTGCAAGTTTCAATCACCCCCTGGTATTCTAGCTGATCTAGTATTTCTTTTACCTGTTTTTTTGCTTCTTGCTTAATTGGGTACTGCCTTTGTGCAGTAGGTTGTGATTTTAACTGGATTTTGTGAGGAGGAGAGTCCTCATCCCATCCCACGTGATTTTTATATAAAGCAGGAGCTAGAGCCACTGCCCACTTTCTAGCAAGTGTGTATTTTTTATGAATTGGGATATGATTTGAGAAGGCAGGCATAATTACTTCTTCGCCATGAGGGCAATCCCTGACAAACTCTGGTGGCCAGTCTTTTTCAGCTAGAAGGATATCATAGCCCTTGGAGAGATTATCCCAAAATAGTCCCCTTATTTTTCTAGTCTTATCCCCCTCTATACGCAATGTTATTTCGTATATTTTGTGAGGTTTGCTAACTCTGGTGTCCGCAGTTTCCACTTGAAGATATTCATTCGTGTCCACTGTCTCCAGATGATTCATAAGGACTTTGCGAGCTATGCTCACTTCTGCTGCGCTGTCTAGCATTGTCTGAGCCCATTCCCCGTTTTTCAGTTATGTCCTCAGAAATCTCGGCATTGTTAACTATTTTAATGCTGGCTACCTTCTTCTTTGGAAAATGTAATTTCTTTTTTAGCTGAGCAGGTTCCTTGTCTTTGGACTTGGCGTGCTCTTCTCTTTGTTCTGATCGTCCTCTTCTTTCCGATTTCTGCGAGGAAGTCTGAAAAGATTGAGAGGGACGTGTATCAATGTCTTGATATCTATCAGGCTTTTTTATATTATCCCTGTTTCTAAGGTTATATCTTTTCCCAGAGGGGTCACTCTGGGGTGACCTGTGTCTTTGGTTCGGAGATTTCTCTCTTCGCCTAGGAGACCTTCCTCTGGACTGGAATTTCTTTTCTTTGGGATTGGATTGTTTGTTTCCATCCCAGCTCTTTTTCTGTGATGTTGAATTATTATTAAAAAATATTTTTTCAGGACTTTCAATCAGTTGTGGTTTTACTGGTATTCCACCTAAACTATCTCTACCTAGTTCCTCATAGGATTTTTCTATGATTCTGGCAATTTCAGCTGGTTGGTCTGCTATATCTGTTTCCTTTAACCTCTGGCGGATTGCCACGTTTGCTGCTTCTCCCTTTATGTTGGCTAATAATATAGCCGAGACCTGCTTGAAGTCTTTTAGTAATTTCATACCAAGAGTTAAAGCGGGTTCTGGACCGTATTCATCTTGAATTTGTTTTAGCACATCTGGTATTACCAAAATGGATGGAACACCGTGCGTTTTTGTGTAGATGGAAGCAAAGACTGTACCCCAAGTGTCACAGTCCTCAATGTGTGGTGCGATTCCCATTGGAAGACAGATAGTCAGAATCCTGTGCTTTTCTAGCGGGGTGGTGTCTGGAAACACCGCCTCTATTTGGGTGATTTTCTGCGCTAGCCAGAATGGTATTTGTTCCCGTTTAGCCGGTACTTTACCTAGGCAGGACTGGATGTTCTGTGGTGTAATTTTATTTGTGTTCCCCTGGTGAGGGGTCAGCTGTGGGAGTTTAATCGCTGGCTGAATTGTTGAAGTCCGCATCACATACTGGACTAATTGTCTATGTATTTTTATTAATTGTTTTAGCTGTGTTAACAGGTTAGCTGCAGACATCCCGTCGATGTCTGGATGTGGTGTGTATCCGGCTAGGACCGGCCACGTTGCTCCTGGTCTACCTAAAGGACCGAGCCTGGTGATGTGATTATTATGTTTTAGGGCGCCATCAAATAAGAGCAAATGCTCTTGAAATTTGAGTGGTACTTCCACCTCCTCGAAAGGAGTGTACGTTTCAGGAGGTTCCTCTATTTTGTAATAGTGGAAGTACTTTGTTACAGCATTTGCTGCTGGAAAGTTTATCCATGAATAGTATACCTCTGTCTGCCGATATTCGTGTGCCTCAATTACGAATATGACTGTGCCACCTCTAGGTGTCAGTCCGTTTTCTATAAGTTTTAAAGTTATAGATTTCCTTTTGATGACCGGGATGAGTATTATATCCGGGTCTGCGTCTTGCAGTGCAGTATCAGCTGCCGCGAGTTCAGTTGCTAATCTAACTGCCTCTCTTTCTTCATCACTGTCTACCATTTTACTGACAGGATGGTTATTTCTTTTGTTTGCAGATCAGGTTTCTTATGGAAACAAAGATTAGATGCACAATATTTTGGAACAGTGTATCCTTCAACGTTGACTATACCAAGTACCATACATAGGAGTTCCCTCCTGCGAGGTCTGGCGGATATAACCTTTTACCCACTCCAGACGTCTTTGGAGTATTATGGGAGAAAGGGGTCTGAGTGAGAAAGCACGACTGAGTTACTTTAAATGTCTTACGTTAGTTTTATCGCCCTTTCCAAACGCGTTGGGCGCCATGTAGTGTAGTTCCTATTATCCCAATAGGCTCTGCGCATTGGAATAATACCTTCAATAGTAAAGGCCTAGACCAGACGTTAACTAGGTCTACTACTGTCGATATTAGACTTAAAGTTTTGGGTTTGCCAGCTAGCTCAGAGTTCACTAGAAACTTTCTCGAATGTTCAGGAAGGAATTAACTTCCCTGATTAGACAAGAAGGGATTTAGTTTCTGACAACCATAGAACATGACAACTTTGCTCTCCCCTAATCAAGAGTGTATCTCGAGAGTCGTGTGAACAAAAGGCAATTTATTTTACTCAGTCAGTACGTGCATTCTTAGTCTCATCAGAATGTAGAGAAAAGGAAGAGACGGGCGTGTTCAATAAAAAGGTGTTATTTATTGATCAGTCTCTTTTCTCATACAAGAGAAATGGATCGATATTATTGCAATACTTATAGCTAAGTAAAGTGCATACATTAAAAGCAATAGTATGAAATAATACTGTAAAAACATTGATATGGTTTCTAAGCCATAAGATGTTTTAAAATGAATAAAATATATTACATACACATATACATTTGACTAAACGTACTCAACTGGTGTTTCTAAATACGCCTACCCCGTGTACCTGACCTAAGCCTAATACGTGGGCGGGAATAGAAAGTTACAGTTTAAGTTAAGTTTGTTTTTGCCAAGTGAATAACTAAAGAATTCTCTGCGAGGGGTTATTCAGTTCTGTACCTGGAATCTAGGTTGAATGAGGGATGGTATCTCTCTCTCTGGTCTCGATATTCCAGGCTGCCTGCGAGGGCTACCCGGAAGCGCCGGTGCTGGATTTCTCGGCAGGAGAAAGCAGCGCGTCTCGTTCTCAGCGCGTCAGGAAGGCGGGGCTGCGCCAGCGGGGTCTGCTCTGCTCTTCGCTTCGGCAAGTATGGCTGCTCCGTCTCGTCACCACCGCGTGTGTTTGCATAGGGCAATATCGGTAATATTTATACCTTTAAGGTGCCGAGATTGACGTAAGGATGGACATAGATACATCAATAAGGATGTCATACGACTTGCTCGTTAGCACATTCTTTTGCTGAAGTTCTCGGTCAAAATCAAAACAATGGCCGCAGGGTTTTGCCCAGGTTGTCATAGGTTTGATTTGTTATGAGAACTCCGTATGCCTTATCAGGGGCTGGAGGAATATCGCTTGTCTAATTAGATCGCAAGCGTTATGACCTAATCAGATAACACGTTCCTGTGCCGTAGTGTGACTGCGTCAGATAACGGTATCTGCATCATGGGGGTTTTCTGCCTTATGGTGACTGCTAGTTAACTTGTTGGTTTGTTTAACCAGAATAGGGTCAGGAATAGGGGGATCGATTCAGAACCTATAGGAATACATCACACCTGTTTCCGTCACTGCATTTGAGTTCGTTGTGGCCTATTGAAAATTAGGAGGCACTTATTGCTGTTGTTTACTGGGGCTAGATCAGTTTTTGTTGAGCTTATCCTCTTCAGGCGTCATAGTAACTTCATCATGATGACTACTCGTTGTAGTAAGACCCTGCACAACTAATGTACTGGCTCTTTGTTTGTACCTTGCTTTATGCATTTTTCTTCGTTTTTTTTAAATATTGCTTGCTCTAGGCATAATTGAGGAACTTATCGGGGTGCTCTGAGCCCACTATCTCACCGATGGGATCTGTCTATAGGCGCGCTCATATGTAGATCATTGGGGGAAATTTGATTTTTAAGAGTCAACCCCATATCTTAATAGTAACTGCAATGAATATGCTATGTCGAATCAGTTCTAAACTTTCACAACATTTTCTTTACGCTGATCTATTAAACTTCCACAGAGCGTCAAGAAGGTTCTGGCTGTCAACTTTCCATTGCAGACAGTGTAATAATATTAGGAAACTTTGACAATCTTACATTTGGCTCTGCTAGCTTGTCACTGCGACAGCAACGATAGGAGGATAAATATTTATAGTTGACTATAAAAGCTGGCACGAGAACATATATAAATAAAGGCATATACGTATAATACATCACACATAAGACATAATGAACACAGCAAAGAAAATTAACCAAAATGCCTATATAAGTGGGGATTAAACCTTTCCCTTCCCATACATGAATTTTACATAATGTACCTCGAATATTGAACATGCGTTTATACATATTTGATCACAAATGCACAAGGAATTCAAAAGCAGAGCTGGTTTAGTTAAAACATTAGCAAACTTTAAAAAAAACAATGTATTAGAAACAAAAACAGTTCTTGAATGCATTATATTAACCAGCACAATTTATAGAAAACATAACTGCTTGTCATTTATTAAAGTTAATAGTCAATTAGTAGACGTAGCCTTACTTTGAGGAGTGCCAACATAAAACCCCAGCTTGTTATGCTGCGTGAAAAAGCATGTTCTGCTTCAGACAAAAAAACAATTCTTGTTGTTTGAACTGAATTGATCCTTGGGATGATGCAGAGTTATTATTCGTTGCTTACAAATGCGGCTTTCACATTTGTTATTCGGAAAGTCCAATTAGGAACCACATAACTAGCTGTTTTGTCATTTCGATAGGACATTAAATGGCTCATGAAATTTAACAATAACAGTATTTTGAGCAAACAAAATCCACTTGCATTAATGCTATGATGAAAATGTAATAAAAGCCCGATTCTCTTTTCTCAAACTGCCAAAACCTGTTAATCTTCTATTCCACTTCAACACTTCGTTAATCGCCAACACAGCAATGTGAATTTATTTGAGTCATTCTTAGAAATTATATTTCCTACGTTTCTGATTTAGATTTTAGATGATTCTTCCCACAGCGACTGATTTAAATTGGACAGAACATGAGGGAAGTTAGAAGCTGATTAACAAGCAAGCACTGGCCAAACCAAAAGGAGTGTCAGTTGCAGGCTTGTTGACTTTAATATATTTTTTCTTTTTTTGCTGATACCGGTCAGTCTTAAAAAATATATATATTGCTGGTGCCGATCAGCATCAGCAAAAAAAGTGAAACATAGGTGCAATGAGGCACACACGTGCATTCATCGTCATGCATGTACATGTTTGTGTAATGGTGCTTGGCAGCCCCACGGTAATCACACATGGGTGCGCATACTCCATGCTGTGCTGGCCATTTTGTTTGTTTATTCTCTGTTGGTAAATACAAACATAGAAAGTGCACCAAAGCACATTTTTTTGTACACATGCAAAAAACAGTCTTACATAGTGGTATTTTGTTTGTTAATGAAGAACAATGTATCCAGATAACCAGGGATCTTTTTGTTTGGACGTGTCCAATATACATTCCATGTTGAACGCAGGTAGGGAAAAGTTGTTAAATTTGTCCTGTTCTAAATAGGGGGGATAAACGTTTGTGTTTGCGGAGTGGAAGAAACTCGGTTTTATGGCATCCCTCCCACTCTGCCTTACAAAAAATAAGCCCATATTAAGTCTTCAATAATGTTAAGAAATGTAAAAATATTAATGTATGTTTTATATTGACATGGGCCAAAATTTGCTGCTTCAAATGATATAAAATTATAAACATATTTCAGTAAGCTCCATCAGAACCCAGTTCTTATCAGATGTTGTTCTGAAATTATATATGTAGGAGCCTTTTATCAGTTTGGTGGTCTGATTGCCTAAACGCTGGGTCTGCGTTGTCTACAACACCGCTGCACCGGCCATCTATCGACCATCGTATTATGAGTTGTGCTGCCTGAAATGCCGACCACAGACACAACGGTCTACCCAGTGGGACAGCGGCGATCTGCAAAGTTTGCTGTTGCATCCACCAATGCCGCCAGGTATGCAGTCTACCCGCTGAGTGTATTATAACGACACAGTAGTACTTGGGGTCTCCCAGTGGCGGTTAACAAACCGCGGTCACCCAACGGCAGTTCACTGCCGCAGTAAGAGTGGAAAAAAACACCACAACAGTGACCATTGGATGGATTTAAAACTGCACAATTGATGTGCTTTTGCAAGTGGGCACACCTGCAAATCACACAATAAAACACACTCCATCCCTGACTAGAATCCTTTGCTTCACAACTGCAGACAGCAAGACAGACAGACATTTTCTCTGCTACCATGTTCATCTTCCCATTTATCACTCTCCACCACCTGTAATATTTGTTTTTCACCTTTTTGCATCTATCACTTGTTTGTTTTTCATTCATATACTCACTCATATATTATTTTGTCGCCATGCCTGAAACAAAAACTCACACTTCACTGAGCAGGAGGAAAAAAGTGATGGTGGATGAAATCATTAGAGTAGAGCCAGACATTTTTGGATCCCAAGTCCTGCATACTCCTCTCAGTAGGAAAACTGAAATGTGGGACAAGAAAGTCAACAGTGTGAAGGCTGTTGATACCACCCTTTGCACACAGGCCGACATTAGGAAGAGATGGAACGACCTCAGGCTCAGGCTGAGGGTGCATACAAGGTATAACACTCACCACCTTGAGGGTCACAGGGCTGGCGGTGGCCCTCCCAGCACACCAGTACAACTCTTTCCCTGGGAGAAGAATGTCTTGGCCATCCTGCATTCTGAGGGCTTAACAGGAATAGAGGGGGAGTTGATTTTACACTTCAATAACTGCCACAACATCACAATGTCCTGTTTGCTCTCAACTCTGCTTTTGCTAATGTGTTTTCTATCTACTTGCCTGACATGCAATGCTCAAAGTTTCTGAGATGTTGGTTTTTCGCTGGCAATGTGTATTACTGCACATAAGAGCGCATGTATCCCACTACATGACATGCCCCATGTGGCAATGCTGTCTGTAAGTGGATTACCATCAAAATATCGAACCAGGACCCATGTTATGTGTTAAAATGCAAATATATGGTCCATCCCAAATGAATGTTGCCAGCAGGTTAACCGTTTGTCAAGTGTTGGTAAAATGAGATTGTAGTGACTACAACCTCCACGAGGCCCTCTCACTCCAACTCTGACCAAGATGCTACACTCCTCTTGTCCCTTTTTGCTTGTCTGCCAAGCTACAACTGATAAACACTAGTCATGCAGGTTACCATTTCTCAAGTGTTGGTAAAGTGAGATTGAGGGGACTACAATTACCATGAGGCCTTGAGACTGGAACTGTAACCAAGATGCTAGACTCCTTTTGCCCCTTCTCACTTGTCTGCCATGATACAACTGATCTACATTTATCATGCAGCTTACCATTTGTCAAGTGCTGGTAAAGTGAGTTGAAATTACCACACCCACCATGAGATCTTGTGACTGAAACTCTAACCAAGGTACTAGTCTCCTCTTGCCCCTTATGATTATGGCCGCTCTGTCCTGGATTAAATCCTTCTTAGAGGAGAGGTCTCAGGCAGTCAGCCTGGGTCCTTTCAGCGCTACCAGTGTCCCGTCATCTTGCGGGGTCCCTCAAGGTTCCTCCTTGTCACCCCTCTTTTTTAATTTGTACCTCCAACCCCTCCTTCACTCCTTAGGCAGGTGGGACGTCACCGTGTTTAATTACGCGGATGATCTGCAAATTATTTTCCCCCTCACCTCCCCTGATGCTGTTACCAACTTTCGGACGGCCATGACGCACATCCAGCACTGGATGAATCAAAACCAACTAAAGCTCAACCCAGGCAAAACTGAGCTCCTACTTCCTGGGAATAGTGCCCCTTATTGGGGCCCCCAGTACTGGCCCATCGAGCTCGGCACACCTCCCTCTCCTGCTGGCTGTGTAAAGAGCCTTGGGATTATCATCGACTCCGGGCTCACCCTTAAGTCCCAGGTGAGTGCTGTAACATCCTCCTGTATGTTCCAGCTATACAGGATACGGAAAGTCGCCCACCTCCTGACGCCCGAAGCCTTGCTGCAAGTCTTAATCGCCTTGGTGATGTCTCGGCTGGACTTCTCCAACTCAATATACCACGGCCTCCCCAAATCCCAGCTGTCTAGGCTACAGATTGTCCAGAACCAGGCTACTAGGCTGGCCTTTAAAATCCCCAGATGGCAGTCGGCCAAACCCCTTTTACGTCAACTCCACTGGCTACCAGTCAGTGAAAGAATAGTCTTCAAGGTCCACTGCCTGGTATTCAAGGCTCTTACTGGTCCCTCTCCTGCTTTTCTTAAATCCCTCATCACCCCTTACTGTCCCTCTCGCACCTTGAGGTCCACCCACCTTCGGCTCTTAGTTGTCCCCCGCTTCAAACTCACCAGATCTGGGGGTCGCAGTTTCTCTTGTCTGGCTCCTAAGCTCTGGAACTCCATCCCATTTTCACTTAAGTCATCCTGTTCCCTTCTTTCTTTCAGGAAATCCCTAAAAACACTACTCTTTTCCCATCTGCATTAATTCTTCTTCTTCAACCTTAGGATCCGATTAGCGCCAGGAAACTTACGGTGACAGTGCGCTCAAGAAATACTATATAACATAACATAACATAACATGATTTGACTGCCATGTTGCAACTGATCTACACTTATCATGCAGCTTACCAGTTGTCAAATGTTGGTAAAGTGAGATTGAAGTGAGTACAGCTACCATGGGGTCCTCTCACTCCAGCTCTAACCAAGATGCTACACTCCTTTTGTCCCTTCTCACTTGTCTACCATGTCACAACTCATCTTCACTCATCATGCAGGTTACTATTTGTCAAGTCTTGATAAGTTCAGATAGAAAAGCTACCACTACTACCATGAGGTTCTGTGACTGCAACTCTAACCAAGATGCCTGACTGCTTTTGCCCCTTCTCACTCATCTGACATGTTACAACTGATCTACACTTATCATGCTGCTTACCATTTGTCAAGTGTTGGCAAAGTGACATTGAAAAGCTACTACTACTACCAGGAGACCTTGTAACTGCCACTCTAACCAAGATACTAGACTCCTATTGTCCCTTCACACTTGTCTGCCTTGTTACTACTGATCTTCACTCACCATAGACTGTGCAATGTACAGACAATGCTCCACTCAGATATGCATGAGTGGCACCATAACAACTATGTACCCCTGATATTTGTGAGCCGTGAAGGAAACTCAGCTCTTTAGCAGTGTAAGGTGATGTCTTGACTCTGCACTTGTCACATGATGAACAATGCTAAATAAACAACCAAGGTCCAGATGTATGACCATTTTGCATGCGCAAAATCGTTTGCAAAATGATTTGCGCATCCACAAATGGACATATACAATGTACTAAAGGAATTGCAATTGTCCAAATTGAGCTGCAAGTGAATATCGATTTTGCGTTACCAAAATTGCGAGTCGCACATTGCGACACGCAATCTTGCATGTACGGAGCAGTTGCAAATTGCGAATAAGTACAAAAAGGTACATTTGCGCATGCAATTTACCACTAAGCAGAAACAGATGGTAATCAGGACGACCTATAAAAACAGACCCATAATGCATCACAAACCTTTCCAAGCTAGCAGCCCTGTACGTGTAAGCGAGGAGGAGGTGGATATTGACGGCATTGCAGAGGAGGAGAAGACAGGAGAGGATATTCAGAGTCAGGCTGACATTGTTGGATAAGACAGAGGAGGAGATTTGTGAGTTGAGCAGTACAGGCTAAGTAGCAGGGTCATACTAGACCTCATTGACACTTTGAAGCCACTACTTGAGAGCAGAACCTTGCTCAGCAATGCAATTCCCACACATGTACAAGTCTTGTGCTCCCTCCACCTCTTGGCCACTGGTAGTTACCAGGATGTCATTGCAGTGGCTGTTGGTGTGTCTCAGAGTGTGCTTTCATGATTTTTCCATAATTTCCTAGACGCCATGTTATACCACATCCATCACCACATATACATGCTCAGAGATAATGAGGAAGTAGACCAAACAAAACTTGAAATTTACAGAACAGCAAGGTTCCCACAGGTCATAGGGTGCATAGATGGGACCCATGTGCCCATATTTCCACCATCCCACACTTAATACATTTTTCGTAACAGAAAAAGCACACATTCCCTCAATTCCAAGTAGAATGTGACGTTAAAAACATCATCACAGACATTGAAACCAATTTCCCTGGAAGCACCCATGATGCATATATTTTCAGGCACAGTGGTCTATACCAAAGGTTAGAAAGAGGTGACTTTGATGATGGATACCTCCTAGGTAATGTTATTACTAGTCCCCAGACAAATGTTTATTCACTTGTATGTCCATAAGCATTTAACCTCACCATTACCTATCTCACAACAGGTGACAGTGCGTATGCCCTGCGTCCATGGATCCTCAAACCGTATCTGTCTCCCAATAATATACATGAAAGGCGGTACAACACTGCACAAAGGCACACAAGGACAGTGATTGAGCGTAGTTTTGGAATATTGAAATCGCGCTTCAGATGCCTACAAAAGAGTGGTGGAGCTCTTCAGTATGCACCAGAGACAGTCTGTTAAATTGTGGCAATGTGCCATGGTGCACTACATGGCCTGCAGGGATGGAATGCCCATGGATGTGCCTGACACAGATTCTGAGGACGAGGACCGGGGACCACCTGCCATACATCAAAGGGATGTATGGTAGCGCTGCAGCAGAGGGGAGAAGGCGCAGGGACCATATTGCCAACAACTATTTCTAAAAGGTGTGTGTGTACACATCAGTTAGACACTCAGCTGTACATAAGACAGAACAGTTTGTTAATACCAATGGGCGCTTTATTTTTCAAGCATCCATTATCAAAGTTAGGACAACATATCCATCAGTAAATATAGGCATAATCATATAAATATAAAAGTTGGGGTTACATCACCAAACATAATGAATATTAAGTCATCTTAATGTTGTTTTGGGAGACAAAAAAAATTAATTTCCAGCCCCTCCTTGTAGCCTGGCCAGAGCTTTCACTACCCTAACCCAACCCAAGGTGCCGGCTGCTGCTACGCGCATCACTGGTGTCTCCGTGGCTGAAACACTGCTATGGCTTGACACTTCACTATCAGTGCCACCCATGCCAATACTACCAATGATCATATTAGTCTGCAGTGTTTCCACTGCTGCTGTTATCTTCTCTAGACCACGAGCTACGTCCCCACTGTAGTGGCCCATCTCCACCTGCAGCCCAAGGGTGCGCTGGCTGTGTTTGTTGGTAGCATGGGAAAGCCTATTGATGGTCCTGCTCAATTGTGTTGAAGTTCTGGCCTCTGCTGCGCTCCATGCGCCTAAGATTTGCTCTTTCTGCAGACCACTCTTTGGCTAAGTCTGCCACAGTGCTGTTGAGGGCATCCAGTTTAGCCTCAATCCGGTCGGTTATCATGCAGAAGCCCTGTGTCATCCTGACATTTCTTTGTGTCTTGTTTTGCAGGTGCTGGATTTCCGACATGGCCTGACTGGCTGGTGTAAAGGATAACAAACCTTTCTTCCGATGCAGGGACTGTTGTGTTGGCCGTGAGAGCCGCACATGGGTGGACAGAGGGCCTTGTGGTGTTGTGTTCTGCTGTGCAGCTGAGGTGGCAGTGGGTGTAGACTGAGAAGTGGTTGCTGCCACAGTAGATGGGACATCAGATGACCTGTGCCCACTTGTTTCCCCAATGTCCTGCCCTTCCTCCATCTGTTCAGGCTGCTTCCAATGCTGTGTCTATGTGACAAAAAATGATAGAATAAAATAAAAAAAATGAGTCACTGTTTTAGTGGTGTTGCAATGTTTATCAGCTCCAGTCATTCCCTCACTACACTGAATATATCACAGACTACATCTCCCATGATGCAACACTAGTGTTTGTTGGTTGAACATGGATGTTTGCTTGTGGTTGTTTAGTATGCATGCACAGTGCATGCACAGTACAGGCATTAGTGGGTATTCACACATCACATGCACATTTTTCACTTACCAGGATTTCTTGATGGCTGGTATGTATCAAGGCTCCCATAGCCTGCTACAGCTGCCCTCTCCAGGGTAGCTTCCACCATTGCTTCAGTTGTTGATGACTCTGCTGAAGTGGATGGTCCCCCTCCTGTACATTCCGCCTCTTCCAGATGTGCTGCCACCCTCTCCTTTGCCCTGAAGTGAAGATCATACCAGCACTTTTTTATGTTGTCTGTGGAGCGGTGTGCAACTCCAAGGGCATTTATGTGTTGCTGCATACGACGTCAGATCTTCTCAGACTCGGGCAGATGGTATGAGGCACTACTGAATAGCTCCTTGTGGTGATTGCAGCATTCCTCTGTTATTATGTCCAACTGTTTCTCGGAAAACTTCAGCTTTCTCAGCCTCTCCTTGCTTCCCTTCTTGCTGTCCTTGCTGCTCATGATGTCTCTAGTGCTCAATCAGCAGTGTGTAACAGTGCTGCTGCACCTGAACATGTGCTTGACTTTTGTTCAGGAGTATCCTTGAACACCACTTCCTGTTTTGGGGTCCTTCAGCTCAAACAGGAAGTGTTTTCTTTTTTTTAATGAATTTCACTATTTGCGAGTGCTTTATTGGCCTGTTTAATGCACACTGGCAAATAGCGGATGCAAAATGGGTCTTTTTAATGAGACTTGCTATTTGCGCAACATTAGAGACTCGCAAATAAAAAGTGAGCCAAATAGCGTTGCGAGTCAATAACGACTAGCAATCATGTTGTATGTGGTGTTTGTAGGTATGTTTGTAGCAGTGTTTTGGAGATGTCATGTCTATTCCTAAAGCGAAAAAGCCACATATCTGCACAAATAATGAGCTGATGAAATCTATGATATCTATTGAATGTTAACAAATGTCTAGTAACCAACTTCAACTCCACGCAAATAGATGACAATACTAAGCTCTATCTATTTTGTTCCATTCTAGGTCTCCATTTACTTTGACCCAAACAACGTGGATATAGATACGTCACTTCCACCATTCGCAATGTTCTCTATTTCTCAACAGGTCAATTCACAACTGCACCTGCACAGAGGTTGGAAACCGAACAGAGTTCCTCTCTACCCCAAGATGAAGCCCACATGGATGACAATGCTCCTGAAGAGGAGGACATGGATGACGGTCCTGGCCCATCTGGTCCAGATGCCAATAGTGCGGCTCACTGTGCCCACAATAACACACCCCACCCCAGCTGGAACAACACAGCCAACCATTGCCCCCGCCCCCTGTGCACCTAACACAGTCGGTTCCATCCTATGCCCCCAATATTGAATTCTGAGACAGCTAATGCTGCCCCAGAAACAGAGGAACTGAACTCTCACTATGCCTACCCCCACAAATCCGTGGGGGTAGGCATAGCGAGAGGGTAATTGTGGGTATGCAGCATGAGCTCACTGGGGCCAGGGGCACCCAGGTTTCCATCCCCCAAGTCCTGGGAGTCTAAAAGGATTCCCAAAGTGTCATGTGCCAGGTATTGACCAAAATCTGGGAAATAAAAGAGCAGCAGAGGTACACATACCAGGAGGATGCTGCCATCCACACTGAGGTGGCAGGAATCCACACTGAGGTGGCCTCCCTGGTTTGGGTGCTGTGGAACATCAGCCCCACCCTCAAGTACAAGGTTAATAAAGGATCTTAGTGGGATGGAGGTAGATCCAGCGTTAGGTACAGCGCTCCACACCTGTTACTACCTAACGATGGGTCTACCTCCATCCCACTAAGATCCTTTACTAACCTTGTACCCGATCCCTAAATCCAACCCCCAACCCAACCCTTCCCACCCTATCTTGTCTTCCCGCCCCATGAGGACACTCGTTGAGTAAACGTGTCCAAAGATGCCACGACCCAATGGGGCCAGTTTTTAAGAATTCATAGGAGACTGGTAGCATCGCAACCTACTATGATTAGCACTACCTGATTTCGCTTTGCTGCACGGCTGCCTTTTATTCATTTTAACTTCAGTGAGTGCACTGCGCACATTGCATGTACTTTCTTCTTTAGCACATGGAATGCAAGTAATGCAACCTAATGCTCACAGTACACACTAAGTGCTACATTATTGATATGACTGACCTGCTTGGGTTTTGAGAGAATTTGCGCAGGATTAATCATGTTGTAAGTGATTCCTCTATTTATGTTCCTTTTGTTATAGATTGGCTACCACACCCAAGGACTACACACCCCACTGGTGCGATCAAACTGGTAATATCTAGGTTACTGTACCCCATTATCAGTCGTGTAGTGTAGATTTTAACTTTCATATTAGGTCCTAAAGAATTGCTGCCTGATCCTTCCTGGGACAACTACGGCAAGAAACATGTTGACCGCATGACACAGAGGGCAACTGCCTATAGCATTACTTTAGACAGTCACCATTACATTTTTAATCAGGGTAGGAGACAGGAATATTAAATTGGTTGCCCTGATCCTCCTGTTCCCTGTTTTAACTCACATGGCCTTTTTAGAAACCACAACACTACACTTTTACACTTTTAGGGCCCCTTACACACAGTCACCATACGGCAAGGAAAAAAAGATCTCTGCCAAAGAGCCCCCATTGAGGGTGCCTGTCAGGTATTGTAGCGCTGACCCGGCGAGGAGCATGCCCAATGATGAAGCATGACACCCAGCGGGCTGGGTGTGTGAGGGCCCTAATTCCGAAAAGAAGGATTCCCCATCCTCCCTCTTGGTAGCTAACTTCCTGCACTTACTTCACAGCCAATCTCAACCTTCTTAGGAACTGCATACTCTTTTCCTTGTTTATAGTATCTGGGCATGTATGCTGGACCTCTAAAGCCCCTTATTGGTCTCTCCTTTTTGTTAACACAACTCAGAATCACTACCATTTCACAACAATACATACATACAAGTGGTGTCTGGTCTGAGAGCATCTTTATTCCATTGTTCAAATCATAATGTCAGACACATATCAAATAAGACATGAGTCAGTTATTCTGTGTCAGTTATCATATAATCACTTGCAGACTGTCACAACGTGGAAAGAGGGAATACATCTGACAATAGCCTACACAAAAGACAACAATAAATTAGGTCTATGTCATCAGCTGGAGCCATATTGCCTACCTTACAAACGGAATCCTACATCAAATAAAGAAATAATCAGACACATGACAGTACAACAGTTTCTGACCATAGGGTCATTTCAATCCAGTGTGGCTTGTATCTGGTGGAATGTCACAAACAAATATCAGTGATGTGCTATAGGCACTTTGGCCTACAATGAGGAGGCACATCACCACTACATAAAATTCATAGACAATGAGGAATTAGCCAATGTGAAGGCAGGATAGCATAAATAGGGCACATCACCACATTGTGTTGGATCACATGATGGCACACATATTGCATTAGGACTAACCCTGGGCAAAGCACTAGGCTACGCTTGCGTAGTTTGTGAAGTTTGCCCTACTTCACACTACACGAATTACACGTAGCACAGTGCAAACACGCGTATCGCAGCGGTCATTTTTTGCTTGCTCGCGGTCCTCAATGTCAAGTTGGCGACCGCGAACAAGCAAAATGACATCCCGGCGAGACTTTTTCCTCGTTCGCGATCAGCAACATCAAGTTGCCGATCGTGAGAGTGGAAAATAAAACTCCCGGCGAGATTCTCAACGCGGGGAGGTCAGGTTTCTCATTGCGAGTGGTCGCGTATGCTCCCGACTGCTCGCAATGAATAACTACCAGTCCGCATTGAGAAAGCTGCTGCTCGAGTAGAAATCTGCTCCAGCGGCAGAAAACGACCACTTGCAGTGTGCAAGATGCAGTTTGCACTGATTGCACAGTGTGGACAAGCATCCGGCACTGTGCAATCAGTGCGAACAGCATTTTGCACAGTGCACTACGCAGTTCGGGTAGCTACACGTAGCTCGTGTAGTGCGAAGTGCACTTCGCGTAGCTACGTGTAGCGCTACTTCGCAAACTACGCCCAGGGTTAATTAGGACCTACACACCACATGAACAAATCCAATGGAAGCAATGTAACTTCCATCCTATCACTGTGCAAGCTGTCTTGGTACTGGTGTAGTGCATGCAAACTCTGTGACAGACATTCCCAGGACCAATCCATGTCCACTTCATACATCTGAACAGCATCAAAAAATAGCAAATGTCACAACTCTGAAATGTCCAAATAAAGATGCCATGGTGAAGGTACTTAAAACAAACCAAAACAGAGACATTAACTTAAAAACATACATATGGCACACATCACAGTCACCTTCTAGAGAGCGCAGTCAAAGACAGCATTTACAGCTGAACAAAGCTACACTTAAAATGCTAACACCTTTCCCCAGATATTTCCAGACCCATATATTCCTAGTATGTAACACTACCATCCTCCGCACATCACTACAGGAGTTGCACGAATAGTCAGAGTCATCACATCTTACACCACACTTACACTCAAGAGAAGTCGTTTTGGATACAATTTTGACGTAAGTCAGATCCTTTCTCTTCACCACTATCATCATCTTCATTTGGTATTTTAGTGTCCCCACCCCATGGGTCTTCTTGGCCTGCCTCCTCTGTGATTTAATTGATGTTCCATCGCAGGGCAATGTTGTGGACTATGCAGCAGTCAACGGTGATCTTACACTCCTTCCCATTTGAATAGAGGAGGACTCCTCCAGTCCTGCCAGACATCTGAATCTGGTTTTCAGGAGCCCTAAAGCCTACTCCACTGGCAGCTGTGTTCTTCCATGGGCATCATTGAAGCAGACTTCCCCTGGTGCTGTAGGATTCTTCAGCGCTGTTAACAACCATGACCAGTTGAGATACACTGAGTCTCCCAGATGGAAGATAGACAGAAGGGCATCTCTATACAAAGTTAGGACAGATCACACTAACCTACAAGCTAGACCCTCCAGTAGTAGTTGTGATATCAGCTGGGGTATGGTGCTGTTCCGCTGTATGAAGGAATAATGTGCAGATCTTGGGCACATATTTTTCATATGGTCAAAACCGGTAAGCAGTCAACTTGCACGTTCATATAATGGAAGTGATTTCTGTTCCAGTACACATGCTCTCTGTCATGTGGTGGTGATAAGGCAATATGGGTGCCAACAATAGATCCAATTACATCTGTGATGTGACCAAATCCATAGAAATCCACCTTCACAGTGGCTAACTCCTCATTTCTGGGGAACTGGATGTATCTGGACACGTGTCTCCGAAGTGCTTCTAGCACCTCTGTGAGTACCCGACTGAACATAGGTTGTAACATTCCAAAGAGATATAGAAAAGTGAATTAAAATGAGCTTGTGGCCTAAAAAATGCAAATCAGACATGAGTTTAACTAGTGCTGGTTGTTATGTAGGATTATTGATGTGAGGTCGGAGGTCAGGCTTCAACTGATGACATAAATCCAGGATTCAGGATTGTTTGCCTATTCAAACAGAACTTCTGGATGTCACATCACTCTTCTATGGTATGTAGGTCTAGAAATGGGTAGTACACTAGAGGTTAGCATCTCCTCCCTCTCCAAGGGAACCTATGTGAGGAGTAACACAAAAATGTATTTTGGTCACAGTGGTGCAGAGTAACATGTGTGAAGAGTAAGCCAAAAGTCATGTGACGGAACATCAATGCTTCATGAAGCAGTACACATTTTACATCATCATTGTCAAATCATGAACATCTACCTTTCATCCCCAAGGTGGCCTTCACATGTCTGTAACAGAACTGTGCACATCATGAATTCAGAAATTGTACATTGCAACTATGGTGAGGGTAACATTACATTTCATGTGACATACCACCAACTGAGGTGTACAGTGTGCTGTGCATATTTTGCCCATGTGCACAGAAATGCACTACACAGATGAAGTTTTGTGCTGGACATGACATGGGAACCAGGCATTTCAAATGTAAACATGTTTACCCTCTACTGCAGTGGTGGTGAAGCATTAAACTGTCATCAATACAGTTTTTGCAATCGCTAACATTGCGGATGCCTGACCTCACTAATAGGACATGTCGAACATACGATGCCGGCCTTAGTCGACTGCGCAGTGGGTGGTCAAATGCACGATGGTCACAGCCATAGGCGAAAGTTGGGGATAGTGATGATTGCAGGCCAATGCCTGTGTGCTGTAACACTGATGAACGTGTATGTGGTGTACATATAGGAGAGGGTAGGAAAAAAACTCACTTGCTTACTAACACTGCTGCTGTCAACACCTCCTCCATCTTAGCTGCTATTCGCCACCTCTCAAAGCAATCCTGACATGCAGTACAGGGGAGAGGGCCCCTCCCTTAACTCCAGAGAAACTGGATGCCTTGGTGGACGAGGTTCTTCCCCTGTATGTCAAGCTCTATGACTCACCAGAGGAACAGGTAAGTTTCTCAAATACATAATGAACTACATTTTACTGCTTCCTTTCTATTACCATAGGTTAAAATGTGCCGCTGGGTGTCAGACTGTAAGCATTATGTTGATTGCATACATTGTGTGGCCCCTACCTAGGGCACACATGTATTTAATTATGGGGCCCAGACTTTGTGGAGAAAAGACCACCATTAGAATGTGTGATCAGGGTGATTTTTACTTGTGTTGGAGGCATATCTCTATGCAGACCTCAAGTTCATAGTAGCTACAAATAGTTCTCAAATCACATCGTGATATATGTGTATTGTAATGTATAGGCTTCATGCCATGAGACATTTCTGTATACTGTTCTAAGCATTTGAGGATGATGTTAGCAAAGTGTACCGTTCCACTGATCACTCAACCGACATCAGACTTTGTAAAACAATTGTCTGGCAGGTAGCTATACCTCACAGACCCTTTCAGAGTGCCACACAGCTGTATGTTCACAAATGAAATGGGCAGAGGTTTCTCTTTTCTGTATTGACTTGGTAGAAATGTGAGGTTCATGTAGGAAAAGTAGCCACAGCCTGCAGAGAGCAATGCCTGACATTAATATGTGGGCAGTGTGGGCCATGGCCCAGCCTGGGCCAGAGTTACTGTGGCAGGAGAACTGATGCACAGAGTGATGTTCATGTAGACCTTCTGATCCATGGATATACTCAGAGTTATCTGTACCATTTGTAGCCCTGATAGCTGTCACCTGGATACTCTGAAGCATGGTGACTGAGGTGATCCCCTGACCTTTTACTACTTTCCATTAACCCACAGTGTCAATGTGTGTCTGTCACTAATGACTACCCGGTACTCACACAGGTCACATTTCTAATTATGTTGCTTCCACTGTACAGGCCTTTTGCGCATCTGAGACATGAACACTGTAGTTAGCGGGTTACTTTTGAATAGTTGTCAAAATTACAATCATCTGCTTGACTACAGTATTCCATATCACACTACGCATACAATGGTATGTTGATTGACCTACCTGTTCCAGTTCCACATGTGACAAAAGGGGTGTCCAGTGATGGCAGTACAAACAACACAAACTCATTATGACTTACTAGGATATTCATATAAGTAGTACAGATATACACACATCACCCAGAGAGGTAGCTCTCAGTGTTACACATACCAGCCCTTACCTTGAGACCTTAGTCTTAGGATTTTGTGTATACTATGGTACTTGCCTCTATTGACAATATGCATCAATGCAATTGACCTGGCAGTAAAGGCATCTGTACAAAATATCAAGGGGGAAAAAGAATCACTTATCCTGTGTAACCAGGGTTTTGGTACTCTGTTTCGGTTCTGGTACCGATTAAAAAATCCTCATTCACGTACCAAGGCTCGAATGGGCGGTATATCTGGTTCTCCGCCTTGTTCTTAACAGCAACGTGACAGCATCATCATTGGGTTTATTGGCATGCTTCCTCCACCAGGAGGTAAACCACTGGTTAGTGCAGTAGTGAGTCAGTGATCAAAAAAGGAAATGCAAAGTTAAAAAGGCTTATTGACAATGTCCGAGATATTTATTATGTGGTTGCAAAAACCTGTTTAAAAAAATTGGGTGTGCGTAGGCAGCTGAGTAATGGGGCTTTCGCACTGGGTGATGTCTAAAAAAAGGTCGACATGTTTCAGCCACAGGTTGCCCAAAGGGTCAAGTTGGCTTTCTTCAGGACCTAGTGTCTCTATTTAAAGAATAGAGGAAAATGAAAGGAAAAGTGGTGTATAGGCCTTTAGTTCAAGGTCTTATTCATAGAATAAATTATTCCAGAGAAGAAAGGCCTAAAAGTACCTGTAAGGGGAGGAAAACAGACAATACACACATAAATTGAGTGCGTTAGTAGGCAATCCAGTTGATGCTGTAGTGCATAAAAGAGATAAGTAACTGCTAAAAATGGCAATTCTTTTGTAAGGCAAATTCACTCTCTTTCCCTTGAAACAGACGTCGAAAACAACCGAGACCTTTCTTGATGTTAACTGTGTTTACTCTATACAAATGGCACACGTAATATGGCCATGCCTCGTGATTCAGTGTCACTTAAAAGAAGTATGTGTAATGCGCCAAAGGTGGGTGGAGGCTAATCGTTACCTCCATTAATTCGGGCCTAGCAGCGCGTGTCAATTATACTAGCTAACACCCATAGTACAAGTAAAGTTGTTTCAAATTTATACTCGTAAGTGTAATGTAGAACATACATATTATACGTGATAACGAAAGAGCAGTGACATACATTCAAAAAGCTTTCAGTATATGCGTGACATTGGGGGCCCAGTACTGTGACTTAGTGGTGCGCAGTATCCTTTCTTTAGGTGTGTCATTACTGTTTATTTGGCAGCGATTTAAATAAAGAATACTCAATGGCGGCGGGGGTTGGCCCGTTAGTTTCATTTTGTCATACCTTAAGGCAAATAGATAACGCCTCCTCGGGCGTGCGGGCCTGTTGTATAGAAAGGGGGAAAAAGTATGTGCAGACATGTTATATAGAAATCCCCATAGATACATTATGGTTTGTGTAGGACGGCGAGCGTCGGTCTGGCCAGTTCAGGTACCTCCTCTTGCGGGTGCTTGTGCTGTCTCTGCCTCTCAGGTCCCGGAAACAGAGGCTACTGTGCTTCCTGTCTATTATAGGTCGAACTCCGTGTTCACACTGAAGAAAGACTTACTGAGTGCTCTTGTGATATTACATTTTTTATGGGTAACAGAAAATGAATTCTAGTGTTAAAAATAAAGATTAATGTATAATGTTCATTTTTGGGTGACCGCATGTTATTAAAAAGGTTATAAAACAAAAGGTATCGCTGGGGGCAGAAGGCATCCAAGTGTACTGTTCTCGTTTTGGCGGGATGTATGACGTTACCACGCATACTTTTAGCACGCATACCTTTACAACGCATTTTTTTACAACGCAAATACCTTTACAACGCATACCATTACAACGTAAGTATTGGTAAGTATATAATATTTTTTTAATGTAAGTTATTAAATTTAATATAATTTAATTTAATTTAATTTTAATTTAATTTTTTTTTAAACCCAAACCTACCACTTAACCCTAAAAATACCCCTTTACCCAAAAACCCAAACCTAGCCCTGAACCCTAAAAATACCCCTTTACCCAAAAACCCAAACCTAGCCCTGAACCCTAAAAATACCCCTTTAACCAAAAAACCCAAACCTAGCCCTGAACCCTAAAAATACCCCTTTTCCCAAAAACCCAAACCTAGCCCTGAACCCTAAAAATACCCCTTTATCCAAAAACCCAAACCTAGCCCTGAACCCTAAAAATACCCCTTTACCCAAAAACCCAAACCTAGCCCTGAACCCTAAAAATACCCCTTTACCCAAAAACCCAAACCTAGCCCTGAACCCTAGAAATGCCCCTTTACCCAAAAACCCAAACCTAGCCCTGAACCCTAAAAATACCCCTTTACCCAAAAACCCAAACCTAGCCCTGAACCCTAAAAATACCCCTTTACCCAAAAACCCAAACCTAGCCCTGAACCCTAAAAATACCCCTTTACCCAAAAACCCAAACCTAGCCCTGAACCCTAAAAATACCCCTTTACCCAAAAACCCAAACCTAGCCCTGAACCCTAAAAATACCCCTTTACCCAAAAACCCAAACCTAGCCCTGAACCCTAAAAATACCCCTTTACCCAAAAACCCAAACCTAGCCCTGAACCCTAAAAATACCCTTTTACCCAAAAACCCTAACATAGCCCTGAACCCTAAAAATACCCCTTTACCCAAAAACCCAAACCTAGTCCTGAACCCTAAAAATACCCCTTTACCCAAAAACCCAAACCTAGCCCTGAACCCTAAAAATACCCCTTTACCCAAAAACCCAAACCTAGCCCTGAACCCTAAAAATACCCATTTACCCAAAAACCCAAACCTAGCCCTGAACCCTAAAAATACCCCTTTACCCAAAAACCCAAACCTAGCCCTGAACCCTAAAAATACCCATTTACCCAAAAACCCAAACCTATAACATTTTTACTATAATTATATACTTACCAATACTTACGTTGTAATGGCAAGCGTTGTAAAGGTATCTGCGATGTAAAAAAATGCGTTGTAATGGTACTTCGTTGTAATGGATCCTGCGTTGTAAAAGTTGCGTTGTAAAAGTAGTCCGTTGTAAAAGTTGCGTTGTAACGGTTGTTTACCGTTTTGGCGCCAGAAGAGAAAGTGGAATTTTCTATCTAAGTCACGTTATTATGAGGTTATCTTTAATTGCTGAAACTCAGCCAAGGGATATCGTCATTTAACCCTGTCACATTGGTTTGAGGCGATGGACCCATCTTTTTTCTTTTTCATAAAGGACTTTCTCAGCATTGTGATTTTTGTTGGGCAGTGTTTCAAGGATCACCTATTTGAGGTCTTTCAATGAATGTTTTTTCTCAATGAAATGATTGCTCATTTTCGTTGTATTCCGTTGACACTTAACATTGCTTCGGTGTTCTACGATTCTTTGTTTCGCCTTTCTGCATGTCATCCCTATGTAACACAAATGACAGGGACATGTGAGCACATAGATCACATGTGTAGTGTTACAGTTTGTGTGACTCCTTATTGTCCATTTGAGGTCCGGCGTAACTGTAGTTGTTTGGTAGCTGTGGTAAATTCGCAGACGGAACACGCGCTGCACGGGTAATGTCCCGTGACAGGTGGGAAGTTCCAAAGTTGGGTTACAGGTTCATTCCTCATGGTAGGTAATGGTCTAGTGTGGACCAAAATGTCTTTGAGGTTCCGTGTCCTTTTGTTGGCGAACCTCGGTTTGGGACAGCTGATTGACCCTGATGCCACAATCCTCCAGTTCCTTTTCACAATCTTCATGATTTTGTTCGATGCTGCATTGTAGGTCGTCACACAAGTAACCACATCTTTTTCTGTGGTCTTGGGGGTGGTGTCCAGGAGGCTTTCCCTTGGTTGGTTTATGGCTCGCTTCTTGCTCTTCTTAATCACTCTTTCCGGATAGTCACTGGCTCTTAATTTTGTACAGAGGTCCTCTGCTTGGTTCTTGTACTCTCTTTTTTCACTGCAATTCCGCCTGAGGCACAGAAATTGGCTGTAGGGAAGGTTCTCCCTCAGGGGGCGGGGATGGAAGCTCTTATAGGACAAGAGACTGTTCTTTGCAGTAGGTTTAAACTAGGTCCTTGTTTGTAGGGTCCCATTGCAAGCGTATTTTGTCAGATCCAAGAAATCCAAGGTTTTGTTGTCAGCTGTATAAGTGAACTTCAGCCGTCTTTAGTGTTCAGCCAGTTGTGGAATTTAGCCAGACTCTCTCGATCCCCATCCCATATGACGATGATGTCGTCTATATAGCGTTTCCAAAAACGGATCTGGTGTAGGAAGGGGTTGTTGTCATTCTGTATGTGGGTGTCCTCAAAGTCATTTACGTAGAGCCCTGCCACTCTTGGGGCATCTGAGCAGTCATGCATAGGTAGACTACCCATCAGAAGGTCCAAATGGTGTGCTGTGTGTCATGTTACCTCACATCAAATTCCATGTAGGATGGCCATGGCCTACACGATGCTAGTGGCCTGTCTCAGTAATTGTAGGTCATGACGTGGGTTGAGATGACGACAAAAGTGTGTATCAATGCTTTAGTTGTGCTCAGCATGTGGCATGGACATTTGTAATGTGTTGACTTTTTACGAATTTTTGTGCTAGGTATAAATAAATGTGTATCAACCATACAAATATCCTTAAACTCCCAGTAACAATCTGTTTTTGCATCTATTGCATTCATACAGGTCAGCGCCCATCAAAATAAGGCCATTTGGAGAGCCATCACCTGGAAGGTGCAGACCCCGGGGATCTATGACTGGCGTAGTGCCCACTGCAGAAAGAGGTAGGAGGACCTGTAGGGGTGGACCCGGAAGATTGTGTACGCCCAGCAGGGAAGCCCTGCCAATGTGGAAGGGGCATGCCCCAGACCCTGATCCCTCTGATGACCCATATACTGGCAATGACCTATCCGGACCTTGACGGGTAGTTCAGGGCCCAACATCAGCGACAAGGGTGTGTGTGAGTCCTAGCCAGAGTCATACATATCATATTAGCAACTTTGAGTGTTACTGATAGGCATTTCACCAACTATATTCATGATGGCCCATGTGCCACACACAAGATGAGTCATTGTTAGTGTAAGTGTGGTAGTAGGTGCATGCTGCTGTGCTGTGCCTATTGTCTTTCTGGCTTGGAAGACAACAGAGTAATGTCCACTTCAAATTCTCTCCTTTTGAGCAAACACCTGGCTGAGTGAAGTGAGTAATCATCTCATGTTCTCAGTAAATCTAGGTGGCAATTGTACCACAATGGCAGCTGGCCTTGCTTGTGTGAGGAACCTCACTACTGTCCCTCATGTGATGGTGGCCCAATTGCATGTGACATGACATAGAGTTCACAGTGCATGCAGTGACTGCACAACAGTTCCCATTGGTAAGAAAAGCCATACAGTAAAATAAGAGTGCAAACATCACTGCTGCAATCAGAATTAGTGCCTACATATTTGCCAGGGTGTATTTGCCAGTTGATTGTTTATCTTTAAGTGTTTCAATACACTCATTCATTTACTGGTGACATGCATGAGGGAGTGAGATCTAGAACTGTGGGGATCCTATGTGGGTGTCCACTCTGATCCTTACAAGGCAATCTGAGTATGTAATAGCATAGAGTGGTGTGATGTACCTGATCATTGGGACTTTAGTGATCCCCCATCTTCATGTCATAGATGTTCAGGGACACCCAAAACCTTCAAAGGTGTATTAGCTTGTGGATATATAATCTATGCCTGGCGTATACACCAAGTGACAAAGTATGCAAGGTGATCAACTATCCTAGTATGGATATAAGGATGGAGTGTAGAGAATTCCATCAATGGATTTGGGCCTGTCTGTGGTCATGACATGAGTGGACCAAACTGCTTGCAGGTCATGCAGCATGTATGCATGTGCTCATGCTAAATTTGAAGCCTGTGGAGTGAACCATGAAGGTAGTGTAATGTGAGGACTTCTTCAATGCTTTCAGTGGATTTGTGATGGTCAGGTGTGGAAACACAGTTGCAATAAACTCATGTTCCATGAATTTTATTTAGATACATCCAGGGCAAGCGGAGGAGAAGGTGCTAAAGTCAGTGAGGACACAGCTGGTCATAGCGGTACCATACGTGAGACATCAGACACAGAGGGATACAGTGACCAAGAGGGTGCAAGGAGTGCCCTGGAGGACACCAGCTCAAGTTCATCATCATCTGAGTCATCCTCGAGTGGACCCTCCTGAGTGGTGGCAGACCCAATAGGATCAGTTCCACCTTCATTCTTGTCCACCACCTCCAGTTCCATCACCACCCTCCCTGTTGTTCCCCCACAAGTTGGCCATTCCCACTCTTCCAATAGAGGAGCAGACTGATTCTCTTCAGGCACCTCAGCCCATGCCCCTGTCACCCCCGCTGCTTCGAGTGAGGAGGCCATTGACCTCCTGTGGAGCATCGCTATGGGTAAGACTGTAGTACTGAATGCCATCCAGGGGCAATGCACCCAGCTGATCCAGATGGTTGCCTACCTGGAAGGCATTCACACTGCCATGTCTAACCTACAGAGATCTTTTCAGACTCTAGCCTCTTCCCTCACAGCAGCCCTCCACCCATCCCAGGCTTCCACACCCCCTTCTGCCCCTTCCACATACACATTCCCTCTTCCCATTCTTATCCCAAGCAGGCACGCACCCATGCATACACACACTTCATCAGATACAAGCACTACACACAAACGCAAGACATCCAAGACACTCAAACATACATGCACACAGCAGAAACTCACCTCCCTCACCACCCCAGCATACCCCAGGTACCACAGCACCACATACAGAGCCCTCCACAGACACACCCTTACTCTCAGACACCACACTTATGCCCACAGACCCCTCCTCAAGACCCAGCATTCACTCAGAAGGCACACCAACGGCCACAGACCCCTCCACAACACACATATCCCCAGACAATATGCCAACAGCCACAGACACCTCCACAACACATATATCCCCAAACACCGCACCAACAGTCACAGACACCTCCACAATACCCAGCACATCCACATCACTCCACCCAGTCTAACTCAAACTCTTACTGTCCCCCTCATAAGAGACACCAACACAACACACATTGCTGACAGCAGACTCATTGCACACTACCACTCCCTCTTCATCCCAAACCAAACACCATCCCAAACACCCAACGTGTTTTCCCTGTGAATCTGTCATGTTTGCCCTTGCCCCTACCCCTGTGAAACCAAACACCCCTCAAAGTCCCAAAAACACCTCCTACACTCAAAATCATCCCTTCTACTTCCCACTCCACCCCTGAAAAACAGCCTACCCACCCCCTCTGATCCCAGCCAAAAAAGACAAAAATAAAAAACCATCTTAAAGCGATACTAATCCCAAAAGTCCCCAAGCCCAAAAAGCCCTTTCCCAAGGACAAACCTGCCCCAAAGTCCAAAGAAGCCCAAAGTACCCAGGCATTTGAAGACGAAGTGGTTTCGGATCTGAATCTTGTCCCACAACAAATCTGAAGAGCCACCCACATGTAAGCCCTTAAGTACCCTGAGGAAAGGGTTGGGACGATTCAGGGGTCCCTCCCATGAGGAGGGGCAGGGCAGTGGGGAGGATACTCCCATGTCCTTTGTCCAGTTTTGCATCAGAGCGGGAGCCAACAGCTCACTGAACTGGTTCCAACTAGAATATGCAAGGAGGGCACCAAATGTGCACTTCAAAGCAGTCTAGCAGTGTTGGCAAGCGCCCCCACTCAACCCCAATACACTAAGCCGTGTCTGGGAGATGGTCACACCTCCCTGTGACAGGCAACCTATTGTCCTACCTTCCCCTGCTTGAGCAAGGCTCAGCAGCAGAAGGGCAGAATCGTGTCTGTGGTCGGCTGCAGCCCTAGCTTGCTGTCAGACTCTGGAAGACTGGTACTGGGAGTACAGCGGGCTTCCCAGAGGAGCCCACAGTGCATGGAATCATTCCTCCAACACTGTTTACGGTTTTTGGGTATGATTCCAACATGCCAGGGTTCATTACAGCCAGTTTAAAGTTAGCCATTGTGTTATGACACATGGCCACCATATGTATCGTAATGACTGATGTACTTACAACACCTGGAAAATGGACTCCGGAGATTGTAGGGGTGTTATGGTCATGCAGGGGCACTCTCACATCTATAACCAAGCACCCTACCTTCAGGATTGAAAGGCCTGCCTTAGGGGTCACTTATAGGTTTTAAGTGTAGTGACCTCAGTTATAGGAACATGTCTTAGGTGGTGCTAGCACCAGTTTACACAGGCTGCAATGGCAGGCCTGTAGTCACAATTTCAGTGGTCTCCCATGGGCAGCACAATACATGCTTCATCCCATAAGCGGACCCCTGGTGTATCTATGCCTTGGGTACCTTAGTACCATATACTAGAGGCTTACAAGGGTACACCAGTAACCAATCTGGGAGGTACCTAAGTACTCACCAAGGTCCAGTTTAGGGAGGAGGCACAGAAACTGGGGTCCTGATTAGCAGGATCCCAGCCAGACTAGTCAGACAACAGAATAACACCAGCAAAAAGTGGGAGTAACCATGAAAGCAGATCCTACTTTCCTATACTTTTCTTAATAGTTTTCACTAAGGGTCTTATTACAAGTTTAGTGGTCCATGAATCAGTGGTTCGACTGCTCTATTATGAGTTGTGCGGAATGGCTTTGTGAAGATGGCAGCTGAACCACTGACACCACCAGCCAACTCTGACCGCCGAATGGGCCTATGAGGCTGTGGGATGCTCAGAGCGCCAGCGAAACCGCCAGTCCAATTACAAGTTGCTTTGCAGCCAGATTGACCATGGTGGTCCAACCACTACATCTGAGACAGAGGAAAGGGAGATATATAATACCAAAACCCAACTCTACTCATCTTCTACCACCCAACTCTACTCATCTTCTACCATCATGGAGCCCATCAGACACGTCCTGCCACTGCTCCACCTGCTCCACCATGTTCAAAACCCACTCCGCCATGGACAAAATTGGAGGTAAGTCATACAACTACCTATTGTCAGAGTCTCCTCTGCAAAACGATGCCCTGCCATGGACCAGGCAACGGCATTGGGGTCCCTAAGAAATGTACACATATGCAGGGCCCCTGTCTGGTATTGTTTCAAAACAATAATCAAAAATATATCTGTAGGATGCTCTCCTAGGACAAAACACTGGTACTGCATAGGCACACTGTACACAAATAGACATGTGTTTGCAAATGATATACAGTGAGAGTCATGTGTGCATTATTTGGTGTTCCATAACAGCAGCTCCTCAACAATATCACACCTATTAATGCCTGTTACACATCGTTTGCCATTTCTCACTTGTCTGCCATGTTACTACTGATCTTCACACATCAAGCAGCTTGCAATTTCTCAAGTGTTGGGAAAGTGACATTAAGGTGACTACAACTACCATGAGGCCTTGTGACTGGAACTCTTACCAAGCTGCTAGACTCCTTTTGCCCCTTTTCACTTGTCTGCCATGTTACTACTGATCTTCACTAGTCATGCAGCTTACCATTTCTCAGGTGTTGTTAAAGTGACATTGAAGAGACTACAACTACCATGATGCCTTATGACTGGAACGCTAACCAAGATGCTACACATCTATTGCCCCATCTGACTTGCCTGCCATGTTGCTACTGTTCTTTACTGGTCATGCAGCTTACCATTTCTCAGGTGTTGGGAAAGTGTCATTGAAAAGCTAACACTACTACCATAAGACCCTGTCACTGCAACTCCAACCAAGATACTATAGTGAATTGGTCACACTCACAGTGCATACATCCCAGGTCCTGTTTTGATGTCAAAGAAACATCTGTATGGTTGTGTAATTAAAGTGAAACACACATTCTCTGCTACAACTCTGTATTGAACTCTCACACATCAATCGCATGGAAAGGCCATGTCAGACTTTGGAATTACATAGAATCAGTGTGGGAAGCATTCTAAGGGCACAATGAAAACACTCTCCACAGGACTGCTCTGCCTCTAACAGGGGGAACCCTGAAAGTCTGGGGTCCTGGGGGCACAGAACATTTTTCATGTGTCTGATAAACTCCATGTGCAAAGCACCTGGGAATTGAAGTATATCAGGGACAACCAATAGCCTAACCAAGTGCCATGCATGTGTAGGCAAGGGGTAAGTGCAATGTATGAAAGCAAACACAGCACTAACAGCATGTGGCATGTATCTAGATCAAGTAGCTGTAAAGTACCCAAGGTAAAATGGGAACATGTCCATGTAGAACTCCACAATTGTATGATAAGTTGACACCCTCCATGTGTGGACACACAAATATCTAAGTTCAACACATCAAACACATATCCAACCTACATCATAGGAAGAAGTGCAACTTAAATAACGTTGACAGTGGCCAGGCCAAGCTAAATACTTACCACATTCCATGTCAACCAATGCAATGTCTGCCTCATTTGGACGTCTACACACATAGACATCCATCCAATATTCCCCCTCATCCTGTGTAGCTCCAAGGTCTTATCATACTAGCCACTGCAACTGGACCAGCAATCAGGGATCAAACAAACACAACTGTACACACACGTCACTAATCAATCAATCAATCAGGGGTTTTATAAAGTGTGCTACTCACCCGTGAGGGTTCCAAGGCGCGGGGGGGGGGGCAGCTATGTTATGTTATGTTATGTTATAGTGGCTTTTGTAGAGTGCACGGCTACTCAAAAAGAGTGTCCCGGCGCTTTTAATTAACGAGGCTGCAGTGAAACTAACATAACACATTAAAAGAGAGAATTACAGATACAAAATAACAAAATAAAACACAGGGGGCCTACTGGGAGAATAACCACGTTTTAAGGTCCTTTCTGAAGGCTAATAAACTAGATGCTCCCCGAAGAGACAGGGGCAAAGAGTTCCACAGTTGGGGCGCCAGTAAACCAAATGAGCGGCCTCCCAGGCGTGCTCGCTTCACTCGTGGAACGGTCGCCAGAAGTAAGGATTCTGACCTCAGGGAGCGCGCCGGTTGGTAAAAGGTGAGTCTCCTCTGGAGATACTTAGCCCCCGTCGCATGAAGCGCTTTGTACGTCAGAGTCAAGGTCTTAAAGGCGATCCGCTTACGGATTGGCAGCCAGTGCAAGGTCTGAAGCAGAGCCGTAGCACTGGCAGCTCCGGCTCAGTCGAACAGCAAGGTCTTGGGCTTTCCTGAAGACGTGCAGGTTAGGGGAGCATCTGATGCTAACCGAAAGCTAATTAGACAGTAACATCAAAGGAAAGTAATAGCAGGACAAATTTCTTCCAAACTATGAAAGTTTTTAACGAATGGAATTAAAGCAATCCAAAAATAAAACACAGGCAGGTGGCCAGTCCATTCATTGTCCATGTGCCACAGCACAATGCTGTGCCACCAAACTTGCCCTTACTGACGCTGCCAGGGAACCTCCTCACAAATGGGCATCCATTGGGGATAGGAAGCACCTCAAAGATGGTGCTTGGGAATTGGTGTGGCAGTCCCTGCAGACACCTGCTGCTTCTGGTCTCGTCATCCTGCCAGTCATTTGCATCAACTGTGCCTCTGCTCCATACAGATTCTTCTACAGGGCTGTGGGCATCCAAGACACCTAAAGGGATCTCCCTTGGGCTGAAGGAGTCACTCCCCTGCATCTTCAGGCACAGCAACTAAGCTGACTGGTCTACTGCTCCTGGCCTCCCACAGAATCTGAAAGGCTCAACAACACAGGTGGTAGTTCTGCAACTTCCTAGAGGCCTGCACTGTCTTCTCAGCAAGTTTGAAGTCAGTATCCCTTGTTAGAACTGCTGGAGCAGTACCCATGAGCATTGCGTCGTCTTGCTGTTGCCATGCTTGTTGACTCTCTTCTCCAGAGATCTTAGGACTCCAAGAAGCTCTAGCCTCCAGCATCTCTTGCTACCAAGATCTTCATCCTCACCACATCCTCTGCACCGTGGGCCTCTTTCAATGGTGAGCTGCTCGAGGTCCTCTTGCGATTCCTATTCCCCTCGGCCTGTGGGTCCTCTTGACGGTCTTATTTGGCTCCAGTGGGCTTCTCTGTTTGCTCTGGGTCTACTCGGACTCTCCTGCACTTGGTGAGTCCCTTGGACCGTGCTGGTCCCATCATTGCATCTTTTTCGTCTGCCACATTTGTTGCCGCTGCCATGGCTTGTTGTGGCTCTCGCCGGATACCAACCCCCTGGCTCTTGACATCTGATGTGGGACAGCTCTTGAATGGCTCCTGATCTTCCACAGCATCTCCTGGTCCGCACAGCTGGTGCGCTAAGGTCACCGTCAACTCTTTTGCATCTTCAAACTTTCGTCTTCCGTGCCTCCTGGTCACTCCTGAGAGGGATGGACTATGTCCCCTCTGCTTGCAGGTACCTCTCTACCTAAATCCACCCTTGGATTCTACTGGACTCTTTCACCTTCTTCGAGTGCGGCATCTTTTCTGAAGTCCTCGATTGTGGTCTACGGCGGTTCCGCATCACTTTGCACCTATGCATGCCGCTTCCCTGGTGTAGGTATCCTGGCTCCCGGGGTATCCACGGGTGGAGTGACTCTCCAACCTTCCATCTTCCATGGGGTGTTTTCAGGGTCCTCTGGGAAGGGTCCTTCTTCTGCAAAACTGTAACCGCGACTTCCCCATTGACTTGTAATGAGCACGCATGTGTTTCCACTCTGCACAAGGCCTCTGTGGGGTTCCTGGGTACTTAACTTGGGTGGTTCCTTGGGTCCCTGGCTCTTCTAAGTTCTCTGGGTCCAGTCTCGACTTAAGTCGGGGTTCGCATTCCTCTTTATTAGTATATTGTTTGGTCTCCCCCTGGAGACCACTGTGTGTGTGTTACCTAACTGTTCTATTACTGAACTATTTTGTGTATTGTGATTATATCTCATGGGAGGAGATATTGCAATGTGTTAGTGAGTCTTTATGATAAATACATATTTTTATAACTACACTATGTGGTTCTTTTTCAATTAACCTATACTATATGATTAGTACTGGTACAAAAAGCTGCTTCACACTCCCCAGCTACCACTTAGAGAGCTTTCTAAGGTTGTCTAAGAACACTAAAATCAACATAAGTGTTGCCTGAATTAGTCTTAGGTGCTTCACTTAAGAAAGGGTGCACCATATACTAACCAAACCTCCTACAAAAAGTACAACTTTTTGTTTATTTTTCAACCACACAGACATCAAATGTTAGTAATGCCTAATTACATAATGTTTGATACTCACCACTTTGCTGCTGTACTCTGAACTACAGCTTCATGGCTGAGTCTGGGTAGGACACTTGCAGTATGTGACAAACAGTGGGGTTCATTGAGCATCACAACTATTCTTTTTGCTGGGTGGACTTCGACAGCTAATACAGTGCAGTTAGCTGGATTCACCAGCAGAGGCCCTCCCATCATTTCCTTACATGAATGCTGTGGTTCTGCAATACCTCCTGGGCATGCACACTTTTGGCTATGGCCTCGCAGATCTTTTTCCCTGTGTGAGCACTGGCCTAAACCGTGGATGTAAACACAATAATAAAATGTATTACCCAGAATTTTTCAGGTGTGTTGCTCATTGTAATTTGTATCTGTTCACTCACTGCCAGCCTTTTCCTGATGGTCATGAACAGGAAAAAGGTATGTCAGAACATTAGTCCTTCAAAGGGCGTATTGTGTAAGTTATTTAAACCAACAACACTATCTCCATTGGGCAGTCAGTCTAAGGAGTCCACTGGCAGAAATATGCCAACTGCAAATAGACCTAGTGAAACAACAAATTGGCAGACACATTTCTTTGCCACATTAGTGGTGGCGCAACCTGTCTGCTGAATTCTAAACATGAATGAAATTCATTTGTTGCGTCTGTAGATAGGCTGCTATATTTATAAATCATACTTTGTTTTTTCACTAAATTTGTTTTAAATAGTTAATTTTAAAGAAGAAATGTATGAATTATTTAACAAATCTTTAAACAATGTAATAAATTTAATAATAAAAACATTTCTTCAAGAAAACTTTATTTCGGTAAAAATACCATAAAAAGTATACTAGAAACATATAAAAACAAGATACACATAAATGACAAAATAAATTAGTTATTACAAAAATGATTTCTAAAACATTTTCCAAATGGGCACAATTGAGCATAATTCATACATGTGCAAACCCAGTTAAAATAGTAGGTATAAAAATAATTATTAAAAAAGTGCAGGGAAAAACCTTTGGCTGACATTCCAGTGAAATGCCACGGTGGTGTTACACATGAATGTATGTATCTACCCTTGTACTCATTCAACAAAGTTTCTGCTTGTGCCACATAGCTGCCAAATATTGCGAAACGGCAAATACAATAAAATCAGTTGTGTCGTACTTTAACACTCTAAGGGCCAGATGTAGGAGCCCAAATACCGGTCGGTAACGGCCGATTTCGGCCGTTACCGACCGGTATTTCAGAAATGGCATGTAGGGGGCCAATTTTACCGAATCGGTAAATTTACCTAATCGGTAAAATACCGAATCGGTATTTTTACCGATTCGGTAACTTGCAGATGTAGGTGGGACTTCTTCTGAGTCCCAAAGGCCTTTCAGATTCGGTATTTTACCACCCAATCCAATTGTGTGGTAAAATACCGAATCCAGGTGTGCATGCACATGTGTGCATGCACACCTATGCCATGTGACAGGCAGACATGCCCTTAGGGCATGTCTGTGTGCCACATGGCACACATGCCTGTATTCGGGGTGCTAGAGGGTGTCAAAGTGACACCCCCTGCACCCTTGCTGGAATCGGTATTTACCGAATCGGTAAATACCGATTCTGTATTGCCCATTGATTCCTATGGGCTTCAAGGCCCATAGGAATCAATGGGCTATACAGAATCGGTATTTACCGATTCGGTAAATACCGATTTTTACAGATTCGGTAATTCAATTACTGAATCTACCTATATCTCCCTCCTTCATATTTACCGATTCATAAATACCGAATCGGTAAAATTCGGTATTTATGAATCGGTAAAGTGCTTGCATACAATGACGAAAGCCCAGATTGTTACACAGGGGTACGAGCCAATACCTCCTCGGTTTCTCATACGCAGGGCAAAAAAAGAAGACATGAAGTTCAGTTTCAGTCTCATAATTGCAGGCTGGGCAATTCTTCAGAGCGAGGGGTGACCACTTGCTAGTAAAAACTCGAAGGGGTAGAACACCATGCCTCGATTGAACATACAATTTTTTAGCTAAAATTGGGTATATGACATCTAAAAAGGGCTCAAAAGAATAATGATCTTTCAAATGCAAGAAAGAAGCAGTGACAGAGCCAATTTGGGGATTACACTGTGCTGTGTTAAGTTTATCAGAACGAAATATAGTCGCAGGCATAGATCGTGAAGTAGCTTTACATTCCCTCTCTGGATCAGCCCATAGCGCAGGAACACCTAGCCTCATAAACTCATTCTTGATGAAAGTAAGCCAAGGAATTTTCAGAGCACTAGGGTAAGTCAATATTTCTTTAAGTTCCTGTCTATAATTTATCAGCTCTGGTGTCACCCAGAGCCTACGCCAGAACCTAAGAGGTTTTAGTGCTAGCTCTTCATCAATTGATCTGTTCCCCAGGTCCAGCCTTAGAGGAAGGAGTGGGGTACTAGGTGGGAGTCCTAAAAGCTGTCTTAAGAATGTATTCTCTATCCTAGTAATTTCAATTTTGGGTATTCAGACTTTTGGCTATTTAAGTATTTGACGGACATGGTACTCCACCATAAAAGTGGCGGAGTATCTCATCTTCAAAACTGATGGCATACCACTCTATTTGGAAGCAAGTGAACCATCATATTTCTGAGCATGTACCCCCTGACTTTACTGGTGGAACCCTTAGACAAACCCCCATGTATATATTGTGCCATCAGTCTAAGTGCCTCAGACTATGTGTGCTCTTTAGAGAAGATATTCTGGCTTACTATTTTCCAGTTGGGGACTGTCAGGAAAAGCCTGATGGTCAAGAATAGAAAATGTAAAAATTACCGGCGTATCCTGGTGAAAAATTGCAAGAATGCCAGAGTCAATATTTTTGCTCCCACTTTCAATCAATCAATCAGTACTTGTTAAGCGTGACTACTCACCTGTGAGGTTCTCAAGGTGCTGGGGGGAATGCTGCAGGTCTGATTGGGTGCTGAGGTTCAGTCGAAGAGCTATGTCTTGAGATCCTTCCTGAATTGGGTCTGCAAAGGTGATAGCCTGAGGTGGAGAGGCATGGTATTCCAGGTTTTGGCGGCGAGGTAGGAGAAGGATCTTCCTCCAGGCCTTGTTTTGCGAATCCGAGGTATGATGGCCAGGACCAGTTGGGCAGAGCAGAGGTGTCTGGTGGGTCCGTGGAATGAGAGGCTGTGGTTCAGGTATGCTGGTCCAGCATTGTGGAGGGCTTTGTAGGCATGTGTGAGGATCTTGAAGGTGACTCTTTTGTTGCCTGGGAGCTAGTGGATGTCTCGTAGGTGTTCGGAGAGGTGGCTGCCGCGGGGGATGTTGAGGACCAGTCTGGCTGTGGTGTTTTGAATGTTCTATAGTTTCCTCAGGAGTTTCTGGGTGACGCCTGCGTAGAGTGCATTGCCGTAGTCGAGTCTGCTGCTGATTAGTGCTTGGGTGACCATCTTTCTGGACTCAGTGGGGATCCATCTGAAGGTCTTTCGAAGCAGATGAAGATTGTGGAAGCATGATGAGGCGACGGCATTGATCTGGGGGTTCATATTGAGTGAGGACATGTCTATGTTTGAAAAAACAAGGTTTGCTGACTTGCCGCATTGAACATTGAGACCACTCATCAAAATGACAGTTCTTTCAGAGGATCTGACATGGCAGTATCTCCTTTCAAGACACATTCATCTCCCCAGCCAGCGGAAATATCTATAGAGGGTGTTCATCTGCAAGTGTGGTGGAGGTTATAGCCTCTTCAAATCTAGGGAATGGCAGGACACCAACAAAAGATACGTAATTGGGTTAGGGCCCTATTTAGATTTTGATGGTGGAATACTACAATGGACATGTAAAACAGTGGATAGGATAGCCACCATGTTTGTAATATAATATACTGACCACCAAACTCTAAATAAGGACCATATGATAGATGCTTAACAAAATTACATTCTCTTTAGAATATCAATGATGCTATCTAAACCTCTTTAGCCTTGTAGCTCTTTGGGAAGCAGTATAAGATGAATAAATATTAGGCAATAGGCTGTGCTAAATATGTTGTAAATTTGACTATGCACTGGCAGAATTGAGTATACACTTCCAAGCGCTCCAGTAATTTTCAGAAAATCAAAGTCATTTAAATTATTTGATCATAATGTCATCCTCTTTTTTACAGATATAATAATTATGTAAACACATACATAACACCACAAAACCTTGAAAGGTCAATTAAAATTCAAGATGTAAGCAGGTAATATTAATATTATTAGGTCCATGACCTAATAGGCCTACTTTTTATTCAATAAGTGTCTGTATACTGACCTGTTTGGCTACTGGGCCGTGAAATTGAGGGCACTTTGTCAAGGCACTCTCTGCAAGGATCCCCATTTCTTCTGGGGTTATTCTTGGTGTCCTGTCACTGAATTCCTCAGCCGTTATCTCTTTCCAGCAGAATAGTTTGGCAGCAGCACTAGGAGATGTGCTATCAACTCAGCAGTGGCAAGGGAAGTAAACTTTTTTTTAAAGCATGACCGAGTATGTCATTGTATTGGAATTCCACCAGTGGATGTTACATAGCAGACTGTGTGCCTTAGTCAGCTCAACAGTAAGTCAACCTGTGACATGTGCATCCACCAGATGGAGATTTTTCGCCAGTGACAAAGAAGTCTTCATACTATCGTGGACGTTTACATCAACCACCATGTTGCATCCACTTTGATCATCACTTATTGTCACTAAGGAGAATGAGAAAGAAGATGGCAGACAGGAAAACTGTCACTAATGGACACACAGGACATCCACCAAGTTGCTTTCCTCATGTTTAACAGGCATGGCCTTCATGATGCCATGCATCTAAAGCACTTACACTAATCAGAATAAATTGTGAAATATTTATGGTGGCTGATGGAAGGGTGCACAATTGAATGACGATGACAAATTCAAATATGGAGAGAAAGACTATTAATCATGTATTACACCATTGCCACGTCTATCGCTCACTAGAGCCCCATTACATTATCCATCATGGTGTACCTGTCAGAAAATAGGCGATACTTCTGATATAGTACAACAGGTTACATCCAATGATGTATTATAATATTTATAAGTTTGGGAAACTATTTATCAAGGTATATGTAATAAATTATCAAACATAAAATCAAATAACACTTTTTTTCTTTTGGTTATATTTTATATCATTCAGTGACTTTTTTTTCAAAAGCTCGTAAAATATTTTGGCACAATGGTAACATTATAATATAATTACCTTTTAATCAAACATAAATTATATACGATAATATCATATTTGTTATTTAAGTCTTTAATTTTGTGTATTTTTTAAACATATACAGCATCATTCTCAACAAATGGACAAGGAGACTGCATGAGAAGCATCATGGCCATGTCTACAGGACACACCTTGATCTCCAAACCATGAAAAAGAGACACATCATTAAGAAATACAGATTAGACCACAACACAATATTGGCCTTGGAAAACTACTTTAAAATAGAACATAGTTCAGAAATGAATATTTCAAAAGCAATGTCATCGCTTGTTAAGATCAAGGCAATGTTACTCTCCTGTGCAACTGGACCATTTGTAGCTACTGTAGGTATATCAATTAGAATGTCACAACCAAACGTTTCTCCTGTCTTCACACAGTTGCTGGAAGTTCTGTTTGTGCATTTGGAAGAATATGGCTACCTCCCTTTTGAAACCTCAGAAATCAACAACATTAATGCAGTGTTCAATGCTTTAGGAGGAATTACATGCTTTATGTGGTTGGTACTACTGACTTGCCAAATGCAGCCTTGAATCCACCTCACGACCAGGAACAGATGTACCACAGCCGAAAGCACTTTCAGTCTATCAGTGTGTTGATGGTTTTCTCTCCTCGTTACCAGCATCTGTTCAAGGTTTCCTGGATAAGCCCTTGACTCAATGGTGCTTTGCAAACAGATTACAGCCCTTGCATAATGGAGAGCCTGGATTGTTGGTAAGTTGTTAAACAATATTTTACAGCAATAATATTCAAAGCATTTTCAAACATTTGTGCAAATGTAATCGTTATTTAAATGTATTTATTGCAGGACATTCAGCCTATCCAAATTAAATACTGGGAAGGCCAATTATTTGAAGCACAAGCCTGTACCAGAGGGCTTGTGGAACTTAGTTTTGGCCTCCTAAAGGCCCACTTCAGATGTCTTGATAAGGCTGGAGGTGAAAGTACAGTTTGAAATCATATCACATTGTAAAAAATATTTTTCATGATTGCTGTGAAAAATGGAGAGCAAAATATTTGAAACATAATCTGCTTCCAACTATTCCTGATACACATCTAAAATAAACATTTGGACTAGTCTGCCTAAGCGGTGTTTTTTTATATTAATTTTTCATGGTACATGTATATAACGAAGCATAACAGTCCACCTTGTCTGTACAAATGTTGCATCAAATAAAGTACATTGTAAAAAGACCATACAGGTGAAGGAACTGTACGCAATCAGTGGATGAGAAGAAAATCGTCATGTTATGAGAAGAGAGATGGGGTGGGGGGGTACAGCCTCGATACTATATTTCAAGCTGCTGTAGCACAGACAATTGAAACAGGCGTGGTATGCCAGTATATTGTCAAACAACATAATTAAACAGTTAAAGCAAAAAACACATCTTTACAAAACTATGGGGCCTATTATGATTGCGGTGAATCCGCATCCTCGGGGCCGGCGGAGGCCACCGCCGGCCCCGAGGATGCAGATTCACCGCTGCGGTGATTCACAATACCCCCCGCCAGATTAGGATGGCAGGGGGGTCGGGAAGTCCGTACGCAGCTTTTCGGAAAAGCTCTAATATGGTGGCGGTGTCTCTCAGACACCGTCCACCATATTAGGAAATGCTGAAAAACATGCTGGAACTTCACTGCGGGGGCCCTATGCGGGACCCCTAGGTGAAGGGGGGGTGCACATGGGGGGTACCTATGGTACCCCCCTGCATTTGTATGCAGAGATCGGCAGGCACCGCGCGGTGCCTGCCGCTTTCTGCATACAAATGCAAAGTATGCCTTTTTAACATTGCGGCGGGTGCAGCTTGAAGCTGCACCCGCCGCAATGTTAAGGATTGAGGATGTGACCGCCACTCTGGCGGCCACATCCTAATCTTCACGGGGGGAACGCCGCTGCCCATGTGGACGTTCCCCCCTACTCTATGGTGGCAGACGGACTCAGGTCCGTCCGCCATCATAATCGGCCCCTATGTTTGTCTACTGGTAGCGTAGTGAGTCATATGCTGCAGATAACCACACACTTATAAGTAGTATTACGTCAGAAAATATAATCGGGCAATATAAACACTATAAATGGTTAAGAAATGTTTATCATGTACCTTACAAACTGCCAGCTGAGGTCGCTGAAGAAACATATGTTAGCTGTCCCAAAATGTCTTCACAAAATAGTGGGAAACAGGGCATTCTCAATTACAACTGCACCCCTTTGAATCATCCTGCCTTCCTACCTTTGTGCTGAATCAAATTTCAAAAAAAGGTTTTGGAAACTGCTGAAACTGTGGTGTTTCCCTCTATCATAGAGATGTCTTCCTGTTAGTTTTTACTTCCTTTTTGTGCCTTTGAGGATTTTCTGCAGCACCAACATACTCAGTTGAGTGATTGTTGCTCTCTGTAACTCTCTAAAATCAATAGATAGCACACAGGATAAAGCCGGCCCCTCACCCCCACATCCTCAGAACATACTAGGGCATGAGACCTCATTTGAAATGAAAGGCCCCTCTAGAAGATGATTCCTGATTTCTAACCCCTGCATGAGGAAATGGGCGTCCTAAAGGAATGAAGGACTCCTGACTCTTGCTGGCACTCAGGGCCTGAAATTGCTCTCCAGGTATCAAGCAGTTAGTGTTACACCTGTCATCCTGAGGATGGTCTTCCTCCTAACATTTTGCCCACTCACCTCCTCTTTTTGCTGTATCATTTTGTTGGCCATAGGATTTTGAGCACCTTACCACTCCTGACCAGTGCTAAAGTTCATGTACTTCTCCCCTAAACATGATGACATTGGTGTATACCTGATTGGTATATTTAGTTTACTTGTACGTCCCTTGAACAGTGGTATACAATATACCTCGGGCCTGTAATCTAAATGCTACTAGTAGGCCTGCAGCACTGGTTGTGCCATCCACACAAGTAGACTTTTAAACCTGTCTGTGGCCTGCCATTCCAAAGCCCATGTGTGCATTTTACTGTCACTTTGACTTGGCATTTAAAACCACTTGCCAAGCCATAAACTTCCATTTTATTGCACATAGGTCACCCAAAAGCTAGGCCCCAAGTAGTCCTTCAGGACACTGTGCTATGTAAATAAAAGGTAGGACATGTACTGTTTGGTTTTGCATGTCCTGGTAGTGACAAACACTAAAATATGTTTTTCACTACTGTGAAGCCTACTTCTCTCCTAGGCTAACATAGGGAATCATTTAAAACAATTTTAAGCTGTAATTCCTGATCAGAAAGGAGTAGCTACATCATGTTTTAAATCTTTGAATTGGTAATGTTAAATCCTGGTAAAGTTGAACTTAACATTACTATTTTGGAAATGCCACTTTTAGATAGTGGGCCTTTCCCTGCTGTTACTGCTCTGTGTGCCTTGCAGCCTGTCTCGAATATACATCTGGGGTGAGTGACAGCTGCACTATGTGCATTCCCTCTAGAGAGTCACAAATATAGCAGGACGGGTGTGACAAAGAACTCATCTGCATTCTGATAGCTCTTACTGGGCAAGAAGAGAGGGGGAGTTGTCACTTAGGGCCTGATAATGATGGCGGGGAGACCGCCACTGACAGGCTTTCTGCGACGGTTTCCCCATCATCGGATAGTTGTTTCCCACTGCCATATTACAATGGTGGGTGGGAGAGATGGCGGTCAGAAAATACGATCGCCACACATCCAACAAGCTCCTTGTGCCCGCCGGTGCGTCAGATGGATTTGTATTCCCTACAATTGTGGTGGTGCCTGCCAGGCATTACGTAGGGATTACGATATCCCTTTCCGCCTGCCTGTTCATGACAGGCGGACAGGGACTTTGGGACCCCGTTTTCTTCCCTGGCACCTATGGTGTCCCATACACATCCCCGCACCATGTGGCAGGCACCGCATGCTGCCTGCCATGTAGTGCAGAGATATGTAAACAGACCCTTTTTTGCTTTGTGGCGGGTGCTGCAGAGCGCAGCACCCACCACAAAGCAAAACATGGGCAATGCAACCACCTCAGTGGCGGTCGCATTGTAATTCGTACTGTTGGACTGCCGCCTTTTAGGTGGGCAGTCCCAAGTACGAAACAATGGCGGACGGACTGAAGGCCGAGTGCCATCATAATCATCCCCTTGCACCTGAATAGTCAGTGTCCTGTTTCCCACACAAAAGGCTGATTATCCCTAATGAAAGGGTATTGTTTTGCCTCATACTGGGTGCTCCCTTGTGTCTGGACGAAGCTATACCTCTAAGAAAAGCTCTAAGGAGAGCAAAACGTGTCAGGGGTTGCTTTTATGCATTCCAGATTGGCCTGGATGGTATTTTCCCAATCAAAAGCAGTAATACTGTGCCTGGAGAGGTAAAAGGCGTTGGTCATTTTACAGCTCGGCATAGATAGCACTGTGCTAAATCTACGCTTAAAGATTTTGCTACAAAAACTGGCAAAAGGCTTTGACCCTGTCTAGCTCTGTGCGGATGGCACTGTTCTAATCCTATGCTTAAAAACTTTGCAAGAAAAACAGAGATTTGAAGTGAGTGTATTCAGAGTGTCGCTGGTGTTGCAGGGTGCTCTATATAGGAGCTGCTCTCCACATAAATTTGAGAACCACCCAGCTTCCTGTTTTGCACATATATATACACATATATATTGTTTCGCATTGGGTGTCAGAAATAGGGATAGTAATTTGGGGAATTTCCCCTACCACCTCAATAAACCCACTCTGGTTAGGTCAAGCCATCATTTTGAGAGAAACTATACTTAACCACTGGTAGCTATTGCATATGCAGCAGATATCCTGAGAGGAGTGCATGTTACCTTCTAGCAGCACCAACCATTCTAAAGTAAAGAACACAACACAATGAAATTGTCAAGCCAATTAAAAAAGTCACCAAGGTTAATATATATATATATATATATGTCCAAATTTTCTTCCTGACGTTCTCGATGCAGTGAAAAAACCAAGGGGCACCACAGGGCTGCATTCATAATTTATTTCACGATTCCTTCAGTATCTACATGGGTAGTCTACATGTTTCGGTGTTAGTCTTCCACAGGACCATAGAGTTTTGCGTGGTCCAGAACGTTCATTTTCTTTTCCTCTTTTTTTCTTTTTTTACATAACTTTACACACAGAAGACAACTGAACCACATATTATCAATCCTTTGTCAAGTATGTAAAGTACATAGTTATTGTTTTTCTCTCTTTTTTCTTTTTCTCTCTTCTTGACAAGATAACAGTGTCCATAATATAGAGTGGTAATTCATGGATGTCTTTTATATTATTAGATGTAAAGTGCATCTTAGCGGCATCCACAATGTTAAGTGCTAATGCATGAGTATTTTTATGTTTCAAATATGAAGTACATTTCATAACCAACTACCTCCATATTGTAAAGTGCAATTTTGGTATCATAATAGCATCCAGAATATAAAGTGCTAATACATGAATATCTTTTGCACTGCTAGATGTAAAATGCATCTTTACATATGGATACCTTCATAATATTAATGCATAAAAATACCTTTTACTACCTTTTACCATTGATTAGCCCTATTGTGCAATTTATGCAATAAGATAACTTAAAGCAACTTATTTTGTTTGCGAAGTTCAAGAGTTACAATACAGTTTCTTAAAATTTTCCAAATGATTATACCAAAGTTGTACATGGAAGTGAACGAAGGACTTCTTTTAGATGTACATGTAACTCAGCATCTAAGTCATATCCCATTGGTGTCTCAGTTCCCATCTGGATGATAAGTCTTGACTCCATTCTTCTCAGTAACAGCTGTCAATCTCCTCCTCTTTCGTTCTTTATATGTTTGATCCCAAAGTATTTAGCTCCTTAGCATTACCTTGATGTGCTTCAAAGAAGTGTTTTGCAATTGGATAACAATAATTTCTTTTTTTAACAGCTCAAAGGTGTTGTAAAATTGTCACACTTTGTTCTTGGTGTTCCCTACTTAGTATTTTTCACACGGACATATAACACATATACTACAAAGTCTGTGTCAGTTCTGTCATTATGCATTTTGTATACTTTCCAATTAATTCCATGTTCGCAGGCTTTGCATTTGGAACATTTCCTAAAGCTTGGACAGCTCAACCAATCCTTTTTGATTTCCATTTCTCTTCCATTTTCAGATAAATAAGGGCTTTTGGTTAGACCGTCACCTAGTGATGCGACTTTTTTATATTTGATACTTGAATTATTTGGTAGGATTGTATTCAAGATTTCATCTGATCTGAGTATTTTCCAATTTCTTTGAATTATTTGTCTGGTTTCTTTGTGTTGCATATTGTAATTCATGATGAGACGTATCTTGTTGTCTTTATCTTCCATGTTCTTATTTTTGGTACTAACAGTTGACTTCGTTGTTTCGTCTAGACTCTTTCCATCGCATCCTGTAGTACTTCCTGAGGGTATCCTCTGGCTAGAAATCTATTCTTCATTTCATTTAAATCTGTTATAAAATCCTGATCTTCTGAGAAATTACTTCTTGCTCCTAGCATTTCCCCATAGGGGATGCTCCATCTCAAATGTGTTGGGTGGCCACTATTGCCATGCAGACTACTGTTACATGATGTTATTTTCCTACGGATTCTGGTACAAAGATATCCACCTTTGATTAAAATGTCAATGTCTAAAAACGTGATTTGCTTAGAACTGATGGTGTGGGTGAATGCTAGATTAAAATCATTGTTATTAAGGGATTGAATAAATTCTTTGAGATCCTTTCATTCTCCTACCCAAATTAGAAATAAATCATCAATAAATCTGGTCCATAGTTTCACCTTCTCTAAAATTATTTGATTTTTATGTGTCCAAATTGTATCAGATTCCCAATATCCCATCAGTAAGTTGTCATAAGTTGGAGCAAAAGATGTTCCTATGCCAGTATCCTGTCTTTGCAAATAGTGAGTGCCATTGAATATAAAGACATTGTTTCAAAAAAAACTCCAACATTTTGATTAGCAATTTAGAATGCTCCAAGTTGTCGATTGGTCTATCCCACATAAAATGCCTCACTGCTCTTATTCCATCAATATGTTGCTGGATATATAGAGTGACATTACATCAATTGTAGCCACTATATATGATTCCTTCCAGGGCATATCCCGAAGTACAGCGCCTCAGCAATGTCGGAATCCAGGAGAAGGCACTGGAGTGGATCATCTCCTTCCTCGCCGGAAGGACACAGAGAGTCCGCCTCCCCCCGTTCAGATCGGAGGCCACCGAAGTCATCTGCGGCGTCCCTCAAGGCTCCTCGCTCAGCCCAACACTCTTCAACGTCTACATGAGCCCCCTCGCAGCCATCGCACGCCAGCACAATCTCAACATCATCTCCTACGCCGACGACACCCAGCTGATCCTCTCCCTCACCAACGACCCCGCCACCGCCAGAGCCAACCTACACGAAGGGATGACAGACGTTGCCAAATGGATGATGAACAGTCGCCTGAAACTGAACTCGGACAAGACGGAAGTCCTCATCCTGGGATCTTCACCCTCCGCCTGGGACGACTCCTGGTGGCCCCCCGCCCTGGGCAGCGCACCCAAACCCACAGACCACGCACACAACCTAGGCTTCATCCTGGACTCCTCCCTCTCCATGACCAGACAAGTCAACGCCGTCTCCTCGTCATGCTTCAACATCCTGCGCATGCTACGTAAGATCTTCCGATGGATCCCCACCGAGACGAGGAAGACGATCACCCAGGCCCTCGTCACCAGCCGTCTGGACTACGGCAACTCCCTCTACGCCGGAACAACCGCCAAACTCCAGAAGAGACTCCAGCGGATCCAGAACACCTCAGCACGACTCATCCTGGACATCCCCCGCCGCAGCCACATCTCCGGACACCTGAGAGACCTGCACTGGCTCCCGGTCAACAAGAGAATCACCTTCCGGCTCCTCACCCACGCACACAAAGCCCTACACAACCAAGGCCCAGGATACCTCAACAGCCGCCTCAACTTCTACGCTCCCAAACGCCAGCTTCTATCGACCAGCCACGCCCTCGCCGCCGTCCCCCGCATCCGAAGAGCCACCACAGGAGGAAGGTCCTTCTCCTACCTGGCCGCCAAGACTTGGAACTCCCTTCTGACCCAAGACCACCTCGCCTTCAGGAAGCAGCTCAAGACCTGGCTGTTCGAGCAGTAGCGGACCCCTTCCCCCCAGCGCCTTGAGACCCTCCGGGTGAGTAGTGCGCTATATAAATGCTTGATTGATTGATTGAAGTCTGTTCAGGAAGTCCATAGAATCCCTCAAATAAGAGGGTATGGCTGTTACATATGGTGTTAGGAATATCAATATATCTTGAGGTGTTTTCCATAAGTGAATTGATTGAGCTGACTATAGGGCGACCTTGTGGATTTATTAAGCTTTTATGAATTTTCAGAGGAAATATATTTTGCTTTTTCTTTTCTTGCTTTTATTTTTTCCATCTTCCTCTACATCGTCTGATTTTAGTTTTCCTCTCCCCTGCCTCCTCCAAAATATATTCCCCTTCCTCTTCACCTTCCTCTTCCTTTCTGTGTTTTGTTCATGCGGAGCAGTCGCAGTTCCCCAGAAAAATCCAGTTTACGCGCCTCTACGCGGGAGCCCCGACCAAGCTCATCAAACGACTACAACGCATCCAAAACGCCTCGACGTCCCATGGCCACATCACCCCCACCTGAGAAACTTGCACTGCCTCCTCGTCAACAAGAGGATATCCTTCATGCTCTTCACCCACGCACAGAAGGCACTCCACAAGACTGGCCCAGCCTACCTCAACAGACGGCTCTCCTTCTACATCCCCAACCGCCAGCTACGCTCCGCCGACCTCTCACTCGCCACCGTCCCGCTCATCTGAAGAACAACCACCGGTGGGAGATCCTTCTCCCACCTCGCCGCCAAGACATGGAACACCGTCCCATTGAGCCTACGACAGACCCAAGACCTGCTGACCTTCCGGAGGATACTCAAGACCTGGCTGTTCGATCAGTAGCGCCCTCCCCAGCGCCTTGAGACCCTCACGGGTATGTAGTGCGCTTTACAAATGATTGATTGATTGATTTGTTTCTTATTATTGGTTTCTTCATCCGCAGAACTTATTTTGAGCTATGAACTGATTTTTTTTAAAGCTCTTTTGGCTCCAAGTTTTTATCAATTATGGTTCTGCTGGTGTGCTTTGATTTAGATTCTGTATGAATTTCCCGATTCATGCCCTTATATAGGTACATTTCACATTGCCCTTATATAGGCATAGAAATCCAGCCCTTATTTAGGCATTGCTCATGCTAACCAAATACAGGCATGGCTACTTACATCGGTTCATCTAAGTCACGAGTTCTTTGAAAACCAGACTCTTAAGCCGTTGGTACTTTGTGTTGCTTGGATATTGATTTCTCCAAGAACTCATTTATTAATCATGTACATCTATTCCTTAGGGGTTCATTCATGCCATTCTTATGACCAACTTTTACGTCAATACTGGCATTCCTAAACACCATCAAGGTATAAATATGCCTTCACTTGCTATGGCAAGGCACGGTGCGGTTCGACTACCTACTTGCACATGGCTCGCCACAGCAAGTCCTGAAGGAAGCAAAGTCCCCAACTGATGCACTGACCAGACACTGTCATCCTCCTCAACGGGAATCCAGCTCCAGTGTTTCTGACTCCCCTTGCTGGGTGTTAGAGATCGTGTCCCGGGAAAGAGATACCAACCTCTATCACTCTAAGGTATGGACTCCGGAGCTGATTAGAACCTAGAGAAACTTTTGGCAACTGTTGGCATATCTAAACCAGACTAAGACAGCACTTACTTCTTCTCTTGTACTAGACTTAGGTTAGGTACACTAGGGTAGGATTATTTTAGAAGCACCAGATAAGTATTTTAGCCTGTGGTATTATGTATGTATTTTAACGAATATATGTCATAGCTACAAGACATGCTATTACAGTATTATTTTATCTTACTGCTAACGCTGTATATATTATACTTTGCATTCTGTCTTACGATTGTAGCAGTTCATATCTCTTGCATGAGAAATAAGACTGTTCAATAAACCCTTTTTATTGAAACGCCCGTCTCTCTGTTTCTCTGTTTCTATGCAACTCTGTAGAAATGAAGCATGCACGGTTGACTGAGTAAAACAGTTATCTATTGTTTCCACGACTCTGAAGATATTGTTCAGACTCTAAGGGAAACAAAGTTGTCATGTTTATGCGGTTGTCAGAAACTAATCCCTTCTTGTTCATTCGAGAAGTTTCTAGTGAACTCTGAGTTAGCTGGCACGCACAAGTAATTAAGTTTAATGTACTCGATAGAGACATACTGATCTCAGTCCTATGTCAAAACTATAGTGTATATTATTCCAATGCGCAGAGCCTATCAGGGATATAGGAACTACACTACACTGCTTCTCAGTCCATCATATTTTTGAGCAAAGGTGTATATGCGTCCATTCTGGTAATCAATTCTGTCACGATAAAATGTTCTTGCTTTTCGGTTTTCAATTTCAATTTCATCTTTGTCTATTCTTTTTTCCATCTGTTCAAGATCTTTCATTATTTCATCACTCATTACAACCTTCTCCAATTCTTGCTCTAGTTCTTTTATTTTTGTAATTGTCAATTCCAATTTTCTTTCTGCATGTAATATCAGAGTCATTTAAAGTCAGTAATATTAGTATCCTCAATCTTCTTGTGATTCTTTTGTATTCAATATACTTTTGTAGTGATGCCATTTCCCAGCACTTATTTAATTCATTGGTGTGAGCACGCTCTAATTCTCAAATAATATCATCGCTAGTTCTCCGTCTTTCTAGATCCATTTGTCTTGTTGTAACATTTCCTGCCATTGTTTTGTTAGTTCAGGAGCTCACTCGCTCTTTAACATCTGCCTTTTTTCTGCCGTAGTTTATTAATTTGAAGAACTCTCAAAACCCTGTACTGCACTTCTTTATTCAAATTTGGTGTTTATTTGCCCACGGCATGGGCGTAGGAAGTGTGGGGGACGCGGGGGATATATCCCCCCCAGATTTTGCAGTGGGGGGACACGGGGGACAAGGGTGGGGGGACGAGAGGAACAAAAGAATTTCCCCTCTCCCCTCTGTGATTCTCAGTGCCATTAGCACACGAAAGCGCTACCATTAACGTTAATGGCCCTGAACTTTACCTGCGATCTGCCTCCAGTCACAGAGGCCACCCGCCCTCTGCCCTTTGTTATGCTGTAGTAAGGCTCGCCCTCTGCCCTTTATTATGCTGCAGTGAGGCTCACGGGCAGAGAAGGAAAAAACCCTGTCTCTTTTCCTTCCTGCACAGAGAAGTGTCCATTTCTCCTGCGCTGCCTCTGGCAGCTGCCTTCCTCCGCGTTCTCTCTCTATATTGAGGTTCCGTGAAAATTATTACGATGTTCTGGGCATTACCGAATATGGACGAGTTTGGTATCTACGAACCGCAAATGACGAGTTCGGCAAGTGTGCGAAATTTCGCTACACTACCTGCCAGGGTTCGTCTAATATTACGCGTTCTTCATCTGAACCCTCGGGTTCCATTTTAGATACGGCATCCATTTTGTTTCTTGCCCTCACGTAGTCAGCGAGCAGATAACTGTTCGCCCCCTGACCCTCTAGTTCCCAAGCCTTGCGGAAGACGCATATTCCTTTCATGCATCTTTATGGCCGGAGGAATGACACGGCAAAGGCAGATGGCCCAGCTTGAGGGTAATCTGGTCGTGCCGGCTTATTGTGACAGCCTTGCAGGCGATGGGATCTAACTCTTTGATCCTACGATCATGCTTCCGATATTACCCCCACACTCTTTTCTCTACACGTGTCTGACTTCCTTGCAGCTGCTCTTGTCTCTTCTTCTTTGTCATTTACAACTCTAATGGGTGTGCCTAATGGTGGGAAGATGTACTTTTACAGTTGGGAACCGGCATGGCTATTGTAATTATGTTCCGGGATTCTGAACACATGAAAGCGACCTTTTCTTTTTTTGAAGTTTACTGTGGGAACTGAATTGTAATCTTTTGTCCACGTGTTATGCAATGGCAACATTCTGTATAAAAGAGAGCGACCTACAAAACAATTTGAAGCAGACTCTCAGAACCTACACACTGTTGTACTTCTTGTGACTTTTGCCTCCCTGCAGTAATAAACGCTGATCTTTGACGCCGAAGGAAGTTTCCCGTGTCTCTGTAAATTTGTGCGCCGAAACAGGTATCCCATGAAGGTTATAGGTGTTGTTCCCTGGCACCGCTGGTACTGTTAAAAGTCCAGTCCTTCAGTTGGCGCCCAACGTGGGGCGACTTCAGCGGTACCGGTCCAAAGCCTGATGATCGTGAGGAACTTCGTGTGAAATCTCCGAGGGAAGGTGCACCCCGCTTCATCGATCCTGTTGTCGAAATAAGTGGCCCGAAGTTTTTCCCTGCGAAGATTCCCGCCTCCTGACGGCTGCGACGGACCGATGCCCTGACTGTCGACCTGTCTTCGACGCCCGGTGCAGACCTTACGTACAAGCGAGACGATAGACGGGCCTTCCTGGTGACGCCATTGAAGTTCTGAGTTAAGTATTTGTGGGTCGCTCCCAGTCCTTAGTGATTGTTCTAGCTTCTCGAAAGCTTTGTTGTAGCCTTTAAGGCTTTGTTGTAATAGCTCACCGAGCTTTGTAATAGCCTCCTCAGGCTTTGTGGTTAGCTCTCCGAGCTTTGTAGTAGCCTTAAGGCTTTGTTGTATTGCATGGTTCCATTGCATTTGTGGTTCTTAGTATTGGTTCTTAGTATTATTTGACAGTTGCAATTGCCAAAAAACCGAGGGTTTTGACTTACACGAGGTTTAATTACTTCGGTAATCCTTGAAGTTTGATACTAGGTTAGTGTGCACGATGCCTAGCCATAGTAATTTGTTTCGTATTTTCAAATGTTGCGCAATGGATTCCCGGTTGGAGGATTCGTGTCCGATACCTCCAGTTGGAACTCCGATACATGATCTTTATAGTCGACATGGGGTGGGGCCTATAATATATAATGATTACTGGGTCCGCTATACAAAGAAAGACGGTGACCTTAGATGGCCACCACATGGAACTTTTGAACTTTCGATTTTAGATAATCTTGAGGCTAAATTATTCTTAAAGAAAGCTAGGCCAGCTATGTTTGATTCCTTTCGGATATGGCGTAAAGAGGCCAAGCAGAAAGAAATCAAACAACTTAAAAAGGATCAGAAGCAAGGGTTCGTTCCGATAATGCAAGCTATACGAGAATGTAAACAGGACAAGGAAGAAAAGGAAATGGAAATCTCTACTAGATTGCATCATATGAAAATAGATAAATGTTACCCAATTTTACTGAATAATCTAGAAAAGAAAGAAGAAGATGTAAAGGAGGATTCCTTGCTGTCGTATTTAATGAAATCACCACCTCCTTATGTACAGGGTGCTACTGCTCCTATAGCTCCTCCTGTAGTACCTCCTGTTGTTCCCCTTGTTGCTCCAGCGGCTGCGGGTCAGCCCGCTGTTAACCCTACGTTTGTTCCACCACCTGTCCTTGTTCCTACTGCTCCTGTACCTGTACCTTCACAAACTGTTATTTCTGCTACTCCGACTACCTTGTCCGTTCCTACTATGCCTTCCTTCACCTCCAGTGTTGTTGCCCCTGTTTTTCTTTCCCCTTCTGTTCGTAAGCGTGTTCCTAACTCTGTTGCTACCCTTTATTCACCTCTTTCTGGTCCGTTATTTTCGTCTGATTCATCTGAAACTCCTCAGAGACGGAGTCAGATCCCTAGTGGTAGGGAGAAAGAGACATTAATAACCATGGCACATAGGTGGATAAGACATCCTGCTAATTACACTCCTCGTGTGGTCTTTGATACGTTTTCCCAGTTTAATGAGCCTACGCAGAGATTCGTGTTTGAGGAGATGTGTAACTTTTTGAGGGAAGAATGGTATAATGATGATGTAGATAATGTACCGTCCGACATAATTGAACTTCAGAGTCACTTTTCGAACGGTATGATCGTAGGTGAAGATGTACGACGTGCCGTGGAACGCTTATTAGCGTTTAGATCCACAGCACATTCTCGGGTGTCCTCAGATGATACCACCGAGAATTGGAAAGCGGTTCCTGGTCAGTATCCCATGAGAGAGGTTCCGCCACTGTGGGTGCCTGGTGATCCTAATGCAAACCCTGTGGTTCTACCACATTTTCGAAGAGTGTGGATACATCTTCCATGGAAACGATCGGAAGTTTTGCAAGTGAAGCAATCCTTACCCGATCCGCGTAAAAATCCGGCTGGTTATTATAAGGAGTTATCGCAACTGGTGGAAGCTTCTATTATGAACCTTGCCGACATCGACATGTTGTTTGGCAATGTTGTACCGCAACCAGTTTGGGCCAAAATTCGTCAAGCCAACCACGCAGTTGAGTTAGGGGGTGATTGGGCTGCACTGCTAGCAGCTGATGCATTACAAGTTGGTGGGGCTAAACCTGACCAGTTGATCTTGGATTTGCCTCAGAAAATAATTACGCTCATGAAAACTCTCATGCCAGCGATGAAGGTGAACTGGGATAAGTTATCAGCTTGTAAGCAAAAGAAAGACGAGAGTGTCTCGGATTTCTTTACAAGGTTTGAGGAAGCGTTTGTCGACCACAGCGGCCAGGATATGGGCGCTGAGGGAGGCCAGCGGTTATTTGTTGACAAATTTGTGTCGAATTTGTTGCCTGAATTAAGCAACAAACTGAAAAATTCAGAGAGTGCGTGGGCAGTTTCAACCCCTGCGCAAATACTAGCAACAGCCCAGTATTATGAGAATAGGGAAAAGGAAGAAAGTGATCGTGTAGAGAAGAAAACGAAGGAGCTAAAGACGAAGGTTTTGTTACAGCAAGCATACCCTCTACGATCAAACCAAACTGATTCACAACAGCAGTATCGACCACGAGCACAGCCCGATAGGACACAGCCGCGTTCTGACAACTTTGATTATAGATCTTCCCTTGGGTATAATCAGTGCGCATATTGTAAGAAAGAGGGACACCTAAAATATGATTGTCTTGCCTTACGGGACCGCCTAAATGGTGTGCCAGCACGAGGAAATCGTGGTAGTGGTCCCCAACAGGCATCACGAGGTAGAGGTCGTGGTTCATCCCACAATCAGAGTGATCGTTATCAAAATCAATCAGATGCAAATAATTGTTTTGACCAGCGAAATGCAGGGTCAGTTCGATCTGCACAATATAATGTTGACGATTATTACGTAGAGCATGAGACTGTTGTAAATGACCATTACTAGGACAGCCAACGACAAAGAGAGGGAGTAGTGTCAGTTCCGGTCGATCAGAGTGGGCCTTACGTTGCAGTGGCTACATCGGGTGTAGTTGAGCCTTTTCTGTTAGACACTGGTGCGACGAAAAGTTCCATCATGCATTCGAAACTCCCTGGCGCACCTTTGTCTGGCTTAACGAACGTTTCCGTTGGATTCTCTGGCGCCCCTGTTAGCAATCCAGTCTCTAGTCCTTTGCCCCTTATGATTGGTCCTCGTGAGCTAACGGCTCCACTGATTCTATCTACAGGTTGTGGTGGAAATCTTTTGGGCCTGGATTTGTTGAAACGATTATATGCAACATTGTATTGTTCCCCCGAAGGAGTGGAGCTTACATTGGGACGGAGAGTGATCTCTCCCATGTATTTGTCGGTCGATAAATTCCCACCGGAATTGAATTCCCTCCCTGCGTCCTTATGGGCCACAGGTCCCAATGATGTGGGCCTGTTAGACATTCCACCCTATGTGATTCAATTGAAACCAAATGCGCGATTACCGCGTTTACCTCAATATCGTATTTCTCTTGAGGGCGAACGAGCGCTGTTAGCAATCGTTCATGATCTCATTGGAAAAGGTGTTGTTGAAGAAACTCGTGGAAATGTGTGCAATAGCCCTGTATTACCAATTCTGAAACGAACGGACCCAACTAAAGCTCCTGTGTATCGTTTTGTAATAGATTTAAGAGAGGTGAACAAAATAGTGGTTCCACAATTTCCTGTGGTACCTGACATTACGGCATTACTAACAATGATTCCGGCATCTGCCTCCTGGTTCACGGTGATCGACCTAAAGAATGCTTTCTTTAGCATCCCGATTGCCGAGGAAAGCAGAGACCTATTCGGATTCTCATTAGGTGGTCGTAGTTTTAGGCTAAAACGCGCTCCACAGGGCTACTGTGAGAGTCCGTCAATCTACAGCCAAGCACTTAAAGGTCAACTTGATGCCTTTGTATTACCTAAAGGTGCAGCTTTGATTCAATACGTTGATGATCTTTTAGTGGCAGCTGATACAGAAGCTATTTGCAAAACGGCTACAGTATCATTGTTACACTATCTACATGACTTACATCACAAGGTATCGCCTTCAAAGCTACAGTATTGTTGTCAAGAAGTTACCTATCTAGGTCACTTATTGTCAAGAGAAGGGAGAAGGTTGACCCCAGAAAGAATTGCAGCGATTTCCCGAATGACTGTGCCAAAAACCCAGAGAGATGTTCGTGCCTTTTTAGGTATTACGTCCTATTGCAGACAATGGATTCCAAATTTTTCATTGTTGGCGAAACCATTGATAGCCCTTACGTGCAAGGATGTTTCATCCCCATTGCCTTGGACTGAAGAGTGTCAGAAAAGTTTTTCTGAATTACGTGATGCGTTGTGTTCGGCTCCTGTGTTGGGCACTCTTGACTACAGTAAGCCGTTTACACTATACGTTCACGAGAGGGACGGTTGCGCGTTGAGTGTTCTGACACAACCTTTTGGTGGTAAGCAACGCCCATGTGCCTATTTTTCTTCGACTTTAGACCCAGTATCAAGAGCCTTGCCAAGTTGTTTAAGGGCAACAGCGGCAGCTGCGGCGTCCATTCGACAGTCCGCAGGTTTAGTTATGGATAATATGCTCACGGTAATGGTTCCGCATGCAGTTGACACTCTATTGAATCGAACGAAAACTCAACATCTGACAAGCGCAAGACTGTCTGGATATGAGTTGACGTTGCTGGCCAGTCACATACGGATAAAACGATGTAATGTGTTGAATCCAGCAACATTGCTGCCGATCGACACAGAATCAAGTGGTGAAGCAGTACATGACTGCTATCTCAGAACTGAAGAGGAAACCAAGGGTCGTATTGACCTAAAAGATACTCCATTGACAGATCCCGATGGTACTTTGTATGTGGATGGTTCTTGTTTCAAGTTGCCGAACGGTGATGTGACGACTGCGTATGCTGTAGTTACATTGAGAACGATTGTGGAAAGCGAAAGACTAAGTCAGAATTCGGCTCAGGCTGCCGAGTTAATTGCTTTGACGAGAGCGTGTGTATTGTCTAAAGATAAACGGGTGAATGTGTTTACAGATAGCCAGTACGCGTTTGGTGTGGCACATAGTTTTGGACGATTGTGGAGAGAGAGAGGATTCCTTACGTCGCATGGCACGAAGATTCAACATGGTCAGCTTGTAAATGATCTTTTAGATGCACTCACATTGCCTAAACAGGTGGCCATAGTCAAATGTAACGCACATCAGAAAGTAACGGACGATGTGGGTCGTGGTAATGCGTTTGCAGATGAAACGGCTAAAGAAACGGCTAGAGATTTAACGAACAGAATGTATGTTACGAGCTCAGTGAGATGGCCAACAGAGACTGGTATGTGTGAAGACACATTTGAAAGCGTGAAAGGAATACAGAATGAAGCCACCGAGACGGAAAGGACTAAATGGAGAGAGAGCACGGGAAGATTAGATGAGAATGGATGTTGGGTTGATTTATCAGAGAAACAGAGATGGATGTTACCGGATGCGTATGTGCTTGCTGTTGTTACAATGGCTCATGGTATGGCACACATCAACACTAAAGGCATATGCAAGTTGTTGTCTCATGTATGGAAAAATGATGGGATTACTAAGTGTGCCGAGAGAGTGGTTAAGAATTGTATGGTGTGTTTGATGCACAATCCTGGTAAGGGCACCCCCACTCCACCTGGCCATTTTGCCCCTCCTACGTACCCTTTCGAAGTTATCCAGTTGGACTTTATCCACATGGAGAGATGTAATAACTTGAAGTATGTGTTGGTTGTGGTGTGTGCATTCTCTAGGTGGATTGAGGCTTACCCCCTTAAGGATAATACGGCCTTATCCACGGCAAAAATGTTGCTCAAAGAGTATTTTTCCCGCTACGGAATGCCTCGGGTCGTATGGTCGGACAACGGAAGTGAGTTTGTTGGGAGTGTGATGAAGAGTGTGTGTCGCGGTTTAGGGATAGTACAAAAATTCCATAGTGCAAATCATCCACAATCAGCAGGATTGGTGGAAGGATATAATGGCACTTTAAAACTGAAATTGGCTAAAATTCAGGCAACAACTGGTTTATCATGGCCCGACGCTTTGCCTTTGGCTCTCCTGTCGACCAGGGCAACTGTACACTCTCGAGTAGGGCTCAGCCCATATGAGATTGTGTTCGGCCGTCCTGCTAATGTATGGGGAGTCCCAAGACCAAAAGAATTTGACAGAATTGAATACCCTATGTTGATTGATTATCTCTATGATCTGACTGCTAAATTGAGTTTGATTCATCAACAGGTCTTTGAGTCTCTGCCGTCACAAACAGAGGGTCCTGGTCATCGACTTCAACCAGGGGACTGGGTCCTTGTCAAAAACTACGGACGAAAACGAAACCTAGAACCAAGATTTGTGGGCCCGTTTCAAGTACAGCTGGCTACGAGGACGGCGGTTCGACTACACGGACGCCGGAACTGGGTACACGCTACCCATACCAAAAGAGTCCCGCTTCCTTTGCCGTCGGACACCTGGATGAGAAGAGGTCTTTCTTCATCTGAGACTGACACTCCACCACATTTCGTTCCATTCAGCGAAGCACGGCTTGTATTTGACACCGTTGCTGACTCCTCTCAAACAATTTCCTCCACGTCAACCTTGGAAAATTCGACTGTTGAACAATTGCCTGAACAATTGAACACTCCTTTACCGTCCAATCCATTGTTTGAAGATCAGACTCGCCCTGGAAGTAGCCGATATTTTCTTCGTCCACGAACAAGCCATAAATAAAAAGATTTTTTTGTTTCTAGGTTCTACATTGCTCTGAAAATAGTGGACATTGTATATTGTGTATCTTTTTCTTTTTCGTACAGCCAAGAACATTATTTAGCTAGAACCTACCATCCAGGTTGACCGTAAGGCCGTGCGGGTACTTCCTTCTATTTAGCAGCTACCGACACAAGGTTGGTTTCTATTATCAATTTCTGGGAACTCCTGGGAATTGATAACCGCTACTCAGAACGAAGTGCGTCAAGAACGTCGCGGACGGTCGTTAGGGGATGGAATCATCATTTGAGCTGTCGAAGAGAGAAGAAATGTTGGCGCAAAGATCTACATTACAGAAAATATGTCATACGAAATGGTTTTTCTCACAAGTAATCATACTGTTTCTCACCATATCTATGCTATTGGTAGGAGGAATATATTATGGGTCTCAGTTCTTATTGTCTTCTGCTACACCTACTCTTCCATCTCATGATCAATATTTCGTTTCTACTGTTTCTCCACATTCCTTTTATCCTTTGCCTCAACACGAACAAGTCAGACGTGCAGAATTCAGAAACAACTCTTTTATCCAACTTTTGCATCAGCATCAATTAGTGGTAAACACTACCAATTGTTGGGTGTGTGGGTTAATGCCACATACTATGGATAAAGGTATTCCGTACCTAGTTCTGCCTTATAGTGCACAAGGGTCAGCTCGAGCATTTCAAACTATGTTCCGTAGCGCACTAGATTCCTACCCCCATCGAGAACCACGCTCAGCAAACTCTGGTCCTGGCCCGTACCACAAGACTCTGGCGAGAGCTATTGCAGACTTAGATAGAGATATTTTTGACGCATCGCTCATCCCAGAGGAAGAGGTGCGAGCGTATAAGGAACTAAGTGAGGCTGAGTACAGCTTATCAGTGGGTGAGAGGCAGCTTAAAAGCTCGCCACCGATATGGATTGTACCTCACCTTGGTAATTTCTGCTTGAAAGGTCTTGGTCGAAATCCGAGAGCTCAGTTTGGGGAGAGTGCTTGTACCGAGACGTATGTCTTACCGACGCTCTCTTCCCCTGTCTTCCTGCCTGCCAAGGGTACTTACTTTGTATGTTATGATCGAGCCTATACATGGTTACCTCATGACTTCTCGGGTACCTGCTATATTGCGAATCTTTTGCCTCCCACTTTCACTGTGGCCTCTGATTACCACAGAACTAGAATTGTAAGAGGCGTGGTTAGCAAAGAAGATACTTCCGGACAAGAAGCGGGAGACTTCTTTAAGGGTTTCCTACCGTTCTGGGGACCGATAGTTAATAGCAGGAACCTGAGACAGTTAACTCGTGTAGTAGAATCAACTGCCAACATAACTGCAAATGCCCTTGGAAATTTAACAGCCGAAGTCCAGGCGGATAGACTGATGACGTTGCAGAACCGTATGGTTCTAGATATCATTCTAGCAGATAGAGGTGGGGTTTGTAAAGTCATCCATTCGAGCTGCTGCATATTCATACCTGATAACGCTCCAACGGTTTATCAAGCCATCTCTAAGTTGCACAAAATTTCGGAGTCCATTCACGTGGACGAAGGAAATTGGACGCTTCTGGGATGGTTTTGGGGTCTGATATCGACTTGGGGTTGGAAGATTCTGATGATCATAGGGATTGTTGTGACATTTCTATTCTCATGTTGTCTTTGTGTACAATGTGGTCCTGCCTTATGTGGCCTTTGTGCTACGACGTGTATAAGACAGCCCGTTGTCACCAAGGAGGCATTGAAGGATAGAATAATGTATCAACAACATCTGGATGATCTGATGAGTATCGAAATCGATTATGATTCCGACTAGTGCTTGCCTACATGAGGGCAAAAGGACCGTCTGAGGGTTCCGTGAAAATTATTACGATGTTCTGGGCATTACCGAATATGGACGAGTTTGGTATCTACGAACCGCAAATGACGAGTTCGGCAAGTGTGCGAAATTTCGCTACACTACCTGCCAGGGTTCGTCTAATATTACGCGTTCTTCATCTGAACCCTCGGGTTCCATTTTAGATACGGCATCCATTTTGTTTCTTGCCCTCACGTAGTCAGCGAGCAGATAACTGTTCGCCCCCTGACCCTCTAGTTCCCAAGCCTTGCGGAAGACGCATATTCCTTTCATGCATCTTTATGGCCGGAGGAATGACACGGCAAAGGCAGATGGCCCAGCTTGAGGGTAATCTGGTCGTGCCGGCTTATTGTGACAGCCTTGCAGGCGATGGGATCTAACTCTTTGATCCTACGATCATGCTTCCGATATTACCCCCACACTCTTTTCTCTACACGTGTCTGACTTCCTTGCAGCTGCTCTTGTCTCTTCTTCTTTGTCATTTACAACTCTAATGGGTGTGCCTAATGGTGGGAAGATGTACTTTTACAGTTGGGAACCGGCATGGCTATTGTAATTATGTTCCGGGATTCTGAACACATGAAAGCGACCTTTTCTTTTTTTGAAGTTTACTGTGGGAACTGAATTGTAATCTTTTGTCCACGTGTTATGCAATGGCAACATTCTGTATAAAAGAGAGCGACCTACAAAACAATTTGAAGCAGACTCTCAGAACCTACACACTGTTGTACTTCTTGTGACTTTTGCCTCCCTGCAGTAATAAACGCTGATCTTTGACGCCGAAGGAAGTTTCCCGTGTCTCTGTAAATTTGTGCGCCGAAACAGGTATCCCATGAAGGTTATAGGTGTTGTTCCCTGGCACCGCTGGTACTGTTAAAAGTCCAGTCCTTCAGTATTCCTCCCTCTCTTTCTGTCTCGCTCCTCCTCACTTGCTTTTTTTAAGAGACAGCACTTACCCCCTCTTGCCCCTCCTTTCCTTTATTTGTTCCCCTGTCAATTGGTTCCAAAAAAGAACGAACCACTTAGGATGGAAATGTCATCATTTTCTGACCCTTTTCTTTTCCAAAAGACAATCTCGAAACGAAGAGAAACAAGTAAATAAATACAAAAACTAATAAATAACTAATTAAAGCAATAAAGACTGGTCACAAACAGGCCGGATTGGTGTTATTTACACCCACGCACATTAGCGCCACTTTACAGAGTTTGCCAGTGAAAGCGCTACTTTCTATTTACCTTCTTTCTTTGAACAACATTGTTTTCCCAGGCTGTGGAAGTGCACCATTCCTAGAGGGACTGCAATACCTGGCTGATGGGTGGAGTGGGAAACGTTTAATGTGATCTTTTTGAACAGTTTTAATTATTTGAGATTATAAAATGTGTACCACTGCTGGTTGTTCAGGAATGTGGTATTTTTAAAGCAAACTGCTTAAGTTTTGTAAGAATAAAAGCAATGGACATTGAAACGGGTCCCTTCCGGGTCTTGTAGTCAGGCACACACACTCACTGATGACTGAATAATGAGTGTACAAGCGTTAAGGTAACCATGCTGTTCCTGCTTACATTTCATATGCTTTGCTTATCCTTGCATTCCCTACGAGTGTTTGCTTTTTCCAGGATGCTATTACTTTTTTTTCAGGCAGCTATTACTCTGGTCTAGTGCATCATTTGAATTGAGTCGCAGCACAATTGGATTGTAGCTGAAGGCAGTGCGAGTTTCTCTCAGTGGGGCAGTATGGTGTTCAGTGGGGGAGAGGATGTGGCACTCTGACCAGAGCTGCAGAATTTTGAACTACAGAACCAGGTTCAACCTTTATGACCAGTCCAACAGCCCACTCTCTTGACAGAGCATATGCCCATGATACACCTGAGAAGTCCCCCATAAACCTTAGAAACCCTCGGTGTCTTAGCACCAGCAGGTAGACCCTTCCGGTGGCAAGTATGCTTAACCTTGAAGGCCTGTCCACCACGATCCATACTGAAGCTCACCTCCAGTCTTTGTGGCAGGCATACAAAGAAGCACACCATAGAGCGACAATGACTGTCATCGAAGTCACAAGACCCTTGAGGCCAGTCCACCGCACCCATTGGTACCTCCATTGGCCTTTTTCAGCAATAGTAGTGCAACTTACAAAGGATTGTCAATGTAAGATTCGCATGCACATCAAACTAATTTCGCAAACTTCATGGTGTCTGCTTTATGCACAAGCACTTTTAACATATGCTGCCTGCTTTTGGGCCACTGAAGTTATGCAGCAATGGAGGGCAAAATTATGGCGCAATGTTGACTAAATTATGTAGTAAAAAAAGGCTACAGTGTAATGCGGTACATTTTATGATACTTTTATTAACATTTGTATACATACTAACAGCCTCTACAAAGCTTTTGCACCATTAGTACCTGTGTAACATACAAATGCAGCAGTGAGAAAGGTGATTAGTCAACCTTTGCAAAGGGCCCTCCACTTCGCAGCAACATAAGCTACATTTTTTTTGTAATTTTTGATCTGTTTGAGCTACAAACAATTTTTGGGGTGATATCGTTAGATTATGCAGTGGATGATGTATTATGTGGCAAATATGGTACAGCCATAATTAAGTGAAAAACATTTGCAAATTAGGATATTTTGCCATTCATGTTTGAACTGCTGTTGTGGAACAAGGGAGAAGTGCTGATGACAAACTCCATGGCTGGAAGACAAATGGCTTTTGATTCCACTTTTAAGTGTATTTGGCACAATCTGTGATTGAAAACATATCCCACTTTGTGAATGTATTATAATGTCAATAACTCATATTGAACCTTAAATAAACATGTGTATCTATTGCTTGAATTAACTGGTCAGTAAAATGCCAAAGAAATACTAAAAATAGGGAGGTTTTGCTCTTTCTGGCCACACCTCTGACTCCGCCCACAGACCGAAATCTCAGGTTATTCTCGCCCTCTGATTCTGCGTCCGCAGTTTTCCTACTTTTTTTTCCCACTTCGGCCACTGCTTCCTGCTTATTGTGTCACAGATCACAGGCCTGCTAGGGCATCTTCTTGAAAAAATATGTGGCAAGTGCTTTAGTACCACATGCCCTCTGTGCTGTCTCTTTGTCTTTGTCTGTGACAGCTGTGGGTCTTCTTAAATAAGGGACCCTCAAGTGGGCTGTCAAGGAAAAAACTATGCTTTTGAGACTACAAATTGGATTTTCAGCCAAGTAACTGTACATTATAAAGCTCCAAGTGGACAAGAATCACAGATGAGGCCATCAGCCAGTCATGTCTCTTTAGCCATCAGCCCTTTGCATTCTGGTACTTGTAGTTTTACATTTTCTACTATAGGCATAGACTTTGAAATCCAGTCATGCAAAGTGAGGTGGGCCTAAAGAGCCTACATATGACATGTGGCCAATTGGCAGCTAGGAGCAGAACAGCTCTAGGCATGTGTCTGTGCCCAGGATGACAGAGGGATGATGGCTCTAAAAGAATGCAATCTGTGGAATTCACTTGTCAAGAACGTGGGGCCAGTATGAAGACTTCTGGATTGGATATCAGGGTGCAACTTAGCAGACAGGTGTAAGTTCAGACACCCTCTTTCAGGGGAACAAAGATGTGCAAGAACCAATAAAACACTGAGGAAACAGGCCTACCCCATCAACACACTCAGGAATGCTTGCCAACTGAATTCTGTATAGCTTCTGCAGTTTCTCATTCATGGCCCCCCCCCACGTACCCTCCCATGGTATGCAAGAATATAGAGCCTCTACAGGCAGGATTTGTTGCTTGAACCCCGTGCCATCGAATTTCTGGAGCTTTTCTTCTCAGGGTCCCTCGAAGATCTCAGCCAGTCCAGATTCGGTGAGGGTTCGCCAGCTTGCCTTGCGACAAGCTCCCTGTCAAACTTATGTAAGTCTGATTTCCAGAGCTTTCCTGTGGGACGGGCTAGGGATCCAGGCCGGCTCGCAGTTGAAGGTGGGCTGCTTGGCTCACGGTTGGTCCCGGTTACCTTTTCTACGTTCAGAATTAAAAACTTTTACTGACCTTTTTCTTGCGGGGGTCCCTCGATGCTCTTCACCAGGCTGGTTTAGATGACAGTTCGCCGGCTTGGGTTTCTGCCTATGCCTAGTCAAACTCTGGAAGTTGGACCTCCGGAGCTTTTCAGGGGGAGGAACCTGGACGGCAGGCCAGCACCCGGTTTAGGGTCGCCAACTTGGATGGTCAGGTCAAGTCGGTCCACTAATAGAGCTTTTTTCCAAAGTTGCTTCAAACTTGTCCAGACCTTTGGGACATTTTCCTGAAGTTGCCAAAAGGTTCCCAAAGTGTCCAAACCTTACTCCAAAGGTCTGGTATCTCCATGATGGTCCTTGAAAGTTTGAGACTTCAGTTCCCATAATCCACTTGGACAAAACCCTTACAAATTCACTGGTAGTTCTACAGGCTGGGGATTCTTGGTGGCGGAGGTCCAGGTGAGCTCTGCTAACCTGTAGCTTGCAGAGAGTTCACTCTCTTGTCCTTTTGAAGCAAGGTAGTCCACAGGGCTGTAGTTCCAGATTGTGCAACAGGCGGAATCTTCTGAGTGCAGGGCCTGGTTGGTGCAAATCAAACTCCTCAGCAGGGACCCTTCTTTTCTCAAGTTGCGAGCAGTATAATCTGAGAGGGTCTGTCCCACTCAGATACGTATTCCAAGTGCTCTGGGTCAAGCAGGAGGTCACTCCTGTCCAATGAGGTGCAGGGCAATACCCCAGGGTATGACCAGGCCCGCTAAAGTGTGCACTATTTTTCACAGAGAGGACAGTTTCTCCATAACTCATCATGGTTGATTTTCCAGCAGAGGGAGCAGAACTTACGAAACCGGCCTACAGGATGGCTTCATCTGTATAGGTCCACTCCCCTTACATCTGGGATTTCCTCCTTAATCCCCCATCTAGCTGTGGAACAGGGGGAGTTGTGTAAATGAAATTGCTTTCTCCAGCTTGTCTCCTCCTTCCCTTGAAGAGCATTGTTCCTACCCCTGCCCTGGCTCTGGCATTCCTGTGCCCAGCAACCTCTCCTCCCTGAAAGGCCTCCTAACCCCAGGGGCTATTAATACCTCTTCAAACAGCCATGCTCACACCACTTATCTTTGAATAATCAAGGCAGAGCACTAGAGGGCTACATTTTGGCTTACAGACAAGAAAGTCTTATAACTTCTTCTCTGTAAATTTTAGAATACACTCAACAGTACCAAATTGTTGCATTTGTCATTACCATTCCACTGAGTCCTTTAATCCTACTTTTATGGCTTTCCTTTCTCCAGTTATTAATTAATAATCTCTTGCAATGTGAACCAATGGGCTGGGGATCTGCAATGGAAAAATGAACTGGCCAATTTCTCCAATACCAGGGCCTATAGAACATGTTTTATAAGGACCCTGCTTATCCCCACAGCCCCCCTCCCCTGGAACACCTAGAAAAGACTTTAGGGGTTCTGATTATATCAAAATATTGCAGATCCTCACTTCACAGTGCTCCTAGCACAAAGGTGGGTTTGGGAAGCACTTTACTACAATATGGGGAGTGCAATGTTCAACTTCACTAAACCCAGGGCATATACATTTCATTTTATAAGGGTCCTCTTTATAGATATCGAACACCCCCACCCCCACCCCTGGGACACCTTGGGAAATTCTGGGGATACCTAATATGCTCCAACATTGTAGTTTATCCATTTTTAAGCGCCCCAAACACAGAAGTCAATTTGGGCACAATTTGCATTTTAACAGCAGTCCTGCAACACAAGGCTGCGTTTAAACTATCCTCTGGCTTCAGAAGTTCACACGTGCAAGTGCAGAAAGGCTGCTGGCCTCTAAACTGCCATGCCATATTATATACTAGGGACTTAGAGGTAGTTTTAATCCCCCTGCTCTATCGTGTACTAGGGCCTTATAGAGAGGGGAATACCAATCCTAGTGGCACCCTAACCCATAGTGTATGTAAGTGTTTTCACTTTTCACTGTATTTCTAAGTGTCTCTTTCAGCATAGCAACAGCCCTGGGATTGGTTAGGCAGAGCCCAGAGTCAGTTACCACCAGTAGCAGTCAGCAAACAGTTGAGGGGGGTGCCCAGGGCAGAGGATGACTTTCCAACACTGGAAAAGCACAAGCTTAGAATTTAAACATAACACCAGGGTTGGGGTGCTCTATAATAATCAGAATTGATTTCTATTCAAATGAACCCATCTTCCAACATTAGGCTAATGAAAGACCGGGGGAAAATCATAACAGTCTAATCTATGCCTTGCAGTTTTCATGTAGCTCTTTGATGATGGTTAATAGCTCACTGTTCTATGTTAGGATTTTACCCTATAAACTTCAAGTAACAAAAGAACCTCTGAGACAAAAGCAGTAACTCACTGACCTATTTACATTATATGCACTTTGTGATCTGCGTGGTACACGTTTTTTGCAGCAGGCACATTAACCCACTGTGCCTACCTTACCTTGAGTCAAAACTTCCACTAGACAAACCTCTGATCTCTCTGAACAAAGAACATTTATCACCAGAGTTATCTTCACATTGTTATTGTTGACTGAAAATTGCTGGAGACCAGGAACGCAGCAGCAGGTATTTTTCAAACCATAATGCACTTGCAAACACGACGCCCCCACCCTAAGTCGGCGACCTTTGTTTGCTTTGTACATGAAGATGCCAGATTCATATACATGTTTTTTAAACTGCGACTACTGCCTGCCTTTCTCAATATGTCACTTCAAAACTATGCGATTGTATTTGTTTAACGGGTGTACGGTCTCACGCAACAGGTGATGTGTATGGGGTCACTGGAAAGTCCATAAGGTTGTCCCTGTCCCCCCCAGAATTTTAGTTCTTCCTACGCCCCTGGCCCCCGGCTACCCTTTTTGCATTATTTTCTGCTCTCCTTTGGGTATTCCAAGCTATGCCACATTTTTCTATTGTTTTACTTGTACACTTGTTGAGTTTTATTTAGACCGTAATACCCGGTCCACAAATTACGTGAGCCCGCTCCACAACTGTTGGAAAGAGGGTGCCAATGTCTGTTTGGGTGTGTACCGGGCCCAGAGATGAGACAGCGTGTCCTCCCCCACGTCCCCTCCAAGGCGCGTGAGGCTATACACTACAGTCCCACTCCTCCTGGCTGTACCCTCGGGTCACTTCTCCCAGATTAAAATATGTATTTCAAGAGTGTTCTGTTGTTATTTTCAACTGTAGAGATGCAACTTCATTACATCATCAAACAGAGGCATCAGAGGTTTGCTCCTTACTACGGAAAGCCAATGCTGCCAGATTTCCTCCGTTTCACCTTCACGCTCGGGTACACGCTTCATGCAGTTCAGCTGCTGCATTCGAGATGTCGAAAATGTCTTCCTGCTGTTCTCAATGCAGTGAAAGAACCAAGCAGTACCACAGGGCTCAATTCATAATTTATTTCACCATTCGTGCAGTATTTACAGGGGTAGTCTATGCGTTTCGGCGTTAGCCTTCCCCAGGACTATAGAGTTTTGTGGGGTCCAGAAAGTCTGTTTTTAAAGTGCCCATAGCCTCTTTCCTTTCCTCTTTTATTCTTCTTTACATAACATTATACACAGAAGACAACTGAACCACATATTATCAACCCATTGTGATGTATGTAAAGTACATAGTGATAGTTTTTTTCTCTCTTTTTTCTCTACTTGAAATGATTTCTTAAACTATGCTGTATCTTGTGCTAATCAGAGTAAAGTACCTGTGTGAGCGGCAACTCATGAAATTTCAATATTATCGTGATTTCACATTTTAATGACAGGAAGGAAACATAGTATCATCTGATCAGGTAGAAGGCAGAGAGCTGTAAAGGAGAATCGCAAATATATATGTGCATTCATATAGAGACATAATGACATTGAGGTATTTATAGTATTCAGATTGTAAAGTACAAACATTTTAAAAGTCATTTTTGTGTCTCTATACATCTTCATCCATATATCAGTGCGGTATACTGGTATAAAGTGCCATAATAAAACATTTACAAAAAGATAAGGAGGCAGGGTAGAAGCACCCTGACCCCCTGAGCATCTTGGGGGAGGATCCCCGGGGTCTAAAAAGCATTAAAAACATTGCTGGTAGTTGCTGTGGATCCACGAATGCCGCTGAAAGTTTTCAAATAATGAAACACAGGTTGCCGCACTTTGTTTGATTAGGCCCTGAGTCTGCCAAATCCCTGGGACAATTAGAAATAATAATGCAGGGTCCCCCGCAGCCCCAGGGACTGCCACCCGACCAGGACTCGTATACTGAATAGCGGGGGGCTACGTGGACCCCACCAGAGCACAAGGGACTGTCACCTCCCAGTGTCTATAGTAAATTAAACTGTGTGAGGGGCTCCAGCACCGGGGACCGCCACCTCCTTGGGGCAAAAATACTGGAGTGTAGGGGCCACATGGCCCCCATGCAGCCCAGGGACGCCACCTCCCCAGGGCTCGTATACTGAGTAGAGGGGGCTATGCAGCCCCTCCAGAGCTGCAGGGACCGCAACCTCCCTGGGACTATAGTAAATTAAAATGCATGGGGGGCTCCAACCACCAGGCAGCCCTGTGGACCGCCACCTCCCCAGGCTCATATATTGAATAGTGGGGGTCATGCCACCCCCTTGAGGCCCCTATGACGCCACCTCCCTGGGCTATGTTTAAAAGAATGTGTGGGGGCTCCAGTCCCCCCACGCAGCTCCGTAGACGCCACCTCCTTAAGGCACAAATAAAGTAAGCCACTGTCTCAGGGCTCTACAGATGATGGGAGGGGGCTGTGCTGCCCTTCTTCAGGATCCCACCATGGCCTTGTAGATCACCACTCCCAGTGCTGGCTCCAGCAATGTCCTGGGGTGCCCACCCCAGGTACATTGCAGTTTGCTATAGGTTGGCGGACGCATGCGGAGCCATGTCACAGCAAACTCTGCTCCGCTTCATCAAAGAGAGAGCAGTAAAAATGCTCTTGCTTCCATGAAACGCAACAGAATTGATTTTGGACAGAGGGAGCTGCATGTTTGCAGCTCCCTCTGTCCAAAAGCAATGCTGGTTCTCACAGGAGGCGGGGAGCCGTAAGGGACTGCGGGGGCTTGAGGCTTCCCCCGTAGTCCCCAACAAGAGCCACGCCTCAGGGATGGGGTCTCCAGGGCAATATCGGTCTGGGGAGGGGGGCCACGCTAGCCTCCTACCCATTTTTAAAAAAAGGTGAAGGCCTTACCCCGGGGGGATGTGATCCCTGGGGCTACAATAGGCTTATCAGTGTTATCAGTGATGACTCAGGTAACCATAATGGCTGAATTTCTCTGGTTTTGTATGAGTAAAATCTGACCCTAACTATAACGTCTCTGTAACCTTTAGTTTTTTTAGTGAATATATATTTCTACAGTATATATATACCCCTTAACCTTGGTATCTTTTTCAATTGGTTTGCCAATTTTATGTTGTATTCTTTACTTTAGAATTATTGGTGCTGCTATAACATAACACAAACTTCTCCCAGGATTGCCTGCTGCTTGTACAAAAGCTACTAGGGTTTGAGTATAGTTTCTCTCAAAATGGTAGCTTGACCTAACCAGAGTGGGGTTATTGAGTCGGTAGGAGAAACTCCACAAATTAATATTCCAATTTCTGACACTCATTGCTAAACAATTTGTTATGCTATAGCCTTATTGTGCTTTATGTTGATGAGGCAACCATAGTAAGTATGGAATAAGAGATAAATAATATCTTGATTACAAAATAACATGTGAAGTATGATCCACATGCATGTGACAATAAATGGTGTCATATGTTGTCCAATGTTTAATATATTGGAAGCCTATTCACTAACTACATTTTGTAGAGTGTTTAGTGGTACTACCATAGTGCTAGTAAGGTACTACAAAATGCTACTCACAAACCTACGTACAAAGCTCTCCTCCTCTGCTTCCCTTCTTTTTCAGAGATCTCTGCCCAGACTATGGAGATCTCTGCACACTGCTGTATACAGTTTTGTAGTAAATAAGGGTAGGTGAAGAAAATTGTGGAAAATAAGGACTACTAATAGAACAAGCATTTGCAATGCAATAGGTCTCGCATTAGGAAAGTTTGAGCTATTGGTATTGTAAATGACACATTTTTTATTTATGTGTTGGTTTTGAAAATAGTGAACTTAATAGCTTTGTCATTTACAATGCCAATAGTTTTAACTTTCTCAAATGTGACACCTATAGCATTTATAATGCAATATGAGTTGTATTTACGTGATTTAGATGTATTGATATTACAAAGAACAATGGCTTTTACATTTTTTAATAATTAATACTTAAAAAAAGTTATTGTAATTTATAATGGCAATAGCTTAAACTTTTGTAAATAATTTTTGTGAAGATTATGTTAATTGTATTTTATTGTGATGAAAATCCAAGAATAGAAGTGAAATATTAACATCTTTTTGTGACATTTGTAATAAAGCTTGAAACATTGAGAGAACATATTTGAACCAGTTGTTGAATGGTTGCACAGATTGATTTTGTGGAGGTGCTGAGTGATGTTGTGGTGGCGACGAGAGATGCTGTGGCGTTCAGTGATGCTGTGGTAGCGCCTAGTGATGTTGGATTTCCCATGAGTGATGCTGTGGTGGTGCTGAGTGATGCTGTGGTGAAGCAATAGATAGATAGAGTGAGGGAGATAGATAGATAGATAGATAGATAGATAGATAGATAGATAGATAGATAGATAGATAGATAGATAGATAGATAGATAGATAGATAGATAGATAGATAGATAGATAGATAGATAGATAGATAGATAGATAGATAGATAGAGGGCAAAAGATAGATGGACAGATAGAGTGATGGCGATAAATAGAGTGAGTGCGATAGATAGAGTGTATTTATGTTGCATTGAGTAGTGTAAGTATGAGGTGTGTAATTATATGGCACTGAGTGGTATTTGGAGTGTATGTTGCATTGAGTGCAGTGTAATTACGTAGCATATAATTATATGGCACTGAGTGGTATTGTTTGGAGTGTATGTTGCATTGAGTGCAGTGTAATTATGTAGCATATCATAATGTGGAACTGAGTGGTATTGTGTGGAGTGTGTGTTACATTCATTAGAGTAATTATATGGTGTGTAATTATGTGGCCCTGAGTGGGATTTGGAGTGAATGTTGCATTGAGTGCAGTGTAATTATGTGGCGTGTAATTGTGTGGCACTCAGTGGTATTTGGAGTGTATGTTGCATGGAGTGCAGTGTAAATATGTGGTGTGTAATTATGTGGCACTGAGTGGTATTTGGAGTGTATGTTGCATTGAGTGCAGTGTAATTATGCGGCGTGTAAATATGTGGCACTGAGTGGTATCTGGAGTGTATGTTGCATTGAGCGCAGTGTAATTATGTAGCATGTAATTATGTGGCACTGAGTGGTATTGTTTGGAGTGTATGTTGCATTGAGCGCAGTGTAATTATTTAGCATGTAATTATGTGGCACTGAGTGGTATTGTGTGGAGTGTATGTTGTATTCAGTAGAGTGTAATTGTGTGGCGTGTAATTTTGTGGCACTGAGTGGTATTGTTTGGAGTGTATGTTGCATTGAGTGCAGTGTAATTATGTAGCATATAATTATGTGGCACTGAGTGGTATTGTGTGGAGTGTGTGTTGCATTCAGTAGAGTGTAATTATGTTGCATATAACTATGTGTGTAAGAAGGACAGGAGTAAACCCATAAACCAGGTTGGGATGGGTATGCAGTGTAAGCAAAGACAATTCCCAACAGGTATCAATAGTAGTCAGTTTAAACAGTGCATGCATTCAGCATTACAATAAGAGGAAACAAGGAGTCTCAGAAAAGTTTTTTGAGAGGTTTGTTATTAACCAAACAGAAAGGGGGTATTTCACATGGTAATACAGTTGAACAGCACTGTACAGAGCAAATCATGTGACAACCCGAGGGCACTTGGTGAAAAGTGATATTTACAAATGGTATAGGTGCAAGTGCTAAGGTGAACAGCGTGAACGACGCATAGTGACAAAGAAAAATACAGTGATGGCTCCAAAAGGTCAAGTTGTAGTCACTTAAAGCATGGTTAAATAAATTTACAGGAGCACAAAACGTAAAATGCGCCACATAATTATGCTGTGGTGTCGACGGCGTTTCGATCCCCGTGAGTCGGGATCGTCATCAGGACAGGGTTGTCGATGCGGGCAGTGCTGTAGGGAAAAATGGGCATGTAAGAAGGTGCGGTGGGTAGAACCGCGGCATAGGAAATGGCTGCGTGGAGAGTTATAGGGAGTGAAGGACAAGGGAGAGGTGTTGGGAAATGAAGCAGGAGCGGTAGTGTCGACGCGCGTTGGTGGATAGCCAAAGAGTGCGACAAGTGCACTCGGGTTATCGGAGGTCACTACGGTCGGTTGGCATGGGCGCGCGTAACGGAGACCAGTGTCGGGGCGCGTTTCGCAACCCACTAGATGCGGCAGTGTGCCCAGGGCATGGGGAAGTCAAGAAAATAACAACGTGTGCGCGCGTTGCAGGGAGCCCCGATATTGCGGCAGTGTGCAAGAAGGCACAACACCCCTGGGCTGGGTTGCTAAACCAATCATACGAGTTAAATTGTGAAGGGTACGGGAGAAGCAGGAGCAATTTACGCAGTTGCGTGGGTTAGACAGCCGGTGAGATGCAGGGCAATACCTACTTAATCACGCACAAGTTAAGGTGTGCGGGTTGCTGGAGTTCGTGCTGATACGCAGGAATCAGCGGCTGTGGGGGGAAGGAAAGGGAGTGATAAGCCTTGGTGAAAGTGTCGGTATGACCCAACAACAACCGGGGTAAGGACGGGACAAAATGTTTACCTGATCGTGAAAGGTTGAATCCGATCAGTAAGGCACCTATGGACGGGAAGGGAGATAAGAAAACCTTAGTAGGCTCGTTTGAGACCGAGCGGAGGCTGAGTCAGAAACAGATCATAACCATAAGTGAGCAAGTAATAAACGTACCTGAATTAAGCAGGGCAATGGAGAGCGATTAGGGCTCTAGTTCTTTGGACAGCTCACGAGGAAAGCAGGAGCTACGAGTGGGCGACGTGCCTAAGGTTGGGTAATATGAGCAAGGGGCTGGGTGGGCGGAGGCGTAGCCGGGAACGGGGCAGGGCTAGCGAGGGTGTCACTGTGTTGCCAACGCAACAGGGTAAACAGGAAGTGGGTCAGTAGAGAAGAAAGCGAGTCAAGGATGAATGCGCTTAACAGGGAACAGTGATCCAAGAGGTCATGAGATGTATATGACAGCTCGGTGCATAGTTATTATACCGAAACGACATAGGTGCGCATGATTAGGCGGTTTAAATTCAATTTCAACATTAGAGTCAGTATAAACAGAAGTACAAGAACAGAGTAACATTGTGCTGTATTGATACATATAATTGATGCCCGGGGGGGGCATGTGGTGTGAAACCAGAGGATTAGTGTACATATTCATTATGCACAGGGGAGTAACCCCCCAGTAATTGGTACATAGAGGAGGACACGGAAACAAAAATTGACCATAAGTTAATGTAAACATACAAGGAACTGGGAGAGAAGATAGTATACATATTAATTGTGCACAGTGGAGTAACCCAGTAGTTGGTACATAGAGGAGGACATGGAAACTGAGATTGACCATAGGTTAATGTCAACATACAAGGAACTGGGAGAGATGGTAAGGGTAGCAGGATGTGACAGCACGGCTGGGGGTTACAGTGTTTTATACCGTAATGGTATTATTCCACTCATCAAGGGTGTTAAGCCCGTGATTGACCGAGTCAACACGTGAAATCCATTTATAACTATGTGGCACTGAGTGGTATTTGGAGTGTATGTTGCATTGATAGCTGTGTAATTATGTGGCGGTGCAGTGTGTGTGAGGCAGCCAGTGTGTGTGTGTGTGTGAGGCAGCGCAGTGTGGGTGTGTGTGAGGCAGCGCAGTGTGTGTGGCAGCGCAGTGTGTGTGTGTGTGAGGCAGTGTGTGTGTGTGTGAGGCAGCACTGTGTGTGTGTGAGGCAGCGCAGTGTATGTGTGTGTGTGTGAGGCACCGCAGTGTGTGTGTGTGTGTGAGGCAGCGCAGTGTGTGCGTGTGTGAGGCAGCGCAGTGTGTGTGTGTGTGTGTGTGTGAGGCAGCGCAGTGTGTGTGTGTGTGTGTGTGAGGCAGCTCAGTGTGTGTGTGAGGCAGTGCAGTGTGGGTGTGAGGCATCACAGTGGGTGTGAGGCAGCACAGTGTGGGTGTGAGGCATTGCAGTGTGTGTGTATGATGCAGCACAGTGTGTGTGTGAAGCAGCGCAGTGTGTGTGTGAAGCAGCGCAGTGTGTGTGTGAGGCAGCGCATTGTGTGTGTGAGGCAGGGCAGTGTGTGTGTGAGGCAAGGCAGTGTGTGTGTGAGGCAAGGCAGTGTGTGAGGCAGCACAGTGTGTATCATGGCAGTGTGTGTGTGATGCAGCGCAGTGTGTGTGTGAGGCAGTGCAGTGTGTGTCTCAGAGTGCAGTTTGTGTCTCACAGTGCAGTGTGTGTGATAGGACAGTGTGAGTGACACACAGCAGTGTGCGACTACATACTGTGTGACAGCGCAGTGTGTATGTGTGAGGCAGCACAGTGTGTGTGTGAGGAAGCGCAGTGTGTGTGTGTGTGAGGCAGCGTAGTGTGTGTGTGAGGCAACGCAGTGTGTGTGTGTGTGAGGCAGCGCAGTGTGTGTTTGTGAGGCAGCGCAGTGTGTGTATGTGAGGCAGCGCAGTGTGTGTGAGGCAGCGCAGTGTATGTGTGTGAGGCAGCGCAATGTGTGTGTGTGAGGCAGCACAGTGTGTGTGTGTGAGGCAGCGATGTGTGTGTGTGTGAGGCAGTGTGTGTGTGTGAGGCAGCGCAGTGTGCGCGCGAGGCAGCGCAGTGTGTGTATGTGAGGCAGCACAGTGTGTGTGAGGCAGCGCAGTGTATGTGTGTGAGGCAGCGCAATGTGTGTGTGTGAGGCAGCGCAGTGTGTGTGTGTGAGGCAGCGATGTGTGTGTGTGTGAGGAGTGTGTGTGTGAGGCAGCGCAGTGTGCGCGCGAGGCAGTGCAGTGTGTGTGTGAGGCAGCGCAGTGTGTGTGAGGCAGCGCAGTGTGTGTGGCAGTGCAGTGTGTGTGTGAGGCAGCGCAGTGTGTGTGTGAGGCAGCGCAGTGTGTGTGTGTGTGTGAGGCAGACTAATGACTCTGACATTAAAATAGTGTACAGTGGCGATCTTGCTCGCCATATGTTTAATTCTACATTTTTGTCTGTTTGGATTGCGATTTGGAGTATGCAAAATATATGTAATTTGCATTTTTTAAAATAATTCACAATTTTACTGACATTTTGCATACTTATGTGTCTCTTGGGAGGCAGCCGTGTGCTTCATAAATTGTATTGTATTGTATTGTAAATGCAAAATCGGTGCTATACTGAACTGCTATATGCGTGGATGTATTCCGTGCTAAAATATAAAAACACAAGCACTGCAAACAGCAGTTTCTTGCATTCTGTTCTTTCCCGTTGTTCCCAGGCACTCACGATAAATGTTTGCCAAGAGCACTTAATTACGCAATATGAATCAACAGGCTAATTTCAGGAATTTCACATCAAAAGCATATCACGAAATGACCGAAATTATGCGCGGGCAGAACAGAAATTTCACCGATGCCTAGTTGGGATTTCTAGAGCACAAACTAATAGCTGGGAAGGAACTGCATGTGTCACTCCAGTGAATGTCAGTCGAAATGACCCAGTACTGACGCTTCCTCCCCCGAGATTCCTACGCCCTTGCTTCAGTCCCAAGGATAAGTCGGGGCCTAAAAGGTTCTTCGTTTCTTCCGCTTTAATGAGCTTCATTGATTCTTCTGTGCTAAACTGTCCTGAAAATCGAAAGCGTTTGTTTGTGTAGCGTTTTCCTCTTGTAAGAGCACGGCTGTACTCCCATCTGCCACGCTGCCTCGGGCCCTTCCTTACAAGCCACAGCAGGGACCAGAGCCCTGTTGATGGAGGGAGGCGGGGAGGGGGGGTGGGGGGGGTGTCTGGCTGCACAGTGAAATAAATGCACTTTTTTTGATGCATGAGTGCTGGACATAACATGGTACAACACAGCAAAACAGCACACTGCACAGCAAAACTCGCCACAAAAGAGGGGACCACGCCACTGACGCCTTATAACACTACAAAACAACACAATCTCATCGTGGGACATTGAAACGGATGCTTTTCCAAATAGATGTGGTAACAGAAAATAATAAAATAAAAACCAGTCCTGCGCTACCATCAGCTTTTCGCCGGCCTGTGAGGAGTGGGAGGGCGGGGGCTGCCTGCGCATGCGCGCCACTCTTCAGTTTCATTTTCAGGTCAGAGCGCGAGCCCGGAGAAGAGAAGTGTCGCATGAAGTCCCGGGTCCCAGGAGGGGGCCCGGGTGAAGACCAGCGGGGAGACTGCGGGGCCCCCATGCCTATGGGGAGAGCTCCGCTTTTTGGGAGAGTGCCAGAGGACCTCGAGTGCTTTGCGGGGCTCCCTTAACAGATGGTGCGAGCCCGAGTCTGACTCCGGTGAGTTAAAGGGAGGGGAGGGAGGGAGGGAGGGGGGGCTGTGTGCCATGTGCCTGTATGTGTGCTGTGTGCCGTGTGCCTGTATGTGTGTGCCTGCGTGCGCATGCGCGCACCTGTGTGTGTGTGTGTGTGCATGCAGAGGGGTGGGGGCTGCCTGTGTCTGTGTGTGAGCAAGGGCTGTGAGTTACTCTGCGCAAGCGCGGCTCAGACGCGCGCTCCCGCGGTGAAAACTGGAAAGGAAAAGCGCGTGGCACATTGCTGTCCACATTCCTAAATACGGGTAACATTAGGTCTGAAGCAGACACCATCAATGCTCACGCATTGAGGGTAGGTCTGCTCGACCTAAAAAGGGGAAGGGTTTGGGAGGAGTAAGTAGGGGTAAGGGAGGGGTAAGAAGGTAGCAACCACTCACAAATCAGTAACTGCATTCCTATTCAGAAACTGGAAAGTTACTACAGCCAAAAACAACCCAAAACAGTCATAAATATACTACAGCTCAAAGCAAGAGTAAGTCGAGCATCATCTATGGTTGCACAAAGGTACTGCAAAAGACTCCCATGGAAAATAATGGAGGTATCGAATTATAATAGAACCCCATAGGAAAGCATGTTAAAATACATTTTCAAATTTTATTTTTTTATTATATTTAAAATTTTTTGATAAAATATACATTATCAATACATGTTATTTTATTTTAAAATACTTAGATGACCTTTTTCAGTTTAAAAATAAATGTAACAATTTCTTTATAAAAATTAATTAAATTAAATTATTTTATGCATAACTTTTAGTACATTTTAACATATAATAAATATAAACATTTTATTTAGATGGGTTTAATTAAAAATAAATGTTTAAAAAATAATCTTATTTTAATTTACCTATATAAAAATGTATTCAAGAAATAGTTAATAATGCATTAACAATTAAAACAAATATACATTTAAAAACATATATAACAATTATTGAACAGTACCATTTATCATACACAAAGTTGTAATTATTTTCTTTTACATTTTAATAAACGTTTATACATTTTCCAATACATTACCGTAGAGAGATCCCCACCCGATTACGGAGACCTCCACCAAGTGTGCTAAACATCAATTATGATTGTTAAGTCACTACTAGTAGTAACTTTACATTCATATTTTATGTTTTGACTGACTCCAACCCCTGAAAGAGGTGGGGACATGTAAGTCTACACTGTTGAGTAACTTTGCACTCAAAAGTGTTGGACTACATTTACTTGTTGTAAATCTACAAGTGTAGAAGTACTCCAGGAACAGGGCCCCCTTATTTTTAAAGTAGAAATGGGTTGGACAATTTAGAATGTCTCTTATTGAAAAATAAAGTCTTAGTTTGTGTTAAATGTAAGATTTTTATAAAGAATATGAAGTACGGAGACCGCAAGCTTTCAATCATCACAGGAATGGGTGAAATTTTTACTTTGCTGTCGTAATTCGCGTAATTTTAGGAAACTTCTGTTACACTTGTTATGCGAAATTCCTGGAATTATGCCATTATATCAAGGCACATAATTATGTGCATTTCGAAGCAAAATTTTACTGCACTTCATTCATTGGTGTGTGTGTGTGTGTGTGGAACTATGAATGTGCTGGAGTATAAATGCAAGAATGTCTCTACGGGTGAATGAATGTGCGCATGAGTACCAAGATGAGTGACAGAGTGAATGCACGATGAGTGAATAAGTGCCTGAACTCACCAATCAAAGTAGAAGACGTTTTAGTTATAAGCCCCACCTACGAGTTTTATCAATGTCTGTTTCTTCTTGCTCCAGACTGAAAGACGCTTGCAAAAAAGCTTGTCGGAAAACAGGATGTTCAATGATAGAATGCTGGCAGCCTGGTATACAAACAAGAATAACTTTTGGCAAGTGACCTCCAGTAAAATGGACCATGGAATGCAGAAAATAAATCAAGTTTCTAAAGTACACACATTACATAATAAAGGTGAATTTCCTCTCCATGAAACTGCGCTGTTTGTCAGCATCTACTTTTGAAAAGGTTTGCCTCACCCACAGAATGAGTGAAACCATTCTTAGCAGCAATGCATGCAACTAGAGGTAACTCAGCAATGGCTTCCAAGTCTACTCACTTCACTTTAATTAGTCTTTATTCGATATATTTCAATCATCAAAGACATTTTACAAGATAAAAATGTGTTGTTTTTTGTCCCACCCCTCCCCCCCACCCCACAGAAATACAGGATCCACATGAGTTAATACAATAAATAAACAAAAAATAATAAGGATCTTCCTATCTCATACTATTTACACTATTACACAATCTTAAAATATCCTATTTACATCTTTACACAATCTTAAAATATCCTATTTACATCTTTACATAATCTTAAGATATCCAGCTAAGTTCATTAGATGCCAATCGAAAGAAAATAAGAAGTAACAACTACTTGTTGTGGTTTGCATAGTTTATCACATAAAAATGTATACTAAAAAGAAATTTAAATAAATACAAACTGTACGACATGAAATAGCAATCCTAAACTTATTCCAAACAGATTTTGCGTGCCCGAATTATCCACATCCAGTGGAGGAATTTTGCCATAGCTATAACAACAGGCTGAGAGGAATCTGTTCTTAAGATCCTGACAGCCTCGTTTGACGTTTTTAAACCTAACTGGATGCAAATTGGTTTAAGCCATGATTGTCTAGGTATTCTATATTCAGGGCAGGCAAATAACACATGTCCGATGTTTTCGTTATGGTCCGGACAGAAGGGGCACCTTGGAGTTTGTACCTTATTCCATTTCACTATTAGGGCATTTAACGGAAGTGTCCCCACCCTCAACTGATGGTACCTCTTCCGGTCCCCTGGGACCGTGATCCAATCCCAGTAGGATTCGAGGGCCGGTGAGTGCTTGAGCTCCAAATAATCATATGTAAAGGAACGGTCAATATGATTCCTAAAGCACTTAATCTCCACCATACTCCAGTAGAGTTCACGAAGTGTCTTTTTCGGTGGAAAAACACTATTTAAGGGATCATCCCACATTTGGGATAAACCCAGTGCCCTATATAGAAGTTTAGCCTCTTTCAACCAGACTATCTTATTAGCAGTATCTAGGGTTCTCACCTCCAGGAAGCCTTGGGCATACTGGAAGAGTTCAGGAGTTACCCATAACCTTCTCCAGTAGGCCACAATTCTATACCTGGCTATGTCCCTAAAGCTATAAAATCCCAAATCATACTTTAAAGGTATCAATGGGGTTGACATTGGTAACCCAGTAATGTTGCGGAGAAATTTGTTCTGTGCTACCGTCAACTTGTTAAGATTACTGGACCCCCAGAGTTCTGCTCCGTAAAGAACAGCTGCTCCGACCTTAGCATTGTAGATTTTTAAGACAGGTCTAATTGGTTTGGTATAAGATGAAAAAAGCTCCTTTGTGAGAACTCCTGCAAGTTGAGCATGTTTTGTGTCTAATTCATTTATATGATGTTTCCAATCTAGATTGTATGACACATTGATACCAAGGTACTTAAAGACCTGGGTCTGCTCGAGCTGGACCCCATCCATAATGACTCTACCTCTAATGTGTTTCCGCTTGTGCATAACCATAAATTTAGTTTTGCTGGTGTTAATTACAAGACCATGATCAATGCAAAATCCTTCAAACACCCTAATGGCCTTTTGAAGTCCCTGCTGGGTCTTTGATATCAGCAAGGTATCGTCCGCAAACATCAACAGGGGGATCGGCCTTCCTGCCAACCTTGGGGCATCTGTGGGCTGATGTTCAAAATAACCGATCACCCTGTTGATGTATAACGAGAAGAGTGTTGGTGCGAGCACGCATCCTTGGCGTACACCCCTCGCAATGGGGAACTTCTCAGTGGTACTACCCTGCTGATTCCATCGTACTTGTGCAAAACTGTTTTCATGCATCCTGATCAATAGAGACAGGATTTCTTTTGGCATACCCTGATCATGTAGGATATTCCACAGTTTATGGCGGGGAACTAAATCAAAAGCTGATTTTAAATCAACAAAAGCTGCAAAAAGCATCCCGCCCCCTAATAAAACTGTACGCCAATACAATAAAACAAATCTAAAAACTTGATCGATAGTGCTGGTATGACTACGGAAACCAGCCTGCAGGGGAGATAATATATCATGATCATCTATCCACCCATGAATTCGCTGTAATAATAACCTTGCCACAACTTTTTGTATACATGCAATCAGGCTAATAGGCCTGTAATTGCCTGGATCCGAGCATGCCCCCTTTTTAAAGATGGGGATAATCTCGGCTCCTTTCCAGGTCTCAGGAATAGGCGAGCCCTTTGCAATAGCGTTGGCTAACAGCTGAATATAGGTGGCCCATAGGTCCTTGTCGTGCATAAACAAATCTGCAGGGATAAAATCTAGGCCCGGGGCTCTGGCTTTAGGTATACAGCTCAGAGTTTTTAGGATATCATCTTTGGAGAAGACTAAGGGGCTCGCAAGAATATCTGCTAAAGCTAGACATTCCTCTTCGCCTTCATCCTCAGCAGCAAAATGGGTAGAAAAATGGGATACCCAGGCTTCTGGTAGCACATGGTTAGTGGGTTCTCCTCTATTAGACCCCCTTCCCCATTTAACAATGTTCCAGAAGGGTGTCATAGATCTTTCCCTACTGGCATCGAGTAGATCCCTCCAGTAGCCTTCCTCCCAGTCCCTTTTTGCACTAAATTGCACTTTTTTGTACATAGCTCGGGCCTCCCTTATTTTGGTTTTGTCTCGAGTTTTTACCGCATCTGACAGTAACCTATAGGCAGTCCTGCAGGTCTTGTCATACCACTGATCCTCCTTTCTTATCGGTCTACGTGGCTTTTTCTTAGCTTTCTTTACAAAAAATAATTTTAACTTGTTAAAAAATTTGTCGTGGATCCTGCTAATTTCAGCTATCGGGGTATTTTTATCATATATGTCCTGGACTTCATGGATGGCCAGAGTTGTTAAGTCCCTTATGGCTACCATGCTTTCCTCATTTGCTGCACAAATTGCCCATCTGATGTGTCTTTGATCGTTGGAAAGGTTTATCTGAACAGTTTCCCTCTCTTCCTCATTTGTCATCAGATCGAACAATTTAAAGGTTAAAATCAGTGGGTCGTGGTCACTTTCCACCCTTGTCTCAATCCTCATATCAAGAACATTCCCCCAGTTCTCTTTGTTAGTCAATATATAATCAATACGACTTTGAGTAGTACCATTAGAGAAAGTAGGGGCACCCTGCTTATCTGATAATGTTCTTCCGTTAGTGGCCCTCAGCCCAGACTCAACACATAATACTTTTAACTGTAATGCAGCCTCAGACCATCTTTTGATAGGTATCAAGGAAAGCTGTGGGATTTCCCAAATGAAGTCCTCTTCAGTAGTGAGGTCAACATCCTGGTTATCAAGTGGTTCAAAACAACAATTAAAATCACCAAATGCAGAAAATAAATCAAGTTTCTAAAGTACACACATTACATAATAAAGGTGAATTTCCTCTCCATGAAACTGCGCTGTTTGTCAGCATCTACTTTTGAAAAGGTTTGCCTCACCCACAGAATGAGTGAAACCATTCTTAGCAGCAATGCATGCAACTAGAGGTAACTCAGCAATGGCTTCCAAGTCTACTCAGTTCTATCAAGGTCTGTGAATGGATGACCCATGTGATACTGCAGAGAGCATATTACTTAAAAGTAAATTTAGGTGAATTGAACACCCTTCCTTTAATCTAAAGACATGTATTTGACAAGACAAATGGGAAGCGTGGAAATAGTTTTAGCATGCAACCTTAAGCATACAGCACAACAGACAAACAATATGCTTCCTGAATATGTGTGCATTGCGAAACATCTTAAAAGTATGGATTAAGTTAGGGAACCATACCTTGTAATGGCAAATCATTTCAAAAGACCGCAGCACTCTCATATTCTTCTGATGTGCTTTCAGCATCACTAATTTCGATTTTAAGGCGGCTGGAAGCATTGCTGTGCATTTGTGCTGCTACTAGGGACAGAATAGATGGCTTAACATGCCCTTTAGGGAGATGCAATTACCTGACTGGTGGTTGCAAGACAAGCAAGCATTGGCAAAGCCAAAAGATCTGGAGCTGTTCGCCAACCTTTTGGTTGGTAAATACATGTTTCATTTTTGCAAAACTTTATTGCGGGTAAAGCTGTCTGGCCCTCATCTTTCTAAAAAAAGGCAATGGCTAAAAGCAAAATATTTGTTTTTGCAAAACATTATTGTGGGGGAAGATGCCAGGTCCTCAACAATTTTAAAAAATGGCATCAGCTAAAAGAAAAATATTTTTGGGTCTCAAAAAGCACACATTACAGTAGTAGTCACTGGAACTCCTTTGTCTGTGGATGTGCACTCCTTGTGGATAAGTGGCATGACGTACCTCAGAGTGAAAATAGCCAATGGATGAGGTGGGCAGACATATTTCTCCATACAGTATGCTGCAGTGGGTGGAACAAAAAGGTGAATGACGGAGTAACAGACCAATGTAAGAAGGCTGGATGAAAGTGTCTATATTATGCACATAATTTTTGTAATGTCAAAGTTATTGGCCGATGCTGGACCTAAAAATAAAACAATGGGAGCCACAACTGATAAAAGTAATTATATTTTCAGTAGTGGCAGCATAGATTTCCTAAGAAATAAGTAAATATGAAGTCATTTATGAATGTAATTTGCACTAAGCAGGTATGTGGACATTATTATAACATTGTCAATAAGATTCAAAGATTCATGTCTTCCTTGTGTGTGCTGGTCAGAGCTCCATGTGCACTTGTTTATAAACAATCCATGAAGCTGCCATGCACAGCTGCTTTTATGAAGGCTGATGTTGTATTATATTCCACACTTCTGTCTCCAAGGATCAGTTATCTGCCCTCCTGTGTGAGCTACAGGGACACAGCAAACTTCCAGAGGCCTCCTTGCAACTGCCCAGCTGACTAGTACCAACTGGAACTGCCTGAGACCTGCTGCTAGCCTCTGCTGGCAGGGGTCCTGATCCCCAAGATGCGCTCCTCAGGTCCTGGACACTTGGCTGACAACAACGTGAATGCCATCTCATGAAAAGGTGAATCCTGGAATTCTAAACTTTGAGCTCTTCTCAACCGCGAAGTGACTTCTTTCTGCTGAGAATCGACTGCCCGCAATGAATGTCAAGCTAAATCGGAATATGCTCTTCGCCCCAACAGTGACCATCCACAACAACCGGGAACGCGAGGCCTGGGAAGAGGTGTGGCGCCGCGGCCAGGGCGACTGACTCCGGAATATGGGGATCACGGTTCGATCCCCGGCACCGGCGGCAGATTAGCCCAGCACCATGTGACTCTGGGTAATAGCTTGCTTAATCTTCCCGACGGCCCCCAGCGCCTAGAGACCCTAACGGGTGATTGTGCGCTTTACAAATGTGGATATTATTATTATTATTATTATTATTATTACTCATTGTGTCATCAGTGAGCATTATGTATGATCAACCAATGCGAAGATCTTCGCACTACAGCAACAACTGTCCGAGACACGGGACCTGCTCTTTGCGCTGAAGGCTTTGTCCTTGTGCACCCCTCCAACATGAATGGAACTCATCGCACCAGACTTGAGAAGGTTGTTCTTTAGCAGGACTAACCTGTTCCCTGTATCTGACCCACATGCCACTGTGGTCAGCCATACACTGCTGCCTTTCACCGGATCTAAAGTGAGAAGATTATCGCGGGTGGCACTTTGTGCTTGTTGGCGCTATTTTTACCTATTACATTAACAATTAATATCCCAGCTTCTACTGACTGGATTTGTGTTGTTGTGGTATCATTTTTCTTACCAAAATGTACTCTATTTTACCAAATTAGTTTGGGAACTTTTCTTGTTTTGTGTTTGCACTTTATTACTTTTTGAGTACTGCAAAAATATTTCACACATTTCATCTAAGATAACCCTGTTGGTTTTGTACTAAGCTTCCAGAGGGTTGAGTATAGGATAATTCAGTGATTTCTGTGTTTCACCCTGACAAGGATGGTGGTTGTTGCCTGAGTGGTGCCTCCACTCTTCTCAACTATTTTCCTACAGTAAACAAAGCAGAACAAATAGATTTGGACATTCTCCATCCCATTCTTTCCATCGCAAGAATGGTTTACAATGAATGGGAAGGACGTCAGCTGTAGCTGACATCCTGGATTCACTGATATGACAGGAGGCTATTTCACAGTTGGGCAAGAGACACAGTACACAGGCATGAGTAATTTAGAGAAATATTGCACACTGGTTGCAGATGTAATGCATGGGAACACTTGAAGTACAGAAAATAGAGATGCTCACCTTCCTGTGGGTACTTAATGTTGAGTAGGCAGGCTAATGATAGACTCGACAGGGGCTGACAGTGAGACAGATAGTTCCAAACCCATGGAAGGATTTAAGTCCTTGAGGGAAATGCTGGCATCTTAAATTAGGCACTCAATGATCTTTTCACATGAGCATTACAAAGTGGCATTCACATGGTCATCAAAGGTTGCAAGTTCAAAGTCTAAACACCCCAATTACGTAAAAGCATCAGGTGCGGAGGTTGGAAGATTCTCCTAGCTTTATCCACCTCCTAGGCTTGCCCAAAAAACGGAATCTGCCAAAAACAATGTTGTTCAATCATTTTTATTATTAGGCTTTTAAATTATTCAATGCAGTAATACAATACAACAAACTTTTTTGCACTACATACATTAAGAGAGATTAATTTAGCATTTAAAAAAAATAACATCTGACAATAAGTAGTTGGGTTTGTCAGCTGTGGCACTATGGCTGTGACAGCGAATATTGCAGTCCTCCATCAGGGAGCAAGTGGAAATATATAGAAAATAAATTTTTATATGGGGTAATTCCAACATGGAAAGAGGAATATATGAGCGCAAATCCTGATTAGGCAAATGGGAGGAATAGAAGTGATAAGAGTTAAGGGTTGTAAGTAAGTAGTGTGAGGCCAGAAACAATGTAAGCAGATAGAACATATACAACATAAAGGACTATGGGCCATATGTAGGAAGGCAAATACCGGCCGTTACCGGATTTGAGTTTGGGATATAGGGGCATGTTAAAATACAGATTCGGTAATTTTACCGAATCGGTATAGTTACCGAATCTGTATTTTGACATGTAGGTAGCACTGTAATCAGTGCTACAGGGGTTTAAGAATTTTTAATTTACCACCAACTAGAAGTTGGTGGTAAATAATGAAAACCCTTTAAAAAGCATTTCCTTTGCTTTTTAAACAGTGCCAAGTTGCAGACATACATGCCCTAAGGGCATGTATGTCTGCAACATGTGCACCCATGCACAATTGAGGGGTGCAACAGGGTGTCAAAGTGACACCCTGCCAGCCTTCAATGTTTCCCCCAATTACCGAATCGGTATTTACCGATTCGGTAATTGACATTCATTCCTATGGGCCTCCAGGCCCATAGGAATGAATGGTAATTACCGAATCGGTAAATACCGATTTGGTAATTACCGAATCATACCGATTCGGTGATTAAATCGGTAAAATTACCTACATCCCGATTGCCAGTTCTTAAATACCGAATCGGTATGATTCAGTATTTAAGAATCGGTAATCTGGGATTACCTACATCTGGCCCTATGGGTCTAGATGTAATTTTGTTTAAAAGCCATTCTTTATTATTGTGCTTTCCAGAGACATATTTATAACACATCAGCCTCTTACATTGGTGTGTATGCTATTGACAGTTCTTCGATTACATGTTCATAAGTTCATTGTTCCCTATTGCCCTATCCCCAGCCAGCACTACCTTGCAATTTGTAGAACGGCATCACTTGTCACATTAAAAAAAAAATATGGCCACAGCTGTCCATCTTGAAACTGTAGGAACTTTGTGTCAGCTTAATAGTGGTGTTGCAGCATAAATGTTATTCGCCTCCGGCCAGCGTCCCTCCTATCTGCCATCCCTTCCATCCTGGAATGGATGGGTGTTTGTACACTTCTAGTCATCCATTCCATAAACAACTGACTGGTGTGCTGCTTGTCAGGGGGCAAGGGAAGTACTTTGCCGGGGCTAGGAAGGTGTTTATTGTGGGAACAATCCCCCAACCCCTATACGTGACTCCCATTACCCAAATAAGTATGGGCCTGGTGTTGGGAACCCCTTCTGGGTCCTACAATATCTCTGCTGTGTGTGGTGTATTTGGTGCATCCTCCTGGGAATTTTCACGGCAGTCTTTCATCTGTTTAAGGAGTCAGTTTTCCATGCATCTCTAGGAGGATTAGGTGCCTAAAAGATGTACCAGCGGACCTTCCAATGCCGCACATGAAACCCAATTCCAAAATTTGTAGAGTTGTGTGTGCAGCCACCCTGGACGTCAGCTGCTAATTGGCGTCGGTGTGCTAACCAGATCACAGGTAGTTTATTTGTCTTATATGGGGCGCACAACGAAAAGAGTCCAACAGAACTGTCAATTTGAAATATATGAGAAAAGTTTCTTTATTCTGTAATGTTCATTTTTTTAAAAAAGTCACAGTCATAATTTGATTTGCAACACAACATCAGCCAACGCGTTTCACTCCATACCACGTAGAGTTTCTTCAGGGCTGAACTCAAGAGCAGATAAAAACAAACCTCAATGAATGTTACATTTCATTAGTGGATCAATTTCAACATCCCTAATCATTTAAAAATATTACATAAAAACATATGCACTCAAGAAAAAACGGGCGTAGCGACCAATATCGGAACGAAACAGTTCATCCTCAGTACAATTATAATTATCATAAATGTTATACTCTCTATTTTTAGTACATTTTAACAACCGTTTCGACAGGAAACCAACTATCACAATTCATACTGTCCAACCTTGGTTGTGGCTTAATCTTTTAACAATAATGGTTCTCACTCCTCGATGCAATATAATGTATAGTTCGCATGGTTCAGTACTTTTGTATTCCCAAACTTAAACATTTCTATATTTTTATATTTCTACACTTTTACATTTTTACCTTTTTACTTTTGTAGGTACAAACGTGATTAACCATCCTCTTCATATTAACAGGGACATACCCAGGGGGGGGGGTGGGTTGTGGACCCAAGAAAAAGATGAAGAAGATGGCAGCAAAGAGGGGAAGTATCACATGGATGTGCAGCTAGAGTACATATGAAAATTTAAAATTTAAACTTTAATAAGGTGGCAATTACAACAAATCTTACCGGATCTCCACACCTGTGGTATTCTTTATCTCACCCATTTGTGGGGGCATCCTCTGTGCTATCAGCACTTGTCATATTAAACCTAAAATTCCTCAACATGCCCTTAGTTATGAATTGTAAATAGAAACGCTCACCGAATTATTTAAACCGGTAATGCGTGCCCCGATCCCTTATGGCCACAAACAGTGTTTTTTCTCTCTCTCCCAAAAGGATGAATCTCTAAAAGTAAAGGAAACATTATCATAGTAAGTCTTCAACCTGACCATTTCTATACTGCTTCCCAAAAGCCCTCCATACTCAATACTATACATGCACCAACAGAGGGCCTATAGCATTAACAAAGGGCTGGTATCCCCAACTTAGTTTAGAAACATGACCTTCCCAATTGTGTGACGACCATATCTTATCCATTATACTGACCAGGTTGTCCTGTCGGTTCGGTGGTACTATGTGCATACGCCTCAAATCCACCTTAAATTAATCGTGAACCTCCATAGGACCTGCAATGTTACAAGTAAGACATATTACCGTCTTCCTCTGAATCCACTACCCCTGAAACAGCATATATTGAGAACGTTTCGTGCAGTACTTACAGAAAAAATTGTATTATATTTATCTTATGGCGATCGGTCACGCTCCGTTGATTGCAGTCAAGATGTAGGAAACCGAATCAATTCCTACTCACACCTATGTAGGTTCAAAATGTGATGAACCTTCTGGGAAAAATCCCCAATTATGATACAGTTCTAAACTTAAATCTAATGACGGTACACAAGATAAGGGCAACTTTCTCTTACAAAGCTCGAATGGCCAGCTCCTAGTTTGTTGATTCAAACAGTTCGCTGTATCCACGGACTGCAAGTCCCAACAATCCTATCCACAGTACACAGATTGATAAAAGTGATTCGCTGTAACCACGGACTGCAAGTCCCTAACATCATGTCTACGATACGCGGATCATATGACACCGAACGTATCTAAAATACATAATCAGAGTTCGTAGTTAATAGACCGAGGCATATATGTTGCTCCTCACTTTCATAATTTCTTATATATATTCCTGTTATCGATCAGTTAAAGATAGCACATTAGTTTTTATACGTAGCCCGGAATGACTCAGACAAATTTTGAACACGGAGGGACTTTACACTACAAGACATTCTAATCACTAGTGAGTAATTTATCTAAAGTTCCCTAATACTATCGGCGCGTTCCTACCACTTAAACAGTTGGGATAGCGCTTACCTAACAAATATTCTTCTTCTCCCATATTAAGGTCACGGCGTGGCTTGTTCCAAGGCGGGGCCACCGCTCCCAACGCCTTCTTTTATTTACGAACAGCACTCATTAATTGAACTGGTCCCTCCCCTTGGGGAGTTTCGACCACAATACTAGCCGAAATATCACAAAACACACGGCGCCATGTTGGAATGGTGGTTTCGATATATCTCCCGGGATTTTTTGGGGTTCTCTTTTTCTTAGAACCACACTATCATCCTGTACTGATTTATCATTTTTATTTTTATCCTGTGTGTTAATTAAAATACCGTCATACATATAATATTGTTTGTTAAAAAATTCTTTGAATAGCGCTCGACTCCAATAGTTATTATTCGTCTGTTTTTTCTTTTTTAGTAGCGTATCTAACTGATAGGTTATAAACATTCTCGCCCTATCCCCTTCATATTCTCAGGCGTGTCCAGTTTTCAGTTTTTTGTAATTGATCATCAGTATGGAAAAAATGGCAGAAGTTGGAAAGAAAACAATAGAAATAGAAAAGCGGGCAGTCCACAAAAATATAAATATTTGTAAGGACCACTCTATATCCATTCTTCTTTTAATTCATAAATACGGTCCCCACACAGCTAGAGTGCAAACCTTCAGTGATTCCGCATATACATGTATTTCCAATAATCATCACCTATGCTATTCATCACAGATTTTTACAACTTGACTATTAGCCAATAACCAAGTCGACTGCATTTCAAACATTACTGTTCCCATTCCTTAGGAAAAATCTACACATATATGGACAGATGCATTAACGATATGGTCCCAAAAGCGATCCTTTTCCAATAACAAAGATACCATTATAGGTAAATACTTTTAGCCCTGATGATCTTAATAGTTTGAGCATATGATAGAGAACGGTACATTTCCCCATCGTGGTTTCTATTTCATTATTTAAACAAAGTTGCCCCATAGTAGAAAAACCACACATCAGCAATTCAGACATGGATAGATCTTTTGTTTTCTAATTTGTAACTCAAGTATCAGGTATGCCAATAGGATGCTATCCCAATTGGTTTGGCACTGGCTCATTTTGTCATGCCTATTCCGAAAAGTAATGCGTTTCATCATCAATATTCAAACCATACCTAATACACTGCAATCTGCAAATCCATTTTGCCTCCCGCTGTCTCATTAACAGTTCACGATCTCCTCCTCTGGCCTGTTGGTGTACCTGTTCCAGAGCATGGAACCAAAATTCAGATTTGCCGCCATGTTTTGCCCAAAAATGTTTAGTGTGTGCATATTTCATGTCTCTATTGAGGATAGCCCCCCTGTGCTCCTGAATTCTTTCCCTTAGACTGCGTTTGGAGCTGCCCACGTAAATTAATCCGCAGCTGCACCCTAGTACATAAACTACAAAGGTAGTTGCACAGTTTATAAAGGATTGAATATCATAGTTTTGCGACCCATTGTACGCAAATTTCTTGATTTTATCCCTACCGTATTCACAGATGTTACAGTTTTTGCATACAAAGAAGCCCTTTGGTTTTGGTGGTAACGAGATAGAGCTTCTGTTGGTTTCAATCTTTAGATAACGGGGGCACAAGTCATTTCGTAAAGTCCTTCCCCGCCGATAAGTGACGGAGGGAGTGATCATTATGTGTGACTGTAATCCTGGGACCTCCTTCAAGAGATGCCAGTTATTTTTGAGGATTTTGAAAATAGCCCCACTATGTCTGGTGTATTTTGTTATGAATCTGACATTAGTGTTATGTTTTGCTCTTCTTTCCCTGCGTGGTTTTGTCATCAAGGTAGCATCTCTGTGGATTTTACGTGTCTTTTCTTCAGCCTTACATAGAATATCCCTTTTGTACCCTCTAGCTTCAAACCTTTTTTTGAGTTCATGTATATTACCATTGAACATCTCATCTTCACTACAATTACGTTTGAGGCGTACCATTTCGCCAAAGGGTATATTGTTAATCGTAGAGCTCGCATGTGCACTACTTGCATGCAAGACAGCATTACAAGCCGTATCTTTGCGAAAAATAGTACTTTGGATCTTACCATTTTTTATATAAAACTTCAAGTCAAGGAAATTAATACATTCCCTGCTGTACTCAACTGTCAGTTTTACATTCATACAATTCTTGTTACGGTACTCAAAATATTCCAAGAGCTCCCTTTCTGACCCCGACCAGAGGCAGATGATGTCATCGATATACCTCCCCCAGAACACGATGTAATCAGTCCAGGGGGAGGCATTATGATTCCATGCATGTCCTCTCTCAAATTGACCCATGAAGAGACAGGTATATGACGGGGCAAATTTGGTCCCCATCGCAGTCCCGCTCTTCTGGTGGTACCAGACATCATCAAATAGAAAATAATTTCTTGTTAATACCAGTTCCATCATCTCGAGGACCATCTGGTTTTTATGTAACAGATCTGCTCCTTCTCTGTCAAGATAAAACTCACTAGCCTTCAATCCGATGTCATGTTGTATACAGGTATACAAGCTAGTTACGTCCAAAGTGACAAACCACAAGTCGTTGGACCACTCAAAATCCTGCAACTTATTCAATATATCCTTGCTATCTTGGATAAATGAGGGGAGATTTTGGACATGCTTGTTGAGTTTTAAGTCAATGAACTCAGACAGTCTTTCTGTTGCTGACCCGTTTCCTGAGATTATGGGGCGACCCCGGGGGAATACACCCCCCTTGTGTACTTTTGGGAGGATGTAGATACACAGGGATTTTGGATTAGATACCAAGAGATATCTGTACTCCTGATCGCTAAGTAATCCCATCTCTTTCCAGTCTAGTAGTTTAGAATTTATTTCAACTGCTAGGGCTCCCATCGGATTGTGGGATACCCGTTCATAGCATTATTTATCCCAAAGCTGTCTCTCAATCTCTCCTTTATAGTCAACGGTATTCATGATAACGACGTTTCCGCCCTTATCCGCCTCTTTGATCACTATGCTGGTGTCCTTTTTTAGTCTCTTTAGAGCATCTTTTTCTCCTTTTGTGAGGTTGGATTTCATGTCCCGATGTTCCCTACTTTCCCTTTCAAGTTTATATAGGCTGGCACTAACCCGTTCAGAGAAAGTGTCAATATTGTGGTGGTATGTACTAGGGAGGAACTTAGAATTGGAACGTAACCCACTATCCATTGATAGGTTTACCAAAATGTTGTACTCTGATCGTATACAATCTAAATCAACCTCCCTTTCCTCACTAAGAGTGGTCAGACACTGTAGATTTTTAATTTCAGCAATAGACATAGTTGTTATTTCCCCAGGTCCCCCAAAATTACGGCTACAAGATGGCTTGTTGCTGAAAAAATCTTTTAATTTCAATTGCCTGGTAAATTTAAACAGGTCTACATGCAAATCCGAAAAATCACCATCCTGTGTGGGACAAAATGCCAAACCTTTACCCAATAGTATGATCTCATCTTGATCCAAGATCTTATCTGGTAAATTGATCACCCTCAATTCTGTGTTAGACATTCCTTCTCCAATATCAATCACTCCAATCTGTTCTACTGTTTCAATTGGTCCTTGAGTTGGTTCTTCGCCCTCTCTGATCTTCTCACCTGTTCCTCGCCTTGTAACCCTGTTGCCCCTTTGATGCCTCCTGCCCCCTCTCCTTGTCTTTTTTGGTATTGCACCTTTTTGGCCTGGTTGCCACTTATTCTTAGCTTCTCCATCTCTTTTTGAAAGGTGGAGGGGCCTGCATCTAAAGGGAGCCCACCTGAGGTTGTTGTGGAGGTCATACTCTCCAAAGAGGACAATCAATCAATCAATCATACCATTTGTATAGCGCACTACTCACCCGGGAGGGTCTCAAGACGCTTGGGGTAGGGGTATGCTACTGCTCGAACAGCCAGGTCTTGAGTTGTCTCCTGAAGGCGAGATAGTCCTGGGTCAGCCGAAGGTGGATGGGGAGGGAGTTCCATGTCTTGGCAGCCAGGTAAGAGAAGGATCTTCGTCCGGCGGTGGCTCTTCAGATGCGTGGTACGGCTGCGAGGGTGAGGCTGGTGGACCGTAGCTGGCGGGTGGGCGTGTAGAAGGTCATGCGGTCGTTGAGGTACTTGGGGCCCAGGTCGTGGAGAGACTTGTGTGCGTGGGTGAGGAGCCGGAACGTGATCCTCTTGTCGACGGGGAGCCAGTGCAGGTTCCTCAGGTGGCTGGAGATGTGGCTGCATCGGGGGACATCCAGGATGAGTCGGGCGGAGGCGTTTTGGATGCGCTGGAGTCTTTTCTGTAGCTTGGCTGTGGTCCCGGCATAGAGGGCGTTTCCGTAGTCCAGACGGCTGGTGACGAGTGCCTGGGTGACTGTCTTCCTGGTCTCGGTCGGGATCCAGCGGAAGATCTTGCGAAGCATACGCAGGGTGTTGAAGCACGATGAGGAGACGGCGTTGACTTGTCTGGTCATCGAGAGGGAGGAGTCCAGGATGAAGCCCAGCTTGCGTGCGTGGTCGGTTGGCTTGGGTGCGGTGCCCAGGGCTGGGGGCCACCAGGAGTCGTCCCAGGCGGAGGGCAAAGATCCCAGGATGAGGACTTCCGTCTTGTCCGAGTTCAGTTTGAGGCGGCTGTCCTTCATCCACTCGGCGACGTCTTTCATCCCTTCGTGTAGGCAGGTTCTGGCGGTGTCGGGGTCTCTGGTGAGGGAGAGGATCAGCTGGGTGTCGTCGGCGTAGGAGATGATGTTAAGGTTGTGCTGGCGTGCGATGGCTGCAAGAGGTCTCATGTAGACGTTGAACAGGGTGGGGCTGAGTGAAGATCCTTGCGGGACGCCGCAGATGACTTCGGTGGCCTCGGAGCGAAACGGGGGGAGGCGGACTCTTTGTGTTCTTCCGGCGAGGAACGAGATGATCCACTCCTGTGCCTTCTCTTGGATGCCGATATTGCTGAGGCGCTGGACTAGGGTGCGGTGGCAGACAGTGTTGAAAGCAGCGGAGAGGTCCCGGAGGATGAGGGCCACTGTTTCCCCCTTGTCGAGCAGGGTCCGGATGTCGTCGGTGGCTGCGATGAGGGCGGTCTCGGTGCTGTGGTTGGCTCTGAAGCCGGACTGCGAGGGGTCGAGGGATCCGTTCGTCTCGAGGAAGGCGGCCAGCTGTCTGTTGACAATCTTCTCGATGACTTTAGCAGGAAAAGGGAGGAGCGAGATGGGGCGGAAGTTTTTGAGGTCGGTGGGGTCCGCTGTTGGTTTCTTCAGGAGGGCGCTGAGCTCGGCATGCTTCCAGCTCTCCGGGAAGGAGGCGGTGTTGAAGGAGGTGTTGATGATGTTCCGGAGATGGGGTGTGATGGTGGAGTCGGCCTTTTTGAAGACGTGGTGTGGGCAGGGGTCGGTCGGTGATCCGGAGTGGATGGTGTTCATCGTGCGGGCTGTGTCTTCGGTGGTCACCGTGGTCCAGGTGCGGAGGATGGCGCTGGGGTGCGTTGGTTCTGTGGTTGGGTGCGCGGATGGTGCGCCGAAGCTGTTGTGGATGTCGGCGATCTTGCGGTGGAAGAACGAGGCTAGGGAGTCGCAGAGGTCTTGTGACGGAGTGATGTCGTTGTTGCCGGTGCTGGGGTTGGAGAACTCCTTGACGATGCTGAAGAGTTCCTTGCTGTCGTGGGTGTTGTTGTCCACTCGTTCCTTCAGGGATTTCTTCTTGGTGGTGCGGATAAGCTGGTGGTGCTTGCGGGTAGCATGTTTGAGGGCGGTCATGTTGTCGGTGGTCCGTTCGAGGAGCCAGGCTTTCTCGAGGGTGCGGCAGGTCTTCTTGGAGTCCTTGAGTTCGTCGGTGAACCAGGATGCCTTCTTGCTTCTGGGTCTGCTGGGAGGGTTCTTCAGTGGTGCGAGGTCGTCAGCGCAGGCGGTCAGCCACTGTGTGTAGTCCCGGGCTGCTTCGTTGGGGTCCATTGTGCTGGCGGGTGGGTTCTGGCTGAGAGAGGTGGTGAGCTGCTCGCAGGTGATCTTACTCCAGCTTCTGTGGGGAATCTGAAGCGGGTGGTGGTGGGTCGTGGTTCTTCTGAAGCTGAAGTGGACGCAGCTGTGGTCGGTCCAGTGGAGTCCGGTGGAGTGGCTGAAGGTGATGTGCTTGCTGGATGAGAAGACCGGATCGAGCGTGTGGCCGGCGTAGTGGGTGGGGGTGTTGACCAGTTGCTTGAGTCCGAGGTTGGCGAGGTTGTCCAGCAGGGCGACGGTGTTGCGGTCCTTGTTGTTCTCCAGGTGAAAGTTGAGGTCTCCGAGGAGGATGTAGTCAGCGGAGGGGAGGGCGTGCGGGCTGATGAAGTCTGTGATGTCTTCGCTGAATTGTGTGCGTGGTCCCGGGGGTCTGTAGACGAGGGTGCCTCTGAGGGTCGTCTTTGGGTCGGTGTGAATCTGGAAGTGGAGATGTTCGGCTGCGGCGAAGGTGTCGTTGGAGTCGGTCGTGATGCGGATGGTGTTTCTGTGGACGATGGCGATGCCTCCTCCGGTCTGGTTGATGCGGTCCCGTCTGATGATCTTGTACCCGTCCGGGATGGCGATGGCGATGTCGGGTGCAGAGGAGACGTTCATCCAGGTTTCCGTGAGGAAGGCGACGTCCGGTGATGTAGCGTCGAGGAGGTTCCAGAGTTCCACGGCGTGTCTGTGGACGGAGCGGGTGTTGATCAGGATGCACTTGAGGTGGTTGCTGCTGGTGCTTGGCTTGGCGGGTGTGGTGCAGGTCCGGAGGCAGGTGAATTTGCAGGTGAGGCAGGTGAAGGGTCCGTGGGTGCGTCTCGGGGTGGCTCGGCAGCAGGCGTGGTTCTGGCCGGCATTGAGTGCGTTGAGAGTTGCGGCGTCGTAGGTCCGTCGTGTGGGCCGGCGTCATCGGGGGCCAGGGGTCCTGGCACTGGGCGCGGTCCAGGCGCGGACGGGCGCAGACAGGCTTACCTTTGGCGCACCTTCGGCGCTCCGTCGGTGCTCCCGCTGCGCGCGTCCGCTGCGCGGTCACTCAGGGGGCGTCATAAGTAAGGAGCCGGGAGGAGGAGCAGCTGGGTGGCGGGAGCGGGGCGGCAAATGGGATCACGGGGGGGGCGGGCCGCAGGGAGGCAGCGGCGGGAAAATCAACGGCGATCAGCGGGGTCGGCGGGAAGGAGCAGCGGAGAGCGAGGTCAGGAGGCGGCAGGCAGGCAGGCAGGAGCGGCAGCAGAGTGTGGAGCGACCAAGCCCTGTGGAGGGCTGAGAGGTGCTGCTAGCTGATTTTAACTCCTCACTTTCTTCCCTCATCCTTTTCTTATTAGATTCATCTATTGTTATGTTGTCAAATTGTTTTGCAAAGGTGTAAATGCGACCATTACTGTAAACTTTGTCATCTCGCTTGATTTTTCTTAGTTTTTTGTCCCTCAAATAGCATTGATGACCATCAATTATTTTTTTCAAAATGTCATAGTTTTTCTCGGTTAGCTCGCTATTCTCACAAGCCTCAATTTCCTTCTCAACACTCTCAATCTCTGCCATCAGTTTTGCCCCCTTCTCTTCTGCATGTTTGATAAGTATCTGCATCATAACACACGATGCCCCCTCTAGGTTGGTTTCCCAGTCCTTCCACAATTCTTCACTTAAATCCTCAAATGTTGGAAATATGAGGATCCGTAAGCCTCGAGGTACTTTTTTCTGATGGAAATATTGCTTCAGTGTTACGCCATCCCACCAACGTGAGAGCTCCTGTTTTCTGAGGCGTTCCAACTTTTGAAATAGTGCTTTTAGCCCTCCAGTCTTTTGGGCATTCTTTATGGTGGGGGTTGCCCCTGTGTCCTTTCCAAATAAGTCCTGCGCCATCTCCTCACGCTTATCATCAAATGTAGGCATTTTGTCTATAACTGGATGGGAAAAAGTACTTGCTGGTCCAGACAAAGAACAAGGTGCATGAAAGATGTAGCAGCGGACCTTCCAATGCCGCACCTGAAACCCAATTCCAAAATTTGTAGAGTTGTGTGTGCAGCCACCCTCGACGTCAGCTGCTAATTGGCGTTGCTGTGCTAACCAGATCACAGGTAGTTTATTTGTCTTATATGGGGGGCGCACAACTAAAAGAGTCCAACAGAACTGTCAATTTGAAATATATGAGAAAAGTTTCTTTATTCTGTAATGTTCATTTTTTTAAAAAGTCACAGTCATAATTTGATTTGCAACACAACATCAGCCAACGCGTTTCACTCCATACCAAGGAGTTTCTTCAGGGCTGAACTCAAAAGCAGATAAAAACAAACCTCAATGAATATTACATTTCATTAGTGGATCAAATTCAACATCCCAATATTACATAAAAACATATGCACTCAAGAAAAAACGGGCGCAGCGACCAATATCGGAACGAACCAGTTCATCCTCAGTACAATTATAATTATCATAAATGTTATACTCTCTATTTTTAGTACATTTTAACAACCGTTTCGACAGGAACCCAACTATCACAATTCATACTGTCCAACCTTGGTTGTGGCTTAATCTTTTAACAATAATGGTTCTTACTCCTCGATGCAATATAATTTATAGTTCGCATGGTTCAGTACTTTTGTATTCCCAAACTTAAACATTTCTATATTTTTATATTTGTTCACTTTTACATTTTTACCTTTTTACTTTTGTAGGTACAAACGTGATTAACCTTCCTCTTCATATTAACAGGGACATACCCAGGGGGAGGGGGGTTGTGGACCCAAGAAAAAGATGAAGAAGATGGCAGCAAAGAGGGGAAGTATCACATGGATGTGCAGCTAGAGTACATATGAAAATTTAAAATTTAAACTTTAATAAGGTGGCAATTACAACAAATCTTACCGGATCTCCACACCTGTGGTATTCTTTATCTCACCCATTTGTGGGGGCATCCTCTGTGCTATCAGCACTTGTCATATTAAACCTAAAATTCCTCAACATGCCCTTAGTTATGAATTGTAAATAGAAACGCTCACCGAATTATTTAAACCGGTAATGCGTGCCCCGATCCCTTATGGCCACAAACAGTGTTTTTTCTCTCTCTCCCAAAAGGATGAATCTCTAAAAGTAAAGGAAACATTATCATAGTAAGTCTTCAACCTGACCATTTCTATACTGCTTCCCAAAAGCCCTCCATACTCGATACTATACATGCACCAACAGAGGGCCTATAACATTAACAAAGGGCTGGTATCCCCAACTTAGTTCAGAAACATGACCTTCCCAATTGTGTGACGACCATATCTTCTCCATTATACTGACCAGGTTGTCCTGTCGGTTCGGTGGTACTATGTGCATACGCCTCAAATCCACCTTAAATTAATCGTGAACCTCCATAGGACCTGCAATGTTAGAAGTAAGACATATTACTGTCTCCCTCTGAATCCACTACCTGTGAAACAGCATATATTGAGAACGTTTCGTGCAGTACTTACAGAAAAAATGGTATTATATTTATCTTATGGCGATCGGTCACGCTCCGTTGATTGCAGTCAAGATGTAGGAAACCGAATCAATTCCTACTCACACCTATGTAGGTTCAAAATGTGATGAACCTGCTGGGAAAAATCCCCAATTATGATACAGTTCTAAACTTAAATCTAATGACGGTACACAAGATAAGGGCAACTTTCTCTTACAAAGCTCGAGTGGCCAGCTCCTAGTTTGTTGATTCAAACAGTTCGCTGTATCCACGGACTGCAAGTCCCAACAATCCTATCCACAGTACACAGATTGATAAAAGTGATTCGCTGTAACCACGGACTGCAGGTCCCTAACATCATGTCTACGATACGCGGATCATATGACACCGAACGTATCTAAAATACATAATCAGAGTTCGTAGTTAATAGACCGAGGCATATATGTTGCTCCTCAGTTTCATAATTTCTTATATATATTCCTGTTATCGGTCAGTTAAAGATAGCACATTAGTTTTTATACGTAGCCCGGAATGACTCAGACAAATTTTGAACACGGAGGGACTTTACACTCCAAGACATTCTAATCACTAGTGAGTAATTTATCTAAAGTTCCCTAATACTATAGGCAGCGACTGCTCTGTGGAAGAGAAAGTGACCCACCGGCAAATCGTAAGCCATCTTTAAGTTCTTAAAGGGCCGTAGGATTCCAGAGTCATACATATCGCCAGCTGCCATCCGTCCCATAGCCGCCCACTCTCCCAGTTGGTGAGCCACTTACTCAGATATAAAGCGTGCTAGCCACCAGAGGGGCAACGCTGGGCATGGGGGTGGCCATACCCGCTTTCTGTAAGTACCAAACCCATCAGTGCTTGGCCATTGGCTGCAGCATACAGGACTCCACCCAGGCATTTTTAGGCTCTACCAGGAGCTGTGTTATCCAGGGCAGTGTTGGCACACCCCCTCCACAAATGGGTTGCCCTGAAGCTCAGCATCCACCCACATGGTCTCCCACTGTAGTTGGACTGCCAGATGGCATGCCTCAAAGTCAAGCGCAGCCAGAACTCCATGCTGAACTGGGCACTAAAACCTTCATTCGGTGATCCAGCGGTGGCTTGTCCCCGAGATGAGATCCACAAGCATGGAGTGCATCTCCTGGAATTTGATACGGGGAATTATGACAGGAAGTGTCCAAAATAGTATAAGAGCCTGGACAACGCAACCATCTTGGTAATTGCTACTCACCCTGCCACAGTGATAGGGACAGTTTTCCAGAAGCTCATCGACCCGCGGAGCACGGACAGCACGCTGCCAAGGTTACCGTCCAATAAGGTGGTTTTCGATTGTTGCAACTGCACACCTAGATATCGAAAGGTGACAGTCTCCCATTGTAGCTCCCCAAGCAGGGGCGGGACTACTGGGGCCTCTTGCAGGGGGTACAGACTGGTATTCTGCCAATGTATGTGTAGGCCCAACAGAGTACTAAACTTCTCCAGCAGTCTAGTCACTCCGGTTGCGTCCGTCCCATAGTCTCGAAGGAAAAACGTGTCACGGGCATATTATGCAATATGGTGCAGAACACCCTGGTGCATAATACCATTATAATAGACACCATTTCAAGCCCGACTCGCCAATGGCTCCACCTCTAGGGCAAATAACAACAGGGGGTTAAAAGCCTTGACCCATACCCCGTTTCACTGCATACGAGTCCAAAAGCACTCCTCCCCTTCGAACGCTCGCAGTTGGTACCACATACAACAGCTGCAACCATGTTAGGAACCCAAGCCCATGCAGTACATCACAGCATATAGGTAGTCCCAACCCAGGCTATCAAACGCCTTCTCGATATCAACTGTCATGACCGCTGATCTCAAGAGCGGCAGCAACATGGAACAATGCCGTCACCCATCTGACATTGAACACTGTGCTCTGCCCAGGCAGGGATGAACCCCTTCTGGTCACAGCATGGATGAGTTGCCGCATATTGGGTAGGAGTGGGTGGTGAACTCTGCTATGCCAGCGGAGTTTGCAGAGTTTTGCCAACAAAACTCTGATTCTGCCTCGTAGCGGAGCTTGCCCTGCCGGCCACCCCTAGAAGCTGTCACTACTGGTGCGGCAGAGATCGACTTCTGCAAAAACTGCACGTTGCCTGGTGTGACAGTACAGTCTCCCAGGAGCTGAACATTTAGTTCCGGGTCTGAAGCGGAGGTGATCTCCTCTGGTAAGTCACGTTGTCTTTTTGGCGGCGGGTCGTCAAATGTGTAGAGCTGCTTTGACCATTTGCAAACTAATAATGTAAGTTTCCCCTGAGTCTGGATCCACTTAAACTGATTCCCTGAGTGGAGTACGTCAATGCTGACGCTGTCCACTGTTGTGGCCCACCCTACCTGGTGGGGAAGGAATGTGGCGTCCATCATGGCAGAGCCGCACTGCGTTGGCGCCTTCAAGGAACACAACCAGCAGACAGGAAACATATGGGCCATTGTCTTCTGTATTCACCTCCAGGTTCATTCACCTCGCTGCTGATCTAGTGTCTGAACCCATGGCCCCACATACCCCGCTGTCTCAGGGGGACTTGACACATCGCAGGGTCACTCTCAAGCCTGAAAAAAAGACAAAATAGGGCAGAGCACAACTCCATGGAATTCCACAGAGTTTTTGTGCAACTCCGCGACATTCCACATAGTGCAACTCCTTGAACGCTGCTCCCTCCTAATAATTGGGAAGTGTCGCTTTGTGAGCACCCAGCTCAGTACTTCATTGTCAACATTGACCAATGAGAGGGGCCGTTATGATAACATCTCCTGCAAAGGGCAGCCTGTTTTAAGCAGGGGAACACTTAAGGCCTCCCCTGTGGTGAGGGACAGCACTCAGGTCGTCAAGCACTGATTTGTACATCTCAACCAGTTGAAAAGTTAGCTGAGTAATGTAAGCCTTTTATAACCGTTTTAAAAGGCACCCACTCAATTAAGAAGATTCCTCATTATCAGTGAAGTAGTTATGAATATCCTCTCCAAACTCTCACGGAACACCTGGTTCTCCAAGTTTTCGCAGCGAAGGCACCAGTTGGGTATACAAGTATGGATTGGTACCCAGGCCAGAATCACCATAAGTGGGTTATTATCGGACAGTGTCTGGGCCACGTATTCTGAATGCCGTAGCTGTGTATGAACACTGGAGAAGCAAAGAAACATATCCAAACACACATGGAGGTAGTGTAAGTGTTTAAAAATAAAAATAAACCCACTCAGTGGTGTGTCGCATTATGTGTGCAACAAGTGTCCACTAAGCCCCACCTCTGTGCCCATTCAACTACCTCCCTAGCAGTCCGTAGGATGGGGAAATCCTTCAGAGGTGGGAGATATCTGTCTAAAGAGGGGTCCACCACACAATTGGAATTCCCCATGAGAATGGAGTCAGTTAGGAAGGGGGCTAAATCCTTTGACAGCTCATCCCAGAATGTTGGCTGATCTGTGTTGGGGGTGTAAATATTAACTAACGTTAAGTGTTTCCCCCCTAAGCATCCACTCAGCACCACATAGTGCCCTTCTTTGTTCTTCTTCTTCTCCGGCACCTGGAAATGTTCCCCGGGGTATACCCATATAAGTAACCCCAGAGCAAAAGCTGAGTTTGTAGTGTATGTTAAGTGCCCCCACCAGCAATTCTCCAGAGCCTCACCCTCAATGGTAGTGAGGTTTGTCTCCTGCAGGCGAGCAATATGGGTTCCAAGTATCTTAAGATAGGCCTGGACTTTATGTCATTCGGTCCTGCTGCTAAGCCCCCGAACATTCCAGGAGATCACCTTACAGTCAGCCAATGTACAGGCCATTGCTAGCCCCAAGCCCAGGTGACACACCCCAAAATTGGGGCCTCCCATAGCCAACCCATTCCGAGTCTGAGGCACTAAATGTCAGGACGCATGATCCTGAGGAACGGCACAATGCTCAAAAGGTCTTCCTCTCGATAGCTCCAATTTTGATTGCCAGTACGGCACAGAAGAATTGGAGTGATCAAGAGAGGGAAAGGGTGTGGGATGGGAACAGTGGGGAAGGAGACCTAAAATAAAGAACAATAGTGCATGAAACATTGTTTGTGTTGGATTAAACTTCGTATGTATAGTTTGTCCTTGATTCCCTAGGTATAGGGGGTTACCTCTGAGGATGAACGGTGGAGGTTAAAGGAGAATCCCCTGCATCACATTCATTATAAGCAAGCTATTGTCACTGTGTAGAAAAGTGCATCTTTTTGCATGGCAAGCCGCCCCTTTTTGTTTGACGCCTGATGAGATTTCGAACTGTAAGTGCACTGGATCCCTGCTAACCAGTGCCAGATCTCTTTCCCAAAACTGTACTATGATTGGCACAACGTCAGTCACCCCTATAAGTCCCTATTAAATGGTACCCTTGGTACCTGGGTCGTGGGTACTGATGAGTGTTCTCTGGGGCTGCTTCATTCATTGGGAACCCCCAGGGCCCCCTTACCATGACTATGCAGTCTGCCACTGCTGGCTGTGTGTCTTGGTGCAGGAAAATCCAAAATGTTGGCATGGCACACAGCCCTGTGTGGCATGCCTCCGTTGCACTGCATAAGGTATAGATAAGCCACCCTTACTGCAGGCCTTCAGCCCTAAGGCAGGGTGCACTATATCCTTTGTGTAGGCCTATCGGCATGAGCAGATAGGCTGCTACAATGCCCAGCCTATTCGGTGATGGTGCAAGAGAACAGGGAAGCCATAAAGAGTACATTTATTTATTTTAAAGGTTTTATATTTTATATACATGGGCTGGATACTTGTCAACCCGAGTTTCCTAGCTCCATGTTGGCTTCACTGATTTCTAAGGGGTTTTGTACCAAACATATTTATATCCTTACTAATGCCAGTGTTAGATGTATTAATAATTTCACACAGGAAACCCTTTTAGAGGGTCCCCTGAGAACCTAACCAAACACTAGTTGGGTCTCTGGCCACTTTTCACCAGCTTGCCACCACCAGATATGTTTCTGACAACATGGAGTGAGAGCCAGCGCTCTGAGAGCACAGAAAGAATACCTGCTCTGGGTGAGGGTGTTTCACACTTCCTCCAGGACAGAACTGTCTTCCAGGGTGGGAAGCTTCAAAGGCAATGCTGCCTTTGAAATCCGACCCAGGAACCCCCAGATAGTGGGGGAGATCAATCACCCTTTCCTGCTCCACTTTTGGCAGGAGGAAAGGTGGAAACGTTAGTGAGATGAGGAAGAGGCCCCCCCAGCCAACACCACCCCTAGGGTGGAGCAGACAAGGTGAACCCCTCCCCTGAAATTCATCCATCTTGAGATGGTGAGAAAACCTCCAATCAGGGCTAGGGTAATGCCTCTTCCCACACGAAGTAGTCACTAGAGGGTGTAGACACCCTAAATTAAGTAGCCAACTGCATACTACCTGTCTCCCCTTGTAAAGCCCTGAATTCAGTATTTAGAGACCTTGACTTAAGATTCCACGGTCCTAAAGAAAGACCAAGGAAGAAGACGTTCTGCTGATCGAGGAACTGAGACCTGCTGCAGAAGAAACCGGTGACAAACCCTGCCAACTGCGAAAGGACTAAGCAACTGTGGCCTGCTGTCCCTATCTGAAACGTGTGCAGCCTCCAAGAAACCCGGAACCCTGCCAGCCTCTGCCATTTGCCTGAGACCTCCCTTTGGACTAGTGGTACTAGTCTCCAGCGTGGCCGCCGGTAATGACCGCAACGAGGTGAAGACCAGCACGGACTGTGTCCACGCGATTCACCTTGTCAACCAAAAGTTGCAGCAGCTAAGGTCTATTGGTCAGCAGTCCAGTAATCAACCCATTGAATGCATCCACCAGCCTGAGGAATCATCACAGTACATGTGACCGTTGCTGGAAACAGCCCTCTCATGTGAGCCTGTATCCGCTTCTTGGTGACTTCGACCGCATGAAAGCAGCAACTTGGGCACAACCGTCCCGACCGCGACTGGCTGCCCTCCCCGCACCTGTAGCTGAACGCTGACAGTGGCATACCAGTTCTGCATCCCATGAGCTCCAGCTCATTCGATCCAGGTAACCCAGAACTGCCTGCTGCGCCCAAACCTGGGATTTCCAAAAACTCTGACTCCCCTGGAGTAGAACTTCCCATGATCTCTGGGTGACCATTGTGCCCCAAAACTTGGTTGTGGAGTGCTGCTTCCATCGACCACAATGATAAATGTGTTAGTGCTACTCGCTACTTAACCCTTTGGTTTTCTTCCCCTCAACAACAACGGTCTCTGTCTGACGGTATTGACCACTGTTGCTTAAAAATCTGTAAGCATTTGTGGCTTGAACTGAATTTGGTTACAAATTGCCATACGAAGCATTTAATAACTGTTGAACAGAGTTCTTGGTTTCTAAAAATATATATAAAGATACAATTTTATTTTTCCTAATTGCTCTCAGATTTATTCTTGCGAGCGTGTCTCATTTATTGCCTCTGTGTGTGATTACAAATGCTGAGCACTGCCCTCTGATAAGCCTAACTGCTCACCCATACTTCCACAAAAAGAGCATTAGAAGTATCTGCTTTTATCCATGCACACCTATTGGGGATTCACTGGAATCTCTGCATAGTATACTTCATTTTAGTGCACTATATAGAGAACCAGCATTCTACACACTGTTACTTATAATGTCTCCTACTCCTGCCCTGTACTGCACCAGCTGAAAAAGGGAGTGGAATGCAAGCGTTTTATACTAGCCCACCCTTAGAGTTCAATCAAACACTCTCCGGTGCCTCACTCACACGTGGAAATACCACAAGTTCAGTTCCTCTCGATGACCAATTAGGTCTTCTTTATATTTCACGTCCCCTTGTGGATGTTCTCCAGAGCTGAACACTGCATGAACACAAAAACTTCACTGCAACTGCCAAAACAATGACCCCTTTAAACACTGTTGGGTGTGCAGAGTGTGCGTACAAGAGAATGCTACATGAGGCTCTATGAACAATGTTACTATTAGCTTAAGCCTTCCCTGTTCTTTTGGGCATTGTCACTCGAGGGTTAATGCCGGTATTTTCCTTGCTTGGCAATCTTTCATTGTAATGGCTTTCTGACTTGACAGGCTTTCTGACCCAAATGTACTCAGGGAGTGTGGGGCACTTCTTAGACCAGGTGGTTATCTTCAAGTGGAGCACTCTCATTTGCATGCCGCAGCTGGAGCAGGCTGCCATAACCAAACACTCAGGAGATCAGCTGCCTCCATCTTCATGAGCATAAACACTTCTATACTCACTATACAGGAATTGCTGAGCAAATAAATAAATAAAGGACAAGCTATAGGCTTAGTTCCTTCATGCTGTCTCATTTCTCTGTTTGGCACCACCGGCACTCATGGCGCACCCAGCAGATCTGCTGTGAAATTCGGAGGCAGCAAGAGCAGCAGGACCACTTCCTCTGGAATCCAGGATAATGTGCCACAACTAGACAGGCGGGCCCTTCTTATTATAGTGCCCAACCCAAGATGGCCACTAGCGATGGGTAGTGGGGTATGTAGTCCCTAATGCCCAAATCCAGCAACTAGAAAGAACAATGTTATATTTAGCAACCCCACATTGTGGTATCCCTGTCAGGGCTTACACTGATGACTGGTACTCATGGAAAGCCCTCTCTGAATACACTCTGTGCACTAAAGACCAAAGGGCCTTGATGTCTGTAGTTCAGCAAGTACTGCAATCGGAAAGCGCCTTTACATGCCGTTCAAGCACTGCACGTTAGTTGTCAAATAGCACAATGCTTTCTCAATAGGCTCACTGGGTACGCAGCCTGACACATGAACCGGCTCTGTCATCCACTGGATCTGAGTTGGTCCCCCCAAGGTTTGCGGCCACTGCATTTAGTCGACCCTCCATAACCTGTTCCTGGGAGGGGCAGTGGGGGATGCATAGTCAGGGTAAGTCCTCCTCTGCTGTTGTCTCGGGAATGTCCAATCACACCAGGCACTTCTGAGTTCTTCGGGTGAGCCTTGATCCATGTCCAAACATCTTTTGGATCTGTGAAAAACTGTGCTAATATCTTTAGGTTAGCCAGAAAAAGTATAGCATATTTCACTCCTAACTGTCAGAGCCTCGTCTTGGCAGCCAAGAATGAGGAGCTTTGTCGCTGGACCACCAGCGTGAAGTCTGGAAAAATCATTACTCTTTGATTGTCCACAAACATGTCTCCCTTGTCTCTGGCCATTTTGAGGATATGGTTCCTGTCTCTGTATTGTAACAGTTGGGCTACCACTGTTTACATTGGGGCACCTGGTGGTGGGGATTCCTTGAGCACCCTATGCACCCGTTCAAGTGTGAAGAAGGGGGAGAGGTCATCAGGCACCACTTATGAGTGGAACCAACCCTCCAGGAAGGAAACCTTGTCATGTCCCTTCATTCTTTCTGGGAGACCCATGAGATGGATATTGTTCCAGCATGTTCTACACTCTGCATTCTCCGCTCTGTGTTATAGGATTATCTGCTCCAACACCTCAATAATCTGTTGTGTGAGGCCCCCTACCGGGGGCTGTATGTCAGCAACAGTGCACTCTGTTGTTACCAAGCACTCAGACAGCTACAATGGTCATCTCTTAGAATGCCCAATTATATTATCACAATGGCCAATTTGTGTTCCAGTGCCTCCCTGGAGTCTTTTATGGCCGCCAAAATGTAGTCCAATATAGTCGAAGAGTGTTTGGTAGCACAGGCTGAGCTGTCATCTGTGTTGATAGTAGTAGATTGGCCTGTCACAGGCTGACCATCTCCCTCAGCACCTTGTATCTAGACGTGTAACCCATACTTCTGGTGCCAGAGGCTGGGAATGAACGAGTCTGGGCAATGCCCCCACCAGGCCAGTGACATCCAGGTGACCAATTTCCTACAAGTAGTCAACACCCTAGTTGTCTCTCAAGGGGCAGGCGTGAACAACTTCATAGCTCCTCATGGGAGGGCATGGAATATGTAGTAGGCAAGTACGTTTGAGAAGCTGCCACCTTCTCCAAAGGAGAAAGCACAAAAAACCTCCTTGCTAGACAAAGTCTTCAAAAGTTTGAAGAAACCCTGGAATCTGGAATCCGATAGTGGAATTCTTCAGGAGCAAGAAGTTGGGATCAGCAATTTGAGGCAACAAGGAAAAAAGAGAATGAACATTAGTTTGCTGCAACACAACCTCCATGCAAACAGAAGCATTTATTTAGTAAAAGAACAGAAAAATAAATTACATCAAAGCTCACACAGCAGGAAACAAAGAACTGGGGAAAACCAGAAAAGGAATCAAGGAAGAAACAGCCATGTTGGAAAAGGCAAAAAACAGGGGCACAAACATTTTTGACTAGCTGTGGAGCAGCTTTAAAAGGTAGCTGCAAACCATCAGCCTGGAATTACAATTTTGGAGCTTGAGAAGCAATTAGCAGCAGCTAGGAGCTAAAGAGCACGAGAAAAGCAGTCACAAATGAGTGAAACCCACAGCCCTTAGCTGCAAGATCTATGAGGTGTTTCCTGAGAGCCCAGAATTGCAGGGCTAAGCAAGGTACCAAGGCGTTCTGGTACTAAGGAGGCTGAGATGCTGTGATTGCAACAGTCATACAAAATCTTTCATTTACAGTTGTGAATATTGAAACTATGTGTTCTCTTAGTCATCTTGTTTTGTTTTTGACAGTCCTAATTAAGAAAAATTAAATCATCTCTTATTTTCTATAGATCCCCAAACTGGGGCATTGCCTATGTGTAATACATATATGCCCCTATTTGGGTGACTTTCCTCTCTCGTTAAGCTTATGCTTGACTTTTCCGTTTCATAAAAACATTTCAGAAATACTGTTATGGTATAATTTAACCATCTGGCACTTCTTTTTCTACCTCATTCTATTATCAACTACACATGCTTTCCTCATTTCCGAGTTACTATACTGACCGTTCTTACTCCTCACAACTTCATCTCTATATCGACCAATGTTGATTCCCAATATATCAGTTTCAAATACTGGTTGTTGTGGAGGAGACAGGTAGGGGACATGTCTGTAGCTTGTTGTGGTAATTACAGGGACTCAACGGGCGTGAAACACGATTGCTACTTAGCTGATTGACATCAACATGGTGCCAATGTTCTAATTGACTTGTGTCTTTTCCCTGCTTTCACCAAAATAAATGTAAGAGAGGGTGAAAAAGAACAAAGGAAAGCTCACTTTACACTGCCTGGTAACATTGTGTTTGTTGCAAAAGCTTCTCTGTCCTCGCTACAGTTTGCTCCTGGATCCCTAGTCTTCACTTATTTTGTGTTTCTCCTTCCTTCTATATTTTTAAAACTGCTCTTGTCTCTTTGTCCCTAAAGGCAGCTAAATCTAAAGCACCTTTTCTCTAATCACCAGCACAGCAGCAGCTGTCCAGTCTGTGATCATGGCCTCTGCTACTGAATTGCCACCTGGCAGTCTGGTGAGCCCCTTATTGTGGAGAGGGTTTATTTGAAGTTTTAATAGAACCGTATTATTGTGCACCCATTCTTGGATTTAAAGTATTTGTTGCACTTTATTTCACTTATTTCAGCAGGTAAAGCTAAATCTTGATCAATGTGAAAATAATTGGATCAAGTACAAAGCAACATGCTGCTGGATATCGACAAAGCGATAACTGTGATACTGTGTGCTGGACTTCCTAAACCCCGAGCATGGAACATCTGCTATTCTAAACTAAGTGTATAATCATATATGGGTTGTATGTGCCTATGCCTGCAGACCCTGCTCACATAGATTCCATTGGGCAGATTTACAAAGTTGAGATGCAAGTCAGCGCAGCAGTTAGTTGCTGCATTGTAAAAGGGTACCTTTCCAGTTCAAAATACCATGTTTAGATACATTTTAAAACTTTTTTCACTTCAGATGTGTCCTGTAGAGTGCAAAACTCATTCAAAGTCGGAAACGTTTTGAGCAGTGAAAATATTTCTCCTGTTTAATGCCTGCCTAAAAGAAGTGTTTTTTTGTGCAAAGTCCCCACTACCCTTGTTAGTAGATAGGGCTGTATGTCATACACACATTGGTGGTTGCATGGGAATGCCCATGTGCCACCCAAGGAACACCCCTTTGATGCAAAGCAGTGCAAATCGCCGCTTTGCATTACTTTCATGAAACTTTTCAGTACAAAACTCTTGGAAGAACTGGAGCCTTAATACTAGCCTCCCAGGACCTTCCCATCGGTACCTAGAGGAATTTAATAGGTCTGGGCCACTTAGTGACGTAGAATAGGTAAAGGGACAGCCACATGGCTTAAAAATGGTCTCCTGGAATATAAACGGACTAGGAAATCAAATAAAATTTGAACGGCTAAATGATCTGGCAGAAAATAATGCGATTATCTGTATCCAGGAGACCTGGCTATGTGGCGAGCCCCCTGTAGTGGAGGGGTTCTGTCAAGTCTATCGACCGGCAGTAAAATCTAGTTCAGGACGCCCGGCAGGGGGTTTATTGACTTTACTATCTACAAATTTGGTGAAAAATTTCTCCCGGCACACTGTAACTTGTAAATCGCTTCTCTGCTGTAGATTAACTTTAATTGCAGTTGGTAATAAGAAAGAAAACATGCTGATTCTAAATGTATATATGCAATGGGGGGCCAAGGAGGAATATGGAGTTGAAATGAGTCTTTTTAAAAATTATTTAGATTTACTGTGTAAAAAGTATGATTCAGATTTGATTTTGTTGGTAGGAGATTTTAATCATAAACTTAACCCTAAGGGGCAGGATCTCATGTATCAGGATATTTTAGAATCTTATGACATAATACAAGCAAAGTTTCCTGAATGTCTGTGTTCGACGAATGATGTAAGCTTGGGGAACTACTTAGCGAATAAAGGTTTTTTTTGTCTGAACGGTAGGTTTCCACAAGACGCCCGGCAAAGAAAACTTTTAAACAAGGTACACAAAATTGTCCCATAGATTATGTTTTTATTCCAGCATGGAACTTTAACATAATAATGGGCTTTACGGTTAACCACATAGAAAATAGTGACCATAATATCCTAGAATTGGAATGGTACATTCCCATCAGATAGTTGCTGAAAAAGTAATTATTCCACAGATGGACTATCCCAGGCGCATCACAACACGGATAACCGAAGAATATATAGAGAAACTAACCAGGCTCCAACATAATATCATCTTAGGATGTGCAGCTGGTCTGGATCTGGCCTGGTACATTGAAAAGATAAACCAAGTGGTACAAAGTATCAAGGTCGAATTTAGAACAGACGTAAAGATTACCAAGAGTATACAAACCACACAGGTTAGGAAGGGAAGTTGGTACAATGTAGCCTGTTTAAATAAGAAAAGAGAATTAAGGCGAGAACAGCGCAGGTTGCGTAAAAAATTTGATAAATCTAGAGCTGAATATCTTGTAAAATTAAAGAAAGAATATACTATGCTCCTTGATAGTACAAGAAGAGCCCATAGGAACAACTGCTGGGGGAAACTGCTGGAGGCAATAGAATCCAAGAATATACGATTATTCTGGAACCTCGTCCGTTCAGTACTTGAAGCCTCAGCTGCTTCAATGATTTGCGTGGTAGCTGAGGGTGCATGGGAGGATTATTTGAAAGAACTATACCCTCCGGGGAGAGAAACCGAAGAGGAAGTACAAGGGGACTGGAGAGGTCTAGTAGATGACCTAAAACCAGACTTCTCAGAAGAAAATGTACTTAACACGATAAAAACCTTAAATTTAACAAGAGCCTCAGGCCCAGATAACCTACCTGCCCTGATAATTAAGTCACGGACATCTTGGTGGGCTAAATTCTTCTCTCAAATGTTCTTAGTAATCCTAGAATCAGGGATAGTTCCAAGCAATTGGAAGGGTGCGATAATTCGACCAATCCACAAAAAAGGGGACATCAATGCACCAAGGAACTATAGACTTATCAACCTACTTGATATTGGAGAAAAAATATTTGCTAAAATCATATTAGGTAGGTTAAAGACTTGGGCAGAAGAGAGAGCAATTATTCAAGTGGGACAAGGCGGGTTCAAAGAAGGCCATTCTACAATAGACCACTGCTTTGCCCTATGGGCTTTGGCCCGGAAATCAATAGAACAAAATTGGAAGTTGCACTGCTGCTTCGTTGATTTTCGGGCCGCGTTTGACTCTGTGGACCGTAATAAACTCTGGGAGGATCTGTCAGGATATGGAATTCTGGATGGCTTATTGATGATCTTGAGAGATCTTCACAGAGGGAATTGGGGCCAGCTTATTAGAGATTCGCATGGGTCACTAACTCACAAGATATTGGTAGGGAATGGCTTTAGACAGGGGTGCGTTTTGGCACCCCTGTTATTTTCAATCTTTCTGGCAGATCTCCCTGCGACACTTGAAGTAGAAAGAAGCACAAGCCCTAGAATGAGCGGGCATAAAGTGCCTTGTCTTCTATATGCTGATGACCTAGTCATCCTGGACCAAACAGAAATAGGACTTCAGAGGAAACTAAATGTTTTTAAAAGCTATTGTGATAGGAAAATTCTGACTGTAAATATGGAAAAAACAAAGGTTTTATGTTTTGGAAAGAGTAAGAAGAACTTTAACTGGTTTCTGGGTAATGACAAACTAGAGGCAGTCAAGGAATATAGATATCTAGGCCTCTGGTTTGATAGTGCGCTAAAATGGCGCACTCATTTGGAGGCTCAAAGAGCCAAAGCTTTTTCATCCACATGTGGGTTGAAAAGGTTTAACCAAGAAAATGGTGACATGACTCATAAACCAATGTTAAAGGCATTTGGAGCAATGATCCCCCCCCAAGTATTGTATGGGGCTGAGGTGTTATACTTGAGCGGTAAACATGAGTGGGACCAGGAAGAGGGAAAAATCTTAAAAATGCTATTGTCCTTACCGAACTGTACTATGGTTCAAGCAATAAGAATGGAGCTAGGGCTAACCTCATGGACTGTACAATCCCAAATGGCCCTGGTAAGATTCTGGAAGCGCCAAAAGACCCAGGAGTGACACTAAAGGTCTCACAATGGTGTAGAGATGAGATCCAAATAAGTAATCTTATCTGGGCAAAGGATGTGAGTAAAACTCTCGAGAAAGTAACAGGGCGTCTTAATGTGAAATTCTCCCAGGACGCCTTGATAGCCGATTTTACTAAGAAAACTCTTAGGGAACAAGGCCAGTCACTCTCCAAGGTGCAGGACCTAGTTTATATGTCAGAGAAAAAATCAGTCCAGTGGTTAAAAAAAGCAATGGGTTAACGATGGCTGGTTCCCGTATTTGGACATACTGCCCAACCAAGTTCTGAGACATGAAATTCTTAGAACCCGGGTTGGAGTTAACCCTTGGAAGATAGATGGAAAATTAAAGTCTGCTCTGATTGGCCCAGAATGTAACTGTAATTGTGGGCGTGGCCTAAGACATGATATGCTGCATATTTTACTTGATTGCTTATTTGTACACGATATGAGGAAATTGTTTTTACATCCTATATTCCTATCACATAAGATAACCTCATGTGCCCAGGCGATCTGCCTACTTACCGATATGCCCATGTTAGAAATTACAATTGGATTGGGTACATTTTTGAAGGGTTTAAAAGAATTTGGAAGGGAGATTTTGAAGGAGGGGCACTGATTTTTTAAGTCATTTTAAAGTTTTATAAAATGCAAAGTTTCAATTTTATTCTTTTAGCGAATATGAGATTTCTGTAAAAATAGGGTGCATTGTATGTTGCATTTCTGAGGGCACCACCCTCTTTTAACTTTCCAATAACAAGCATTGAATTTTATCTATTTAAGATGTTGTAGAATTTTGTCTGTTCGTACTCTTTTTGATCTTGATTGTGTATGTTCTGTACTGTTTAAAAGACCATGGTCTACATAAACAAGTTTTTCTCTCTCTCTCTCTCAGTACAAAACTCTTTTGCACTGGAAAATAAATCCCAAATAAACATTTTGTGCCAGTTTGCATCACCCAGTGCAATATGTTAGATTTCTGCCCAATGCATTTGTTTCATGCTTTGCAATTTAGTCACAAAATGCATGTCTGTATGTTATCAGTTTTTGTAAGTCTGACGAAGGTGTACGTTGAACGTTTTGTGAACCAAGGCCTCCTCCCTGCGTATCTCTGTTCACTTGTCATCATTCTTGTCTGCCTCCTTAGCCACCACTTTACTCAAGATTATCTTTTATCCGTTTCCAGGATACTCTTTCTGTGCCACCTGCCCCTCTTCTTCCTCAACCCCACACATATAACCAGCTAATTTGGGACGCTCACAATGATTTTCTCAAATCTTTCATTTTCAATTAAATGTATTTGTACCTTTTGTGCCACAGATAAATGGGTAAACTAAATGTTACTACACTAAAATAATACAATAGTTTTCCATGGAGAAGATTTAGCACATTGATGCTATCCTCCAAGATGTAGTTGCACAAAACGCTCGGGCAAATTTCAATATTGACACCAAGGAAAGATGAATAATGTGCAAAAGTGCACATGCAAATGTGTTCATTACTGTGTTCCATCCATTGCTCTTTTTTGCGCTCTCAGTTTCCTCGCGGTTTCACCTAAAGGATTTTGCGATTAAACTCAATTTACGTGAAACACTTGATAGCAAAACAAGAGAGAAACGCCGTGTCTGATGTTATGTTACCATGGGACTCAGAAACAGGCCTTTGTATATATTTGTTTTTTTCCGTGGCTCAAGACGACCACAAATCTCTTCTTCAAACTCATTGAGAGGAAAGGGATAGGTAAATTAAATCAAATAACCCAAAATGGATGCCAAAAATGCATCACTGTCTTCGGTTAAGGCTATGCACAGTTTTGAACTTTCAAATAGATAAAGAGATACGTTTTTCCCTGCTGTGGCCAGCCCCATTTCACCAAGGCGGCTTCTTTCCATGGGATTGCTCATATTGTGCTCACGAAAAGTCATTAGGTCGTGTGTCAGAGGACTGCAGACTTAAGCGTGCCTTCTGGAACGGGGGAAATATTTGACTTTAAACCTGATGCTCACAATTACCATAAGAGGGGTAGAGCCAGGCCTGACCTCGGCATTCCTTTCCATTGTCGAGCGTTTAGCGAGAAGCAAAGAGAGGGACCTAATGTCCACAGAAGAAAGTGGCAACTTAAAATTCTTGTTAATGGAGTGTAAAAGACATGCGAGAAAAATGCACTGGGAATGCAGCCCTTGACTGGCATGAATACGTTCAAAGAGGGGCCGAGGAAGGCAAGCAGTGACAGGAAAATCTGTATAAGAATTGTTGTCATAGTGGATTTCCCAAAGGGATTATTTTAATCTCAGAAAGCCATTAAAAACACGGGTTCCACTGCAGGATCCCAACTTTGTTTTGCCAGACACATAGATCAAACTCTATTGGGCTGTCACGGTATCTAAAGCACTTGCTAAGAGGTTGCTGCAGCTTTGAAAGCAGAGCATTTGATACCAGCAGTAGGAGCGTTCAAAGCTATCGGTAGCCGGGCATTAATAGTGCTCAGTTCTACACACAGAGCTTGTGCGATAATTGACACTGAATAAAGTGCTCAGCCGCACAAAGTGCTTTCGAAAATCTAGAAATGTGGCCTGGACAACATCCTTCTCTACTCTGACAGAAAAGGTGTGCTGTGTTAGTACTTCTGTTCTTAGCAAAAAGTATTTTTCCCGCACAATTCTCTACGAACAGGCATACGGTTAATAATGTTGTAATGCTAATATGATACGTACTTATTAATTTCAAACAAAGTATAGTTAAACTGTAGATCCAAACGCATCTAATAACCATTTTAATTGAGCGAACACATTCTGTGCACCATTGGAGATCAATTAATAATTTATTTCGACAACTCTTGTGATAAACTACAAAAAGTAAAATAAAACGACCCAGCACTAAAGTATGTCAACGTTGTATACACACACGTTGTATGATTACACACACGTGTGTGTGCGTGCGTGTGTGTGTGAGTGTGTGTGAGATCATACAGCCTGTCTAAAATGTTTACAAACTAGTTTGGCATGTTAGAATACCACTATTACAGTGAAAGATTTCTGAGATTGACTTTTTGTACAATGTTACCCACACACACACATATATAACTGTCTGCATCCAACATTGAGGACTTTTATTGTGTGCAAGATATTTCTCACATCTTATTTCTCTCATCACTGCACTGGTTGGTGCCTGCACTTTAATTTTTGGATTTGGGATTTTTGGATGGGACCTTCGGAAAAAAACGGTGGAGGTATTATCGAAAATTAATGTGTGTGTTATCTACCGATTTGATTATATTCTATACAACCACATAGGACTGCCATGCTGAACTTTCACTAAATTTGATGGAAGAGTCCTCTTTTTATATCCGTTATTGAGATACATTTGGATTAAATAAATCGTAACAAATATGTGAACCATACAATTATGTATGTATTATATGTGGTGATTAAATGAATATGTTAATTTAACTATTGAAACATTTTGATCATAGAACGACTATATCTTTGTTCTAAGCAAGCAAGTCTATCACTGATTTATTATGGGTGGTCTGTCATTTATACTGCCAGCCTTCACAGCAGGATTTGTTTGGAGAAGGCATTGTCGCCATAACATGTTCGGCCACATAACATTTTCACCAGCAACTATCAAAAAATAAAATAAATATCCTCATTAAATTTTAAGCAACAACTATCTCGTGAAGTGCAGGCTCTTTTTGTAATGATAGTTATGTAAGAGCTTTCATAAGAAACAACACTTTTTGTGTGTAAATACCTTTGGCACTGTTTAATGAATCCCCACAAAAACTTTAAAAAAAATGTTCAGCCACATCAGCTCCTTCCTAGAAAGATTTGGGGTGATAAGTCAAGCAGGTCCCACAGTTTCGAGTTCCCATGTTAGTGCCCAATGGAAATTTCTGTTGCATGTACAGAAAAAGTTTGACAGGAATAACACAAAGGATGACAGAAAAAAATGAACTCAAAAACCATGCCTTTCATTATTTGATGTGAATCCGTTTTCAAGAAATGTTAGTTTGAAAGGTTGCTTGGGGTGGTCATGAAGGGGTTTAGAAAATAGGTATATCTGGATGGTTGATCCAAGGCAGCTCCAAGGTGCTGAAAATTTTAAAAAATCAGGCATTCTGATTGGTCGAGGGATAGATAGCAGGGTAGGCACACCCTGTACCCCCTGGCACTTGGTGGGGAAGACCCAGAGGGACTTCCTACGGGCCACAAACCACAAAACTAATGGCCCAATTTACAAAAGTAATCTGAGACAAAATCTTAACTTTACTACTCCTAAATGCCCTTTGTGAATACCGAAAGTCATAAAGTTAGGATTTTCTCTCAGATTACTTTTGTGAATCGGGCCCTAAATCTTATTTGTGCCTCGTGTACCGCAGGACCCAGTACTCCAGCATGTTCGGGCATGGCCTTCCCATGAGGTACTCAAGCTTCTCCCCATGGTACCGGGTGAAGCTTGAACAGTACTGCGGTACCATCGAGGTGAAGATTGAGTGTTGGTACCACAAGACAACCATAGTGATGGTGAATTCTTTAAAAAAAACTCAGATATGGAATGTGTTTGGAGATCAACGGGTGTAGGGGATTGTCTGTCCACTGGGGTTGGGTGCTCGGCCTGGCCAGAGGCAAACTCTCCATTACGTAATCAGATATTATCATACACTAAATAAAAGCTCAGAATTTAACGGAATAAAATAAAGGTGAAAGTGACGTGATAGTTAGGTATGGTAATAAGATCTTAGCTTATGTTAAATAAAACCTAGAAATTCACTGAAAACAACAATGGTTAACGTAACATTAAATTTAGTGTTCAAATAACAAAAACGTTAAAGTCTAGAAATAATTCCCTTTGGGATTTTCTTGTAGCATGCCAGTTTATCAAACAACATCCAAACTCCACTCATACATCACTTGCACTCAATGCACAGAGGGTCAGTCTATTAAGTTGCCAGAAAAATAGTTCTCAGAATACTGTTATTAAAAAAATATTTCTTTCCTAATGGAATTTATTAGATTGGTTTGCATCGTAATTATATCAAAAAATATATCACAAAAATATTCACATTAAAAACAATCAGCATAAAAATACAATATATAAAAACAATTGATGTAGCTAAACAACAGTACATAAGTCCATCATCAATGAAAAAAGTGATATAGTGCACAATCAATTTCATAGGAACATATTATACGTAGGCCAAAGAGCGACGCGTTTCGGAGGGTTAACACGGGTCCAACCTCCTTCTTCAGGCTTGTTATAGAGGTGTTCCAACAATCTATATTAAAAAGGTACATAAATATATAAACTTTTTTATACAATTCATATTAACAACAATAAAAACCAATCTACTTTACAAATTGTAAAATGTCTTCATAGAAATGTATACGTTGCGGCTTATACTATAGCTCAACATATTTAGTAACTTTATTCTAACAAATACTGGCACTTAAAATCTAATGACCCAACACGCTACCTTGTTCTCCTTTAGGATAAAAAGAACAGACTCCTTCACAGCTTTCAACCCCATTTACATTAACCAACCCTCACAAAAAAATGTTTTCTTTATGAGAGTAGGAAAAATCAATCTCTCATTCCTTCTTAAAATAATTAAATATGACCCTGCCTATAACTAGGCTATGGGGGAGGTCTCCTATCTCTTAGACTAAATTCCTCTCATATATCATATAATAAAAATGATCTAGTACCCACCATGATTGATACAGGTCAATAGCCTTGTATGTGGGTATACATGAAATCTTCTCACTGCTAAATCACATCGATCACTGCTATTGCAGAGTTTAGGATGGTGACACAGTTTGAATTGCTGCAAGACCTAAAAAAGATTCTCAGGTCATTACAACCACATGGGCTATTAAACTATTCTTATTGGATAAATATATAATAAGGCTATGTAACATACCAGGGCTATTATATAACTCCAGTGGTGACTCTATGGGTTTTCCAATCTTTCTCGATAAAAATAAATTGAGTCCTAGAAAAAGGGAACACGCGCCACTGTTAGTAAGGACCGCACCCATTTAGCCAAAGTCTATAGTCCTAGTTAGTTTAGAATAAATAATTACCTTTTTTGTTATTAATGTACGTCTCAGCTTTATGTTTCTTTATTATTTACAATGATATTATGTGCAGCATAGGATAGCATAACATACAAAACAAAATTCATAAGCAAATTAGTGTTTTAAATTTATACTTGAATAATTTCCAGACAATATTCCTCAATTTATTTAAAAAGACATATATCTAATACGGAGAAGGTCTAACATTATGCATCCCTGCCAATCTTACTGCAGAATAAAATAGATCAATTGTGTCTCCTTTATCTAAGGCCCAATATATCCATTACAACGCATGTCATTACAACGCATTGCGCTGGAGGGCACTCTAGGATAGGGAATGAATTTAATTTACTATCCAACACCTTCCCTACTATCCACGGGGACTGGAGTTGGAATAGTAAATAAAACTATTCACTATCCAGCACCCCTTAACGCTATGCGTTGTAACAGCATGCGCTGTAAAAACTACGATGTAAAGGCATGCGTGGTAAAAGCATGCGTTGTAATGTCATACATCCGTCATTTTACTGTGGCCGTGAGGCTGCAAATCTAAAAGCTGCCCAACAGTCTGTCTCGAGGTGTCGGATCTTAAGTAAATAGCTACATACTTTATAAACAGATTTTGAACTACCCAGTCATTTAGTAAGGATATTATGAATTTTGGTAACAGGCTTTTAATAAAAATATAAATATGACATGTATTAATTATTTTGGTCATTAAGGTATATGGTACGTCATCTATCTATGTGGCTATTATGAATAACTGATGTCTGAAGGGACAAAGATAAATAGGGTAATTGGGAGCATTTACTGGCCGAGATGTTGAAGACATCTTCCCCTCCTCAAGAAAACACCTCCACTGCCATTGCAGGTGTAACTATGTTTTATTTGGTTTCTGCCACTGTTTCTTGGATTCTCCTGAGTCGTCCATGATTGCATTCACTGAAGCACTGATGGATGATAATGGTTGACTGGTTGCAGCACTTTCTATTTGGACACTGTTTCTGAGTGTACCAGAAATGCCATGCTGTGTACCTCTCCTAAAAACATCAAGGGTATGATGCCTACCATTCTCTGTTATTTTTTGGAGGTGATGGTCGCTCTGGCTAATTTCCTGACAGCGCTAGATTAAGTAGAGCAACCTACTGGTCAGGCGTAGGAAAGGCATTCCATGTGTACTGTCTGTAGGCTAGAAGAAATTGAAAGAAAGCAGTTCATTTAACTTTGGCATTGCTAGAGCAATACATCATACAATATAGACATATTAGAGAAGTATTCATAAATGTAGTTCCAGCGTGAAAGCACTGCCATTCCTGACTTGTGATGTAATCGTCATACATCTGACACCATGTGAAGAATGCCTATTTATACATCCCCTCATAAAGACCTATAGTAACAAGATTCCTATGAGAAGGTATAAGAAAAGTTCCAACCCCCGAATTCGGAGCTACTCCAGCACTTCAGCCCCACAGTCTCATAGAACAGGCACATGAATAATGTCTGAACAAGTGCCACTTTATCTGGCAACATTCTCCACAAACTCGGGGGCCTATTACGACCAACACCGTGGCAATAATGGGACAGACCGACCTGCGGTCGGCGGGCCAGACCACCTAATTATGATGCGACTGCACATGGTGCGGTCACAGTCTCCCATTTCTCTACGGGAGCTTGTGTTACAGCTATAAACTCGCCGTAACACAAGCTCCCATGGAGAAATGGGAGATTGTGTTAATCCCTGCAACCTGTGCCAGGCACCTCAAGGTGCCTGAGTTGCCTGCCATGAGGTGCAGGGATTAACAGGTGGGCACCATAGGTGCCGACTCGGCCACCAACCAGAGGTCACAAGGGAAAGGGGGCCCTGCTGGGGGCCCCTAAACACGCTTTCCACACAGGGTTTCCATGTCGAAAAAGCCGTCATGGAACCCCTGCTGGAAACCATGCACTGTAATCCAGATGGCATAAACTGCCGTCAATGTGGATTATGGGCCGGCTCCTTGAGCTCATCGGAAGCCAGCCGGAATGACCGGCTGGTTTAAATTCCGATCGGCTGTATTGTAATCAGCCGGATGGAATTGAAACCGACGATGTCCATCATAAAGCCTCCGGCCTAGGAAAAGAGGCTTTACGACCCACATCATAATCCGCACCTTAGTATGCAGTGTAAAAAATACTTAATAAACTGTGAAAATACCTGTGGCTGTCCAATGCCTACGCCACCCAATTACTACTAAGAAATGCACAAGACTCGAGGGAATATACAGGGGTACAGGACGTCCTCTTCCACCCAGGACTCCTAGCATACAGTAGAACAATGCCTAAAAACCTGAGAAAAAAATTATTGGGACAATCCCAAGGCCTCTAACCATCTCCAGGCTCCTAGAAAAGACAGTGTGTGTTTAAAACTCAAAGAAAATCTGAAGCCATATCAAGTGTGCCAACACAATTAAGAAAGGAAAGCCTCAAGTCAAAGAAAACTTTGAGGGCTGCCAAATCATCAACACTACTAGCATACACATTAGGATAGTGCCTAAAATCGTGCACAATCTGTAGCTGTCATTAATCCTACACCACCCACGGACTCTTAAGTTTACACATTACAAAAATACCTAACAAATCAGGGAAAAAGCGGGAACTAATCACTGAAATATAGGAACTAAGGTTAAAGTTTCTGCAATTTGAGCCATTCAAGATATAGCAATCAAAGATGAAGTGTTGATTTTTTTCCTAGAACCCTAAGTGTGTATGTGGTGTTTATATACTGTGAACCTAGTAAAACCGCAATGTATATTTTACAATCCCTTCCACTCAATTGCCAGATGGAAATTGTTTTACCCAGTGTTTGTTGCCTGGCTAGAAATAACATACAGGTTCTTTTTGTCAGAAGACAGGCATTCGGGGCAACTGGATTGTACCAAAAATAAGCAAAGAGTCACATAAATATATTTCTTCTCATAAAATTCGATATATACTGGTACTCACAGTCTGGCAAAAAACACGAGGGTTTGACATTGCAAGAATATTTGAATATCATTGACACCTTATTGCCACGTTTTGGTCAGGCTCTAACTCATCAATTTCTGAATTTTCAGAAACTTCTCAGGAATACAACGGAGCATTTGAATGGTAATACATGGTTTCCTTTCAAGTGATTCAGTTTTAGGGACCATTATATAAAATATTAGTTGATACTTGTCTCTTATCCTGGGCCTCAGGTGTTGGCAGGTTCCTTCTTTGATAGTCGCAGGCCTCAGGTAGTGCTTCGTGACGTCCCGCAACAAGTTGTCACATATGGCCACCTCTGTAGCTGAATGACTTGATGAGCAGACTGCCTTTTATTAGAGATTGGTTTATCTCCTTTTAAGTTTTAATGTGGCAGTCCAAGCTAAAAGCAGAACATCTTGAGAAGATTCCTCTTACATCAGAATACCATGTGTAGCAGGAATATATGTCTCCACCCTCAGGAAAGTCACCAGAATCCATATAAAGTGTGGTACACAGACAGCATTCTACGGACATATAAAGTACCAGGAGAGCCTCAAAGCGAATGATAAACTCCATAATATGTTATATCAGTCATCTCTTTAAATCATGCAAGTTGGTTCCGCAGCAGAGATTTTTCGTTCTTACATATAATTTTTTTGGGCTTTAAATATTTGGACAGTATAGAGGTCTACGGGCCATATTATCAAGAAAGGGCGATACAATATTGCCGCTTTTATCGGCAGGAAACTGATGCTAAAGTAGCGATAATGGGCTTGATAATATGTCCTTGTGAATTCCCATAGAAGCCCAGGTTCTGTTGTTAACCTGGGCTTCTATGGGAATTCACAAGGGCATATTATCAAGGCCATTATCGCTGCTTTAGCGGCAGTTTCCTGCCAATAAAAGCGGCGATAATGTATCGCCCTTTCTTGATAATATGGCCCTCGGTTTTCTATTCAAGCTCCAACTATTATCCTAAAAAAACAGTACTACTTATCCCAGCAATACATTTGTAAATAAAGTAATGCATACACAAACTTGAGTGTTCAGATTGTTCCTTACCTGGATCATTGATACCTAATTTCCTCCACAATTTGCATTTATAGAATGATCCAATACTTCATTCATAATCATATTAAAATCCCCTGAAATGACATAAAGAGTAGGAAACTCAATTTATTGCAAAGCCTCAATAAAGATGGCAGTCATTGACACTGGGGATGTAAACCAAAGCTATAGTGTAATTTGCCCATGGCACTTTAATAGGTTCAGTAGCCCATCTCCATACATGGTCAATTGCTCCCTAAACCAACTCTCTTTCAGATGATGCAGGGATCAAAACTGCTACAACATCAGTGTTACAAGATTGGGTGGCACATATAATGTTTTTAAGACATCTATGTGAAAATAACTTCTTAATGTTACCCTCCAGTGGATGTGTCTCTTGAAGGAACATAATTTATCAATCCATCAGGGGAATACCAGATGCATCTTAGAACAAGTTAGTAGTATCTAAATATAAATACTAGTTTCAGGTCATTTTGAACTGGTACATTTTTTTTCACTTTATCAACTAGATATATATAGCCCAAAATCCCATTAGCAGGAAAGGAATCTAGTGGAAGCCATTTGCTACTGATAACCTACATATACATAAAAAGAAGAATTTTACTAAAGAGTATATTAAGATCAAAGGGCTGAATGACAAAGAAATAAGTAAGTTCTTTAAAAAATAATAGTATGCCCCTTAATTTCAATAAAGATACTGATTTATCTGGATTAAAAAAAATCTCTGCATAATTATTGGAGATCTATGCGAGTTATACATTTCCATGCATGACGCTACACTGGTCGATTTTTTTTTATTTTTGTTCAGCTTCAATACCTATTTCAGGTGGTGAGCAACCTTCTCCAACATACCTGTGAAATACAGGGGTGTTAGAGGTAGAACACTGGCTTTCCAACACCTCAAGAATGTTTGTAAATACCGATTGTAGGTGTTCCCTTTCTTCCAATTGATCACTCAATGCCCTTGTAAAAGGTCAGGCTACCAATCAGAATAAAGGATCCATAAGTATTGCCCGGCGGTGTCGCCTCTTAAACCCACAAGATATTAACCAATGAAGAGGCAGGCGCTGGAGACTGGAAGGCAGGAAACAAGGTTTTATTCTCTCCGGAGGAGAACACATCAGTTCGGACAGCCAGTATCGTCACGAGGTGCTCTACCCGCATCTTTGAGGCCTGGCCTCTTATACACAGTTTTATGATCTTTATTGCAGGTAACACATTCTTGCAATGCTTTGAAGTATGAAAGGACATCCCCGGAATCTCCCCTTCAGGCCCGTTCCCACACACATTTACAGTTGAAGTCCCCACCCCGGTCACAATAGGTGATGATTATCGCACAGCTGGACATTCCGCCGATTCACGGAATGGGTGGGATTGATCGGATATCATAGGGTGGGGGGCTTTGATCAATTCGAGGGTCCTTTAATGGGGGAAGCTTCCTACTGTACGGGGGAGCAATAAACAGTATCCGCAGAGCCAGGTGGCGGCCTGGGAACGAGGAAGAAAAACGGGCACACAGGAAAGGGGGTTTGTATCAAAGGGCCTGGGACCATGAAAGGAATGAAGGGAGGTGTCGCGCTGGGAACAGGATGGGGTTCTGAGGCAGAGCTGCGCTGAAGAGGGGTTTATGACCCAAGGCATGTGAGAGCGGGGGGGGTTGTCTGCGAGGTCGAGGGAGAGAGAGAGAGACGCGCTGGCTATCAGCGAGGGGCAGGGAGGCCGTGGTGCTCAAAATGGCTGCCGCTTATGTGCACAAATGGGTTCAAGAAGAGCAAGATGGCGCCGATAATGTTGACGTTTTCAGCCTAACTTTTAACAGTCCTCCCTTTTCAACATATCTAGCCAACTTGCCTACTCAATGTCAATCTTCATCAAATTCCTAACCTCGGCATCATATAATGCTCCCATGCGTTCGTTTCCAAAGTCCACAGTCTTAGGGCAAATACAATTTGTACATAGTGAACACAGAGGTGGCAGACATTGAATTCCTAAGCATAGACCGCATATTACAACTACAGGAATCAGGATAATGGTGAACAGTCTCCAGCCCCAGTTCTTAACGGTGTTCCAGAACCAACCACCAAGCGACCATTCTTCCTGATCCTGGTGGACTTCTGCAGAGAGTCTGTGAAGATGTTCGATGGCTTTGTACACTGAGGGTGAGTTGTCCGGTATGTATGTACAGCAGCTGGACCCAATAATGCGGCATGCTCCACCACGGTCCGCAAGAACCACATCTAGGACAAGGCGGTTCTGGAGGGCCACCAAGCGGACCGCTTGAAGCTCGGCGGTGTTGTTAGCAAAGATACCAGCTGTGATGTTCATTGTTGTCTCAACTGCCTGAGTCAGATGTCGGATGGCACGGCTGTTTGCCATCGGGCCCCAGAGGGGAACAAGTCCCTTCATAGCATCGAGGAACTGCGCTCCTGTTGAGTCGGCTTGCTCAATGTCCTTTCTCGTTTTTGTCTATGATGATTCGCTGGGGCCACATAAGTCAGAGGAAGGATGAAGGAGATGAAACAAGTGCCCCCCCAGCCTTTGGGGAGCCAGGTGTTGGCCTTTGTGCCGCAGACGAAATACATGTTTGGGGACGACACAAAGGAAGGTGGATCCGTGGAGTCCAAAGTTCTGGTAAAACGGCAAGCACTGCGGCCCACCAGCTGTGTCCCATGTCCTTCTATGCACATGTGGCCTGTGACGTTGATGACTGACAGGGCCACAGTCAGAGTGGCAGCCGTTCGTTTCCGCAGGTAGGAGAAGGTGGGTCTGGTTGGATTGTTGAACACCTGCATTTCAATTCGTTCTTTAGCAGGGATGTCCATGTGGATTGAGTCGTTGGAGGTCTGCGGGCAGAAGTGTGCCTTTGTTTTGTTTCGCCAGACCCCGTGGAAGAAATGCGTTACGGTTTTGCTGGAGGTGGCATTGTCCTTATAGCTTTCTTGCAGGAGGATCAGCCAAGCAAGGCAGGAGCCATGAACTGAGAAGGGTGAGGGGATGAATGGTATCGAGTGTCCAGTGGAGTGGGGTAGCAACCCACAGATCCAACAGTTGGTGGCATTGGTGGCGAGATTGTGCTGGTGAAGGAGCTGTACGAAAGAGTTATTCCAAAACTCCTTTCGCCTCTCTCTGAGTTGAGGAGAGAGCGAAATCAGATAATGTTCCTTCATGGTGGTAGGCTGAGCAGTGGTCATGAATGTTTCGTGAGCAGGTGCATTTTCTTCCACAATCCAGAGTGTGGTCATGAGGAGGAAGCAGAAAAGGATTGTGATGAAGAGTGCAATTGTCTTTGAGCTGTGGAGTCTGTCTGTTCTTGGGTTTCTGTAGTGGGTATTTCCTGTTGCTTCCATCACCTTCTTATTTGGCGCTTCCATCATCTTCTTATCTGGCGTTTCCATCATCTTCATTTTCAAGGTGCTCGGTAGTGGGCAGAACCACAGACTTAGTTTAGCTTCTCTCCAGGTAACCCTTGGTTGCTTTGGGTCACCGTTCTGAGATTCAACTTAGTTCGTGGTCTACTTAGCCGAAGCTCCCTCCTTTCGGCGCAGGAAATACCCTTCTCTGGATGGCACAGTGGGATCAGAGAATTTCGAAAGTTCAAGTGCTTCAGTATCAGGATAGCAGGTTAGCGACGGTCGGTCCTTGTTCAGGAGCTCTTCTTGGTTGTCGATGTTTTCTGTCGTGGCCAGGGTCGAGGAGACCTTCTTACAGTGGTGTGCATGCAGCCAGTGCCGTTTCCCCTCCACACGAAGAGCCGTCCGGGTGGTGATTAACACTTGCCAGGGGCCCGTCCACCGGGGTTCCAAACTCTTCGACCGCTGAAAGTTTCGGATCAGCACGAAATCTCCAGGTTGGATGGCGTGACCCGGACCCCTGGAAGCATCGGGGATGGCCTGCTGCACCTGCTGATGAATGACAGACAGAGTTTCAGTCAATTTATACAGATAATCAGACATTAGGACGTCCGGGACGTCATGAATGGAAGTTGGTTTCGGTGCAGACCAGACACTCATGGGTCGACCGAAAACAACTTCATAAGGTGTTAAGTGATGTCTGGTGGGGGTGGAACGCATCGATAGCAATGCCAGTGGGAGGGCGTCTGGCCATTTCAGACCCGTGGTAGCCACTATCTTGGCCAGTTTAAGCTTTAGTGTGGCTTTGTGTCGCTCAACAAGTCCAGCAGACTGGGGGTGGAAGACTGCGTGGAATTTCTGCTTGATGCCCAACCCCTTTAAGATGAACTGGATGACTTCGGCTATGAAGTGGGGGCCATTATCGCTCCATAAAATACGACAAAGGCCGTAACGGGGGAAAAACTCCTTTAACAGTACTTTTGCAGTGGCCATAGCAGTGTTGTCACGGGTTGGGTATGCTTCCACCCATTTGCTAAATGCGCACACCACGACAAGTACATATTTCAGGCCTTGGCACCTGTCTAGCTGGATGTAGTCCATCTGCAGGACTTCAAATGGGTGATTTGGGACCCCAAATCCTCCCCGGGGTACTACAGTTCCTTTCCCGGGGTTGTGTTGCAGGCATATCAAGCATTGTTGGACCAGACGTTTGGCGGAGTCTGTGATTTTATCATTGTGCCAAACTCTGGAGACAAGTTCAATCATGGGGGCTGATCCTATGTGGGCAGGGGAGTGTGCCATAGCCAGTATGGGAATCAGGTACGAGTCAGGTAGCAACCATTTGTTTGTGTCTCTTGTCCGCCAGCAGCCTTCGTCATCTTTTAATCCCACCCGTGTCCATTCAGTCAGCTCGTGTTGTGTGCTAGCCGTTTGAATGTCTCTAATAGTGTCCCTAGCGTCAGTCCATTTTTCTGCTTGTGACCTGGTCACGTACATATGTGTTGTCGTCCTATTTTCAGCTGTCGTTCGGGCCGTGATGTCGGCTAGCGCATTTCCCTGCCCAATGATGTCTGTCACCTTTTTGTGTGCCTGGCATTTGACGACTGCAAGCTTTTCGGGGAGAAGGACAGCTTCGATCAAGGCGGAGACTAGATCCCCGTGCAAAATGGGGGTGCCGTGTGAGGTCAAGAATCCCCTTTCCCTCCAAAGGAGCCCAAAATGGTGAACCACCCCGAAGGCATACTGGCTGTCGGTGTAAATGTTCGCTGTGGTTCCTGCTGCCAGAATGCAGGCTCGTGTCAGGGCAATCAGTTCCGCTGCCTGGGCAGATCGTTGCGTGATGCGGGCTGTCTCGACTACAGTTCGAGCCGTGGTGACTGCATAGGCAGCGGAAGTGGTGCCATCGGGGAGTTTGATGCAGGAACCGTCCACCCACAGCTCTCCGTCAGGGTCAGGGAAAGCCGTGTCTCTGAGGTCAACCCTACTTCTAGTCTGTTCGTCCGTGAGAGTCACGCAGTCATGTACAGGGTGCACATTGGGATCGTTCTCTGGTAAGGGTAACAGAGTTGCCGGGTTCAGTGTGGTGCATCTTTTCAGGGCGATATGGGGTGCAAGCAAAGTCAGTTCGTATCCAGTCAGTCGTGCACTCGTCAGGTGTTGCGTCTTGGTTTGGTTCAGGAGGGTGTCAACTGCATGGGGTACCAGTACCGTGAGGGAATTCGAGAGTACGATCCCCTCACTCTGTCGGATAGAGATTGCAGCAGCAGCTACAGCTCGAAGGCAGGCAGGCAAGGCTCTGGCTACAGGGTCAAGAGTGGCAGAGAAGTAAGCGCACGGTCGTTGCTTTGGGCCAATGGCCTGGGTCAGGACAGATAAAGCGCACCCCTCCCTTTCGTGAGTGTAGAGGGAGAAGGGCTTTTTGTAATCAGGGGTACCTAGGACAGGGGCCGAACAAAGGGCATCTCGTAGTTCCGTGAAGGAGGTTAGTCAAAGTGCGGTCCTGGGGAAATGCAGCCTTAGGGACGTTCGTCTGATAGTTTCCCCGGTATTGGTCTCGTCCTATAGTCACCCCTTGCAGTTGGGCAATCATCACCCTCTCTTTCAAGTCCTTCTTCTTTTTCTCTGTTGCCCTTTCGTTTTCGTTTTTCTGATGTTCATAATATTGGGCCATCTGGAGGATAGCCGTAGGTTTGGAGGCTGCCCAACTACTCTCGCTAGCCTGCAGTTTCTGGGAGACCTCCGATGACAGACCCTTAACATAATTCTGGACAAACAGGTGGTGTCCGGTTGCAGTGGTCATGTCCTGGCCGCTGTAATCGGAGAACACCGTTTCAAACCGGGAGAAGTATTCCGATACATCCTCCTGGGGTTTCTGGCGACAGGCCGTTACTATCGACCAGTCCACTTTCTTTTCTGGAATCAGGGTTTTTAATTTCTGTACGATTTTATCTGGAAGGTCTAGAATGGATTTCAAAGGCTTTTGTCCAGGTCCTCGTTGTTTGTCAATGTTGTCGAGTTGTGACCAGGTATGTCCAAACAGCTCAAGGTGGTCGACTTTCCGGATTTGCTTCCACACATCAGCTAGTAGACATAACCCGAAAAACAAGTCGATGTCAGCCAGGGTCATAATCGTTGAACCTAGGGCTGTACCTAATTCAGTATAGAAGGCAGTGGGGTTTTTACGTAGGTCAGGCAGAGATTTCCGGAATGTCAGAATCTCTTGCCGGTCCCATGGCTGGTAGACCCAGTTGTACACTACCCTTCCTTTTGCATCTTGGTGGTTTGCATCATCGTTAGTCCCTGCACCTCGTGGGGGAACCCAGTAAGGGGCAGCCTCTCGTATCGGCATCATGGGGTTAGATTGCTCAGTTTGTGGTTCGGTCACTACGGATGTCGTGGGTTTAGTTCCCGATTCTCGTTCAGTGAGGTGGCGGAAAACCTCAAGCGTACGCGTAAGGAGGTCCGTCACATCACACTCGCCCTCATCCCCGATATCGACCTTCCGGTACAGAGTCGTTAGGCTCTCGGGACCTTTGTCTCGATATCGGTCCTCGTATGCGTTCAAGACATGGTAACACAGTCGTACGGTAAAATGTCGTCTGTGACTCCCTGTATACGAGTTAAACATATCCGTGATGTACTCTTCATCTTCCTTCCTTTCTACCAGTGTCCTTGCTATCTTGTCGATCCCTGTTCGCTCATCTTTGCTTAGTCTGTTTGTTCTTGCAGAACCAGCCCTTCGGGTCTCAGGGTCGCCTAACGTTGTTGTTTGCGTAGTATTTAATACAAGGGGTTCGGCCGGCACAGAGGCCATGGGGGCCGAAGCTGTGGCGCTACCTTCGTTTGTACCTGGGGGTGGTGAGTGCTGTGCTAAGGGTTGGGAAGGGGCATATGGAGGGGGCATGTAGATGGTCGGAGGACCTAACAGCAGATCATCGTTGGCTCGTTGTCTTGAGGGTAAATCAGGGTAGAGCATGGAGGACGTTCTAACCGGACACTGACTTGATGTTTCCATTTCTAGTTTCTGTTTGGCTTTCTCTCTTTCCTTTATCTCTCCTTCTAGTTTCTGAGCAGCTAGGTGGGCTGCTTTTCGCAGCTCTTTTCCCAACCTACTTTCAGTTTTCTTTTTACGTTGTTCAGTTTCTTTGCGCCACATGCCGAAACTATCAAGCATAGTGGGCGTTGTCTTGTTTTTACCAAGGGCTGTTTCTAGCGCATTTATTTTGTCATCATCGAAGGATCCTATCAGTGGCCACTGACTTTCTCGATCCTTTTTCGTATATTTATGCCACAGCTTGTTATAGGCTATAGCGATCAATCCATGCTTCATGAACATGTCCTTATTAGGGGTGCCTTCCAGTGGAGCCGGATGGTCCATCTCTAATAAGCGGTCCGGGCTAAACAGGCTACCAATCAGTGGGGAGAAGACAGACATGACGGATCACAACGGGGACAAAAAGTCAGCACTGCCTATCTTATCACTGCGTGCAAAGACTAGATAGAATATTCCTATTCTACGTTGTTTGCAGGCAGTGAATACCTCATGAACCAATATCAAATAGTCAACGTTCGGTCAATTAAACAATTCAGTGGGGAGAATAAGTAGGCCCGCAAAGGTCTGCATTACCTACCCTTTCACTATCTGCAAAAAGGGGGGGGGGGCTCTTTCCTGTTTGTAGACAGAGAATCTCCAGAAAACAGTCTGTGAACAATAGTTCAGGTTCAAATAATTAATCAGTGGGGGAGAAAGATAGGCACGATGGCTGCATTACCTATCCTCCACTGCTTGCAAAGAGAGAGCCTGTTGTTTCTCCGTTTGCAGACGGCGGATCTCCAAATAAATTAACAAAGAGTAATACTAGTATTTTCTAAACAATTAAACAATCATTTCGCAATTCGTCGTGTTTACACGACCTTACCCGGACCGCATGGACAGTTTCTTGTCTTCCGAATCCAGCGCCCGATCGTCCTCTTTTCTTCGTAATCCTCGCAGGACTCCTGATGGTTCCCAGTCAGGACCGTAGATCACTCTAGAGAGGTCTGTTCGGAACCAGTGAAGTTCGGATGATCGGCTGTCAGACGCGGGTCTATCGGACAGGTGCACTTCCCGATCGTTGCAGTCGTTCACTCTGTCGTCAGGACCTCTCCCACTGGATCCACGAGTCACTGATGGGCCCCACGTGGGCGCCAATTGTAAAAGGTCAGGCTACCAATCAGAATAAAGGATCCATAAGTATTGCCCGGCGGTGTCGCCTCTTAAACCCACAAGATATTAACCAATGAAGAGGCAGGCGCTGGAGACTGGAAGGCAGGAAACAAGGTTTTATTCTCTCCGGAGGAGAACACATCAGTTCGGACAGCCAGTATCGTCACGAGGTGCTCTACCCGCATCTCTGAGGCCTGGCCTCTTATACACAGTTTTATGATCTTTATTGCAGGTAACACATTCTTGCAATGCTTTGAAGTATGAAAGGACATCCCCGGAATCTCCCCTTCAGGCCCGTTCCCACACACATTTACAGTTGAAGTCCCCACCCCGGTCACAATAGGTGATGATTATCGCACAGCTGGACATTCCGCCGATTCACGGAATGGGTGGGATTGATCGGATATCATAGGGTGGGGGGCTTTGATCAATTTGAGGGTCCTTTAATGGGGGAAGCTTCCTACTGTACGGGGGGGCAATAAACAGTATCCGCAGAGCCAGGTGGCGGCCTGGGAACGAGGAAGAAAAACGGGCACACAGGAAAGGGGGTTTGTATCAAAGGGCCTGGGACCATGAAAGGAATGAAGGGAGGTGTCGCGCTGGGAACAGGATGGGGTTCTGAGGCAGAGCTGCGCTGAAGAGGGGTTTATGACCCAAGGCATGTGAGAGCGGGGGGGGTTGTCTGCGAGGTCGAGGGAGAGAGAGAGAGACGCGCTGGCTATCAGCGAGGGGCAGGGAGGCCGTGGTGCTCAAAATGGCTGCCGCTTATGTGCACGAATGGGTTCAAGAAGAGCAAGATGGCGCCGATAATGTTGACGTTTTCAGCCTAACTTTTAACACCCTTCTGTCGGAAACACTTCTTTTTCCACTTCTAACCCTAAACTTACTACTTTTTATGATGGAATTTATTTAAAAAACAGAGGAATTTATAAGGCCGAAAATTCAGGTCTGAAACAGTGAAAGCCCTTGTGGAGTTCTTGAAACCTCAGATCGTCGCGAATGTGAAGGAGCTGGTGACATGCACATTAGTTAAATATATCTTCTTTATTGAGATTCTTCATAATAACAAGAAACGTCCTATTCACAATGTCCTCCTATAGCAACTGACATAGGAGTCTCAAACAACAGATCACATAACAAACACATTCCAGAATACCCAACAGTTCTACAGTAAATGAATATTCTAGAGAGATGCTAATAACAGGCTAGCATATGAATAGATGAATACCACAGCCAGAAATCCTTAAATACTGATTGTATGGATCAGGATTTGTCACTTGTGCCAATAGCTTCAATTTTTTGTTGACCGAGCTACATCACAAACATTTTGTGAAATGGGTTCTTTGTCACTGCTGAGTTTGTGCCTAAAATTGGTTTTCTATGTACAAGGTCAACAGATAAACCTTTTAATGTCTCCCCTGTAGCCAACAAATTAAACAAGCATTGGCATAGTCAATTGTTCTAACATTTGTCAAGAGGCCTAAATACTGCCAGCCTTTTGGCTTTGCCAGTGTTTGTTTTGGTTTGTCATAGGTTTTGCAAGACTTTATTGTTGAGTAAGCTGCTAGGCCCCAGCCAATACAAAGAAAGCATGGCTTTTTGGTTTCAAAAACCCACATTGGCTTAGTTCCTGGGACTGAAGAAAATTATTTTGTGTAAGGATGTTTTCCTTGTGGAAGAGGAGAATGCAATCACTCACAGTGAAGTTAGCCAAGCCCTGAAGTGGGCTAACTCATTGCACCATGCCACATCCTGTGATGGGTGGAAAAAATGTGAATGACTCCACAACAGGCCCGTAGAATGGCTAACCTAAAGCCCCTAAAAGAACATGTATCACGTACATATTTCTAGTAAAATTAAAAGGTCTCGGCTAACGTCAGACATAAAACATCATATATGTTTATGTTATCATTGTCCATAACATGTCTTTTTTCGCCGATTAAATAAAATCTGAAGCCCGATCCCTCTCTGTAAGTCTTTAAGCTGGGCCTCGGCACATCAGAGGTATCAGGCCGTGGGTGCCTCAGCTTTCTTTCAGCCAGGTGCAGCCATTGTCAGTGCATCAGCAGCATCGCCAGGTCTAAATACCTTTGTGTTTCACAAAATACCAAACAGGAATCGCTTGCCCGTGATCTGTGACTGAGCGATGTAATTAGCTAGATAACTCCCAATTACAACATGTAGGATATTAGCTGAATTTTTGTACCTCTTAAACGAAATCCACTGAAAGCTGGATGATTAAAGCCCACCTTTAAGGGCTTTGTGCTGATAGGTGGGTGCTCAGACCCGAGGTGGCCTTTTGACATTATTCAGTTCACTGCCGGTGGCATTTGACATGCACCTAAGGATAAGTGGTTGGTGCTATTAGCAAAGACTTGAAAAAAGACACTTGTCACTTCAGGTCAGCTATCTCTTAACTTCATCCTGTAAAATGTCACGAGTGCCTGCAGGCCTCTTCTTTTCTTATCGACTTCTACCAGACACACAGAATTATTCTTCTGAAGTGCTGTGCGTGGAAAAGGCTCCCATGCTGCAATTTTATAGACGCATGTGACAGGAATTTTTTTTAACCGTGTCTGGTATGAGCTAGAGAAAATAGATCTCATACTTGACTAGGAATGGCTGGTGATTTTGTCACTGGATTCTGAACTGTGTATTTCTAAAAGAATTGTCTGCGTTATACATTTGTAAACAAGTGTGACATTGAGTTACTGCAAAGACATGTAAGGCAGCACCGAGTTTGCAATAAGGTTTGAATTTTAAATGTCATTTAAAAAGTGTATTGTTTGAGCTCTAAATATTGTAGGTAAACAATAAAATGGATTTTCACTTTTAATAATGATGAAATCGTAGTCAGCGGGGATAACTCGGAAGGTAACCCTAAGATATCCAGTAATACCTCGTATTTAGTTCACATAATTCGCAAATATGATATTCCTATATCCTCACATTTGTACTGTATCGTGGCACTTACATGGTGCATTATACCTCGCAGTGAGCGCTGATGCTCAGCTTTGCACTATGAACTTGCATTGGCACAGGTGACTGGTAACTGTGGGGGAGTGCGTGGGTGGCAGTGTTGTATTTATTGCGAATATATGTAATTGCTGTAATGCATGTGTGACTCGAGAGGTGCACTTATCTTGTGTTGGGGTGTAGCGCCTAGCTCTGTAACAGAGCAAAGATAGGCATGAAAAACATATTTTGGCTTAGCTAGGTGCTAGAATTCACTCTGCAGATCCCGTGTGCGGAATCATAGTTTGTATTATGCTATAAGCACTGGAAAGAGGCAGGTTCCTACCGGATGGTCTATTATGGTTGGGGCATAGGGACAGGAGGACTTAAGCATATGGGCATCTGAATAGCACCAACCTAGTGGGGGGTGCTGTTTTTGTGTAGACCTGAAGAAGGGGTGTAAACAGAGAAGGCTCGGTAATCCACATAGCAACACACACAAGGCGGAGAGTAGTCAGATGAGTAAAATAATAGAAAATGGGCCTGAATGTGAGTTGGTGACATGAGCAGTAGTCATGCACATTTTTGGAAGGCAGGATTACTGCTTACTGTTGTACAAATACCCCTTATGAGCAAGGAAAAAAGTGGTACGTCAAGTAAGGCTAACACTCCGATCAGAAACAACACATTCTTTAAACACCCACAATTCACCTCCTACTGTCAGGCTGAAAGAGACCAAACGTTTGAGCAGGGGTTTGTGCCTGAAACTTCTCTCATGCTCCTGAAGGCTTCCATAGGTGGATGAGCACCAGTTGGCTGCACCCTAGTCGATTGATGGTTCAGACCCTAATCAGACTGGTGCACTGCACGTGCAAGGGTGAGAGATGAAGTGCATGGTAGTCTGCTGCCCGTACAACAAATGAACAAATCAGCCTGCTCAGTGTTACCCTTCTATCATCACCCCTCAATGCGACCCCAAAACTTCTTAGATTCCAGAGACCTTTGCTTTTTTTTAGTTCATTCAAGGTGGCGTCTTTTAGGCCTTCTAGAATTTCCTCCCAGACAATTTCCTCCCACTTTCATTATTATCAGGAAATTATATTTCAGGAAAGACAATGTGGTGAAGGGAGACTTAAAAACACTAATTCCATTGTTTCAGCTGGGACATCAGCATGAGGAGTAGTCCACTCCAGTTTTTCAAATGGCCTCAAGGTCATCAGGGGCACAAAACACATAGTGTCTCAGTGCATCGGTGGAAATAAAAAGGCCCAGGAAGGCTATGTAAGGGTGGAACAACAGAGGATTGGAGGCAGTGGAACCTTGGGGTGTGACAATGTGGGGAGGAATCAACTGCAGAGAAGAGGAAAGGGCATACCTGAAGGTTAAAACCAGTGCACACAATAGGAAGAAAGAACAGATAAATCGAGCTGCAGCCCTTACAATTTGGCTTATACCAATTTAACAGTGGAGTATGGTTACTCTCTCAGTGCATTGCCAGAAGTTAACAACACATGTCAAATCCAAAAAAGTCTCAGCTTTATAATAAGTGTTCCAAACAATGGCTTTACCAATGCCTGTTCGTAAGCCAAAAAAACTAAACCACAAGGTCATTTTGGAACAATATTTATTTTGTTTTGGGGGCTATTTGTTATCCCTGTAGGAGAAGGACCTGTCTCCTGGAGAAAAGACATAGGACTTTATACCCAGAAGAGAAGCCTGCTTTGAGTAGCCATCAGCTCAGCAGCCTGGTGACTAAGGATCTCGACAAGAGTTGTGGTTCCTATCCCATAATGTAGGAGCTGAATATTCCTTGAGAAAAGGGGGCAACTTACTGTGGAAAGTGGTGCCACTAGGATGTGCTGCAGGAGGACACTTTTTAGAAAAAGAGAGCCCAATTGTGCAAGAAGAACAAAGAACATCAACCTTTAGGAATCAGGAGAGCCCTGGAGTGAAGCACTGCTGACTGCAGGCATTATACATGGGGCTGACTGCCAAAACAGTCATCCAGCCTCGGGGGTCTCAGAGGCTACCCAGACTGACGGAACTAGTGTTGTCCATCTTCTGGGGAAATAGACTTCAGAACCCATAAATAAATATAATCCTTCAGTCCCTGACACTCAGCAGGGTGTCTACCAGGTAGACACTCATGTACCTACTCACCAACCCATGCAGCCACTTATACACTGACTGACAGACTGATATAGACACTCACACAGATTAGTCACTTACCCATACATTCACTGGGACACCTATAATCACTCACTTATACAGTCAGTCACGCACCCACTAAGTCATACATACACCCACTCATTCTTCAATACACCTTGGGGTATATATATTTAACACTCATAAACTTTTTAGAAACACTCACAGTCACTGGATGATATCATTAGTGATGTCATCTGTGATGTCATTTGAGATGTCATCAGTGATGTCACTGACCATGTCATGAGTGATGTAATGTGTGACGTCATAAGCAGTGCATTGCGGGGGCGAGTTATAGTTAGCTCAGCTAACTATAACGGCTGAATTTGATAGGTTTTGTATGAGTTAAATGCCAGTCTCACTATAACGTTCCTGCAATTATTGTTTTTTATGTGAATTTCTGCAGTTTTTTAAATGCTAATTCCTAACTATAATGACCCTGAAACCTATGGGATATATATATATATATATATATATATATATATATATATATATATCTATATATATATATATATTACCTACTGGCGGTCGCCAGTAGGTATATATAGTTAGGATTTTTTCTCTATGGGTTTTTTGAAAATTCTATGTCTAATAACTTTGGTGTTTGTGGACGGAATTGGCTGAAATTTTCAGGAAAATGGCACATTTTGTTTCTGAGCAGCCCTTGAAAATTTGGGGGGGGTTCGTCCAGTGGGGGCCGAGAAAAAAGGGGGGTCCCAAAACGTGTTTTTAACATTGAGTTTTCCATAGGGCGGTTGGCCTCACTTTTAGCCCGAACGGCTGAATGGATTTGCACGAAACTTGGCAAAATTGTAGGGACTGGTAGCCCGATGTGCCTTTTGTAGGTCTCAATATATGTGCTCCAGTGGATTTTGAGAAATTAACGTTTAAAAAAAGATATATATCTGTAAGCGCGGACCAGGCAGCGCTCTGGTTCGCGGACTTTTCGCGCAACGGAGCTTTGTGAAGCGAAGCTGATTGGTTCTCCGGCGTCTGTCAACATTCCAAACAGTCCGTAGCGGCCGCCATCTTGTCTCTCGGTAGGATCGAGAGACAAGAGGAGGTCAAAACAAAGGGGGAAATAACTATAAGGGGGCATAGTAGATCCTCGCTGACCCCCTAGGTTTGATGTGGAGGTTTTAAAAGGGCCCCGCGGGGCAAAAAAAAATAATAAAAATAATAATTGAACGGCTGAATGGATTTGCACGAAACTTGGCAAAATATTAGGGACTGGTAGCCCGATGTGCCTTTGCTAGGTCTCAATATATGTGCTCCAGTGGATTTTGAGAAATTAACGTTCAAAAAAAGATATATATCTGTAACAGCGCTCCGCTTCGCGTAACGGAGGTTTGCGAAGCTGATTGGTCATTCTGTCACTGGGCTATAGTTGGGCTACATCTGGCTGATATTTGGGCTACATTTGTTTTTTTGTGTGTCTGGCGGCCATCTTTGGGCTACATTGGGCTACATTGGGCTTCATTGGGCTACATTCGGCTAATTAGCAAATAGCTCATTGCAAACTAGGAATGGTAAAGAATCGCTATTTATTCCTTAAAGTTCGCTATTTAGGAAATGCAAATAACTTTGATGATACATATGGCGGTTCATCTCTAACAAGATAAGAAGCATAGGGATACATTTATGATGACTGGCGCATCACCAGGGATGTGTTAGTCATTCTGTGCCGCTGTTCCGTCACCTATGGTGTGCTGCATTTACAATGCGGCGCATCATGGGGCAAAAACAGCACAGATGCGTGATGTATCTGTGCCGTAAAGGTGGCGCATTGCTGGAGTTGTATCGCAAGTGTGATGAAGCTCCAGCAAGGGTCGGGGGTGCCCCTGTCGCAGGGTTTCTGTTCTCACACAGAACTGTGGACAGAGGATTGGAACCTCGGCGAATTAGGGTGTCCCAAAACTCACGTTAGTAATCAAAAACTATTTAGCAAGCTAGGTACAGTGTCACATTGGATATAACAAACTCTCAATGTTTAGACAATCCAGAATATGAACTTATAGTACCTCAGGATACGTGGAACTCATGAACAGTCGGTCGTTATAGATTTCTTAGAAACCAGAACATGGAGTTAAGAAGAACAGATGTGTATTTGAAATGTTTATTTACTAATGCCGTCTTCTCAGGCGTAGTACCTTAGATAATAAAAGTACACATATTATCAGTAGCAAAATTACCAGCATAGTTACTAGTACATAAAAAGTGAATGGTGATAGTATGTTAACATGCTGTAAATGAATAAGAGTTAGCAACACTTATAAGCAGCCGCGGGCCGTGGAGGGAGTTACGGTGGGGCAGGGAGGCGGGGAGGGGGAGGGGCAAGGTAGAGAGGGCTCCACCCTGCTTCTCCCCCTCCCCGCCTCCCTGCCCCATCGTAACTCCCTCCACGGCCCGCGGCTGCTTATATCTCACCCTCCCTAATACACATATTATATTATTTGCTAAGAAGGTCTCTTTGTGTTGGTTTAGGGTGTGCCCATACTTTAGTGTCTTAGATTTGAAGGAATCACATCAGCATACACCAGCTCTCTCTTCATGTGAACCGCATCAACTGTTGTGTATGTGTGTTCGGCAAAGCAATATAAAACCCGCCTCATGCCCAGAATTGGCAGAAGTTGCACTTATGTTATGAGTATGAAGTCGTGGAGATCAGACCTCATAACAATTCTGTATCGTGTTGTTCTTGAAACTTTAGCACTCGCTGTACAGATATAGTTTAACAAGTAAAGCAGATAGTAGACCAATAACATATTATTCTCATGTAAACCACGATGAACTACTAGGTGGAAAGCTAAAGCAACAACTAAGTGTCGTGTGCAGAAGTTGCAAAAAAGGAAAAATGGCGTTTAAATCGGTAATGAGCCCATGCTAACTTAACACGGTGTAAAGATATCCAGGACCTAGATGACACCTCCTCATGATCCGGAAACGAACTGAATAAGATAATAGAAGTGCCATCTCATGAGAGCAGATTGCAAGTTTATATGTGGACGGTCCGCAAGGTAAAGCATTAAAAACTAGGAAAATTCAATGCTAAAGAAAAATAAAACAGCCAAGTACTTTATCGAGTCTTAAGCCAATAGGCAAGGTAAATAATAAAAACTTGACAAATAAGTCAATGAATTGTCAATGAAATGCTAGTACTCAGCATATCAAACATGAAAAAGGTCTATGACATAACTGTGTATGCAAAATAAGCTGCAACAGCCTCCAATAGGAAGTCACTGTCTTCATCCGAAAACAGTTCAGCCATCCAATTTAAAAGCGGAAAAGAACATACGTGCTCTCCCAGCACCGGATCCTCTATCACCATCAGAGGACAGCTCGGTGGGTTTTCAAGAAAGCTCTGTTCCAAGAAAGACTGTGCTGCCGCCAGTAAATTCCAGGGACCAAGTAGTCCATGCATCAATGCCACAGCCATAATCCTTTCGCCAGGACAAATCAACTCGTGAGTAATGATAGGAGTCATCAGCTGATTAAAGTCGACGTCAGGAGAAACCGGTCCGCAGAGACACAAATCAATGGCCCAATCGAAATCACAGGTCAGGCAGTGAAATACAGGCTGGACACAGGTGAAGTAGGAGAACCGAAAAGATAATCCATATGCCGTGCTTAATATCGCCAACGGCATTGTGCCATAATATTCTAGCATGCGATTGCGGAACAGTGTCAGCAGCTGCAGGGTCGGAGGTTGCATAGGAGGGACATCCATATTTAAAAATGTAAAAAAGCACAAGAGCGTCCGCTGGTAATGCAAGTAAAAATGCCAATCCACGAACCAGAGTGCAGAAAATACAATGAAAGGGAGCAGGGATGACTCCAAAGATTTTCTCAAATGAAGTCACGAGACCACTGGTAACAACTTTAAAAAAGTGTGCCAGGGATTTTGTGGAGGATGCGTTAAAGATAGTCGGAAACATGTTGCTGAAATTGAAAGGCAAACCTGTGTACGGGTGTTCGCTATGTGAAGTACGAAAGTTTCACGGGCCGAACTCAAGGCCACCTCTCTCTGAGACAAAAGAGCTCTTATTCTTGCCATGCCGTTGAAACGTGTCCCAAGGTTGGTATTTGTGGCCAGATTGAAAACTCCCTATGTTCATGTGTGGGAGGAAATAGAACATTTCTGCAGCAAATAACCCGTTCACTTACTGTTACGATAAAAGGAATACTTTTAATTAACTCAGAACAATCTTCATTATTGAGCATCAAATAACTACCATTTTCCAACAACTTGAACGTGGGGATGATAGCAGGAACTGGCGTGCCTTGCAACACGCAAGCCATATTTGGTCGGTGTTTGTTGCATGAATCGTGTAACTGTATGTGCCTACACATTAGTGAATGATCTGGCGTCTCAGTGCATTCCTCTCCATTCAGATAAACTTCTTGATCATCTTTGAAACATCTGTATGTGTATGGAAGCGACCAGACCTCATGAACAAAAGCACTACCTAAAGGTTCATAACGACCTATTGGTATATATTTCATACAATTTGAAAACTTATATAAAGCAAAAGGCAGCGTTATTAAACCGTGGATAAGGCATGTTGCCAAAAAACCCGCAATCCTCTGCTGATGATGTCACTGAGCATGTCATGAATGATGTAATATGTGACATCATCAGCAGTGGATTATGGGTAATGGTATCTCTAGTTTACTCCCCTATAGCTGTCTTTCTTTTAACATAAGTGTGTGTTTCCTTCCCTTATACTTACTGTTTTTGGTTCGCTTCCAGTTCGCGTACCAGCGAGCGAACTAGGAAGCGAACTAAGAGAAATAGAGGTTGGCACAGTTCCAAATATTGTACCAATTTTTTTATAACGGGGAGGTAGTTCTGAAAAGAACTTTTTTTTTTATTTTTCGGAACATTTTTTTACTGTTTTTGAATTTTTCGGAACAGTTTTATATTTTTTGGGGTTTTTCTTGGAGGGGGCAATGAAAACGATTCATTGTAAAGGGCTCAACAGGAGCAACAAAACAAAAAAAAGAAGTATTTATTATTTTGGGCGTTTCGGACAAACTTGCATATGATAGTCAATAGCTCTGTTGATCAGAGTGATGCTTCTTTCTCCGTAGGAAATGAATCCATCGCAAAATACGCAGGTGTGTTTTACTTCACCAAATCTCATTTGTATATTTGGCACCATCTCCCTGCCCTCTGGTCCCGTTACTTCCGGTACAACAGATCTTCTGGCCATAATAGGGAGATTATCTAGGTCGTTCCGAAACTGTGCAGCACTGTAGTTGTTAGGATGCCACCTAGTCATATGGCGATGCATTGTGTAGTTTCCGAAACTGTATTTTTTGTCGGTCCCTCTGGACAGTCTATCTTGACATATAAGGCAAGTTACGTATCTTGCATTTACTTTTTTCTGACCTTTGGGAATTTTAAAAAATTGCCAAATGAAGTTTTCTTTCCGGTGAGACGTCTTGGGCTGCTCAGGCAAAAACTGCCTCTCTTCGTGCTCGTCCTCCTGTTCCTCTTCTTCTTCTTCTTGTTGAATTACAACTTGAGCAGGTGGTCCACTTTCCTTGGATGTGGTGGAGGTGGTGGGGAAGCACCAGCTGAAGCTAACTAAAGAAGCCATTGCTCAGTGATCACAAAGGGTCTTTCTCTCACAATGATGAAAGTCAGAGTGAGGAAAGAAGGAGGGATTTTCATCATTTGGGAAAAACAAGAGTTCTCAACCAATCAAAAGTGTTCATTTTAGATTATATGACCTAGTCTTACATCATTAGGAAACCAAAAGTGAAATGAACCAATGAAAAGTGTTATTACCAAGTCACATGACTTGCTGTGTTTACGTTAAGCGCTTTGCAGGGCCTCCCGGTTTGCTTCCAGAAACCTGCGCTTTGCGACTCGCTTCGCGTACCAGTTCGCTAACGTAGCACGTCATATGACGTATCACGCGACAACGTGAAACGTCATGCGGACGGGAGGCGTCACGATGTTGTTTTCTAACGCGGCACTTGCGGTAAAGAAACGTTTACCGGCTCGCGGTCTATTTCGCGGCATCAAGGTCAGCTAACGGGAAGCTTCCCGATTCGCGAAGCGGGAACGAAGAAAAAAAAATATTTAAAAAAAAAATTATTCATAAACATATAAAATATATTTTTGGATTTAAAGAAGAATACATTTTACAGCTACAGATATTAGCTGTTAAAAAACCAATGAAATTCACAGAAAAAACCATAGGTTATAGACCATATATAGTTAGGAATTAGCATTTACAAAACCTTGAAAATTCACTGAAAAAACCATAGGTTATAGACCATATATAGTTAGGAATTAGCATTTAGAAAACCTTATTTTACTCACACAAAACCATTGAAATTCCATATATAGTTAGTTGCACTAACTATATATCGCGCACCCGCAATCCACTGCTGATGATGTCACATATTACATCATTCATGACATGGTCAGTGACATCACTGATGACATCACTGATGACATCTCAAATGACATCACTGATGACAACATCCAGTGACTGTATGTTTCTGTAAAGTTAAAATATGTCTTAGATATTGAAGAATGAGTGGATGTATAAGTGTCTGGATGAAGGATTTAGTAGGTGCGTGACTGACTGTATGAGTGAGTGATTAAATGTGTCTCACTGAATGCATGGGTTAGTGACTAAACTGTCTTAATTTGTGTATCATTATGTCTGTTGTGATGTAAACTGCTGCATGTGTTGATCATTAGCTATACGAGAGGCTATATGTGTTATTAATTGGTTGCCCAAGTATTTCTATGGGAGATTGAGTTTGTGTGGGGGTGGCTGGGAGGTGTGTGAATCTGTGCATAGATGTGTGAGCAGTTGATTCACTAGGTGTATGAGTTCAAGAGTGCATGTGGAAAAAGCTACATGGGCGGTTGACTGTGTGCATGAGTGTATTGATGAGTGAATGGATATCTCAATGCTACATGTCATAGTAAGTACATATGTAAAACACAGTACATGTGAGAGTTGGCATATATAAATAACTGTGCATGAGAGCCACTGAATGTGTGAGTGGCTGTATGGATCATTGTGAACTTGTATCAGGGATTGTATAAGAGAGTAAATATGTGTTAGTATATGTTTGAATAAGTAAGGTGTGTATAACTGTATAGTTGAGGAAATGGAGGTGAGATTGTTTCTTTGCATGACTGACTAGGTGTGTGAGTAACTCCATGGATGAGTGACAGTGTGTGAGTGTCTGTATACACTGAGTGTATCTAAGGTTATATTAGAGTCTGAAGAGGTTTATCGTATTAGCACAAGAATGATGTCAAATGAGATGTCATCAGTGATGTCATCAGTGATGTCATTTGAGATGTCATCAGTGATGTCATCAGTGATGTCACTGACCATGTCATGAATGATGTAATATGTGACATCATCAGCAGTGGATTGCGGGTGCGCGATATATAGTTAGTGCAACTAACTATATATGGAATTTCAATGGTTTTGTGTGAGTAAAATAAGGTTTTCTAAATGCTAATTCCTAACTATATATGGTCTATAACCTATGGTTTTTTCAGTGAATTTTCAAGGTTTTGTAAATGCTAATTCCTAACTATATATGGTCTATAACCTATGGTTTTTTCTGTGAATATATATATATATATATAGATATATATATATATATATATATATATATATATATTATATATTATATATATTCACTGAAAAAACCATAGGTTTCACCCCAGTTATAGTTAGGAATTAGCATTTAAAAAACCTATTAAATTCACTGAAATAACCATAGGTTTTACACCAGTAATAGTTAGCTGTAAGTTTTACTCGCATAAAACCATTGAAATTCCCACGTTATAGTTAGTTGGACTCACTATAACTTGCGCGTGCAATGCACTGCTGATGACGTCACATATTACATCACTCATGACATGGTCAGTGACATCACTCATGACATCACTGATGACACCATCCAGTGAATGTGTGTCTTTCTGAAAAATAAATATATGTTATATATGTATATGTTATTGAATATATTAGTGAATACATATATTAGTGAGTAATGTTTAAATATTTAAATATATGTATTAGTGTTTCAGTCTATTTAAAAGTGGCTGCATGGGTTGGTGAGTAGCTAAATTTGTATGTATATGGGTTATTAGATGTTTTTTTTAATATCAGTATGAGTGTCTATATGGTTTGGTGGGGGTATTACTTAGCACATAGATGCATGAATGACTGACTCTTTTTTGTATGTGTTTTGAAGACAGCATATGTGCAGGACTGTATGGGTGGATGAGTGTGTATATGTGTGTGTTAGAGAGTGAATGACTGTCTCACTAGTGTCTTTATCAATAACTACATATGTTTTAATCTACTATATGTGAATATTAATGTATATAAGTGAGTATATGTGAGACTGAGGCATTGTAAGAGTTCCTGTTTAAATAAGTATGTTTTTCTATAAGTGATTGTTTAACAGAGTAAATATATATATGTTTTCTTAGAAGTAAGGTGGTAGTGTGTGTATAGCTGTATATGGAAATAAATGGATGTTCAATAGTTTATTTGCATGTGTGAGTATGTGTGTGAGTAACTTTTGGATGACTGTCGGTGTGTAACAGGATATATAGGTGTATCACTACATATGATGAGTGAGTATATGTATGAGTGACTACATAGAACTGTTGGTGAATGAGTGGATGTGTATATAGATAGTGGAATTACTTAATTGGTTGTTGTAACTGATATGGGTATCTCCATTTTTTTGAAAAATTTAGTTTCTATTTTATAATATATGTTCAAGGGTTACATTACAGTGAAAGGAGATGGGTCACTCTGTCACTAGGATGGTGTCATCAGTGATGTCATGAGTGATGTCACTGACCATGTCATGAGTGATGTAATATGTGACGTCATCAGCAGTGCATTGCACGCGCAAGTTATAGTGAGTCCAACTAACTATAACGTGGGAATTTTCAATGGTTTTATGCGAGTAAAACTCCCAGCTAACTATTACTGGTGTAAAACCTATGGTTTTTTCAGTGAATTTAATAGGTTTTTTAAATGCTAATTCCTAACTATAACTGGGGTGAAACCTATGGTTTTTTCAGTGAATTTCATAGGTTTTTTAATAGCAAATATCTATAGATATGAAAGTAATAATTTTTATAACAAATTTTAAATTGTGTAAATATTTTTTTTTTATTGTTTGCCCCGGTACGCGCCCCGGGGCGCTCCCGGGGCGCGTACCGGTGAACGTACGGGTGAGCGTAATGCTATGGAGCGCCCCGGGGCGCGTACCGGGGAGCGTCCAGAGAGCGCTTTTCCCACGAACGAAAACAACATCATGACGTTTCGCGAAGTCGCGTGATGCGCCGCGTAAGCGTGACGTATCGCGTAACCGCGTGATGCGTTCTTTCGGCGCGCTGCATAAACGCACCCGGAAGCACTCCGTAGCGCGACCCGGAGCGCGAAACGTAAGCGCTCCGGGGCGCGTAGCGTAAGCGCGTCAGGACATGTGACCTGAAAATAACACTTTTCATAGGTTCTCAACTTTTTTTTTCTCCAAATGATGAAAGCCCCCCTCCTTATTTCCTCATTCTTACTTTCTTCTTTCAGAAAGCAAGAGCTATTTGTGAGCAGAGAAATGGCTTCAGTAGTAGCTGCAGCTGGTGCACCCCCACCACCACCACCACCACCCAGAAAGGAAGGTCCACCACCCCAGATCCTTCCAGGAGTTGAAGAAGAGGAGGAAGAAGATGATGAGGAGGAACAGCCTACGAGATTCTTGCGGGAAGGACCTAGGGAAAGGCATGTGAAAGTGCATTATATATGGCAGTACTTCTCCATCCCTGCTGGGCAAAAAAAAGTGAATGCCCCACATGTCACCTGTTTGATTTGCAACCAAGTCCTCTCCATAGGCAACCCAAATAAAAAGTATTCCTTTGGGAATTATACAATGATCCGCCACATGGAGAGGTGGCATCCTAACAATTTGGCACAGGCTGAGGTACGGGACATGCTTCAGAAGAACAGAGATCGTCAGGCCAGCACCTCCACAGGTGAATTTTCGGTTGCAGCACCAGAAGGGCGCGAAACAGTACCAAACATACAAAAAAAATTTGGTGTATTAAAGATGGTCTGCATTTTTTGTGGAAAGACCCTCTGCTACGGGCAACTAAGTATTTCCCTCATTAATGATGCTGTAGACAACCACCACTGCAGCAAGAAAAGAAAGCAGTAGCTTTTTTTTTATTTTTTGCTCCTGTCGAGCCACTGTTAATTCCCAGTTTTTTGTTTCTTCCCTAAAAAAATATAAAATAGTTCATGAAAACCAAAAAAAAACAAAAAATGTTCAGAAAAAATATATATATATAAAACAACAAAAAGAATTTAAAAAAAAGTTCTACGTCACATTTATAAAATTAAACCAATATTTTTAAAGGATCTCTGTCAATTTTTTCTCCTTAGGGTACGCGTACCGGGGCGCGCCCCCCCCCCAAAAAAATAAAAAAATTAATGAAACAGTTAGCATGAGGAAAGGACACAAACAGAGTCATGTTAAGAGAAAAAGAGCTACAAGATGACCACAGAGGGATTGTTTATTACATAGTAAAAAATTAGAGAAGCTGTAATTGGATGAAAGTGAAAAAAGTAAAATGGCTAAAGGAGCGAAAGAAAGGAAGAGAGAGGAAGAACACTAAAGTAGAGATAGTGTGAGACTGTGATTCGCTGTTAAAAGAAAAAGAAAGGACTGTAAAAAATGGAGAATGAAGGGTAGTGGCTGAATCACGATAAATAAAGAACAATGAGGAAAAGTGAGAAAAGACCAGGTAGTATAAGTAAAGAGGGGTGAAAGAGGGAGAAAAATTGAATTACGAAAACACATGTGGAGTGACAAAGAGAAAGGACAAAGAGAGTAAAGGAAACAGTACCTGAATGGGCTTGAGTAAAATAGCAAAAAAAGATAAGTAATGCAGTGTGTGTGACTTATAGGGAGTCAGTGGGTGTACGTCGCAGTGTGTAAGGTGTGTCTGTGGGTGTGGCTGTGTGGAGTGTTTCGGTGTGGGTGGAGGTGAGGGTGTGTGAAATTTGTATGAGGAGTGTATGAGTGTGGGGTGTATATGTGTTCGATGTATGTGTGTGTATGGAATGTGTGTGTGTGTTTCAGGAGTGTGTGTGGGGGGATTTTTTGTGTGTATGAGGTGTGTGTGTGGTGTGTGTGGGGTGTATGTTACAGGTGTGTGTATGTGTTGGAATGGGGATGAGGTGTATGTGTAGGAGTAAGGTAAATAATTAAGAAAAAGAGAATGAGTGAAGAAGCAAAGGAAGGGATTAGAGGGTAAGTAAAGTAAAGAAAAGGGATTGAAAGAAGTTGAATATGAGATGGGAAATCAGAAAAGGGGAGTAAACATGTAGAATAGGAATAAGTGAGTGAAACAGAGTAAAGACACAGGAGTGTGGTAGATTAAGAAAATGTTAGTGAGCTTAAAGCAAAGGGTGATCACAAACTACATTTTTTTAGTCATACTTACCATATAATAAATACATTTTTTAACTACACTTTGTATCTGTGAAAGAGAGAAGAAAAAATAAGTTATAATTAGTAAAATATGTATTTTAAATTAAAAGATCCAAATGAAGAGGTTAAAAATCATAACGCTCTATTTCGAAATAAAGTTAGAGTGAAGAACACAGAAAGGGAAATAAACTAAGGTAGAAGGACAAAAAGAGGGAAAAAGAAATAGAAGGAGAGCAAATTATAAAGAGTAAGGCATATAGATTCACTGAGAAAAAGAGAGAGAAGAACAGAGAAATGAAATGAAGGTAAGAAAGATACTAAAACAATGTGAGTTACCAAAACTAAATCAGGAAACAGTAGTAAGTAAAAAGATAATGACTGAGACAGAAAACAGTCTAATTAAGGATGCATTTAGAAGAATGAGGAATACAAGATAACTGAGAGTAAATGAAGAACAGTCATAGAGTGAAAGGATGAAGGGAGACAGGATAATATACAACGATTGAGGAAAATGGACTGAGAAAGTTATAAGGTAGACACACTAAGAGAAAAAGTGAGTGAGGTGGAGTACAATGAGTGAGAAAAGGAAATGAGTAAGTGAGCAAAAAGAAGGAAAGAAAGGAGAAGACGACTAAAACAGTGGTACTGAGAAAAAATAATTTGGTGATGAAAGTAAAGAGAAGGACATTGAAAGAAAAGAAATGAGGGATAGTAATGGAACCAGAGTAAAAGAAATGGGATGAAGAACGATGAGAAAGGAGCAGTGAAGTTGTTGTAAAAGAAGTGATAGAAGGTAGATAAACACAAGTGAACATAACACAAGTAGAGTGAGGCACTGAGGACATAGAAGTAGTGAACGAAAAACAGAGAGAAGAGGTCAAAAGTAAGAAGCAAACAAAGATAAACTAAGGAGAGTGGGTGATTTATAGTGATAGAGTGCAATAATACTGCTGAGTGAGTAAACAGGAATTACTAAAATAGCAAAAGAGTAAAATACGGAAAAGAGAAGTAAAGCAGAAAGACTGAAAGCTGAAAAGTTATGCAAGGGAGAGACGGGATACACACAGTTGAAATGAAAATGAGGGGTTGTCAAAGAAGTGGAGTAAGGGAACGGGGGTTACAGAGAGTGAGAGAAAGACATTATAAGTGAGTAAAAAGAGCTGAAAGAGGATGGAAAAAGGAAAGTAAATGTCAGAGAATGGGAATACAATTTGATTTACACAATCCAAAGTATAAAATAACTTGTACAACATGTTACAAAGTTTATTTTTGCTGTTCTCAGAATATATTGAATTTCACTTAAAAGAGTGAGTTAAAATTACTCATCATATGACAGCGGGAAAAAAAAAGATTGTGTTTTAAAAAAAAACTTAGATACTGACAAATGACAAATGTACGCTAAAGTTAGATTGACTTACTTTTCCTTGAGGCCAAATACTGTATCATGGTGGTCCTTTTCTCGTTGGAAAGTACTTTGCTGTTCACTTAAAAATCCATTTCATCGACTTTCTAGAAGAAAAGCTCCAAGAACATCTGAAATATTTTCAATATTTTCACATACTCCTTTTTTCAGTCATGACTCTTTACTCATTCCTGCACCTTTCCATTTGGCCAAATAGTGTCAGATGTATGAGTATATGTTCAAATTAATTCTAAGGCACTCTGAAATGATCTTTTTCCCGACGTTCTGAAAGAAAGGCTCTACAACATTTTCACAATATTTAATTATTTGTATAACCATCTCTGACTCACTCATGTTCATCATTTTGTATAATACTAACTTCACTTATTATGAGATCCAATTACAGTACCTATATGACAAGTCAATTTTTTATATTGCCTGGAACACTTTTACTCAGAATATATTTTTAAACAGCAAAATAACCTTTATGAACTACTCCCGTCTTCATATGCCAATTACTTTTACCTAAATTTTGGCTGTAAAAGCACTAGGTCTGAATTTATAAAGCCAAAAGGCAAACGTTGTTTGAAAGTCAAATGAGTGTCGTTACATTGGGTCCAACCTTTAGAAGTTTTTAAATAGAATGTGTAATGTCCTGATGTTGTAGAAGGACCATCATGAAAAATAATAGCTACAGTTGCAAAGGTTTTTCCTGATATCGATAACTGTGAAGCCACGAAATTTTTAATAGACGTTGTCAATTTAGTTCCATCAGGTCTACATCGTTGGAACATTAAAATGACATAGTGACCATAATTTTGTAGAAATAATGTGGACAGCATTGTAGACTTACATTGGGAACACACCATATTGTGATCAGCTGCTTTAACTAGATTATTAAAAGGCACTGATTTGCAGTCTGGTAAAGTCAAATATATAAATCTTTCAGTGTCTATTCTAGTAGTACTTGATGAAGCACAGTTATCACAGTCATGTTGCCATTGATAAGAAAGATTAAAAAGATTTTTTATATCTACTCCTTCATCTTCCAACACATCAAACATATACATTAAAAATTCCTGACAATCCTGCTGAATTATCTGTGAAAATTGATTTTGACCTGAACATATGTCTACAAGATTCCTAATTTCTGAAACACTTTCTATTTTTCCTCTATCACTACTACATTTCTCTAACACAGAATTCAATAAACAGCACAATGTTTGTTCTCGATTTTCGACACTCTGTTTTTGTAAATTTTGAAGAAAAAAAACAAGCATTAACTACTACATTAGCATAGCAGTTGACACCAGAACTGTTTTCAAACTGAAATCCAACAACATCTTCAACAGAATCATTTTTCTTTCTGCTTACAATTACAGTTTCATCTATTTGTTGTCTTTTTGCTATTACCTTACTGCAATTACTCTCATTTCTTCTTTTTCGGCCTACCACACGTTTTTCAATCAGAGGATATTGAGGCAAATGTGGAGCATACTCTCTTCTTAACCTATTGTATTCTTTAACACAATCTAGATCAGTACAAATCTTTGTTTCATCAAACTCAATCAAGTACAATCCTGATAAAGTTCTCACTCGTGATAATGCCACATATGCCATACCCTCTTTAAACACAGAACTTCCAATGTTCACCAAAGCACTATCTACACTTAAACCTTGAGATTTATGAATTGTCACTGCATATGCCAAACAAACAGGAAACTGTTTTCGGCGAACATATAAGTCTTTCACAAGCAAAAATCTAGCTGAACAACGACAAATTTGTTCTATTTCGTCAATGCCATCAAATTTAATTTTTAAAATTTCAATTCCATCTCTATTTTTGTAATTCACAAAACCAACAACATGACCCATTGCTCCATTTACCAGACCTCTTTCAACATTTAAATTCCTTCTCAAAATAATACGACAATTGAAACACACATTCAGAGTCTTTTCAAAACCAGCAGTTTTAGATATAGTCTTCTCCAATGAATCCAATTTTGATTTCAAATTTTCTGACAAAATATTTGTTGCTCCCATATGCTCTATTTTATCTATAGCTTCCAGTTTCACTATCTCTTCATTTTATAACTTCAACATTTTGTTGTTGAACATGGAACATTCTTTCAGAGTAGGCATCAAACATATGGCAGATTTCTTCTCGTTAATTTTCTTAAAAATATTCTCTGGAAGAATGTTTTCATTTGGGTACAAATTGGAAATTAACCGTCCATGTAAAGCTTCTTTCCCTTGCTGACTTATTTTTCCTACTCTTACATCTTGTAAAATATTTTTATAATCTTCATCCTTTGCCTGCCGCATATTTTGAAGTAGTTCTGCATATATGAAGTTTACCCATATATTAACGTTTCCAATGCTTCCTAGGCACTTCCTGGTATCTTCATGTGTGAGCATTTTGAACACAGGTTGTCCTTTCACTGGAGTCAACTGCAGAAGATCTCCAAAAACAATAATATGTTTTCCTCAAAATAAAACATCATAGTCTGTTCTAAGAATTTCTTGCATTCTCAAATGCACAAAAGCAAGCATTATATTTGACACCATGCTTACTTCATCAATGATAAGAAGTTTCATTTTCTTCAGGACTCTCAAAACTTCGGAACACGCATCTCCAGATAGCTTGTGATATTGCAATTTGTTATCATGCTCCACTGGCAGCATCAGTAAACGATGTAAAGTAATCCCTTTAATATTATGTGCTGCCAGCCCAGTTGGAGCGGTAACATCACAAGACAGCGGTGATTCAGTCCTTTTCTGCAGATAAGATGCAATTGCTTTAATCAGAAAACTTTTTCCAGTTCCCGCTTCTCCGCTCACATACAGTCGGACAGGCTTAAATGATGTACATGAGCACTCTTTCTTCTCATGACTCAATCCATGTTCAACCTGTTCTATGACTTCATCATATATCAGTTTCTGCTCAAGGTTTAATTGTTTCACCAAATCTTCTAAATTAATTACATCCTCTTGAGCTTGCTCCATAGGTCTTTCCACTTCATCCTTGGCAGTGGCAGCTTCATTTTGGATAATTGGTCCTCCTAGTGGATCCTGACTCAATGAAGCAGAACTCTGACTGCCTTGAGAACTATCTCTCGCAATCTCTGCAGCAATTGTTGATTCTTGCTCTATCTCTTCGTTCAACATTTGCAGATATTTTGGAAAAACTGGACATTCTATGGTATCCTTGGTTGCATTAAAAGATTCTTTGTAACAGAGAAAATCTCCAAGTAGTTCCTCTTCTTCTCGCCATGGTTTAAAGAGTTGCAAAAGAGCCAAATAGTAAAATTCTCTTTTGTCTGGATTTTCACAACTCAATTTTTGATGATTAATCAAATGACCTTTTTTCTGTTTCACTAGACATCCTTCACATCCAATGTTTCCATATATTCCATTATTGATATCTTCTCTGATGTTCCTCTTATAAATATATCTTTGCAGAACTTCATAGAGACAAACATTCTCAAGGTGAGGACTTCTATTTGGATAGTATGTATCCAACATGTTTGTCTTCAAAATATCTGTACTTTCTGGTTCTTTCTCCGCCAAATACTCTATCTCTTGTACAGATTTCAAAACTCGATTTCGTGTTGCAGCAAGACCTAGACTCACCCAAATGATGTTTCTAGATTTGGCATAGAGACTTGCTGACGACAATCGATCAGAACATTCATATGCTCCAATTTCTCGATGCGACAACATCTTCAGACTGTAACTGTACAATTTCCTTCAGTTCTGTCTTTTCTTTTTTTGTGATGTAAGACATCACATATCGAGCCACAGCAATAGAGTTGTCAGCAACGAATTGAATATCCATGTTAGTATTCCACATGGACAAAATCACTGGGTTGTAGTCGTTGATGTACTTGGACTCTTCGTTTCTTTTTAAATTGTATTTATTTTTTGGTGATTTTCTCGTCACAGTATGTCGCAGAGAAGACATCAAATTATTTACTCTTCCTTTAGAAATCACTGGTCGTGGAAAGGCGAAACGACATTTTGTGTAGAACTTGTCCTTGTTTCTGAATTTTCGACGACAGTACTTTCCACAACGATGGGATTGAAAGCGTAAAACTTGTTGCCTTAAATTGTTTTCTTCGGTAGTTTTCGGAACAGCACATGTTGAATACTTTTCAATGAAGCTCATCACTGTCTCATCTGAATCTGTTCCAAATTTGGGTGCATCTTTAATCCATAACAACATATGTATGTGAGGAGCACCTCTCGCTTGATACTCCTTTCTCCAAAAGAAATCCAAAACCTCTCCAAGGGGAGGATTTTTTTTGTTGGTAATAAAAGACATCATAGCTTCAAATCTATGATTGAAATATCTGCATACATTCACTGGATCCAAAGAACACAGTTCTCCAGGTGTTTTGAATTCTATATTTTGTATATTAGCATTGGCCGCTCGTAGAAATTGAAGTAAGTCCGCCCATGCATACTCGGCACAGCTAAGAGTGAGGAACCATGTAGGAGTTCCTAAGTTTCTTAGCATACATTTCAATTCCCCATGGCGACGGTAGCAATACTCGTTTGTACCACGCTGACATGCCATGAGATTGATTAGATGAGATTCCAAAATATTATCTTGCAGATTCACTTTCTCCATAAAGTCCCTCGCCGAAACATTTTGCAGATGTGCTCCACTTTTCAGAATATGGTTTACTGCATAAGAAAGCCCAGACAAGTCACTTTCATACAGTAGATGAAACAAATAGGGAATGCATTGACGAAACATTGCATCTTCAGCATATAATCTTACAGTTCGATATTCAGATGCAGGAATTTGAAGTGGTCGATCGTCATATCGTCCACCTCGACCTGTTGGAAATAGCTGTGGAAAACAACGAGCTTCCAAACTTTCTTCCCATGCACTAATGGGACTTCCATTTGCTGCTTTCATTTGAAACAATTCAATTGCATTCCCCATTACTTCTTTGGAATGCAAAGGATGAACAGTATAATGTTCATATATTTCTTCACTTCTAGACACATCAAATTTTTCAATTTGGCCGCCTGAACAATCACTGTCTTCACCTGCAGCTGTTTCCTCTGCTGCAACACATACATCTTTGTAGTGCTCATTGTTTTTGACTAAATACAACGTTGCCTTTTTGACTTTCCTAACATCCACTAAATCTTGCCAGATTTTTTTACTCTTTGTTGGAACCCCATTAACTAGAATAACTAAAGGTTCCTCTTCTACTTTTTCTATACCAATTGTATCAATATTATTTTTCAAATCTATGGGCAAATAAACAACTCTCCCCTTTAATCCTCTCTGCAAATCTGTAGGAGGCAATTTCCCTGTTTTAGGCTCCATGCGAACAATTGCCTGAAAAGGATGGACACATTGAATCAAAATAGACTCATATGTATTTCCTCAAGGCTCCTCGCTCAGCCCAACCCTCTTCAACGTCTACATGAGCCCCCTCGCAGCCATCGCACGCCAGCACAACCTCAACATCATCTCCTACGCCGACGACACCCAGCTGATCCTCTCCCTCACCAACGACCCCGCCACCGCCAGAGCCAACCTTCACGAAGGGATGAAAGAGGTAGCCGAATGGATGAAGAACAGCCGCCTGAAACTGAACTCGGACAAGACGGAAGTCCTCATCCTGGGATCTTCACCCTCCGCCTGGGATGACTCCTGGTGGCCCCCCGCCCTAGGCAGCGCACCCAAACCAACAGACCACGCACACAACCTGGGCTTCATCCTGGACTCCTCCCTCTCCATGACCAGACAAGTCAACGCCGTCTCCTCGTCGTGCTTCAACATCCTGCGCATGCTACGTAAGATCTTCCGGTGGATCCCCACCGAGACAAGGAAGACGGTCACCCAGGCCCTCGTCACCAGCCATCTGGACTACGGCAACTCCCTCTACGCCGGAACCACCGCCAAACTCCAGAAGAGACTCCAGCGGATCCAGAACGCCTCAGCACGACTCATCCTGGACATCCCCCGTCGCAACCACATCTCCAAACACCTGAAAGACCTGCACTGGCTCCCGGTCAACAAGAGAATCACCTTCCGCCTCCTCACCCACGCACACAAAGCCCTACACAATGAAGGCCCAGGATACCTCAACAACCGCCTCAACTTCTACGCTCCCAAACGCCAGCTTCGATCGACCGGCCACGCCCTCGCCACCGTCCCCCGCATCCGAAGAGCCACCACAGGAGGAAGGTCCTTCTCCTACCTCGCCGCCAAGACCTGGAACTCCCTCCCGACTTACCTCCGCCTGACCCAGGACCACCTCGCCTTCAGGAAGCAGCTCAAGACCTGGCTGTTCGAGCAGTAGCAGACCCTCCCCTAGCGCCTTGAGACCCTCCGGGTGAGTAGTGCGCTATATAAATGCTCTGATTGATTGATTGATTATTTAAATCCATCAATTCACGGGGAATGTCTACAAACTCCAGATTATTATGAACAGCTCTGGCAGGCATTCTGTTTTGATTTAATTTATCATAACAATATTTACAAATACGCTGATCAGAACTCAAATCAAAACAATTCTCCAACCACAAATAAGTTGCTAAATATTTCCACTCATAATTATTCATCTTTTTACTTTTTGCATATAAATCAACTAACCTAGTCTGAATCTTATAATGAGTCCGTCGACAACACACACAAGTAAAATTCGGCCTTTCACTTGATTTCACCTTAAACCTGGTAATTTCTTGCTCAAACTTTTCTGTATTTAAAATCTGTACATTGTCTTCCACATTACCTTGAATTGCTTTCTCAATTTCTACACTGTCCACTTTTTCACGAAAATAACAAATCTCAATTTCTTCGCAAATCTTCTTCACATCTAATTCAGTTCCATGCAAAAGAGCACTTTTTAATTGTTTAAGCTTAAGTGCGGGACTTTTTGCATAATACAACATTCTCACTAATTTCCTCATTTTGGTATGATGCACTGCTAACATCCTAAAATGATGAAAAACACTCTGACAGACTTTTCTAGAAAGACAAGCCAGTAAATGGACTTGCAAACCTGTGATTCCTCTCACTCTGCAAGGATCTAAGTCTTGCAACAACTTCACTTTCTGCTTTATACTTTTCTTACTATATGTACGTAAGAAATTACAAAACAAATCAATTGATTCCTGTCGCACACTACAAATACTACTACACTTCCAAGTGTACACTGGACCCTTAGTATGTCTCCCTAAAACTTCATCAGTTAACACCTCTTCTAGTTCTCTAGGCACAAGTTTCTCTTTTTCAATCGGACAACCGTCTTTCACTTCATACGCTCGGCCACTGGTGTCAACTGCATGCACTAAATCATTATCCTGGAAGTAACTCTCCTCATTAAAAAATGGCTCACAACTTGAACTGTGCATCCATTCTCCCGAAAAAACTTTACAAAAATTAGTCAGATTAATTACTCTTTTCCATCTACTGTTTGATTTGAAAACATCAATTGTCTTTTAGGTGTCCTAATTCTATTGATTACTAAAATAAATAATTTTTTCTTAACTTCAAAAGCCTGATCAACAATCTTCTCTACACTTTTCTTTTTCTTATAAAAAGCAGCTCTCTGTTTACCTTTCCTAATGTTTTTAACAAATTTAAAACCACCCTATTGCGAAACATTCGTTTACGAATGTTTCTAAACTGATTCTGCCTTCTATTCCTATACATATTATTCTCTCCTTCTCCAGTTGTAGGATTCTTTGAGGTTCTCTCCTTCCTTTTCAAATTTACTCTGTCATTCTCTTTTTCTACATGCTGTCCATTTTTTTTTTAAAGTACATATGTTACGTACGAAAGACTTAGTTGTCTTACCAGGAGCTTGGATCCTGTTTTTTGAAGTATTTGTTGTGGAAGAGTGCTGTAATTCCATTGCTGTTTTTGATTTTTGGCGGTTACATCCTTTTCTTTTCCTTTCCCTAGTGGGCATGTTTGCTTACTCTTCAAATGTGGATTTCAATCTGTGTTAAATAAAAAAATAGCACATTATAGACCACTATTATCAAACAACAAAGCAATGACAAAAAGCAAACAATCTATACAGGGTTACAGATCAGGTGAGGATTCTCCAGGGGTGCACAAAAGGTGAGGCCTGTATTGAAGAGTATAGTGGAAGACAGCTCTGTCCACAAGTACAAAGAAGATGAGACCTATGTCTAAGTCTACTGCACTCCTATACACAGGCTTCACCACCTATGCTTCCCGAGAAAGTATTGAGTTATATAGTTATATAGAATTGTATTTTGTAAACTTGTGAAGCTCCATGGGAAAGCGTTTGCCTCAGTCTTATTCCTGTTGTTAGACAGGTGCAAGATTTTGCCTGAGTCTTATCCCTGCTGTGAGGCAGATGATTGTAAATAGGATCTGTGCTGTGTTTCCTAAATGTGATGTCAAAAACGATTTTGGGGAAAATAAATGGTTTTTACATTTTTGAGTATAATGTGGCGCAAAGGTTTACAAAGTGACGCATCTACCTACATGCCTTACTTTTTAAATATGGGGAAAAAAGGTACATGTTTGGGCTTTCCTGGGGAGCCTAGGTGGTGAGGCTTGTATCTAAGAGTGCAGTGGACTAGGCTTCCTGAAGCATATCCCTGTCTGCATTCTTAGACACAGGTGTCAATTTGACTCTTTACAATGATGTTACCTGTGTTTTAACTGAGTGTAGGAAGCATATTGAGTTTGTTTGCATAGAGGAATTGTATTTTGTAAAATTGTGAAGCTCCATGTGAAAGCGTTTGCCTCAGTCTTATCCCTGATGTGAGGCAGGTGCAAGATTTTGCCTCAGTCTTATCCCTGCTGTGAGGCAGATGATTGTAAATAGGATCTGTGCTGTGTTTCCTAAATGTGATGTCAAAAACGATTTTGGAGAAAATAAATGGTTTTTACATTTTTGAGTATAATGTGGCGCAGAGGTTTAAAAAGTGACGCATCTACCTACATGCGTCAATTTTTAAATATGGGACAAAAAGGTACATGTTTGGGCTTTCCTGGGGAGCGTAGGTGGTGAGACTTGTGTCTAAGAGTGCAGTGGACTAGGCTTCATGAAGCCTATCTCTACTGCATTCTTAGACACAGGTGTCAATTTGACTCTTTACAATGATGTTACCTGTGTTAAGTCAGTGTAGGAAGCATATTGAGTTTGTTTGCATAGAGGAAATGTATTTTGTAAAATTGTGAAGCTCCATGTGAAAGCGTTTGCCTCAGTCTTATCCCTGTTGTGAGGCAGGTGCAAGATTTTGTCTCAGTCTTATCCCTGCTGTGAGGCACATGATTGTACATAGGATCTGTGCTGTGTTTCCTAAATGTGATGTCAAAAAACGATTTTGGAGAAAATGAATGGTTTTTAAATTTTTGAGTATAATGTGGCGCAGAGGTTTAAAAAGTGACGCATCTACCTACATGCGTCAATTTTTAAATATGGGGCAAAAAGGTACATGTTTGGGCTTTCCTGGGGAGCGTAGGTGGTGAGGCTTGTGTCTAAGAGTGCAGTGGACTAGGCTTCATGAAGCCTATATCTGCTGCATTCTTAGACACACGTGTCAATTTGACTCTTTACAATGATGTTACCTGTGTTAACTCAGTGTAGGAAGCATCTTGAGTTTGTTTGCATAGAGGAAATGTATTTTGTAAAATAGTGAGGATTCAGTAATGACATGTAATGGTTGTACATAGGAACTGTGCTGTGTTTGCTAAATGTGATGTCAAAAACGATTTTGGGGAAAAGAAATGGCTTTGACATTTTTGAGTATAATGTGGCGCAGAGATTTGAAAAGTGACGCATCTACCTACATGCGTCACTTTTTAAATATGGCGCAAAAGGGTACATGTTTTATGCTGCTGATGCATCACAAAAAGTGACGCATCAGCAGTGCAAAACTGACGCAGGGCCTCATAAATGAGGTTCTTTTTTTTTGCACACTACTCCAGTTCAGTCCTCTCCATTGCACTCTTGGACACAAACCTCACCTTTTGTGCTCCCCTGGACAGTCTTCAGCACAGTACAGATCCTATGTACAATCATCTGCCTCACAGCAGGGATAAGACTGAGACAAAATCTTGCACCTGCCTCACAACAGGGATAAGACTGAGGCAAACGCTTTCACATGGAGCTTCACAATTTTACAAAATACAATACCTCTATGCAAACAAACTCAATATGCTTCCTACACTGAGTTAAAACACAGGTAACATCATTGTAAAGAGCCAAATTGACACCTGTGTCTAAGAATGCAGACAAGGATATGCTTCATGAAGCCTAGTCCACTGCACTCTTAGATACAAGCCTCACCACCTAGGCTCCCCAGGAAAGCCCAAACATGTACCTTTTTCCCCCATATTTAAAAAGTGACGCATGTAGGTAGATGTGTCACTTTTTAAACCTTTGCGCCACATTATACTCAAAAATGTAAAAAACATTTATTTTCCCCAAAATCGTTTTTGACATCACATTTAGGAAACACAGCACAGATCTTATTTACAATAATCTGCCTCACAGCAGGGATGAGACTGAGGCAAAATCTTGCACCTGCCTCACAACAGGAATAAGACTGAGGCAAACGCTTTCACATGGAGCTTCACAATTTTACAAAATACAATTCCTCTATGCAAACAAACTCAATATGCTTCCTACACTGATTTAAAACACAGGTAACATCATTGTAAAGAGTCAAATTGACACCTGTGTCTAAGAATGCAGACAGGTATATGCTTCATGAAGTCTAGTCCACTGCACTCTTAGATACAAGCCTCACCACCTAGGCTCCCCAGGAAAGCCCAAACATGTACCTTTTTCCCCCATATTTAAAAAGTGACGCATGTAGGTAGATGCGTCACTTTTTAAACCTTTGCGCCACATTATACTCAAAAATGTAAAAACCATTCATTTTCCCCAAAATAGAACAGATCCTATGTACAAACATCTGCCTCACAACAGGGATAAGACTGAGGCAAAAGCTTTCACATGGAGCTTCACAATTTTACAAAATACAATTCCTCTATGCAAACAAACTCAATATGCTTCCTAGACTGAGTTAACACAGGTAACATCATTGTAAAGAGTCAAATGTATTTCTTTAAACATGCACACATTCTTTATTCCTTTTAAAAAATGTAAAAGCCATTCATTTTTCCCAAAATCGTTTTTGACTTCACATTTACAAAACACAGCACAGGTCCTATGTAGAAGCATTCCATGTCACGACTAAAACTTCACAATTTTACAAAATACAATTACTCTATGCAGTAAAAACCTTTTACCAAGCATTATCAAAAAGCATGACACAAAGCAACATTAAAAAACCAGAATTTGCTTCCAAATCTTCTCCATAGAGTATACAAGTCTCTATGTATATTAAATGAATCATAACTCACCTTTACAAATATTTTAGGAGATTCAGAACAGTGTCAGATACACACACCAATATTTCTTTAGCAGAGCAAAAGGTATGTTCTCCAGGCACTGCAAACCATAAAGGCACAGAAAACCTCTAATTCTACACACATATTGCTCATGGTAACCAATCAAATCACTTCCCTCTGTATTTTCAAACCAACACCCTTCCCCCCCTCAGCCCTTTCTACCTGTTACCATAGCAACTCCCTCCTCACTGAGCTCCCAGGGTTAAAAGTTTATTCTACAATGTTGCAAATCACCTCATCAAGGATGTTTGACCTGCGAATACACCAGCTTTTCTGGTGCAAGGTTTCTTTAAATGACTTTTTTTTAACCATTCACATTACTTCTTACACAGAACACAATCATGCACCCTAACTTTCAGTTTTCAACTATCTCATTCTACCAATCATTGCTTGTTATTCAAGAGCACTGAAACTCCACAGGTTTTTTTTTGCAAACTCCTATTGTTCCAACTGCCATTTCTTTTCCACACTTCATCTGACTGCATCAGAATCTCCTCTCACCATGTATTCTGTCTGGATTATTGGACATAGCTATATCCACTGGGCTCAAAGGTATGCAGCTACCAGAAATTTTCACAACCTTGACTTACCAAATGTGAAGATTAAATGGATTGGCCAGAGAGGATTGAAATGGCACCAATTGATACCATTGGTGAAAACCTTTTTGCATTTGCCACACCCTGACCTTTTAATTGTGCACTGTGGAGGAAATGACTTGGGCACTTTGACTGGGGTAGGTCTGGAAATGCTTATAAAGGACACCTTTGATCAATTGATGGCACTTTTTCCTCAAACTGCCTAGGTATATTCCAATATATGCCAAAGACAGAAATGGAAGTGGTCCAATCAATTTTGTCCACAATTTGAGAAAGCACGGAAACATGTGAATAAATCTGTTTCTGCTTACATGAGAGACTATGGAATGGGTTCAATATACAATAATAACCTGCGTTACAACATGCAAGATATCTACAGGGGAGATGGTGTGCACTTTTCAGATGAGGGGAATAGAAAATTCCTCCTGAATTTAAGACTGTGCATTGGTACCTACTTGTAGGTACCTAAATCAGCCACAGAACCCAAAAGCCCTTTTCAGGGCTACCCTATCTCTGATCACTCCAAATGATTATCTTTTTCTAACTTATTTCACTATTTTTCACCATAGTACGCTGCCGGTACGCTTCCCGGTGCGCGTACCGGGCGCTCCCCCCGTGAAAAATATATATTTTTTTTTTTGTGCCTATTTGGGCCTCCTAAGACCCCCTCAAAAAACCTAGAGGGTCAAGGAGTGCCTACGATGCCCCCTTATACCCATTCCCAACGTTGTTTGTCCTCCATTTTCTGTCTTAAATCTACCGAAAACAAAATGGAGGACTGCCGTAGCGCTGCCGGTACGCGTACCGGGGCGCGCACCGGGAAGCGCTCTAAAAAAATGTTAAAAGTTAATTTACATAAAAACCACTGGAGACACTTTCACCAAATATAGAATAGCTCATACTACATACCAATCCCTACCATTTTCCCAAATTCGATGGAATTCCATTGAGCCATTTAGCCTGTAGACCTCTCTAAATACCCTGAGGTAAATTACTTCACAAAAACACATCTGAAGTGTTAGAATTGACAACCAATTAAAATGTTACTTTCATTTTCTACTTTTTTTTCCTGACATTTGATTGGTTATGTACATGAATATAAATGAAAAATGAGAGGGAAACACGGCTATTTTGACTACAACTACCTGAGGTACATCTTGAAAGGATTTTCGCATTTTGTCTTCTTCACCTCTCTGTAAAGTAAGTTGATAATTTGTAAGGGGCACTTTAAGTTATTTTTTAAAAACGTTTTCTGATAGTTATTTACTGTCCCTCTGCTATAGTTATAGATAGAGATAGGCTCCTCTGTTATATTTATAGATTGACTTAGGCTTCTCTGCTATAATTATGAATTTACTTACGTTTCTTCACAGGCAGTTTTTTATATTTCTGCTACCTGCCTGTTACCATACATTGCCCAAAGTTAACTTCACTGTTAAAAAATCAAAACTACCTGTCTGAACTTAAACCCAACAGTGCCATATTTCTACTGATTTTTTTAATGCAAATTTCAGCACAAAAATGGAAGGAGAACAGAACGTTTCCTTTGAAATTGTCCTAGAGATGAACAATGAGGAAATCATTGAACCCAATGACTTGGAATTCATGGATGAATCACGGGACCATGAACTTCTACAATGTGTAGAATCTGTGAATTTGTTAATTCAATATGAGGACGTTTCTGACAGTCAAATGTTGGAAGTTATGTTCACTCAAAAAGATGACATTTCGGACAGTCAAATGTTAGACGTTCTATCAAATTTTGAAAATGAAACTCAAAAATAAATTTATATTTAATAATTCTAAAATTGTTTGAGACATTATTCATTTTTATATGTAATTCTTAAACTACTACCAAATTGATTATAATGTAAAGTCAGACTTATAGTATACTGTGCAACTTTTTTGTTTTACATAGTAATTTTGCTCATAGATACTTCCTTTCTCCCACTATATTATCTCCAATGTGTATTTGACATCTCTTTTTCATCTCCTGCCTCCATGTTCTTTATGCTTTCCTGACAGACTATGGTATGGATTCCATATACCACAATAACTTCTATAACAAAATGCAAATTATCTACAGAGTAAACGGTGTACATTGAATTTAAGACTCTCCATTGGTACCTACATGTTGGTACTTAAATCACCCACACAACACAACAACTCTATTCAGAGATACCCTACCTCTAAGCACTTTAAATTATTATTTTAGTGTTTCACTGAGTTTTCCCCATGTGTGGGGGTGGGGGAGGTGTGTGTGAGGGATGTGCGGGGTGTGTCTGTGAGGTGTGTATGTGTGTGTGTGTGTGTCTGGGGGGGATGAGGTGTATATGTGTGTGGGGTATGTGGGTGTGGGTGGGGATGTGGGTGTGTAAGGTGGGTTTGTGGGTGTGGGTGTGTGGGGTGTGTGGGTGTAGGTGGAAGTGTGGGTGTGTGAGGTGTGTGTGGGCTGTGTGTGGGTGTGGGGGGTATGTGTGTAGGATGCGTGTGTATGTGTGGGATGTGTGGATGTGTCTGTGAGGTGTGTGTGTGTGTGGGGGGGAGGTGTGTGTGTGGGATGTGTGAGGTGTGTCTGTGAGGTATCTGTGTGTGCGTGTGTGTGTGTTGGGGGGTGAGGTGTGTGTGTGTGTCTGGGTGTGTGGGTTGTGTGGTTGTGGGTGTGGATGTGTAAGGTGTCGGTGTGGGGGTGTGGGGTGTTTGGGTGTGGGTGGAGGTGTACGTGTGTGAGGTGTGTGTGGGGAGTGTGTGGGTGTGGGGGCGTGGGGTTGTGTGCGTGTGGGTGTGTGTGGGACGTACTTGTAGGTACCTAAAACAGCCACAGAACCCAAAAGCTCTTTTCAGAGCTACCCTACCTGTAATCACTCAAAATGATTATTTTACACTATTATTTTCACTATTTTTCACCAAAGTACGCTCCCCGGTACACTCCCCAGTGCGCGTACCGGGCGCTCCCCCCGCAAAAATTGAAAAAAAATAAAAACATTTTTTTTACCCGAGGGACCCTTTTATGGCCCCCACATCAAACCTAGGGGGTCAGGTGGGGTGTACCCTGCCCCCTTTTGGTCATTTCCCCCTTTGTTTTTTGCCACCTCTTGTGTCTCGATCCTACCGAGACACAAGATGGCGGCCGCTGCGGACTGTTTCGAATGTTTACAGACACCCGAGAGCCAATCAGCTTCCCGTGTGCAAGTCACGTGGCGTGCCCGGAGCGCTCCCCGGTACGCGCACCGGGGCGCGCTTACAGATATATAAATTTTTTTGAACCTAAATTACTCAAAATCCTCTGGAGCACATATCTTGAGACATAGCAAAGGCACATCGGGCTACCAGTCCCTACAATTTTGCCAAGTTTGGTGAAAATCCATTCAGCCGTTCGAGCTAAAAGTGCGACAGACCGCCCAATGGAAATTAACATGGGGAAAACACGTTTTGGGACCCCCCTTTTATCTTGGCCCCCGCTTGAGGAATCCCCCCCAAACTTTCAGGGAAGGAGCGGAGAGCCTCGAGGCAAAGTTGCTGAAAACTTCAGGCTGATTCCTCAACCGGCGCCACAGTTATTCCAAATAGAATGTTGCGATTTCCCTATGGAAATCAATCCTAACTATAACTACCTACTGGCGACCGCCAGTAGGTAATATATATATATATATATATATATATATATATATATATATATATATATATATATATATATATATATATATATATATATATATATATATATATATATATATATTTCAAAACTATCAAACTATGGGGCATATTAGCAAGGGCTATATCGCCGCTTTAGCGGCACTTTTTTCTGCTAAAGCAGCAATATTTTTATCGCCTTATCAGCAAGCTGTCGCTAACAGTAGTTAGCGACAGCTTTTAGGCGATAGCGACCGGCTCGGTTTGGGGCCCGTTTTGTATGTCGGCGATATTTATCGCTAATGACATGCAAAGTGGGCATACCCAAACTGTTAGCGACTGAAAGCAGTCGCTAACATAGCTATCACCTTTTAGCAAGGTAGGCAAAGCGATAAAAAAAATCGCGCTAAACGCGATTATCGCTATAATCTAACGCCTGCTAAAAACATGACTTACCTGTTTATCCAATGGGAGGTGGATTGTCAGGTTAAGTCCCCATTGGTGTTAATGCGTGAATATCACTGGATTTTCAGCGATAATTGCGATTCTCATATTAACATGACTATAGAATCTGGATTTCATTAAAGACACGGAGGCTAACATTATGCATTTACCTTTAATGCAGACCCAAGCAGCCGCATACATCACATTATAAATGTTCCAAATAGAACAAAGGCAACAGGTAAAGTCCACAAGGCAAAAACAGACTGCCTCTTTTAAATGAGCAGTAGATAAGTCCTAGATGAGCTTGAGACGTAAAACTTGAAACATCTTAAGAATCTTAAAAAGTTCTTCAAAACTTGAATGGAAGAAGGAAGATGGAGGTGAAGAGATCCATGGAATAAGAACCAACGATGAAGTGGTGGTAAATTCCGTAATCAAGGATTATCTGAAAAATAAAGAAATTAGTCCAAGAACAAGAGTGAAAGTTCAAATATTCATAAACATAGGAATAGTAAAAAACATATTGAAAGTCAAAAGTATGCATTACAATAAATAAATGTATAAGATAACATTGTAAATTGAAATGCCACCAGAGGTGAGAGTGGGTGATAATGTCAGCCTCCGTGTCTTTAATGAAACCCAGATTCTCTAGTCATGTAATATGAGAATCGCAATTTCATTACAAGACCGGAGGATTCATTATGCATGTTGGTAGCTCTCTAAAACAACATCAGACATATGTTGAATAGGTTTACAATAGTGAAGTGCAAAGGTACTGGCATTAACCAGTCCGCGGCCTTCAGGATGTCGTCTTACTTACCACCAGACCAAAGGGATTTACTGGCCATAGCACCTCTAAGGGAGTGAGCTTGAAATTTATTTAAATCTATACTCGCCAAACCCATAGCGGTCTTGATCCATCTGGCGATAGAAGAAGAGCTAATTCCTTTATGAGGCTTAATAAAAGAAATAAGTAATTGATTTACACCTGGAGGGCGGAGATCAGACATTCTAAGATCATATTCTTTCATGCATTGGACAACACAGAGGTTTGGGCAAAGGTCAAAACGAGGATAACATATTGAATCAGACATTGTCTTCGTTCTTTTATGAATTTCAAATTTGACACCAAACGTATTGTAAGAACGGTTAGTAACATCTAGAGCTCTGACATCGGAACTTCTTCTGCAAGAAATTAGGCATATGAGAGTAGCTAATTTAATAGAGAGATTCTTCCTATTAAGGAGAGAATTGGAGGGCAAATTATTGAAGAGATTGAGAATCAAATTCACATCCCAAAGCGTTTCATTTCTGGCTTTGGAAGGTCTCCTTAGACGTATACTTTTCATAAATCTACAAATGATGACATTTTTACCAATAATCTTCCCGTTAACGAGAGAATGACCAGCAGAAATAGCAGATCTCAAACAGTTGATGGATCTGTAGCTAAGTCCCCTTTCAAATTGTTCAACAAGGAAATTGGTTATGTCAACAATAGGGGCCTCCAAGGGATCCAGGTCCCTTTCCATGCACCAACATACCAAAACTTTCCAGATTCTATTGTATCTGTAGTGTGTGCCTGGTGCACAAGATTCTCTGAAGAGATTAGAAGCCGATTCTGAAAGGCCTGAGATTTCGTTAGATCCCCTGAAACTCTCCAGGCAAGAAGGGATAAACTTCAGTTCTGAAGTAGAGGATGAAAAAGGCTGTCTATGTTTGTAAGTAGATTCCATATGGAAGGAAGCAAGTCATTTCTTGAGCGGTCGGAAACCAAGCCTGGGAAGGCCAGAAAGGGGTTTTCAAAACTAGAGAACACTGTTCCAGTCTCACCTTCTGAAGGACCCTCTGAATCATCGCGAAAGGGGGAAAAGCATAGCCCTGGATTTCCTTCCATGATTGAAGGAAAGCATGGACTGCCAGAGCACCCGGGTCGGGCATCCAGCTGAAATAATTCTGGATTTGAAAGGTCAATCTACTCGCAAAGAGGTCTACTTTTAGAGGGCTCCAAATTTGGTTTAGAGTGTTGAAAACCGAAATGTCTAGTTTCCAATCGCTGAAGTCCATGAGGAAACGCCAGTTCCAATCTGCAGAGGTGTTGACTGCTCCCAGAAGGTACTCCACTATGAGGGCAATTTTGTGTTCTAGACAAAACATCCAGAGCTTCTTGGCCAGGTCTGAGAGGTCCGCAGATTTTGTCCCTTCTAAGATATTGATATAAGCAACAGCTGACATATTGTCCATTTTCAGAAGGACAGATCTCCCTTGAAGGGAATGTCTGAAGCTCATGAGAACGTAAAGACCGGCGATCAACTCCAGGTAATTTATATGGTGGAGAGATTCTTCCCGCGACCAGAGGCCTCCAGTGTTTTGATCTAAAAGGCAAGCACCCCAGCCATGAAGGTGGCATCTGATTCCAAGATAAATTCCGGGGTTGAACCAAAGATAGCTTTCCCATTCCAAGCCTCTAGGTTGTCCAACCACCAAATCAGTTCCGAGCGAGAATCTTGGTCTAGGGTGATACTATCCCCGTACCAAAGTCCGAATCTCAGAGCTCTTGCTTTGTTTCTCTGAAGAGCTCGATAATTGAGGGGAGCCTAAAAAATTGCTTGGATGGAAGACGAAAGAAGGCCCAGGAGTCTCGCCGAATCCCTGAGGGATAGATCTTGACGTTTGAGAACATATTTTATTTGCTTTTTTATCTTTGGTTTTTTCTTTGAGGGAAGGAGAAGGAGGCAACGAATTGTATCGACCGTGAAGCCCAGAAATTCTAGAGATCTTGAGGGAATCAGGCATGATTTTTCCTTGTTTATGATGAAACCCAGACTCTCTAAAAGATCCATAGCAAATTTGAGATCTTTGCTTAGTTGTAAACGATCCTTGGCCATGATGAGGATATCGTTGAGGTAGATAATCAGATGAATACCCCTTGACCTTAAATAAGAAACCATGGCTCTCATCACCTTGGTGAAACACCAAGGGGTGGAAGAAAGGCCAAAAGGAAGAGCTTGAAACTGGTATAGATGACCCTTCCAGAGAAACTGAAGCAAATGTTGATGGATTTTCGCCATAGGAATGGTAAAATAGGCATCCTTCAGGTCTAATTTGACCAGCCAATCCACTTCCAGGAGCAAGTCCCTGAGAAGATGGATCCCTTCCATCTTTAAATGAAAATAGGAAAGAAGCTTGTTCAGTTCTCTCAGGTTTATGACCGGTCTCCAACCTTTGCATTTCTTTTCGACTAGGAAAAGGTTGCTTATAAAGCCTAGTTCCTCCATAGGGACTTCCAAGATTGCACCCTTCTGAACCATAGACGAGATTTCCTCTTCTATGATTCTTTGTTGATCTGAAGACATGGGAATTTCTTTCGGGAAGGAAACCTGTGTAGGCATACTTTCGAAGTCTATTGTAAAGGCTCTTACAGTGTTTAGAACCCAACGGTCCTGAGTAATTAGTTTCCAGTTTTTTAGGAAATATTTTAGCCTGCCACCCACCTTTAAGGGGAAAGAATGGGGAAGTGGAGGAGGAACACTCACCTGAGGGATTACTTTGATTGTTTGATCCGCGTGATCTGAATCCCCTGCTCCGTTGTCCTCTACCCCTTTGGGGGTAGAATTGTGGGTTGTGGTATTGTTGGAAGCCTCTGCCAAACCCACGACCTCTGAAGTTGGCCCTGTGGTTATATCGGCTGGAAGGTAGGTCCCGTCTTCCGGGCTGTCCAAAAAGGTTATTGCCGCTGTTAAAAACTTTGCCAATGTTTTGTTGTGCCTTATCAAGAGCAGTGATGTCGAAACATATTTCCCTATTCATTTTATCAGTTCCTCATCAAAAAGTAAACCTTTATGGTTTTTAGAGGGTTCCTTATCTGCAAGATCACTAAGTTGTGGGTTGATCCTAATAAGGACAACTCTACGCCTCTCGGCGTTGATGCTTGCATTTGCGTTTCACAAAAGTATGATGGCCCTTTGGCTCCATCCCCTTATCAAATCCGTATCTAGACGGGTGCCCTGAGCATGGCTCTCTTCAGCCGAGTCGAGGATCCTTGTCAGAGGACCAAGAACGTCAAGCAGACGATCCTGACAGGTCTTAAAGGATTTTTCCATGCCTTTCCTGGGATCGTGCCCCATTTTAAAAAGGAACTTAATCAAGTCAGGGTCGAGGTTGGGGGTATAACAGGTCTTGTCCCCAACAGAGGGTCTAGAACACTCTGCCCTCAAAATGTTGCGTGTTTCTCTTTCTAAGGGCTTTCTAACCCATTTCCTTATAAACTTCGCAACATATTCCTGAGGGCACCATTCAGAGCTGCGTGGATGTCTCAAATTCTGAGGTGAGAGCATTTCTTCACACAAGGGATTATCGATAACGTCTTTTGAAGAGGATGGAGCATCCTCAACTGCATCTCCGAAATCCTGGTCCTCCTCGTTGAGGTCGAGGACATACTCATCAATGAATTCAGAGTTATCTGATTCGCCATCATAAGTGCCAAACTGAGCATTTCTTGCATGTGTGTCACCTTGGACACCTGTATCATTTGTGTCGCCAAGGAGGTGCTAAGACCTCCCATGCTCAAATCGTCATGTTTGCTCTTTTTCATTCTTTTACCTCCAGGGCCAGACTGTAAAGACCTGGTTACTTCTTTGTCCTGAGAAGGACGTTTTGAGGATATAAAATGAGACAGGCTTTCCATCATACATGATTTTACCTAATCATGGACAGTCTTTTTGAAAGAATCCTTATCCAGATTCGCTGTAGGAGCGGAAGCCTCATCAGAATCTGGGATTGACATAATCAAGTAAATCAAATGGAGGTAAAGAGCAAGGGTAATCAAATGGAGCCAATAGAAAAAACATTCTTTTTTTTGGGGGGGGTTAATATTATTATTTTATATATTCTTTTTAGAAACTTTTTGCCAGGTATAAAATTCAGTATAATATATATAGGGATATTCGGTAAAGATTCTCTGTGAAAAAGGAGTCAAAACGCAGTTGAAGTAACAGCCAAACTGCCTCAAGGGCGAAGGATCAGTGTGCTCGAGCGAGGAGCTTGAGCAGTTGCTATGGCAACCCCCCCCCGAGGGCTGGAGGAGAAAGAGAAATGCCCTTAGCAACGTGACATTGGCTCGTCGTCCTTGCTAATGGCCATTCCTCTAAGCGTCCGACGCTAGAGAGGAGCGGGGACGCTAGGAAAGAGCAGAGAATAAGAGCGATAAAACACCAATCTAAAAAACGATGTTTATCGCCAAAAGGATACTCACCTGAAGTAAGATATGGGGAAATAATGCTCCAATTGCATTCGTTTGTAAAACTACGAGCGGGGGTGAGCGTAGGTGCAGAGCGATGGAAATAGTCGATTAATGTGTCTGGTTAGACCCGGTAATGGCAGGCAATGGCGGGCACCTCGCAAAGCAGTAGAAACATGAAGTAACATGCGGAATTAAGAGCGCATGGGCAGTATGAAGTATCAATCAGGGGCAACGAGCTAAATTGGTATCGTTTTTAAACAAAAGTATAACTAACAACAGTTAAATAGAAACCTACGCAGACAGGATAAAGGGAAGTAAATCTCCATAAATTGGAGATTAGTAGAGGGAAGGGGTGTGAAAGGATGGGGGGAATCAAACCACATCATAAGCACCCTAGAATCAAAAATAAAGCGCAATAAGTACAATATAAGAAATAGATATAAGAAAGATATGGAACGTTTATATTGTGATGTATGCGGCTGCTTGGGTCTGCATTAAAGGTAAATGCATAATGTAGCCTCCGGTCTTGTAATCATGCGCTATCGCTAGATATTTTAGCACAATGGAGAAAAACTGTGCTAATAGCATGTTTTCTCCACTAACATATCCAGCGATAGGCAGCGATAAAAAAGAATGCGCTAAGCGCATTTTGCGATAAATACCGCTATTCCTTGCTAATGTGCCCCTACATGTCATGCATTACAAATAACAGCTAAATTTGCATTTACCATAGAAGAACATAACTGCTAAAGAAAATTCAAACTAAAACTAAACTAACCAATAAAATAAAATCATAACAGCTTTAACCAAAAAAATCATACAAACAATTAAATCAACAATAGAAAAGGGACCCTCATTTAATCAATAAAATACTTCAAAACATCAAACATTGCAAGACGAGGAAACTCTGCTTTATTCTCTGACCTGACCCTTAAAGAAGAGAGGTATACATCTCGACAACTACTGAACGAAGTAATTAACACATATTTAACCTAAACCTTATTTGTAAATAAACTTAAAAATGTACTATAGCAACTAATTAACAAACCTTTCTCCATCTTCTAGCTCTTTACATGAACTTCTTAAAAAAACACTGCGGCTTGAAAAAGTGATAAGCTGCCATAAACCAGCAAAAAGATACAACAAAGTATGCATGAATTATTAAAAAATATAAATTCACCCAAATAGCAAATAAAAATAAACCTAACAACCTCAACCTCTATAAATTACCAGCAAATTATAATTTAAAATGTAACTGCCACTATTTTTTTATCCAACAGAAAAGAAAGCACCTGATGTACATTAGAACACCCCCAACAGAAGAGCTTCAAAACAATGTGAAACAACTTAAAAAAACATACAAGTAAGTATACAAAATAGAAGTATCTGCAGAATTTTACAAGTAAATAGCAAAAGTATAAACTTTTAAATATTGTATATATTTATACGATTACACTCCATTCAGATACAATGACAGAGAGAGACAAATATATAACATTGCAGAAAGGAAAGCAGTTACCAAGGGCCTGATTAGGAGTGTGGCGGTCATGGTACCTCCGCTGAAACAGCGTCAGATTCACAGCGACATTGAAGCCAGGAAATCTCAACCACAGCCAATGTGTTTATGTGAAGGTTACCGCCAGATATGCCTTCCCGCCAATGTGACTGTGGTGGTCAAACCACCACAACTGAGCCGGCAGAAAGGGATGAATATAAGACTGAACCTCACCTGTACTTATCTACACACATCCTGTGCCACCATGGAGCCGATCGTACAGGTTCTACCGCTGCTGCTTGATGCTTTCCAAAAACGGCACTGCTATGGACACAACCGACGGTAAGTCACAATCTACCCCATTTCTAATAACTTCCTATTAAAAGATGCTCATTCGAGGACATCTTGAGGTGTTTGGGTGCCCTGGTCCAAACCTATTTTGTGGTTCCCTGTTCGGAAAAGCTTTGAATGTATGATCTAAATTCACCTCTTTGATGCCCTCTTTGTCCAGGTCACTGACACTGCAAAGGTAGACCCTTCCAAAGAACATCTAATATTCATGGATAGTGATGTGTGTGCATTTAATATTGTAACACAACAGCAGCTCCTCACTTACATTAAATCATATATGTTTTGTTACACCCTCCTTTTTCTCACATGCAAGATCCTGTTTTGATATGAAATATACTTAAGTAAGGATGTTTCATGAAACAGAAACACACCTTCTCTGCAAAATTTCTGTAATAGGCCCTCAGAAATCATCCATATTAAAAAGTAGTTTTCGAACATGTTAATTAAGCCAATTTTCTTTAACAAGAATTTCAAGGTCATCATGGCAAGACTCTCAGTAGAACTGGGTTGGCACCCTGAAAGTCTGTCTCCCTGTGCCAGTGCCCACTTTTCCCATGCCTCTAAATGCCTCTGTGCACAGGCCACTGGTTTCAAGTATATCAGGGATAATTAATAGCACCACCAAATGCCATGCATATATATGTAATGTGTAAGTGTAAGATAAAATACCAAACATATCAGTAATAGCGTTGTTCTCATATAACTAAAGTAGGTGCAAAGTACACACACAATACTGGACACATGTCCAAAAACATAACACAAAAAGATATGACAACTATCCAGACTCAAGGTGTGGATAAAGACATAACTAACTTGAAAACATCAAACACATATTAAACATACATCATAAGGAAAGGTGCAGGCAAAATGATGTAGACATTGCTCAAGACAAGCTGAAAGCTTACCATGTGAAATAACACCCCAATCAATGGCTTGCCCATTTTGGAATGATCCCACATATCCATCCATACAACATGTCCCCTTTTCCAGTGTGACTACTGCACTGGTTCAAACCTCTATATAGATAAACCTGTTTATATTGGTCACCAATCAGGGCGAAACAAGCACACCTGTAGGCACACATTCCAATCTATCAAATCACATCACTTAGGTGAATGCCTACTCATAAAAAGTATGTTTAGGGAGTAGAGTGGTTCAGGGTTGGCCTTAATAGGTCCAGAGAGCTAGAGACACAGTGTGTCTTTGTATTTGCCCTTATAGAAAGGGGTACATTCAATGTAGGTTTGGTACTTGATCAAACGAGGGAGCAGGGTCACAGGAAAACAGTTAGGGTTTATTTTCATTTAGATACATTAAAGCTCAGAAATACGTTCAGGTGCTCATGTAAGTGGGTAGGTGCGTATTGTGACTAAGTGAAAAGTGACATAAAAAAACAACATCACATTGACAACAAGAAGGAACTCCAATTATATATATACAATGAATAGAGTCCCGGTTGTAATGGTCAACTACTTTTCGATCTTTATCTTAGTTAAGAACTTCTTCAGGACAAAAGTGTGAGCAATCTGAAATTAGCACTTGGGTATAGGAGAGGGGCTGAGTCTTATTCTTCATGTGCTAGCTAACAATTTCTTGCCAGAGAAGTGGATATAGTAGGTGAAGGATAAGGCTTGTTCTGCGCGTATATAGCTGTCAATTAATCGCCAGAGGAATGGATATGTATTGCCCCGCGCGGTGGCGTATCAAGGCGTCTTGCTTTGCTGAATGGTGTGTCTGTGAGTTCTCAAGGGGTGGGCGCTTGTAAAAGGGCGCGGGGTCCAGTCAGGGGTGTACTAGGTTCAGTCAATGGTATACTGGACATCGGGGGGAGGCTATGGAATTCTCTGATTGGGGCCTGAATTACGGGGCCGACTTCCTGGTGGAGTTCCTCAATGCTCGGCCCTGTCCGCTACTCTTTTTAATATTTACGTACCTCCCCTGGCTAGACTAGTAAAAAGCTACGGCTTTATGCTGGTGTCATATGCTGATGACACTCAGCTTATAGTGTCTGTAACTTGGTCAGTGGATGCCATGGCAGTCGAATTCTGTAAGTGCACCTCTGCCTTGATGACCTGGATGAATTCTAACTTTTTAAAGTTGAACACTGACAAAACTGAGGTCCTAGAGTTTGGTCAGAAAGTTTCGATCTGGAATCATCTTTGGTGGCCAACTGAAGCCGGTACCTGTTCCGCGCCTGTCAACAAAGCCAGGAACCTCGGATTCATGTTCGACAAAGATCTCACCTGGGCCTCTCATATTAATCCAGTTTCATCTGCTTATTTCTTTATGTTAAAAGGCCTGAGGAAGATTCTCCCATTCATCCCCTTTTCTTTGAGGAAAACAGTGGTAGTAGCCACGATTCTCTCCAGAATTGATTATGGTTATGCTCTTTATCTGGGAGCAGGTGCTGCCCAATTTGCTAATTTTGCAGAACGCGGCAGCTAGAGTTTTGCTAAAGTTACCTAAGAATCACCCCACATCGAATACTATAAAACAACTTCACTGGCTCTCAGTCCGTTGAAGTGTCGACTTTAAGACGCTTTGTTTGGTGCACAAAGCCTTGTTCGGTGGTGGGGCTGAGGATGTGCAATCCTTGTTTTCCCTTTACCTGCCATCACGTTCTTTAAGGTCAGCCAACCTTGGCCTGGTACAACTCCCTAAGATAAAAAGAGTAAGGTGTGGAGGAAAACACTTTTCTTTCCTGGCATCCAAACTTTGGAATTCACTGCCTACACACTTGAGAAGGTTACCAAATAGATCGGTCTTCAGGAAGGAAATTAAAACAGGGCTCTATTCCCAACCCTAAACATGCCAGCTGTTATGTTTATAATCCAAACAAGGGTTCTTGAGCTATAGTATCCTACTTAACTAATTAAAAAAAGGAAAACTCCATCAAACGGAGAAGAATAAAGGAAAGAGCCTGTAAGTGTCACAATGTCACAAAAAACCATACATAAATGAATACTCAAATGAATTTAATGAAACTAAATGGAAAACACAAGGTCTCTCAAACAATTACACTCATCATATACACTCAAAAAACATAAACATATGGGAAATCAAAAACAACAGTGGCAGAGACAAATAAACAAATAACAATAGACACAATACACAATCAAGATATAATGTCATCTCTGATTTCTGGATGTAGAGATCACCAAGACCAATGAGGAATTCGCCACTAATCTCTACAGAAAACAAACGGATAGGAACAACCTCCTAAGATTCGAAAGTCATCATCCTCCATCGTTGAAAAGACATCTCCCCTTCTCTCAATTTCTTAGGGTGAAAAGAGTCGTCTCGGAACCAGATCAACTACATCACCAAATGATAAGTATGAAAAGACGGTTTCAAGAGAGAGGATATCCAGACAAGATCATAGAACAGGCCTTTAACAGAACCAACACCAAAACATGAGAAGAATTATTGAGTGTAAGAACTCGTCAAACGGAACAACGCATCACATGTGTTAGCAAATATTCTAACATGAGCACCCAATTTAAGTCCATTATCAAAAGACATTGGCCAATATTAAAATTGGAACAGGACTTCAAAGGCATATTCACCAGTGAACCTTTGTTTGCTTACACCAGAGCTAAAAACGTAGGGGAGCTCCTAAAGCAACCTAAGGAGGACACTGTTAAGTCCACATACCGAGGAACTACACCATGTCTAAATTGCAACAGTTGCAACAATATCATCAGAGGTAACCAAATCAGACATCCCATGAAGGGTCATAAGATCAGTCTAAAAGTCAATGCGACATGTGATACAACAAATGTAGTGTTTACTTTGAAGTGCCCTTGTGGCTCAGTATATGTTGGACACACAGAAAGAAAATTGAAAATAAGACTAAATGAACATAAGAGTAACATACGAACAAAGGCCTTAAAATCAATGGTAGCGGCTCATTTTGTAGAAGCCAAACATCACATAAGCCAGTTAAGAGTCTGCATTTTGGAGGAAGTTCCGAAAAAAGAAGGAATGGACAATAAGAAAAATCTATTAAAGAGAGAAAATCATTGGATTTACTTTTTGAGTTCACTCAAGCCGAATGGTTTAAATGAAAGGGTTGAATTCACCTGTTATTTGTAACATATGTTATACATGGATACAGAAGAGTAATGGACCGCAAAACACTTATTTAATTATTTAATTAATTTGTCTTGTAGAATAATGTAATTTAACGTATTTGTTTCATAGGAGGTGTGTAACCATAATCATCCTTAAATCAATGTAGTGATTTAACTGAATGCATTTATACTATAGGAGCCGCTTAGTTAAACTCACAGCTAAAAAGAGCAGCTGGATTAACCTGCAAACAGTGCGTAATACATCAATAAAGCTCACACAGAAAAAAATAAAAAAAGAATCAGGCCCCTAGTCTATAATCTGCGCAAGCGCACATAATCACGTCACGTAAAAAACAAGCGGAAATAGCCGCGGGTAATTTACATTTCAGAAACGCCGCATCGGAGAGTTGGAGAGGAGAGCTTGGATATAACGTTTGCAATTAAGGTAAGCGAAAATATAACAAAACCGCATGAGAAGCGTGCTAGAATAATATGGAAGTACAGCGTTTCACTAAAAAAGGTGGGAAGTATAAGATAACAACGATCCCATATGGAAACCGCCATTACACCAGATCGCCAAACGTAGAAATGGCAACAGGAGTGCCTCATTATGAGCCTTATGTAAGAAAAGCACTAGGCACGGCGCATAGTTTAATAATGAAGAAACATCAGAACAGGGACGAGAAACACGAATAGAAAACAAAAAAGCATGGCGTAGAGACTAATAATCTCGAGTAATGGGTGCAGTTAAAGATCGATAGTAAGCGGTATGAACAGCATAACAACGGGCAGGAACAGATAGAAGTACGGCGTGTAATCAGTTCACTACTAATCATAGTATAACTACGTATGAAGGAAGCTAGCATCAAAGACGCAGCATATAATCAAAAAGAATAGAATGTAACTAAAGTGAACCATGGACACTGTTTTGTACTAAGTGTAATAAATGGTATGTTTCCATTTTAGAATGTATCCCTGACGAAGGCGAAAAAGTCGCCGAAATGCATTGGCTGTATTGATGTTGCACAATAAGAAAGATTTGTCAGGATGACATATACGCAAAGCAAATGTGATTTGAACATTAAAAAAAAAAGAAGATATCGAAACCATAAATGAAATTTTGAAGCAATTATATAGTAGAATCTGATTCATTGAAACAGTAGCTGGATTCTACTGCATACACCCAGTGCCCTGGGAGACAGCCCTATACTCAATAGGACTGCAACCTACTAGATCTCTGATTTAAGCCATGTTAGAGGCGTCGATGGCGTTTCAACCCAAAATTTCTTTGAGGGTCATCATCAGGACAGGTAAGCTTCAATAGTGCTATTGTTTATTTTACTCTGCCACAGTTGTTTTTGATTTCCCATATATTTATGTTTTTTGAGTGTAATTGTTTGAGCGCCCTTGTGTTTTGCCTTTAGTTTCATTAAATTCATTTGAGTATTCATATATGTATGGTTTTTGTGACATTGTGACACTTACAGGCTCTTTCCTTTATTCTTCTCCGTTTGATGGAGTTTTCTTTTTTTAATTAGTTAAGTAGGATTATATAGCTCAAGAACCCTTGTTTGGATTATATTGTTTGTTAGCCCTGGTTCTTGTTCTAGGGTTGCCCTTGTGGTCAGTAAATCAGCTGTTATGTTTAGCCACTTTACTCAGCGCCAAGACGCCTCGGCAGTAGTGCGCTTTATAAATACCCTCAGTCAGTCAGTCAGTCAGTCAGTAGTGGGAATGGTATGGGGTAGAGTCTTGAAGGTAGAGTGAGTGACTGTGATGTGCTTGGGTCTGTTGCAGCTGCAGGTGCATGTGTGTCAGGTGCATGTGCTGCAAGTAGGGGTATGTCTTGTTTCTGTGGTGTCTGTTGGGTGCTTGATTGTTTTCGTCTGTGTTTCTTAGGTGTGTGTTGAATGCGACTTGTGTATCCGTGGATGTTGCTGTAGTGGAAGTGCTGTGTGTGGGTTTTATGGATGGTGATGTGGTGGTGACAGTGTGTGTGGTTGTGTGCAGTGTATGTATGGAAGTGATGGTGGTTGGGGTGAGTGTGCTGTTGTCTGTGTTGGCTGTGGATGTGGTGGTGTGGGTGTGGGGTAAGCTTGCATGTGTGCTGCCTTCTGTGATGTGTGGGGATGTGATAGGGAGTGTTGTGAGTATGTGGTGTTGTCAGTGGTGGTTGTGGATGTTTTTTTTTTTTGTGGTGATGGCGAATGGGGTGCCTGTGGTTGTAGAGGTGTGTGTGGTGTCTGTCTGTTTGAATGCAAGCCTTCTTTTTTTATGAGGCTTTTGCTTACATGTGGATCTACTGCTTAGGTCTGTATAAGTGTGTGTCTGCAAATGTTTGCATGTGCTTTGGATAGGTTTGGGAATAGGGTATTGGTATGGGTCAGTGGGGGGAGAGACAGACACAAGTTTGGGGGGACAGGAGGCTTTGCTGGGGGAGGAGGCCAGAGCCTGAAAAGATCTCTGTCAATGATCTCTGTCAATGCCTTCCGGGAGGCCACCATCTGCTGCAGACGGCTGCCTTGCCCTGGATGACATGCAGTAGCGCAGTCTGACTCACATAGAGTTTTCTCAGAAGGTCAATAGCCTCTCCACTCTGGGCAGGGGTTGAGGTGCCTGGAGCTAAGGACACGGCTCCCCTCTTAGGGGAGTGGGTCCGGTCAACCGGTTAGTGAGCAACAGGGAGGGTGGCAATGGAATTGTAGGAGGCGGACAAGGATGAAGGTAGAACAAATCCTGTGGAGTCTGTCCACCACCACTCGGGAGTGTCAACTGGAGGATGACTCTGTAGATGACGAAATCTAGCTTGCGTACTCTGTGGCACTCCACGCCTCTAGGTCACTGGATCCCTTTGTGTCTGTACTGTCATGACCGAAACCACTGTGACCAGCTGCGTCCCCAACTATGTTTGTCCTTTCTCCTTTGCTTGCCCAGGATGAATCTGAAATTACATATAAAATTGGATTATTTCAACTGTATTAGCACACCTGACTATCAGATTTCAATACAAAAACATTTCTAAAGTGCTCAGGTAACACCAGCTTCATGGCTCACTATGTAGGCTTCAACGCTAGCATGAGCTCATGTATGCATGCTACATTACCTGGGAACAGTTGGTCACAGTGATGCCATAACCTCAGACAGCTCCAAATCCATGAATGGACTTATCTACACTCTATCCTTATGTCAGTATTAGGATAGTTGATCACTTTGTATACTTTGTCCCTTGTAGTATACCATAGTAATCTGATGTGGCTACTAAATATACATTTCCACTCTGTTCACACAAGGCTCAGAATTCACCACATTTTCACTTACCTTAAACCACATCATGATGTCATGCAGATCAAGTTACAGAGCAATGTAGCACCAACATATGCTGTAGCTGAAATCATGTCACATGGAAATGTTCATTGCACACTCATGGCACTTTTGAATTGAAACTTCATCATATGCCCACTTCCAAAAAAGTCTAAGGAAACTGTACCGAAGTAGTTTAGCTATCACATGTGGCATTGAAAAGTAGCCTGGAGACGTTGATAGCCAAAGTATTGGGAGATAGCTACTCCATATACGCACATGAAGAGTTCTTATAGCTCTATAAACATCTCCATTCCTGTTTGGTGCTGGTGACAACACAAATTCTTAGATTGCATTCCTACAAGGAAATACACCTTTGAAAGTTGGTGTGTGTTTCTTCCATAATGACTGCCTATTGTTGGAACAATGGAATAAAGATGGTAAATGAGAATACACACATATGTATGTGTTGGTGAGACATGGTTGTGATCCTGAGCTAAACATTGTGTACATGCAAAATATCCATACTTTTTGACATTGTAAAGTTCAAATGGGAGTACATATATACATTGCTATATGTGAGATATACTACAACAGGCAATGAGTTTCTGACTAGTGTATTTATTGAAGTGAACAAGGAGAAAATAACCATTAGGCAAAACCAAACAGGTAAACGCTAAAGTGAAGAGGTCAATCATGGTGAATGAAACCATAGTTGTAGATGCCAAATTATTTGAAGTCCAATGTCCATAATACTACTTCCATCAGAAAGGTAAATGTGTCTAGAAATAGTCCACAGAGTGAATGTGTTGCTCACACTGGAGGAAATTAGGTGTGAGGTGTCTTGCTGGCACTCGTGGAGGTCCTACTATCTGCACCTCCATGAAATGTGCATGGACAACCTCGCTTGGCAGTGATGGGGGCTCCACAGCTGCGGGGCCAGGGTTGTCTGCAGATGTGTCTTCCTCTGGCAGGGCCTCCCTTCCTGTGGCTGCATCATGTTGATGAGCCTGATGTTGTTGAACCACAGGAAAAGATGATGGTGCTGATAAAGCCATGCACAGGTGTGTGTGAATGTCCTGCAGCACCCCTTGGAGGCAGCCCATATTGGTGTTATGGGCCTGGTTCTCATGGTGTATGTCCCTCTGCAGCTGCTACATCTCCCAGATTTTGGTTAGTACCTGGCCAATAAAACCTTGGGAGACTTGGTTGATGGTGACCTGGGTGTGAGTGGCCCAGTGGCCGCAGTCAGCTGGCCCACAGTAACCTTTCCACGACAGGGTGCCCGCCCCCACTGGGTCCTTGCTCCTCTCTAGCTGGGCTGGTGATTTTCACCTTAGGATCCAGGACTGGGGGCACACAATGGATGCTAATATGGTAGGTACACAGGTTCGGGGGACTGAGGTTGGCCGAGGTGTTGCAGCTGGGGTGGAAGGTGTTGGTGTGAGCCTAGTGAGACTCACTGTTGCCGTTTTCTCAGCTGACCAGTTGGACTAGTAACATCATCCACGTCCAGATCTTCAGGAGTGTTGTTATCATGGAAGGCTTGATCCTAAGGTTGAGTGAGATTCTCTTTAGTGGCCATGCTCTGGCCAGATGTTCTGCCAGAGCGACCTGTGGTAAACTAGAGACCATTGTTATTGGTGAAAGTGTGGTACCGACATCCACATGTTTTGTAACACAGTAAGTAGAAACCTAGAAAAAACAAAATAGGTAGAGATTACTATTGTGATATATTTCAGTGGTATTGAACTTGATAACAAGACATCTGGAGAAAATAGATATACTGAATTAAGCAGCTCATTAGATGTCCTGAGGAAGAGGTAGCATGTGTATTTGACCATTCCAAAGCTTAGGTGTGTTCAAAACAGGCGATCACTCAACTTGGTTGTATGATTAGCATTAGTCATCATGTGAGCAGCGTAGATCCAAGGGGTCACCTGCCACTTGTAATCAGCTGAGTTACTTTCGTGCCTTACAAATATTTCAGCTACACAATTGGTATGGTGTAACTCAGCCATCAATAGTTTCAGTTGAGGAGACCAGGACAACATAAAGCTAAGTAGGTAAGTAGGTAGACATGCCTCGGAGTACAGCATTGTATGTAGATTTCTCAGTCCATGTCAATTGGACATCAGAGGTATTATGTCAGACGTGATAATGGGCAAACGCACAATTTCATCTTGTTTTGAGTTACACAAACAGGGCCTCATGGTAGTTGTAGTCATTTCAATCTCTACTTCCCAACACTTGCAAAATGGTTTGTGTTACATACCTGTTGTCAAAATGCAGGTGGGATGGACCATACATTTACATATTAACCCATATCATGGGTACTGCAATGATATTTTTATAGTAATACACTTACGCACACCATTCCAAAATGTGGCATGTAATGGAGATTGATACATGTGATCTTATATGAAACACTGTACATTAACATAGACAAACCTACATCTCTGATATTTCAAGATTGCATGTTAGGAAACTAGGTACACAACACAACGGCAAAAGTTCAATTAAGAGCAAATATGACATTGAGTTATTGTAACAGTTAGTGAGGTGTAACTTACAAGACTCCACTCCCCCAGGTATTACTGTCAAGTCCTCAGAATGTAGGATGGCCAAGACCTTCTCCTCCAGGAAAACAGATGTATTAGGGTGCTGGGAAGACCACTGCCAGTTTTATGGACCTCCAGGTGTTGCATGGAGGCCTTCCCTCTCAGGCCGTTCAACCTATTCCTAATTTTCTCCTCTGTATGTTATCTATGGTATTCATTCTCTTGACTATTCTGAACCAAGCATACGGAGACACCTACAACAATCTGCACTTAGGCCCTGATTACAATGTTGGCGGTCCAACTGCCGGACTGCCATTGTGGTGGTTGGGAGAATATCGCCAAGACGGAGGCATCCCAACCACCGTATTATGATTACACTGCAGAGTTGGCGATGTTCTGGAGCCAGAAGAATATGCTATTTCCATGGCAGCACCACTTGCACATCTGGAGCACTGTCTGCCATGCACCATGGCGTGCATGACACACATTGCACGTCCAACAGTTCAATAAGAGGGAGCATAACATGTACCGAATGCACTTTGCCCAATGGGCAAAATCGCCCTACAGACCTATTTGGGGTGATTGGCATGAGGGTGTCGGCATAGGCACCGCTTCCCATTCCCTCTGGTTTCCGCAGCACCACCACCGTGCAATCCAGGATCTTGGCGGTAGCAGCGGTTTGGTAGAAGTCCGACTGCCATGGTCATAATTGGGTGGTCGGACCACTGAGAGGGTGGTAGTCGGACTACCACCCCGAGAACAAAGACAGCCGTACTTATAATAAGGTCTAAGCGCCTGATTACACGTTTGGCGGTGCTGGAGTGGACTGCCACACTGGCCGGCTCGAGCACCAGCAAACGTGTGTGCCCATTGTCTGCCAGATTACGAGTTACCTTGTGTCTGGTGGGCTATTTTGGTGGTCCCTTTGAAAATGAGCACCGCAATGGGAACACCAAAAAAAGTTCGTGCGCGGCATGGACTGTAAAGTGCATGTACACAGGGGGGCACATGTTGCCTTTCACGGAGTAAAGACCTTTGGCCGCCATAAGTGTGGCAGGGTATGCTCAGACGTGAGTCCCTTGCTCACTTAGCCACTGGATTCAAGCAAGCCGGGCTGAAGATGGCTGTAATGCCAGAAACCGGTCCTTGGAAGCTTGTTTCCGGTCCAGGGAAGGCATGGCTTGGCAGGTCGGGCTGGACTGTTCCCATGAGGCACAGGGTCAGACTGATTTGCATATAGCCGTGTCTGAACTGGGGTGGCAGAGTGGGCTAAAGAACGGTGATGGATCAAACCCAGATCTTTTGACTGGGTGTGAGTGTTTGATTGGTTCAGATGCTCCGTCCATCATCACCCCCTTTTGTACCGTCCGCCATAAGTGTGGCAGGGTATGCTCAGACGTGAGTCTCTTGCTCACTTTGCCACTGGATTCAAGCAAGCCAGGCTGAAGACGGCTGTAATGCCAGAAACCGGACCTTGGAAGCTTGTTTCCGGTCCAGGTAAGGCATGGTTTGGCAGTTCGGGCTGGACTGTTCCCATGAGGTACAGGGTCAGACTGATTTGCATATAGCCATGTCTGAACTGGGGTGACAGAGTGGGCTAAAGAACGGTGATGGATCAAACCCAGATCTTTTGACTGGGTGTGAGTGTTTGATTGGTTCAGATGCTCCGTCCATCATCACCCCCTTTTGTACCGCTTGGCCCGCCATAAGTGTGGCAGGGTATGCTCAGACGTGAGTCTCTTGCTCACTTTGCCACTGGATTCCAGCAAGCCGGGCTGAAGACGGCTGTAATGCCAGAAACCGGACCTTGGAAGCTTGTTTCCGGTCCAGGTAAGGCATGGCTTGGCAGTTCGGGCTGGACTGTTCCCATGAGGCACAGGGTCAGACTGATTTGCATATAGCCATGTCTGAACTGGGGTGACAGAGTGGGCTAAAGAACGGTGATGGATCAAACCCAGATCTTTTGACTGGGTGTGAGTGTTTGATTGGTCCAGATCCTCCGCCCATCACCACCCCCTTTTGTACCACTTTGGCCGCTGTTAGACCTGACACCTTTGGCGTGGTATTTCCCCCATATTTTTGCCTCTGACTCATGTATTTTTGATGCTGTGCTGGATTTCGTTTTTGCTGGTTTAGATGTTTTGGACACTCTGCCACTGCAGATCAGTGCCAGAGTGTAAGTGCTCCCTCTGTAAATTGTCATATTGATTGGGTATACCTGATTGGCATGTTTGTATCACCATGAAGTCCCTAGTAAAGTGCACTGTGTGTGCCAGGGCTGGTGATGACAGATGCTACTAGTGGGCCTGCAGCGCAGATTGCGCCACCCACATGAGTAGCCCTAAAATGGGGACTCAGGCCTGCCAGCGCAGGGCCTGTGTGCAGTCAGTGACTGCCATGTCCGCCTGGCCAGTGTCTCCACTGGCTGGGCCTAACCCTTCCCTGTCTGTGCACATCAGTCACCCCTATGGAAGGCTCAGGGCACCCCCCTGGGCAGGGTGCCGTGCAGGGGTCAGGTAGAGCATGTACTAGTGCAGGTCACATGCTCTGGTAGTGGGCAGCAGCCATTTTGTGCGCTCACTGCTGTAAGGCTATCTTGCTCCATAGAATAACATGGGGAGGCTGGTCCCAATGAATGCCAGTCTATCTTCTCATAGGAACAAGATGGGACATAAGTGAAAGATATCCCTGAACTCAGAATTTAATAACACATCTTTTAGTGAAGGTTGTTTTTAGATCCTGTGTTTGAGAATAGCACTTTTAGAAAGTGGCTGTTCTCTTGTCTAAACCTTTCTGTGTGCCTGGGCCTGTTTGTGGATTGCCTGTCTGGTCTGAGGGTGACAGGGGCTGCAGAGCCCCCGGAGGGAGGGGGTCGGAGTCAACCCGTGGATGAAAGGCAGCATCTGCTGCCAGGGAGGCGGGAGGAGATAGCGCCTGATAGTGAAGGGCTCTGCCTGCCTGACCACCATGCTGGCTCCCCCTCCTGCCGGCCAACTGTCACCTCTGACCCTGATGCTGACAGGAGAAGGAAACCAGAAACACCCAGGGCTCACCCAGAACTGGTTTAGACCGGGCTCAGGGCCCCCTTGCACAAAAAGACTTCAAAAGACTTCAAAGGACTTCAAAGACTTTTAGGGGTATAAGAGAAGGACCCCTGACTACAGAAGATGAGATTCTAAGATTCTACAATCAAGAAGGAACCTCTGCTGGAAGAAGGACTGCTGGAGAACAAGAGGAAGATTGCCTTGCTGTGTGCTCTAAGGGCTGACCTGTTCTGCTGTTGCAACTGAAGGCTGAGGAGGAGAAAGGGACTTTGCTGTGTGCTGTGCCCCTGCCTGCTTGAAACTGCCAAGACTTTGCTGTGTGCTGTGTCTGCAACTTGAATCTCCAAGGGCCTGAGAAGAGCTGGCCTCCTGTTGGGAACCCAGGGTTAAAGGTTCCTAAAGCTTTGCCAAAAGCAGCTGCAAGATCGGGCTGTTGTGACCTGGAACGCGTGGTACTCGACTGCGGAGCGTGAGAAAGGGATCGGTGTGCTCATCGGCACATTCCCAGCGAGGGTCGGAGGATTGTGGTGCCTCCCCTCGTGAAATCTGCTCCAAAGTGGTTGAGAGGCCGAGAGGGCGGTCTATTCGTGACCTGCGCCCTCAAACACCCTTTGCCGCCTATTCACCGCCGCTGCCCGGGGCCAGGATAATCCCTAGAAGTTGCCGCTCGTGAACGGGAGCTGCAGCGGAAAAGATCGGAGCCGCCGCGCTCCCATTGGCTGAAGGAGCCGAGCCCCCTCACCGACGCTGCGACGGGATTGGCCCCTGTGCTGCAGCGTCATCGATTTGCCGTGCTGTGGTTGGCTGGTGGACGGAGCGTCATCGCAAGCCTGCCCAGGAGCCGCACTGCCATTGGCTGACTCCCGGGTGTGTCCAAAGGCTCGTCCCCAACGCCGCAACCGGATTGGTCCCCGTCCACGGGACCTCTGGAGGGCCGTGTGAACGCCGCCGAAGCAGGAGAAGGACTGACCCGACCCCGCCGAGGGATTCCGGGTGAGCGATCCCTGTCCCTGGCCTGAGTCCCCGCGCGGAGGCGCCGCGTCAGCTCCCCGCTGCTCCCCGAAGACCAGAGAGCGGGCGGAGGGCTGCCGGGACCGGCCAGGACCAAGGGGAAGCTTACCTTGTCGGCGCGAAGGCGCAAGGATCACGGTGGGGCGCGCTGAGAGCGCCTAAGCTGAGGTCAAGATCGATTTCACCGGCACGGTGCACCCAGAGCTAGTGGTGAGCCGCGCTCGCGTAGTGTGGACCAAATAGAGTGAGGGGCTGATTTTAACAGTTAAACTACACGCTGGCATTGATTGATTTTGCTCATTTTTATAGAGCTGATGTGAGATGATTTCAAGGTATTATTTCTAATACTCAGACAAGAGACTTGAGACCATCTTTTATTAAGAGACTTCCTACATACATGCAACCATTAAGATTAAGTGCAACCTTTACCTGAAGAAGTGATTATCGTGTATTACTGCGTTTTACTGCCTGCAACTAGATAAAGTTATATTTTTATAAAATATACTTACTTGTGTGGTCTCAGTTTGTGGTGGATTGGGGATTATTGTTGTGTTAAGTGCAATTATTATACACATTGCCTTGGGGATAAGCCTGCCTGCTCGCGCCAAGCTACCTAGAGGGAGAGCAGAGGTTGTCTACTGTGTGTATTCCTTCACCCTGACTAGAAGCAAGGGTCCCTACTTGGTCTAAGGTACTTACCTCTGCCAACTAGAGACCCCCAGATCTAACATTGGTGGCAGCAGTGGGATTTTGAACTAATAATTGCACTTGACCTGCAGAGATTTCTTGTACATCACTAGTCTAGTTTAGCAGCGCAGGTTGCGCAAGATTTTTTCATTTTGGTGAAACCTTTTTAGTGGAAAAGGTTAGGAAGCATCATGTCTCAGAAAGCGCCAAGCGTGAGTGTAGAAGTGGAATTTGAAATCCAGGAGTTGTACATCTATAGCAAGGAGCTACTGAAAAAATTCTGCAAACAGCTTGGATGCCCAGCGAAGGGCAGCGCAAACAAGGAAGAGCTACAGAAATCTCTGAGGGCCTGGTGGGAGGCCAAACATGGTGATCCAGAAGCTGCTACTGGAGAGGAAGGCACACAGGAGAATGCTTTTTTGTCCAGTGAGTTGCCAGTGAGGAAGACAGTGTCTAGGACTGGCAGCAACCACTCCAGTAGGATTTTTTCTCCAGAGGAGGTGGAGGAGAATCAGAGAGCTAGGGCCCATGAGATTGAGCTTTTTAAGCTCAAAGCACAAGCAGATGAGAGGAGACTGCGCCTTGAAACTGAGAAAGAGGCGCAGGAGAGAAGAAATACTCTCGCTTTGGAGGAGAAGAAACTCCAATTGGCTCATGAGTTGAGCATGAGGGAGCTGGACATTAAAGCCATAAAGGAGGAGTCCAGTTCTAATGGTGGCAGCGCACAACCAGTACAGGCGGGTAAGGTATACATACCAAAGGATCTGGTACAGAATTATCAGAGGGGTGAGGATATTTATGCGTGGTTCAGAGCGTATGAACTTGCCTTAAAGATGAATGAAGTGCCTGAGAAGAATTGGGGGGCAGGATTGTGGAAGCATTTTGAGGCCTCTGGGAGGGATGTTTTGGTACCCTTAGAAGCAGCAGGTACTTTATCCTACCCCGCTATGAAGGAGGCTTTGTGCCTCAGGTATGGGCTCACTTCAGAACAGTACCGCCAGAAGTTTAGGAACTTCAAGAAGCTTGACTCAAGTACTTGGGTGGAGTGTGTGAGTATGTACACGCGTGCACTGGAAGGTTGGATAAAGGGCAGCAAAGTTACTGATTATGTGGGGTTGTGTCACTTGATTAGTTGGGAGCACTTAAGTAGTTTATGTGTTCCAGAGCTGCGCCAGCATCTTTTAGATAGCAAGTTAACTGATCCCAGTGAGCTTGCCAAAGAGGCGGACCGCTGGTCTAGCACCAGGGTCCACAAGGGGGTGGTAAGTACCCCAGCCAAAGGTGGACAGGGTCCCCCACAGAAGAGTGGGGGGGACACGGGTAATCACAAGGAGTCTTCTAAAGGGCCCCAAAATGGTTCCCAGGAGAAGGTGTCTCAACCCCACAAGCCTAAGAAGTCCTGGCCCCATAAGGGCACGCAGGACAAAAGGGCCCGCCTACTTGCTATGCTTGTAGGGAGGTGGGGCACATTGCCCCCAAATGTCCAAAGAAACTTCCAGCACCCACTGGTGCTCCAGCACCGGCGTTAGCCAGTGTAGCTTTGGGAGGGGATTTGATTTCTAGTGGGGAGGAGGGGTTAGCATTGATTACCCTTGTCTCTCTAGGAGACCAAGAGATGGCCCAGGAAACCTTGCTGCCCCAAAACACTAAGAAATACGGGCAGAAGGTGACCATCAATGGACAGGAAATAGAGGCTCTGAGAGACACAGGGGCCAGCGTGACATCTGTCAGGTGTCGGTGGGTGTCTGAAGAGCAAATTGTTCCCAAGGTACTCCGACCTGTGGTGGCATCTGACAGTTCAGTGCGCTACTGCAAGTTGGCAAATGTTTCATTTGAATGGGGAGGAGTCTCCGGTGTTTTGGAAATTGTTGTAAGTGATGCCTTGCCTCTAGATTGTCTATTAGGTAATGACCTGGAGAGCTCCCCATGGAAAGAGGTGGAGCACAGGACTCACTTGGAGATGTTGGGTTTGCCTGCGTGGATCTGTGTGTCCACCCGTGCAATGACAGCCAGAGAGGGCGGTCTAGCAGAACTGGAGCCTGGAACAATGGCCCAGGAACCTGCCAAGAGAGGAAGGGTTAGAGGGCGCGGGAAACCAGCCCCCACTGTTCCCACGGTCAAGGAGGAAGCAGACCCTGAGGGGGATGCCCTGTAACCTACAGGGGAGCAGGTGGCCGAACTGGGGGAATTGCCTGAGCTGTCCCAGTGGCAGCAAGAGGGTGGTCCCTCCAGGGAGGAATTCTGCCAGGCTCAGAAGGAGTGCCCTTCTCTCATTGGTGTGCGGCAGCAGGCTGCCGACCAGGCAGCAGGCCTGGGGTCCAGGGAGCATTTGATTTACTGGGAGGATGACTTACTTTATAGTGAGCCTAAGTTCGCTGAGCCCGGTGCAGCCCGTGTGCTGGTAGTACCCGAGCGCTTCAGGAACTTCCTACTGGGTCTGGCTCATGACGTGCCTCTCGCTGGACATCTGGGGCAAGACAAGACCTATCACAGGCTTGTCACCCATTTCTACTGGCCCCAGATGAAGAAGCACGTCTCTGCCTTTTGTAAATCTTGCCAAACTTGTCAGGCCAGTGGCAAGAGTGGAGGGAAGTGCGTGGCACCCCTCTAACCCTTTCCTGTGGTGAGCACCCCTTTTGAGCGGGTGGGCATTGACATCATGGGGCCCCTAGACCCCAAGACAGCCCTAGGCAACAGGTTTATCCTGGTCTTGGTGGACCATGCCACTCGGTACCCGGAAGCCATCCCGCTCAGGACAGTCACAGCCCCAGTGGTGGGCCGTGCCCTGATGGGGATCTTTTCCCGTGTGGGGTTCCCCAGGGAGGTGGTCTCAGACAGGGGGACAAACTTCATTTCTAGGTATATGAAGTCCCTGTGGGATGAGTGTGGGGTGACATACAAATTCACCACTCCTTACCACCCTCAAGGAAATGGGTTGGTTGAAAGAGTCAACCGCACATTGAAGGGCATGATTATGGGCCTGGAAGAGCCCATGAAGCGGAAATGGGACGTCTTGTTACCATGCCTGTTGTTTGCCTACAGGGAGGTGCCTCAGAAATCCTTAGGGTTCAGTCCCTTTGAGTTGCTGTATGGCCACCCTGTCAGAGGGCCTCTCACTCTGGTGAAGGAGGGGTGGGAGAAATCCCATGGGAAAACCCCTCAGGATGTGTTCAGCTATGTGCTGGCCATTCGCAACCAGACCCAGCGCTTCAGGAAGCTCGCTCAAGAGAACCTGGAGGCTAGCCAGGAGGAAATGAAGAGGTGGTATGACTTGAACACTTCTCTGGTTGAGTTCCACCCTGGTCAGAAAGTGTGGGTGATGGCGCCAGTGGAGCCATGTGCGCTCCGTGACAAGTGGTCTGGGCCATATGAGGTGGTGGAGCGCAAGAGCGAGGTTACCTATTTGGTCAACCTGAAGACTCCCAGGCAGCCCCTGAGAGTGCTGCATGTGAACCGCCTCAAACCCCACTTTGAGAGGTCTGAAGTGACTATGCTCATGGCTACAGATGCTGGAGGGGAGGAGGATAGTGATGATAGTGATCCTCTCCCTGACCTCCTGGCAGTCAAGGAGCAAGATGGGTCAGTGGATGGTGTGGTCCTCTCCACCACCCTGACTCCAGAGCAGCAGAAGGACTGTCGCCAAGTCTTGGGTCAGTTCGCCCCCCTGTTCTCCCTGACCCCAGGTGTCACCAAGTGGTGCGTCCATGATGTGGACACTGGAAACAGTCTACCTGTGAAACAGAAGTTTTACAGGGTGGCTGACAAGGTCAGAGCCAGCATCAAGGAAGAAGTTTCCAAGATGTTAGCGCTAGGGGTTATTGAGCCCTCCAGCAGCCCCTGGGCTAGCCCAGTGGTCTTAGTGCCTAAGAAAACTGCTACCCCCGGTGGCACCCCAGAACTTCGGTTCTGCGTGGACTACCGTGGGCTCAATGCGGTCACCAAGACTGACGCGCACCCCATCCCCAGAGCTGATGAGCTGGTGGATTGGTTGGGAGCTGCCCAGTACCTGAGCACTTTTGATTTGACTTCAGGGTACTGGCAGATTGCCTTAACTGAGGGGACAAAGGAGAGGTCAGCGTTTTCAACGCCAGAGGGGCACTTCCAGTTCCGGGTCATGCCCTTTGGGTTGAAAAATGCCCCCGCCACATTTCAGAGATTGGTCAACCAGGTGCTGGCGGGGCTGGAGCAATTCAGCGCAGCCTACCTGGATGACATTGCTGTGTTCAGCTCCACTTGGGAGGAACACCTGCAACACCTCACTGAAGTGTTGAAGGCTCTGCAGAAGGCAGGCCTCACTATCAAGGCCAGTAAATGCCAGATAGGGCAGGGATCTGTGGTGTACTTGGGACACCAGGTAGGGAGCGGCCAGGTGGCGCCCCTACAGGCAAAGATTGATACCATTCTGGCTTGGGAGCCCCCCAAGACTCAGACTGAGGTGAGAGCCTTTCTAGGTCTCACCGGGTATTACAGACGGTTTGTCAAAGGTTATGGCACCATTGTAGCCCCTTTGACAGAGCTGACATCTAGAAATCAGCCCAGGAAAGTGAATTGGACTGAGGCCTGTCAAACTGCTTTTGACACCCTCGAAGCTGCCATGTGCACAGCACCGGTGCTTAAGGCACCTGACTTTTCCAGTGAGTTCATTGTGCAAACGGACGCTTCAGAGCAAGGCGTGGGAGCAGTACTCTCACAGATCAATGATGAGGGCGGAGACCAACCAGTGGCTTTCATTAGCCGGAGGCTAATCCCCAGAGAACAGAAATGGAGTGCCATTGAAAGAGAAGCTTTCGCTGTGGTCTAGGCTCAGAAGAAGCTGAGGCCCTACCTGTTTCTGACTCACTTCCGTGATCAGACCGACCACAGGCCCCTCAGATGGTTAATGCAGATGAGGGGTGAGAATCCAAAACTGTTGAGGTGGTCCATTTCCCTACAGGGAATGGACTTTACGGTGGAGCACCGCCCTGGTACAGAGCACGCCAATGCTGATGGTCTGTCCAGATTCTTCCGCCTTAGTGATGAGGACTCCCAAGAGGTTGGGTAGTTCTCCCCACTTTCAGCTGGGGGGGACACGTGTTAGACCTGACACCTTTGGCGTGGTTTTCCCCCATCTTTTTGCCTCTGACTCATATATTTTTAATGCTGTGCTGGATTTCGTTTTTGCTGGTTTAGATGTTTTGGACACTCTGCCACTGCTGATCAGTGCCAGAGTGTAAGTGCTCCCTCTGTAAATTGTCATATTGATTGGGTATACCTGATTGGCATATTTGTATCACCATGAAGTCCCTAGTAAAGTGCACTGTGTGTGCCAGGGCTGGTGATGACAGATGCTACTAGTGGGCCTGCAGCGCAGATTGCGCCACCCACATGAGTAGCCCTAAAATGGGGACTCAGGCCTGCCAGCGCAGGGCCTGTGTGCAGTCAGTGACTGCCATGTCCACCTGGCCAGTGTCTCCACTGGCTGGGCCTAACCCTTCCCTGTCTGTGCACATCAGTCACCACTATGGAAGGCTCAGGGCAACCCCCTGGGCAGGGTGCAGTGTAGGGGTCAGGTAGAGCATGTACTAGTGCAGGTCACATGCGCTGGTAGTGGGCAGCAGCCATTTTGTGCGCTCACTGCTGTAAGGCTATCTTGCTCCATAGAATAACATGGGGGAGGCTGGTCCCAATGGATCCCAGCCTATCTTCTCATAGGAACAAGATGGGACATAAGTGAAAGATATCCCTGAACTCAGAATTTAATAACACATCTTTTAGTGAAGGTTGTTTTTAGATCCTGTGTTTGAGAATAGCACTTTTAGAAAGTGGCTGTTCTCTTGTCTAAACCTTTCTGTGTGCCTGGGCCTGTTTGTGGATTGCCTGTCTGGTCTGAGGGTGACAGGGGCTGCATAGCCCCCGGAGGGAGGGGGTCGGAGTCAACCCGTGGATGAAAGGCAGCATCTGCTGCCAGGGAGGCGGGAGGAGATAGCGCCTGATAGTGAAGGGCTGTGCCTGCCTGACCACCATGCTGGCTCCCCCTCCTGCCGGCCAACTATCACCTCTGACCCTGATGCTGACAGGAGAAGGAAACCAGAAACACCCAGCGCTCCAGCAACCCCCAGAACTGGTTTAGACCGGGCTCAGGGCCCCCTTGCACAAAAAGACTTCAAAAGACTTCAAAGGACTTCAAAGACTTTTAGGGGTATAAGAGAAGGACCCCTGACTACAGAAGATGAGATTCTAAGATTCTACAATCAAGAAGGAACCTCTGCTGGAAGAAGGACTGCTGGAGAACAAGAGGAAGATTGCCTTGCTGTGTGCTCTAAGGGCTGACCTATTCTGCTGTTGCAACTGAAGGCTGAGGAGGAGAAAGGGACTTTGCTGTGTGCTGTGCCCCTGCCTGCTTGAAACTGCCAAGACTTTGCTGTGTGCTGTGTCTTTAACTTGAATCTCCAAGGGCCTGAGAAGAGCTGGCCTCCTGTTGGGAACCCAGGGTTAAAGGTTCCTAAAGCTTTGCCAAAAGCAGCTGCAAGATCGGGCTGTTGTGACCTGGAACGCGTGGTACTCGACTGCGGAGCGTGAGGGAGGGATCGGTGTGCTCATCGGCACATTCCCAGCGAGGGTCGGCGGTTTGTGGTGCCTCCCCTCGTGAAATCCGCTCCAAAGTGGTTGAGAGGCCGAGAGGGCGGTCTATTCGTGACCTGCGCCCTCAAACACCCTTTGCCGCCTATTCACCGCCGCTGCCTGGGGCCAGGGTAATCCCTAGAAGTTGCCGCTCGTGAACGGGAGCTGCAGCGGCGAAGATCGGAGCCGCCGTGCTCCCATTGGCTGAAGGAGCCGTGTGCTGCAGCGTCATCGATTTGCCGTGCTGTGGTTGGCTGGTGGACAGAGCGTCATCGCAAGCCTGCCCGGGAGCCGCACTGCCATTGGCTGACTCTCGGGTGTGTCCAAAGGCTCGTCCCCAACGCCGCGACCGGATTGGTCCCCGTCCTCGGGACCTCTGGAGGGACCATGTGAACGCCGCCGAAGCCGGAGAAGGACTGACCCGACCCCGCCGAGGGATTCCGGGTGAGCGATCCCTGTCCCTGGCCTGAGTCCCCACGTGGAGGCGCCGCGTCAGCTCCCCGCTGCTCCCCGAAGACCGGAGAGCGGGCAGAGGGCTGCCGGGACCGGCCGGGACCAAGGGGAAGCTTACCTTGTCGGCGCGAAGGCACAAGGATCACGGTGGTGCGCGCTGAGAGCGCCTGGAGCTGAGGTCAAGATCGATTTCACCGGCACGGTGCACCCAGAGCTAGTGGTGAGCCGCGCTCGCGTAGTGTGGACCAAATAGAGTGAGGGGCTGATTTTAACAGTTAAACTACACGCTGGCATTGCTTGATTTTGCTCATTTTTATAGAGCTGATGTGAGATGATTTCAAGGTATTATTTTTAATACTGAGACAAGAGACTTGAGACTATCTTTTATTAAGAGACTCCCTACATACATTCAACCATTAAGATTAAGTGCAACCTTTACCTAAAGAAGTGATTATCGTGTATTACTGCTTTTTACTGCCTGCAACTAGATAAAGTTATATTTTTATAAAATATACTTACCTGTGTGGTCTCAGTTTGTGGTGGATTGGGGATTATTGTTGTGTTAAGTGCAATTATTATACACATTGCCTTGGGAATAAGCCTGCCTGCTCGCGCCAAGCTACCTAGAGGGAGAGCGGAGGTTGTCTACTGTGTGTATTCCTTCACCCTGACTAGAAGCAAGGGTCCCTACTTGGTCTAAGGTACTTACCTCTGCCAACTAGAGACCCCCAGATCTAACAGCCGCGATAAGTGTGGCAGGGTATGCTCAGACGTGAGTCCCTTGCTCACTTTGCCACTGGATTCAAGCAAGCCGGCTGAAGACGGCTGTAATGCCAGAAACCGGTCCTCGGAAGCTTGTTTCCGGTCCAGGGAAGGCATGGCATGGCAGTTCGGGCTGGACTGTTCCGATGAGGCACAGGGTCAGACTGATTTGCATATAGCCATGTCTGAACTGGGGTGGCAGAGTGGGCTAAAGAACGGTGATGGATCAAACACAGATCTTTTGACTGGGTGTGAGTGTTTGATTGGTTCAGATGCTCCGTCCATCACCACCCCCTTTTGTACCTTCCAATCACACTAGGCAGAACCCAACCTATACTCTATACATTTATAAAAGAATTACAAAAATGAGCAAAGCTGCCAACAACTATAAATGGAGCAAATCAGTTAGTCACATTGCACCTAAACTTAGCAAACAAACCACAATAATGCACTACAATTTAAAGTCAAACTCTTCATATACAACAAAGGAGTAGATTACTTAGAAATAATAGCCAAAGCATTTTTCAGAATAAATAGTAATCTACCATGTAATTAAAAATATGAATCCACCAAAAACGTGAAAAATATTGTCCAAAAAGCCCCCAAAAAATGCAAAATGTGCGAGTTTCCTTATGGTCTGGTGGGCTTTTCTTTGGCGGTCCTGCTGTGTAGTGCACTTCTAAGGCTCATAAGTGAGCCTTTGAACTGCACCGCAGAGTGAGCGCCAAAGCAATTTCCCGCACGGCATGGACTGTGTAGTTCATGCCATGTTGGAATTGGGGTGCATGGAGGCAGGGGGGGGGCACAACATGCACAGGGGCACCAGCGGGCCCGATGGGACCCCCTTTACTTTCCTGACCACCACACTTTTCATGGCGGCCTCACTGCCAATATGCTTGGTGGTACCGCAGCAGCACCTCCAGCAAATTGATGACCCAGACTGCTGCGCCACCACAGAGCGATCACGGATACCCAGCAGTTGCGGCAGTCCAATGTAAGTCCAACTGCCAAAATCAGAAAACAGCGGTCAGACCACCGGGGCGCACTGCCACCACTATGCCACCCAGGGTTTGGGGGTCCAGGGACCGCCAAACTCTGATTCGGCCCCTAAAACAGTGTACAAAAAACAAAACTACACATTGATCAAAAATACTACTATTAGTAGAACTAAATCTACACAAAACCAACAAACAACATTATCCCTAAACTCTAGACCTCCCCCAACACCCCTTCTACCTTCAAAATGCTGAAAAAACCCTACAAAAGGAATTACCTGTTCTGACGACCAGCAGCACCTTACTGTGATGTGGATCTGCGAAAACAGACAAAAAATTACACAAATGGCTTAATTTAAAAATATTGAATAAATGTATTAACATTTGTAAAGATATTGAACATGTAAAACATGTCCAAAACGTAAAGTATTTTTAAATTATATATTACATTTATAAGTAAATTATAAATTACATAATAGCATTAAATAAATACAATTATTCATTTATATACTAAATACCGTGAAAACGTTTGTTAAAATGATGTTGAAAATATGTATATCAAATAATTTAAGAAATGTTAAGAAAATGTTAAACAATGGAAAAAAGTGGAAATTATGCTGGTTAAATATAATTTAATTTAATAATAAAAATTCTTTCAAATGTTTTATTTATCTATATATACATGTTTATTTTTAAAGGGGCGTGGCTTGGAAGCCAACGATGGCCGATGCGTGAGCTTGCTGCTCCGCACTGGCCCACACTATATCCTGACTCTCTGAAGCAAAGCTTGCTTGATACACCATTGGGTGTGTGGCCTGGTGGGTCCGATGTGGCAGCTCTAGAACCCTGTGGAGAACTGAGGGAATGAGGTGGAGAGGACGGGCAGACCAGTAGATGGACAGAAAAGGGGTTAGCCTGGGAGGGACCCTGGATCCCAGCAAATTATAACAGGTGGAAGAGGGCAACCCGTAGCGGAATGGTTGGCCCCGGTTGGCAGAGGTGCCTTATTCCACTCTACTGCAACAAACTTTACTCCTGTCCGGAACTGGTAGGGATCTCAGTGGGAGATCTGGGCCCCATTTTCTCCTTACGTGAATAGTACTGAGCCTTGATCAGGGATGACAATTTGGGCTCCTGGAGTAGTAGTAGGGCCGCCTGCTTTCACACTCGCCTGCAGTCGACTGATAAAACCTACACCCGTCCCTGTTAACAACAAATTCTATCGGGAATGGAAGGGCACTGGGGGTGCAGCAGGACTACCCCAAACTGAGACAGCTTATATATTACCCCCTCAACAGGTGAACCACACTCTCCCCAGAAGGCCTTGTTTAAGTCAGGCTCTAGCCTCTGAACCTCCAAACCTGGGGAAGAATGGGAAAAGCTAGGGCGAAGAGGACAGGAGTGCCCTCAAACCAGGGGGAAGAAACTCCTGAACTCCAGCAGAAGCTGCCGGGTCTGATGGCTATGGTGGACCCAGTGCAGTAGCAATTGACAAAAATCCTAAAAGCAATTGCCGATACCAAAGCCACCCTCCACCAAGATATCAGTACTGTGTCTGCTTTGAGCTGAGCACCACGAGCTGACAGAGAGAGTGAAGATTACAGAGGCTTCAATTGTGGAGCTCCACCCCGTACAACAAACACTGACTTGCCAGGTCACGGAGCTCATTGATAGGTACATACACTGTCACACAGGGCCAAAGATGCAGAAGGGCGAAATAGGAGAAATAATATTAGAATAGATGGATTACTGGAGGGATCGGAAGGCAAAGATAAGATCTCCTTCCTCGAACCTGGGCTAAGCACAGAAGTGGCACCAGTATGCCTCTTGATGTTCTACACACTCGAGAGGGCACACAGGGTCCCCACTCGCCCCCCTTGCCGGGCCACCCGCCACGTCCTGTGGCAGTAAAGCTCCTTCATTATAAAGATAGAGATATCCCGCTACAGAAAGCGAGGACAGAAGGCCCATTTACGATGGGCAATAGTAACGTTTCTATTTTCCCGATTACACTGCTGAGGTACAGAGACGACGGGCCTCATTGCTATAGGTCAAAAGGGCTATGTGAGAAGAGAACCTGCAAAATTCCTTGATTTTCTCCGTCAGGCTCTGTATAATGCCCAATGGGAAGACACACTTCTGTGAGGATCCCGAGGCGGCCTGGGAATGGCTTGAATCCTGCAAATCCTGGGATATACCCAAGAAGGCAGATACTGTTATCCCATCTAGAGACCCAGTCAAAGCTCCTACAAAGCAAAAGCAAACAGCTATCACACAAGGGTGGGCACCTTGGGAGAAGGCAGATGTTGACCATAGGCAGTGTAGTTCCCCAAGGCCCTTAATGGCTCCAAGAGGGGGTCTAGTGGCCCCCCTCCTTTCATTTGCACAGGCCAGTCCCATGGAAGGGGTGGTCCCTGGGTCTCAAAAGAACCCATGGAGGGTGATTCACGTGGCCCCTTCCAATATATTAAATAAAGCCCCGGGAAGATGGTAGTCCTCGGGGCTTAAAAGAGCCTTAGGAGATGGGCCCTATGCACACTTCTTTATTTAAATATACTCCCACATACCCCCAGGACCTGGCCCAAGAGGCGGCTATACTGTAAACAAGCACAGGAGACCACAGTTGGTTTTTTTCATGTCATGGATTTGCGACTCCATCACAATTTTGGGGCATATTTTGTTAATGCTTTTTGGCCCCGGCGGGGTCACTGTGGGTCACAAGGAGCAGGGCTAGTGGGTCAGGATACTCCTACCCTGCCCTTTTCTTTTTTTTTATATCTTTTTTTGGGACTCAGCCGAGTCCAAGTCCCAAGATGGCTGCCAACACTTCCTGGTTGAAGTGTTGGCAGCCAATCAGATCTCTGCACAAGATCTGAAGGATTCGCGGAGAGGTTGCGTCCCTATATATATATATACACTTTGCTTTTCCTTTAATATCTCCAAAACTACTGAATGGATTTACACCAAAACAAAAATGTTGCTTTCGGGACCAAGAACTACCTTTTTGTCAAATTTGGTGTAATTCTGTTCAGCGGTTCGGGCTGTAGTCATGTCTAAAACATTGATGGGAATTAACATGGAAAGACACTAATTTTTATCCCCCTTATTCTTCACCACAGCTTGACAGATCACAACAAGACCTACCTAGACACTTTTTTTGAATACTTTCATGACGAGTCACCAAACCCTGCCAAAGATATAGACAAGTCAAAAAAATGCTTTTCCTATGGAAACTATGTCATAGCTATAAATATCTACTGGTGATTGTCAGTAGGTAATATAATATATAAATATATAAATAATTATATATCCAAAACCACCCCTCAGTTCCAATGGAGTAAGAGACCACACGGAGAATTCTATCGGGAGCCTTTATTCAGGACACTGGGCATTATGCATTTCGGCGACCCTTCCCCTCGTCAGATGCCTCCACACACGCGCCGCCATTCCATCCCCACCTTAAGTGTCTCCTCCTGCTCCCTAATTGGTCGGGGAGCTCCACCTCCTGTTGGTTTGTGCACGCCTTCTGTAGTCTTGAACTCCTGACTACATCACCCACAGTTCACCAGGGTTGGAAGGCAGTGCACGGGGATAACTTTATGATGTTAAAGTTCACGAGGGGAGACAGGTGATAATTATATATATATATATATATATACATACATATATATATATATATATATATATATATTATATGTACATATTACCTACTGGCGGTCGCCAGTAGGTAGTTATAGTTAGGACCTATTATCCATAGGAAATCCGCAACATTCTATTTGGAATAACTTTGGCGCCGGTTGACGAATCTTCATGAAATTTTCAAAACTGGTGGCCTGCTCCGGTCCACTCCTATCCTAAAAGTCTCGGGGTGATTTGTCAAGCGAGAGAAAAAAGGGGGATCCCAAAACGTATTTTCCCCATGCAATTTTCCATAGGAACCGTTAATCGCAGCTACAGCCCGAACTACTGAAAGGAATTACACCAAATTTGGCAAAGAGGTAGCCCTTGGTTCAGACTTGTGCCTTTTGGTTAAATGGTGTAAATCTGTTCAGTAGTTGCTGACAAAATCAAAAGTAAAATCATAGATATATCTATGGCCGCTGTGGATCTGCGCATCCTGAGCGCACCCTGAGCACACCCTTACGTTCACAAGCTGCATTCTAATTGGTTGTCAACTGTCTGTCAACACTCCAAACCAGGAAGTGTTGGCAACCATTTTGTGCCTCGGTAGAAGCGAGGATCAAGAAATCAGTGGAACAAGTGTGCAAAACGTATAAAGGGGGCAGGGTAGAATTATCCTGACCCTCTAGACCTGCTGGGGGGGACCCACAAGGACCCCCAGGGCCCAAATAAAAATGTTTTTTGTTGAAAAAATGGAATGGAGGGTGCGCAGATCTGCTGTAAAAAAAATAAAAAAGAAGCGCTTGTTAAAAAATTAGACCCGGGGGTTAAAATATTAAATTTTGTAACCCCTCGGGGCTACAAAATAAATGGGTTGGGGGCTCAAAGGCCACTCTCCCAGTAAAATACATGGGTGGTTGGGCTCAAAGACCCCCAGCCCCGGAGACCGCTACACCCCGGGCTTTGAAAAAACTGGGGGGGCTCAAAGGCCCCCCAAGCCCTGGGGATCACAACCCACCGGGCTTTTTAGATTGTGGGAGGGGGGCCACTCCTGGAGCCGTCGAGGGCCCTGGGGAGTGCCACCCCCCAGGGGCAGCTCTACACTGTCTCCGGTTGCTCACCCTCGAGACACTGTTATTTGGTATGGTAGGGTGGGAGTCGAGGCTCCCGCCCTGCCATAGCAAACTTGTTTTGGATTTTGATAGAGAGAGCAGTGAAACTTGCTCTCTCTTTCAAAATGCAAAGCAGATTGCTTTTCCACACGGGGAGCTGCATGTTAGCAGCTCCCCGTGTGGAAAAGCAATGGCGGCTCCCGAAGGACAGGGGGAGCCGGCTGGGACCGTGGGGGCATTGGGGCTCCCCCCACAGTCCCGAGCGTTGTATATAGGCCTCGGAGGATGGGGTCCCCGGGGAGAATAAAAATTAGTGGTAGGTGGTAATTTTATTTACGGTAAAATTAGGAGTCTCTAAGTTTTGGAATGTCGACAATCCCGTCTCCCACTTAAATAGCCACGAAGTATTTAGTGAAGCCCACACTGTGAAGCGCTTCACAAAACGTGAAACAGCAGTGTTTGACTGGGATCAATAATGAATTGCCCACTGACGAGCATAGAGTACGCAAATTGTAATGGGGGGTTTGTAACGTCAGTGGCTGCTGCTCACACCCTCTCTTGAGGTTAATTCAAAGAGTTGTGTACTCCTTTTGCTCCTAATGTACACAGCACTCCGTCGTCTCTGTTTGCTTTCCCCTCTGTCTTGTAGAGGCTCTTCGGGAAATATGGCGGCATCCCTACAGCCAGCACCTCTGAAAGGGTAGAAGAGCTGGTAAAGAGTCAGCCCGGGTATTACACTTCCAGTTATAAACACCATTCTTTTCTTAATAAATCTTTGAGCCCCGGCACTTATTCTTTTACAAATTAAGTACTGTGTTAATGTCACATGTGAATTGGGTGCGGGAGGGTACAGATATGTTTTGAAGTCTAGAAGAGCGCCACCTTTCCGGGTATTGTTTACTAATTGTTCGAGGAGTTCGAGGTCATCTTAAGTCCGGGGATCGTCATACTCAGAATCTTTATTTAAATATGCAGGGTGGGCCTCGGTGGTCCTAGGCAGTGCCTTATTTGTTCTGTAATCACACGGGCAGTACTTATGGTTTTATAAAGTGATACACTCATAGAACTCTTGCAGTTGTATAATTACCAAGGGTTCATGTGCCTAACAGTTACATTATTTTTGTAGGAACACTGTAATGTTAAATAGTATTGACTTTAAAATCTTCCATAAACAGATGATTATCACAATAAATAATAGTCAAGTGTTGTCTGAAAAAGAAGACATATACACTCAGTTATTTATTTATTTTTTAAAAGTAACCTTTATTAAAACAGAAATAAATAGAAATGTAACTTTAAAAGAACAGTATAATAAAAAAAACATGAGTTGACTCCAGTGGAAGCAGCGTAGGTAACCTGCAAGACAAAAATGAAACAATAGTATGAGTGCTATGTGGAAGAGGTAAAGAAAGCTAGTTCGAATGAAAGGACCATAGAGAAAATGGAAGGGAGGGGCAGTGGGTGGAAGTGAGAAGGGGAGGGAGAGTTAAAAGAAGAGAGGAGGAGGAGACAGAGCGTTGGCCTATTGCACTCAGCCCTTAGTGTTTGCCCTACAGCACCCATTTGTCTAGGACGCAGGGATCTGCAAGATAGACTGGTTTTAAGAAATCCTTAAAATTAAATACATGAAGCCAGAGATTATGGGCCATATTATGAAGGAAAGGCAATAACATTATCGCAGTTTTAACGGCAGGAAACTGCAGCTAAAGCGGCGATAAAGGGTTCATAATATGCTGTTGTGAATTCCCTTAGAAGCACAGGTTTTGGTGTGAACCTGGGATTCTGTGGGAATTCACAAGGGCATATTATCAACCCCTTATCGTCGCTTTAGCAGCAGTTTCCTGTCGGTAAAGTGGTGATAATGTTATCGCCGTTCTTTGATAAAATAGTACTACATTATTAGCTACAGGAAAATTGCTTGCATGCACCTGTGCACTCAAGGTGCTGCACCCAGTCCCTTCCCCCATAATGTGTTCAATTGTAGGTCTTCCACACTGAGGCTTCACAGCTCACCTGCCACCACTGGTGTGTCCCATGACGTGTTGGTGCAAGCTCTGAGTCCGGGGTACATTTGTATGAAAGACCAGGCCTCCTAAATGGAACGGTGTCTTGATACTGCCATGGAAGGTGTTAGAATGCTCAGGGCATCATTGCGGGAGAGAGTTCCCGCTCAGTCCCTTTTGCGCCAATCAGTGAATTTCTGTAAATGGAGAAATAATTTAATGGTGGAAACGTCTGGAGGTAAACGAAGGTTTATTTTAAGCTCGATAGAAAATAGGGTTTGAGTGCATCCTTAGTTTTTTTAAAGTATGATCAACCGTTAGTGGTAATCGTGGTTCAGAGAGGGGTTGGAGTGCACGAGAATACTCAAGGTTAATTAATAATATGTTATGGTAAAGTTTACATAGAAGGGAATAGAGCGTATGCTAGAAGCTTAATGTTCGCGTGTAATGCAGTGTCGGGAGCCTGTGTGCATGTACACTCAGTAAGGAGCTAACTTCAGTGTCTTAAAAGCCAACACCATGTGTCTGTAGGGCAGCGCTGCCTGCTGGCTCAAGTCTATAGTACGGTCCAGTAGGTCCTTAAAATTAGACCGATGTGACTGAATGAGGTCAGAGATCACAACATGACACTTGGCAATATTGCTTATTCGCACTTGCGCAGTCTGCCTGATGCATCCCACCCCTCTCGCAGCACCTCTTTGAAGAGGTGTTTGTAGGGCAGCGCTGCCCACTGGCTCAGGTCTACAGTATGGTCTAGCAAGTCTTTAAATTGAGACATAGATGACACTGAATGAGGTGAGAGATCACATCATTATGCACAGCAATATCGTTTGTTCGCACCTTCGCAGTGACGCTAATGCACCTCCCCACTCTTGCCGTACCGCGTTGAATTCAAGGCCCTGTGCACCTAGGCCGCTATGTTTACCTGGTGCATACACTACAGGCAGCAGAGCTCACAACTTGATTTCAGCTTTGGATTTATACTGTGGACAGCATTGAATTTAGCCTTGATTTATCAATCTGCACTGTGGACAGCAGGGTTCACAACTTGAAAAGAGAAAGAGAAACAGTGTGAGAGAGAAGAAGAGAGAAAAAGAAAAAATGAGACAGAGAGAGGAAGAGACAAAGAAAGAGAGAAAGTGTGAGAGAGAGAAAGGAAGAGATGGAGCAGAAGAGGGAGTGTTCACACTGGAGGTAATCTTCGCAGCTCACCTTTCTGCCACTGGTGTGTGTCCAACCACGTGCCGGGTCATAGTGCACCCTCAAGTTTAGTGATCTGAAAGATAGCATAGAATTAGTATTTGCAGAGTATATACAACTGCACACGCTTGTTTCTGTGTTATGACTCTACGCACCCAGGTTGCTGTATTCCACCAACTCACACTGCAAGGAGGTGTCTGTGTGCTATTTTCCTCCCAGGGTGCTGTACCCAATCCACACCAAATGCCCAGCGGTGACTTCCCATTACTACATACCCAGACTGCTGCACCCCATCCACTCCCAGTGCCCAGAGGTGACTGCCCATTCTTGCGCACCGAGACTGCTGCTCCCTATCCACTCCCACTGCCTGGAACTGAGTGCCCATTCCAACGCACTCAGGCTGCTGCACACTTTTCACTCTCACCATCCAGAGGTGACTTCTCGCTGCTGGGGAAAGAAGCTTCTTTGCTCACCCTGTGCCACTAGCGTGTTTCAAAGAGGGTCCACCACGTGCAGAAGCACCCTTCTCAGGCATTGTGAGGATGGCCACGCATCATCGCAGGTTCCTCAGACATTGAGCTCTGGTGGTGTAGGCGGGAGGAGACACCAATTTGTGAAACACAGCCTGTTAGATAAAAAGCAAAATAAGATTGTGCGTCATTCATTCATCAAAGGAGAGGAAGAGAGAGAGAGTAAGAGTGAGAGAGTGACACTGAAGAGAATCTTCGCAGCTCACCTTTCTGTCACTGGTGTGTCTCTCACCACGTGCCGGTACATAGTGCACCCCGAAGCTCCACATCTGAAAGATAGTAGAGAATTAGTAATTCTAGGAAAGTCCAGTATGCAGGAATGAAAAGACAGAGACGGTAATTCTTCCTTTATACTTGTTGCATACAAGACGTGTTCTGAGGATCAATCCACATCAAGAGAATTACCGAAGGAAGATAATACGACTGGTAATTGCCACTATCTTAATCTGGACTATAATAACACTGCACTCTCACATCCCCCCCATTAAAACACAACCATCTGCACGGTCCCAACTATTTTAATGGGCTTCGATTATCAACAATTTCTAGAAGTAGTAATGTTTTCCATCCGGTTTTAGAAAACAAGTGGTGTGCAGCCACACACGTGGTTTCAATTATCACGCCCGTATCTGGGCACGATAATTGAAACCCCATGGCCTATTGGTGTCTATTACGCGCAGCAAGCGCCTAATAGAGACCAATAGGCCATAGGCGGTGCAATGCACCCGCCTCTGGACAATTGCGTGCAGTCTTTTAAAATAAGTCGCACGCATAGGCCAATGGGGTAGCATGGAAGGGAACGCACACGCACGAGTGTGTGCGATTCCTAGGTTAGGTTCATATCCCCGTTTTTCACTTACAAAATGTCTTGTGCGGCACACTGCAACGAAGGCCGTAATACGTACAGTAACGCAGGCACGAATCCTAAAGGCACTGAGAAAGGAAAGGTTGTCAAAATTAGATGGTAAATTTAAGGGTACATAGTATAAAAAAATAAATACTCATCTACTTTGCAAAAGATGTGGGAGTGACTGACATTTGGCCGACTATAAAAACTGGACCTGCTATTGGAAAAAAACCCTCAAAATGCAATAAGACAGGGTATATAGGACTGCGTACGCCCAAATCGCAGCATCACCTTTTTGTATCCAGTCTGCTGCACCCCATCTACTCCCTCCGCTGCGCACCAAGGCCTCACTGCTCACCTTTTCATGGACAGGGCACCTTCTACATCATGCAGTTCAGCTCTGCCACCAAGAAGTCTGACATTTAGTGCTGAGTCTTGATATCGCTATGGCAAAGGACATACTCGTGCACCCATCATCATCGTAGGTTGCTCGCCCGCTCAGTCCTTGCGGTACCACTAACTCAGTGATCAAAGAGGACACACACGTGGTGGTGGGCCACCCTGTTCGATGGTTGGGGCTTACATGAGGTGTCCGGAGTACCAGGATGGGCCATCACAGCGCATATGATGGGAGCAATTGTAAAATGGAGAGAGCATGTGCGTGCAGTCTTTTTTATTGCTAGGGGCACGTGTCTTGTGACGCCTGTGCTGAGTGGGTGTGGTGTGAGTGTATACTAGCCATGAGAGAGTGTCTGTTCCATTCTGACAGCTAGACTTGTGACCAGCAGATCACTACAATGGTAATCTGGGCCATGTAGCATTGTTGTCTTTTCCTGTAAGCGTAAGCGGAGTGGGCTGGCCTGACGTATGCCAGTGCTGCGTGAGGCTGTGAATAATGACTCCGGAGCTATGGGCATGGCTCCGTCATCAGCTATATGAGAAATCAACTGATTTGGGTATCTGTGTTGTAGTGCTGCTGTCAACGGGGTCTTAAACGTAAATGTGTCATTATGTGAGTGAAGTCCCACAACATGGCCAGCATGGAAGGTACAGGGTATCACTGACCCTATATTCATCCATAGTTCCACACATAAAAGATGGTGGACATGATGCATTTCTGTGGATATGAATGTTTATTGCACATTCAGTGGAGTGTTGTAGCTGTAGCAATACAGAGCCAGGTTGCAGTGTTTGGCACATGAAGGGCAGCTAATTAGAGTGAGGCTCGTGGTCAGAGTTAGACTGCACCAACATATATACTTATGTAGTCAGTCGGGTACACTGTCAAACTTGGTGCTGGAAATCAGTGTTCAAGCCTCGGAGTCCATCTACATCTTGTTATTGTAGGCAAATCACGTAATCTCTGCGTGCCTAAAAGTGTAATGTAAATACGGTGCTCATGTAAAACGCTGAAATACTTGTGGGTCGAGTTCACGCTATATAAATATGCTACAAAAAACAAAAAACTCCGGCAATCGCAGGCACTTATACATTTACTATAGACTTTGCTTGCAGTACTCTAATGATTCAGTCTCTACGTTCGTACTTGTAGAATGAGTGAGAAAAAGTTACATAACCGAAGTTTTTCCTACTGCCAGAGGTAAGATGGGTGCATACGCTGTTTACTGCACAATGTAATGTGGTAGGGCCTAGGGGCAGCATTTTGCAAACATAATGAATACACAGACACAGATAGATTGTTGAACTAGGTACAGGCACATGCACTCGACTCCATTTTATTACCAGGGTCACATGTCCAGTTATGTCTGTGCTGGGTGAATGTGGGGTGAGTGTAAGCCAGCCCTCCGGGGATCGTTGCTGTTAGTAACAAGTACACCAGTAATCATCAAATCATATACAGATATTCCATCATATAGGGTTTATGACATGTGCTGCACAAAAGGTAAGAGCACTACATGTGAAATAATACACAAAAGATGCTATCGTAAAAGGTTCATGACTTGTGGTGCACTGAGGTAGGGGCGGCAGATCTGAAATCATACACAAAACATTCTATCATAAAGGGTCCATGAGTTGTGCTGCACTGAGATAGTGGCATCAGAAGCATTCAGCGTTTGCGGACCCAGCTATGATACGCGATCTGGGCGGGTTGCACTAGGTGCATTGTCTGTTGCCTACTGGACTGCGTCATCTGTAATCACGATTCAAACAAAAGATGAAAAATGTATGCAATACATTGTCGAAACATGTAGGTTTCAGGGAAATTATGGTTCAAATTGTGAACTGTGCTGTCCGCAGTGTAGACTGCCATTCAGTGTTCGTTTGGACTTGCAGGATGAATTTGGTTATTGTACTAAACCTATAACTTATATAAAATAAGTTCTTGAAGGAAGGATACTAAAACCATATTATGTAGGTTTGAGGAACGTTATACTTAGTTTCGTACTGCACTCTGCAATTAATTAATGAACAGTCAATTTAATTATGAGCCCTGATGACCACAGTGTTGGCAGGTGGCAGCGGTCAGCAAGGGCCCACGGCCATGTGGCGTTGAGTAGAGCTGGACTGTATTGGCAATTCAGGGTGTGTGCAGCCAGCGATGATAATGGTACACTGAGTTAGTGGCACCTGAAGCAACTGGTTTGTGTGGAGCCTGCAATGATGCGCGGTCCGGGCAGGCCGCACTGGTAGCAATGTTTTTTGCCTTGTGAATTCTGCCTTAATAAGGCCACGTGTCGATGATTTATGGTGCACTGAGTTAGTAGTACCTTGGCGCTCAGCGTGTACGTACCCTGCGATGATGCGTGGTCCGGAGGGGCCGCATTCGGACCAATGTCTTTTGTTTATTGAATTTTGCCTCAATTCGATTTTCGAGTGAAAGTATGCCTCATTGCTGACATACAACTGTTCACTCTTCCTTGCGATGACTTATAGTGCACTGAGTTAGTAGTACCTTTGGCGCTCAGCTTCTACGTACCCTGCAATGATGCGTGGTTCAGGGGGGCGTATTCGGACCATTGTCTTTTGTCTATTGAATTCTGCCTCAATACGGCCACATGGTGATGACTTATCGTGCGCTGAGTTAGTAGTACCTTTGGCAGTGAGCGTATACGTAACCTGCAATGATGCGTGGTCTGGGGAGGTGCACTGGTAGCAATGTTTTTTGACTTGTGAATTCTGCCTTAATAAGGCCATGTGGCGATGATTTATGGTGCACTGAGTTAGCGTGTGTGCACCCTGCGATGATACGTGGTCTGGGCGGACCGCACTGGGAGCAATGTCTTCTGTCTAAAGAATCATGCCTTAATAAGGCCACGTGGCGATGACTTGTGGTTCCGTGAGGTAGTGGCACCTGAAGAACTCAGCCTGTGCGCACCCTGCGATGATGCGTGGTCCTGGTGGGCCGCACTAGTACAATGTATCTTGCCTACTGGACTGCTACATCTGCAATCGCCCTTCCACCTGAATCGTGAGCCCTGCTGTCCGTAGTGTAGATCGAAGGCAGTAGTCAGCACAGACATCGAGGAATGCTTTTTGTTACATCCTTTAACAAAAACTGAAGACATAGAATACAATTGTCTCTGCATTAAATAAATCAAGGCTAAATTCAATGTTGTCTGTAGTGTAGATCCAAATCTGAATGCAAGTTGTGAACCTAGCGGTCCGCAGTGTAGATCGAAGGCAGTAGTCGATACAGACATAAGTCTGTGGTGCTGTGCGGTGAGATCACTGGGGGCCTGTGTCAAGGAGGCCCGTGGTCATGGCGGCAGCCACGTGGCAGGGTGAGGGCCATCGCTCTGGCAGACTCTTTTGTCTTCACACAAGTGAACCACGCCCAAGGCGTGGCCTTTGTATTTATACTCTCACGCTGGAGTTGCGTATGCTGGACCAGCCCATTCCGCTTTCGCTTCAAGGGGGGGACAACACAGCTACATGTCCGAGATATTCCCCAGTGTCTGAGATAATGTGGTTGCATCCACTGTGCAGTACACTACACGTATCAATACTATATCTCCACATGGAAAGGTTTGTTGTTTGTATAGTGAGTTGTGTAAAGCATACCACCGGTACACTTGGAATTGTGTAAATTATTGTTGATGTATGAGTTCCCTCCCTTATACATAGTTGGTTGCCATATCTCTGAACATTCAGCTATTGTGCGGTTGGGAGGATATGGTATTTTCGGAAGGTCCATTGTCCTGTTTTGCGCTGCCTCTGAGGTAGTGGGGGGGGAAGTGTTCCGGAGGGGTGGTTGTGGTAGTGGTGGTGCTGGGTGTTGTGATTTTGTTGGGTGTCGGAGCTGCATGATTTGTACCTCTATCACATATTCATCTTTAGATACGGGTGTGAGTTGGGTGTAATTTATGCAGTAGATAGTCGACCTCCTCACACCAGTTAAATGTTGATGTTAATTTGTTACTGATAAGTGGGGCTATCTTCTGTTTTTAGGGGGGAACATCCTTTACAACGCAACTTTTACCACGCAGTGCCTTTACAACGCATGTTATTACAATGCATAGCGCTGGGGGGCGCTCTAGGATAGGGAATAGATTTAATTTACTATCCAACACCTTCCCTACTATCCACGGGGACTGGAGTTGGAATAATAAATTAAACTATTCACTATCCAGCTCCCCTTAACGCTATGCGTTGTAACAGCATGCGTTGTAAAAACTGCGATGTAAAGGCATGCGTGGTAAAACCATGCGTTGTAATGTCATACATCCATTTTTAGGTAGCATTGCAGATTTGGCTGGTTGTTGAAAATATGGGGAAGTGGTGTTTTTGTGTTTTTTGTCAACGGGAATGCCTAGTTTGTATATAATTAGCGTTAATTGTGGTTCTGGTTTGTGGCAATTTTGTTGGCGGAAGGAATCAATGGAAGAGTGGTGATATTTGCAGTTTTTACTAGTTTGAGAATGGGATGATAATTAAAAAAGACAGAAAAAAACAGATATGCTTAATGAACATTATAATTATAAATTAGCATTTAAAAAACCTTTGAAATTCACTGAAAAAACCATAGGTTTCAGGTATGTTATAGTTAGGAATTAGCATTTAAAAAACCTTAGAAATTCACAGAAAAAATCATATGTTTCAAAGGTGTTATACTTAGCTGGACATTTCACTCATACAAAACCATTCAAATTCCTCCGTTATAGTTAGTTGTACTAACTATAACTCACGCGTCCGCAATCCACTGCTGATGATGTCACATATTACATCATTCATGACATGGTCAGTGACATCACTGATGACACTGATGACATCATCCACGTGACAATCTGATACACCTGATCATACACTAGTATAACCTTTCATCACTCACTAAAAAATATAGAGTATCATCTTTAAAACAATGACACACCAATACAATTTTTTAAAAACCCACTCATTACTTTGTAGATCTACACACACATCTAAACACTTACGTATACATTTGCTCATACATGCTGACAAAGATCAATAGAACACTATTAAATATACTTATACACCTATATTGACATTACCCAAGACACACATTTTATTGACTTATATAGTCATTCTACTCACTTAATCAAATAATTCAACATACTTAAATTTACTCAGCTACACATTTATACAAACACCACTTTATGTATTCATATAGATAGTAACTCATTCTTAGTGTGTTATATTACAAGTATACAGTTTTCCATACAGTCACTCAGACAATGACTGACTCTTATGCACACTTATTTATATATAACAGCTGTCACATACACTGCCTTTTATATTTCTACTTTCTTGGACATGTATCATTGAGAAATATATTTACTCATCAACACACCAATAAAGAGATCCACCCACCCAAACAACTGTTTCCACATGCAGTCTTAACTGCATACACCTACTAAATATACTATTTACACATCTTTGGACAGTCACACTCCTCCCACATACCACATACGCATTCACTCTCCCATACAAATATTCACTTAACTAATAAAAAACTAATATAGATTTTCACATAGGTAGTAACCAACTTATGCAGTAGTTTACACAACGAGAGACAGAGTGAGACAGATATTCACACAGTTTAATCACTTTCCCATATATTTAGTGAGACACTTTAAATTAGTCACTTAGACAGTCACTCACAGTGCTACTAAATCTTCCATCCAGACACTTATACATCCACTCAGTCTTCAATGCAGATTACTATATTTAGAATACTTATTTAAATATGGCACCAAACCACATTCACTGGATGATGTCATCAGTGATGTCATCAGTGGTCATTTGAGATGTCATCAGTGATGTCACTGACCATGTCATGAATGATGTAATATGTGACATAATCAGCAGTGGAATGCGGGTGCGCGAGTTATAGTTAGTACAACTAACTATAACGGAGGTATTTCAATGGTTTTGTACGAGTGAAATGTCCAGCTAACTTTAATACCCCTGAAACCTATGGTTTTTTCAGTGAATACATATATATACATATGTACATATTTATGGAAAGCAGCTTCCCAGCAGAAAACCAATCACATCCACCATGCGGGGCTGATTGCAATATCAGGGTCCGGGTCCCGTGTGAAATAGAAACAAAGCACGCCCCACAGATTCCAAGAAGCGCAAAACCGCACACAGCGTCCTCAGTCAGATAGTATTTAAACAAATTAAATATACATGTTTAAATAAATCAAATGATAGTTAATTTCGCATATCACAGAAAATTCACAATGAATGCTATTCGTGCACTATAAATAACTCAGCACGCCAAGTGGCTGATAGCAAGACAGCGCACCCTAATGATATAAGGTACATTGCTTCTGGTCAAATACATGATCATGCCATAAATAAAGATAAAATGCCACAAGGATGCTATCATCCAATATAGAAACGACATGATACATTCGCAGTCAAGTGACGATATAGTTAGCCAGAGCAAATGATTTTACAGAAACACAATTAGCTTGCCGACTTCAGCGATGCGGCAAGAGCAAGATAAGTGACTTTATTCATTTATTTAGTTAGGTTTCACATTGCCATTGTATGTTGGATTCCACTACCCACCACCGTGCCCTGCACCCGCCCGCCTCACTGCCCTACTGCATTTACCTGTGCGAGCCGCGGCTGGTCATACCTTGGAGTAGAGTGGCATGTTGTGTCATTGAGTGTAGTTTATTCAGACCTAGTAAGAAAATGTCTGACTGGATGTAGATTAATTTTAGCAGGAATATAGATTATGTGGTGGAAAGGGGCCTTTTTGGTAGCAGATCTAAATTAGTTCAGTACAGATAAATACAGACAGAAAACAATGTGTTTCTCTCTGCATTTATTTTAAAAAGTGGATAGAAACTGATAAATGGGCTTCTTTTAGGTGACTCTGTGCTGTTTTTCTTGAATTATCGACCAACTGCTGAGCATATGGAGAGCATGGGAAATTTAGAAAACAGGCTGCAATTTCATTAAAGAATGCCATGTGTCAACATACCTTTGTGGTATAATGCTAATATTTACCAGTGGAGGTTTTGTTATATAATATTTGGCAGCTTAAATAGCTAAAACAGACAGACATCAAAGTATGAGTGCACGTCCGTTAAATAAATATGGAAATGTACAGTTTTACAACTTCATTTAACTTCAAAACACAAAATATATATGGATAAATACAGATAAAGTGGGCAAAAAATAAATAAGGATAAATACAGATGGAAATGCTAAAAAAAAAAACTATACCATAAAATCGGCAGCCCTAGTTATAGTGCACAAAAATGTAGTGATATATTGTTCCACAGTGTACTGTGGTATTTTCACTATATACCGCAGTACATGACAATGATAAAGCAGTATATAATTGACTAATAACTGCCTTTACAATTGTAAAAGACAGTCATGTTATTTAAACCACTCTTAGTCTGTGGTCTGGCTTTTAAGGAAAAATGTAGTGTACAATTGCATTATGGGGACATAGGAAAGGATGAAGCATCTAAGGGACGTCTGTAAAGGTAGGGAATACTAGTTTTATTACTTTATTTATTTGCTGTAAAATGTATGGAGTACCATGCTAGTACTTGGAGAGTACCTCAGTAGTTACAGAAAGTAAAAAAAATATATGTAGTACATTATATTTGTGAAATATATTGTCGTACAGTGTATTTTTAATTTTAGTACACATTTTTTAAAAATCTTTGTAGGTACTACTGTATTTTCTCGGTAGTACCGGGGTACTCCATTATTCTTTTAAAAAAAAAAAAAAATCTGTAAACAATTTAAAATACGCTGCACAACACTATTTTTATAGAAAAGTTCATTAACAAAATTGTTTGAGTACCGTAATACTTCCTAGGGAATACCACAATACTTTCTAGGTAGTATCACAGTTCTCCCTAAACTTTTTTTCAATATATAATTCAATAAAACTATTTTTACCTATCTTTACATGCTTACCTAAAGTGCTTCAAGCCCCCCTATGCTCTTATTAAACAGTGTTAGACAATATTTCAGCACAAAACTCACAACGCAGAATAAGAATTGGCTAAATAAGTCTGCCTGTTACTTTATTAAAGGCCATCATTAGCAATTGATATAATACTTTGTCATTGCCAAGTACCGCAGTATACCAGTAGTAAACCGCAGCCAAATATATCACTAAGAATTAGTGCCGTATAACCTTAAAACTACTTCCCAAAATTATCTCTACTACCAAGAAGGATCATCTACACACGATAATCTATGTTCCTACCAATCTTCATTCAAATCCATTCAGCCATTTTACTGCTAGAGCCATGAACAAATTCTAAGGAAAATTCATTGGTGGAAAACAGCGTTTCGGGACCCCCCCTCTTTCATTGCCTCCCCTCAACGAATAACCATCAAAATTTGCATTATAGGCCAATGTAGAAAAAAGAATATGTCTTCAAAGTTTCAAGGAGATTTGTTGAATGGTGCCAAAGCTGTTAGCGAGCAAAAATCTGAGGAATTTTTATTATGCAGTAAAATGCATTGGTGGAAAAAAGTGTTTTGGGAACCCGCTCTTTTCTTTGGTACCCCTCCACCCTTAACGATTCACCACCAAACTTTGCATTTATCTTCCAATGTAGAAAAGGGAATATATCTTCAAATTTTCAAGGAGATTTGTCAAATGGTGCAAACCTTATTAGCCAGCAAATATCAGAGGAATTTTTAATATACTGTAAAATATAATGTAACCCACCAATTGACATATTGGGCTATTATGTGAAGACATAGACGCAGAGGGGACTATTCATAAAGGAATAAAGTAGTATTCCTGTAGTACTCTTTTACATACTCCTACATACCTTTCTGAATTAGCTCCAAAAAAATGGGACTATTCAAGGTAGATTCTTATACAATTAATACAAATGGAAAAGACAAGCCTCATGACACTTATACAAATAGTGAAATGGACCTGGGGTGCAGCGTCCATGGATGCAGCAGTTGCAGAATCACTGGTACCAGTGCCTTAGGGACCCACTGAACCCTGACTACTGCTGTATTTTACAATCAAACTGTTGTCAGGGGGCCCATTTCCTTCCATGCACTAGGGCCGATGATGCTCTTTCTACACCACTGAATTGGACGTTTCAGAGTTGATCACAAAGTCACCTAAGAGTATGTCAAAAGTAATTCCCGTAATCATAAATCCTTTTGAGAATCTTCCCCAGGGGAAGGAGTAAAATATAATACTATGCATTACAACTTTGAACCTTAGTAAGTGGATTACATGAGGCAGACAATGCACAAGGCCCAGATGGCTTACAAATGTCATCATAAGATTAATGGCTCACTTAAATCTGTAAACTGGAGTACATTTCTCTTTTATAGGTTACACCATGTTTACACAACTTCACAAACGTCAACAGTCAAACTTAAAGAATTAGCATCAGGCAGACAAATAAGAAAGTATAATGTACTTTCATGTGCATAATTTCCTTACTCTTAAGTTTCTTTTAATCTTCAATTCTAGGTGACCCCAGGTGTGTGTCAGATGAATGGTCAGAAAACTCTGATACAAAATCTGTGAACTCCCTCTCATTTGTACCTTTCAGGGTATGTACACACATCTACAAGTCTTCTTCTACCACATGTCAGCACTCACAGTAGGTTTCCCAGAGGTCTGAATGAACCATGACTGTAGCCGCTTACATCATCGCATTCCCCAGGTGGGGGAGAGATCGCAGGACCACGAGAGGAGCAGCAGGGGAGACTACCACTCCCATCACCACTTCCATTTGGAGCGCTGATAAGCGCAAATCTGACCCGCTGCAGATAGAAGCCGCTTACATCATCGCATTCCCCAGGTGGGGGAGACCGCATGAGCAGAGCAGCAGAAGAGACTACCACTCCCATCACCCCCTGCATTTGGAGTACTGATAAGCGCAACGCCGGCCAGTGACAGATAGTAGCTGCTTACATCATCACATTCCCCAGGTGGGGAAGAGACCACAGGACCATGATAGGAGCAGCAGGGGAGACTACCACTCCCGTCACCCCCTCCATTTGGAGCACAGATAAGCGCAATGCCGGCCCGTGGCAGATCGTAGCCTCTTACATCATTGCATTCCCCATGTGGGGGAGAGGCGGCAGGGCCATGAGAGGAGCAGCAGGGGAAACTACCACTCCCAGCACCACCTGCATTTGGAGCGCTGAAAAGAGCAGCTCTTTTATGCGACAGATTGTAGCCGCTGACATCATCGCATTCCCCCGACTACCACTCCAGTCACCCCCTGCATTTGGAGCACTGATAAGCGCAATATAGGCCCATGGCAGATCGTATGTTATGTTATGTTATGTTAAAATTACTTTTACCGCGCACGGTCACCAAATGGTTTCATGGCGCTCATAAACAATAACGGGGGGCAGACAGCATGATTACTCAATAGCTAATTGAAAAAGATGAGTTTTAAGTAGTTTGCGAAAACAAGAATAGTTGGGACAAAGTCGGAGTGAAATAGGAAGGGAGTTCCACAGTGCAGGAGCAAGAAACGAGAAGAGGGAGCCACCATGCTTTTTACGTTTGTACCTGGGGACAATTAGGAGGTTGTGGGTAGTAGATCGGAGATTTCTTAAGGGAATGTGACGCTTGAGGCTGGAGGAAGTGAAAGCCGGAGCAAGAGCAAGAAGGGCCTTAAAGACAGTACAGCCCAACTTAAAAATGTAATGGGAGGCCACTGGAAGCCAGTGCAATTTCCTCAACAGGGGTGAGACATGTTGATATTTGGGCTGTTGAAAGACCAGTCTTGCCGCCTGGTTCTGTACCAGCTGAAGCCGATGAAGATGGTAAGCAGGAATCCCAGGGGCGCTAGGTGGCGCACTAGTGTATGGACGCCTTTCTGTGAGGCTCCCACATCCTGGCGGAAAATATCCTTAAATTCTCCTAATTTTGGCGACCTACCGGGCTGAAACTCGTCCCAACTGTGCAGAGGGCCCCCTGATAGCTCCGGTTCGCTTCTGGGGCCGAAGGATTGCCGACTTCAGCTGGGAGAAGTGATCTCGTCCCCAACGATCCTGACTGACGGAGGTGGCTGCGCAGCCGGGCGGCTGACCAGACAACGCGAGCCCGGGGACGCAGAGGTGGAGTCTAGGCCCCTTTTGGCGCGAAAACACTGGCAGCGATAGCGGCGGCAGCGGAGCAAGACGGATACTCCCCGGCTGGAAACTGTACCCCTCACCGTGAGTGATTCGCTGCCCGGCTCCGATCAGCCCTTCCTCGCTAGCGCTTCACCGCCCTGCAGCCCCTGAGGCCCCTGCTGCACTGTGCGACTTGCAAAACGTAGCCGCTGCCCTGCTGTTACGCAGGCAACGTGTCGGCCTCCCCCTGCGCGACGATAGCGCTGTGACCGGTGCGACTCTGGACTAGCCTGCAGATCTCACCTTTGTGATATTGGGAGTGGCGGAGATTCACTGGACTGCGCACTGGGGCTGCCCACTGGTGGAGGCTGGTATTGGCTGGGGGGATCGGCCCGTAAACTGTATGCTGCGAGGCGCCCTGGATCCTGTCAAGTGACTCTATTACCTGCGGAGCGGCATTTTCCCTGACATTGCTGTTGGCATTGATCTCTGCTTACTGGAGTAGGGACATCCTATAGGGTGGTACAAACGCGGTCCTGTATCGTGCGCGGATGCGCTGGAAGGGCCTCATCACCACAATTCTCTGCACTGGCCTGGATGTGTGCATATCAGCCGCGCTCTCCGTGGCCGGGGTGCTGTGTTGACGCCTGAATGCAGTTTGGCCGCTAGAATGCGTGAGTACCCCCAGTTGTAACCTGCCTGCTTGTGGTTTCTTCGCCTTCCAGAGTGTGAACGCTTAAGAGCAGCCCGCTCGACCTTGGGAACTTGGCAACCTCAGTGAGACTAATACTGGTGATTGCACGGTGAGCCTGATAGGCTATACAACCTCTAAGGTGCTATTGGGCCTAGACTGCAGGCCGCACGCGCGCAACTTCTCAGGGTTCCTATCCCGGCCGGAGTGGGTTTCCACGGAATAAGGCAAGGGTGCTCGCTCCTGCCCCCTGCCAGTGCGGAAAGATCCAAGCAACTTAGCCCATTGCTTACAGTGGCACACCGCTTTGACTTGTGGACAAGATGGGGAGACCAGACGCACGCCAACCGAAGCTTACCTTCGACGCTGCCCAAAAAACTACTCGCACCAGCCCTGACCAGCAGAAACAGGACGAGGCCGGTAGCTCTGGAGATGGCCAGCCAACTACCTCCGCAGATGTCCAGGAAATCCTTCGTGAAATGCGCCAAGGATTTGCGACCATAGCAGACAAGGTAGACAGGATGTCTTCACGTATGGATGCTGTTGTCCATAAACTGGATGTCCATGAAGGGAGGCTGAAAGAGGCGGAACAGCGGATTTCGGACGTTGAGGACACATCCACCCAACACACAACGCGACTTACTCGGATGGATAATATCCTACGCACTATAGCAGCCAAGAACGAGGATTTAGAAGCGAGGAGTCGGCGCAATAATATACGCTTGGTGGGTATACCGGAATCCGCCAATGTGGGGAAAATGGAAGACTACGTGGAGAAACTCCTGATAACGGCAGTAGGCTCGGAGGCATTCTCACCCCATTTCATAGTGGAGAGAGCGCATAGATCCCTTGGCCCTGTACCCAAACCGGGCATGAAACCGAGACCTATCATCGCCCGATTGCTGAATTATAGGGATAGGGACGCTGCCTTACGGGCAGCTCGTACCTCCAAAACACTCTCCTTTGAAGGCAACAATTTCACGATATATCCTGACTTCACACCTATGGTGCAGGAGGAACGCTGGAAGTTCTTGGATGTCAAGGCGAAGCTTCGCAACCTTCAGGTGGATTACGCTCTACTCTACCCGGCTCGACTACGAATTACTTTTCAAGGGCGCCAGAGGTTCTTCACGAAACCACAACAAGTGGAGGACTTCATCAAACACTACAAACGTACAGCGCAGCAACATGGAGACGGAGAAAATGAGCCTGATCGGAGACGCGACCATGTGGAGGAGGATGAACAATGACCTTGCAACCTCCTCTTTTGAGACTGTCTTGTATTGAATGGACTCCTGTGCGTGAGTACTGGCCACTGGGTCACATATAGCAATGCCATTGCCTGCTGCATAATTTTGTTTTTCCTCCTTCAGGTGTGATGGGACTGTATGTTGGTCTGGGGGAAGCTGAATTTATATATCGCTCGCCAGGTACCCCCTCCCCTCTCCCGCTGGCTGGTTGGATCCGGTCTGGGGGAGCTAGTGGAGCTGTGGGGGAAATGTGTTGCCACCTGGAATGCTACCTAGAGGGTATGACCCAATCAGTTTTTGTTGGTATGGGGTATGTTCTCACCCTTTGCTGTTGAGAGGGGAGGGGTGGGATGGGAGGGGAGTCGAACCTGGCATGTTGGGGATGCTTCAGTGGGAGGTTGGGAGGGCGAGGGGGAAAGTTGAGGGGTTGTATGTGTTAATTGGGTGCTGGCTACACAAACTCACAGCTGACATGTTCTGCAGATGGATTGGTACGGGCAGAAGCGCTTACACTTTGTGGTTAATTGGTCTTTTGCAGGACACCTTCGTAAATCTGTACACAGCATACGTTTATGGGACCAGGGGAAATTAATAAATGTACTTTTTTGTCATGGAATGTGCGGGGGCTTAAGGACACACGTAAATGCAGACAATTGGTGGCATATTGGGATAGACATGATGTACAGGTAGTTATGCTACAGGAAACTCACAACCCCCCCTCTGTCGCCTCCGCTTTCGGAAGGAGATGGGCGGGTGTAAGGATTTTCTCAAATTATTCCTCGTATGCCAGAGGCACTGCTATCCTAGTGCATCGCGCACTTCCGTTCACGCTCCTGGGTCAATGTATCGATAAGGAGGGGAGGTATGTGGTATTGTGGGGGAGATTGGGGGGGGAAACACTCACTATTGCCAACTGTTATGCTCCTAATGTTGATGACCCTCATTTGTTCACTGCACTCTGGGGGATAGTGATGGATGTGGGTTCCGCTCATTTAATATGAGGTGGTGACTTTAATGTGGCTTTGCTCCCAAGACTGGACAGGGCAGATGGCTGTTCGTCGTATCACCCTGGGGCGAGGGGGGTCCTTCGAGGGATCATAGATGAGGAGGGGCTGGTTGATGCGTGGAGACACGTACATCCGGATACGCTTGATGGCACACACTTCACCTCATACACTGGTACCTGGGCTAGAATAGATTATATTCTTGTATCAAGGGGTTTAGCACCACATGTCCTGACTGCGCAAAATCTGCCTAGGACACACTCAGACCACTGCCCAGTCCTACTGACTATTGACATGCCCGGATTTAATAAACCACGCCCACCTTGGCGATTGTACCCTAACATTCTGATAGACTCTGTATTCCGGGAGGAGCTCAGGGAGGATATAGCAGAATTCTTTCCTCGTAATAAGGATACTGTGGATAGTGTGGAAACGGTCTGGGAGGCCTTTAAAGTTACAGTTAGGGGGTGGTGCATCGCTAAAAGTTCTGGGGTACTGAGAGACATACAGCGTACACTCCGGAGGTTGGAGGACAGCCTGCGGACACTCGAGAGAGATATGGTGAGGGGGGTCCAGGAGCAGCGCAGACAGAATTTAGGGCCAAATTATCGGAATACGAAGCGGAGGAGCACAGAGAGGTGCAGTTTAAGGGTAAATACTGGAGGGCCCGCGCATACAATGAGGGAGGTAGACAAGGTAGAGCACTGGCCACGGCAATCCGCGTGGCGCGTGGCTCGAACACCATCTTGGAATTGCACACGGCTGACGGTAGGGTGTGTAAGGACTCAGCTGGCATACTGAACACTCTCCAAGCACATTATGCGTGACTTTATACGTCTCGGACGTCTGGGGCCCTTGGCCTGGATGATTTTTTGGGGGATGTTGCACTCTGTTGGCTGAGCGATACCCATCGACAGTTCCTGGGAGCCCCTGGGCAAGATGGGCTTCCCGCGGAATTTTACAAATGTTATGTTGATATTATGGCGCCTGTCTTACGGGAGGTGTTCGACGACGCTTTGGATGACGGTGTCCTGCCGAGATCCATGAGAGAGGTTGTAATCACATCATTACTTAAGCCGGGTAAAGACGCCACACAATGCCACTCGTATCGGCCCTTGTCGCTATTAAATTGCGATGCCAAAATTTTAGCCTAAGTGCTCGCTACGAGGCTCTCGCTACTCATGACCACACTCATATTGCCAGATCAATCAGGATTTGTTCCTACGAGGGCTACCTCGCACAACCTCCGCACTGTCTTCTCCCTGATACAAACGGTTAGCCCTGAGATACCGCTCGCTGCTGTCTTTTTAGACGCATCGAAAGCCTTCGACTCCGTAGAATGGGGGTTCTTATTTACGGTGCTGCAGAAGATGGGATTTCCCCCGATCTTTGTGAATTGGGTGCGTCTACTCTACACGGCTCCGAAGGCAAGAGTACTGGCGAATGGACTCCTAACGGACACATTTGCAATAACGAGGGGTACCCGTCAGGGATGCCCTTTATCCCCCCTGCTCTTCGCCATTGCGATTGAGCCACTGGCCTGTCGCATTCGGCAACTGCATAAAGCCAGCGCCTTTAACTGCTTTCAACGACAACTCTCTATTTCATTGTATGCTGACGATGTCACGTTATACGTCAAAGAGCCCCAAGTCACCTTGAATACGTTGCTGCTGGAATTTGTCGCCTTCGGAGGCCTGTCTGGCGTATCTATCAACTGGAGTAAGTCCCAATTTTTCCCCCTAACGCCAGCGGTGTCGGAATTCCCACTCGATTACCCCCTCGAGTGGTGTTCCTCGGAGTTACGTTACCTAGGGATACAAATCTCGAGAGACAAGGGAGACACATTGCGGATGAACTATGGAGTGGCTATAACTAAACTAGCAGACTCGGTGACCCGATGGATTAAACTACCTTTATCCTTGGCGTCTAGAGTTTCCCTCATAAAGATGGTGGTTCTGCCGCGTTTTCTATATATATTCCTCAATATTCCCTACCACCCTGGTGCTTTTTTCTTCAAAACACTGCGCTCCGAACTTATAAGACTGGTATGGGGGGGCAAACAAGCGCGTCTTCGGTGGGCAGTCATGACACAACTCTATCATATGGGAGGGTTCGATATCCCTGATTTCGAACTTTATTACCTGAGTGCGCAGGCACACTACCTGTACAACTGGGTGAAACCTGCTGCCTTTATGCCACAGATTGCGGCGGAGGACTGGATTGCCCACCCACTGCCACTCTCTGGGGTGATTCATGCCCCCAGCTCTGTGTTGGAAATGCAGGCAAATACGGTCTCTTGTACAATGGACGCATGGCATAGGATTGGGAAACGTTTACAGGCCCAGCTGCTTTATACAGCAAAATTGCCGTTGACTTATCACCCACAGATGGCGCTTTTTCAGGAACTGGGGTTTCGGAACATGTGTCGTCGTTTGAGAATCCAGACATGGGGCGATCTATTCCAGGACGGGATCTTTCGCTCTCGGGAAAAAATGTTTGGGTGACGAAGCGCCTACGCACCTGGAGTTGTTTTATTTCCTACGGTTGCGAGAGGGCCTGAAAACCATCCTACCGGAATACCCTCGGGAACCCCCCAGTGTAGCTCCGCTTACGGTTGTGCTGAGTAGCACGGATGGTGCACATCTAGTCTCCAATATATATAAAACCCTTCGGACGGAACTGCCGGTCGTGGAGAGCACGGCTAGAGTGCACTGGTCCCAAGACCTGGGCAGAGACGTCACAGATGACCAATGGGAATACTGCTGTAACCTAACTGGTGAGGTGATGTCTGGCTGTCGCTTCAAAATTATACACTACAAGTTCCTCCATCGGCTGTATTACACGCCCGCTAGGAAAGTCAGATTCGGCTTGGCTGACTCAGATAGATGTGAGAGATGTGGACAAGGAGGGGCGGACTTCCTCCACCTGGCATGGACTTGCATGCAGGTGCAGGAATATTGGTTGCATGTTTGCGAGGGCCTCTTCCTTATGCTAGGCACTACACTGGAATTGGATCCAACACTGTTCCTACTGGGCTATACAGCGCACATAGCGAGGAATGTCAGAAAATACACTAATGTCGCACTGTTGCTGGCGAGGCGACACCTGGCCTGCAGATGGGGGCAGGGTAGGGCCCCTAAATTTAAAGACTGGTTGCGAGATATGTTATATTGCCAGGAACAGTATGGAATTTTCTCTGAATTGCTGCCTTTGATGTCTAGACCAGCTGACATTTGGGGTCCTCTGCAGACATACCTTCTCCTGACTGCTTCACAAGGGACGGAGGGAGCTGTGGTGGTTGATGAGATCCTGACAACGGATTCGGAATAGATGATGGGGCTGTAAGAAGGAATGGAGCAGGGAATGGTGGGGAGCCTATTACCCCTACCAATGTTGTCCACCCAGACATAAGTGTATCCACTCGATCATCGATGCAGTGAATCTGGCGGATTCTGTAGGGTGACAGATCTGAGTTATTGTAATTACTTGATGTCGTGGAATTGTGTCACTGATTTGCATTTACTCTTGTCTAAGCTGCCATGGTTTAGAACTGTGTCACCACTCCTCTTGGAGGGTGTGGCTTTGTATGGTAGCGGTCCTGTGTTTTGCATCTAACATAACTGTCATAACAGCTCTAGTTACACACCCACCGCCTCAGAAGACATGTCCCCGTATATTGTTGTCTGACTATTTACGAACTTGTGCTGACCCTGTCACGAGCTGACTCCTGAAATACTGCTGTGTTGTTGACCGAGACCATTATGCTCCCATTGTACTCAATGTTACCACAAGTACCACCTTATCAATGCATGTGTATCGCTGCCGGCCTGATATGGTTGTAGGCACACTGCTGTGTATGTAGCCTCACTTAACAATAAAAGTTTATAAAAAAATAAAAAATAAATTTAAAAAAAGATGGTAAGCAGGAATCCCAACATAAAGAGAGTTAGCGTAGTCAATACGGGAGGTGACAAGAGCCATAATGACAAGTATGAGAGCCTCAGTCGTAAGAAACCTACGGATTTTGCAGATCCTGCGTAGATGGAAAAAGCAGGAAGATGTAACTGCATTGATTTGAGGTCTCATAGATAAGTCACTAGATATAATCACACCGAGGCTCTTCACCGAATTGACAGGGCAGGGCGGAGGGCCAAGAGCGGAGGGCCAAAAACTGGGGCTCCAGGGGTTGGCTGTCCCTCCTGTTAGTACTAACTCTGTCTTGTTGGGATTGAGCTTCAGCTGGCTAAAATGCATCCACTCAGAGATGGCAAGCATGGTGGATTAGAAATTGGCACAGGAAGAAGGGGATGAATCAACAGGGAAAATCAACTGTAAATCATCCGCATAGTTGAAAATAGTGACAGGGGTGTGACGGAGGGAGACAATAAGAGGTTGCATGTAAAGGTTAAATAAAAGGGGTGAGAGAGCAGAGCCCTGAGGGACACCACAGGAAAGTGCAGAATAAGGGGCTGAAAAAGTAGACAGATGAACTGATTGAAAGCGTTGGTGCAAGAAAGACCTGATCCAGGTTAGAGCCATGCCCTGGATGCCCGCGTTGTTGACACGGTCGATCAAAATAGCATGATCGACCGTGTCAAAGGCAGCCGACAGATCTAATAAAACAAGAGCCTGGGCCAGGTTTTTATCAGCGCCTTGCCTCAGTACATCCATTACAGCCACGATGACAGCTTCAGTAGAGTGAGCCGGTCTAAAACCGGCTTGCTGGTCATCTAAAAAAGAAGACCCCTCAATGAATGCGCTGAGGCAGCGGGTAACATAGGTCTCGAAAATTTTCCCCAGATAGGGGAGAAGGGAGATCGGCCGATAGTTGCTCAGGACAGAAGGATCAGCACCAGGTTTTTTAAGTATGGGGACTACCACCGCCTGTTTGAAAGCATCAGGGACAGAGCCTGTGGCAAGCGAGCTGGTAAGAAGTGCCAAGGGGGGATCGGGACATGCCAGGAAGGCGGCTTTCAGAATTTGAGGGGGACAGCAGTCATTAGGGGAACCAGAGCCCACCGTATGTAGTAAAGAGATAAACTCGGTCAGGGAAATAGGAGGGAATGCATTAAAACAACGGGGATTCCGGGGGGGGTGGAAAAGAAACAGTAGACAGGGAAGGAATGGGGATATTATTTTTAATAGTGATGATTTTATCAATAAAGAAGGAATTAAGGGAATCACAGAGAGTTTGTGTGGGTAGAGGTTGGGCAGTGACGCGGTCTGGCAAAGAGAGTTCCTCGTAGCTGTTTACATCATTGCATTCCCCACGTGGGGGAGAGAGCGCAGGACCACAAGAAGAGCAGCAGTGGAGACTACCACTCCAGTCACCCCCTGCATTTGGAGCGCTGATAAGTGCTGCATCGTCCCGCAGCAGGGGAGGCGCCCGGGCAAAGCCCAAGCCAAGGGTGGGCCCATCCACACCCGGCAGAGCCCGTAGGAGACTGGGCTGGGCCCCCCTCTAACTTGTGTTTCCCAGCAGGTCCGGTGGCCCAGGATTTGGTTCATAGATAGGGAATTGGAAAACCATGATAGCAATGCTTGAATGTGAGTCTACTAACAGACTAGACTCCTTCTTATTAATGGCTACCGATGCTCTGGCCAAAGAGATTCAAACTTTAGAGCACAGGCTCTCTTTGGGGGATTTGGGAGCTTCTGCCCATTTAAGTAAGGTCTTAATCAATGAACCTCTAGTGGTGACTGTACCTGACACTCCATACCCAAACTCAGAGCCAGCTACCACTCGATCCAACGGCTTGATTCCCTGCAGAGCAAGCATCACACTCCCTCCCCCGGTACAATTAGAACCTCCCACAAAGAAGAAAAAGGGAGGATTAGAAAAATAAATTTTGCAGCTTCCCAAGAGCCCATCCCGACCTCTTCACCCTTTTCAGATACCTTGATTTTAAAGATCCAAGAGTCAATTTCAGTTTTACTCCAACGGCTTATAGACAGACTCACCAAAATCAAGGCTAACATAGTGACTCTTTGTTCAGTTAGGGTAGGCCGAGTATACCCACAGTGCCCCCTTTAATCCCGGTCCAACCCTCTACACAAATACCCAATTACTTGCCCTTTAATCCAGCTTGTGACAAATCTAATGCCTCACTGTCCCAGGGGATATCCAAGGGCCTGGCCCCATCCCCTATGAGACCTGACAGGAAGTCTGTATTGAAAAGAGGGAGTGAAGAAAACTACTATGCGAAACTGGCCCTCTCCCCAGCAGCTTGCTCCTATGTTGTAATATTAGCAAAAGTACCCAAATTACACAGTACTCAAAAGGAGACCACAGAACAATTGAATTGATGACCAAAGCATGTTATTGGATCAGTAAATATGCGGGGGTAGGGGGGAGATGTTGCAGCAAATTTTAATGGCAAGAAGAATGGGCTGGGTGGGAGACAAAGATATCCATTGAGGGTGACTATGTGGGGGTTAATTGACACCAACTGGTTTAGCAACTGTTTCACTGGCTCCGGACTGGGCCATCACTACTTACACAAATATTTGCATTACCGCCGGGCTTTTTCTACAAACCATTCAGAACTACTCCCTGGGGACAAGAACCTCCGGTCCCACCCTTTTTTCCTACCCTGTGTCCCAATCCCTCCCCTTGGGCCATCCCTCTATTCCCCCTATTCCCCCTTCCATCCACAACTGATTTAATGTAGTAACAGACTTAGGGACAGATGTAGGTCGCCCAATAGCGGTCGGTAATGGCCGAAATTACCGCATTTCGGCCGTTACCGACCGGTATTGGGCTTTTTAGATGTAGGTGGCATTTTTTTAGGATTCAGTATTTTACCGAATCGGTAATTTAAGGATTCGGTAAAATACCGAATTCTTAACATACCGATTTGGTAAATTACTGAATCCAGGATGTTGGGAGCACTCAAGTTGGTGCATTCCTCAGTTAAAGATTTGTTATTTACCACCAACTACAAGTTGGTGGTAAATAATGAAAACCTTTGAAAAAGCATTTTTTTTGCTTTTTCACCAATGCGATGTGGCAGACATACATGCCCTTTGGGCATGTTTGTGTACCACATGTGCACCCATACACAATTGAGGGGTGAAACAGGGTGTCAAAGTGACACCCTGCCACCCTTCAATGTTTTCCCCCTTTTACCGAATCGGTATTTACCGATTCGGTAATTGCCATTTATTCCTATGGGCTGGCCTAAGTTTCGGTAATGGTAATTGGAGGCCCATAGGAATGAATGGCAATTACCGAATCGGTAAATACCGATTCGGTAATTACCGAAACTTACCGATTCGGTAATTTTTAACGAAAAATTACCTACATCTCATTTACCTATTCTTAAATACCGAATCGGTATGATTCGGTATTTAAGAATAGGTAAATTGATATTACCTATATCTGGCCCTTAGAGAGCTGTGATTGACAAGAGATAAACATGAGAACTCCCACTCCTGTTCAAAGTTACATCACCTTAGGATCTCCAAAGCCCTTGATTAGAATACATGACCAAGCTAAAAACATTAAATTAATACCCTGAAATATTGCTGGATTGAGTTCCAAACTAAAAACTATAACCAACTATAATTTGAGCTGTTTCCAGGAAATATGGGAAACTGGACCAATCAATTTAGATGGTTATCGCTCTTTTTACACAGCTGCCCTTCCGTCTAAAGCAGGTCAAGTAAGAGTAGGGATTCTGAATTTGGTGAAAAACACACTAAGTCTGGAAGTTCTGTCATATTCAAATGATTCCCTTTACTAACAACCATGTCATTTAAAAAGTCCAGGTGGTGACACTGTCCTTTTAGTTAATTTTTATCACAACAATATATCTGGTGACATAAAAAAAGGTTGTAGACCAGCTGCAAGAAGAAATCAACACTCTCAAACAGATTCCGAATATTTTATGGATGGGTGACTTTAATGTGCATTGTTGTTATCTCTCAAATCTAGTAGCATGTGGCATAACTGATGAGGCAGGCGAGCCTTTATTCCGTTTTAACCATAATCTTTATGGTGAAGCTTTGAACAGATTCCTCATGATTATTAACCTAGAGATTTGGAACCCTATAGATTTAAGTTCAGGTATGTTGCTAAATACGTTTGGCACACCCACTTAGGGCTCAACCATCAACTATATAATTATATCGGAACCCCTCCAAATTTGAAATTAAATATCTTAACTTTAGCGATCATGCTGCCATTATTGGGAAGTTGGATTGGGCAGGAATCCATCCGAAACAGTTGAGGCATGTTAAGCCTATGATAGCAAGGAACAATGGGAGTATCCCTAAATGGGCCAAAATAGACAAAACATCCATTGTTCCATCCGTGGTTGCAAATAGGCTAAATGATATTATGACCTGCCTAGAAGTGGGACTCAATCTTATCCAGGTAACCACTGCATTTGAACTGATATTATTGGAGATCGAAAACCTCTTAATTAGAAAAAACCATATTGCCAAAACACCAGGTCCCAGATAGTTTGATCAATCTTGTACCAAGTCCCTATCAGTCTTACATCAGGCCCTTAGAAGAACGCCTAGAGACGCCTAGGGACGCAGAACTAGTCAAGCTTCTTCGTCTCAAATATAAAGAGGCAAGGAAGATCAGAATCAAAATTTTAAAGTAAGAAGCATGAAAATAATTGTATCTAGCCACATTCTCAAAAGATGCCAGAGGCTTTTGGAATATTATTAGTGCTCCCTTCCTCAAACCACCCACAGCCCCAAGTTTGGATTGCCACTTGGATGAGGAATCCTGGGTTGCACATTTCTCCCTAATATTTGACCCAAAGGCTGAGGGGGTGACTATACAGCGAGCACCCATTTCTCTCCCCACTAAATACCCTCCGATTTTTGACCATCATGAGATAAAAGAGGCACTTATTAAGTGCTTGAGCAACAAAGTAGATAGCACAGCCAAACTCATGGGTAGGGTTTTACTGAATAGACTCTAGGAATGGGCTACTGTACTAGTATCAATGTCTTGATCCCGGTCGAATATGGTTATAAAATGGGAATGGGCACTAAGGATCAGTGCCTCAATCTAAGTCTCCTATCGCCAAGTATACTCAAGCAGGGCAAGTTATACTTGGCTTTTATGGACTTATCAGAAGCATTTGACAGCGTTGTTTACCATCATTAATGGAGAATAATGCAAGAAATGAGCATTGATGAGACAATTATACTCTTTATCAGGCAGCTTTATTCCTCTGCTACGGCCAGCATCTGATATGGGAGGCAGGGAGAGTGCACTAGGGCATTTCCGATCAACAGGAGTTTCCGACAGGGCTACCTACACGCCCAGCCGCGGTCGGTAGGGGAGTACCTGCCAGGGCGGTGACGTGGGGAGGGGGAGGGGCAGGGTGGAGGTTAGTAATGTATGGATAATGGAGGTTTGCAGGTAAGTAAACATTTAAATAAATCAAACAAATTTCGTTGTGCGCACTGCATCCCCAAATGCAATGCAGTGCGCGCAACGAAATTCGTTTGATTTATTTAAATGTTTACTTACCTGCAAACCTCCATTATCCATACATTACTAACCCCCACCCTGCCCCTCCCCCTCCCCACATCACCGCCCCGGCAGGTACTCCCCTACCGACCGCGGCTGTACACGCCCTATTTCTTTTTTCCATCTACTCCAATGGGGTGGAAGCTCCCCTGTCAGACTCAACCCTAGACGTTCCCGAGATTAACAATGTTTGCACCCCCAATCCTCCCTTATGCAGATGATGCGGTGCTAATAGCCCCCAAGGGCTCAGCCCTACAAAAGTTATTAGAGATCTATGTGAACTACATGCGCAACTTGGAGTTAAAAACTAATGTGGCTAAGTCCTTTATCTTAATCACTGGCTGTAAGGATAGCAAGGTTCCAAGCTTTTATACAGGAGGCAAGAAAGTAGTCCAAACTGATGTCTTTTCCTACTTAGGAGTGACCTTCGACAGACAACTAACATGGTCCAATATGATCACCACAAGGGGCTTACTGTTAGAAGTATTTTTGCCCTACACTCTTTTACCAAAAAACAGGGAGCAAAACATGGTTAAAAAAGTTTACACCATGAAATCTATTTTGGTAGCAACTCATGGCGCAGGCATCTGGGGTTATCCTAATTCTTCAGCGCTCCAGACGCATGAGGAATTTTTCTGGAAAAAATTATTAGGCCTCCCCGTAAATTGCGCATATTTTACCTGCTACGCAGAGATGGATGTCCCATATATTACCGATAAAATCAGCCTGGCTCGAATCATCCTATGGCACTCCATCTGGAGAAGGAAATCTATCCATATCACTCAAAAGTTAATAGAAGATTGACTGTCTCTGGAACATGTCCTTATGTTTTCATGGATTATCTACATTTTACAAAAGTCTCTCTTCCCTTGACCTAGAGCATCTATTTGTTTCCCCCAGTGAGTGCTCCAATATCTCAAACCGTTGTCTCAAACAAAGGGCAAATGAAAGACTGAAAACTAACCATCTAAAAGTATCAGTTAAATCTTATCTAGAGGGCCGATTGCACAGGAAGGGTCATCCTTATATTTATTTACTATGACAAATTCACATCACAGATTCTTTTTAATCAGATTCCAATTGAATTTTATCCCTTGTATGTTGACTCACCCATCTGGAATTTTTTCTATTCATGAACTACCGTTTTGTCCCTGTGACAGTGTTTCTGCGCAATCAAATCTACATATCTTTTTCTTTTGCAAATTCTATATGGAACACTGTAAAAGATTCATACGTAAATATAATTTTTAACAATGTCGTGTAGGAATATATTTTTTACAATCACTGCCTGATTCCTTGTTTGTCATTCTGTAGCGTCTTTTTTAATCTTATAATGGAAGATCAGGCGGTTGTACAATACTCAAAAATGAATTGTAGCTCTTGTTCTTACCAGTTTGCTTTTACTGACTGTTTAGTAATTATGTATTTTAAGTATGTAATTACTGTATCTTTTTAATAGATGTTTTTATTGATTTTTTTGTAATTGGATTGTAGTTTATACTGTGTACATCTGTACTTTTATGACCTTATTTTATAAGTATTAAATAAAGTGAATTGACTGACTGACTGACTGATTGTACATATTAGTTAAAATAGTCTTAAGTGAAAGAAGAAAGGTTTTCTATCATTAAACAAACACCCTATCAAATATCTTAAACCTAATCTGGTCGGCTTGACTCAATGCATTCAACAATAAGCAAAGTGAGGACTAGGAAAACAGGCATAAGTATTCATAGTATGACCCACACAGTGGCCTTGCTCTATATGTATGACCTTCAGCAGGAGAAATGCCAGCATCATTAACCATATTGCTTGCCGTGCTGGGATTCGAAACGGTTTTGTAGGTTGTGCCTACAACACAGTTGCGATGCTCCAGAAAGAGCGTGTATGCTCCGGCGCCTGTAGTGACCAAAGTATTTGTAAAAAAAAAAACACAGAGTCAGAGTGTTAGAAATATTTTGACATTTTCCACAACTCCATCTGCTTGTAATTGATACACCATTAAACTGGAAATGAGCATTCAATGTCTATTAAATCTATTGGATATTGCAATAAAGAAAAGATAACAGGGACAAAATGTCGATTCCAACAGATTTCAAAGTTAGCATCATGGGTGTAAGGTTGGTGTACATCAAACTATCAAAACTACGTTAAAAACCCGTGCAGTCAAAATTGTCAGACTAAGCTTTCTAAACTTTCACTTTCAGGGTTAACACTGCAGCTCAGCCATGTGTGATCTTTATACATAGACAGATAAGAAAATGTCATGCTGACCTTGGAAGGAATTCAGCATAAATGTTTTACAGCTTTCGAAAGGCATTATGGCCTATGTCAATACCACATTGAGTGCTGACCCTTGAGGCCTTCCCCTTTAAACACGGTCCAGAGGGTAACAGGACATAGCCGCAAAGTCACTGCTACACTTTAAAAGAACATTTCACACTGCTAAAAGAGATGTTCAGGGCTCAGTATGAGGCATTCCCTTAATGTGTTTTCTGAATTAGCTTTCGGAGAATTATTTGAGGGAATTGTGCTGATGACAGATGGTAAAGAATGTTGGGATATCATTTGGTTTATATGTTTTCATGTTTTTTCTTCTTTTGTAGCATTTGTTATTAATTTGTTAGTGTTCCTCCTTCGGCAGGTTGGCTAAATAATAAACATCACTTAATATTTCGTACAGAACTATTGAAAAAGGACTTAAAGTGTAGAAACTCCATCTTTTCTGCATGGCCAAGCCAACTTTTTTGCCTTTTGCTGAACCCTATATTTTTGCTGGCTTTAGAACTCTGCACACTTTATCCTTGCTAACCAATAGTAATGTGCCTCTGCTTTCCTTTTAAGCTGGTACAAAAGAGGGTGGTGATGGACGGAGCATCTGAACCGATCAAACACTCACACCCAGTCAAAAGATCTGGGTTTGATCCATCACCGTTCTTTAGCCCACTCTGCCACTCCAGTTCAGACATGGCTATATGCAAATCAGTCTGACCCTGTGCCTCATGGGAACAGTCCAGCCCGAACTGCCAAGCCATGCCTTCCCTGGACCGGAAACAAGCTTCCGAGGACCGGTTTCTGGCATTACAGCCGTCTTCAGCCCGGCTTGCTTGAATCCAGTGGCAAAGTGAGCAAGGGACTCACGTCTGATCATACCCTGCCACACTTATGGCGGCCAAAGCGGTACAAAAGGGGGTGGTGATGGACGGAGCATCTGACCCAATCAAACACTCACACCCAGTCAAAAGATCTGGGTTTGATCCATCACCGTTCTTTAGCCCACTCTGCCACCCCAGTTCAGACATGGCTATATGCAAATCAGTCTGACCCTGTGCCTCATGGGAACAGTCCAGCCCAAACTGCCAAGCCATGCCTTCCCTGGACCGGAAACAAGCTTCCGAGGACCGGTTTCTGGCATTACAGCCGTCTTCAGCCCGGCTTCATTGAATCCAGTGGCAAAGTGAGCAAGGGACTCACGTCTGAGCATACCCTGCCACACTTATGGCGGCCAAAGCGGTACAAAAGAGGGTGGTGATGGACAGAGCATCTGAACCAATCAAACACTCACACCCAGTCAAAAGATCTGGGCTGAAGACGGCTGTGATGCCAGAAACCGTTCCTCGGAAGCTTGTTTCCGGTCCAGGGAAGGCATGGCTTGGCAGTTCGGGCTGGACTGTTCCCATGAGGCACAGGGTCAGACTGATTTGAATATGTATGTAAATGTAAATGTATTTTGATTTATATAGCGCACGAATCACCCAGGGGTCTCAAGGCGCTTGCTTAGGGAACCCGTCCTGGTATTCCCCTGTGAGATACCCCGGCAGGGTATCCACAAGGTGAAAGCCAGGCATCCCGCCACGAGGGGCCGTAGTGGAGATTAAGCAAGCTATTGCCCAGAGTCGCAGAGTGTGACCCCGTGAGTCGAGTAGGCACCGGAGCGAGAATTGTCGAGTCCGTGGAATTTTGAGCCCGAGACCCGCCGAGGCGGGGAATCGAACCATGGTCCACGGCCGATCTGAGCTTCCGGGTATGCCGCCTCTAACCACTGAGCCACGCTTCTCCATGGCCATGTCTGAACTGGGGTGGCAGAGTGAGCTAAAGAACGGTGATGGATTAAACCCAGATCTTTTGACTGGGTGTGAGTGTTTGATTGGTTCAGATGCTCCGTCCATCACCACCCCCTTTTGTACCGCTTTGGCCGCCATAAGTGTGGCAGGGTATGCTCAGATGTGAGTCCCTTGCTCACTTTGCCACTGGATTCAAGCAAGCCGGGTTGAAGACGGCTGTGATGCCAGAAACCGGTCCTCAGAAGATTGTTTCCGGTCCAGGGAAGGCTTGGCATGGCAGTTCGGGCTGGACTGTTCCCATGAGGCACAGGGTCAGACTGATTTGCATATAGCCATGTCTGAACTGGGTGCAGAGTGGGCTAAAGAACGGTGATGGATTAAACCCAGATCTTTTGACTGGGTGTGAGTGTTTGATTGGTTCAGATGCTCCGTCCATCACCACCCCCTTTTGTACCGCTTTGGCCGCCATAAGTGTGGCAGGGTATGCTCAGACGTGAGTCCCTTGCTCACTTTGCCACTGGATTCAAGCAAGCAGGGCTGAAGACGGCTGTGATGCCAGAAACCGGTCCTCGGAAGCTTGTTTCCGGTCCAGGGAAGGCATGGCTTGGTAGTTCGGGCTGGACTGTTCCCATGAGGCACAGGGTCAGACTGATTTGCATATGGCCATGTCTGAACTGGGGTGTCAGAGTGGCTAAAGAACTGTGATGGATTAAACCCAGATCTTTTGACTGGGTGTGAGTGTTTGATTGGTTCAGATGCTCCGTCCATCACCACCCCCTTTTGTACCGCTTTGGCCGCCATAAGTGTGGCAGGGTATGCTCAGACGTGAGTCCCTTGCTCACTTTGCCACTGGATTTAAGCAAACCGGGCTGAAGACGGCTGTGATGCCAGAAACCGGTCCTCGGAAGCTTGTTTCCGGTCCAGGGAAGGCATGGCTTGGCAGTTCGGGCTGGACTGTTTTCATGAGGCACAGGGTCAGACTGATTTTCATATGGCCATGTCTGAACTGGGGTGGCAGAGTGGGCTAAAGAACGGTGATGGATTAAACCCAGATCTTTTGACTGGGTGTGAGTGTTTGATTGGTTCAGATGCTCCATCCATCACCACCCCCTTTTGTACCGCTTTGGCCACCATAAGTGTGGCAGGGTATGATCAGACGTGAGTCCCTTGCTCACTTTGCCACTGGATTCAAGCAAGCCGGGCTGAAGACGGCTGTGATGCCAGAAACCGGTCCTCGGAAGCTTGTTTCCGGTCCAGGGAAGGCATGGCTTGGCAGTTCGGGCTGGACTGTTCCCATGAGGCACAGGGTCAGACTGATTTGCATATGGCCATGTCTAAACTGGGGTGGCAGAGTGGCCTAAAGAACGGGATGGATTAAACCCAGATCTTTTGACTGGGTGTGAGTGTTTGATTGGTTCAGATGCTCCGTCCATCACCACCCCCTTTTGTATCTGCTTTCCTGTTAAGCATGGTCGAATTGGCATATTCCTAATTAGTATATTTAACTTACCTACTTGTTTCTGGTATATGGTACAAGATGTACCCAGGACCTGGATGTTAAATGCTGCTAGTGGACTGCAGCACCTATTGTGCCATCCACCACAGTGGTAGTACAAAAATGGCTTCAGGCCTTCTATTGAAGGCATACTGAGGTTCACACAGCAAAAGAAGTGCTTCAATTGCTATTTTAGTCAGTGAATGAAATTATATGTTTTGAAAGTTTTACATTTTAAAAACGTATTTAAAATATGTATTGACCATAAAGTTTGCATAATTTATAATGTGGATCTCTTTGTAGATCTAAATCCAAATAAACTGACTTTAAATGACTTAAATGGGTGTAGGCGGACTGTGGCAGATTAAAAACTGCAATACAAGATGTCAAAATAAACCCTTTTGAAAGGTCAATACCACCCTTTAAAATATTAATAAGTCACCCCTGTGTATGCCTTGTAGTTCAAAAGGCATGGCAAATGGTATTTAAAAGTAGGACATGTAGACATTTTATATTAACATGTCTTTACAGTGACTAGCTGTCCCATAGAGAAAACCAGAGTACAGATTAAACATTCTAACACAGTATCTTGTTGGATGTAACTAGCTAGAACATTAATGAAACAAGTATTTTTAATAATCATTGCAAATCCAGTTCAATGATGCAGTTAGGCTTATAATAAGTATTAGGGAAAGGTAACTTTTAGAACATTACCTTTTCCCTCCCTGAAGTTCATGGAGTCTAATTTGCATTTACTCTCAAACTTCTACCAGCCAGGAATTAGCATTTGAATAGGAGGGAAAAAGATGTGAAATGCTTCCAGGAAGAAAAGAATAGGCTGAACAGAATTGGCAGAGATGACTCCACTGAACCTCCCAGAATATGCAGGGCGGGGGTTGTAAGCATCCTCTTTTACATTACTCTGTTAATTCCTGCTTGCATGTCACATCCTGCTAGGTTTCTTACAACACTTTGGGGCACACTTGAAAGGAAAGAAAACAGGATGCAAAAACAGTTATTGTATATCCCTTGTGTGGTTGCTGTAAACCCCTCCTTTAGTTCTGCTAGACTTCTGTCTCTGGGTTTATTGCGGGTGCATTGGCTTCCCTAAACTGCATTTTTGTGTTAGATATGAGAGGACACTAGGATTATCACAGTACACTCCCTACACATACACCCAGCCCTCGGCCCTAGTTTAGTGTGGCTGAGGACTTTTGCAATCTTGAAGATGCCCAAAGTAGGTAGGGCTGCCCCTGGAACTATTACTCCATTGGTTAAGGCATGCCTAAGAGTCATTCTCACCACTAGCTTGTGGCAGGTGTGCCTATTCCCTATCATTGACACTGTATGCTTCTTGTAATTATTCCTACTTACAACATTAAAAATTCACATCGCATTTTTGGATTTTTGTAATGTTGGAGAAATTTTGTTTATGAAATTGTGATCAATTTTCTAATTCAGTTTAGGGTTTGTAGTGCTTTGTATTTCTGCTTTATCACTGCTTTGGTACTGCATAAGTACTTTACATATTGCTCTAAGTTAATCCTGTCTGCTCAGTGCCATAACTACCATGGTTTTGATCTAAGGTTAATTTAGAGACTTTGAGGATTCACATTGATTATACCTTGAGGTGTGTAGTCACCTACCCTACATAATAACCCAATTTTATTACAGAAAATGTACATATTCTTTCTGTGTACAATGCCAGACCAAATCAGGTGCAGTACACTCTCTCCAAGCATATGTTGGACCAGGTGAATATACTAATTAGTCTATGTTTTCTTTATATGTACAAATGATTATTTTGGTGACATTACCCTTTATTGTTTAACAATATTCTATGTGCTATTTAGATTAACCTTTTTCAAATTTATGTACATGCCACCCTTACATACTCATCAATACGCAATGTACACTATGTATTGATTTTTTTGTTTTACAGTTTTAAATAGCACACTTTCATCAGAGAGATTATTAAATATAAAATATTGACAATTAAAGCAAAGAGGTGTGGCACTGAGTAAACCATTTAATTAATTAAATTTATTTTATTATGTTTTGGCTCTCAAAAGAGGGCCACATAAGACAAAATACAACAAATACAAACACACATTTTTCTTAAATGAAATAACAACTACAACATTTTCCAATAACAAGAGAGTCAATGTCACAAACCTCCATATTTCATCAATAAATAGCTAAAAAACATTTAAAAAAGTTAAAAATATTGAAGCAAAACATTTCATTTGGAGGCGAGTATAATGCCTGTAAAAAAGAATTCATATTAAGGATACCCAGTTGCAGACATATTGGTTTTATCCACTTCAAACGAAGTGGACGCAATGCATGGCAAATGAACAATATATGGGAACGATCCTGAACAGATATGTTACAAAAGTTACATCTAGAAGAGGATCCATACCATTTTGCCAAAAGATTATTCAAGGGTAACAGGTCCTGCCTTAACAGGAACCAGAATCTCCGAATACCATGGGGTAAATTCCAGGCGACATAGGGTTGGGCAAGCTTCATAGAATATGAGGTAACCAAAAGATCACCTCCCCTCTTTGCTTGCATAGACTTTTTATCCAACATAAAACATAAATCCCATGACGCCTGTTTCAAAAGGGATTTTAACTGGTAAGGAGAAATAGTAAAGAGAGTACTCTCTTCTAATTCGAGAAGTGCCACAGCCTTTCTAAAGTTCTTAACAATTTGGGAGTACTCCTTTAAATTACCCAACAATTCCCCTTTAAGAAGGAATCTCAAAGTCCCCATTTCACCTCTAGCGAGGCTAACAACCCATCGAACTAAAGCAGATAGGCCCTGCGCCCAGCTGCTACGGAGACCGAATTCCATTCTGCACGCAGCCACGGAACAGGCCGGGTTAAGAGATGTAATAGACCTTAATAATTTTCCTTCTATCGTCTGCAAAAAGCCCCAGTGCTTTATGTCAACCAGTTCCATTCCATACAGTAACGTTGGAGGAATTTTTGCCCTAAAAACCTCACATAAGCAAGCAAAATGTCTTCTCCCTGTGGCGGAGTAAAGGGCACTCAGACTTTTGCCTTGGGAGCAGGCTTTAAGGGAATTATTATCAATATGAGGCTTCTCACTCAAGTTAGCGGAAAATATTTTTCCTAAAAAGGTATATGTCTTAACCACCTCCAGTTTCTGGCCGCCTACTGCCCACCCAAAATTCTCAGATTTGGATTTTTTCTTTCCTGTAATGCACATGATTTTACTTTTTGACGCATTTATCCTCATATAATGGGACTCTGCAAACAGATGTAGAGCCTGCAGACGATTGGCCAATCCCTTAGGAGTTAAATCCAGGATAAGAATGTCGTCTGCGTATAGCAGGCAGGAAATAGAAGATCCACCCACTACCGGGGCTATGCCAACACAAGATGAAAGGGTAGCAGGTAGATCAGCAATATACAGAGAGAAGAGTAGAGGTGCAAGAAGGCAGCCTTGTTTTAATCCATTAATGGAGGGGATAACCCGTGATAAACCCCTTTCTCCTCCTTGTAACACTCGGCACCAGGTGTCCGTATGGAGGGATCGCACCAGGTCTAGTAGGAGGGGAGGCATGCCCAAATCAAACAATTTTCTCCACAGCAGGGGACGGTCAACTTTGTCGAATGCTGTGGAGAAATCAATAAAAGCCGCATACACTCCCCCCCCCCCCCGAACTCTTATATATTTGTCCGTAATAACCTGAAGGGCTGTAAGATTATCCAATGTACCATGCCCCTTGCGGAAGCCAGTTTGTTCAAGGGGTAGTATCTGATTCGCCTCAACCCAATCCGTTATTAAAAAGAGGAGACATTGGCAAAGACTTTGCCAATGGCATCCAAGAGAGCTATCTGGCGATAATTCATTGGATTATCCCTATCACCCTTTTTGAATAGGGTGACCAATATGCTCCCCTTCCAAGAAGGGGGTATGATTTTGCTAATGAAGCAAGATCTAAATAAAGGGAAAAGAATCTTACTCCATGAGATAGGATCCTGCTTCAAAACTGAAATGGGAAGTTCATCAGGCCCCATTGCTCCGGAGGAGCGCATTTCCCTAATGGCCAATTCAATAGTTTTTTCCGATGGAGAATCAACAGGAAACACATCTTCTTTAATAGACTCCTTACAATCTACCATTGGAATATTCCCAGCATACAGGTTGGAAATATGGGTAACCCATGATAATTCAGCAATGGGAATAGGGAGAGAGCTAACTCTTGCTCCACAGCCCTCGCCAATGAGAGATCAAAATTGTCTTATTTTGCCATAAACAGCGGCCTCCCGAAGTTTTATCCAAAGTGAGTCTTCTTTTTCTTTTTTACATTTCTTCCTGATTCTGGTTCTCCTTCTTTTTAGCAAACATATTTTCTTATTCATTTCGATAGATCTACACAAAAATTGTTCCCGCACCAATTGATTTATTTCTTTGTTTAGGAGGAAAATTGGTCCTGGAACATAAATCCTTTTCTCAGAAAATCTGGACCTTTTGGCAACAGAGATGACCTCTTTCATAAAATTCTCAAAATGGATCAATTCTGAACCCTGCCAAACATTCAGTTCTGATATTACTTTACCAAGTATGCCCTACAGTCCTTTCTTGGCTTTAAAATTCCAAAAACATCTACCAGAGTCCCTATGAAAGTTAACTAAGTCACTGCCAAAGGACCATGGATCAGAATCAGGAGCAAGAAAAGAAAGGCTTATAGTAATCAGGTTGTGGTCGCTAAATTGTGTCAACGAGACCACCAAATCCTTCACTAAGGAGAAAGTACAATAATCAGAGATTACATAGTCCAGAATTGACTTACTTTGGGAAGATCTATGGGTATAACTGGCAGGGACATCGGAAGGAAGCCTACCATTCACTTTTAATCCCTCTGCCGCTGCAAGTTCTTCTAACAATAACTTCCCTCTCTTATTAGTTTTAATTTTACTAGGGAAGAGGGATTGGGGAATGAAGAGGGCTTCTTCTTTAAATTTATTTCTATATAGCTCTAGGCTTGAATTGGAAACTTTACAGTTAAAATCGCCCACCAGCAAAACATATGGGGGAAATTCCACATCTTTAATCTGCTTAATATATGAAAACATTTGCTTCAATAAGATATTAAAACATTCATCGAGTGGAATATAGGCATTTATTATTACCAAGGAATTAGAGTTTCCCCTGCTATTTAAGCCACAGAGGGACACAGCTTGAAATAAGTTGCTGGGATCAACATAATGGGTGAAGTTCCACTTCAATCTATTAGATAAAAGGCACGCAATTCCCCCTTTTGCACGCCCTTTCTTCGATGGAGCAGCCACCGCCTCTAATACAAAATAATCTCTCCCTACACACATTCTACTAGCGCACCAAGTCTCTTGGATGCAAATCACACTAGCGTTCAAAGAGAATAAGTACTGTAATTTCTCAGGGCTACTGTTTATCCCGGCGGCATTCCAAGAGATAACTTTCAAGTTACTGCTAAAGATGTTGGAAAAGTTTAGGGTTATCTGTGGTTTTACTAGACAAAGCACCGGGCAGCCAATTCCATTGCATTACATGTGTCACCAGACATGCATTACATGTGTCACCAGACGAGTATTTTTCGATACCCATATTTTTAAATTGTCATAAGAAGTAGTATGCCCATTTTTGCCATTGCCCTGCTGGGGAAGTCTATTATAAGGGAAACTGTCTCTACGAGAAGAAAAAACAGGTAAAACATCAATTCCCCTACGCTGGATATTCTCAGCCTGTTGTAATATAAGATTTACTATAAATTTAGAATAGAACTTTACCCTAGCATAGGGCGAGGTAGCTGTTCCGGATAGTCAATATCATTTGTTTGGATTAACTTTAGACTCTCTATGCTTTTGAAACATTTGAGTAGCCATGCTCTATTTAGAGGCTGATCAGAATCAAATAACTGAGTAAACAAAGTAACTGGGTAAAAAATGGTCAGCATTAGGTTAATTGAGATGTATGATTCTCCAAGGATCAAACTAAATTGATCGTTGTCCAGGTTGAAAATCAAAAAGTGAAAAAAGCACAGAAGACTGCAGCTTTTGCTGAGCTGAATTTCTCAAATGTATCACTTTGTTGCTGAGAAATGAGAAGCATCTATAGACATTGTCATGACAGGCCTTGCTGCTAAATAACATTTAAGGTGTCACTTAGGATTTGTCAAAGTGGTGGAATCACCATAAATCAGCAGAGCTCCTGCTTCACCAAACCCTAAATTCTCCTGTCTCATGCCTCTAGGTGTTCAGTGGTGAAGCCTCTGGTGACCTTTGACTGGTAGCCCAGCTGCATATCTGAAGGCCTGACTTACTTTGGACAGCCCTTAAAAAATCCATTCTGCTTGCACTAGTCTGCCATGTGAAACAAGGCGGGAACATTTTGAAATTCTCAGCACATCAGAATCATTTTTTGTATCCACAAAAACAAATCTCTAAATTAGAGGAATGTTTCTGTGATGCAAAAAGAAATGCCAAATACGCTGCTTGCTCATGGTGGATATCCCAGCATTCGATTTTTTCAGAAAGTGTCCCCAATGCTTCTGGAGGGCACTTTCGTCAAAAATACAGAGCCGTATTGGCAGAGAACGTTATTACAGCAGGTATGTTGCTTATTTGGAAGAGAGTAGTCAAAGGTCCGGTTGATAAGTGCAAATTAATTGCACAGATTTCAGGTAGCACTATACAGATAGTTGCTCAAGTCCCACTGAACAATGGGATATACTATAGGGAACCTGGGCAGAAGAAGCTGATTTTGTCTAATCTTGAGCACATCACAGGGGCTTTTTCTGCCCTGGCCAGTCTTTCTAGCCGCAGTTAACTGCCCACTGCAATAACCAAGGTCATCTCCAAGTATCTTCTGATTGGTGGAGGTGGGGACTGAAAAGGCTGAAGTTGAGCTGGTGCTGCTGGTAACCATGAAAACAAACAAAAGTAGTGCAAGTGAATTTGCAGCACATATACTACGAAAACAGCTTGGCCAACCCCATATTTCTTACCTTGTTTCTGGTTTGTATTCCAGAAATAGAGATTTCAGGTAGCAAGGCGAAGCACTGGTTAGATGGTCACTGCTGATACTGCATAAAATGGTGGTATGCACACTGAGGGAATGCAAGTGTCTATTATACATGGCAGTAATGAATTATGCTCTATAACGCAGTTTTAATACTGTATGTCAATAGTCCTTAACATAATACTGTGGGTACTACTTGTCTCTGGTAATTTACATTTCAATAGTAATGTGGTTAAGCATGGATATGGCTATACTGCATTACATACCAGGGTGCAATGAATAAGGAGTTGTGGTCATATTGAATACTCAGTAGCAAACATGATTTAAGTTATTGGGGCCCCACCGATTGGAGAAATGTGAATACTGACATTTAACATGCTGTCATGCTTTGGGGCCCCATCCAATAAGACTTCATGAACCACAGAAGCATAACAGAGTAACAAGAGCTGAACTAAGTTGATGAACTAAGTTAAGTGAGGAGATCTTTAACTTCCATCTGACTTTTAAGTGGCAAACGACTCTTTTGAAATTGATGGGGTGACTGTTCTAGAGTCAGGCGAGTAAATGGAGATACTATTTCAGTCCTCAAATGGGGGGCATGGCCATTACAGTGGCCCTGCAGTCCTGTGTGGAGGGGACAGCTCCTAACAGTAGAGCCTGCAGAGGGTCAATCAATTTTATCCAGAGTTTTCTCTGAATCTAAATAGAACGGTAAAGTCTTATGCTTGATGGGGCAGGAGGACTGTCGGTTTCAGTTCCTGCTGCTCCGCAGACCCTAAATAGAGTTGAAAAAGAAAATCCATAATGAAGAACGGCTCAGTTATAAGCTTTTTAGGACTGGAAAATCATGGTTAGGCCTTTTCAAACATAACGGGGCTTGTGCAGTGGCATTTTGGAGGGCTCTAGAGATTGTAACAAATGTTTCCAAGAAGGGCACTGTTCTCATAGTCCAAATTAGGATAGTTGCAGAGCCATCACTTCTAGAGTCCTGAAAAAGAAGTGTAGTGATGGGAAATAAAAACAATTGTAAGTGCCCATGATATTTGGGATTTCAGAGTCAATTGGAAGTCCAGTATGTGACACTGGATTGATTATTTTTGAGTAGGTCATATCTCCATTAGCCAGTAAACTACAAGACTCATAACATCTATTTTAAAGGGTTGTATGTCGGACCAACGAGTTCCTCTACAATGCCTACCTGTGCAATGCGGTCTCTACAACGACCGTGTCTTAACCACGAATTGCTTTACCACGCATTCCTTTACCACAAATTTGTGTGGTAAAGGCATGCCTGGCAAACAGCTAACCGTGGCTAAGGTTTCCATCCCCTCCCTCTCCCCTTGAGCCCTAAATACACCCCATACCTCCTAAAACCGACCCCAACCACCCACCCACTAAAAACTGCTCTGAACCCTCCCAACCCCTAAAAAACACCACAAACCCCCACCCTTTAAAAACTACCACAAACCCCCTCCTCACCCCCTCAAAAACTACCCCAAACCCCGTCCCCCCACATCCACAAGCATGGTTAAGGCAAAGTCATTGTTCGGGCAAGTCATTGTTCGGCTTGTGGGCTTCCGGAACTCGTGGCTATGGCCTCAGTGTTCTGAATGTTCCAACAAGTTCCTTTACAACACCTACCTTTACAACAAATTCTCTACAACAACCTCGTTTTAATTTTAAAGTGATCCAGTTTAAGAACGGTGATAGTTGTGGAAGATAAATGAAAGACGCGACAGTGTCCACAGACTCCTCCCGAGACTGAAAACACAGGCAATATATCTATCAAAATCCTCAGTCAGAGGTCATCTGGTTCCTTGTAAGAGGAGGCCTTAACAAACATAATGTTTTATGGCTAAACAGGTATGTGTTATAATTTAAGCAAGGCTTCCTGTAATTGGGAACAGTTCCAGCTTCCCAAAACACAATAGTAAGTAAACTGCTTTATAGTTCAACCTTGTATGGTGATATATGGTGAGCAATATATGGGGATGTGATGTCTCAAAGGAGAGACTGCTAGTTTGCATTCTTTCAGGGTCAACAGAGGATGAAAAGTGAACAGATATTTTTGGTGTTGAGGAGAGGAGCACTGCTCAGGAGGTCATCTGAACACACCCAATTTCTGTATGTTTATTTTCCCCTCACGGGCACTGTCATGTTATCAAAGGCACTTTTGTTTTTCATTTCTCTCCTACGCAGTAAACCAATGTAAATCATTTTTATGGAAAAAACAAATCTAGACACAAACCACCATTCCTTGATCCTTCTGCCACTCACCTCCTTCACTATGAATTCCAACATGGCAGTAATAATATATTCTATCCTGTGCATGGTTCAGAACCATGTCAGACCAGCTCCTAACAAAGTTTTATCCTATGTGAATCGAGGAAATTGATCCATGGCCTTTCATTTTATTACCATGCTCGTGTAGCTTGCAGTTCGGAGTATCCGATGGCGGGCAAGGAACAAAGCAATCAGAGCTTTTAATACATTGGTTGGTAATATGTATAATTGGTATGATCTAAACAAATAAGGCCTCTTAAATAGTGGCATCCCAACAGTCTGTCTAATTGAAGAGGGAACCACACTACCAGTGATCAACATGTTTGTGCCACCTTTCAGCTGACTAGCTACTGAGAGAACCACCGCAAGTTCTTAGCTACAAAAGACACATATTTTCCCAAAGAGATATGACAGAAGGTGTAGATTACCTAAGCTACAGGGTTTGATGACTTCTTGATTGTTGCTGGAATAACTGCAATCTCCTGTCAGTGTCTAATGTTTCATAAATTTCATTTTAAGACTGCATGATTTCGTCTTCAGAAAATAATGACTGTGTCGCAAAGATCTTGTTACTGGATTGCTGTATATTTGCCCACGTTTGTCCGCGGAAGAAATACAAACAGGAGTAGGAGGGATCATGCAGCACATAAACATTTTTAACTGAGGCGAAGCTCTTAATTTGTTTATACCTTTTTTTATAGAGTGTGCATCAAGCCCTACGGTTATCAGTGTACTGTTCTAAAAGCATCAGGTGAAGCGTACAACATTGTTATAACTGTAAGATAAAATATATGCTATAGTATAGAAGGTGACAGTAATGAAGAAACAACTTGAGGAGATGCATGGTTGTAATAACGGCAAACAACAGCACATACTGTAGTGAATACATGGTAGTGAACATAAGTAGGCATGTAACAGTGAGCGAAGGAACATTGGTAATAGGTAATTGGAAAGTAAAGTTTGGGGGGTTATTGTAGAGCTGTTGATTGTGTGAGATAGCTTACTGGAAGGAATGTTTTATGTCAGGTAGAGAACAAAGCAAGCAAAGTTGTTATCTCCTTCTTAAAAGTGGCAGGTATGTGTCAGAGGTCAGAAGGAAGCGGGTTCAACATTTGAGGTGTACGAACAGATTAAGGTGGAAGAGATCGTTACCACACAGAGCATGTTTCACACCTAAAAAGTTTGATTTACTTGGAAGAC